>NC_051324.1:12356317-13798372 GCF_015220235.1 Choloepus didactylus
AGCAGGCAGGCACAGCCCAGAGACTGGAGCACTTTCCCTTATTGCCCTCTGCTCGGGAACAGCAGAGAGTCCACCCCCTGGGAATGAGGCTTTGATGCGGGGCAGCCAGCTCATGAGGTAAAAGGCAACCTCCCTCTTGAAACTTCTACAGAAGTCAATTTCTGGTGTTTCTATTTTAAAACTTCAAAGAGATAGAAGTTAAAATAGATCCAAGGACAGTATCCAAGCTCTGTGGTCTTCCATGGCTCCTTTCCAGAAAATCCCCTTCACAGTCACAAAAACTCATGGGATTTTGTTGCACTCAATTCACAGCATGTTGAAAGCAATAACATTGATCATAATGGCTCAAATTTATTGTATGTCTATCATGCACCAGGCACAGCTCTGGGCACTTTCCATTCTTTTTCTCTAAACCTCACGACTCCTGTAACCCTATGAGGATTATTATTAACATCATCATCATCATCATTATTTTCACCATTTGGCAGATGAGGAAACCGAGGTTCAGAAGTTAACAAAATCTTCCAAAGTCACCCAACAAGAACCGAAAGCATAATGGTGAAGTTTCCAAGGTATAGATGTGCGTACACTTTTACACGCTTCAATCTTAGAAAGATGCTTTCAGATTCCTGGAAGTTGGGCACATCCAGCTGGATTAAAACTCGCCACTTCTCTAGGAGCCCTCCTGGGTGTTGCTACCAGGACAGCTGTGGTGCAAGCTCCTGGGTAAGCAGCGATCCCGGCAGTGTAGGTGGCTCAGTTTCTGGCAGTTCTCAGCTTCTTCCTGAAGTACTCGGGGGCGGCATCATACAGCCAGTCAGCGTCCACAACGCAGAGGTCTCGCATGTAGCACTTGTTGGTGTAGAGCAGCTCGGTGTAGACAACGCAGGCTGGCTTGCAGTGGAAGAGGACGGACGAGGGGTGGATGGCCACAGGCTGGTGTGTGTCAGTGGTGGCATAGGTCCCATCTGGCTGAAGCTCAGCAGTGTTCATGAAAAGGCTGTGCGCCAGGCAGCGGCGGACATTCTCCATGTTTCCTCGGGATGACAAAATTGGCATGGACATCTGTTTGAGAAGAAAGCGAGAAATGGAAAAGACTAAAATGTAAATACTGCTCACCACTACATAGTACGTTAGAGCAACTAGAACCAAAAGGCATCCCATACTGCAAGCCTAAAGAAGTGCATCAGCTGAGGCATGGGAAGAAGGCAGGGGTGAAGGACTGAAATTACAGCCTGGGAGAGTAAGGACTGGGAGGGAGACATTCATATAAGCTACCGAACCGCAGACAGGTTGGGTCACCCAAATATCCACCATGACTTCCCATAAAGGAAAGGCTTTCCCTCTCACCCTGACGACATCATCACCTCCTCACTCCAATTCATCTTACACCCTGCTGCCAAATTAATCTTAAAGCACAACTCGAACCATTCTTCACCCACTCAAAAACCTTCAATGGCTCTCCACTGCTACAGGCAAAAACCCACAAACTTCCTAAGCCTGAGTCTGGCTGAGCAATCAGGAGCCCACTTTGCCAGTCTTTCCTCTCACTGCTCTTTAGATAGCCTATGGTCCATTGAAATGGACAGTTTACTCTTCCCTAGACCCATGTTACAACTTTCTGTCTCCAGACCTTTGCAGATGCTACTCCAAGTTGAAACACTGCCCCTCCACTCGGTGGCAGACCCGTTTTCTGACTCTACTGCCCTCACTGAGAGGGCCATGCAACCTCACACCCCTGGCCACAGGTGAAGAGACCAGTGGTGGAACCTTGCTAGATCCAAGCTGGGCCAACCAACTTCTCTTTTCCAGGAATTCAGAGCCTGACCATAGAAAATCTCATCATTCCTGTGGAGAGGCCATGTGGAGCCGGGGCTGACACAATCACCTGCGGGCTGAGGTAGGAGAGAAGAGTAAAGGAAGCACACAGAGCAGCTGAAGCAAGAGTTGACAAGCAGGTCCAGAGGAAGTAGCTGCCTTGGTTCCAATGGCTTTTTCTAGTTCTTTATTCCTGTCCCTTGTGGGGCTCAGCTCTATTTGTATAATTCCCCTTTTTATCCTTAAAGATGTCGAAAGGAGTTTTGATTTTTGCAAACAACCATTTTTGCCTGATGAAGACACTCTGCATCTCCCTGTCTTTCAAGATATAGCTCAGCTATTACCACCTCCATGAAGCCCAGATTCCTATGGTCAACTGGTCTCCTCTTCCAGACTGTCAGCTCCCTACTCACTGGCTGTGTGATTTGGGGCAAATTATTCAACTTCCTTAGGCCCTAGTTTCATCATCTGTACTGGGAATAATAAGAAAATCAACTTTATAGGGATGAAATGAGGATTTTATATAAGGCAATAACATGAAAAGTGTTTAGAACAGCACCTTGATAAGTGCTTTGTAAATGACTGATTATTATAAACATTATTGCCTCTTTGCATGAGTTGTGCATATTCATGTCAAATCTCCCTTTAGATTGTTCCTTAAAATACCGAGTCTCTTGCTTGTTGGTAAAAACCAAGGACATTAAAGGGTGCCTGGCATATAAGAGGAGATTACCTCTGCCACTAAAACTATAAAATTTCAGAACTAATAGAGAAGCACCATTTCCTACTGTCAATAATAAATTGAGAAAACTCACCAAGTCAAGGGATGGTCTGGCAGGAAAACTGTTCAGGTACAAGACGGGTTTGGAAAAATGTATGAAATAAACAGGCTACTAAGAGGAAGGTAAGTTTTATTGCTGACAATAGGCCATCAGCATCCGACACAGGCCTGGTCTCCTGTGTCCGTCTCCTGGGAATGTTCAGGCTGCGCCAAGGGTGTCTTCCAAGTGGATGCCAGGACTCCAAAGGGGATGTATTAGTTAGGGTTCTCTAGGGAAACAGAATCAATGAGAGGTGTCTCTGACTATCAGATTTGTAAAAGTGACTCACACAACTGTGGGTATGCATGAGTCCAAATTCTGTAGAGCAGTCAGCAAACTGTCAACTCCAAGGAAGATGTCCGTTGAACTCCTCAGGAAACGAACCGGCAACTTCGACGTACTCCTCAAGAAACGCTTCGCTGGGCAGCTGAAGAAGAAGTAAAGGTCCTCTATCTGTCTTGCTTATAAGTCTTCAACTGATTAATTGGATTAAATCCAGCCAATTGCATTCTTTCATTGTGGAAGACGCCCTTCGGTGCGTCATCAGTCACAGCTGCAGTCAATTGACTGATGATTTAATAAACCAGCCTGTTGGTTTATTAACCAGCCACAAACGTCCTCGCAGCAATTGTTAGGCCAGTATTTGCTTGACCAGACAGCTGGGTACTATCACCTGGCCAAGTTGACACATGAACCTAACCATCACAGGGGGCTAACTCAGAAGAGGCCTTGAGCACTAGGCAGCACCACAGAGTTGCTTCGGAGAGCAAAAAGACGGGTCCTATCAGAGTGCTCAGTGACAGGAGAGCACTTTCACACACACTTCCTGCACCTCTGCCAGGCAGGACTTTAAAACACCATGAACTCTATGAGGGAACAGAAGTTAATATGGAACTTTTTGGTGGACAATTTGGCAATGTCTAATAAAATATAAATCCCAAAGTTTGCTCACTAGTGTTATTTCATATTAGTGAGACCATACAGTAATTTGTCCTTTTGTTTCTGGCTAACTTCACTCAACATAATGTCCTCATTAATGAGCAAACTTTGAGAGTTAAAAGCTGACCACACAGGCTACCAGGAGATAGAAAGAGGGAAGAGATCAGGCATTTGATGCTGAAGGACTACAGAATGTTCAGCAGGATTGACTGTATAGATCCAGAAATAGATAGCATAATACTGTGTGATGGTAGCACAATATTGTAAGTACACTGAACAAAGATGTCTGTGAGTAAAGCTGAAAGAGGTGGGATAGGAGAATGTATGACACCAGAGATAAAGATAGATGATGAAGACTGGGATTGTATAACTTGGCAAAAACTGGAGTGGCCAATGACTGTTACTAAATAAAAATGTTCTCGCATGTGGGAGAACAAATGAGTATCAACCATGCAGAGTGTTGAAAAAGGGATGGTATTTGGGAAAAAACATAATCAAAGCAAACTGGAGTCTATGGTCAACAGTAACATTGTAATATGCTTCCATTAAGTGTAACAAAGGCAATATACCAAAGTTAAACATGTATGAGAGGGGGATATAAAGGTGGGATATGGGATTCTTGGTAGTGGTGTTGTTTCCTGTCCTTACTAATATATTGTATTGTATGACACTTTATTTTTCTTTTTATTATTATCTTTTTTATTACTCACCAAAAAAAAAAAAAAAACTTTTTCATAGTGCTGACTGTGGTGATAAATGTACAAATAGATGATACCATGAACAACTGATTGTACACTGTGGATAATTGTTTGTTACACGAATATAGCTCTAGAAAATTGTAGGAAAAAATATAAATAAGGGTAAAAGTGCTGGAGAAAACATGGAGAGAAGGATGTACCTATTTACTGTTGATGAGGAGGCAGAATGGTGTAGACTTTCTGGAGGTCACTGTGGCGGTTCCACAAGAAGCTAAGTATGTGGGGGCCATAAGGTCCTGCAACCTCATTATGGGGTATGTACTTGGAAGATCTGAGAGCAGAGACAGGAAAGGACATTTGCACATTGGTGTTTACGGAGGCAGTGTTCATGATTTGCAGTGGGTGGAGGTGGCCTAAGGGTACAGTGGGTGGAGGTGGCCTAAGGGTACATTGACTGAGGAACAGAATGGTAAACTGTGATGTATGCATACAATGGAATATTGAGCAACTACAAGAAGGAGTGAAGTTGTGAGACATGCAAGGAGGTGAATGGATCCTGTAGACAGCATTTTGAGTGAAGTACGCCAGAAACAAAGGTAAATATTATAATGCCTCACTGATAAGGGCTAACTACAATGTGTAAACTCAGAATTGAATCTTAGAGCACAGCCTAACAGAAATGGTTATTGTAATGGTCCCTAGATTGTAAACTCTTACAGCAGTCAAATCTATTCCTGAATTGTAATGGTTATCTCCAAACTCTGAGATGTTGATCCCTTGGTGTATAACCTAATTGGTCTCTGGAACATTGGGTATCTGTGTGACACCTGAAACTTAGAGCTAGAACTTGGCAGATATGAATTAACGCATACAACAACTGTTAAAAAAGAAACAAAAAGAACTGAAAAAGAGCCAGACTTCAATTAGAGATATGAATGAAGCAGATCTGGTTAAGACTAGAGCAAATCAGGCCAAAGGGTAAAGGTCAAAACTGACTGTGTGTTAAAACTTCAACTTCCATGTGAGACCAAGGGAAGAGATGTTTATTTGGTGTAGGATTTATACTCTCCTACATTTTCTAAACAATATAATTCCTACAAGTCAGTTTGTTCAAATACCACAATTACATGGAACTTTGAATAGGAATTGAGATACGGCAGGTCTGTATAGGTTAGTGTGAAATAGCAACACATCCCAAAGTAATTTGGGCAGAGAATAAAATATATATTCGGGGACCCCCTGAGGAGCTGGGGGAAGATGCAGAGGTGTTGAACTTCCTCACTTGGATTGTTGCTGATGTTCTCACTAACACTGGGGACTGAGGGCTTGATAGGCTGAGCCCTCTGTCTTGGGGCTTGCCCCAATGAAGCTTGCTACTGCAAAGGAGAGGCTAAACCTGCTTATAATTGTGCCTAAGAGTCTTCCCGAGTGCCTCTTTGTTGCTCAGATGTGGCCCTCTCTCTCTAAGCCACCTTGGCAGGTGATCTCACTGCCCTCTCCCCTATATGGGACCTGACTCCCAGGGTGTAAATCTCTCTGGCAACACAGGATATGACTCCTGGGGATGAATCTGGACCCAGCATCGTGCGACTGAGAACATCTTCTTGACCAAAAGGGGGATGCAAAATGAAATGAAATAAAGCTTCAGTGGCTGAGAGATTTCAAATGGAGTTGAGAGGTCACTGTGGTGGACATCCTTACGCACTACATAGATAACATTTTTTAGGTTTTACTGTATTGGAATAGCTAGAAGTAAATACCTGAAACTACCAAACTCCAACACAGTAGCCTTGACTCTTGAAGACGACTGTATAACAATGTAGCTTACAATGGGTGACAGTGTGACTGTGAAAACCCTGTGGATCGTACTCCCTTTATCCAGTGTATGAATGGAGGAGTAGAAAAATGGTGACAAAAACTAAATGAAAAATAGTGTGGAATGGGGGGGATGATTTGGGTGTTCTTTTTTATTTTTATTTTTTATTCTTATTCTGATTCTTTCTGGGATACAGAAGATGTACAAAAATAGATTGGGGTTTTGAATGCACAACTATATGATGGTACTGTGAACAGTTGATTGTACACCATGGATGACTATATGGTATATGAATATATCTCAATAAAACTGAATTAAAAAAAAAAAACTTGCAGAATAAAAAGTAAATCCCACATCTAGAAATTCATTCTGTGTGCACCAGAGCACAAAGACCTATGCAGGAGGCAGGTCATTAGAGCATAACGTAAGTGACCATCCTGAGGACCTTGGTTAAATAAATTGGGATGAGTACAACAACATGCTATGAAGATCTAAAAAGAATGAGGTAGACATATACACCTAGACACGCACATTCAAGAAGTGTATCAACTGGGGAAAAAAATCCAGCATGGCTGAATCCTAATCAGCAAAGGAAATTGGACAATGAGAAGCCACAGGGGGACAGCCAGAAGCCGAAAGTCAACAGACCTGGAGGAAAAAGGAAAAGACACTACCATGTATACCGCCATGGGATAGAAAAGCCAAGGAAACACAAAGACTGTCGGTCAGCCAGAATACAGTGACCCTGGAGGAAGCAAGCCTTCTGGTCTCTGTAGCTGTGAGCCCAAAATTCCTGTTGTTAAACCAACCCATTGTATGTTGTTTGTTTTACTAGTTAGGAAATGAATACAACCACCATGCTCTGGCAATGTTTCAATATTTAACAAATATGTCCTGTTTTTGTAATTTGAAAAATATAAAATCATCTCATTAAAAAAAATTCTTAGGAAGCATTTTATAACATTGGGAAATGCTTATAAAAGTTTGTAATAGCTGAATATAAATTATACATACAGTGTAGCTAAGTGTGTTAAAAAAACACATTTTTAAAAAAGAGGGCAATCAGGAAATAGATCAAATTAATGAGATAGAATTATGGAGAATTTTAATTTACATCCTTATTTTCAAATTTTTCTACAATGAGAATTACTTTTATAATCACAATTAAAAAAAACAAAAAACCCTACCTAGAAAAAAGTGACAGGTAAGTCCCCAAAGGAATGCCAGGTAGAAACAATACCTTTAAGCAGATATCCCTCAGCTGTGCTCTGACTTCAGCTACTAGCATCATATTCTTGCTGTTGACATAATTCTCTTTGCACCAGTCCTGAAGAGGACAAAAAGCAGAAAGTATTACAATCTTTTCATTTCTTTAGAGAAAAAAGATAACCAAATTTTTAGAACACAATTAAAATCAGATGGTAGATAGGGAAAAAGTCAGGTGCCAGAAATAAATATAGAAAAATATGTTTTTTAATCAAAAACATGCACAATAAGGGAAAATACTAACAATTTAAACTAAAATAAAACTAAAAATTTCCTTATGTCAAGTCACCATGAAAAAAGCTACATTTTTACAGAGAAAATATTTGCATTATCACAATGAATAAAGGATTAGTACCTCCAAAATATTTTAAAGTCCTATAAATCAATATGAAAAGGACCAACAATCCAAAAGAAAAATGGACAAAGGATATGAAGAGGCAACTCATAGAAGAGGAAATACAAATGGGCAATTAACATGTAAGGATTTGCAAGCTCTTGAACCACGGCAATGTTCGGGTTTTTTGTTGTTTATAAAATGTTTATTGCAGTAACATATATACAACCCCAAATTTCTCATTTTAACCACTTTCATGTGTACATCACTGGTATTAGTTACACTCACAATGTTTTGTTTTGTTTAATATTCTAAGCATTTCATATAAGTGAGATCATACAATATTTTTCCTTTTTTGTCTAGCTTATTTCATTCAACATGTCGTCTTGAAGGTTCATCCATGTTGTTGCACGTATCAGAACTTCATTCCTTTTTACAGCTGAATAACATTCCATTGTATGGATATACCAATTTTGTTTATTCATTCATTGGTTGACGGACACTTGGGTTCTTTTGACAATTGTGAATAATGCTGCTATAAACACTGATGTACAAATCTGTTTTGAGCCCATTTTCAATTCATTGGGATATATACCCAGGAGTGGAATTGCTGGGTTGTAAGGTAATTCTATACCTAGCTTTCTGAGGAACTGCCAACCTGTCTTCCACAGCAGCTGCACCATTTTAAGTTCCCACCAGTAATGAATGAGGGTTCCTATTTCTTCGCATCCTCTCCAGCACTCGTTATTATCCAGTTTTTAAATAACAGTCATCCTCGTGGGTGTGATGTGGTATCTCGTTGTAGTGTGGCAATGTGGTTTAAAATAACTGAGATCCTATTTCACACCCATCAACTTGACAAAAATTAAAGTCATTTCAAGTAAGAGTTGGAGAGGACGATAGAAGCTCATACACATTATTATGGGGAGTATAAAAAGGTATTAGTGTCTCTGGTGAGCCACATGGCCAGCCCGGTCAAGCTCAGATGCAGCCATCCCAAGACCCAGCAGTTCTACTCCCAGGTGTCAACCCCAGAGAAACTCTCCCCCATGTGCATAAGGAGACACATATAAGATGTTCACTGCAGCACTGTAAGTGCAGATGATTTGCAAGAGAGTGTAACAAAATATTTATAGTCTATACTGT
This sequence comes from Choloepus didactylus, assembly GCF_015220235.1. Taxonomy (NCBI): domain Eukaryota; kingdom Metazoa; phylum Chordata; class Mammalia; order Pilosa; family Megalonychidae; genus Choloepus; species Choloepus didactylus. Next base: position 12,365,156 of record NC_051324.1, read on the forward strand.
TCCTGTACTTGAAAGAGAAGTACATTATCACCCATGGGGGACACACAGCAACCTGAGAATGTAGTCACATGAGGAAGGAAGGAAAAGGAAAGGTGATCGGGGCTTTCATTGTATCCACAGCATTTAACTGAATGTTTTAAAATGCAGGCAAACTAAAAGCTTGCACCACTACGGAGCAATTATTTATTTTCTTAATAAATCAAAAAATATATTGCCATTTTCCAACTGTATTTAAGGAACTGAAATATTCTGCAAGCAAAAACTACTGTGAAGAAAGTTAGGGGTAGTGGGGGAAAATCTTTTTTAGCTAAGAAACAAGTCAAGAGATGCTTAACTGACTTGCCCAAGTAAGACAGCAGCAGAGACTAAGGCTGGAATCACATCTCTTCCCTCATCATCACCCTCTCTGCAGACATTTCTGAAATAGTACAGGCCTTCTTTTTGTGACTCTTTAGATGATTTGGGCCAAAAAGGGAAGATGCACTGAAAACACATGCCTGCAAGAAGGAACTCCCACATAAGAAAAGAAATAAGAAAGGCGTACCTTATTTCCGCCTGTATTTTTGAAGGCTCGATAGATATTGAGCAGAGTAATGTGATCGCCCTCGCTGGATATGAACTTCTTCCGGACGCCCTGCACTTCATCCCGCTGGGAAGGGGGGCTGTGGAGCACGCTGTCCACGGACAGCAGGGAAACGATGGTCAGGACCTCCTCTGTACAGTGGAATTTGGGGGAAACGAGGATGGTCTGCAAATCAGAATTAACAAATGTTTAAACCTAGTTTTTCCCTCGCTTCTGACTACAGTATTTCTGTGTATTGCTTGTGCACCTTCACTTCTAAGGAGTTCAAGGGCAAACAGTCACCTCTTTAGAAACGTATATATGTTAATGCTATTTTACTTTTTGGTAAACCAGATGACTGCCTTCTATGACGGCTTACAAATCCCTTGAGGGTAGGGTTCATAACTTAGTACCTTCAAATCCCACACAGAACATACATCAGCATTATATTGATACAAAGAAGGGGTTGATAATTGTTTAAAAGGAAAAGTGGAGATTAATCTGGAAGCACTGGGTTCAGGAGTCTACTTTGGGGTGGCTAACCGGCAATGTACAGAAAGGGGACTGAGGAGAGTGTATCATTTACTTTGGCAAATTTGGGTTCTAAAGGAAATGCTGCCATCTTTCTTCCAATTGGAGTCAGGGTAAGCTGGTCATCCTCATGTTCAAGAGCACCTAACAGGTCCAGCTGGGCAATGGCCACCTGAATGTGATCTAAAGAAACAGAGACAAAAAAAGGAGCCAAAAATCCAAAAATGGAAGAAGTTGCAGCCTGCTCAGTACTTCGGGAAGCTTCTAATAACTCTGCATCAAATGACAGCAAAGATCAGAACCACCACTGGCCCCATGGCATACTTTTCAAAGCTGTTAATGACATCACTGTCCTTAGTTCAGTTCATTTTTTCTTTTTTTTCATTTCTATAACTTTTATTTTGAAATAACTTTAAAGTTAAGGACAGTTACAAAAATTATATCATAATACAAAGAACCCCAATATACCCCATACCTATTTGTCTACCTTTAATATTTTGCCACAGTTTTGTATAATTCTATCTATATGTGTGTCTATCTATCCATCCTTTACATATCAATATCTAATTACATATATATACCTATTTTCAAAAAAATTATAGTAAGTTACATATATCGTAATCCTTGAACTTGTCATACCTCTATGCATATTACTGACCCCACAGGAAAAGAAGGATCATAAGAATCTCTTATCAAAATAGACTCTATGAAAATAGATCTGCTGATAAATTGGACAAACTAGATGAAATGGACAAATTACTGGTAACATACGAACAACCTACACTGACTATACAACAAATAGAATATCTCAACAGACCAATTCCAAGCAAAGAGATTGAATCAGTCTTCAAAAATCTCCCAACTAATAGCTCAGGATCAGATGTCTGCACAGGTGAATTCTACCATTCTTTCCAAGAAAAATTAATATGAATCATGTTCAAACCCTTCCAAAAAACTGAAGAGAAGGGGACACTCCCTAATTCACTGTATGAGGCCAAAATTATCCTAATGCCAAAGCCATACAAAGATACTACAAGAAAATAAAATTACACACCAATTTCTCTTAATGAATATAAATGCAAAGATCCTAAACAAAATACTTGCAAATTGACTCCAACAATGCATGAAAGAAAAACAAGATTTAAGTGGATTTTATCCCAGGCATGCAAGATGGTTTAACATTAGAAAATCAAGGAGTATAATACACAACAGTATCAAAAAGGGAAAAGACAACATGATCCTCTCAATGGATGCAGAAAATGCTTCTGATAAAACACAGCATTCTTTCTTGATAAAAATACTTAGAAAGTAAGAATAGAAGGAAACTCCCTCAACCTGATGAAGAGCATAAATGACAAACCCAACCTAACATCATACTTAGTAGTCAAAAAATGAAGCTTTCCCTCTAAAATCTGGAACAAGACAAAGATGTCCACTGCCACCACTGTTGTTCAACATTGTTCTACAAGTTCTAGTCAGAGCATCTAGGCAAGAAAAAGAAGTACAAATACTGCAAATTGGAAAGGAAAAAGTAATACATTCACTATTTGCATATGACATGACCCTATACATAGAAAGGCACTTGACATGAGTTCAGAAAAGTGATGGGGTACAAGATTGACAGCTAAAAACTTAACTCTTTCTATACATGAACTTTGAATAATCAGAAGTAATCAAGGAAAAAAATTCATTCACAAGAGCAACTAAAATAATAAAAAATCTAGGAATAAATCTAACCAAGATATAAAGTTATATAAAGATAAAGCTTGTACACTGAAAATAAAATAAAAAAAAATTGCTAAAAGAATTAATGAAAACCTAAATAAATAATAGACTATTCTGTGGTAATAGATTGGAAGAAAAACATCATTAAGATGGAATGAGTTCATGAATCTGTGATATTCTGTTATTCTTCAAACAGATTGGGGATCCAGGTTTAAGTTTTAGTAAAGACCAGGATCTGCAGCAGTTAGAGGCGGTCGACCACTGCAGCTGGGGTGTGGGGTCTTCCGGGAGAATGACAGGATACAGGTATGGAGGTGACCATGGAGGGCTTGGGGTCCAGGGCACCCATCCTGGTACCTGAAGGTTCTCCATGTAGATCACATGTGGGGAAGTCCACATCAGCTCTTCAGGGCACATGAAGATGGTGCAGGCTTGGAGCTGGAACTTGGGAGATGGAAGGTTGGCCATGTCTGCATGGGGGCAACCTGTGGAGATGCTGTCCTCCCAGTTATACTCCATTATCCTGTGTAGGGCCTCTCCATAAGGACAAGGCAGGGGTTCGGTCCTTGGCTTCTGGTTGGCCTCATGTATAGTCCAATATAAGTCCGTCAAACTTATCAACATGTGGAGACATTGTCGCCAGCTCTTCTTTATGCCCCTCTTCCTGAGCCCCTGGGCAATTGATTTCGACAGCACGTAATTCTTTTTCTTCTGAATGGGATACGTCACGTGTTCAAGGGATTCCCATTCCTGAGGGAAACTCCTGATTTCCTCATCACTCCAAGGAGTATTTAGCTGGCCTGAGAGCTTCTCTGGTTCTTCAGTGTCTTCTTCCTCTACTTCCTGGAGATTTCTAGTAATTTCAGGCTGAAACATCACTTCCTCTATTTTTATCCCTGAGTTTTCTCCTGAGACTCTTTTCTCTGCAGCCATAGGGCCTAATCCAGGGTGTGAAGAGCGGGCACTTAGGGTGTTGCAGAGATTCAGGTGAGTATGGAGGCCCCGAGTGCGGAAATGTGTTTGCTTCTCTCTGCTGTGTGCAGTCTCTCAGTTCAGTTCACTTTTAAATAATGGCCTTTAATTTGCAATATGTAAGTAAATTTTAAACACACGTCCTCTGACCCAGCAACATTACTTATGAATTTCACCTACAGATCTGTTCATACATTGTACAAAGACCTACAAACACACATGTTCTTTGTAGCATTATCTGCAGTAAATGCTACTAAAATAAATTACGGTATGCTCATACCATAAAAATACATACAGCCATTAAAAAGAAGAAAGGTGCTCCTTATCTATTAAATGGAATCATCTACAGAATTAGTTGATGAGTAAAAAAAGACAAGATAGAGAACAGTAATGTGAAGTTTGTCACCATTAATTAAAAAAGAAAAACCAAAAACCAGATTGGAAAAGGAATATATATTTGCTTGTATTTATCCTGTAAAAATCTCCAGAAGCATACATAAAACAATGGAATACCAGTTGCCTCAGAGGCAACTCAGGAGGCTGAGAGACAAAGGGTGAGAAGGACACTGCTTATTATTTACTCTTTTTATACTTTTTGAATTTTGAACCATGTAAAAGTATTACCTGCTAAGAATTTGTAAGGATGTAGTAAATATATACATACTGATATGGAATGATCTGTAAAATGTCTTAAGTGAAAAAAGTAATGAGCAAATGTCTGAGAATGGATAAATGCATTATTTGCTGATACAGTGGGAATAGCATTTAGCATCAAAAATGCATCAAAACAAACAAACCACACAAAACATGCTGAATGGAAAGAGAAGGTTGCCAAAGAATAGACATGCAAACTTAAACAACATATTGTTCAGGTACACATATAGTGAAGGAATAAAGCAAAGCTAGGGAATTACGAACGGAACGTGGGAGAGCAGTTATCTCAGTGAACAGGAAGAGGGTGTGTGTGGCCAGGAAAGGGTGAGGGGCTTCAATGGCATTGGCAAAGGATACATAGGTGTTTGTTTTATCACTTCTTATACCTTACATAAATGGTATCCCTTTGAATTTAGGCATTTAGCAATTAAAAGAAAAAATTAAGTGTAGAACAGTGCATAATGTGTGTTGTTCTTTGTGTTTTAAAGAGGATTAAGTAGGCCCAGATTTGCTCTGAAACAAGGCTAGAAAACGGTCACAGGGGTTGCCTTGGGAGAGGGAAACTAAGGACCCGAGGATCGGGGTAGGACCCTTGTATACCCATCGATGCTCTACTTCACTTGAAAAAAGAGAGAGGAAAAAAAAAAGAAAAAGAAGGAAAGCGCCAAAGCTATCATCAAGAAGCCCAATTATTTTTTCTTCCTCTGTGGCGAGATAACCAACAAAGTGCAGGAACGGATCTAATGCCAGTCAAAAGCCAAGAAACTTGATCTTTCCTGTGCTTTTGCTGATAACGGTACAATTTCTGTTAGGTTTCTGCAATATCCACGGACCCCCCTCGACTATCTTCACGGGTTCCAATTGCCAAGGACCCCGACTCTGAGTCCCTAGATGACATGGCTTTTGCACTGGAGCTAGGCTGAGAGCACAGAGGCTTTTGCTTTACGGTTTTGAGATGCTTCTCTGATAGTTAATGTTGGTATCCACTAAATTAAACTAAACTAAGTCTATATGTTGTTCATCTAATCATATACCTTCCACAACACTGAGGATTCCACTTACCTGGAGATGGTTTGGACATGAAGTCGAAAGTGAGCACATTTGGGACTTTCATTGCCAGGAGCTGTAGCATCACGCTCGCAAGGTTACACCTACGAAGAGTGAGACACGCAAGTCGTTCATCTGTCTCTGCTCCTCCAGCCCATGAGTTGGGACAGCTCACTGAGGAGTGTCAGTGGAAACTGGGCAGCCCCATGAAAGCACAATGAAACAGGAAAGAGAGAGGCAAGGACAAATGGCAGGAGTGTCGGAGCAACTCCAGCTTACCTTTGGATCTCTGGCACAGTCATCTTATCAAACTTCTCAAATTCCTCCTCGGTGTAGAGCCGGTAACAGACGCCACTGTCCTCTCTGCCAGCCCTTCCGGTGCGCTGCCAGGCCTGGGTCTTGGACACTCGCTGCACAGCTAACACCTCAAGACCAGTGTCTGAAGAGAGAGTAGGCTAGGTTGGTGCTTCACTCATAAACAAACTGTTTCTCTACCTTTAACCAAAATCAGCCTTCCTCAGAACACCAGTAATCCTTCCTGCAACATGTGCATCTAGAAAAATTTAAGCCTGAATTGGAAAACATGCACCCAGGCTGCTTTGCAGTGGTTTGGTCCAGCAGTAAAATGGGGCCTTGCAATGAGCACTGTGTGAGATCTCTTACTAAAAATCCAGAAAAAACTGCAGGCTCATACCAAGGGGCCAGAGGAGCAGATTTCAGAGCTTAGGTCTCAGGGGACCAACATCAAGCAAGGACTCAGAAATTAAGTGTCTCAAGTCCCTTGTGTGCCCAGGCCTACTTTAAAACAGAGATAATATGTTGCTTTTTTCCTATGAGTAAAAGATGCAGATTTTCTTGATAAAGGTGTGTTCTGTGCCAGGCACTGGAGAACCAAGCCCTTTCACATACATTCTCTCCAAAAGAAACACATGTGAAGTGGGTGCCCTTGAATGCTTAGTTACAGAATTTGAGTAAATATTTGGGAGCAATAATTTCAGCTGCCTCAAATCCTCCAGAGAATAAGACAAGGTATAAAAAAAGACATGAATATAAATGACTTCAAGCAAGCTCCCTACTGCACATTCTTAGGAGATACCTTGTGCCTCACCCCTAATCCCTTGCCCCGGCCTAAGGGATCTTGGCTCAAACCAAACAAACTCGAATATTTCTAGTGAGACCCTCTGACCTGGGATTAGGCCGTCCCCGGCCTTAGAGACCTAATTCTCCCCCAACTGCTGACTGGGTTTCAGACCTCTGCCCAGGCCCCTCCGTTTCCTTGCTTGCTAAGCCTCGGCTCTTCTCTCCTGCCTTGCCTCCTTGCCTCAGGCCTCCTTCCTGGACGTGACTCCTGGATTGTCTCGTGAACGGTGCCTGCCACCCAAAGCTGAGTTAGGTCACCAGGTGAAATGTGCATTCGGAAGAAACTGCAGGGCTGCAGCAAACTTGTTTCCTCACTCTGCACAGAAGAGACGTTCATGAGCTACAAATTCTCACCAGGGTTATACTTCTTTGCTTTAACCATGCCCGTGTCAACTACATATTTTATTCCTGTAATGGTTATGGAGGTTTCAGCGATGTTGGTTGAAATGATCACTTTGCGATAGCCCTAAAAGGAGGAAGAAAACCAAAAAGCCGTATGACACACATATGATTCAGAAGTTTTAAAACATATTCCTCACCGTTAATTTCCACAACAATTTACTCACGGTCAACAAAATATAACTTTGTTATTAATGGCGGATTCTCCAGTGACCAGTCATTAAAAGGGATGGGGGTGAGGGATGTTAGTCCTAAAAGCTTATCTTGAGGCAGTGAGATGTGATGGAAGGAGCACAAGATTCAGAAGTGGCCCTGCCAGTTCTTTAATGTGTTCCCCTGAGCAATGGTTCCTTTGCCTTTGGGGCCTCAGTTTCCCCATGAGCCTGCGGTATTTACAAAGCAGATCATAATCCACCTTGATTATGAGAGAATGTATGTGGAGTGCTGGCACAGTGCTTGGCACATGACAGGCACCCCATAAATAGGGGTGAGAGTAAACCCAGCTGGCCCCTGTCGGGCTTAGAAGAACCACCCATTTACCATGCGGCTTTTGCCTTCCTGTCTCCCTCACCCCCTGAAAAATGTCCCCCTGCTCACCACAGGGATGCAGTATCTGTAAGATATGCATTGTATTCCTGCTGGCTCTTCAGCTAGTGTATCTGGTACCGGAACATCCCACCCCACATACCTTATCTGGAACCTTGTGACTGTCTTGGAGCCCAGGGATGGGGCTGGACAGGAGAGGGGTGCACTGACCTTTGGGGCCCCCTGGAAGACGCGGAGCTGCTGTGCATAGGGCAGGGAGGCGTACAGCGGAAGGACCAGCATGGCAGGACAGCTGTCCGGAAGGTGCTTCGCGATGTCTCGGCAGGTCTTGCTCATTGCTTCTATCTCCTCCTGACCAGTGAGGAAAACCAGGATATCCTGAGAAGACGGGGCTTCCTGTAAAAAAGGCAAAGAGTCAGATTACTAAGAGTTGATGGCAGCGTAGGTCACAGACAGAAACAATGGTCATCTATGTTTCCCAGAGCTATTTTTAACAGTGGAGACGTACATGAGCCTTAATGTTTATGTCTCCTCTAGAAGAAAATCCTTACTAATAATGTATGAAACAGTTAACATATGCTAGCTAGCCAGCTACGTTTAAAAAACAAACGTACCGTAGGAATGTGAAATGTTAATAACAGAGGAAATGGGGGTCAGGGGTAGGCGAGTTAACATGGGAATTCTCTGTACTTAGTGTGCAGTTTTTCTGTAAACATAAAACTGCTCTAAAAAATAGAGTCCATTAAAAAATTTAAGGAAATTTTGAAGGAAAATCACCAGATTGCTTTTGCAACAAGATACTGCCATGAAAAGCACAATCAGGTGATTTAAAATTTTCATATAAATGTCCTTCCTTTCAGAATCACCTTGGAAGATGAAGCTGACAAAATGGAACACAAATCAGGAAATCCTGATCTTCAGAAATGGGCAGAAACAGGCAGGCTGGAAAAGGAATCTGTCATGGATTGAATTATGTTGCCCACCAAAGACATTTCAAGTTCTAAGCCCCAGTCCTGTGGATATGAACTCATTTGCAAACTGAACCTTTGAGGATGTTATTAAAGAGAGGCCAGACTGAATCAGGGTGGGCCTTAATCCAATATGACTGGAGTCTGTTTGAGTAGAGGAAATGTGGACAGAGAAAGAGACAGAAGGAGAGAGATGGCCATGTGACAGAAGCAGAGGCTGAGTTATGGGTCACCAGCAAGCTACCACCAGAACACGACAGACTCCAGAGTAAGCATGCACCTTGATTTTGGACTCCTAGCCTCCAAAACTGAGAAAATAAATTCCTGATGTTTAAGCCAACTAGTCTGTGTTATTTGTTATATCAGACCTGGCTGATAAAAGGGACAGAGCCCTTATTAAATGATGCCATCAAAAGAAGCACTTTCAATGTTCTAAAACTGACTGTGGTGATGAAGGCACAATTATTTGATGATACTGTGAGCCACTGACTGTATACTCTGGATGGATCGTATATAGTGTGAATATATCTCAATAAATTGCATTTGAAAAGGAAAAAAGAAGCCATTTGCATGCTACTGCTCTAACAGATGAAAGTTTTCTGGCTTAGCTAAAGAAACATGCTAGTCAGTTTCTGTACACAGAGTTCAATTATTTTTCTTTTTGCAGAAAATGAAACATCATAAAAAAAAAAGATAAAAACCTGAAACAGCAAATGAACTCCTTAATCATCCTAATGATACAGTACCTTTTTCTTCCCGAAGATGAATGCTCTCACTATCGGCTGCAAAGTAAAACAGAACTCTTCAGAAATGTGAGCCCCATTCCATACCTGGTGGATTTGGAAGACAGAGACCAGGGCTGCATGCAGGTAATCATTCTGGGGCTGTTTGGTGTAAAAAATCTGAATTGGATGCTGCCGACCTTCCAGGTAGAGGACAGGGGCCCCGTTGAAATACTGAGAGAAGAGATCCACGTCCATCGTAGCTGACATCACAATCACCTACGTGAGAGAATTAAGAGGAGGGTGGCAAACAAAAACTGGAACAGCCTTTCTGTGTCCCTCCTGAGCCCTCTTGTCCCTCCAGAGAATAGAGGCCTGTGCCTCTCCCATCACAGTTAACTTTCTCCATAGCTCTGAAACAGAATGAGCAAAGGAAAACACACCAAGGGAAAAACAGAGAACTATTTCTTTAAATATACTATACATACCTTGAGAGGCAGTTTCCCCAGTTCTTTTCGCCGTCTCTGTGCAGCTTTCACCACCCCAAAGAGCACATCCGTGTGAATAGTCCGTTCGTGGGCTTCATCCAAAATGATACAGCTATACTTCCGAAGCAGAGCATCCGAAATGGCTTCACGCAAAAGCATGCCATCTGTCAGGAACTTGATCCTTGTGTCTTCTGAGGTGACATCGTCAAAGCGCACAGTATAGCCAACCTGTGTGGAGAAATCATTCATTCATTCAGCAAACACTTGTTGAGCAGCCACTATGTATCTAGAACTGAGCTACTGGCACCAGCACTTTGACAGTGAACAAAACCAACACTGACCTGCCCTGACCCCTCAGGAACCAGGCCGTCTGGTGGAAGAGACAGACACCGGATGATACATTTAAATGCAATTTACCTACATACCCCAAGCTTCATGTAAAGCTACGTACAGATAGGAAGAGATGACCAAGTGGGTTTTAAGGAACACCCCAGCACCACCCAAATAAAATAAATCTGTCTTACACAGTTCTGGGACTTGCTTCTTTCACATATTCCCAATAACCACATATATGCTAGAATATGCTTGCAATTCTTCCAGAAAGATATTTCTAACAAACATTATTGAAGACTTAGAAGTGCTTATGGAAAAAACCTAATTTATACAATTGGCCAAGGGATTTTTGAAAGCAAAGCAAGCAGGACTAACAGCTCGTTGGACCCTCTGATCTATTCGGAATTGGTACGGAACTCTGAGATAGCTCTAAACAAATGTGGCAAGAAAAATGCTCTCCATGTGTCCTAGTTTGCTAATGCTGCAGAATGCAAAACACCAGAGATGGATAGGCTTTTATAAAACGGGGGTTTATTTCGCTACACAGTTACAGTCTTAAGGCCACAAAACGTCCAAGGTAACACCTCAGCAATCGGGTTCACCGGAGGATGGCCAATGGTGTCTGGAAAACCTCTGCTAGCTAGGAAGGCAGCTGGCGTTCGCTCCAAAGCTCTGGCCTCAAAATGGCTTTCTCCCAGGACGTTCTTCTCCAACAAGCTTGCTCCTCCTCAAAACATCACTCACAGCTGCACACACTGAGTTCCCTCTCTCTGAGTCAGCTAATTTATATGGCTCCACTGATCAAGGCCCACCCTGAATGGGCAGGGCCATGCCTCCATGGGAACATCTCATCAAAATCATTACCCACAGCTGGATGGGGCACATTCCAAGCAAATCTAACCAACACCAAAACTTCTGCCCCACAAAACTACAAAGATAATGGCATTTGGGGGACACAATACATTCAAACCGGCACATCATGTATAGAAAGAAGTCTTGTTCAGAGAAAGAAAAGGGAAAGGGGACATGGAATGGAAGAACTGTCTATTCCTGATAGCCAAGAAGAATATTAGGTACCAGTTTCCCGAGCTCAGTTCTCTTCTCATCCGAGACTCTAGTAGCAAGAGAGATGGCAGCCACTCGGCGAGGCTGTGTCACAGCAATGATGCCCTGGCGGCCAATCCCCCCTTCATAGAGGTACTGAGGGAGCTGAGTTGTCTTCCCTGAGCCCGTTTCCCCTGGAAAAGAAAAAAAATCTATTTTAAATGCATATGGAATGTAAAATAACTCAAGTGTACAGACATAGACCTGATTGTGTAGTGAGGTCGAAATGCACCTGGGCCCAGCACTGCCATCAATCCTTTTTCTTGTTTTTCTCCCCAAGAGCCTGAGCACCCCAATCTCAGGAGAGTTCCTGTGCCTATTTCACAGAAAAAGTGAAGTCTTCAAATGTGATCTCCCTCAACCTCCCCCTGCAAGCTTTTCTTCGGTCACACTCATTCTTTTCCAGTCCTGCAGCCTCTAGGCATCTTTCCCAGCCAGCTATGCATTTAGTCCTTGTCACCAAGTGCCTCTCTTCCCCATGGCTCCCGATCTTTTCTCTATTAGTGCTCCCCCATCTTCACCCTCTCTACTGAGTTCTCCCCTCAGCCTCTCAGCCCCCTCCTTTGTAGCAAAACAGAAACCTGCTCCCACCCCCTTCATTCCCTCACCTCCTACTTCTCAGCCCTATGACAAATCAGCTCCTACTCCTAGAGCTCTGAAGCAATAGCTCTCAGAGGGCCCACAATCAATACCTGGCACCCAAATCCAGGGGGCATTTTTTGGTTCATATCTCACTGGCACTCAATGCTGCATGTGCACACATCTTCCTTTTTCCTCCATTTCTTTGACTGCCGGCTCTCTTCCTCTCTGGCGGCTCATCCTCTCGGTTTTACAGGACTCTCTTACTTTATCCATCTTTTAACGTTGGGGATCAAGGCCCCCTGCAATCAGGCCCCGCCCTATAACTCCGTCTCTTAATTCGTGCACCAAAAGCTACTATTCCCCGTTATACCGAACTGTTTCTCGCCTACAGTTCTCTCATGTTGACTCTCCCCTCTGGGTTAGAAAGTACTCCCTTATTCGCCTAGCTCACTCATTCTTAGCACTTAAGACTCAGCTAGGGATCCAACACTCACCTCCTCGCAGACTGGGTCAGATCCATTCTTCTTATCTCCCAAAGCCCCCAGTACTTCCCCTCTATCTTTCTCATGGGAAACGAGTCTGCCCACACTGGGCTGTGAGCACCTCCAGGACAGGGCTGTCCGATTCCTCTCCAAGGCCCCTCCAGGATCCTGGCACAGTTAAGGCGGTTCAGGTTTGTTGTAGGAACGAATGGGAAAAAGAGGATGCTAGACACCGAAGAAAAACTGCTCTCGCTGAGCCAGGAATGGAGAGCAGGAAAGGGCCCGTCCGCTGGCGCGGCCACTCACCTATGAGGACGGCGCTGTCCAGGTTGCGGAGTTGGGTCAACAGTTGCCCCCGCGCCTGGAAGATGGGCAGACTCCGGCGCTGCAGCTCCACGGCCTCCGGGTAGGGACTAACCGAGGGCTGGGCCAGGGGCGGTTGCTGCCCGCGGCCTCCTCCTCCTCCTCCGCCGCCGCCGCCGCCGCCGCCGCCCGCAGCCAGCAGCATCACCACTCGTCTCCCGGGAGGGCAGGACCCTTCGCGACTCGGAGGCCCAAAGCCCGGCCGGAATCTCTTGACCGGCGGGAAGCCCGCCTCTTCGGGCATGTCCGGAGGGCACCGCAGCGGGAGGCGCGAGAGCCGACAGCTCCAGCCGCTCGCGGGAGCTTATTGCTAGCGGGCGCCGCCCCTTCCCCACCACGTGCTGGCGGATCCCGGCGACCAACGATGACCTCACCGCCACCCCGAAACTCTAAGGAACAGCACCACAACTCCCAGTATGCATTAGGGCCTCGGAAGGCTGCTACTTCCGGGGGGCGGGGAGAGTGGAGTTTGAGGTACAAGGAAAAAAGGGCCCGGAGCGACAACAGCTGAAGAGAGGGTCTGCGGTTCCGTGGACTTTCTCCTTGGATAATGGCGTTCTCCTTATTGACTGTTTTATTGTACTGGTAACACGATTTATTTCCAGTAAACACTGGTTTCCTTTCTCTGTCCACAGTAACAGTCACTCTTTAAGGAACGTATTTAATTTTGTATAACCAATGAGGAACGCAAACATTTGCATCATTTAGTCCTCTAAACAACTTATATGGTAGGTTCTGGTATCATCTCCAATTTACAGATGAAGAAACTGAGGTTTCTGAGATTACTTAAAGCCATTCAGATATCACGAAATTGTAATGTGAAAGGATACTGGTGATCATCTTGTTACAGAAGAAGAAAGCGAATTCTTTGATTCTACGACATCTATGATAATAGATGTTCCTCAGACCATTGGACAGTGGTCTGCTCCAGTAATCCAAGAAGGGAAAGGAGTTAAATGGAGCTAAATTACCTTTTACCCTTCCTTTTTTTCAATCACTCCTGCCAAACTCTCAAGTTCTCCACATTGTCCTCAGCCCCAGCGTACCCACATCCATCAATGAAAAAATTCAGGATGCCAGTGGGAAAAATAGGATATGACTAGTTCCTCCAACCCAACTTAAATTCAAAACTCTTAGATGATTTGCTAATTCACCACAGAACAGGCAAGCTGCTGCTCCCCTGTATACAGGAAATGTAATTTCCAGATAATTTGCCATGAACTTGAACCAACTGAAGGACTTTGGCATCTTCTGAAGCTCATTTCCATAGTACTCACCCTATATGTGAACCTGTTAAAAATCCTCCTCTCCTTTTCTCCAAGTCAGGGGTAACTTTCCTCTTGCTAGCAGTGTAATGATCATGGGCTTACTGAAAATATGCATGTTGAACTAATAGCAGATACATGTTTAATAATAAATTGACATTTCAATCCCTATCCCTAAATACTAATTTACTAAGGCAAACCAAAACTAAAAGGGAAAATAAATAACTCTCAAATTATGGGCCCTGAGTAAGTAAAACATTGACAGATCCTAGTCCTTTTTCCCAGTGTGCTTTCCATAGTAGTCTAATACAGGAATCGAATTCTCCAAAAGATTACAAGAGTCCAGATAGGTAGTACAAATGGGTGAAGTCATCTCTTGAGAGCTTATGCCATGTCTCTAGAAGCAGCCACTAATTACCTCTAAGCAGTAGCGTGCCATGCAGGATGTGCAGGCCTGGTATTGCCGGATCTTCCAATTTTTTCAAGAAAAGATAAACATGAAGATTATCATGTGAAATTTGTCTATGTTTAAATGTTGGCTCAAAATTTTACGCAAATGGTGCAGGCATAATAAAGCACATCTGTAGGTTACTCATCTGTAATTTCTGGCCTAATGATCCAGCTATTTCGCACCTTCAAAGCTAAGTGGACCAGAGTGGAAAAATAAAATCCTATATAGACATCAAGCAGTGTTACCCACATTTCCTCCCATGTTAGTAATCTAAATCTGTAGTGTCTCCAAAAGAAATCTCCTGTACTTAAGTGACTTTCATATGCAGATCTGAAAGTGGCATCATATGCAAATGCTGACAAGCATATTTACAGAATATGGGTATCAAAGGCTATTCAAACAATACCCAAGCTTTTCCTCCGAAAGATGAATTGTCCGAACATTTCATTCTTAACTTGTCTGGGATGGCCTGTGGACTTAGCTCTCTGGTCTGACCATGACTATTCCAGCTGGTGGTCACCGTTGTTGGTGGCTTGTCTGACCATCAAAACACTGCCCTTGAACATGTCGTTTTGTTCCACCTTGCTTCCAAACAATCATAAGCCTCAGCAACTAGACATAAGCTTGCACACATAAACATTAATCTCTTCATAATTAAAAATAACCAGATAATAGTTTACTGATCAATGAAGTATTTATTCAGCACCCATTTGCCAAGCACTGTGCTAGGCACTGTGGTGGATACAAAAATTTAAGACATGGTCCCTGCCCTTAAGGAGCTTACAATCTCACGAGGGAGACAAGACTAATATACATGTACCAGCTAGGAACAGTACAAGACAATATATAATTTGGTGTAAGAGTATGTCATACAGACTTGAAGCTTTAAAGGGATTCAAAGGAGAGAGACAATGAAATGGGCCTTAGAGTCAAGATTCCTTGAGGAGCCAGAAACTGGGCCAGGCCTTGAAAGACTGAAGAAATTCAGGGATCTCTGTTAGGTCAAAGTGGGAGTAAAGTTCAAAGGAAAACAAAAAAGTATGCATCTGATATGGACTTACTAAAAAGTCACTGTGGATTTCTGAGCCGAGATGTGGCTTGATCAGGAAAGGCTCAACAGTTTTAATGCAAACTCATAAAATATTAAGTTGTTTAGGGGACCTCCTGTAGAACACTGAAAATAATGGCAGGATTATGACTAACAACACAGATGGCACCCACTTGTCAAAAGAAAACATGGTTACAACATAAAATGCTGGTAGGATAGATGACAATTCTAGGAAGCCTTTTACCCAACATGGCAATAGCTCCAAATATCTCCTAATATTCAGAGGCCCCAGAGACAGAGTGAGGGTTTCATTATGAAGATCCAGGGCTTGGGGGCTCTCTGCTCAGAGAGGCTACACAAGAGGTAGGAAAGATACTAGAATGTACAAGAGTGACAAGAAAAAGAACAATTAGAGAAGCAAATAGAAATTCATAGTCAAAAAAACACACCAAATGTATATAATATGTACCTCCTAGGGAGATGCAGTTTGCACGTCCATTTTTTTGTTAATGAACGCATACTGTATTTCTATAATGAAAAAACTATGCCTTAGACAGGTGTGCTTTTCAGTATTATTGGCAGATGCAAGAATCCCTCAAATTATATGTATGGTCATGATACCAAATCTCATTTTTCAGTTGACTTGCATTACAAAAAGGAAGTATGTCTGGAAGGATGAAGATTGAGAGGTAAGTTGGGGAAGCAGTGAGGACTTTTTCTTATGCCCAGATAAACACAGGTATCCTGTCAAGCAACACAGGCTGGGAATGGTGGTAGTGGGACTGGCCCAGCTGTTAAGAGGCCAGTGATTGAAATTACCACTGCCCAGGACACAGTGTAGTGGCACCGTATGGCATCCTGACACTAGGAATTTTCATTCCATAAAATCAGGGAAATAAAAATCCCATAGCTGAATGCCTTTAGGATATAAATTCAAAGTTTGTTGCCTGCTTTAACCATCCCTAATATATATAGATATTCCTTACCTGAATGAATACTCAGTGAATGGAATTTAGGATTAAAATTTTACCAGAAAGATTCCACGAATTGATAACTCAAAGTTAACTCAGGGAGAACAAATAGAACTATGGAAACCTACTTCTAGCCCTAAAACAATTTCTTAAAACAAACAAACAAACAAACAAAAAACCTCTAATAAAAGTCACTGATAAAGCTTTCTTGAACAAAGACTATATATGACAAAAGGATCCCATAAGTATTATACATTCTAAGACTGGCATTTAAACTGTTAAAAAGATTTTTTAAACAGCTTAGGAAAAAAGAAGTCCCATTCACCCAATTCCATAAAATTGCAACAAATTCAAAGTTACTTACTAGCGACATTTAAAATATTTATATTAAATTCTATTACTTATGCATATTCTATTTAAAGACATTAAATACTTTCACCTCAAAAAAAACCACTCTGAAAATTCCCATTTATGTTTAAATTTCATCTAAGCCTTATGTCCATCTTTCTGAGGAAAATCTCACTCTGTGGAAAACTACCGCTTAATCAAGCTGGGAACACTTCTGACAATCCAATTTTGGGAAATGGTCCTGTGCCTACAGGATGGTTATGAAAACTATTTTGAAATAATCTTTTTTCTGTGGTGCCAATTTTACTCTTCTGGGTTCTTTGAAATACTTAAGGAGTGTGACCACCATCCTGATGAGACTCAGGGAAGGGTTAATATTTGGAACAAGTATTTATTGTATCACTGCGTTAACTGCCTACTTCTGTGGACTCTGCCTAATTTCTACCCAATTGGAAAGATAAACTAGGTGCTTGGCTTTGAAAAACTTCTTGGCCTAACATGAAGCAAATGACAAATGTTAACCAGCCAAAGACCTAGGGGAAACTTGTACCTGCCTAACTGGTACCTGTTCATCTGATTCCAAAGTCAACATTCTAACTTGTTTTTCAGGTCTGAAGATTTTCTGTAGTTTTCCAAAAATGTAGCCATGACCAGTCTTTCCCTGGATATCTCCCTCTGCTCCCAACACACGCAGATATTTCTTAATGGAGAAATGCAAGCAGAATAAATAAGACTCCACATTAGCTTGTCACTTATAAATGACTTTTCTACAGCTGAATTCCTGCTGCCACAAGAATCACTCTCCCCCCTTTTTTCCACGTTGTCTGACAACCTGAAGATTTGCAAAGTCCAGACTGAGAACAAACTATCCGGAAAAAGAAATAAATCTTCTCCCGGGGCTAGCATTCTAAATTCATAAGATGTGTATACATCCATGGTATAACAGTTGCAATTTGTGAACAGGCAGCAAGCCGCATATTTCCAACCTTGAAATGAAATCCAGTTGAAAACTGTGAACACACATGAATGGGTAATGTAAACCGCTCTGAGCTCAGACTGATGCAGGAGAGCTGGGATACATTATCTTAATTTAAAAGATCACACACAAAAGCTTTAATACAGTGAGAGAGAGATGGAATTCAGTTTTATTTTGTCCTCTCTGAAACTTCCATTTACACCATGGCCTCGCCTATCAAAGAAGAGGAAGAAAAAGCCCTGCCTTATACCACAGAACTCAAGTATTCATGTACTTGTAAGTTAGAAGTGGCAGGATATTTGTTTCTCCAGTTTTTTGGCTCCAAAAGATTACACTTTCAATACCAGTGTAGTGAGGAACCACTGGCAAACTGCTGCAAATGTCTTCTGGATTAATCAGTGTACCATTTCATAAAGTGCTTCTGGAAATAAAATCTGTAAAGCTGTCAAAAGCATCCACACTTTTGCAACACAAAGGATAAAAGAATCCCAATGGGTATTTCGCTTGAGCCTTCCCAGTCTTGTTATTGGCACTGCCGCTTTAACCTCCAAGGCGCTGGCCTTCACCCCAGGCGAAGCCTCCTGGCCGCTCTTCAGGTAGTGGATTGTAATTTGGATCCTCATCTGGTGTATCAAAAATAGCCTTCCTAAAATACAGGCGACAGAGAGAATTTAGTCCCAGAGTCACCTTAGGTCCTAAATACTGTAAGATCAGTTCAGATCCCAAAGCATGACATATGCTTGCTGTTAAACAGCTATATTTTGAAGGTATCCATAATTATTTTACCTTTACAGCAACTTTTACCTCCTTTACTCATTTTTACTATAAAATAATACATATTAATTATAGAGAAGATAGGAAATACAGCTAAGCAAAACATCCTAAATCCCCAGGGACAACTGTTTGCATTATTCTTCCAGAACTTTTATGTATGTAATTTTACAAAAGTTAGATTGCACTCCTGTTTTGTAACCTATTTTCACTTAATGTATCATGAACTTCTTTCCATAGCCATTAACTTCTTTTAATTTAAAAAATTAACAAGGTATCCCAAGAAAAATTACTGCAGGGTATAGACAGGGATAGCAAATGTTCAAAAGACTTTTAAAATACTATTAGTTGTGATTAAAAATCTTACCAAAGAATAAAACCATTAAAGCAACATCCTCTACTTACATTTATATTGCTAAATGTACTTGCTCACAGCTGATAAATTCAAAATGTATCTGAAGACTTCTACTTTTTATCAGGATCAGAAAAATATTCATATTTCAAAGTGAGTTCTTTTAATTCTGACAAATTAACAATGAAAAGCAAACACACCAACGGAATAATGGGCAAATGGTCAGTAAACATGAAAATGTTCGTTCTCATTATAATCAAAGGGAAGCATTTTGAAAACTGAGATCCCATTCCCTTTCCAAACAATTCAGTGCTAAAGCCATGAGGTGGGGCAGAACAAAGCAGGTGTCCATGCAGGGAAGGGACACCATGGTGGCCCAGAGCAAGGCAGAGCCTGCACGCAGGGGTAGGGTGCAGCTTGGCGTGGGGAGTAGAGCCCGACTGGGGCAACCACATGTGGAGGTGGCCTGGCCCAGGGTATCAGAGCCTAAGTAGAGGGAAAGAACTAGTTACTGAAAACTATTTTACTTTAGGACAAAATTATACTTTCTCTTGAACAAAGTATATTCTGCACACTTCATATACCCGCATACTTTAGAAGGATCTTTGAACTGCTTTTTTTCAACATCTTATAAAACAATAGTTTGTCAAAATAATAGTTTGATTTCATTAAACATCCCGTAAGAGTGCAGCCTGGCATGGGGAATCTGAGCCAAGTAGGGTGAGCAAGGCATCCACATGGGAGAGAGGGTGGCCTGATGGGAGACTGGTTACACATGGGAGACAGGCAGTATTAAATAAGTAAAATACATTAATAACAGAGGCAGGTTTCTCACTGTTTGATGTATCCATGAGAATACATCCAAAAAAATGATGAAGACATGAAGTAAAGGACTTAGAAGCCACTCTGAATGGGCTCCCATTGGCCAAATTTGGGACAATAGGAGCATCAAAATAAATAAGATAACAAGGGATACTAATCCATGAAAAAAATATGAAACCATGGACCCATACAGATATAAATAAATTGACTGAACTTTAATAGGGAAAAGGATATTTACATAGTTCACAAAAGACTTAATTACAAAGGAAAAAGAGTAACTTCACAGTGGAGAAGCCAGACACACCTTAATCAAGTGAGCAAAATAATTACCAAGTCACTTTGACAAATAAGACAATCAAAATCCTACGCTAATAGGCTGCAATTAGAAGAACGCAGTGTCACTTCTGTGATATTCCTGCAAAAGGAGCAAAACCTGAATCTAACGTGAGGAAACACAAGCTAAATCAAGGGATGTTCAACAAAATGGGGCTACAATCTTCAAATATATCAATGTCATGAAAGTTAAAGACAAACTGAGGTACTGTCTCAAACTGAAGGCAACTGAAGAGACATTACAGCTAAATGTAACACCTGAATCTGATCTGGATTCTTCTGTTATAAAGAACATTATCAGGACAACTGATAACAACTGGAATTGAGTCCGAGGATTACCATGTATTTCCGATTTTGATTATGATTATGTAGAATGTTCTGGTTTGTAGAAAATACATATTAAAGGGGGTGACTGGGTACAAATTGACAATGTACTTTCAAAAAGCAAGAGAAAAAGGTTCTTTGTACTGCATTTGCAATTTTCTACAAATGTGAAATTGTTTCAAAATAGAAGTCATAAAAAACAATGATATACCATCTATTGCTACCAAATTGGCAAAGGTTAAATAAACTATCTCCCTAGCTTTGATGAGGAGTGTGGTAATAGATACTTATACACTGCTGAAAGAAATGTAAACTTGCATATCCATTCTGGAAGGCAATTTGGAAACAAACAAAATAGCAATTCCACTTCTAGGAATTTATCCTTTGAAAATAATCACAGACAGTGTGGAGAGATTTAGTGACAAGAATGTTCACCACTCCAGTTTTATAAGGGAAAATCAAGAACTAATGTCAGTATCCAACTATAACGGATTAGTAAAATTATGCTATATCCATACAATGGGATAATATAATGTAGCCGTTAAAATTTGGTAGGACATTTATGATGGAAAAATTCTTATGACATGTTAAGTTAAAAAGGCAATGAAACAGCATTTTAAGAAAGTGCACAAGGAGTAAGACTGAAGAATACATATCAAAAAGTTAACAATGGTAACCACCGTCGTATCTAAGCAGGAGGGATTATGGATGATTTTACTCCCTTCTTTTGGCTTAACTATTCTACAACAAACATTTTATAATAAAAACTCACTTTTTATTCCTCGAGTGAGCCCTTTTCAAGGTACTATTTCCCAAGGATACAAAATTCTGGAGTAGAAAGGGGTCTTATAAATCAAAATCCTACCTAAGGAAACTGCTGAGCAAAAAAAGAAGGGACTTGCTTAAGATCATACGATTGGTCAGTGGAAGAGCTACTTTTGGTTTCCAGTCCAAAGCTATTTCCTCTCTACTTCACAGCTTATCTCTACCACCTGCTTGGAAGGCCAGAAATTCCACCTTTACAAACTTTCCTCTGGTCACAATGTTGCCCATTTTTGCTACCTCACCTCTCTAAAGGAGGACAGGAGCTTTCATGAAAACAGGAGGCTCCTCCCTGGGACAGGAGGTTCTAGTGATCATCAGGACAACAATTACCAAGTCACCCCCATGACACCTGAGCCTATTAATCTCACTCTGGCCACAACCCTGGCACTGTCTGCTCCTGCCCGGTCCAAGTGCTCCTCAACTGCAGGCTGTCTGCCCAATCAGCAAATGTTTACTGAACCAAACTATGCTTGCCAAGAAGCAGCCCCAAGAAAACACACAACATGGACCCTGTCCCAGTTTGTCTGCAAGGGACATGTAACCTAGTATTAAATACTCACAAAACAAATGGTGTTTTCAGAATTCTTATTCCACCAGGCTGATTAGGAAACACATCTTCCAAGAAAAAATATATGTGTCCAACTGCAATGCCTAGAATCAATCAGAAATGAAGGACGAAGGAGAAGATTAAAATTTGGTTTACAGGTGGGTTACCAATCTATATTTAGATGAACATCAGTATAATTATAAAAATTTAAAGAAGTAATGTAGTCTGTTAGCATATAACTGTCAAATAATCCTACAACAGCTATACATGAAGGCCAGACAGAGTAAATATGAAAAACAGTGACAAAATATTTAAAAGCAAAACAATAGAAAAAGTAGAGATGTGATTCTTACCCAAGAGGTCCACAATGATTGAGTTCCCCAGTAACAAGGAAAAGCCCATGAGCACCCAGGGCAGAAAGGGCGCTTGGAAGTTGAGAAGGCCGAAGAAGTTCATGCGGACGTATGGGTTCCTTCGGCTCCACACGTAGACAAGCATTATTGTAAAGGCCTGACCCAAGAAAACTAAGCTCACAAACAAACCAAAAAGCTAGCAGATGGCATTAAAGAAAATATCAACATTAAGAATTTAATAGGGAAGACTGGACAAGAGCACTAGGGATTTTGTTCTCACGAAAGTTTGGATTTGAAAAGTTGAATAGCAGCTACATCTTTAGAATTAAAAGCATAAAGCCTGAAATAATTACTGAAGTAATTAAAAAACAATCAGGCAAAAACCTACATCGGCCAAATCATCTGGATTGTAGCCACTCAAACTGATATTCTGCTTTGGCTGTGAAGTCCTTGCCTCTTTGGAAAGTGTGTTAATTCCTTGGTCAATAATTACATTAAAGCTCACTCACCATTAACACCTTTACAGAGATGAATAAAGCCAGCTGGAGTAAAACCATCTTATGAGACAGGACTGTATCTAAATCTGTTATACAGACCAAAAAATTTTTATGATCAGTGTTCATGGTGATCAAAGAAATGTCTTACCTACTTAAAGTGAAATACTTCCACCAACTATGATAAAACAAAGATGCTTAATAGTAACCCACCTGGATCAAAGGTTCCTTTCACTTGTTCACAGTAGAAAAACATCCTTTCCCACCTCTAGGCTTGAAAAGCTATCACATAAAGTGGGCTGTAAAACAAATGGTAGTACCCTGAAGCTAAAATTTTGAAGTCTGCTTTTATCTGTCTTTAACATTTTTCTGCTTTTACTCCATTTGTTGAAGGATACAGTCATTAAGAATCCACCAAAAAGGAACATAAATACGAAGTCTGCTGTCCGACCTCGGAAAGAGCCTTCTTCTAGCATTCGACAGTAACGATATCTTAAGTTCCAAGTTAAGAAAATGTTATGTACACAAATGTGAAGAAAGTAAAATTTAATGTGTCACTGAAGTACACTTGGACTCAACATTATTTGTAAGAAGTCAAGCCTTCATTTCTATAACAATGTTTGAATGGTAACATGGTTACTTTTCTCTTTTACCAGGTGTTTTAGGCAAGGTCAAAACCAGCACCGTATTTGACAAAAACTGTCCCTAGTTGGGGAACTAATCCAAGAGCTGCGTAACCATGCTTCCAGTCACCTATTAAATCTTTCAAATGTGTTATTGTCTTTCCCATGCTCAGCCACACCCCAAACTTCACCATCTTTGCTTTTCACAATCTATCTTGGAAGAAATCCCCAGCAAGAAGCCTTGTGGGATAAAGTAGTTTTCCAGGCCACATAGGTTAAGCATTTCTATACTTCAGTCAATAAAGATGCATTATGACAAACTTATCAGAACGCTATACCATATGGGAGACATGGGAATCTATCCTTCTCCCCTACATGGCCCTCTGTCCACTGCGAACAAGCTGAGCTGATAACTTCCCAGGCTTCTTAATCCAGAGGGTGGCAGTGGAAGAGGAGTGTCCTGCTCAGTGGGCCTAAGTACCAAGTGAACAGAGCTTTGCTCTCCCAGTTTCACAAACCCCCAAAACACCACAGCACTGTCTCTCCAGCCAATAGAACCAGCAATCAAGGTCCAAGGAGATGCCAAGTTCCCATTCCTTGTGAACCCACACTCAACCCCATGCCAGAACTCTTTTAATTGAATTATCACTATACTCAGGTTGTTTTATTACTTTGGACCTGCTGATGTTATTTTGTAAGTATGCCTCAATTAATCACTTCTCCCCACCTCCTGACTAGACTTGTATACTACTTAAGGGCAGAAATGTTATCTTTTCTTGGTTAAATACCTATCATTTGAACAGTGGCCTACAATCACCCTGAAAACATTACTGTCTGACCAACTCCTCTGTGTATACTGAGCCATTGCCCAGAAGATTATAGCTAAGATGGTAACAAAAATAAGAGAATTAATTGTTTCAACTTACTACTATATTTCTTAAGTAAACCTAAGGTTCTGTCACTAACCCCACGTAATAAAGGATACAGAAAAATCATATTAAATAAAAAATTGAATCCAACTGGCCCAAAGAATAAGAAATTGGTGATTAACCTCCATATCTGTTAAAAAAAAAATCAAGAGAAAGATGGATTAAATGAAATATATCACCAAGAAACATTTAGATATTAAGACAGAAGAGACTATGACAACTGTTTCAAGACAACAGACATGGTGATACTAGGTTCAGAAGAAACTTGGACATACAATCTGATGCAAGATTTTTGTGCTGCAGGATTTTGTGCACAGGGTTTGGTTGACCCTGAAATTTATAAGGTTAATGGGAAAGACAATTTGAAATTGTGATTGCCTTAAAAAAAAGTAATAATAAAAAGTCCATATCATATGGTCAGCCAAATTATGGAAAAAGTTTGCTGAAAAGACCAGGTTAATTTGTAGACTAGAAAACAGTGCTTTCATATATATAGCACCAAAATC
Organism: Choloepus didactylus; assembly: GCF_015220235.1. Lineage (NCBI taxonomy): Eukaryota > Metazoa > Chordata > Mammalia > Pilosa > Megalonychidae > Choloepus > Choloepus didactylus. Next base: position 12,389,712 of record NC_051324.1, read on the forward strand.
TAGTGAATAGTCTTGAAATACCAGAGGAAACTCCAGGCATCTAATATAAATTATCAAGAAATATTTCTATATTAATCATTCAGAAACTTCCAGAGGAAAGGTAATTCTAAGGCAAAATACTCAAGGGCTAGTCTCAATGAAGTAAAGAACTAATGCTCTAATAATCAGAGTCTAACTGATAGATACAAGAACATCATTTACATGTTGGAAACCCCAATATACACACTTCCTTATCCAGCCCATCCACACTGCAAGAATATCTGCTCACAGTGGTAGAGCACTTTAACATTTTAAAGTGTTTGAACATATTCTACCATTTCATGTTATCTTAATAATTGTGTGAGACAAGCTGGCTGGTACTGCCATCCCTATTTTACAGATGAGGAAACTGAGAAACTGGGATAACTTTAAAATGGCTTGCCCAAGGACACACAGCTTGCGGATGACAGGCTCTGACATCTGACCTAGAAATTCTGAGTCCTCCGACGGCAGATTCAAGTGTCAAGAGTTTAACCCCAGGCAAACTCAAGCCAAGCAAGCCAGGAGGAAGCAATGATCGCAGAGTGACAGCTCCCAACAAAGACCATGTGCGTCTCAAAAGAAGACAGTAACAGGAGACCACGGGACTGCTTCACACATCATTAAATTCTTGAGAATTAGTAACTATTAAAGTTGAAGCAATTCAGTTGTATACACTAACTATATCCAGGATTTTAGAGTCCTCATCCTGATGAAGAGAAAACAAAAATATTCAAGTACAGAGTGAGAGATACTCTAAAAAGGAGTATTTTCAGTTACCCTTGGGACACCGAGGAGGATGAATCAGCGACTACACAAAAATTGAGTTTTCAAACGCAAGCTGGAGTTTAATGGGTATAAAGTGAATGAAACACATTTGAGACAGAGGATACAGCATGTGTAGAGACAGAATTACTGCCTTTTGGTTCTCTCCCCAACCCAACTAGAGCCTGTATGATTGTTCTGAAGCAGGAAAATACATCTCTTTTTGAGCATTCTAATCCCTGGGAAAGACTATCCCCCACTGTAATCTAATAAACTGGCATGTTGTTTAAGCTGTCAGTCTTTTGGAGGTTTGTTAGTATGATTTGATCCCTGGAAGATGGATCAATTTCAAAAGCCCTAACAGAACTAAGTTTCTGAACTGGACCATGGTGGGTGTGCCTAGGTGGTGAGTGGACAAAATAAGGCTATCTTGTGAGACTCTCCGTGGGCAGCAAGCTAGCAAGTCTCCTTTCAAATTACAGTCTAACCAGTAATTTCCAAATACAGAAACTGAACACATCAAAACCATGCAGGAAACTTTAAAAATAAAATACAGATTCTTAATGCTCAACGTTAGTGATTCTGATTTGGTACATGATAAGGAGTTTGAGAATCTTTTAAAAGTTCCCTAGGTAATTCTGAATTCCAACCAGGCTGCAAAGCCAGTGCTTTACATTCCCACAGTAAGACTTAAAATCAAAGGTTCCCACTGGGTTCTTTTTTGAGATAGTATATGACAGAATTTGTTACTAAAAAGTAAGAAAAATAAATTAAGAAGCTGAAATATTAATCATGACTGTGATGGGCCACTTACTTGAAAGTGTTTAAAGATTAATTCAGGATTGAAGTACAATTGAAAAGGTGTGATCAATTCCAACTGCTGAAATAGAAAAAGAGCTTCTTAGAGCAAATAAAAAAAGAAATAAAATTTAATCATTACAACAACAGATTAGTAGGGCTAGCAAATTCCAACTCTCCGTCACCCCGACTGAATTATTCCTTTAAGGCTTTCTTCTTAGGCTAGAGGAAGAAGTTGGTAAAGAATTCTCTAAAATTGGCACAAATTCTTCATATCCTCAATACTTAATACAAAATAAAAGTTTGTTTTATGTTGCAATATTTGAGGTCGACATGAAGGCTTGGCAGGCAGTTGGTGACAGTTTAGATACAGGGCAAATAAGAGGCGCTGCCACCAATGTGCCTGTCACACGGGTACCATCTGAAACAATATCACACTCTTACATGACCAAAGCACTAAGACTCCAGACCCTGCTACAGTCAGAGCTGGGTGCCTCTAGCCAACTCCTATATCCACAGACCTTTTTTATTTCAGAACCTTTCCCTCTCGACAATTCTAACTTTCTACCCTCGACACCTAACTTTCTTCACAAGCGGACCTTCTTTCTCCTAGTGGAGAACACGGCACACGGTACACCTGACCATCGCCAGAGCTTTCCTGGGTGGGCGGCACCCTCAACTCTGATCCGCTATATGTCCGGCCTTCATCTGTCTCTCGGGAACTGACATGAAGCCCTCCCCTTTCGGGTCCCTGGATCAGCATTCTCGGTGACATCTCCAAACCCCACACTCAGTCCGGTATGCCTCCACCCAAGGCTGGGTGGGACCAGCCCCTCTGGGTCTCCCTGAGGCTCAAACCCCTGTTTCCTTAAGACTCAGTTATATCCAGCCTGGACTAATGAGAAGCTGGCGCTGCAGGAGCTCACCACAGCGGCGGTGGTGAGGACGCAGGCGGTGGTGTAGGCGCGGCTGACCGGTGGGATCTGCAGGTACTCCAGCCGGAGGCTCTGGTACGCCATCTTCCCCACCGCCGCCTGCCCCTCCCCCCGTCCCACTTCCCCTTCCGCCAGACGCCCCAGCGGCGGGGCGGGATCAAGCGGTGGGTGGGTGGGGGACTCCCCAATTTTAACTTACCCGATATTATCCAATCGACGCCGCGCAGCCACTCAGCCACCAATCGCTAGACGCCGACAGAAAGCACATCCACCAATCACGAGTTGCGTCTCCGAAGCCCCCAGCCTTGCTATTCCACCCACAAACGTAGTGCGGCACAGGCTAAGCCCGGGTTTCTTCGGCCAATCCCCGCAGGCCACAGCTAACTTTCCCGCCTGGCTCCTTCCGGTCACAAATCTAGCCCCTCCCCCGCCGGAAAGCCAGCCAATCAGGAGCGTGATAGCATCCCGCCTTTGCTTTCATTCGCTGAGGCAAGCAGCAATCGGACTTTTCGGCAGCCAGCGATGCGGCTCATTTCAGGCAGCACCCGGTGGTTTAAAGGTGGTGGCGGGAAGCCGATGTTTGGTCAAAGTCATCATCCTCATGATCGCTTCGGTAAGTGACATGGGGCTGCATTTTTTCCGCGGAGGAGCAGGAAAGGGGTGGAACTGGATTAGTCATCACCGCGGGGTGGCGGAGCGGCTGATGGGCTGTAGCCAGGCTGGCCGAGGGCCTCTGGCCTGAAGCGAAGGTCCCGGCGTGCAGCGCAGTCGCAGTGCTCGACGGGAGCCTGTCAGCCGGCCGGAAGCAGTTCCTGCTCTGCGTTTTCTGGATCCTGTCCGGCGTTGCCTCAGGCTCTTTATCAACGAAATTCGCGGAGATGCAAATATTGAGTAAATCGTACTCATTCTGCCCACAGGAACTACAAGCCTAGCAAGAAAGATCAGACAGACCCGTGGAAAATAATAATATCGTAAAGTAGAGGTTGATCGGTAAATGCCCTCATACTTGATCTCACGCTAAGATCACTTTAAAATATTAAGACCTCTCCCACTGGGAGTAGTTGTTGCGGGTGTGGATAGGTTGGAGAGGGAAGTGTGTGTAGCGGGGGTTCCAACACATAAATGAGTATCCTTGTATCTATCAATTAGACTCTAAAGAGCTTTAGTTCTTTACTTGTAGGGCCCTTCGTTGAGACTAGCCTTTGAGTATTTCGCCTTAGAGTTACCTTTCCTCTGGAAGTTTCTGACCGACCAATGTAGAAACATTTCTTGTTTCTATTAGATCTCTGGAGTTTCCTCTGGTATTTCAAGACTGTTCACTATTCCAGGAGTCCTGGGGCCTAAAATGTATAGGGAAGAAAGTACAGTGGGAGAGACAGAGAAGGAAACAGACGGTGGGTGAGAGGGTTGGAAGTCCTGAAGATTAAGGTATAATCTGAGTACGTGAATGAGAGTTGGAAGAATAACATAGGAGGGTGTGGTCAAAAAGTAGGAGCAGTAGAGGAGACAAGTTACAAATATCAAAAGCCAGACGGTTAAAGGAGTAGAGATGAAGGTCATTGAAACTTAAGAAATTGAGAATCGCCAGGGGGCTTTGGTTAGGTCATCTGTCTAGACTTCAGAGTTGTCTAGGATGGTAACAGAATTCAGACTGAGCGTTGTACCAAAGTCCTCAGAAAACGAGAGGTGAGGGAACTGAACCATGAGGAGTGGGAAAGGGTTGGTATGGACGGACAGAAAGCCTCAGAGAGGCAGTAGTAGGGCTGGAAATAACATGTATCAAGAAACACAAACTCCTTTTTTTTTTTTTTTTTTGATTAGAAAAGTTCTAGGTTTACAGAAAAATCAAGTAAATAATACAGGTTTCCCATATATCCCCTTATTATTAACACTTTGTATTCACGTGGTACCTTTGTTACAACTGATGAAAGAATATTAAAATTGTATTATTTAGCATAGTCCATGGTTTACATTAGGGTGTGTTTTTTCTCCATATACCACCCACTTATTAGCACCTTGCATTAGTTGGGTACTTTTCTTATAAATCATGAAAGAATATTTTTTATAATCGTACTATTAGCTATAGTCCATCATTTACAGTAGGGTTCACTGTGTTCTACAGTCCTGTTTTATCTTTTACTTTTTAATTATTTTATTTTATTTATTTATTTTTAATCCACTTAGAATTTATTTCTTTCAATGGTGTTATGTAGAGATAGACATTCATTTTTTTCTTCTTTTTTTTAAATCTTCATTTTATTGAGATATATTCACATACCACGCAGTCACACAAAACAAATCGTACATTCAGTTGTTCACAGTACCATTACATAGTTGTACATTCATCACCTAAATCAATCCCTGACACCTTCACTAGCACACACACACACAAATAACAAGAATAATAATTAAAGTGAAAAAGAGCAATTAAAGCAAAAAAGAACACTGGGTACCTTTGTCTGTCTGTTTGTTTGTTTCCTTCCCCTATTTTTCTACTCATCCATCCATAAAGTAGACAAAGGGGAGTGTGGTCCTTATGGCTTTCCCAATCCCATTGTCACCCCTCATAAGCTACATTTTTATACAATTGTCTTCGAGATTCATGGGTTCTGGGTTGTAGTTTGATAGTTTCAGGTATCTACCACCAGCTACCCCAATTCTTTATAACCTAAAAAGGGTTGTCTAAATTGTGCATAAGAGTGCCCACCAGAGTGACCTCTCGGCTCCTTTTGGAATCTCTCTGCCACTGAAGCTTATTTCATTTCCTTTCACATCCCCCTTTTGGTCAAGAAGATGTTCTCCGTCCCACGATGCCGGGTCTACATTCCTCCCCGGGAGTCATATTCCATGTTGCCAGGGAGATTCACTCCCCTGGGTGTCTGATCCCACGTAGTGGGGAGGGCAGTAATTTCACCTTTCAAGTTGGCTTAGGGAAAGTGAGAGGGCCACATCTGAGCAACAAAGAGGCATTCAGGAGGAGGCTCTTAGGCACAATTATAGGGAGGCCTAGCCTCTCCTTTGCAGCCACAGTCTTCCCAAGGGTAAATCCTGTGGTAGAGGGCTCAACCCATCAAACCACCAGTCCCCTATGTCTGTGATCATGTTAGCAGCCATTGAGATGGGGTAGGCCAATACCCCTGCATTCTCCACAGGCTCCTCAAGGGGGCTCTACATATTTTTTTCCTTGTTTTTTTTTAACTTTTTTTTTTTAATCAACTGTATGAAAAATAAAAAAATAAAAAAAAATAGTTAAGAAAAAAAAAACATACAATAAAAGAACATTTCAAAGAGACCATAACAAGGGAATAAGAAAAAGACAACTAACCTAAGATAACTACTTTACTTCTAACATGTTCCTACTTTACCCCAAGAAAGTTACCTAATATAGCAACATTTCTGTGAACTTGTTCCTACTATACCCATCAGAAATTAACAGACCATAGTCATTCCTGGGCATTCCCAGAACATTAAATTTACCCATGATAGCTTATCTGTTATTCTTGGATTATTGTTCCCCCTTCCTTAATTGCTCTCTATTGCTAGTTCCCCTACATTCCACATTATAAACCATTTGTTTTACATTTTTCAAAGTTCACATTAGTGGTAGCATATAGTATTTGTCTTTTTGTGCCTGGCTTATTTCGCTCAGCATTATGTCTTCAAGGTTCATCCATGTTGTCATATGTTTCACGAGATCGTTCCTTCTTACTGCCGTGTAGTATTCCATCGTGTGTATATACCACATTTTATTTATCCACTTATCTGTTGATGGACATTTGGGTTGTTTCCATCTCTTGGCAATTGTGAATAATGCTGCTATGAACATTGGCATGCAGATATCTGTTCTTGTCACTGCTTTCCGATCTTCCGGGTGTATACTGAGAACTGCAATCGCTGGATCGAATGGTAACTCTATATCTAGTTTTCTAAGGAACTGCCAGACTGACTTCCAGAGTGGCTGAACCATTATACAGTTCCACCAACAATGAATAAGAGTTCCAATTTCTCCACATCCCCTCCAGCATTTGTAGTTTCCTGTTTGTTTAATGGCAGCCATTCTAACTGGTGTTAGATGGTATCTCATTGTGGTCTTAATTTGCATCTCTCTAATAGCTAGTGAAGCTGAACATTTTTTCATGTGTTTCTTGGCCATTTGTATTTCCTCTTCAGAGAACTGTCTTTTCATATCTTTTGCCCGTTTTATAATTGAGCTGTCTGTACTATTGTCATTGAGTTGTAGGATTTCTTTATATATGCAAGATATCAGTCTTTTGTCAGATACATGGTTTCCAAAAATTTTTTCCCATTGAGTTGGCTGCCTCTTTACCTTTTTGAGAAATTCCTTTGAGGTACAGAAACTTCTAAGCTTGAGGAGTTCCCATTTATCTATTTTTTCTTTTGTTGCTTGTGCTTTGGGTGTAAAGTCCAGGAAGTATCCGGCTAATACAAGGTCTTGAAGATGTTTTCCTACATTATCTTCTAGGAGTTTTATGGTAGTTTCTTTTATATTGAGATCTTTGGTCCATTTTGAGTTAACTTTTGTGTAGGGTGTGAGGTAGGGGTCCTCTTTCATTCTTTTGGATATGGATATCCAACTCTCCCAGCCCGATTTGTTGAAAAGACCATTATGACCCAGTTCAGTGATTTTTGGGGGCCTTATCAAAGATCAGTCGGCCATAGATCTGGGGGTCTATCTCCAAATTTTCAATTCGATTCCATTGATCTATATGTCTGTCTTTGTGCCAGTACCATGCTGTTTTGACAACTGTGGCTTTATAATAAGCTTCAAAGTCAGGGAGTGTAAGTCCTCCCACTTCATTTTTCTCTTTTAGAGTGTCTTTAGCAATTCGAGGCATCTTCCCTTTCCAAAAGAATTTGATAACTAGCTTTTCCAAGTCTGCAAAGTAGGTTGTTGGAATTTTGATTGGGATTGCATTGAATCTGTAGATGAGTTTGGCTAGAATTGACATCTTAATGACATTTAGCCTTCCTATCCATGAACATGGAATATTTTTCCATCTTTTAAGGTCCCCTTCTATTTCTTTTAGTAGAGTTATGTAGTTTTCTTTGTATAGGTCTTTTACATCTTTGGTTAAGTTTATCCTAGGAACTTGATTTTTTTAGTTGCTATTGAAAATGGTATCTTTTTCTTGAGTGTCTCTTCAGTTTGTTCATTTCTAGCATATAGAAACATTACTGACTTATGTGCATTAATCTTGTATCCCGCTACTTTGCTAAATTTGTTTATTAGCTCTAGTAGCTGTATCGTCGATTTCTCAGGGTTTTCCAGACATAAGATCATATCATCTGCAAACAATGACAGTTTTACTTCTTCTTTTCCAATTGGGATGTCTTTTATTTCTTTGTCTTGCCGGAGTGCCCTGGTTAGCACTTCCAGCACAATGTTGAATAACAGTGGTGATAGCGGGCATCCTTGTCTTGTTCCTGATCTTAGAGGGAAGGCTTTCAGTCTCTCACCTTTGGGTACTATGCTGGCTGTGGGTTTTCATATATGCTCTTTATCATATTGAGGAAGTTTCCTTCAATTCCTACCTTTTGAAGTGTTTTTATCAAAAACGGATGTTGGATTTTGTGAAATGCTTTTTCAGCATCTATTGAGATGATCATTTGATTTTTCCCTTTCGAATTGTTAATGTGTTGTAATACATTGATTGATTTTCTTATGTTGAACCATCCTTGCATGCCTGGAATGAACCCCACTTGGTCACAGTGTATGATTTTTTTAATGTGTCTTTGGATTCGATTTGCAAGTTTTTTGTTGAGGATTTTTGCGTCTACATTCATTAGGGAAAATGGCCTATAGTTTCCTTTTTTGTAGCATCTTTGCCTGGTTTTGGTTTTAGATGGATGTTAGCTTTGTAGTATGAGTTAGGTAGTGTTCCATTTTCTTCAATGTTTTGAAAGAGTTTAAGTAAGATTGGTGTCAGTTCTTTCTGGAAAGTTTGGTAGAATTCCCCTGTGAAGCCATCTGGCCCTGGGCATTTATTTCTGGGAAGATTGTTGATGACTGATTGGATCTCTTTGCTTGTGATGGGTTGGCTGAGGTCTTCTATTTCTTCTCTGGTCAGTCTAGGTTGTTCATATGTTTCCAGGAAATTGTCCATTTCCTTTACATTATCCAGTTTGTTGCCATACAGTTGTTCATCGTATCCTCTTATAATTTTTTTAATTTCTTCGGGATCTGCAGTTATGTCACCTTTTTCATTCATTATTTTGTTTATATGGGTCTTCTCTGTTTTGGACTTTAGCAGTCTAGCTAGGGGCTTGTCAATCTTGTTGATCTTATCCAAGAACCAACTTTTGCTGATATTTATCCTCTCTATTATTTTTTTGTTCTCTATGTCATTTATTTCTGCTTTAATCCTTGTTATTTCTTTTCTTCTACTTGGTTTAGGATTGGTTTGCTGTTCATTTTCTAGCTTATTCAGTTGATCCATTAGTTCTTTGATTTTGGCTCTTTCTTCCTTTTTAGTATATGCGTTTAGTGCTATAAATTTCCCCCTCACCACTGCTTTTGCTGCATCCCATAGGTTTTGGTATGTTGTGTTCTCATTTTCATTCGTCTCTATATATTTAGCAATTTCTCTTGCTATTTCTTCTTTAACCCACTGATTGTTTAGGATTGTGTTGTTTAACCTCCAGGTATTTGTGAATTTTCTAAGTCTCTGGTGATTATTGACTTCTAATTGTATTCCATTGTGGTCAGAGAATGTGCTTTGAATAATTTCACTCTTTTTAAATTTATTGAGGCTTGTTTTATGTCCCAGCATATGATCTATTCTGGAGAAAGTTCCATGAGCACTAGAGAAGTATGTGTATCCTGGTGATTTGGGATGTAATGTCCTGTATATGTCTGTTAAATCTAATTCATTTATCAGATTGTTTAGGTTTTCAATTTCCTTATTGGTCTTCTGTCTGGTTGATCTATCTATAGGAGAGAGTGATGTGTTGAAGTCTCCCACAATTATTGTGGAAACATCAATTGCTTCCTTTAGTTTTGCCAGTGTTTCTCTCATATATTTTGTGGCACCTTGATTGGGTGCATAAACATTTAGGATTGTTATTTCTTCTTGTTGAATTGCCCCTTTTATTAGTATGTAGTGGCCTTCTTTGTCTCTCAAAAATCCCTGCATTTGAAGTCTATTTTATCTGAGATTAATATTGCTACACCTGCTTTCTTTTGGCTGTAGCTTTCATGAAATATTTTTTTCCATCCTTTCACTTTCAATTTCTTTGTGTCCCTGAGTCTAAGATGTGTCTCTTGTATGCAACATATTGATGGTTCATTTTTTTTAATCCATTCTGCGAATCTATATCTTTTAATTGGGGAGTTTAATCCATTTACATTCAATGTTATAACCATGAAGGCATTTCTTGAATCAGCCATCTTATCCTTTGGTTTATGTTTGTCATATATATTTTTCCCCTCTCTCTATTAATATCCTTTAATGTACCCATACCGAATCTCTTTAGTACTGAACCTTTCTCCAAGTCTCTCTCTCTTTTCTTTGTTTCTCTGACTGTAGGGCTCCCTTTAGTATCTCCAGTAGGGCAGATCTCTTGTTAGCAAATTCTCTCAGCATTTGTTTGTCCGTGAAAAATTTAAGCTCTCCCTCAAATCTGAAGGAGAGCTTTGCTGGATAAAGTATTCTTGGTTGGAAATTTTTCTCACTCAGAATTTTAAATATATCATGCCACTGCCTTCTCACCTCCATGGTGGCTGCTGAGTAGTCACTACTTAGTCTTATGCTGTTTCCTTTGTATGTGGTGAATTGCTTTTCTCTTGCTACTTTCAGAACTTGCTCCTTCTCTTCCATGTTTGACAGTGTGATCAGAATACATCTCGGAGTGGGTTTATTTGGATTTATTCTATTTGGAGTTCGCTGGGCATTTAAAATTTGTGTATTTATGGTGTTTAGAAGATTTGGGAAGTTTTCCCCAACAATTTCTTTGAATATTCTTCCTAGACCTTTACCCTTTTCTTCCCCTTCTGGAACACCGATGAGTCTTATATTTGGATGTTTTATATTATCTATCATATCCCTGAGGTCCATTTCGATTTTTTCGATTTTTTCCCCCATTCTTTCTTTTGTTCTTTCATTTTCCATTCTGTCATCTTCCAGGTCACTGATTCGTTGTTCAACTTCCTCTAGTCTTTTACTATGAGTATCCAGAATCTTTTTAATTTGGTCAACAGTTTCTTTAATTTCCATAAGATCATCTATTTTTTAATTTAGTCTTGCAATGTCTTCTTTATGCTCTTCTAGGGTCTTCTTGATATCCTTTGTATCCGTACTATGTTCTCATTGTTCATCTTTAGTTCTTTGATTAGTTGCTCTAGGTACTGTGTGTCTTTTGACCTTTTGATTTGGGTGCTTGGGCTTGGGTTATCCATATCGTCTGGTTTTTCCATATGCTTTATAATTTTCTGTTGTTTTTGGCCTCTTGGCATTTGCTTAACTTGATAGGGTTCTTTTAGGATGTGTAGACCAATTGAAGTCCTTATCTCTAATTTATCAGATGTACAGCTTCGTGGAGTACACTTTCTCTAACTAACCAGCAGTTGGCGTCCACGAGCCACCTGTTCTCCACAAGCCAGTTCTCCCCTGCTTTGCTTTTGTGGTGAGTAGGGGAGTGAGTCTTGTGGGGTCCAACTGGTGTATCAAGCTTGCGTGTGTAGTTGGTGTTGCCTGCCCTGTATATGGGGTGTGTGTCTGGACGGTCGGGGGGGGGGGGGTGGCTCTAACAATCAAATCTCCCTGGTGTTCCTGGAGTTTTGAAGCTGCTGCAATAGTCTAATCCTTCAGTTCAGTCCTGCCACAGTTTGTCTCTGCCACTGACCCACAAGTCCTTGGTATTGGCGTATGGCTCCTGAGACTTGCAAGTGGGCCCCTCTTCCAGGCCGTGCACCCCGGGTCCTCTGTTGAGGGATGACTGTGCTATGTCACAGGTGAGTGCTGTCCCCCCAGGGTGGTTCTGTGCTGCTGGGCTGTGTAGGGAGGCTCCCAGTCTGCTGAAATGGTGGCTGAATGGGGCTTTGTTAATTCACACTGCTCCACCTTCCCAACTCTGGGACAATCAGCTGAGGGTACAGGGAAGGCTAATGTCCACACCCAGTTTTGTGGTGTGTGCCTGTTATTTGAAGCACTTCCGTCACACTGGGTTGTCTGGGGCAGCTCGGGGCAATGGGGCTGGCGACGGGCAGGAGTGTTTCCTGTCCACCAGGATGATGGCTGTGAGCGGACACCCCCCTTTTCTTGGGAAGTTGTGGTGTTTAGTGAATTTTCTCAGCCACTGGATTATTGCCTTTTGTCTCAGAGCTCTCTTATTTCTGCTCTTGTCTTGACCTGCCCAAATTGCAAGTCTTTGAGGCTTTCTGTATTGGGCTTCTTAGAGTAATTATTTTAGAAACAGGAAAAAAAAAAGTTAAAAAAAAAAAAAAAAGCCCTCCTCACAGATCTAATGGGTTATTGAAATGCTAAGAGACAAAGCAGTTAGGGCCATTAAGGAAAGATCCAGGGGGCAGTGGGATCAGTTTTTCTTTGGGATTTGCATATGAGCCTCAGAGCCTGAGCTCTGCCCTTCCCCTTTCTATGTTCACCAGAACTCCAAAAATCCTCCGCTTTTATTTTGGAGTTTTTCTTGCTGTTTTTTGCTATGCCTGTCTCCTCTCTGCTGGGCTGGCTGCTCTCAGATTCTCTGGTGTCTGGTCTCAGTCTATCTATGGTTGGAGTTTGGATCAGTAGAATGAGTTTCCGATAAGAGCTGCCACTGCAGTTCTCCCTTCTCCTTCCCAGCGCTGACGGCCCCTCCTCCCACAGGACTGAGCCTGGCAGGGAGGGGTGTGGGTCCCGTGGCCACAGAAACTTACAGATTTCACTGATCTCAGCAGTTTGACGTGTTCATGAGTGTTGTATGAAGTATGCCCAAGGTCAAATTGCTCTGTGGTGTCCAGTCCACGCAGTTCCTGGCTTTCTACCTACTTTCCTGGAGGAGTAACTAAAACATACAGCTCACCAATCCACCATCTTGCCCCGCCCTACTTTTTTATTGTAGTAACATAATATGACCTAAAATTTCCCCTTTTAACCACATTCACATATATATTCAGTGCTATTAATTACACTCACAGTATTGTGCTACCATCACCACCATCCATTTCCAAAACTTTGCAATCAACCTAAATAGAAATTCTGTTCAAATTAAGCAGTAACTCCCCATTCCCTACCCTCAATCCAGCCCCTGGTGTCCTATATTCTACATTCTAACTCTATGATTTTGCGTATTCTAATTATTTCATATCAGTGAGTTCAAATAGTATTTGTTCTTTTGTCTCTGGCTTATTTCACTCAGCATAATGTCTTCAAGATTCATCCATGTGGCAGTATATATCAGTGGCATAATGTAACAAGAAACACAAACTCCTTATTTTTTATTTCCTCCTTGTTTTTGTTTGTTTGTTGCTTTTGTGTGTGTGTGTGGCTTGTTTCTTTCTCAGATGAAATGATTTTCTCAAATGATTTTTCTTCTTCTCACATTTGCAGATCTTTCACAATCTCCTAGTGAAATAAGCCAAGATGTCTGTTGATCCAATGACGTATGAGGCCCAGTTTTTTGGCTTCACACCCCAAACTTGTATGCTTAGGATCTACATTGCATTTCAAGACTACCTGTTTGAAGTGATGCAGGCTGTTGAACAGGTTATTTTGAAGAAGCTGGACGGCATCCCAGACTGTGAAGTTAGCCCAGTCCAGATTCGTAAATGCACAGAGAAGTTTCTATGCTTCATGAAGGGACGTTTTGATAACCTTTTTGGCAAAATGGAGCAGCTGTTTTTGCAGTTGATTTTGCGTATTCCCCCAAACATCTTGCTTCCTGAAGATAAATCCCAGGAGATGCATCCTTATAGTGAGGAAGAATTCCAACTTCTCCAAAAAGAAATCAAACAGTTACAAGAGAAGTATAAGATTGAATTGTGCACTAATCAGGCTCTTCTTGCAGAATTAGAAGAGCAAAAAATTGTTCAGGACAAACTCAAACAGACATTGACTTTGTTCGATGAGCTTGAAAATGTTGCCAGAGATCATGGGACTAGTGATTTTAGAGAGAGTTTGGTGTTCCTGGTCCAGAATTCTAGAAAACTACAAAATATTCAAGACAGTGTAGAAAGGGAAGGCAAAAAACTGAAAATATCTTAATTTCTAAATAGTAAAAAGAAAGAACCTGTCACAAAGTACAATGGTAAGGGAGGTATGCCGATGATTATTATTACTCTAGTGAATCATATATTTTACTGGATTTTCTCTGTTCACTCTTTCTTGTATTCCACATCTTCCTCTTTCTTGGCCCACTCTTCTAAAGGATTTATGCACTAGTCCTTGAAGCATCTGTTTCTTAGAGGCCTCTAATTTGTGGAAACGGATCCCTGATGCAATAATGGCTCATTTGTGGACATAACTGAAGAAGCAAAGTTATTTCCTGGCTAAAGATGTTTTGTGAAGTCATATCTTGGTCATGATTCCCTTTGACTTTGATCCTTTTGGCTTATTGTTTGGATGAAACTTACTGAGAAAAAAGGTCTAATGGGTGGCCCCTTTATTAGCCAGCCATTACACCATGGGGCAGCCAAAATAGAATGCTTGCTCTTGCCCAGTAACTTTTCTTAGGTGAGGAAGTTGATACCTGGTTGAAAGAAGCAAGTTATCAGAAAAGACAACCTTGATCTTTGATAAAAAAGAAAGAAGTTGTTTTAAATTCCGGAACAAATCCTTTCTATGACAAAGGCCTCAGTGATGTTAAGAAATTTACCATCTTGGACCCCAGGTATAGAAGACCTTGGGCAATAAAGAAGCATATCCCACTGGAACAGGAAAAAAAAAAAGCACAGAACATACCCTATAGCAAAATTTACATGAACTGACTGTTAGGTCTTTATACCAAATATTTTTTTTTTTTAATTTTTCAGTTAGTTTTCAAATCTGTTGTGCTAATATTTAATTTATTTATTCATGCTCTAAGCATCAAATATTTAGTGCCCTCAGTGGGAAATTTTAGCTGAGTCTTGTGCTTAAATTCGGTGGAGCCTAATATTTCTTTTTTCTAATTAGTGCATGAAAAATGTTAGCTCATCTAATGAATGGGGAAAAATAGCAATATTTGTTCTTAAGGTAGCTTAAGCTCCGTGTCTTCTTCATGTAGAGAGAGATAACTTAAGGTATTAGTATTTGCAATTAAATATTCATAGAATTAGTCTTAATTTACATGAAATATGTATATTATCAAACAGTACTTTTCTGAATCCTGTACATTAAATGCATATGCTTTAAAAGCTTTGGGCTTTTGGTTTTTCTGCTATCTGTGTCATGGTATGTTTCTTTCCTCAGTATGACTTTGTACCCAAGTGAAATTTTTCTATTTTTTTTCTATTATTTTAACATTTATAGCTTATTCAGAATCTCCTAGTATAATGTTTCTATTATTTTAACATTTGTAGCTTATTCAAAATCTCATAGTATAGTGTGTTGGATGGTGCCTGCCCCCCCCCCCCCCCCCCCCCCGCCCCATATGTCCCCACCTTAATTCCTGGAACCTGTGAATGTTACCTTATTCAGGGGGGAAAAGAGACTTTGTAGATGTAATTAAGTTAAGGATCTTGAGATAAGGCCCTAAATCCAAAGGCAAGTGTCTTTAAGAGAGCAAGAGGGAGATTTGAGATAAGAGGAGGAAGAAATGTGACAAGTATCTATTTACTCTCTTTAGTGCATGTCCCCATATACCCCAAAATAGTGTATATCCCCGAAAAAGACTTTTTCCATTATTCAGCAGTGACAGCCAACTAGGGAGACAGCTTAGCATGATATTAATAAAGAGAGGACACTGCTAATGACCTTACAGAAGTAAAAAGAAGTATAAGCAGATACCATGAATAACTGTAGGCCAACAAATTAGATAATTTAGATGAAAAGGATAAATTCCTAGAAAGAAACAAATTAGGGAAACTAACTCAAAAAGAAATAGGAAATTTCAATAGACCTACAACAAATAAAGAAATTGAATTAGTAATGAAAGAACATTCCACAAAGAAAAGCCCAGGGCCAGATGGCTTCACTGTTGAATTTTAACTAGCGTTTAAAGAATGATACCAATTCTTCACAAACTCTTCCAAAAAAATAGAAGAGGAGGGAACACTTCCCAACTTATTCTGTGAAGCCAGTATTACCCTGTTGCCAAAGTCAGACAAAGACATCATAAGAAAACTATGACCAATATCTCTTAAGAATATAGATGCAAAAATCCTCAGCAAAACACTAGCAAATCCAGCAATATATAAAAAGGATTATATATCATGACTAGGAATGTTAGGTTGGTTAAACATCTAAAAACAATGCAATACACCATAACAATAGAATAAAGGGAAAAAACCCACAATCTATACATCAACAAAAGCATTTAGCAAAATCAACTTTTGATCTTGGATCAGGTAGTGATCTCTTAGATACAACAACAAAAGCACAAGCAACAAAAGAAAAAATAAGTAAACCAGACATCATCAAAATTTTAAAACTGCTTCAAAGGATACTAATCGTGAAAGTAAAAAGACAGCTCAAAGAAAGGGAGAAAAGTTTTGTAAATCTTATCTCTGGTAAGAGCCTTGTTTCTAGAATATACAAAGAACTCTTACCACTCAAAGAGACATCTCAATTAAAACAGGCAAAAGATCTGAATAGACATTTCTCCAAAGGAGATATACAAGTGCCCGATAGGCACATCATTAGCCATCAAAATCACAATGAGCTTTATATAATTTTCTTTTTCATAGTTGCTAGGGTATTAGAATAGTTAGAAGGAGAGAATTGAATGATTGAACTGTAACCCATAGCATCCTCTGAAATTTGTTCTATAGCTACTTGTTAAATTGTAATTTGAGAACTATATCTTTTTGTATATATGCTAGATTTCACAATAAGGAAATAATTGAAACTATGGTACTATAACTCAATAACTTTGGAAACTTCCTATATATGTACTTGTTAAATCATATTTTGAAAGATATTATCTTTTAAAATTTGTTATATTTCATAATAAGGAAATACCTGAAACTGTAGAATTGTAACCTATAATATTCTTTGAAATTTGAAATTTGCTCTCTACTTGTTAAATTGCACTTGGAAAGTTATCACTTTTATGTATATAATATTCTACAATGAAAATTATGATAAATCACAATGAGATAGCACTTCACCACCACCAGGATGGCAATAATAAAAAATATAGATGACAAGGAAATGGAGAAATTGGAACTCATACACTGCTGGTGAGAGTGTAAAATGGAGAATTTGCTTTGCAAAACAGCATGGCAGTTTCTCATTTGGTTAAACATTGAGTTCCAAATAACCCAGTAATTCCACTTCTAGATATGTACCCAAGAGATATGAAATTATATGTCCATACAAAAACCTGTACACAAATGTTCACAGTAGCCTTGTCCATAATAGCTGTTGAAGATTAAATCATGTACCCCAAAAAGACATGTTCTTAATCTTAATCTGCATTCCTGCAGGTATGAACTCATTTGTAAGTAGGACGTTTTGAAGATGTTATTATTAACTTAAGGTATGGCCAAACTGAATCAAGGTAGGCCTAAATCTGCATTCCTGGAGGCTTTATAAGAGGAAATTTCAACACAGTGAGAGAAGCCAGAAGTCGGAGAAATAGGGAGAAACCAAGGATATCACCATGACAAGGGGCAGGGGTGCAAGCCAAGGAACCCCCAGGATTGTGGCAAGCCGGAACCAGAATGTGACAGGCTTTGAGGACAAAGCATGGCCTTGGACTTCTAGCCTCCCAAACCATGGTATATCCATACATGCAATATTATTTGACCGTAAAATGGAATAAAGTACTGACACAGGCTCCATTGTGAATGGACTTTGAAAACATGTTACGTGAAAGAAGCTCATCACAAAGGACCACACATTGTATGATTTCATTTATATGAAATGTCCACGAAAGGCAAATCTATAGAGACTGAAAGTTGCCTAGGGTTGGGGAGGTTGGGTGGATTGGGGAGTGATGGCTGAGGAGTGCAGGGTCTCTCTTTCAGGTAATGAAAATGTTGTAAAATTGTGATGGTTGCACAACTCTATGAATATATTAAAAAGTCATTGAATTGTATACATTAAAGGAGTGAATTCTATAGTATGTGAGTTTTATCTCAAAGCTGTTTCAAAAATAGTAAGAATATACACTTTGGAAATAGTGCCTGAGTGCAAAATCATCATTAATGCTGTGACTTTGGGTAAATCACTTCACCTATGCCCATTTCCTCATCTTCAAAATTGGAAGAGTGATAGTAGCTAACACATAGGGTTGTGAGAATTCAGTGAATCCATACTATATAAAACACTAAGCCTGGCACATGTTAAGTTCCATTAGCAAAGTGAGCTCCAGGAAGGCAAGGGTTTTGTTAATCACTATTCCCAGTGTTTGGTACCTAATAAGTAGTTAAACACTGAAAAAAAAACACTTAAAAAAAATCCATTATCCTCCTGATTTCAGGTTCTGCTGTCCCAAATAGCTAAATTCCAACCTTCTCCTCCAAATAAACTTTCTGCTATCCCGGGATATTCAGAAATCACTCCTTGCTTCACAGACTTCATATATTGACCCACCACCCAATACATAATAGGATAATTGTCCAAAACAATTGGTTCACCCCTCATCATTTGTGATCCACTGAAAGTCAGGTTAGTGGATGTCTATTGTTTTCGCTTGCCCATCACCCATGCTCTGGATAAAAGTACTTCAGTGCTCCTTTGGGAGACTGTCTCTTTCCTGTTGCATGCTATTTTTGGGACCACTTGTTAAGGTATCTGTTCTGCTTTCTGGTCACCAGCCAGGCCAATAAGACTCTAGAACTTGATTTTTGGGCAACATGGCACAAGGACCTAAAAAAGAAGACCCTTTTGTTTCTATGGTCAAACCGTGGAAAGGGTACTTAGTATGAGTGGACAGGGAAAGGCTTGATATTTAGGGCAAGGAGCCCTCTTCTTGGCATTCCAGAAATTAGGGAACAATTTAGAGTTCAATGTAGGGAAGCAGTAACTCTGACATTAGGTGGAAAGTGGGGAGCAATGTGATCAAATATCCTGGGATGCTTAAGCTACATAAAAGGAAAATTGGCCAGATCAGACACATGAGGATGCTAAAGCTTTGGATCATGTAGGAACAGTGGACATTTAATACTGGCTAGAAAATAGGGGCCAAACATTGGAGCTCCACGAATT
The DNA here is from genome assembly GCF_015220235.1 of Choloepus didactylus. Lineage (NCBI taxonomy): Eukaryota > Metazoa > Chordata > Mammalia > Pilosa > Megalonychidae > Choloepus > Choloepus didactylus. Next base: position 12,408,535 of record NC_051324.1, read on the forward strand.
TCAAGGAGAGTGGGTGGCAAGTTTGGGGAGAAGTAATGCACTGACAAGGTAAAACATGAAGGTATAGGGAGAAGATGGTAGGAGTTTGAGTATGGAGTAAGCCTAATACTGAAGGTGGCAGAGATGGGGGAAAATGTTAGGAAAGTTTGGAGCATAATATTGGGGAGATGGTAAGAATCTAAGCAGTGGGGAATAATGTAATAAATCTGAAATAAGGGGATTAAATAGAGGTGGATATTTAGGGGAATGAGCCAATGTTAGGACTGAAGAGGCAATAGGATCTAATGTTATAGTTGTGGGAATCAGATATTGGAATTTGGGGTAGAAAATGGAGGCCCAGATTTGGTAGTACAGGATGGGTCATGATCTTGTGGAACTATCTATCAAACATTTCCAGAATAGAAGGGGGCTACTATCAGGGGATTAGCTGAGGGAAGGATACTTGGGGAGCATACCCTGTGTAGTCACTGAAGGTCTGTATAATAAGCAATAATCTGGGCTGTATGAATTTGAAACATTGGGACCACATGTTTGGGAGCGCCAGACCACAGACTAAGATTCAATGGGTTGTCAATATTAAGGGACAGTGTTCAAGACTGAATACTGAAGATCCAGTATGCATGAGTGAAAGCTGGATAAACAGTGAGGGGTACCAATCATGGTACTTTATAGAGACTTGATTGTGAGGAATAGTGCCCCACTAATTGAGGGGATGATTGTAGTTAAACTGTGACGTTCAAGTATGGGCTGACTCTAGGGGAACAGTGGGTGTCATACTTGTGGCACTGAAATCAAGTGTAGATATGAAGGCACAGTAGTGATATGGGATAACCAGAAGCTTGAACTGGGGAGTGACAGCGTATGCTATTGGAAAACAGTGAGCTCATCTAAAGACACACACCGGGTGAATCAGGGGCAAATTCTAGAGCTCAGCGGAGGGACTATACTGGCAATTGAGACAACTGGGGGCTCAACAGTGAGCGGAAGCGGGCAATGCCCTAATGGCACAGGGGCAGACCTGCTGTTAGGGGGTGGCAGGACTGGATACTGGCATGTTGTGGGGATCTGATATAGAGAAAGATGCCACTGAGGGCCTGTATTGCCATTGGGTGGCAAGAGACACCGTACCTTGGAATGCTGGATAACGGGATGAAGTCTGTTTTGGAGGGGCGGTAGGAATGTTGGTGAAGATAGTGAGGTGAATCTTGGAGCTGACTAGGGCCTAATGCGTGACTGGAAATTAATAGGAAGTTGAATATAGAGGAGACTGAAAAAAGAGATTTATTCCATCAGAGGTACCACAATCACAGACATTTCCAAGTAAAACATACACTGTTCAAGTGTGCATTTAACATTTTTAACATTGAACATTTAATATTCATGGGTACACAGAAGTGTGCAGGTAGGTGAATAACTCTCGTAGGTGGGTGAATAACTCTCATATTAGGCCTTCTGGGTCTGAGATACAAATCCCTCGGGGTCGGGTTTCAGGACAAACACTTTTCAGTGTCAAATCCCACCCCCTTCGTCTTGGATCCCACAGGATGAGGCCGCCGCCGCCGCCGCCTGCCCTCCCGCCGACCCCAGCCAGGGCCCCCGCAGTCTCATTCCGCGCATGGGACACGCTCTGGGCCTGCGTCCCGCGCTGTCTGCAGCCGCGGGTCCCTAGCAGTCCAGGATCCGTCCGGAGCTTGCCTTCTTGATGATACAGTCTTCACAGCTGTGGGGCTTGGTCCGACTCAGCAGCAGCAGCAGCAAAACCTAAGGCAGGAAAAACGCCCGGTCCGGGTCAGTCGCAGCCCTTGGGGGCGCAGCGCGCTGCTTGGGCGAACCGCACTCACCCGGTCTAGCGCTCCCGCGGCGTCCGCTGCGCGCTCCGCTCCACTGCCTCCCGCTCTCCGAGTGCTTTCCCCTCGCCAGCTCCCGAGCAGAACCGGCTCCCCCCGAGGGCCATGCAGCATCACAGGGCTCCAGCCCAGCCCCGGCCAGGGCGTCAACCCTCCCCGCGGGGCCCTCTCTGGAAGGCCGCGGGCCGGGGTCTGGCTCATCCCTTAAAGAACAAAAGGTTGGGTTTGCTGTGCGCACCCCAAACACAAAATGATGGGCTCCCTGCGCGTGGCCCCAGCTCACCAAGAGATAAGGTCCTGGAACATTATCTTAATCGTAAACAGGTTCAACCGCACCCCGGAATTCTAAACGCTGGGGGTTGACTGTGCCCCTCCCTCCAAATCTCCAGGTGCAAACAGCACCCTTATTCCATTGCCGACAGCTACTTTGCACCTTCCTACTGATGGACAATTAGACAGAGTGACAAGCAAAGAAGAAAAGAAACAAGCATCGAAAGCTAGATGAAGGGGGTGCAACGCGTCCCCAAAACGCAAAATGCCGAGCCCTTTCCCCGCTTCACCCGCGGCCCTGCGCCGACCGCGTCCCGCCCGGGCTGCTCAGGCGAGCTGTAAATGGATATAGGTAAAGATGCAAGAGGTGATGGAGAAGGCGATGGCCGCGTAGATGAAGATGGAGAGGTGCGGAAAGTGGTCGAGATAGCAGCCCTCGTCCTGAGGGGGAGCCTCCTCCTTGGGCGGGGGGCGGGCGGCGGCCTTGAGGGGCTGCCCGGCGCGGGCCCCCTGCGCCTTCCAGCCTGCGCGCCGACCAGCCTTGTTGCTCGCGGCCGACGTCGACCTGGGCGCGCGGGCTGCGGGGGGCTCTTCCGGGGGAGGCTTGTCAAACAGGCCTTCGGAGTCCGAGTCGGGGTCCGGGCCAATCTGCTCGGGTCCCCAGGGCTTGCGCTGGAAGGGTCCGTCAGCCATTGGCGAGGTCCGCGGGAAGGTCGTCCTGCGGGTCTCGGCGGTGGTCTCCGGAACGACAGCGCAGTGCGCGGCTGCAGCGACCGCGGTTGTTGTTCTCCTACTCGGGAGGGGGCGGCTGGGGGCGGAGCCAGCGGAGTCGGGGGGCCTCTGCAGGGTCCGCTGGGCCTCTCAGCGAAGGCGCCGCTCCCCCCGCCTCCTCCTTCCGCCCCCCGCCTGTTGCAGAGGTTGGCTCGCCCTGTTCCAGCCCCCGGACGCGCGGCTGGTAAGTCTCTGCGCAGCCTGGTTTGTTTCCATGGCAGCTGGACAAGGGTCGCACGGGGGAGGGGGCGCGAGTGATAGTGGGGACCCAGGGGCGCGAAGAGGGGGCTTGGCGCGCCAGACGCTGGGAGCCCAGAGGCGGATCCGTGAGCAGCTGAAACGCAACGGGTTTCCTTCTCCTTTTAAAAGAAATATTTATTGTGGGGTCTTTTTAAAAATTTTTATCTAAATTTTAATGCATGAAAAAATATTTATTACAAGATCTTTGTAGAAAACTTAAAATTAGAAAACAGCAAAGGCAAAAACAAAAAAAAAATAAAGCCTCCCATAACCCTAGCGCCCAGAAATAGTGTGGTTAATATGTTGGTGCATTTATCCCTCTGTCCCCTCCTTCCTCTCTCTCCATCTACATATGTATTCTGGGTTTTCTCTTCTTGCCCCTCACCCACAAACACTGGACCCCAGCCTATTGGGCATCTCAACTATGAGGAGGAAAAGTACGTTCAAAAACCCTCCTAGCCTGAGCCCATTTTCTCCCTTCTTTCTAGGCAGGTCCCTCTTTGCATCCACCAGGCCCTTCTCTGGCATCCACTTGTGTTACGACAGGCTGCTTGGCCCCACCATCTCCTGGCACACCTGTTGTGCCAGAAGTTAATAGGCTGGCTGGTGTTCCCTCCTGGAATAGGAGAACTGCCTTTTGGACTTATTTGGGTTCCAGTGGGCAAGAGGGGTACACTGGCAGGGCCTGCCAGTTGGAACTGACTCAATTCAAACTGCCATCAGAGAATTAATTGCCTCCTGCAACTGAAAAGCCCGGGGGTAACCAGTACTAGGGCATAGAAAAAAGGTTACTGGGGCACTGACTCTCCATTTTACAGTGGTGTCATGGACTTCTGGCAGGGCTAGAGATCACCAAGTAGGGACAGGTGTTCACATAATATTTGTTGAATGAGTGGTAGCAGCAGACTCAGGTTCTCACAGTTTAGCAACTCCAGCTGAAAGACCTTCTAATTGGCGAGGATGTGAAGAATATGGAACCCTCATATATTGCTGTTTAGAATGTAAAATGGTGCAACTACTTAGGAAAACAGTTTGATGGTTTAGTAAAACGTTAAACATACACTTAGGATACAGCCCAGCAATTCCACTTCTAGGTTTCTACCCAAGAGAAATGAAAATGTGTGTCAACATAGTGACTAGTACGCAAATGTCCACAGCAGTATTATTCGTAATAGCCGAAAACTGGAAACAATCCAAATGCCCATCGACTGGTAAATGAATAAGGTATGGCTTATCCATACAAGAGACTACTATTCAGCCATAAAAAAGGAGTGAACTACTGATACATGCTACAACGTGGATGAACCTCAAAAACACTATAATAGGTTAAAAAAAAAAAAAAAAACAGATGCAAAAGACAGATTGTGTGATTCTATTTATGGGAAATGTTTGGAAAAGACAAATGTATAGACACACAAAGCAGATCAGTGGTTGCCTGGGCTGGGTTGGAGAGGCAGTTCACTGCAAACAGGCCCAAGGGAACTTTATAGAGCTGTAGAAATGTTTCAAAACTGGATTGTGGTGATGATTGCACAACTTTGTAAATTTTCTAAAATCCACTGACTTGTACTTGTGATAGGTAAATTATACTTCAAGAAAATGTAAAGCAACACTGAGTCATCATGTCTCGGGTATCAGATGGACAAAACAAAACAAAGGAAAAACTCCTTGATTTTATCTACAATTCTGGGGGTTGATTGGGAGGCTCTCCTGTTTGAACTGGTTCAGCTGATCTCTCCTGGGTTCTCTCATTTGTCTGACAAGTGGGCTGGGTGATCTAGGATGACCTCACTCACATGGCAGAAGGTAGGGCAGGAGAGAACCGAGAGGCCATGCTGTCCAGGAACCTGTGTGGGTTTGAAGATCAAATGCCCCTCTCCCAGTGCCCCTCTCCCACACACCTTACTGGTTCCCTGGTGCCTTGACCGCAACAGGGAAAGAGGGAAGGGGATTACAAAAAAATACCAAAATTAACATTTCCTGCCAGTCTATGGGGATGGAGTCTTGAACAAACATTCTGTTGAAGAATAAGTGTAAAATCTTATATTCTTACTCCTCTGTGGAGTGAGATTCACACCTGCTCCTTATGCACAGAAAATTTGTAATTATTCCCTTCCCCCAACCCCAAGTCTTGAGTCCTCCAGTGAATAATGGACTGGACTTGGAGCTAGGAGCCCAGGGTTCTTGATTGCAGAGGCAGTTTGGCCTAGTGATTGAAAGCACCGACTCTGTGGCTGGATGGCCTGGGGTACAAATCCTCCTTCATCATGTACAAGCGGCATGACCTTAGACGGGTAAAGTCACAGCCCAATGTGCAGGTTTGTATATTTACGTCCCCCAGAAAAAGCCATATTCTTTAATGCATTCTTGTGGGAGCAGATGTATTAGTGTGGATTGGGTTGGAACCTATTGGTTCAGTGTCCATGGAGATGTGACCCACCCAACTGTAGGTGATAACTCTGATTAGATAATTTCCATGGAGGTGTGGCCCCGCCCATTCAGTGTGGGCCTGATTTAGTTTACTGGAGCACTAAATAAGCTCAGACAGAAGGAGCTCACAGGTAGCTGTAACTGAGACAGACATTTTGAAGACGGCCGTTGGAAGCTGATGCTGACATTTTGGAGGACACCATTTTGAAACACAACCTGGGAGCAAGCAGATGCCAGCCACGTGCCTTCCCAGCTAACAGAGGTTTTCCAGATGCCAATGGCCTTTCTCCAGTGAAGGTACCCGTTGTTGATGGACACTTTATGGCCTTAAGACTGTAACTGTGTAGTCAAATAAACCCCCTTTATAAAAGACAGTTCATTTCTGGTGTTTTGCATTCCGGCAGCATTAGCAAACCGGAACACTCCTCTTTGACTCAGTTTACTGATCTGTAAACTGGGGAATGTAATAGTATCCACCTCCTAGAGTCATTGGGAGAATTACATGAGTTCATAAATGTAAAGTGCTTAGAAACATGTCTGGTAGATGGTAAAGGCAATATCAGTGTTAATTATTACTAATTTAATAAAGATTTATTGTTCCTACCAAGTGCCAGGTGCAGTTCTACCCACTAGGGAGAGAGCAGGAAATGAAACTATTGCCTTCCAGGGACTTACATTTTAGTATGGAAGACAAACAAAAATTAAGAGAAGGAATTAAAATGCATATTATATTAGAGAGAAATAAAGCAGGGAAGGGGATGGTAGGGAGTCAGGATAGTAATGGGGTGGCAATTTTTGAGAGAGCAGCTAGTGAAGGCCTCACTGAGAAAGTGGCTTTTGGGTCGAGACCTGAAGAAGATCAGGGAGTTTTGCTCACAGCTGTTTGGGGGAAAAATTCCAGGCAGAGGAAATGGCAAGTGCCAAAGCCCAGATCCTTCTTTGGCAAGTCCCTTCACTATTGGTAAATGGGGGTTGGGGGCTAGAGGGTGGGCTTGAGGCCAACCCTGTCCTTAGGAAGAGTGGAGGGTATCACCAAATTAACTGTGTGACCTTGGGCCAATGACCTTTACCTTCTATAGGTGTCACATGTGTCCTGGAGTGGATTGGAGCAGTGGTGCCCAAACCGGCCTGAGAGCAGAATCACCCAGGGAACTTGTTGGGGGTGCATACTCCTGGGCCCCACCAAAGACCTACTGAACAGAATATCCAGGGGTGAGCAGAGGAATTCACATTTATTCAGGACCCACAGGTACCTCTGACGTGAACCACAGGACTGCCTCCTTCTAGATCTGATTTTCTAGGTCTTTCTCCCCATCAACACCTCTTCTCTCAGGATCTGCCCTTTGCTGGTCTGTTGAATAATCTTGGCCAAAAATCCAGAGAACCAGACATTTTGGCATTTTGTACTTTTTAGCTTCTTTAAGGAAGTACAACACGTATACAGAAAAATGCAGAAAATCCTGTGTATAGTTTGATGAAATTTCACATATTGAATGCACGCAGATAAAGAAACAGCATTATCAGTACCCCAGGAGGCCCCTCATGCCCCCTTAGTCACTGCTGCCCCACAAAGGGGAACCACTATCTTGACTTTTAAAACCAAGGATTAGTTTCGCCTGTTTTTGAGCATAGCGTAAGTGGGATTGTATTGTATGTACATTTTTAACTGTTTTTTTAAATTAAGATTTATTCACACACCATACAATTATCCAAAGTTGTATGTACATTTTTGATGTCTATCTTCTTTAGTTCAACATTGGATAAACTACGAGTTTTATCCTTTGGGTTGCATGTAGCTGCAAAACATTCATTCTCATTGCTTTGGAGACACTCCATTATATGAATATACCAGAATTTATCTATTCTACTACTGATGGGCATTTATGTCTCTTTGTATTTAGCCATGACCTTGCTTTTCAGAAAATGCTTCTGAGTCAGGATAAAATCAGTATCTGGAACCTCAGTTTCTCTACCCAGACTTAAAACCAAGGGTCAAGGAATTTTTCAAGTTGTAGACCAGAAGAGGCATATGAGAACATGGATGTGTGGTGTGGCATGGAAGAGCTGTGGGTGGGGCCGAGGCACTGAGAAAGCCACCACCTGCTCATGGATTTGGTGGTGGGTAGGAGTCTCAGGGTACCTGGCCTTGGAGGGAAGGCCATGTAGAATTTAATGGGGAGGGGTTGTGGGGAGAAGTAAGATGTGCTTTAGGCACTGCAGGGACCCACTGCTACATATTAAGAAGGTGTGAGATTGAACAGGGAGCTCAGACATCAAAGACGCCATATTCCTTGTTCTTTTCCACCTGATCCACATGGACAGAAATGAACATTATGCAAAGCAACTCTGTTCCTGGCCCAGGGACTCTCTGGAGCCTTTCTCTGGCTGTCAGGCATTGAAGGAGCTTGGCAGTGTTGGTGAGCTCACCTTTGCAAAAGCCCTGCCTAGGCCCAGAATGACAGAACTCCATCTGCCCAGGCCGGGGGCCTTGGGACCCAATCGCCCAGATAAGGCAGACACTTGAGGGTCCCAGGACCTCTAGCACCATCGCTGCAACTTCACTCCCTGCTTGGTGCCAGAGTATTCCAGGAAACACCTCATGAGTCCAGGGCCTGGAGCCAGAATCACCAAAAGGCCCTGAACGGACAAAGGCTGCCTTTAGTTCCTGCTTCTGGGATCTGCCCAGAGCACATGTCCCTCCCAGAGGCGGGAATACCTGCTCCCGTGATGTACCTTGGCAGTTTCATTCCTCCATCCAGGGGGATTTGCCCATGGAAGGAGGATACACCATCTGAATGAACAGAATCAGAGATCTGAGTCTGCCAGGCCAAAGGGGAGATACGGACAGTGGCCACGTCACCATATTGGTGAGGAATCCCTGTGAGGAATCTCAGGACACAGCTATAAATAAATAGATAGATAGATAGATAGATAGATAGATAGTAATGAAAATAATTGAGATCAATTACTGAGCACTAACTGTATGTTAGGAACTGAGCTCAATGCTTCTGCAGAGATGATCTCAATTTTCATGTTCTTGTGAGTTAGAAACCAGCATTTTCTCCAATGCTGAAATGTGGAAACTGAGGCTGAGGGGTGAAGGAACTTATTCAGGATCTGCCACTAGGACTGACAGTGCCAGGCTTTAATCCAGTGACCCAAGGGTAAGAGCCACACCTCCCGACCCCTCTCTCACCTCTGCTGCCCACCCCAGGCCTGCCCAACTCCAAATCCCCCATCCTGCCAGCCAGCCCCTCACCATTTTCTGGGCCTCACCCTGCAGTCAAACAGGATTTGTTCCCTTTAGAATCTGTACACAGAGCAAGAGGCAACTGCACAAAGACCACTTTCTGCTCACAGTGTGCACACCTAGTTGAGGAAACACTCTTTGGCAGTGGGGTGTGTGTGTGTGTGTGTGCAAGTGTGGGTAGGTAGGTGGGAGGGGAAAGGGGTGGGAGAGGGGCAGGAGGAGGGGCTCTCAGGAATCCTTGATGACTGCTGTCTGGCTGCACCTGTTTGTCATCTGGGAAACCACAACATCACATCCAGGACAGAGCATATAATTTGCAAGGCCTGGTGTAAAATGAAAATCTGGAAGTCTGTGCAAAAAGTAGGAAAAAAGTAATGCTAAAGGTGCTAAAATAAAAAGATTTTTCCTTTCTTCTGCAATCTCGTGACCTGACAGATGTTTTTCCAGGGCTGCTTAATGTCGTGCTCCCTTAGGTGCTTGGATGCTCACTCAAGGCGAGTGGAGTCCAGCACAGGCCCTCGGGGAGACCCAAGACTCAGCATGGCCCACTGGCCGCTGGATTCCTTGCCCTGCACCACCACTGTATCTACATGCAGATCTGGCTGGGGACTGGGAAGTCAAGTCAGGCATTTCTCCTTCTCTCGGACCTCCCACCCAAACCCATGGTGGATGGACAACCTCCAAGAGGATTGTAACCTAGGTACCTGATCAGGAAGGGGTGGCAGGCTCAGTCCCGCTGAATCACCTGATGAACAAGCCTTGGCGCTGCCAGCATGGGGTGGAGATGGTGGCCCCAATGCCCAGCCTTGAGACACCACAGAGAGCTTACACTCAACACTGAGCCTCCCCGAGCCTCACCTAGGCCCCTGTTGGGGCTGGAGAGCAGCAGTGTTTGCCAAATGGGGTAGAGAAGGGAGGCTTGGAGGAGCCTGGGGCTCCAAGGGTGGGAGAGTGGGCAGCCAAGAACTTGTGGGGATGTGGGAAGGGGGTAGGAGGCAGAACCACAAGTGAGCTGAGGTTCCAAGTATCTTGGGGTTTGTGCTCCATTGTCCCATCGGACTTCCCTTACAAAACACAAATTCAAAGATAAAATGATTAAACATGAGGCGGGGCAAGATGGCGGCATAGAGAGGAGTGGAAACTAAGTAGTCCCCCTGTAACAACTACAAAAAACCAGAAACAACTAGTAAATAATCCAGAATAACTGCGGGGAGACAAACGAGACCATCCACTCATCATACACCAACCTGAATTGGGAGGAATGCCTGAGAACACAGCATAAAATCTGTAAGTAAAACCTGCGGATCCAAGTCGTGAGACCCCCTCCCCCATAGCCCGAGCTGCAAAGCCTTGTGGTGCCAGAGAGACGCTCTCTCCCAGCAAGCGAATATAGCTCAGCTGAGCTCCAAATGGGGTTTTAAGTAGCAAGTGTGAACTGCTCACTACAGGTACGCATCCCCAAAAAACAGACAGAGGCTTTGGGTGACGACTGACCTTGGAGAGCCGGAGGGTCACCTTGGACTGGGTCTGAAGGGGAATATCTGTTTCTTTTTTGGCTCAGTGGAGAAAGCCCCAGTCATATTCAGTGTCCAGGGCTGTGACTCAGGGAAGGGTGGAGACAGCACAAGCAGAGAGCGAGACCATTGAAATGCTAATGACCTCCACCTGGGGGCTCTGTCTTCTCTAGGAGGAAGGGGGTGGGTCCCTTTCCATTCAGAACCAGATCCGAGAGCCTGGGGGAACACGGCCACACCTCCTCACACCAGTCAAGAATTATAGGCTAACAGGCATCACCTGCTGGGCAGAAAAGCACAGTGACCCGAGGCATCAAAGGGTGGAGCAATTTTCTAAGACACACCCACAGGGAAACCAGATACTGAATATTTCTTCCCTCTGGGACCTGAGCCTGTTCTGGTCTGGGAAAACCCGATTTGGATAACCAAGGAAACCATGCCTAGACAACAGGAAATTACAACCTACGCTAAGAAAAACAAAGTTATGGCCCAGTCAAAGGAACAAACGTACACTTCAACTGAGACACAGGAATTTAAACAACTAATGCTAAATCAATTCAAAAAGTTTAGAGAAGATATTGCAAAAGAGATAGAGGCTGTAAAGGAAACACTGGGCATATATACAGCAGAAATCAAAAGTTCAAAAAAACAACTAGTAGAATCTATGGAAATGAAAGGCACAACACAAGAGATGAAAGACACAATGGAAACATACAACAGCAGATCTCAAGAGGCAGAAGAAAACACTCAGGAACTGGAGAACAAAACACCTGAAAGCCTACACGCAAAGGAGCAGATGGAGAAAAGAATGAAAAAATATGAACAACGTCTCCGGGAACTCAAGGATGAAACAAAGTACAATAATATCCAAGAAGCACAGCGTACTCCAAACACAAGAGATATGAATAGGCCTACGCCAAGACACTTACTAATCAGATTATCAAATGTCAAAGACAAAGAGAGAATCCTGAAAGCAGCAAGAGAAAAGCGATCCATTACATACAAAGGAAGCTTCATAAGACTATTTGCGGATCTCTCAGCAGAAACCATGGAGGCAAGAAGGAAGTGGTGTGATATATTTAAGATACTGAAAGAGAAAAACTGCCAACCAAGAATCCTATATCCAGCAAAGCTGTCCTTCAAATATGAGGGAGAGCTCAAAATATTTTCTGACAAACAGACAATGAGAGACTTTGTGAACAAGACACCTGCCCTACAGGAAATACTAAAGGGAGCACTACAGGGTGATAGAAGACAGGAGTGTGTGGTTTGGAACACAATTTTGGGAGATGGGAGCACAACAATGTAAGTACACTGAACAAAGATAACTATGAATATGGATGAGAGAGGAAGGTTGGGAGCATGTGAGACACCACAAGAAAGGAGGAAAGATAAAGACTGGGACTGTGTAACTTGGTGAAATCTAGAGTATTCAACAATTGTGATAAAATGTACAAATACGTTCTTTTACGAGGGAGAACAAGCACATGTCAACCTTGCAAGGTGTTAAAAATGGGGAGGCATTGGGGGAGGGATGCAATCAGCATAAACTAGAGACTGTAACTAATAGAATCATTGTATTATGCTTTCTTTAATGTAACAAAGGTGATATACCAAGGTGAATCCAGATAAGAGGGGGGGATAGGGGAGGCATGTTAGACACTTGACATTGGTGATATTGTCTGATTCTTTATTCTACTTTGATTTAAGGTTATTTTTCCTTTTGCTGCTTCCTAGCTGTCATTTTTTTTTCCTCTTTCTTTTGCCTCTCTACCTTCTTTGACTCTCCCTCCTGCCTTGTGGAAGAAATGTAGATGCCCTTATATAGATAGTGGTGAAGGTGGTGAACACATAAATGTATGACCATGCAGAGAACCATCAATTATTTACTTGGGATGGAATGTATGGTGAGTGAACAAAACCATATTAAAAAAAAAAAATGGGTTGATGACAAAACCTCAAGGGCAATATACTGAGTGAAATAAGCCAGACACATAAGGACAATTATTGCAGGGTCTCACTGATAGGAATTAATGATAATATGTAAACTCATAGACATGAAATATAAGGTACCAAGATATAGGACGAGGCTTAAGAATGGGGAGTGGTTGCTTAGTATGAGCAGAATGTTGAATTCGGATGAACTTAAATGTTCGGAAATGAACAGGGGTGTTGGTAGCAAGGTGTGAGAATAACTAACAGTGCTGAATGGTGCATGAATGAGGTGGAAAGGGGAAGCTCAGAGTCATATATGTCACCAGAAGGAAAGTTGGAGGTCAAAAGATGGGAATGTATAAAACTGAATCCTATGGTGGGCAATGTCCATGATAAACTGTACAAATACTAGAAATTGCTTCCATGAACCAGAACAAATGTATGACAATACAATTACAAGTTAATAATAGCGGGGCATATAGGGAAGAACTATATACCTATTGCAAACTATGTACTACAGTTAGTAGTATTTCAACATTTTTTCATAAACAGTAACAAATGTACTATATCAATACTATGAGTCAACAATTGGGAGGGTTGGTTAGGGATAGGGGAGGATTAGAGTTTCCTTTTCTTTTTCTCTTTTTTCATCTTTCACTTTATTTCTTGTCTGGAGTAATGAAAATTTTCTAAAAATTGAACAAAAATTAAGTGTGATGGATGCACAGCTGTATGAGGGTACCCAGGGGCAAGTGATTGTACACTTTGGATCTTTGGATAATTGTATGGTATCTGAACAATCTCAATAAAAATGGAAAAAAAAAAAAGATTAAACATTTCAAGACAGTGACCCGAAGCACCAGGGTATTCTGAGCATGGGCCTGCCACACACCCTACCCCAGGCCTAATTTAGGACTTGGGCACTGACTGGTTCTCCACCACCATCAGCCGAGGTCCTATACTGAGCTATTATCCTGCTATAGTAGATTTCTCCCACTAGAACTCAGAGCTTTCAGCTTCACCCAGAGTCTGTTATCCTTGCATTCTAGAGATTCTCATCCCCTTTGTCCCCGTCACCATCTTCTTCAGCGCATATAGATCCTGCTTTCTACACATGATCTTCCTCTGGGGAAATGTTTGTTCATTAAAAAAATAAAGTCCCAATTTAACCACTTTCATGTCTACAATTCAGTGATATTAATCACATTCTCAGTGTTCTGCTACCATCATCACCATCCATCACCAAAACTTTTCCTCACCCCAAACAGAAACTCTATACCCATGTGTTCTAGTTTGCTAATGCTGCCAGAATGCAAAACACCAGAGATGGATGGGCTTTTATAAAAAGGGGGTTTATTTGGTTACACAGTTACAGTCTTAAGGCCAAGGTAACACATCAGCAATCGGGTACCTTCACTGGAGGATGGCCAATGGTGTCCGGAAAACCTCTGTTAGCTGTGAAGGCACGTGGCTGGTGTCTGCTCCAAGTTCTGGTTTCAAAGTGACTTTCTCCAGGACGTTCCTCTCTAGGCTTCAGCTTCTTTCCAAAATGTCCCTCTCAGTTGCTCTTGGGGTGTTTGTCCTCCCTTAGCTTCTCCCGAGCAAAAGTCTGCTTTCAAAGGCTGTCTCCAAAATGGCTCTGTAAACTGCAGCTCCTCTCTCAGCTCCTGTGCATTCTTCAAAGTGTCCCTCTTGGCTGTAGCAAGCTCACTCCTTCTGTCTGAGCTTTTCTAGTGCTCCAGTAAACTAATCAAGGCCCTTGCTGAATGTGTGGGGCCACACCTCCAAGGAAACTATCCAATCAGAGTCATCACCCATAGTTGGGTGGGTCGCATCTCCATGGAAACACTCAAAGAATTACAATCTAATCAACACTAATACATCTACTACACAAGATTACATCAAAAATAATGGCATTTTGGGGGACATAATGCATTCAAACCGGCACACCATCCCAGTAAGCAATAACTTCCCATTCTTCTCTGCCCCATAGCCCTTGGTAACCTGTAATCTACTTTCTTTCTCTGTGAATTTGCATGTTCTAGGTATTTCATGTACACAGAAAATTTGTCCTTTTGTTTCCAGCTTATTTCACTAAACATGTTGTCTTTAAGCTTCACTCATGTTGTAGCATGTACCAGAACTTCACTTCTTTTTATGGTTGAATAATATCCCATTACATGCTACATTTTGTTTATTTGATGTCCATCATCTGTTCATAGACAGTGTGTTGCTTCTACATTTTGGCTATTATAATCCTGCTATGAACACCAGTATAAAAATATATGTTTGTCTCCATGTTTTCAATTCTTTTGGCATACATACCCAGAAGTGGAATTGGTGAGACATGTAGTAATTTTATTCCTAACTTTTTGAGGAACTTCCAAACTGTTTTCCACAGGGGCTGCACCATTTTACATTCCAACCAGCAATGTAGGAGGGTTCCTATTTCTATGCATCCTTACCAGCATTTGTTATATTCAGTTTGTTAAAAAATTTTTTTTTTTTTAAGTAATAGCCATTCTAGGGGGTGTGAAGTGGTATCTCACTGTGGGTTTGATTTGCATTTTGCTAATGGCTAATGATGTTGAGCATCTTTTCTTGTGCTTATTGGCCATGTGTATATTTCTTTGACAAAATATCTGTTGAGTCCTTTGCCCATTTTTAAATTGGGTTGTCTTTTTGTTATTGAATTGTAGGAGTTCTTTATATATTCTGGATGTTAAACCCTTATCAGAAGTTTATTCACTTTTGTTCAGTGCTCTTTTCTCTGTACTGTCCCTAGTAACCAAGGATTGTCAAACAATGGTTGTGGCAAGATCATTTCCCTTCCTTTCTCCTTCTGCTCCCCACCACCCCAGGAACCCACCCAAATTGAACAATTAAGAACCATGAGGATATATTTGGTTCTCACCCAAACTGTGAGCACCCTGGAATCAAGACCTCCTGAAATGAACAATCCACAGCCACCACCAAAGAATCTTGAAATTCCTTTGGATCAGCAAAAAATGTCTTAGGCAGATGTATATATTTTTTCAATTGGAAAAGTTTTATTGTAGCCATGTGCAGGCAGGCTGAATCCTAAGAGTGGCAGCAGCCCGGAACACAGGTGGGAGTACAGTTTTATAGGTTTTTGGGAGGGGGGTTGGGGGGATAATTGTTGGTAGGTAAGATAGAGAAGTAAGGAGTTGAGTCAGGGGATTGGTTTGCTCAGGGTGGAATAAGGAGTTGATGTTAGGGGTGTTTAGATTAAGATAAGGAGTTGATGTTAGGGTAAGATAAGGAGTTGATGTCAGGGAGTTTATTACATTATGGAAAATTTTTGTTTATGTTCTTGCTCAGACTGCTATATTAGCTAAGAGTGGTTGGTTTTTTTTTTTTATAATTCAGTTTTATTGAGATATATTCACATACCATGCAGTCATACAAAACAAAGCATACACTCAATTGTTTACACTGCCATTATATTGTTGTTCATTCATCACCAAAATTAATTTTTGACATTTTCATTACCACACACACAAAAATAATAAGAATAAAAATTAAAGTGAAGAAGAACATTGGGTGCCTTTTTTTTTTTTTTTCCTTCCTCCATTTTTCTACTCATCCATCCATAAACTAGACAAAGGGGAGTGTGGTCCATATGGCTTTCCCAATCACATTTTCACCCCTCATAAGCTACATTTTTATACAATTGTCTTCAAGATTCAAGGGTTCTGGGTTGTAGTTTTATAGTTTCAGGTATTTGCTGCTAGCTATTCCAATTCATTAGAACCTGAAAAGGTTGTCTATATTGTGCATAAGAGTGCCCACCAGAATAGGCAGATATTAGTGCCTTTCCCTTCTCAGTTCCCATGGGTTCTGTGACCAAGTTATGTGCCCCTAAAGACTTTATCTTTTCAACATGTGGATCCTGATGCCTCTTCTCAAGCCTTGTACTCTCCACAGCTCACCAGAGCTTATAATGTACAGATGACCCACCAGGCTGAGGGGCAAGGTCTGAAGGAGAGAGAGAGCCCCCAGGCCTTTGGGCAGTGGTGGTAGGAGTGGCTTTAGGAAAACATGGGGCATGGCTTTGGGGAGAGAGGATGGAGCCAATGGGCTTCCCAGTCAGAGCACTTGTCTTCTCTGTATCATTGCTCTGCTGATTTGCTTGTCTTTCCCATTAGACCACAAGCTCCACTTTCCAAGGGACCATGTTGTCCTTGTTTACACTTATATCCACAGGGCCTGCCATATCACAGCCCACAAGAAACTTTATTTAATGAAGGGATATAGGGCCCTGGCCCCAAACTATGCTGCAGTAACACTTCTATTGCATGATGGGCTGTTTTGAATATTCCTGAGACCAGGCCAAAGGCAGTTTCAGGTAGAAGGGCCTGGGCTGTGTGCCAACGAAGACTTGCCTAGCTGGCCCCAACGACCCATTTCCATCTTTCCAGTCTATAATAGGTTTGTCAACACAAACACACCCTCAAAATGTTTAGGTGAGAAAACAATTATGCCTGTATCTTGTTCTATAGGAGCTAGTAGATGAATTAGCTGAATTCAATCAAACTCAATAACTGGGGTCAGGCCAGGGACCTAGAACTAGGGTTGTTTCTCACTGTGAGACCTTGGGCTAATCCTTTCTCTTCAGATGGTCTCAGTTCCTCTTTTCACAAGTGAAGGAATTACGGTATTATAGCAGGTGAGGTGAGATTACTACATCTCAATGTTGCTCAGTGTGGAGAAAATGGTGTTTTTGGGAAGCCATTTACCAAGCCATAGAAAGTCAGAGGAATACTTGTGTCCTTTGATACAGTCTTCCCCCTCCTTACTCTTGATTTCAAGACAATGATCTAAAAGATAAAGAAAAGCTGTCGGCAGAAAGATGTGCATTGCAGTACTGTTTGTCATGGCAAAAATCAGAAGCAGATAGAATGTCAAAACAAGAGGATAATGCTTAATTAGATTATGGTGTATCCACTGCACGGAACTGTATGCAGAGAGGATTATTTTGAAAACTCTTAAGTAGCTGGAGGGATGCCTGTGATGATTTACATCAAAGTTGAAAAAGTAAGATTTAAAATGACATTTGCAGAGAAACTAAGATGGCGGCTAGGTGAGACAGGGCAAAAAAACACCTCCGTGGAAAACACTAGATAAAAACTAGAAAGTGACCCAGAATACCGGTTACAGTGATGCGCCAGCTGGACGAGGTCTGCTAGTATCACAGGGGCCATATACTTGATGAAACTGGGAGTCTGCATTCTGAAACGAGTGAATAAGCTGGCTGGAAGACCCCTAGCCACGCGGCATTGTGGGGAAGCCAGGGCTTGGTGTTTGGAGACCGACTGGCTCTTTAAAAAAAAAAAAGGGAAAAACCCAGGAGCAGCTGCAGTTGCGGAAGTGGGAACCATGCAGTAAAACACAGCAAGGGAGGCTGGGATGGCCTCTCGGTGGCTGGCCTGGAGGATAGCCTCCTGCAGATACCCGTGGGGCCGGGGGAATAGAGGGGAGAGCTGGAAGCAGAAAGAGACCCCACGGCTAGCAGCTGGCTCCCTGGAGAGCTGGATAAACTCCTGCCCGGGGCCGTGCCCACAGCCCAGAGCCTCACCAGTTGTCCCAGAGCTGGGAAGAAGGAACTGTGTGAGGAGGGGGATGTGGAGATGCCCCGTTCAGCCATCTTTGCATCAGGCTGAAAGCGCCCCGGCACGGCTGGTGGCCCAGGGCTTCCCTTGAGGGATGGCATGCACTGGTGACATGGCATGGCATTCCCTTGGCAGAGCTCCTGGAGGATTGCAGCTGGGAGGCAGGACCCGCTCGGAGAACCCAGGGACGCTATGCCAAGTCTGGTGGTTTGTGGGACAGCGAGAGAGAGGGTCTGGGGCTGAAATGAAATGAAGGCTTAGACTCTTGCGGTGGCCTTGAATCTCCAGGAACCTGGGGGATTTGAATATTAAAGCTGCCCTTCCTCCCTGGCCACCCATACACACGCCCCACATTCAGGGTGGATGGCTCCAGCAACACACCCAAACTGAGTTCTCCAACTGAACCCCACAAGAATCATTTCCCCACACACCACGGGAACAAGGTTGAGAACTGACTTGAGGATACGATGACTCACAGATGCCATCTGCTGGTTAGTTAGAGAAAGTGTATGTCACCAAACTCTGTTTCTGAAAAATTAGATTGATATCTTTTTTTTTTTTACAACTTGAAAGAACCCTATCAAGCAAAACAAATGCCAAGAGGCCAAAAACAACAGAAAATCTTAATGCATATGACAAAACTAGACGATATGGAGAATCCAACTCCAAACACACAAATCAAGATATGAGAAGAAACTCAGTACTTGGCAGAATTAATCAAAGAACTACAATCGAGGAATGAAAACATGGCAAAGGATTTAAAGGACATCAAGAAGACCATGGCCCAGGATATAAGTGACATAAAGAAGACCCTAGAAGAGCATAAAGAAGACATTGCAAGAGTAACTAAAAAAATAGAAGATCTTGTGGAAATAAAAGAAACTATTGGCCAAATTAAAAAGACTCTGAATACTCACAATACAAGATTAGAGGAAGTTGAACAACATCTCAGTGTCCTAGAAGTCCACAGAACAGAAAATGAAAGAACAAAAGAAAGAATGGAGAAAAAAATCAAAAAAATTGAAATGGATCTCAGGGATACAATAGATAAAATAAAACGTCCAAACTTAAGACTCATTGGTGTCCCAGAAGGGGAAGAGAAGGGTAAAGGTCTAGAAAGAGTATTCAAAGAAATTGTTGGGGAAAACTTCCCCAACCTTCTACACAATATAAATACACAAAGCATAAATGCTCAGCGAACTCCAAATAGAATAAATCCAAATAAACCCACTCTGAGACATATTCTGATCAGACTCTCAAATACTGAAGAGAAGGAGCAAGTTCTGAAAGCAGCAAGAGAAAAGCAATTCACCACGTACAAAGGAAACAACTTAAGACTAAGTTGTGACTATTCAACGGCCACCATGGAGGCGAGAAGGCAGTGGCATGATATATTGAAAATTCTGAGAGAGAAAAATTTCCAACCAAGAATACTTTATCCAGCAAAACTCTCCTTCAAGTTTGAGGGAGAGCTTAAATTTTTCACAGACAAACAAATGCTGAGAGACTTTGCCAATAAAAGACCTGCCCCACTTCAGATTCTAAAGGGAGCCCTACCAACAGAGAAACAAAGAAAGGAGAAAGAGATATAGAGAATTTTAACAGACATGTAAAGTACCTTACATCCCAAATCACCAGGACACTCATCTTTCTCTAGTGATCACGGATCTTTCTTCAGAAGGGACCATAAACTGGGACATAAAACAAGCCTCAATAAATTAAAAAAAAAATTTGAATATAGTCAAAGCACATTCTCCAACCACAATGGAATACAAATAGAAGGCAATAATTTTTGAACTGTAACTCCACTATTTACTTCCTACATGATATAAAATACACAAACTCTAATGACAAATCAGCGGTTTTGAACTCAACGTAAAATATGTAATTTTAGACAACTATATAAAGGTGGGGGAATGGAGGAGTATAGGAACATAGTTTATGTGTCTTATTGAAATGAAGGTGGTATCAAAGAAAAACAAGATTTTTATGGATTTAAGAGGTTAATTTTAAGCCCCACAGTAAACACAAAGAAATTATCAGAGAATATAACCATAGAGATGAAAAGTAGAGTATGGGTTAAGAGAAATGGGGGAAGGGGCAATGGGGAGTTAAGAAATGAGTGTAGGGTTGCTGTTTGAGGTGAAGGGAAATTTCTAGTAATGGATGGTGGGAAAGAGCATTACAACATTCTAAATGTGATTAATCCCACTAATGGAAGGCTAGGGAGGGGGTGGAATGGGAAGATTTAGGCTGTATATATGTTTCCACAATTGAAAAAAAAAAAAAAAAGACAGTCTAAATAGATGACAATTGAATGCCAAGGATGAACCTGGATGGGATTGGAGGATGGAGGACAGGAGGCTCAAAGGGTCACAGTTGAGACATAAGGAAAAGGAAATATAGAATGTAAGCTTTGAATCATTGTTGAATCTCTTGTACTTCTTAGCTGTGCTTAATGGGATTGCATAAAAGAATGTTCTTATTCATGGGAAGTGTACATGTGAATTATAGTGTTTGTTCAAGGGTGTGAGCAGCTAGCTCTCATATGTTCAGAAGACAGAGCAATAGATGATGGATGATAGGTAGGGAGGGAGGGAGGGAGGGAAGGAAAGAAATAGCGATGTGACAGCATGTTAAAGTTGGTGGATTGGGCTATTGGGGGGGGGGCAGGGTATGATGGAATTCTGTGTATGGGGTTAGTATTGTTTTTGCAACTGTTCCTATAACTTTGAATTTATTTCAAAATTAAAAAAAAAAATGACATTTGCTAGGATGACAAGATAGAAATATGTGGCCAGAGAGAAAGTCTGGAACAGGGGAGGTAAAGATGGTAGTTCTTATGCTATTTGGCTGATGAGATCATGGCTAATTTCCTTTTCAATTTTTCCAGACTTCATGTACCATTGTTGTGTTGTTATTATTTTTTTTTTTTGGTACAATAAAAGCCATTAATAGTTGAAAAAATTGAAGTCATGGATCCTGTGGTTGCTTTCAGAGTTAACAATACTCTGTGATGTTCTATCCATCCCACACAGACTGAGGCCCTTACCCAACTGTCTGAATGGCCCCACGTTGCCTAGCAACCACTGGCTCAACCGCGGTTGCTAGGGAACCAAGGATAGAGCCAGGACTTACTAATAGCTCAGCATTCATACTATGGCCAATCTCTTCCCCTCAAGCATCTTTGTCCCCCTTGCATTCCTCTCCTCTCCAGCTCTCCTCCCTCAGGTTCCCTAACTCCTGGGGGTATCCTGCCAGCAGCATGCAATGGGTCACCACAGTCATAAAGTGGATCACAGGTAATCACAGCATAGCACAGGTATTCAGAGTTCCCTGGAACCCTCTTCCTTCCCCTGCTCCAGGGTTAAGGACTGGACAGAGCTCGTGCATGGCTGGATGCTGAAGTCTGTAGTGCTCCCACCCTGGAGACAGGAATTGCCTGTGTCCTCTATAGGGCCCTGGGCCCTAGCAATCCCCTCTCCCCTGGGGAGTCATCCCTCAGGAAAGAACAGAGCTCACCCGAGGGCTCCCACCCCAGTAGAATGCATGACACAGCAGAAACATTAAATCCATGGCTCTTGAATCCATTCTTTGACAGGGCCCCATGTGGACATCTCCCTATTCTTTAAAGAGAAAGGAAAATCCATCTAGGTTGGATCCATCTGAACCTGACGATCCTGGAAAGCCCCAGTTTCTCCCCCATGGGAATTCTCCTGAGGGTGACCCATGTGCCCTGTGTGTCATCCTCATCACTCCCAACCATTGCTCTAGCATCACGTCCGTCTCGTGGAAGTCACCTTCTACCCACACTTGGTATTCCATTGTATGATCCTCTGTGACTACTCCATTCAGAAGGTGAACCTGAGAGCCAGAAATACCAGGCTGGGGTAGGAGGACGGCAAACATGAAACATAGCCAGAGAGCCCCCAAGACAGGTTCTCAACAGGGAATAGGGATGGGCCTCTTATAATTCGGTCCTTGATGGGGGGTGACTGAGCCTGCCCGCTGCTCAGCCATGGGCTGGTCTCCTGGCTCACGAAGATCTTCCTGGGATGAGTCTCAGTTCCATCACCAGTGCCAAAATGACTTTTTGCTGACCAAGGGTGAGAGTACCAAGAAAAAGAGGGTGTCAGGGAGAAGCTGTATCCTTTTATGACCCAGCCATGGAAGTCTCAAAGCATCACTTCCACCCTACCCTATGGTGGATTCAAGGGGACAGAACTGGACCAAAAGGATCAGAGATGTTTCCAATAATGTCCATGATCTGGGTATCTGAAGGATCATACATGTCTTCTGAGAGTCCCAAGAGTCAAAGAAGTTGGGGAGAGTACAAGATATAAAGGCAGCTCTGTCTTCTGGGTAGGGTGATGGCAAACCAAACCTGATTGTCAGCCTAAGAACTCCTGGGAAAAGGGTTTTTAATGTGCAATGGTAGGATGTTTGATGGGTGTGGCACATTATGTATATAATACACATACTCTTCTTACAGTGTGACTGACAACACCACCTGCTGAGAGGTGGGGTCTAGTTCTGTCCCCTTGAATCCACCATAGGGTAGGGTGGAAGTGATGCTTTCAGACTTCCACGGCTGGGTCATAAAAGGATACAGCTTCTCCTGACACCCTCTTTTTCTTGGTACACTCACCCTTGGAATCCAGCCCCCATGTTATGAGGTAAGCCTTTCCTCCTTCCCTCCCCTCCTCCTCCTCTCCCTCCCTCCCTCGCTTCCTTCTGCTATATTGAGGTGTAATTGACAAACAATAAACTGTACATGTTTAATTTGTAAAATTTTATAAGTTTTGACGTATGTACATACCCATGACACCATCACCATAATCAAGATAGTAAACATATCCATCATCCCTCTAAATTTTCTCTTGCCCCTTTGTAATCCAGCTTGTCCCTCTCTGTACCCCCTGCTGCTGTCCCATCCCCAGGCAACTACTAATCTGCAGTTACTGTAGATTAGTGTTCATTTCATAGAATTTTATATCACTGGGATCATACAGTGGGTACTTTTCTTTCACTTAGTATAATTATTTTGAGTTTCATCCATATAATTGTGTGTATTCATATGTTCCTTTTAATTGCTACACAGCATTCCTAATAGTCCATTGTATGGATATACCACAATTTATCTATTTACCTTTGATGGGCATTTGGGTTGTTTCCAGTGTTGGGCTATCACATGTAAAGCTCCTATGAATAAATGTGTACAAGGCTTTGTATGCCCAGGTGCTTCCAATCCTCTTGGGTAAGCACCTAGGAGCAGAATGGGTGGGTGTTCTAGTTTGCTAATGCTGCCAGAATGCAAAACGCCAGAAATGGACTGGCTTTTATAAAGGAGGTTCATTTGGTTACACAGATAGGTCTTAAGGCCATAAAATGTCCAAAATGATGCATCAACAATCAGGTACCTTCACTGGAGGATGGCCAATGGCATCCGGAAAACCTCTGTTAGCTGGGAAGGCATGTGGCTGGCATCTGCTCCAAGTTCTGGTTTCAAAATGGCTTTCTCCGAGGACGTTCCTCTCTAGGCCGCAGCTCCTCTTCAAAATGTCACTCTCAGTTGCTCCTGGGGTGTTTGTCCTCTCTTAGCTCCTTCGGAGCAAGAGTCTGCTTTCAATGGCCGTCTTCAAACTGTCTCTCATCTGAACTCCTCTCTCAGCAACTGGGTGTTCTTCAGAGCGTCCCTCTTGGCTGTAGCAAGCTCACTCCCACTGTCTCAGCTTATATTGTGCTCCAGTGAACTAGGCTCACGCTGAATGGGCGGGGCCACACCTCCATGGAAATTATCTAATCAGAATTATCACCTACAGTTGGATGGGTCACATCTCCATGGAAACACTCAAAGAATTACAATCTAATCAACACTAACACGTCTGCCCACACAAGACTGCATCAAACATAATGGCATTTTGGGGGACATAATACATTCATATTGGCTCAGTGGGTTATCATCCTGGCTCAGCACTCTGAGAGCCAATGGGGAAAAGAACCACTGGTGAGGATGTGAACCATCACTTGCTTGCCCCTTCACCTTTTACAACACAATACCTCCCTCTGCCCTTCAACTGTGGCTGAGGGTCTGGAAGCTGTAATCTGTCTAGTCGCGCCTCTGCAGAAACTAAGCATTGAGTGACCAGTGGCATGACCAGGCCCTGTAGGCTGGCAGGGGTGGGGGGATCTAGGTATCTAACTGCTCCTATTACAGACTTTGAACAAATATTGCTGCTTTCAATCTTCCCACCCCAACTTCAGAGAGACTCGGCACCTCCAGTTCCTGACCCTGCCTGGGTTCTGCAGTGCAAACAGGCTCCTTCTGAAACTCTGCAGCTTGGGCTTCAGCTTTCCTTGCTCTGCTAAAGCAGATTTTTATTCATCTGCTTTCCATCTTCCAAACTTTTGTTGACATCTCTCATTTGTTACTGTATTTTCTGCAATTCTTGTTGTCCTCTGAGATTGTAACTTTTCTATTCCTTGACTGTGGTTTTAGAGGGATTTCAGTTTCATATTGCACTGAAAGTCTCTGCTGATCTCTGTGATGTGAATCACGCATGTGCATTCATTCATTCCTCCAGGTGCTACCACGTCCCAGGTACTCTTCTAGGCACTTGGGATGCACCAGCAACCTATGCATAACAAACAGAAAAAATTTAAAATTATAGCAGAGTGGGGGGGATTAGGAGTAGGGGGTGGGGGTGTATTACAGTATGAAGTAGGGTTGTTGGGCTAGGCCTGATTTGCATCGTCTTCAAGGAGGTGAGGGGGTCAGCCATGTGGATATGGGGGTGAGTGGGATCTCATCCCAGGCAGAGAAAATAGTCAGTAGAAAAACCCTAAGTTGGAATCATGTCTGGCAAGGAGGCCACCCTGCTGTAAGAGCAGTTTGAGAGGAGTGTGGGGCTGGAGGGGCAGAGCTTATATATTTGATAAAACAGTCAGAAACCCTGTGTGTGTGTGTGTGTATGTGTGTAACTGGATATGATTATATGAGAAGCAAACAGGTATGGAAAGATTCACATCAAGGTTGGTCTCAGAATCCCTGTGTTTATAAGGCACAGGCCCGCGGCAGGGCTACAAACCACAAATGATGTCTGCTGGCAAAGACCTGGTTCAAAGGCCACCTGCTTCAGAAGGTCTTCCCAGAGCATCCAAAGTAAAGTTGTCCATCTGTCCAATTATCACAGACCCAAATTTCATTTTCTAAAAAAATACTTAGTACCTGAAACGATCTCATGTAAGTATTTGTTTACATATCTTTAATCTCCTTGCCACTAGAATATACATTGTGGGAGGACAGAAACACTGCCACTTCTGTTTCCTTACCCATTAGCAACTAGAATGGTTTCAGGCACAGTAATATAGGGTTTGTTGACTGACTGCTTAATGGTTGTTCAGTGGATGAATAACCATGTAACAACCCTTCACACACGAGTATACGTAGTCCTCAAACATCCCTTTGATGCAAGTAGTGTTAGCCCCTTCTTACAGATCTGAAAACCATGTTCAGAGAGGTTAAGTTTAGACTTCTCCAAGATCACACATCTAGTAGCAAAGTCAAGATTGCCAGCTTGCTGTCTTTCACTCAAAAAACCAAGTCGTCACTACTAGATTTGGGATCAGAAGCAGACATGCATCTCTCCCGCGGTCCTGCCCCCCAAGTGCCTTTCTACTACTCTAAAGCCCTCCCCACTTCGGAGTCGGCTGCTTTGGAAACGGCGCCCAATTTGGGAATCCATATCCCTAGCAAAGGGCTGCAGGAAACTGGTGGAGGGATGGTAGGGGAGCTCCGCAGAAGGCGGCGGGCATGCGGGCCTTTGCTGCGTGGTAGAGCTGCGGCCGCCGGGCCCCTCCATGCGCCCAGGCCCCTCTGTCCCTCCTTCCGGCGCACGCTGACCCCAGCGCCCCGGCGCAGATCTAGAGCCCATCCCACGCCTGGGTACTCATGGACCAATCGCCGCTGTCCCAGTTGTCCCCAACTTGGCCGGCGGAGATCCCGAGCCGGCCTTCCGTATCACCCGGCCTAGGCGCGAGTGAAGAGGCCGTAGCGGGCTGTGGCCGGAGCTGCTCCGCGAGGAATCTCCCAGGGCGCTGGCGCCTCCCTGCCCCGGACCGCGCTCTCCGCTTCCATATGATGCGCCCTGGTCCTCTCACACACCCACCAGGAGGGTCGGGAGAGGAAGGACCCGATGGGCGGGTGGGAGAGAAGATGAAAGTAGGTGAGGCCCTAGACTTCTGTGCTCTGTTTTCGGGGGTGTTCACTACTCAGTCGTCTCCTGACTTGGGGAAACTTTCTCTGCTCCGTGTCTAGATACCTTTGTACCTGTCCTTTGTTGTCAGTTCTCCCAGGGGAAGAGAAGACTGACGACTGACAACTGCCACCACCAGAATAAGGTGCAGTTTGCACCTGGATAGTTTTCCTAATCTCATTTGAGGAGTGTTGCTGAATCCCATTTTGTTCGCCCAAATGTTTTGCGAATTGGGGAGACGTCCCAGAATCATCCGATTTGTTCCGCGTGGAACAGGAGGTTAGAGGATGGGGCAGCCCTGGGGGCAGTAAACTTATCCTTCGTGGCTTCTATGATGAGTGGGCCTAGAATAGTGGGCTCGGATGGGGGGCAAAGACCTCTCCTCCTTGGCGGTGGGAATCACGGCGCCCCTTTCCGTTCTTGGGCTGTATTGAAGTCAGAGGGGTGGGCTCAGGATCTCCCCCAGCGATGAATCAAACCCGGACCAGAGGCCTTCCGGAGATGGCCCCGCGGGGAGGGTCGGCGCCCTGGCCCGGGCTGGGCAGGGGCCCTGTGATAGTGCATCGTTCTCAGGGGGCGCCAGCTCTGCCAAGCAGCTGGCGCCCGCAGAACCCAGAGGGTCGGGAGCCGGCGGACCCCAGCGCGCAGCGGTCGCCGCGGGAGCACGCGACAGGGTGAGTGGCGTTTGCCCCGACAGCGCGCTGCGCGCCCAGACCCTGAAGTGCGTCTCTCCTGCTTTCCGATTTGCGGTGGTTGCCGAGTCCCGCCAAGACCCGCAGCCAGGGGAGCTGTCTTGTCAAGAGCCCAAGCTCAGGACGTGTCGTTGGCTGCGGGGAACACGCGGCTGCAGACCGCACGGGACGCAGGCCCGGAATGCACGCGCTGCGCGTAATTAGACTCTGGGGTACCTGCTGGGATGCGTGGGGCGGGGGACCTTGGGGACTGCGGCAACCAACCTCTCCGGGCTGGGAAGGAGCCTAAACGCGGAAACCTGAGAGATCTTTTCTAGGTTAAAATAGTTCAGAGGAAGGGAAGAGGGATCAACAATGCGCAGAGGGGAGGAAGAGGCTCCCCAATGGAAGAAAAGGGAGGGCGGGAAGGGGGAAGGTATTGGGGTGTGGGGGTAGGGAGGTGTTCAGGTTTGCTAATGTTGCTGGAATGCAAAACACCAGAAATGGATTGGTTTGTATAAAACGGGGTTTATTTGGTTACAGTTACAGTCTTAAGGCTATAAAGTGTCCAAGGTAACACATCAACAATCGGGTACCTTCACAGGAGGGTGGCCAATGGTGTCCGGAAAACCTGTTAGCTGGGAAGACAATGGCTTTCTCCAAAATGTCTGCATCAGCTTCCAATGGCTGTCTTCAAAATGTCCGTCTCAGGTACCGCTGGCTGACTACCAGCGCCTACTGTCTGAGCTTTCACAGAGCTGCAGCGAACTAATCAAGGCCAATGCTGAATGGCTGTGGCCACACCTCCAAGGAAATACTGAACCAATAGGTTCCAACCCAATCCACACTATGTCTACCCCCACAAGATTGCATTAAAGAATATGGCTTTTTCTGGGGGGACATAATATATACAAACCGGTACAGGGGGAGACTGATGCAACTTAGCTGCTCCTGAGATTTCATTCACTGTTTAAATGCAGCAAACATTGGTTGAATGTCCTTCCTGTGCCGGCTCCAGCAACGCGGGAGGCCCAGAGGGTGCTTGGGTGCACATGTGGGACTGTGGCCACTAGGCGAAGCAGTGGGAAAGTAGACATTGGTTTTACCTGTGGGTGGTGGGTGGAGATGGGGATATTTCTAGGCAGTTACTTTATTAACTAATTGTGCTAGGGAAATCTTTAGTGTTGGTGCATGTTTGAGGCTAGAGGCTTTGTGGGTGTTGCTTTGTTTGTATCCAAATTGCATTCTATGGTGTGGAAATTGTCTTAGGGGGTCTGTGCAATAAAGCTTTGTTCTCTGCAGGCTGACCAGCCCTGAGCTTTTTTTGCAGCCTGAGTGCTGACACTCCCAGCTGGGGAGGTTTGAGGACCTCTGCCCTTGAGCATAGGAAGGGATCCTTGTCTTGGTTGGGGCTGTGCCTTCCAGGGGACTGGGCTGACTGGTTCTGATGGGAGGTAAGGTGCCCCTGGGAACAAAGGCCATGGAGGAATTCTCGGGGCACAAGGGGATGGCTCTCACACTCAGGCTCTACTCAGTAGGGGCTGGCCCTGCCGGAATGGAGAGTCCTTCCACTGGCTCTTCTTGACTTGTATTGATGTGTCACTATCTGGGCTCACCTTGCTCCCCTCTTTCCCTCTCTTTTCTCCTAATAGCAGGCCTTCTCTTCTTGCCTTCCCAGTTGTCTCTCCTTGTCTTTCCAGGAGGAAACTCAGCAGCTCCCAGTGCTGGCCCCTCCAGATTACCCCACAATTCAATATATAATCTAAATTATAACATTTCCTACATGATCTTCAGCATTCTGCCCTGTAGTTCCCTCAATTTGAGGATTGTAATTTCATGATAAATGTGAGAATGAGATTAAGTTTAGCATTCACACAGGATAGGTGTGCCTGGCAGGGTGGGGCATTTCAGGAACTGGCAGAAGGTTAAAAAGACAAACTGTAGTCCACGGTCGGTCCCCCTGTTTATCCGCCCACTATCCACGGTCGGTCCCCCTGTTTTTCCGTCCACTGTCTACTATCCTTGCAAGGTGGAGACTCGGGGGTAGAGTTTCCCAAAATATCCTCATATCTTGTTACCAAACTAGCCCAGACTGGCTCTAAAGAGGCCTGGGCAGAACCATTATAGTCAGGGCTGGAGATTCCTTCCAACCACTTCAAATATTGCAAATTCCCCCTGGGAAACTTATTTAAAATGTTTCCAATTTGTGCAGCTGCATGTTTCAAATTGCTCTGTGGAATAGAATGTAACCTCTGAAGTATCCAGCCACTGGAGAAACAGGGGAGGGACTCGCGAGTTAGGTGTAGAGAATAAATAGTGCTGGGTCTATTGTTCTGTGTGCCAACCCCCCACATTTTGGTTGGGTGCCCCTTCTTGCAAGATTGTGAATAAATTTTTTTCTTCTCCACAATCAGGTGAGCGTTTATTCCTTTTAGGAGTAGTGCTTGTTTCTCGCAATATACAAATGTCCACTACCCCCTAATAAAAAGAGTATTTTCTCCTGAGATTTCATTCACTGCTTAAATGAAGAAGAACCAACAGGAGATCTCTGTAAAGATGAGATTTTATAAAACTGTCTCATACAACTGTGGGGATATACGAGTCCAAATTCCTTAGGGCAGGCAACAAACTGGCAACTACGATGAAGGTGTTCGATGAACTCCTCAGGAAAGCCGAAGAAGAAGTGAAGGTCTGCTCTCTCTCTCTCTCTCTCTCTCTCTCTCTCTCTCTCTCAAAAGCCTTCAACTGATTGGATTAAATCCAGCTGACTTCATTTTCTCATGGTGGAAGACATGCCCTTCGTTGATGTAATCAGTCACAGGTGCAGTTGATTGACAATTTAATAAACCAGCCTTCTGGTTTACAAACCAGCCACAAGTGTCCTTGCAGTAATGGTTAGGCCAGTGCTTGCTTGACCAGACACCTGGACACCATCACCTGGCCAAGTTGACACATAAACCTAAGTTAAGATCAGGCCCTAAGTTTCTGCAGAGGCCACAGCCTAGCATAGAGGAGGCAACAAGGGCTGAAGGCGAGCAGCCGCCAAGGTGGGCAGAGGGCCTATGGGCTGGTACAGGGGTCTGGCTAAAGGAGAGGTACCAACCAGAGAGGGGTTTGGCCTGGGCCCAGCCCAGAGGGTCGACCACCCCAGGACTCATAGTGGCACCTTGGCACATTGTGAGGGAGTGCCCAGCGCCATTGTGACCCACTTAGCAGCCCCCAGAAGCCTCTGGTCAAGGCGGGTGGGCTGGCAGACTGGGGGGCACAGCAGGCTGGGGGCTTAGGGACCCCGGAAACCCTAGTGTTAGAAAGAAAGCTGTATCTGAAAGAGAATAAACACTCATCCGATTGTGGAGAAGAAAAGAAATTTATTCATGATCCTGCAAGAACATTTGGGGGGGAGGGCAATCAAACCGTGGTGGCTGGGGCACGGAACAATAGAACACAGCTCTATTTATTCCCTAAGCCTAACACACAAGACCCTCCCCTGTTTCTCCATTGGCTACTCCAGAGGTTACAGTCTATTGGATAGGCCTAACTAACCCTCACAAATCTGAAACATTTGAAAAAAAGAAACATTTGAAACAAGTCTCCAGCCCTGACAATAAGGGTTCTGCCCACATAAGGCCCTGACACCTATGCTTATGTGGCCTCTTTTCTTCGCTCCTTAGTTGCAGAGCCAGTTGGTAACAAATTATGAGGCTATTTTAGGTCTCCACCTTGCAAAGACAGTAGGCAGATAAACAGGAGGACCGGCCATGGACTACAGCTTGGCTTCTTGACCTTCTACCATCCTCCTGAGTCATTTCCACCCTGTGTGAAAGCTAAACTTAATCTCATTCTCACACTAGGGACCCCCCATGGCCATAGCTGAGCAGCCACAGCCTGGGTGGGCCTCGTGTCACAGCCCCAGCACCAACACCTGCCAGGACCTGGGCAACTCCATCCTGGTGCTGCTGGGCCTCGTCATCTGTATCAATATCGGCATCAACACGGTGACCCTGGTCAGGGCAGGGCCGGGCGGGAGGGCCCCGTGGGGCAGCTGGGGGCAGGCCTGAGGGCCACGGCCTGCCTGGGCTCACCGTGTCCTTCCCCACCTAGCTCTGGCGCCGACTCCATTTCTTCTTACTCTGAGTATTCTGTAATATTGGTGAGAAAGGTAAGTGGGGTGTGCATTGGGGCAAAGGAAAAAGGGCCTTCTAAGCCCCAGCTCTAGGTAATCCCTTTCCCCTCTGCCCTCACAGCCCTGGGGGCTGCACAGCTTCCCTCCCTGGGCCGCCTCTCCCCCCTCACCTCTCCCCCATCCACAGAAGCCCTCAAGTCCTCTTCACCCAGGAAGCGGCGCATCTCTCAGCCCGCGAGGAAGCAGAGCTCCCAGGACATCCACCTTTGATGCACCATGGACCCTGTGACAATGACCGTGACCCCCCCACCCACTCGCCGACACCATCATCGAGGCTCCCCCACCCGCCGTGCCCACTGCCCCGCAGCCTGGGCCCCTGACACCCATGACGAGGAGCCCCCAGGCCAGCACCCAGCCATCTGCTCCCACAACTGGGATTGCCCCGAGGGCTGGGAAGCCTTCAAACTCCCCCAGGAGATGTGGGCTCCCTGGGCCCAGGACAGCCTGAAGCCAGCTGCCCAGACCATCTGCTTCCAGGAGACCATAGAGGGAAGGCCCACCAAAACTCAGATCCAGTCTGAGCTGGGCCTCCAGGCTTACGTGTATCCTGTGTGTACCGACTCGACATGCTCTGACAAACATCTGGGGTGAGACCTGCCACCCACGGGCCCCAACCAAGTGGAACCATGGTGCCCGGCCATGACTCAGGCCCCTGGCACTGCCCTCTCAGGGTCCAGAGTTACCCAGAGTGAGTGGTGCCCCCAAGCACCCAGCAGCAGCAGCTGTAGCCCTGGGGTCCTAGCCCAGCCTCGTCACTCAGCGAGTTCACTCTGTGAGCCGCCGGGACTGCCAGCACAGCAGAAGTGACCAGGATCCCAGGATTGTGTATGTGTTGTAGGGGGGACTGCCACCAGCCAACCGCACCGTCCCAAGTAACTGCCAGTGCCCACCACCCACAGACAGACAAAGAGACAGCCTTTCCTTCAGACCATTGTTCATCTGTCCCAAAATGGGAAGTCAGGTTTTGAGGGGTGGGGGGAACACACTTCTCCCAAATGTGCTGAGGATTTCCTGGTCCTGGGCTGGGTCAGGGGACGCAGTGGGGGTTTGTGGGATCTGGGTGGGGGGAGGTGGCAGTTAAGGGAGCCCGGCCTGTGCCTCTTTTCTCACTCTATCTCATCCCTCCCTCTGTGCCTCAGTTTCCCAATTCTCCTCCATCTCTGTCTTCCTATCTCAGTGTCAGATCAACTTTCCCACAGATGACCACACCCCACATTCTTGCTCCCTGTTCCCCATTCTCTCAGCTGCCAGGATTGCAGGCAAGGGGATGGGGAAGCGAGGAGAGAGCTTTTCCAGGAGGGGTTGGGGAGACAATGAGGTCAGCCGAGAGGGGAGCAGGTGGAAGGGGCAATAGGTGTGGGGTTTGGGCAGAAGAATTTGAAAGGAAATGTGTAAAGTGACTGCCTGGAGGGAACCTGCGGGGAAAGACTGAGTCTTTGGAGCAAAGAACAATGGCCAGCAGGCAAATGTGGGGGGCTGTGAGAAACAAGCACTATACCTAAAAAGGAATAAACGGTCATCCGGTTCTGGAGAAGAAAAGAAATTTATTCACGGTCTTGAAAGAACAGGGCACACAACCAAACTGTGTTGGCTGGCCCACAGAACAATAGAACACAGCACTATTTATGCCCTAAGCCTAACACGCAAGTCCCTCCCCTGTTTCTCCATAGGCTGGATACTCCAGAGGTTACAGCCTATTCAACAAGCCTAACTAACCAGCTCAAATTTGAAACATTTGAAACAACCCTCCACCTCTGACTATAGCTTTTATGCCCATATAAGTCACTGACACCACCCTTAAGCTACTGGCCTCTTTCCTTTGCTCTTTAATCACAGAGCCAGTTGGTAACAAATCATGAGGCTATTTTAGGAGCCTCCACCCCCCGAGTCTCCACCTTGCAAGGACAGTGGGAGGATAAACAGATTAGACAATGGCTTGGCTTCTTGACCCTCTGCTGTCTTTCCAAGCTGCCCCCACCCTGTGTGAAACCTAAACTTAAGTCTCATTCTCACAATTCTCCCCTCTTTCTTTTAAACTCCTTTTAGCTTTTACATTTCAGTCTTTCAAACTTCTGAAGCGCTTTCTTGCATTCCTTATTTGTAAAGATCTTTCTCCTTGAGGAGGTACAAATTATTTTGCATGTATTGAACCAGGATTTGTTTGGTTAGGGCCATTTCAAATAAGTCTTTGAGTTAATCCCCAGGTGCATGGGATGGTGCAGCACCCGACTGCTGTACTTCAGCTGCAATAATGAGAGGTTAAGATGGATAACGCCACCCCTTTCCACTTTCCAACCACCCAGTGAGGCCTTGGATAAGGCCGTTAGACCTGGGAAAGCTTTGGTGGTTGTTACATCCAGAGCTGTTTAAGAATCCACACAATGCAGCGAGTCATGGTTTAAGTAGAGAGTTTAAGGTTTATTAGAGGAAGAAAGCAGAAGAAAGCAGGTGGGAGCCATCAGAAAAGATAGAAAGGAAAAATGGCTCCAGCCCTCTGAGAGCAGCATTTTTTAAAGGAAAAACCCACGTTGGGAGGGAAGGGTGTTGGGGGAGAAGGGTGCCTGCTGAGCGCGTCCTGTGCCTCGATTGGGTGGGTGTCTGTCAGTTTCTAAGCTGATAGGTTGTTAGGATTCTAGCCCATTATTATTCTCAGAAAAGCAGCTGTGTTATCTAGGGAGAGCAGGCCTTTTCGGTTATTCGTCTTTTAGACATATTTGACCTTGCTTTTACCCGCCTTTTGGGGTTAGGGTGCCTGTGTCTGGAATAGCCTTGAACAGCCTTCATTCTTTAGTTTAGGGGGCACCTATTTTCTGTGAGATAAGCAGCAGGGCCCCTGGATCAGACATTCCTTCTATATGCTAGACTCTTTTTTCTGGGGTCTGACATTCCTGCCTTTATTTTTCATAAAAAAATTGGTACGGGTTTGGGTTGAGTTTTGGGTTAACGCTTTAACTTAGCTCGAAGCAACTTTTGTAGGGAATAGGGACGTCGCACTCGTCTCTTAGCTGCTTCCAGCTGGACATGGACGGAGTTGGGGAAGAGTTGCTTTGAACTAAGTTCTAGCATTATTAGATTGATGTTTGGATATCTTCTGCTGGAACCAGCTGGTAGTGAGGCTTTTTTGTGGCAGGAGCAGATTTTCAATTTTCAGGGATCTGAGGTTGGAGTTATTTTCCAGGATTTGGACAGAGTTGCTGGGTACATATCATCCGGTTCAGGTACTGGTCCCTTTACTCAGGTGTAGTGAATCCAGCCTTTTTCTGCCGTTCAGACTGCAGTTTTAGTTGTTAACAAAACTTGATAAGGTTGAAGTTTGGACTCCTTCCATGACTTGATTAGGACCCAGCTGCTGGGCTGGTGCTGATGGACAGCAAGTTCAAGAGGTAGAGTCTGGGCCAGCAAACCACAATGCCTGAGGGATGACAGAGTAGGAGACAAAGCCAGGACATAATTCTTAAGCAATTATATCCCCAAATTTTTGGGGACTGGAGGGTATTAGAAATATTAACTTTAAAGGGGGACAGAGGGAGGCCTCCTTAGCCTTTTCATCCGCTAGCCTATTGCCTTTTGCCTTAAAGTTATGACCTTTCTGGTGTCCAGTTATATGTGTGAAAGAAGGGAGCCCACTCCGTCCTCTGTGTTCCTGCAAAAGAAAGTTTTATTCTACTCATTTCTACAGGTTTTTATAGCATGCAAGGTAGTCTCCTACGTGACTGTTTTCAGGTGTTTCAGGCAGGGTACATTTTTTCTAAAGCCATAAGTTGTGTTTACATGTCTTTAATCTCAAGGACAATTTCTTTGGGGCTAGACAGGAAACAGCAGGGGCAGGAGACAGGAGCACAGAAGGAGCCCAGTGACTATTCCCTTATCTAAATTGCTGCCTGCCTTCAGGCACGCAAAGGTTTGGCCTTCCCCCAACCTGGTGCCCACCTTCAGGCTTCCAGAGTTTGGGAATGGGCTCCCTGTATAAGTTATCCAGCCAGGGAACTTTCCATGTCTCCAGATATATGCACCACTGATATCTCTCTAGATAAGAGTAGATTAGCTGAAACTTGTTTTACCAATTCCCTGTGGACCAGTTCTCTTTTACACTAGGACCACCCCCCACTTTGGGACTCGGGAATGAGCCAGCCATCTCCCTGCCCTGAGAGGAGGGGCACTGACCATCAGTGCCCCTTCAGAGGTTAACCTTCCACTTTCCTCCACCAGGAGAGTGGTCACTGCACAGCCAGAACACACCCTGGGCTACCCTCCATAGACGGCCCAAAATCCTAGAAAGGGGCTCAGTATTTTGAAAGAATATGCTGGAGTCACTGAATGAGTGAGTGGGCAGTGAGTGGATGATGGAGGGAGTGGAGAAGGGAGGTGTCCTGGGCTCCAGGCCTCATCTGACTGTCCAGACTGAGGTCACCCATGCCCAGTTACCAAGCAACTCCAGATGCAGCCTCCTCTTCCTCCCCCTCCCTCACTGTGATCCTGACCAACCCCCCAATTTGACCCCATCCCTCTGTCTGCCCCAATCCTGGGCAAAATCAGGGTCAGCGTCAAGGGCAGTGTTTTCCAATGAATGGACAGCACAGTCCTTCAGGATATTGGAAAGTGCAAGTTTCTTTCTGGCAAGCGTGTGTGGGCCGGGGGCCCAGGTTGTCCTGGGACCGCCAGTAATTGATGAACAAATATACCATAGAGCCCAGATGTGCTCTAGCACCAACCCCAGGTAATGCCAGGAACTGGGAGACTCAATACTTTTAGTTCTGGGCACCATCATCCTGCTCAATGTGGGATTCAACGCGGTGACTATGGTCAGGGCGGGGCCTGGGCTGAAGGGTGGGGGGAAGTCTGGGGTCTCACAGGGGCTGAGGTGGGAGGGTTGCTGGGATGTGGTCAGACAAGGGTGAGACTTCAGGGCTCACCTTACTTTCGACTCTCTTCTCCTCTGCTTCCCTCAGTTCTGGACACAGCTGAAGAGCTTCGTGCATAAACATTTCGCCTGTTTTTTCCCCAAAGGTGAGTGGCCACAGGGATGTGCTCCAGGAGATGTGGGCCTGTCCCCTTTCTTCTATCCCTGTTAATTTCCTCAGCCCCTCAGGGACCCAGGCCTTGTCCCATCCCACCTCTCTCTGCAGACACGCAGCACAACTGTACAGGCAGATATCCCATGTGCACATGCTGCTCTGTGGACCCCAAGACCCAGAGCTCAAGAGCGTCTTCTCACTTCCATTGCTGCCCAAACTACCAGCCCAGGCACTCTAACCACCTGGACTCCTGGATCCCAGACTGGAAGGTAGAAAAGCCTTCCACATGCTGCTGGATGCCACCTTGATGTGGGCACACCAGGGCTCCCATGGAATCTCCATGGGGATCATGGAAGGAGGGGATGATGGGAGCTGGGAAGGCCTCTCAGGTCACAGCCTTAAAGGCATAGCCTCCTTTTTTCTCCAGGCCAGAGACTCTTTCCCAGATCCAAGGACAGTTTCAAGGCCAATGATCCAAAGACAAGGAAGGTGGACATGGTTCCACTGCTTTTGCCTCAAGAGAGCAAGACTAAGACCCCAGAACATGCCCTAGCCCAGTCCCCAGGCCTGGTCCCTGTGTGTACTTCAGCCCAGGCCTGGACCTATTCCCAGGCTCATGCTCCTCTAAACCACACCCATGCCCACACTCCGGACCCTGCCCCAGTCTTCACACCATCTCCTCCCTGCACTCCTGCCTCAGCCACTCCTCCTATCCCGTACCCTACCCCAGCCCCTGTCCCAACCCCTCCCCCAGCCCCTGACTTTACCCCTGCCCCAGCACAGGTCAGGACCCTGTCAAACACTCCAGTCACTGCCTCCACCCACACCCACATCCTAACCCCTATTCCCTCTACTCTGGCTGCCTTCAACCATGGCGTTTCTACTGGGCAAGTAATATATTATGCCCACAGGAAAAAACAGAACTGTTGACATTTGTGCAGCCTTCAGAACTCTGGGTATTCCAGAAAGGACTTCTGTATCCCCTCCAGACCCCAAGAGAGACAAAGCTCTGGTACATTGGAGGAGACATGAAAGCCACACATTGGGGATGGTACCAACTCCCTGTCAGGCTCCATCTGGGCTACATGGGGTTGAGGAATCTGGAATGGAAGATCTCAGATGATGGCAAAGACAAGTTCTCACAGCCCAAGGCCTTCCCCTACAGTTCTGAGAGGAGGGACATGGACTCCCAGGCTCCAGTGTACCCCAAGTTCCTGGTCTACTCTCCAACAAGTGCCCAGAGTTCACTGTCTACTCTTCGTCCACCATGCACTGTTTCCCTGCCTTTCATTCCTCCTAGACCTTTAGTCCTTTCTCAGTCCACCAGCCATCAGAAGTCCTCCACCTCAGTTCAACCCCCAACCTCTCTTCCAGCCTCTAAGTCTCCTCCCATCCCTCCCCAGTTCGCCACCATTTCTAAGCCTCTCATCAAACAACAGTTCTCTGATATTTGCAAGAATCAAGGCCTTACCCAAGATCTTGGTCTCCAAAGGAGCCCATGCCCTTCAACAGACTCGAACACTCACAAGATCCCAGGCCCTAACCAAAATCCAGGCCTCCATAGGAACAGGTCTTACCCAAGATCCAGTTCTCCAAAAGAACCTGAGCCTTCAACAGAATCCAGGCCCCACAAGAACCCCGGCCATAACCAAGGATTTTACCTCTGAAAGAATCATAACCCTCCCCAAGACGCTGGCCTTCAGAAGACTCCAGGCCTTACCCAAGATTCTGGCCCACGAAAGAGCCCAGGCCCTGCTCAAGATGCTGGTATCCTAATGAGTCCAGGTCTCCCCCAACCCTCTGACCTCCAGAAGAACATAAAATTCACCCAATCTTCTCAGTTTCAGAGGAGCGTGGGTTTTATGCAAGACTCTGGAGTCTATAATAATCTAGACATAACCCAAGAGGCTGCAGTCTACAAAAGCCAAGGCCTTCCCCAAGCACTGGCCCCCATAAGAGCATAGGCTATGCTCATGGTTCTGGAGGCTATAGGAGTGCAGATGTTGTCCAAGACCCAGGAGTCTTCAGAAGTCTGGACCTTACCCAACAGTCTGGCCTGCAGAAGAGTCCAGGCCTTTCCCAAGACTCTGGATGCAACAAGAGCCCAGGACTTGCCCAAACCTCTGGGCTCTGTAAGGGCCCAGGCCCAGCCCTTATCCAAGACTTATCCAAGACTCGAGGTATACATAACTCAGAACATACCCAAGACCCTAATCTCCACAAAGGCCCAGGAATTAATCAAGATCCAGGCCCCTATAAGGGCCCAGCCCTTCCCCAAGACTCAGGTCACTCCAAAATTCCAGGCCTTAACCAGGAATCTGGCCTCCACAAGGTCTCTAGCCTTACCCAAAATCCTGGCCTCCACAAATGTCCAGGGCTTGTTTGAGGTACTGGCTCTTTCCAAGGCCCTCAACAGATCCCAAAGTCAACACCATCCCTGATGATATCATTTGTATTCGAGGACCATCCTCAGAGGAAGAATGAAGAGCAGCACATACCTTGGACTTCTGTTGCACTCAGAATTCCTGCTCTTCCAAGGCCCCAGTGATGTGCAGTGACCTGCAAACCCTCCCAGAGGTTCCTGTACTAATTGAGCTACAGCCACCCTCCTGGGAGGCAGCCAGCCAAGACTGGGTGTACCACCCTGTGGATACAGTTCCTTCAGCCTGCCAGACCTTTCGTCAGATGTCTGTGCCTCTCAAAATCAACTCAAAGCTCCACTTCCCTGGACCAGGTGCCCAGGCTGGGCATGTCATCTTTGACGCCTGCCAGAGAGAGTTAGGAGTGATCAGGGACAACTGTGAAGCTGTCTCTCCCAGGCACCTTTGCCAGGAGACACCCAGCAACTCAGGGGAGAGCAGCAAGGAGTGGGGCTATCAATATATAATGAGAACCTTAGATAAAGAGGGGACAAAGTGACAGCTTCAGTAAAGAGAGATGGAAGAAGTATTCTGTAGTTGTTTGGGGACATCCACTGAGCCCCATTCCTGACACTGGCCGCGGACAGGGTCTGTTGAAAACTGTAACTACCCTAGCCCCCGCTTGGTCTTTATGGCTGCATAGCTAAACCCATTATCCTCAAGGTCCTAAAACTACATTGTCCAATGCAGTAGACCCTAGACAAATGGGGCTGTTAAAATTTAAATTGATTAAAATCAAATAAAATTTAAACCTCTGTTACTGAGTTGCATTGTCTACATTTCAAGTGCTCAGTAGCACTATGTGGCTAGTGGCAGTATTGGAAAGGATTCAGAACATTTCCATTGTCACAGAAGAAATTATTGGACAGTCATGCTCTAGAGTTCAAAGGAACTTTCCATTCCCTTTCCATCTTCTT
This sequence comes from Choloepus didactylus, assembly GCF_015220235.1. Taxonomy (NCBI): domain Eukaryota; kingdom Metazoa; phylum Chordata; class Mammalia; order Pilosa; family Megalonychidae; genus Choloepus; species Choloepus didactylus. The sequence continues at coordinate 12,447,886 of NC_051324.1, forward strand.
CCAGCGTCTTCAAAGCTCTCAGAGAGCCCAGAGAACACAGTTTCTCTTAGGGTGGCTCAGAGGCCACCCCTTGAGGAGCAGGCGAGATGGAGGGATGCCTGTCACCCCAGGCCATGAGAAGGAACCCAGTCTTCATTCAGTTCTCTTGACCTGGCTTCCTGGATCACAGCCAGATCAATGGAAACCTGCATCTCCAGTTCCGGGCTGAGTTTTGGGGCTCTCAGTACCCCAGGAGCCCCAGCCCTGGTTGCTGAAGGGGAAGAACATTCTTTGTCAGTGAGGCCTAGGAACCCCTGAGGCTTGGGTGCCCCGAATGGAGCTCTGGAGTCAAAGAGCCCCCTCCTCTTCAGGCCCCTAGTTTTTCTAGGTGTGTCCCTGCCTAACTCTCTTGCCCATAGACTTAGGCCTTCCCTGCACTGGAGACAGTCCCTGGGCAGAGGGAATGTATGAAGTCCTGGCCCAGCAATGGACTGCTCTGCTCTGTGAGCTTGTCCCCTTATCCTTAGGCTTTCTACCTGTTATCCTAGCTCCTGGTCCCACCCTGGATTTCAGCAGTGTCCTGGTCCCTGACAGCAAAGATTACTGAAAGCAATTTCCTGCCCTTGATAATGTTCCAGTGCCCTGCCCCAAACCCACTGAGAGTTTCCTCTGGACTTGATCTTCAGTCTTGATGACCCTTCCGTGTGTGCATATAAGCTGTGTGGCTCAAAAGTTTTTTTTCTGCCACCTCATATGTGTGTCTCTTCTCTGGGCCACATGTCCTTCTTGAGTCACTTCCTGAATGTTCCTGCCTAACACTGCCACCACTGATGCCAAAGATGCCTGCCCACCTAGCTGGGGAGCCCCTTCCAACACCTCCGTGGCTCAGCTCTGTGACTTTGGACAAATCATGTGCCTCCTGTTTGGGCTGCAGTTTCTTTATCTCCAAGATGAGGGACTTAAAATCGCATGGAAGAGTCCTCCCAGTTCTAAGTGAACTCACACAGGAGATCCAGGGGCCCTAGGGTTTATCTCCCATTATTTGCTATCCAGCTCCATCCTATTTAGCCTCTTCCCCAACTCCAGGGCATGCTTGGGTTGGGTAGATTGGGCCTTGGGAAGATGTGCAGCTGTCTATCTTCATAGAAACTACAACTTCCATCAGGCACTGCTTCAGGAGAACAGGAAAGGATGTGGGGACGTGCCTCCATCATCCAGGACAGCCCGAGATCTCAGCACCTGGAAAGGAGGACATGCACTCAGACCCGAGACTGACCGGGCCGGCACCAGTCCCGAAAGTCACCCCAAAGTGGCATGGTTGTAATCTAGGGGTGGGGCCAGGTGGGCAAGAGGAAGAAGTTACCTGTTGAATCCTTCTACACACCCTCTAACCCACTCTTGCAGCTTCCCCTAAGAAGGGAGGTGAGAAGATAAGCCTCTTTCGAAACGTGGTAAAGGGAAGTAGCTAAAGGAAATTGCTGGACTGCTGCAAGGACTGGCCATTGCATCCCGTAGGAGGGACCCAAGAGCCACTTTATACCTGCTGAATCAGAAGAAATGGCCTTAGGGGTGGGGACTGCAGGAGAGAAGGGCAAAGACAGAGGCGGTGTTTATTCATTTTGAAGGCTACATTTGGAGCCCCTCATCTGCAGACCCTGTTGTACATTGTGTTTGGGACCCTCACTGGGTCTCTGGAAGAGGGAAGATTGTAGGTGACTTTTCTGCAACAAAGACTGGTCTTGGCTGTCTCCTGTCAGTATTTTCTGTTGCCACAAATGATAGAGCCACATGACTTCTGTGGTCTGGGGGCGGGGGGAGGGTTGCCACATGGTGGGGCCCACTGCCCACGGCCCCAGCCCGGCCGCTCACGGACATAGACTTCTGCTCTGGGGCGCAGCTTCAGGGACTGACCCAGCTGATCCAGGAGCTGGGGGTGCAGGAGAGCTGGAGTAATGGGCCCAAGCCGGGACCAGACCTCCTCTGGGCCAGGGACTTTGTCTTCTCAAGGTAAGTAACCCTCCTTGATTTCGGGAACTCCCAGCTCTGGCAAGCTGCGTACCCAGCCCCGCTTGGTCCATGCCCCCACGATCTTTTTTCCTCACTTAGGCCTGAGCTTTTGCTGCTTCATGTTGGGATGTGCGAGGCCTCCCTGGATCTGAGACCTGCATCTCTGGGTCCCTATGCCCGGGGACCTCACTACGATGCCGGCTTCCCGCTCCTGGTGCCATTATTTTTGCTGCACGGCACTGGGCTAGAGCTGCAACTGGATCTGGAATCGTGTTAGGCTTGGATCTGCCTCCCAGAGCTGGAGCATGGATACTCGGTCCAGGAGGCCTGACAGGATTGCCTAGGACCTGTGGTCCCGGAACGATGTGATTCCATCAAACCGATAATGAAGGAAGTCTCAAAGACCCGGAAAGCTCTGCGGACCAGCCACACGATAACCTCACTGAGCCTGAGCTACACGTGACTTTGGAAAAATCACCCAGTGCCCTTTCAGAGCCTGAGTTGCCTTGGTGTGACATCCCCAGACTCTTCATCTTTTGCCAGATTTAAAAGTGTACAGAGCCACAAAGGATTGGCCAGGTGTGTGTGTGTGTGTGGGGGGGGGGGGCATGGGATCATCGGAATTGCTCCGGGGAGAGGGGCTGGGCATTGGAGTCCATGGCTGAATTATGGGGTCCCCCAGACCCTCTCCTTTGCCCCAGCTCAGGGGGTGGGGGGCATCTGTTTCTACCGTTCGGGGCCCAGAGTCCTAGCATTTGGAAGGCATGACTGTTCAGACTGGAGCTACTCCAGGCAGGGGAAAGGGACAGAAAAGCACTCAGTTTACATGGGTGGAGGGAGGAAGGGCCAGGGACTGTTGGGAGGCAACATTCTGGGGAGTCAAGACCAGGGACTTTGGATTTGGGTGTCAGTGGAAAACAGCACCCCACCCCCTACTCGAGTTTGGTACTCACACCCCCAAAAGGGTCAGCAAAGAAAGGTTCTGTCCTCCTCCACTGGTGTCCCTTAAAGCCCTTCTGGACATTGGACATTTTTATTTGCCCCAGAGACTCAGTCTTTGCCTGCAGGTTCCCTCCTGGCTCCAGGCAGTCACTTCACAAACTTCAACTTCTTCTGCCCAAGCCCCACCCTGACTACCCCTTCCACCTGCTCCCCTCTTGGCTGACCTCATTCTCTTCCCCAACCCCTCTCAGGAACCCCTCCTACTCCCCTTGTCTGGAATCCTGGCAGCTGAGAGAATGGGGTGCAAGGGGCAAGAAGATGGGGTGAGGTCAGCTCTTGGAAAGTAGATGTGACACTCATATAGGGAGACAGAGATGGAGGAGAATGGGAAACTGAGGCAGAGAGTGAGGGATGAGAAAGAGTGAGAAGAGAGGCACATGTGGGAGAAATGTCTTCTGCTTACCTCCTCAAACCCACCTTCCCAGATTGGCACAGATGAGCAAAGGTTTGAGAGAAAGGCTGTCCAGAGACCTGGGGTGAGGGCGTTGGTGAAACATGCACGGACCCTATGGGTGAACTCAGCATCTCTGGGAGAGGGAAGTCTAGAGCCCTCCCCGTGGATCTGTCCATCCTCGACAGCTTCTGTTTTCAGTCTGTTCCCATCTGCTGCATGGGTAGAACCAAGTATGGGAACAGGGGAGGGGTGTGTGTGTGTGTGTGTGTGTGTGTGTGTGTGTGTGTGTGTGTGTGTGTAGGGATGGATGCACTGGGAGGAAAGGGGCTGTCTGCATGGGAAAACACACACCTGCATGCAAGAACATGTGTCCACTCAGAGCAGTATGGGAACAGGGGAGGGGTGTGTGTGTGTGTGTGTGTGTGTGTGTGTGTGTGTGTGTGTGTGTAGGGATGGATGCACTGGGAGGAAAGGGGCTGTCTGCATGGGAAAACACACACCTGCATGCAAGAACATGTGTCCACTCAGAGCAGCATGTCCTGGAGCCATGGGAAAACAAGTTCCAGGCAGCACAGGGGTGCACAGATCTGTGCCCTCCTCTTGCAGGAAACCTGCATCTACCATCTGTGGAAGGTGGGCACCTACCTGGGGGAACGTGCTTGGCCTGACATGTGCCACAGGGGGTAAACATGGTTTGCTGAGACGGGGGGGGGGGGGGGCAGTGGGGTCCTCAGTCTATTGTCTGGTGGCCAAGGGTCACTGTGAACACAATGTTTCCAGGGCCTCCATGGCATCGGTGGTGGTGGGGGGTACAAGGTGGGAGAAGGCATGAGGGAACAGGATTCCGGGGTACAAACCCCTGCAGAAATTCTTTGAGGGGCCCCACATGTACACGGCGGCAACAAAACAAAACAAAACAAAACAAAAACACCTCACCTGAGAAAAGTCCCCCTTGTGAGAACGCGCAGCTCCACATGGGAAAATACTTCCCTGTTTCCACCCACTGAAGACTGTTGCCCTGATGGAGGGGGAAAAATCACCCCCAGTTGTCCAAAGGCCCAGGTGCCTCTCTGCGTGGGAGACACTCGGATCCCACTGAGGAGACCCACGGCCCCCTAAGGCTCCTCGTGTGACAGCTCCAGCAGGAAGAGCCTGTTGCCAGGTCCTCCTCCCTGCCTTAAGGGTGGCTCTGCCCACCCGGGGTGGCCTGGAGGGCCGGGGAGGGGGGGCCTCCCCAAGCCGCCCCCTATACTCACGTGGTGGAGTGGGGGTGCGGTAGCGTGTTGTTGTGGCCTGCCCTCCTCGCCCTAAAGTGTGAACCTCCCATCAGAGGCACCAACCTCCCAGCTCCTGCTCTACTGCCCCCAAACCCTGGCTGCATTTGAGGTTCAGTCCTCAAATAGGGACCAGGAAACACAGTCCCTTGAGCCCACTTGAGACATAAGGTGCCAGGAGGTACTGGGTGGCCGGAAGTGTGTCCACAGTCAGGAAAAGGCCCCAGACTGGGCCTGGAGATTGGCTCTGGGCTTTCTTGGAGGGTTTGGCCAGGGCTGAGCTGGCGCCCAGAGGCCGAGGGGACCCCCACCCCAGGCTTCTCCCCGACAGCACTGGCGACCAGCATCCGGAGGGATGAGCCAGCAAGACCCAAGGCTGCTCCCAACTGACCATGATGGGATGGAATGAACTCAGCAGGGCCCACGCGTGCATCAGAATTCATGAAGTGTACATGTGTGAATCCCCCCTCTCCCGCGGGGTCTCCGTGCCTGGTCTAGGTACACCTTTGTGCTTATCTCCTTATCCTTCTTCTAGAAGGGAAAAATTTAAAGGGCAGAGGTGAAGTGAGGTGGAGAGAAACGAGGGATCTCGGCCGCCTTCTGGGCCCCACCTGCTTGGGCCCAGGCCCCGCCTCTGTCTCTGTCACACCCCTTCCCGCTCTCGGCGTGCGGGGCCTGTGGGTCCACCAGTCGCGCCCACCGCGCGGATTCCAACCAGTAACGGATCTCCGCCCGCCGTTTTGGGTCCAACATCTGCAGCAAGCTCCGCCCCCGCCTTGCCAGCCCGCCCTCCAGTGGGTCCACCAGTCCCATCATCCTCCCCGGCTCCACCCCCGGGTGCCCGGCAGCCCCGCCCATGCGTGTCCATTGGTCCGATTTCGGCCCAATCTTCGCTAACGGCTCACCCGGCACTCGGCCCGGCCTCTCCCCAGGCCCCAACCCAGCCTGTCCCTCCGGCTTACCCTGCCCACAGCCGCGCCCCCCAGCCTGTCAGGGCCCGACCTCCCCTCGGGCTCGATCCCTCACCAGGCTGATGAGCTGCGCCAGGCTGAGACCAATGCTGACCAGGACGCGGTCGCCCAGCTCCCGTGCCGGGCGCACCGAGCTGTCATAGCCCGAGAAAAGTTTCTCGCGGAGCCGGCCTTCGGCCTCCGAGCCGTGGGCGCCTGGGGGAGGAGAGCACCAAGTGGAGCCATGGTGCCCGGCCACGACCCCGGCCCCTGGCACTGTCCTCTCAGGGTCCAGACATACCCGGAGCGAGCGGCGCCCCCAGAGCCCCCAGCAGCAGCAGCAGCGGCCCGAGGGTCATAGCCCAGCCCCGTCACTCAGCAAGTTCGCTCTGTGAGCCGCCGGGACTGCCAGCGCAGGGGAAGTGACGAGCCGCCCAGGAATGTGCACCTGTTGTATGGGGGGCGGCCGCCAGCCCACCCGCCCCGCCCCGCCCCGCCCCGCCCCGGGGCCTTTGTCCCACCCCGAGCAACGGCCGGTGCCGCCACCCACAGACAGACAACGGGACAGACTTAACCCTCAGACCATTGTTCATCTGTCCCAAAATGGGAAGTTAGGTTTGAGGGGTGGGGGGAAGACCCTTCTCCCAAATGTGCCGAGGATTCCCCGGTCCTGGGCTGGGTCAGGGGACGAAATGGGGGCTGGTGGGATCCGGGTGGGGGAGAGGTGACAGCTAAGGGAGCCAGCCTGTGCCTGTCTTCTCACTCTATGTCGTCCCTCCCCCTCTTCCTCAGTTTCCCATTCTCCTCCATCTCTGTCTTCCTATCTCAGTGTCAGATCAACTCTCCCACAGCTGACCTCACACCACTGTCTCACCCCCTGGGCCCCATTCAGGATTCCAGGCAAGGGGTGGGGGGGAGGGAGGAGAGAGCTTTCCCGGGAGGGGTTGGGGAGAGAATGAGGTCAGCCAAGAGGCGAGCAGGTGGAAGGGGCAGTAGGGGTGGGCTCAGGCAGAAGAACTTGAAAGGAAGTGTGTGAAGTGACTGCCCAGAGGGAACCTGGGGGAAGACTGAGTCTCTGGAGCAAAGAATAATGACTAGCAGGTGAATGCTGGGGGGATGTGAGAAACACCACTATACCTAAAAAGGAATAAATGCTCATCTGGTTGTGGAGAAGAAAAATTTATTCATGATCTTGCACGAACGGGCGGCAACGAAACTGTGGTGGCTGGGGCACAGAACAGTAGGCCCTAAGCCTAGCACACAGGTCCCTCCCCTGTTTCTCCATTGGCTGGATGCTCCAGAGGTTACAGCCTATTCGACAGGACTAACTAACCTGCCCAAATTTGAAATATTTGAAACAAGTCTCCACTTCTGACTATAGCTTTTATGCCCACATAAGGCACTGAGAACACTCTTATGTTTACGGGGCCTCTATCCTTTGCTCCTTAACTGCAGAGCCAGTTGGTAACAAATTATTAGACTATTTTAGGAGCCTCCAACCCCCAGACTCCACCTTGCAAGGACAGTGGGCGGATAAACAGGAGGAGCAGCCGTAGTCTATGCCTTGGCTCCTTGATCCTCTGCCATCTCCCTGAGCTGCCCCCACCTTGTGTGAAAGCTAAACTTCATCTCATTATCATAATTCCCCCCTCTTTCTTTTAAACTCGTTTTAGCTTTTGACATTTCAGTCTTTCAAACTTCTGAAGCGCTTTCTTGCATTCCTTATTATAAAGATCTTTCTACTTGAGGGGGTACAAATTGTTTTGCATATATTGAACCATGATTTGTTTGGTTAGGGCTGTTTCAATAAGTCTTTGAGTTAATCCCCAGGTGCATGGGATGATGCAGCACCCGACTGCTGTGAGTACTTCAGCTGCAATGATAAGAGACGTTAAGATGGACAACGACATCCCTTTCCACTTTCCAAACCGGCTTTCCAACCAACCAGTGAGGGGTTTATTAATACCTGAGTTCTCTGCTAATTCCTTTGATAATGCCATTAGACCTTGAAAAGCTTTGGTGATTGTTTCATCAGGTGCTGTGTTATTGGGGATACAAGAATTCCCTCCAATCATTATGCATATGCCTCCTTTTTCAGGTATCATTATGTCTAAGACTATTTTATTTTTTCATGCCATTCAGCTATTAGCATTTAGCTGCTCTGCGATGCCCTTAACTGCATCCTTGGTGTAGTTGATAAATATTTGTTGGTTATAATATATGTAAATAATCCAGTTTACGCTCTTATTAATCATTACCCGCCAGAACAAGAATGACTCAAATCCTGCAGCTACCTCATTTCTAGCCTTAAACTTATTTGGGATCTCCTGTGGAACTCTTATACTGTTTAAATAAATTCGGTCATTGAAGAACCAGGTAAACTTCTTTTTTCTCAAATGCCAGGGTGAATGGGAAGGCCAATTGAACCAGAGCACAGGTCCCTTTCCACTTTGTACGTAACACTGGTTGGAGGATGCCCTTTCCACAGGGCCACCAAAGGTCTGCTCGGGGGGTTAACCTGGGGAAACTGCAAGTACTATTCTTAGTCACATCCCACACTTGGGTATAGGAGGCCATGGTCCCGAGATCCTGGAGCCCCTCTCCCCATCTAGAGAGTCAGGCAGAGTGGTTTTCCAGTCCAAGGTGGGGAGCTGGTATGGCCTTGATGTTTCCTCTCCTAATTGGAGGGAAAAGGGAGGACAACGTACTACAGTTTTCACCAGGAGTAGTATTCTGAAAAAGATGTACCATACACTTGAACTTCTTTTCATGCTTTTCCATACCAAAGGGAAAGGGCATGATCCAAGCAGTGGGTCGGCTTGTTGCACTAGCCTACCAGTTACTTTCATTTAGGCTCTGGACTGTATCCTTAAGTCATTCTACCCAGGCATTTGCACTCCCATATCCTGTTTCTATTTCTATGGTTTGCTTTAAGTTTTCTGCTTTGAGTATACTAATTAACTTGGGATCATTTTAAACTGGGGAGCTGGCGTTCAGCTGAGATTTTTCTGGTACCACTGAAGAGCTAACTGGAGAAGACGTTATTGGGGGTGTGGCTGTCGCAGAGGGGAGGACTTGTATTTGGAACCTTCCCAGGGGGTCTTTACCAGTGATGTTTGCCCCCATTCCATATACTTTGTTAATTACTTGATTTCTGATACTGCCTCTAGTTACTAGTCTGTCTTTTTAATAGTTATTATTACTGGGTTGTACTGGAAGTCTTTGCAATCTGGTGGGATATTGCCTTTATAGAAGGTTATCTTACTCTGTAATAGGGTGTCTGTGCTGGCAGTCCACCCCTTATACTGGGTAGTCCACCACACAATGGACCACGACGGGCAAGGCCAATATGGCCAAGGGGGTATTGGGCTTCTTCCTACTGATTCTGGGCATAGATACTTATTTTCCCCACTCAGCCATCACCGTGTTTTAAATTTCTACAGTTTATTACTTGGCAGGCATCGAACTGAACAGTTTGGGAGTCTAAGCCTTTGGTCCCATTTACTATAATGTAGCGGGGTATCATGCCTGTTGGGAAACCTGACATTCTATAGCCAATAGAACTAAGTTCATTCCTAGGCTAGGCTTTAAGCTGCTCATTTTTCAGTTTTCTAAGGGGCTAGACCAAGTGGTTTGGAGACACAGGGTTTGACCCACCCCACCACTTTTCTGATATTCCCTCCCAGCTACTGTCTTTTCAGAGTGATCCTTAAGGGATCTGAGGTTGGAGTTAATTTCCAGGATTTGGATGGAGTTGCTGGGTACTTATCGTCCAGTTTATGTACTGGTCCCTTTACTCAGGTGTAGTGAATCCAGCCTTTTTCTGCCGTTCAGACTGCCATTTTCATTGTTAACAAAACTAGATAAGGTCTTTCCCAGGCTGGTTGAAGTTGGGACTCCTTCCATGACTTGATTAGGACCCAGCTGCTGGGCTGGTGCTGATGGACAGCTAGTTCGAGAGGCAGAGTCTGGGCGAGCAAACTACGATGCCTGAGGGATGACAGAGTAGGAGACAAAGCCAGGACATAATTCTTAAGGAAAAGGTTCTTTGAATCTAAGGAGGGAGAGTTCTACTTTTTCTTGGAAAAACACAAGCCAAAGAGCATTTCATAGGAGGAGATCCCTAGTTTTTTCCTAGGGGCAGTTCTGATTCTTAGTGGAGCTATGGGTAAACACTTAGTCCAAGATAACCTGGTTTCCAAGACCAGTTTAGAAAGAGGTTTCTTTAAAGTCTGACTTATTTTTTCCACCCTTTCTGAGGATGGCAGATGCCAGGGTGTGTGGAAATGCCATGCAATAGCCAAGCTTTGCATAACATCCTCGAGTACATGGGAGGTGAATTTGTATTGTTGGAATTTGTATTCTTTACTAACCCATAGTGGGGAACGATTTGTTTAAGGATAATTTTTGGAAGTTCCCGATGCTATGGCCGAGGTGACAGGATATGCCTCCACCCACCCTGTAAGATGGTCCACAACAACCAGAATGTATTTTAGCCACCCCACTGGGGGCATCCCAGTGTAATCAACTTGAATACTCTAAAATGGCCTGAGGCCTGGTTCCCTTTCCCCTTGTACTTGGTTCCTTAGGACCTTCTTATTAAACCCTTTGGCAAATTATGCATCATTTGCATATTTGTTTAGCTACATTATAAATGCCCACACATCCAACATGCTTAACAACCAGAGTACACATGGCCTGCACTCCCCAATGACTCCCCTGGTATAAAATTGCTAATACCTCCTTCACTAATTGCTTATTTAACATTTCCCTGCCATTTGGGAGGAGCTGTTTCCCTTGATTATCTAAGGTTGCTTTTAACTGCCCCAGCTCTTTCACTTCTGTTGCAGAGAATGTAGGGACTCCAAACTTCTCCGGACTGGAGGGTATCAGAACAATTAAAGTGGGACAGAGGGAGGCCTCCTTAGTCTTTTCATCCACTAACCTACTGCCTTTTGCCTTAAAGTTACGACCTTTTCAATTACATGCACCATCGGTATCTCTCTATGTAAGAGCAGATTAGCTAACACATGTTTTACCAGTCTCCTGAGGACCAATATTTTTTAAATTAGGACTGCCCCACATTTCAGGATTCGGGAATCAGCCAGCCATCTCCCTGTCCTCTGAGAGGAGGGGCACTGACCACCAATGCTCCTTCAAACTTTAACCTTCCCCTTTCTTCCAGCAGGGGAGTGGTCACCATAACAGCCCGGACACACCCTGAGCTACCCTCCAAAGAGATAGGGCACAAAATCCTAGAAAGGAAGGTCACAGGTCTCCTTTGGCCCCCAACCAAGCCTGGGTCAGGACCCCAAGACTTCCCCCTCCCCCTCATCCACTGTATCAAACAGGCAGAGAGGCCCCTCGAGGGAGGGGAGGGTCAGAACTGGAGCCCACACCAGTGCATGTCCGAGCCCACACCAAACATCTCCCTCTCCCCCTCCCTCTACTCCAAACTGCAGGCTCCTCCTCCAACAGTCCCTGGCACAGCCCCATAGCTCAAGACACAAGAGTTCACTCACAATGCACAGTACCCCACTAATCCTGGAAACCTCCCCAGCAGCCCCTCCCCCATCTGAGGAAGAGGCAAAGCCAACTACGGCTGGAATTCCCTCTGGACGAATCCCTCCGTCCCCTCAGGAGCCTCTGGAAATGGAAACTGCTATATATGCTTATTATACTGTTCAAATTCTTTTCTTAACTGTTGGTGGGTTGTAACCGGTAGAGCAGTTGGTACTGATTGGCTCTCCGATTGCCTGGGGGCATGGACTGGTTCCATTGAATTTCTAGGGTTAAGGGCTCCAGCCCCAGTGGGGGAGGGGAAACATAAGGCAGGGGAATACTTAACAAAGGATCTCAGGTTTTAGTTTCTAAAGATTCAGTTTCTGGATCTGGGGTTCAAACTTTCATGGGATAAAACTGGTCTCCTTTCCTTGCATCCAGCAGATGGCATAGTTAGATTCCTCCTTGAAAAAACGTTTTTTTTCATTAACACAGTGTATGAGGTTGGCACAGAGCCAATCATCATCTGCCCCGTATTTAGGCCAGATATACAATGGATGGCAAAATGCTTTTTTTTTTTTAAATGTAACAACAATATTTGATCATTTTCCTTTTATTCTTTCCCTTGGTCCAATCACTTTTGGCCAAATGTTTCAACATCCTCCCCAATGGACTATACAGAGGAATGTTCCTGGGGGACCCTTCAGGTACCCTCTTCCCTTACTCCAGCCAACCAACTGCCTCTGTTCCCCATTTTGAGTCTTGTCTGGGCATCTCTCCCTCAGGATTAGCCTCAGACTCATCAGAAGGTCCTGACCACCAAAGCAATAATTAATAGTTCTTTTTTCTTACCTTGGTCTATGCACAGAGTTACCTGTTTGCTGCAAGGCACTTTTTTTCCTTCCCTTTTTCTTGTCCACAATCAGCAGACCTTTTTTGTGTCTGATCATGGGTCTGAGTCCACCAAAATGGCAGGGTGCACCATCCCTTCTTCCATTTCGGGGTTTGTGTTCAATGCTTTGTGTCCTGGACGATCCCCCAAGAATTGTCAGAAACAAGCACTATACCTAAAAAGGAATAAATGGTCATCCAGTTGTGGAGAAGAAAAGAAATTTATTCATGATCTTGCAAGAATGGGCACACAACCAAACTGTGGTGGCTGGCGTGCAGAACAATAGAACACAGCACTATTTATGCCCTGTGCCAGTTTGTGTGTATTGTGTCCCCCAGAAAAAGCCATGTACTTTGATGCAATCTTGTGGGGGCAGACATATTAGTGGGGATTAAGTTGAAACATTTGGATTAGGTCGTTTCCATGGAAATGTGCCCCACACAACTCTGAGTGATAACTCTGATTGGATAGTTTCCATGGAGGCGTGGCCCCAGCCATTCAGCATGGGCCTTGGTTAGTTTGCTGGAGCGCTATATCAGCTCAGACAGAAGGGGCCGGTTTGTTACAGCCAAGAGGGACACTTTGGAGAATGCACAGAAGTGAGAGAGTAGCCGCAGATGAGAGACAGTTTGAAGATGGCCGTTGAAGGCGGACTGTTGCTCTGCAGAAGCTAAGAGAGGACAAACACCCTAAGAGCAACTAAGAGTGACATTTTTGAGGAACTGCAGCCTATAGAGGAACGTCCTGGGAGAAAACAATTTTGAAGCCAGAACTTTGGAGCAGATGCCAGCCACGTGCCTTCCGAGCTAACAGAAATTTTCCAGATGCCACTGAAGGTACCTGATTGCTGATGTGTTACCTCAGACAGTTTATGGCCTTAGGACTGTAACTGTGTAACCAAATAAACTTCCTTTATAAAAGCCAATCCATTTCTGGTGTTTTGCTTTCCGGCAGCATTGGCAAACTAGAACATGCCTTAAGCATAACGTGTAAGTCCCTCCCCTGTTTCTCCACTGGCTGGATACTCCAGTGATTACAGCCTATTCCACAGGTCTAACTGACCTGTGAAAAGTTGAAACAATTGAAATAAGTCTCCTGCCCAAATTTGAAACATTTGAAACTTTTGAAACAAATATCCACCTCTGACCATAGCTATTACACCCATACAAGGCAGTGACACCACTCTTATGTTTACGTGGCCTCTTTGCTTTGCTCCTTACCTGCAGAGCCAATTGGTAACAAATAATGAGGCTATTTTAGGACCCTCCAACCCGAGTCTCCACCTTGCAAGGACAGTGGGCAGATAAACAGGAGCACCAGCTGTAGACTTCAGCTTGGCTTCTTAACCCTCTGACATCTCCCTGAGCTGCCCCCACCCTGTGTGAAAGCTAAACTTAATCTCATTCTCACAGGGGCTGCAAAGGTCATGGAAGGGGAAATAAAGAGAAACAGAGTCCAGGAAGTGCTGTCATGGTCAGTGGCTTGGAAGCACCGGCCCTTCTGCTAGCCCTAGCCCTTGCCCTTGCCCTTGTCCTTGGCTTCTGGAAGCTCTTGGTAGGAGTTTTACTTGGGCCCCTGCTATCAGGCCCCTCCTGGGCCTGCACCCTGAGCTGAGAAGATTTTGCAGGTGCAGACTCCAAAGCACCAAGCAAGGCACCCACCCAAGACCCTGAGGACAGATCCCAGACCTGGGGCTGATATGTCTGGGCAGATCCTGGGCAGGGAGATGTCAGGCTCTGGGTTCCAGCCAGGCTCTCCAGTTTACTAATGCTGCCATCCTGCAAAATACCAGAAGTGGACTGGCTTTTATAAAGGGGGTTTACGTGGGTACAAAGTTTCAGTTTTAAGCCCATAAAGTGTCCAAGGCACCAAAAATAGGCTACCTTTAGTGAAGAACACAGATGGTGTCCAGAAGACCTCTGTCCACTTGGAAGGCACAGGCACATGGCTAACATCTGCTCCAGGGCTGTGGTTTCAAAATGGTTTTCTCCCAGGATGTTTATCTCTAGGTTGCTGGGCGTGTTCTCTTAATTTCTCCCAGGGAAACTCCAGACTATCAAAAGTCTACTTTCAAAGGCCATCTCCAAAATGTTTCTCTTGGCTGCTCTGAGTTCCTTCTGTTTGTGAGCTCTATTATAGGAATCTAGTGATTAAATCAAGACCCACCCTGAATGGGTGTGGCCCATATCTCCAGGGAAATAATCCAATGAAACACTTCACTCACAGTTCATTGACTCATATCTCCATGGAAACACTCAAAGCATTCCAACCAAATCAATTCTAACACATCTGTCCTCCACAATATTACCTTAAAGAATATGGCTTTTTCTGTGGGGATATAATACATATTTGCAAACTGGCACACAGACCTCCCCCAAAACTTCAAGGCCAATATGTTGCCAGATTCAGGAGTGGTCAAAGGATGAAGGGGCTCAGTATTTTCAAGGAAAGTGCTGGAGTGACTAAATGAGTGAGTGGGCAGGGAGGGGGTGATGGAGGGAGTGGAGAGGGGAGGTGTGCTGGGCTCCAGGCCTCATCTGACTGTCCAGACTGAGGTCACCCAAGCCCAGTTACCAGGGAACTCCAGATGTGGCCTCCTCTCTCCCCCCCCACTGTGACCCTGATCACCCCCCCCAGTTGTGAACCCTTTGCCTCTGCCCCTCCCAACCCTGGGCAAAACCAGAGGCAGGGGCAGGGCAGGGGCAGTGTTTGCCAATGAAGGGACAGGCACAGTCCTTCAGGATATTGAAAAGTGCAAGTCTCTTTCTGGCAAGTGTGTGTGGGCCAGGGGCCCAGGTTGTCCTTGGACCCCCAGCCATGGATAAGCAAATCTACCATAGAGCAGAGGTGTGCTCTGGCACCATTCCCAGGAAATGCCAGGAACTGGGAGACTCAATACTGTTATTTCTGGGCACCATCATCCTTCTCAATGTGGGGTTCAACGTGGTGACTATGGTCAGGGCAGGGCCTGGGCTGAAGGGTGGGGGGAAGTCTGGGGTCTCACGGGGCTGAGGTGGGAGGGTTGTGGGGTGTGGCCAGACAAGGGCGGGACTTCAGGCCTCACCTTACTTTTGGACTCTCTTCTCCTCTGCTCCCCTCAGCTCTGGATGCAGCTGAAGAGCTTCTTGGGTAACCATTTCACCTATTTTTACCCCAAAGGTAAGTGACCATGAGGATGTGCTCCAGGGGATGTGGGTCTGTCCCTTTCTTCTATCCCTGACCCTTTCCTCAGCCCCTCAGGGACCCAGGCCTTGTCCCATCCCACCTCTCTCTGCAGACACGCAGCACAGCTGTACAGGCAACTATCTTGTGTGCATGCGCTGCTCCGTAGACCCCAAAACCCAGAGGTCAAGAGCCTTTTCTCACTTCCATCACCGTCGAAACTTCCAGAACAGGCACTCTAAACACCTGGACTCCTGGATCCCAGACCGGAACGTGGAAAAGGCTTCCAGAGACTGCTGGATCCACCTCCATGTGGGCACACCGGGACTCCCACGGAAGCTCCTTGGGGACCATGGAAGGGGGAGATGATGGGAGCTGGGAAGGCCTCTCAGGTCACAGCTTAAAGGGCAAAGCCTCCATTTTCTCCAGGCCAGAGACCTCTTTGAGGTCCAAGCCCCCATGGAGAGTTTCAAGGCCCATGATCAAAAGACGACCAAGTTGGTCATGGTTCCATTGTCCTTGCCCCAAGGGAGCAAGGCTAAGACCCCAGAGTACACCACAGCCCAGTCCCCAGGCCTGTTCCCTGTGCATCCTTCAGCCCAGGCCCGGACCCACTCCACAGCACATGCTCGTCCAAACCACACCCATGTTCACACTCTGGCCCCTGCCCCAATCTTTGCCCCAACTCCTCCCCCCACTCCTGTCTCAGTCACTCCTCCTATCCAAGACCCTACCCCAGCCCCTGCCTCAACCCCTGCCCCAGCACAAGTCATGGCCCTGAAAACCACTCCAATCACTGCCTCCATCCACACCCACATCCTAATCCCTATTCCTTCTACTCTGGCTGCCTTCAACCATGGCATTTCCACTGGTCATGTAGTATATGATGCCCACAGTAATAAACAGAACTGTTGGCATTTGTGCAGCTTTCAGAACTCTGGGTATTCCAGAAAGGACTTCTGTACCCCCTCCAGACCCCAAGAGAGACACAGCTCTGGTACATTGGAGGAGACATCAAAGCTGCACATTGGGGATGTTACCAACTCCCCGTCAGGCTCCAGACTGGGCTACCTGGGGTTGAGCAATCTGGAACAGAAGATCCCAGATAATAGCAAGGACAAGTTCTCATAGCCTAAGACCTTCCAGTACAGTTCTGAGAGGAGGGATGTGGACTCCCAGGCTCCAGTGTACCCCAAGTTCCTGGTCTCCTCTCAGGAGGCTGCATCTGCTTAACCTTGCCTTAATTCTCCAAGTGCCCAGAGTTCACTGTCTACTCTTCCTCCACCATGCACTCTTTTCTGCCTCTCATTCCTCCTAGATCTTTTGTCCTTTCTCCTTTCTCAATCCACCAGCCATCAGAAGTCCTCCACCTCAGTTCAACCCCAACCTCTCTTCCAGCCTCCAAGTCTCCTCCCATCCCTCCTCAGTTCTCTACTGTTTCTAAGCCTCTCATCCAACCCCATTTCTCTGAAATTCACAAGAGTCTAGGCCATACTCAAACCTGTGTCCCCTAAGGAGCCCATGCCCTTCAACAGACTCGAACATTCACTAGAACCCAGGCCCTAACCAAAATCCAGTCCTCCACAGGAACCCAGTTCTTACCCAAGATCCAGTTCTCCAAAAGAACCTGAGCCTTCAACAGAATCCAGGCCTCCACAAGAAGCCCGGCCATAACCAAGGATCTTCTCTCTGCAAGAGACACAACCCTCCCAAAGATGCTGGCCTTCACAAGACTCCAGACCTTACCCAAGATTCTGGCCCCCACAAGAGCCCAGGCCCTGCTCAAGATGCTGGTATCCTAAGGAGTCCAGGTTTCACCCAACCCTCTGACCTCCAGAAGAACATATCTTTCACCCAATCTTCTCAGTTTCAGAGGAGCATGGGTTTTATGCAAGACTCTGGAGTCTGTAATAATCTAGACATAACCCAAGAGGCTGCAGTCTACAAAAGCCAAGGCCTCCCCCAAGAAACTGGCCCCCATAAGAGCACAGGCTATGCTCATGGTTCTGGAGGCTGTAGGAGGGCAGGTGTTGTCAAAGACCCAGGAGTCTTCAGTAGCCTGGACCTTACCCAACAGTCTGGCCTGCAGAATAGTCTAGGCCTTTCCCAGGACTCTGGATTCAGCAAGAGCCCAGGACTTACCCAAACCTCTGGGCTCTGTAAGGGCTCAGGCCTTACCCATGTCTCAGGAGACCATAAGAATTCAAGTCGTACCCAAGATACTGGGAATACAGGAACCCAGGCCTTACACAAGCCACTGAAGTTGAAAGGAGATTTGGCCTTACCCAAGTTGTTGGAGTTTCCAGGAACGCAGAATATACCCAAGAGCCAAATCTCCATAAGTGTCCAGGTATTAATCAAGATCCAGCCCTTTCCAAAGACTTAGGTCATTCCAAGATTCCAGGCCTTAACCAGGAATCTGGCCTCCACAAGGACTCAAGCCTTATCCAAGATTATGGCCTCCACAAATGCCCAAGGCTTGTTCAATGTACTGGCTCTGTCCAAGGCCCTCTTCACACCCCAAAGTCAACACCATCCCTGATGACATCATTTGTATCCGAGGACCATCCTCAGAGGAAGGATGGAGAGCAACACATACTTTGGACTTCTGTCCCACTGAGAATTCCTGCTCTTCCAAGGCCCCAGTGATGTGCAGTGACTTGCAAACCTTCTCAGAAGTTCCTGTACTAATTGAGCTATAGCCACCCTCCCAGAAGGCAGCCAGCCAAGACTGGGTGTACCACCCTTTGGATACAGTTCCTTCTGCTTGTCAGACCTGTCTTCTTTGATGCCTACCAGAGACAGTTAGGAGTGGGCAGGGACAAGTGTGAAGTTGTCTCTCCCAGGTGCCTTCGCCAGGAGACATCCAGCAACTCATAGGAGAGCAGCAAAGAGTAATGAGGACCTTGGATAAGTAGGGGGCAAAGGGACAGCTGGAATAAAGAGAGAGAGATGAGAGCAGTATGCTGGCCACCGACAGTCTGTTGAAAACTGGAACTATCCTAGCCCCTGCTTGGTCTTTATGGCTGCATGGCTAAACCCATTATCCTCAAGGCCCTAGAACTGCATTGTCCAATGCAGTAGCTGCTAGACAAATGGGGCTGTTAAAATTTAAATTGATTAAAATCAAATAAAATTTAAAATTCTGTTACTGAGTTGCATTATCTATATTTCAAATGCTCAGTAGCCCCATGTGGCTAGTGGCAGTATTAGACAGCAAGGATTCAGAACATTTCCACTGTCATGGAAAAAATTATTGGACCATCATGCTCTAGAGTTCAGAAGAACTTTCCATTCCCTTTCCATCTTCTTCCAGCATCTTCAAAGCTCCCAGAGAGCCCAGAGAACACAGTTTCTGTTAAGGTGGCTCAGAGGCCACCCCTTGAGGAGGAGGTGAGATGAAGGGATGCCTGTCACTTCAGGCCATGTAAAGGAACCCAGTCTTCATTCAGTTCTCTTGACCTGGCCTCTTGGGTCACAGCCAGATCGACAGAAACCTGCGTCTTCAGTTTTGGGCTGGGTTTTGGGGCTCTCAGTCCCCCAAGAGCCCCAGCCCTAGCTGCTGAAGGGGAAGAACTTTCTTTGTCAGTGAGGCCTAGGAACCCCTGAGGTCTGGGTGCCCTGAATGGAGCTCTGGAGTCAAAGAGCCCCCTCCTCTACAGGTCCCTAGTTTTTCTAGGTGTGTCCCTGCTTAACTCTCTTGCCTGTAGACTTAGGCCTCCCTGCACTAGAGACTGTCCCTGGGCAGAGGGAATGTATGAAGTCTTGGCCCAGCAATGGACTGGTCTGGTCTGTGAACTTGTCCCCTTATCCTTATGCTTTCTACCTGCTATCCTAGTTCCTGGTCCCACCCTGGATTTCACCTGTGTCCTTGTCCCTGATAGCATAGATTATTGAAAGCAATTTCCTGCCCTTGAGAATGTTCCAATACCCTGCCCCAAACCCACTAAGAGTTTCCTCTGGATTTGATCTTCAGTCTTGATGACCCTTCCCTGTATGCACATAAGCTGTGTGGCTCAAAAGTGTTTTCTCTGCCATCTAATATGTGTGTCTCTTCTCTGGGCCACAAGTCCTTCTTGAGTCACTTCCTGAATATTCCTGCCTAATACTGCCACCAATGATCCCAAAGACGCCTGCCCACCTAGCTGGAGATCCCCTTTCAACACCTTCATGGCTCAGCTCTGTTACCTTGCACAAATCATGTGCCTCCTTTTTGGGCTGCAGTTTCCTTATCTCCAAAGTGAGGAACTTATATTTGCATGGAAGATCCCTCCCAGGTCTAAGTGACCAGAGCTCCTCTACTTATAGAGGGGACACAGGGGCCCTAGGATTTGTCTCCTATTATTTCTTATCAGGTCCATCCTACCATGACTCTTCCCCAACTCCAGGGTATGCTAGGGTGGGGTGGATTGGGCTTTGGAAAGATGCAGAGCAGTCTACCTCCACAGAAACTACAACTTCCATCAGGCACTGATTCAACAGAACAGGAAAGGTTGCGGTGGCGTGACTCCAACGCCCTGGGAGTTCATGAGACAAATTACAACTCCCAGGACAGCGCGAGATCTCAGTACCTGGACAGGAGAGTGTGCACTCGGATGCAAGTCAGGCCGGGCAGGCACCGCTTCCGAAAGTCACCTCAGAGGGGTCTGGTTGTATTCTAGGGGCAGGGCAAGGTGGGCAAGAGGAAGAAGTTACCTTCTGAATCCTTCTACACACCCTCTTCCCCACTGTTGCAGCTTCCCCTAAGAGGCAAGCCGCAGACCATAAACATCTTCTGAAAAGTGGTAAAGGGAATTAGCTAAAGGAAATCTCTGTGCCACTACAGGGACTGGCCACTGCATCCTGTTGGAGGGAACCAAGAGCTACTTGCTACCTGCTGAGTCAGGTGAACCAGCCCTTAGGAGTGGGGACTGCATGAAAGAAGGGCAAAGACTGAGGCGGTGTTTGTTTGTTTTGAAGACTACATTTGGAGCCCATCATCTGCAGACCTAGTTGTACATTCTGTTTGAGACACTGGCTGGGTCTCTGGCAGAGTGAAGATTGTAGGCGACTTTCTGGCAACAAAGCAAAGGCTGGGCTTGGCTGCCTCCCATCAGTGTTTTGCCTTGCAAAAACAATAGACCCACGTGGTCCGCTCAGGAACATCGACTTCTGTTCTGGGGTGCAGCTTCAAGGACTGACCCAGCTGATTCAGGAGCTGGGTGTATAGGAGAGCTGAAGTAACACGCTGAAGCCAGAGCTAGACCTCCTCCGGGCCAAGGATTCTGTCTTCTCATTGCTTGGTAAGTAACCCTCCTTGCTTTTGGAAACTTGTAGCTCTAAGCCATGCCTCATACCTGCCCCAGCTTTTGGCCTTGCCCCCATGGTCCCTTCTCTTCCCTTAGACCTGAGCTCTTTAGGCTTCATGGCAGGACCTGCACCCCTGGGTCCCTTTACCTGGGGACCTCACTACAATGCCAGCTTCATGCTCCTGGTGCCGATATTTTTGCTGGACGGCACTGGGCCGGAGCTGCAGCTGGACCTGGAATCCTGTTATGCACGGATCTGCCCTCCAGAGCTGGAGGTCCGGGAGGCCTGGCAGGATTGCCTAGGACCCGTGGTCCCAGGATGATGTGATTCCATCAAACCGATAACAAAGGAAGTCTCAAAGACCCGGAAAGCTTTGTGGACCAGCCACACGATAACCTCACTGAGCCTGAGTCTCATGTGACTTTGGAAAAATCACCCAGTGCCCTTTCAGAGCCCGAGTTGTCTCTGGGTGATGTCACCAATCTCTTCATGTTTTGCCAGATTTAAAAGTGTACAGAGCCACAAAGGATTGGGGTGGGGGGAAAATGGGACCATCGGAATTGTTCTGGGGAGAAGGGCTGGGCATTGGAGTCCGTGGCTGAATCATGGGGTCCCCCAGCTCCCCTCATTTGCCCCAGTTCAGTGGGTGGGGGGCATCTGTTTCCAGCATTCAGGGCCCAGAGCCCTAACATTTGGAGGGCGTGACTGTTCCCAGTGGAGCTAGTCCAGGCAGGGGAAGGGGACAGAAAAGCACTCAGTTTACATGGGTGGAGGGAGGAAGGGCCAGGGACTGTCGGGAGGAAATGTTCTGGGGAGTCAAGACCAGTGACTTTGGATTTGGGTGTCAGTGGGAAGCAGCACCCCACCCCCTACTCAAGTTTGGCACCCACACCCCAGAAAGGGTCAACAAAGAAAGTTTCAGTCCTACTCCAGTGGTGTTCCTTAAAGCCCTTCTGGACATTGGACATTTTTCTTCACCCCAGAGATTCAGTCTTTCCCTGCAGGTTCCCTCCTGGCTCCAGGCAGTCACTTTACACACTTCAACTTCTGCCCAAGCCCCACCCCGACTGCCCCTTCTACCTGCTCCCCTCTCAGCTGACCTCATTCTCTCTCCAACCCCTCCCAGGAAAATTATCTTCTTCCCTCCCCCTCCCCTCCCCTGGAATCCTGGCAGCTGAGAGAATGGGGTGCAAGGGGCAAGAAGATGGGGTGTGGTCAGCTCTTGGAAAGTTGATCTGACACTGAGATATGGAGACAGAGACGGAGGAGAATGGGAAACTGCGGCAGAGAGAGAGGGACGAGATAGAGTGAGAAGAGAGGCACAGGCCGGGCTCCCTTAACTGCCACCTCCCCCCACCCAGATCCCACCAGCCCCCACTGTGTCCCCTGATCCAGCCCAGGACCAGGGAATCCTTGGCACATTTGGGGAAAGGTCTTCCCCCTACCCCCACAAACCCAACTTCCCAGTTTGGCAGGACAAGCAATGGTCTGAGGGAAAGGCTGACCAAGGACCTGGGTTGAGGGCTTTGGTGCAACATGCATGGACCCTATGGGTGGCCTCTGCCCCGCCCCCAACTCAGCATCTCTGGGGCAGGGAAGTCTAGAGCCCCCCCGCCCCGGATCTGTCCATCCCCCTCAGCTTGTTTTCGGTCTGTTCCCACCGGCTACTGTGTTGGGCCAGGGGGTTGGTGTGTTTGTGTGTGTGTGTGTGTGCGTGGTGTGTGCGTGTGTGTGTAGGGATGCACTGGGAGGAAAGGAGCTGTCTGCATGGGAAAATACGCATCCACATGCCACAACATGTTTCCACTCAGAGAAGCACGTCCTGGACCCATGGGAAAACAAGTTCCCAGGCAGCCCAGGGTTGCACGGATCTGTGCCCTCCTCTTGCAGGAAATCTGCGTCTGCCATCTGTGGAAGGTGGGCACCTATCCGGGGAACATGCTTGGCCTGACCTGTGCCATGGGGGGTAAACATGCTTTGCTGTGGGGGAGGAGAAGGGGTCTGCGCGGTCCTTGCTGTGTTGTCTGGTGGCCAAGGGTCACTGTCTGTGAACACAATGCTTCCAGGGTCTCCATGGGGTCTGGAGGGGGTGACGAGGTGGGAGAAGGCATGAAGGAACAGGATTCTGGGGTACAAACCCTGCAGAAATTCTTTCAGGTGGCCAACATGTGTCCAGGGCGGCATTAAAAACCTTACCCGGCACATGGGAAAACACACCCCCTCATAAGAACGCGTACTTCCACGTGGGAAAATACTTCCCTGTTTCCATACACCGAAGACTAGTGCCCAGATGGAAGGGGGCCCAGAATACCCCCAGTTATCCCAAGGCCCAGGTTCTTGAGGCGGCAGCCATTCTATGCTTCTTAAGCCCACCCACTCCCCCATCCATAGTTCCGTTCAGGGATTCACCTCATTGTCCCTCCTCCTCTAAACACTGAGACATACGGTCCATCCTTGGCTCTGTTCCCACTCTCCCTCACCAAGGAACCCCAGGGTTCTGACCCCACAGACACCCCCCCCCCCATTTCCCGGCATCCCCATCCCCGGGAAGGGGGGGTTGCTGCCACTGCTGCTCCCGCTGCTCCTGGTCCAGCCTCCAGGCGCTGACCTCGCCGGACCAGGGTGCTTTACTGAGACGCTCTCCCTCCTTTTTGGGGATTCGGGAAGTCCAGGTGGGTGCGGGGGAAATTCTCTGCTTGCAGGGGAGAGGGAAGGAGGAGCTTGAGCCAGCAACACCCGTTGCCAGATCAACAGGACAGGACAGGTTGAGGGGCTTGTCAAAGACAGAGGGGTGCTATAGGCAGTATCTGAGAGGAAGCAGGATGGTAGGAAGCTCTGACTGATCGCTCTGAGGAGGGGGCCTGTTCACATTTGGGGACCAGTGACAACGTGGATGCACTCCTCTTTGGGGTGGGTGTGGGCAGTTTGCTGTGTTGAAGGATGTGGGATCTAAACAGCACCAGCTGTCCCTGAAGAAATTTAAGGGCAGACAGAAGAAAAGGGATCCTCCTTATTTCGAGGTGACAAAGACAATGGCCTGGTGTTTCCGCTGGGACGAGTGGTTTTGGAGGTGACTTGGAAAGGAGTGGAGGATGGCAAGGTGAGGAAAGGGGCTCAGTAGCTGGAATCCTGGGCTACTAAAAGTGGGGGTAACTTGGTGTAAAAAAGTGTTGTCTAACGAGGGAGAAGGCCCGGGAACTTCTCACAGAACCAGAGCGACCTAGCAATTCCAAGACATAGGTTTTGGGGATTTCAGGGAAAAAACGTGGCGGATCCTCTCCATTTAGGAGGTGGCGAAAGAGAAGACACCAAGGTTGGATTCTTCCCTGACATTGGACAATTCCCCAGAAGGTGGCCAGGCCAGCTAATATCCTCAAAGAAAATAATCCACTCTTCAGATTACAAGAATGGATTTGGCAGGGGTGCAGGGATCCAAAATAGAGAGGACAGGTGCCTGGGGCTATTGGAATTGCATCTTGGAAATACTGAGGGTCTTGACTTTGTGAGAGGGGAAGTGGGGACAGCAACACTAGAGAACAGGGAAAGAGGAATTTTCAGGAGAGGGCAAATTCGAGTCTGGGGTCAACTGAGGGGCGAGCAGGCTGCTGGGTCGGGAGGAGCCAGCGGGGCCCAAGGATCCGAGCTGGCAGCTGCGGGGGAGCTCAGCCTCAGGTCCTGTGGGTGGGGTGGGGAGTCCGGGGACCCGAGCAGCAAGAACATGCCCTGGTGAGCGGGCTTCTGTTCTCTGGCGGAGCCCAGCGTGCTCCGGGCGCCTGCCGGTTTGGGGCTATCTCCTCCCGGGCCGCCATGGCGGCGCTGGCCAGTAGCCTGATCCGGCAGAAGCGGGAAGTCCGCGAACCTGGGGGCAGCTGGCCCGTGTCGGCACAGCGGCGCGTGTGTCCCCGCGGCACCAAGTCCCTTTGCCAGAAGCAGCTTCTCATCCTGCTGCCCAAAGTGCGACTGTGTGGGGGGGGCGGCCCTCGCGGCCAGACCGCGGCCCCGGTGAGTGCGGCTGGGGCTGGGGCTCCGGGCCAGGGGTCTGTCTGTCTGGGGGGTTGAGGCCAGGACCTTGGAGAGTGGGTCCCGGATGAGGGGA
Organism: Choloepus didactylus; assembly: GCF_015220235.1. Classification (NCBI taxonomy): domain Eukaryota; kingdom Metazoa; phylum Chordata; class Mammalia; order Pilosa; family Megalonychidae; genus Choloepus; species Choloepus didactylus. The sequence goes on from NC_051324.1 coordinate 12,472,433, forward strand.
CTCCCCGGAGAGTGGGTGGGCCAGGAAGACACAAGTCCCAGCCTGTCAGACTATGCCTCGGTTTCCTTCCCCTTTTCCGGTAACCCGGACTCTCCTTGCTTTCGAGGGCAAGGGGAACGCTTGAGGGGCTAAGTCTGGCCCCCCAAAGTCTCGCAGCCCCTGCCTGCACCCCCCAATATGGGAGTCCCCACCCTCATCAGCTTCTGTCTACGTGCCGACTCTCGCGATCCTTTCAATCCCGAGCTTAGAGGGCGGGGGTCTGGACGCCTGGGTCACCCGGAGGGTTCCTGCGGGCCGCCCCGCCCCGCCCCGCCCCGCCGCGCTTCTCCCGCTGCTCCCCGCCTCGGCTCCGATCCTCCTTGCCGAGCTTGCCTGGCTCCGGGCCAATCTCCCCAGCTCTCCCCCGGGGGGCCCTGCAGCTAATTCGCCAGCGCGCCTCTCTGGTGCGCCCTCCTCCCGAGACCTGCGTTCCAGGAAGGGAGCTAGGGACCCCCGTTATCCCCCCTTCTTCAATCTCTTCGTTTCCACAGGCACCTCCCCCCCCCCCCCAACGCCTTTTCCTGAAATGACTCTGGGGTTTCCAGAACTGATACAGCCAGGGTATGACACTCCTCACCCCAGGCTCAGCCAGTTCCCAGAGCCATATGCCCCTTCTTGCCACTGAGCCACAGATTTACAGATACACTAGAGCTCAGGATTAATTTCCCTCTTTCCCCCCTCCGCCTTCTGCCTTGGTCTGGACAGGTTCTAGAATGCTGGGCACCCCAGCCAGGGCCATTTCTGCACTAGGCCTCTGTACAGGAACCCAGGCATGTTGCCAGGCTCGGCTCTGGATTCCTCAGACTCCTGTCCTCGACCCAGACCAACTCCTGGTTTACAAGTAGAGGGAAGGTGGATTTGAGCCCTGCCCAGCCATGGCCTTGGCCGGAACTGGGACCAGTCTCAGGTCACCACAGGCTTAACCTTCTTATCCCAGAGACACCAGGTTCTAGATCATGGTGTTCCAGACTATACAGAGCCATACGTCCTCCTGAGTCTCAGCTCTAGGACATTGATCACAACTCTCAGCCCTTTCCTCTAGGGTGGAACTGAAGCCTGTATAGCCATATTATTAGATCTATATAAAGAGATCTAGAATAAGTTCTAGACCCACCTCCCACCTTCTCATTAAGAATGGGCTTTGGAAAGGACCCAGCTATGATTCATAAAGAACTAAGTTCTGGTTGGATCAAGAACCACATCTTGTTTTTCCCAGATAATTTTCTAAAAATCTTATTCTACAATACAGAAGGCTAACCTTATTTTTAAATGCAGTTTCTAGCTTCTGGAACTCAGCTGGAGTTCTGCCAGGGGAAAGAGTCTGGGAATGGCAGAGGAGTTTTGGGAGGATCCCTGGCTTATACTAGGGAGGCTGGGATGAGGAAGAGGCTGGAACCATGGCATGGTGGGACCTGTGCTGGGTTTGGGGGGCCATGAACTCTTACCTACCTCAGCAGGAATTCCTTCCAGGTCCTCTTTTTAAAGCTGAGGTGTTTAGGGTAATGGGTCTGGGAAAAAAAGAACAAGTGAGACACAACCTTGACCCCTAGTTACTATACCCCAATTCAGCAATAAGTCCCACCCCTTTCCCTTACAGGCCAAGGCGGGTGAGGGCCTCTTGGGCCTAACCTCAAACCCTCCCCCAGAGCTTCTAATTGAAATAGAACTTGCTTTACCTTACAGCTTATAACCTCAGCTGGGTTTCAGGTGCAAAAAAAGGGCCTGAGCAGATCTTTCTGAAAGATGTGGAGAGCTCGGGGCAGGCCTGGGGTAGACCCGGAGCCCACTAGTGAGCTGGGAGGGAGACTCCCAGTTGCCTCAGACCTGGGCTGGGTGGACAGAGGAGCCCCTGAGAGAGATGCAAGGGCGCAGTCAGGTCACTTTTCCTCAGGCTCTTTCTACTTCTGGCTTGTTGCAGGAGGGGTGGATGCCCCCTCGCCCACAAAGACCCCGCTTAGGCTCCACCCATCTCCTGGTTGCACTCCCAGGGCTCTGGGTCTCCACTCCAGGCTTTCTCTATTAAAGATGATTTATACAACCGGGTGTTGTCTGTCTGAGGGTGGGGGGCACCGGCAGTCGCTCGGGCCGGGACTAAGGCCCAGGGGCGAGGCGGGTGGGCTGGTGGCTGCCCCCCATACAACAGGTGCACATTCCTGGGCGCCTCGTCACTTCCCCTGCGCTGGCAGTCCCGGTGGCTCACAGAGCAAACTTGCTGAGTGACGGGGCTGGGCTATGACCCTTGGGCCGCTGCTGCTGCTGTGGGCTCTGGGGGCGCCGCTCGCTCCGGGTAAGTCTGGACCCTGAGAAGGCAGTGCCAGGGGCCGGGGTCGTGGCCGGGCACCATGGCTCCACTTGGTGCTCTCCTCCCCCAGGCGCCCACGGGTCGGAGGCGGAGGGCCGGCTCTGCGAGAAACTTTTCTCGGTCTATGACAGCTCTGTGCGCCCGGCACGGGAGCTGGGCGACCACGTCCTGGTTAGCATTAGTCTCAGCCTGGTACAGCTCATCAGCCTGGAGAGGGATCACACCCGAGGGGAGGTCGGGCCCCGACAGGCTGGGGGGCGTGGCTTTGGGCAGGGTGGGCCAGAGGGACAGGCTGGGTTGGGGCCTGGGGAGAGGCCAGGCCGAGTGCCGGGTGAGCCGTTAGCGAAGATTGGGCCGAAATCAGACCAATGGACAAGCGTGGGCGAGGCTGCTGGATGCGCAGGGTGCAGCCAGGGAGGGTGATGGACGGATCTTAAATCGAATTGGGACCCAAGGACCCGCTGGAGGTCTGGCTGGCAAGGCGGGGTTTGGTAGACGGACAGGCCCCGCGTGCCCATAGCAGGAAGGGGTGTTACAGAGATAGAGGCGGAGCCTGGACCCAAGCAGGTGGGGCTTAGAAGAAGGCCGCACTCTGTCGTTTGTCTCTCCACCTCTCTTCACCTCTGTCCTTTAAATTTTTCCCTTCAGCAAGGATGAGAAGATGAGCACAAAGTTAAACTTAGGGAGGCGGGGCAACATGGCGGACTAGTGAGGCGTATGTTTTAGTTACTCCTCCAGGAAAGTAGGTAGAAAGCCAGGAACTGCGTGGACTGGACACCACAGAGCAATCTGACTTTGGGCATACTTCATACAACACTCATGAAAACGTGGAACTGCTGAGATCAGCGAAATCTGTAAGTTTTTGCGGCCAGGGGACCCGCACCCCTCCCTGCCAGGCTCAGTCCCGTGGGAGGAGGGGCTGTCAGCTCCGGGAAGGAGAAGGGAGAACTGCAGTGGCAGCCCTTATCGGAAACTCATTCTACTGATCCAAACTCCAACCATAGATAGACTGAGACCAGACACCAGAGAATCTGAGAGCAGCCAGCCCAGCAGAGAGGAGACAGGCATAGAAAAAAACAACACGAAAAACTCCAAAATAAAAGTGGAGGATTTTTGGAGTTCTGGTGAACATAGAAAGGGGAAGGGCAGAGTTTAGGCCCTGAGGCTCATATGCAAATCCCGAAGAAAAGCTGATCTCTCTGCCTTGTGGAACTTTCCTTAATGGCCCTAATTGCTTTGTCTCTTAGCATTTCAATAACCCATTAGATCTCTGAGGAGGACCCTTTTTTTTTTTTTTTTTAATCCTTTTTTCTTTTTCTAAAACAATTACTCTAAGAAGCCCAATACATAAAGCTTCAAAGACTTGCAATTTGGGCAGGTCAAGACAAGAGCAGAACTAAGAGAGCTCTGAGACAAAAGGCAATAATCCAGTGGCTGAGAAAATTCACTAAACACAACTTCCCAAGAAAAGGGGGGTGTCCGCTCACAGCCATCATCCTGGTGGAAGGAAACACTCCTGCCCATCGCCAGCCCCATAGCCCAGAGCTGCCCCAGACAACCCAGTGTGACGGAAGCACTTCAAATAACAGGCACACACCAAAAACTGGGCGTGGGACATTAGCCTTCCCTGCAAACCTCAGCTGATTGTCCCAGAGTTGGGAAAGGTGGAGCAGTGTGAATTAACAAAGCCCCATTCAGCCATCATTTCAGCAGACTGGGAGCCTCCCTACACAGCCCAGCAGCCCAGAACTGCCCTGGGGGGACGGCACTCACCTGTGACATAGCACAGTCATCCCCCAACAGAGGACCCGGGGTGCACAGCCCACTTGCAAGTCTCAGGAGCCATACGCCAATACCAAGCACTTGTGGGTCAGTGGCAGAGACAAACTGTGGCAGGACTGAACTGAAGAATTAGACTATTGCAGCAGCTTTAAAACTCTAGGATCACCAGGGAGAGTTGATTGTTAGTGCCACCCCCCCTCCCTGACTGCCCAGAAACACGCCCCATATACAGGGCAGGCAACACCAACTACACACGCAAGCTTGGTACACCAATTGGACCCCACAAGACTCACTCCCCCACTCACCAAAAAGGCTAAGCAGGAGAGAACTGGCTTGTGGAGAACAGGTGGCTCGTGGACACCACCTGCTGGTTAGTTAGAGAAAGTGTACTCCACGAAGCTGTAGACCTGATAAATTAGAGATAAGGACTTCAATTGGTCTACAAATCCTAAAAGAACCCTATCAAGTTCAGCAAATGCCAAGAGGCCAAAAACAACAGAAAATTCTAAAGCATATGAAAAAACCAGACGATATGGATAACCCAAGCCCAAGCACCCAAATCAAAAGATCAGAGGAGACACAGCACCTAGAGCAGCTACTCAAAGAACTAAAGATGAACAATGAGACCATAGTACGGGATACAAAGGAGATCAAGAAGACCCTAGAAGAGCATAAAGAAGATATTGCAAGACTAAATAAAAAAATGGATGATCTTATGGAAACTAAGAAACTGTTGATCAAATTAAAAAGATTCTGGACACTCATAGTACAAGACTAGAGGAAGTTGAACAACGAATCAGTGACCTGGAAGACGACAGAATGGAAAATGAAAGCATAAAAGAAAGAATGGGGAAAAAAATTGAAAAAATCGAAATGGACCTCAGGGATATGATAGATAATATGAAACGTCCAAATATAAGACTCATTGGTGTTCCAGAAGGGGAAGAAAAGGGTAAAGGTCTAGGAAGAGTATTCAAAGAAATTGTTGGGGAAAACTTCCCAAATCTTCTAAACAACATAAATACACAAATCATAAATGCTCAGCGAACTCCAAATAGAATAAATCCAAATAAACCCACTCCGAGACATATTCTGATCACACTGTCAAACACAGAAGAGAAGGAGCAAGTTCTGAAAGCAGCAAGAGAAAAGCAATTCACCACATACAAAGGAAACAGCATAAGACTAAGTAGTGACTACTCAGCAGCCACCATGGAGGCGAGAAGGCAGTGGCACGATATATTTAAAATTCTGAGTGAGAAAAATTTCCAGCCAAGAATACTTTATCCAGCAAAGCTCTCCTTCAAATTTGAGGGAGAGCTTAAATTTTTCACAGACAGACAAATGCTGAGAGAATTTGCTAACAAGAGACCTGCCCTACTGGAGATACTAAAGGGAGCCCTACAGACAGAGAAACAAAGACAGGACAGAGAGACTTGGAGAAAGGTTCAGTACTAAAGAGATTCGGTATGGGTACAATAAAGGATATTAATAGAGAGAGGGGAAAAATATGACAAACATAAACCAAAGGATAAGATGGCCGATTCAAGAAATGCCTTCACGGTTATAACATTGAATGTAAATGGATTAAACTCCCCAATTAAAAGATATAGATTCGCAGAATGGATCAAAAAAAATGAACCATCAATATGTTGCATACAAGAGACTCATCTTAGACACAGGGACACAAAGAAACTGAAAGTGAAAGGATGGAAAAAAATATTTCATGCAAGCTACAGCCAAAAGAAAGCAGGTGTAGCAATATTAATCTCAGATAAAATAGACTTTAAATGCAGGGATGTTTTGAGAGACAAAGAAGGCCACTACATACTAATAAAAGGGGGCAATTCAACAAGAAGAAATAACAATCGTAAATGTCTATGCACCCAATCAAGGTGCCACAAAATACATGAGAGAAACACTGGCAAAACTAAAGGAAGCAATTGATGTTTCCACAATAATTGTGGGAGACTTCAACACATCACTCTCTCCTATAGATAGATCAACCAGACAGAAGACCAATAAGGAAATTGAAAACCTAAACAATCTGATAAATGAATTAGATTTAACAGACATATACAGAGCATTACAACCCAAATCACCAGGATACACATACTTTTCTAGTGCTCACGGAACTTTCTCCAGAATAGATCATATGCTGGGACATAAAAGAAGCCTCAATAAATTTAAAAAGATTGAAATTATTCAAAGCATATTCTCTGACCACAATGGAATACAATTAGAAGTCAATAACCATCAGAGACTTAGAAAATTCACAAATACCTGGAGGTTAAACAATACACTCCTAAACAATCAGTGGGTTAAAGAAGAAATAGCAAGAGAAATTGCTAAATATATAGAGACGAATGAAAATGAGAACACAACATACCAAAATCTATGGGATGTAGCAAAAGGAGTACTGAGGGGAAATTTATAGCACTAAAACGCATATATTAAAAAGGAAGAAAGAACCAAAATCAAAGAACTAATGGATCAACTGAAGAAGCTAGAAAATGAACAGCAAACCAATCCTAAACCAAGTAGAAGAAAAGAAATAACAAGGATTAAAGCAGAAATAAATGACATAGAGAACAAAAAAACAATAGAGAGGATAAGTATCACCAAAAGTTGGTTCTTTGAGACGATCAACAAGATTGACAAGCCCCTAGCTAGACTGACAAAATCAAAAAGAGAGAAGACCCATATAAACAAAATAATGAATGAAAAAGGTGACATAACTGCAGATCCTGAAGAAATTAAAAAAATTATAAGAGGATACTATGAACAACTGTATGGCAACAAACAGGATAATGTAGAAAAATGGACAATTTCCTGGAAACATATGAACAACCTAGACTGACCAGAGAAGAAATAGAAGACCTCAACCAACCCATCACAAGCAAAGAGATCCAATCAGTCATCAAAAATCTTCCCACAAATAAATGCCCAGGGCCAGATGGCTTCACAGGGGAATTCTACCAAACTTTCCAGAAAGAACTGACACCAATCTTACTCAAACTCTTTCAAAACACTGAAGAAAATGGAACACTACCTAACTCATTTTATGAAGCTAACATCAATCTAATACCAAAACCAGGCAAAGATGCTACAAAAAAGGAAAACTACCGGCCAATCTCCCTAATGAATATAGATGCAAAAAATCCTCAACAAAATACTTGCAAATCGAATCCAAAGACACATTAAAAAAATCATACACCATGACCAAGTGGGGTTTATTCCAGGCATGCAAGGATGGGTCAACATAAGAAAATCAATCAATGTATTACAACACATTAACAAGTCAAAAGGGAAAAATCAATTGATCATCTCAATAGATGCTGAAAAAGCATTTCACAAAATCCAACATCCCTTTTTGATAAAAACACTTCAAAAGGTAGGAATTGAAGGAAACTTCCTCAACATGATAAAGAGCATATATGAAAAACCCACAGCCAGCATAGTACTCAATGGAGAGAGACTGAAAGCCTTCCCTCTAAGATCAGGAACAAGACAAGGATGCCCGCTATCACCACTGTTATTCAACATTGTGCTGGAAGTGCTAGCCAGGGCAATCCGGCAAGACAAAGAAATAAAAGGCATCCAAACTGGAAAAGAAGAAGTAAAACTGTCATTGTTTGCAGATGATATGATCTTATATCTAGAAAACCCTGAGAAATCGACGATACAGCTACTAGAGCTAATAAACAAATTTAGCAAAGTAGCGGGATACAAGGTTAATGCACATAAGTCAGTAATGTTTCTATATGCTAGAAATGAACAAACTGAAGAGACACTCAAGAAAAAGATACCATTTTCAATAGCAACTAAAAAAATCAAAGTACCTAGGAATAAACTTAACCAAAGATGTAAAAGACCTATACAAAGAAAACTACATAACTCTACTAAAAGAAATAGAAGGGGACCTTAAAAGATGGAAAAATATTCCATGTTCATGGATAGGAAGACTAAATGTCATTAAGATGTCAATTCTACCCAAACTCATCTACAGATTCAATGCAATCCCAATCAAAATTCCAACAACCTACTTTGCAGACTTGGAAAAGCTAGTTATCAAATTTATTTGGAAAGGGAAGATGCCTCGAATTGCTAAAGACACTCTAAAAAAGAAAAAACCAAGTGGGAGGACTTACACTCCCTGACTTTGAAGCTTATTATAAAGCCACAGTTGCCAAAACAGCATGGTACTGGCACAAAGATAGACATATAGATCAATGGAATTGAATTGAGAATTCAGAGATAGACCCTCAGATCTATGGCCGACTGATCTTTGATAAGGCCCCCAAAGTCACTGAACTGAGTCATAATGGTCTTTTCAACAAATGGGGCTGGGAGAGTTGGATATCCATATCCAAAAGAATAAAAGAGGACCCCTACCTCACCCCCTACACAAAAATTAACTCAAAATGGACCAAAGATCTCAATATAAAAGAAACTACCATAAAACTCCTAGAAGATAATGTAGGAAAACATCTTCAAGACCTTGTATTAGGCGGCCACTTCCTAGACTTTACACCCAAAGCACAAGCAACAAAAGAAAAAATAGATAAATGGGAACTCCTCAAGCTTAGAAGTTTCTGCACCTGAAAGGAATTTCTCAAAAAGGTAAAGAGGCAGCCAACTCAATAGGAAAAAATTTTTGGAAACCATGTATCTGACAAAAGACTGATATCTTGCATATATAAAGAAATCCTACAACTCAATGACAATAGTACAGACAGCCCAATTATAAAATGGGCAAAAGATATGAAAAGACAGTTCTCTGAAGAGGAAATACAAATGGCCAAGAAACACATGAAAAAATGTTCAGCTTCACTAGCTATTAGAGAGATGCAAATTAAGACCACAATGAGATACCATCTAACACCGATTAGAATGGCTGCCATTAAAAAAACAGGAAACTACAAATGCTGGAGGGGATGTGGAGAAATTGGAAGTCTTATTCATTGTTGGTGGGACTGTATAATGGTTCAGCCACTCTGGAAGTCAGTCAGGCAGTTCCTTAGAAAACTAGATATAGAGTTACCATTCGATCCAGCGATTGCACTACTCGGTATATACCCGGAAGATCGGAAAGCAGTGACACGAACAGATATCTGCACGCCAATGTTCATAGCAGCATTATTCACAATTGCCAAGAGATGGAAACAACCCAAATGTCCTTCAACAGATGAGTGGATAAATAAAATGTGGTATATACACACGATGGAATACTATGCGGCAGTAAGAAGGAACGATCTCGTGAAACATATGACAACATGGATGAACCTTGAAGACATAATGCTGAGCGAAATAAGCCAGGCACAAAAAGAGAAATATTATATGCTACCACGAATGTGAACTTTGAAAAATGTAAAACAAATGGTTTATAATGTAGAATGTAGGGAAACTAGCAATAGAGAGCAATTAAGGAAGGGGGAACAATAATCCAAGGAAAACAGATAAGCTATTTAACGTTCTGGGGATGCCCAGGAATGACTATGGTCTGTTAATTTCTGATGGATATAGTAGGAACAAGTTCACAGAAATGTTGCTATATTATGTAACTTTCTTGGGGTAAAGTAGGAACATGTTGGAAGTTAAGCAGTTATCTTAGGTTAGTTGTCTTTTTCTTACTCCCTTGTTATGGTCTCTTTGAAATGTTCTTTTATTGTATGTTTGTTTTCTTTTTAACTATTTTTTCATACAGTTGATTTAAAAAAGAAGGGAAAGTTAAAAAAAAAAAAGAAAAAAAAAGAAAAAGAAGGAAAAAAAGATGTAGTGCCCCCTTGAGGAGCCTGTGGAGAATGCAGGGGTATTCGCCTACCCCACCTCGATGGTTGCTAACGTGACCACAGACATAGGGGACTGGTGGTTTGATGGGTTGAGCCCTCTACCATAGGTTTTACCCTTGGGAAGACCGTTGTTGTAAAGGAGAGGCTAGGCCTCCCTATGGTTGTGCCTAAGAGCCTCCTCCCGAGTGCCTCTTTGTTGCTCAGATGTGGCCCTCTCTCTCTGGCTAAGCCAACTTGAAAGGTGAAATCACTGCCCTCTCCCCTACGTGGGATCGGACACCCAGGGGAGTGAATCTCCCTGGCAACGTGGAATATGACTCCCGGGGAGGAATGCAGACCCGGCATCGTGGGACGGAGAACATCTTCTTGACCAAAAGGGGGATGTGAAAGGAAATGAAATAAGCTTCAGTAGCAGAGAGATTCCAAAAGGAGCCGAGAGGTCACTCTGGTGGGCACTCTTACGCACACTTTAGACAACCCTTTTTAGGTTCTAAAGAATTGGGGTAGCTGGTGGTGGATACCTGAAACTATCAAACTACAACCCAGAACCCATGAATCTCGAAGACAGTTGTATAAAAATGTAGCTTATGAGGGGGTGACAATGGGATTGGGAAAGCCATAAGGACCCACACTCCACTTTGTCTAGTTTTATGGATGGATGAGTAGAAAAATATGGGAAGGAAACAAACAGACAAAGGTACCCAGTGTTCTTTTTTACTTCAATTGCTCTTTTTCACTCTAATTATTATTCTTGTTATTTTTTGTGTGTGTGCTAATGAAGGTGTCAGGGATTGATTTAGGTGATGAATGTACAACTATGTAATGGTACTGTGAACAATCGAATGTACGATTTGTTTTGTATGACTGCATGGTATGTGAATATATCTCAATAAAATGAAGATTAAAAAAAAAAAAAAAAGTTAAACTTAGACCAGGTATGGAGATTCACGCAGGTACATTTCATGAATCCTCACGCACGTGCTGGCCCTGCTGACTTCCTTCCCATCCCATTGTGGCCAGTTGGGAGCAGCCTTGGGTCTTGCTGGCTCATCCCTCCTGATGCTGGCCCCCAGTGCTGTTGGGAAGAAGCTCATCAGCCAGCCTGGGGTGGGGAGTCCCCTCAGGCCTCCGGGTGCCAGCTCAGCCCTGGTCAGCCCCCCCAAAAAAATCCCGGAGCAAATCTCCAGGCCCAGTCTGGGGTCTTTTCCCGACTGTGGACACACTTCCAGCCTCCCAGCACCTCCTGGCACCTTATGTCTCAGGTGGGCTCAAGGGACTGTGTTTCTTGATCGCTATTTCAGGACTGAACCTCAAATGCAGCCAGGGTTTGGGGGCAGTAGAGCAGGAGCTGGGAGGTTGGTGCCCCTGATGGGAGATTCACCATTTGGGGGGGGTGGGGTGGAGAGCAGGCCTGGGTAAGGGATGAGGTTGGGGGGAGTGCAGAGGGATGGGGAGGAGGGGGGGCAAGACCTGATGACCCCTTCCCTGCTTCACCCCACCCTGGGGAGATGGGGTGAGAAACCAGGACTGTGAGTTCGATGGACAAGAAATGCTGGCAGGAAGGAGGCTGGGTGGGCAGGCAGACACCCCCAGCTGACCTGTCCACAGCCCCCCAGTGGGGAGCTGAGGATTTCAAGAGGCTGTGAGCTGTGGGGGCAGGCTCCCCCCTCCCCCCCAACCCCAGTCTGCCCTCTGCCTTCCAGAAGGGTCCCAGAGAAACCAGAGTCATTTCTGCTCTGGCCCCACCTCTCTACAGCCCTGGAAGAGCAGGCAGGGGCTTGGCTGGCCCTGAGGGGGGCCTGGGAGAGGTTCCCCCGCAGGCTTCCCCTCAGTCCCCTCGCACCCCACCTTTCAACACCGTTTCACTTCCAGCGATTAGCAAACACACGGACAAGCCAAATCCTTTCCAGCAAGTGACTATGTCTTAAGACAGGCCCCTGGCCCACTTAGGTACCCCCCCCCACCAAAACCAGTTTTTTCTTGGGGACATGACTTTTTATGGGGAGGGGATCAAAATTGAGTTATAGGAATGTTTTTCTCTTTTCTTGGTTTCTTTTTCATGCAAACAAATTTTGCTTTTTTGGCTTATTTTTTCTGCCCCCCCCACCCCCACCCCGCCTTTTCTGCTTTCTCTCCTCCCTTCCCTATCCACCACCTTCTTCAACCCCCTATCTTTACCCACAAAATTATCCTTTTTTCTCTGTTTTGTGTTCCCAAGAGGAACACTTTGAAGAATGCCCAGGAACTGAGAGAGGAGCTGCAAATGAGAGACAGTTTGAAGACAGCTGTTGAAAGCAGACTCTTGCTTGCGAGAAGATGTGAAAGAGGACAAAACTTCCCCAAGAGCAACTGAGAGTGACATATTTGAGGAAAACTGCCACTGCCTAGAGAGGAACGTCCTGGGAGAAAGCCATTTTGAAACCAGAACTTTGGAGCAGATGCTAGCCATGTACATTCCCAGCTAACAGAGGTTTTCTGGACACCATTGGCCATCCTCCAGTGAAGCTACCCGATTGTTGATGACTTACCGTGGACACTTCATGGCCTTAAGACTATAAATTGTAACCAAATAAACCCCCTTTATAAAAGCTGATCCATCTCTGGTGTTTTGTGTCCTGGTAGCATTAGCAAACTAGAACATTTGGTCTCTCTTAATTAAAGCTGCCAAACTAATTTCTTAATTAATGGAGTGAATGGTCACACAGAGAAAAATTTTAAGTTATCAAGCAAGCAGGGATTAAATCAAGTTAAATCAAGGGAACATATGGATATCTTAAGAATGGAAAGTAGTCTTTTTTTCCATGACACTGGGATTTCACTAGGCACAGTGACAAGATTTCAGTGGAAGAGAAACAATAAGAAATTGAGGGAAGAAAAATAGTTCAGTATGGAGATAGGATTTTGGTAAAGAATTTGGTAAAGTAAGAATTATCTCAGGGATTTTCTATATGGAAACCTCAAAGTTAAATTGGTATTCCCTCTATACCAGTGTTTCTCTACAAAGTCATGGATCTCTTGGCAAATCTAATGTAATTATTAATCCTCTCCCATAGAAAACCCCAATATATAATTAGAGGCGTTGTCAAATGTGAAGGCCCATAAAATTCACTAGGCATGTTTATTAAAAAAAGAAAATTATCTGGATCCCATCCCAGCTCTTCTAAATCAAGGCCCTCTACCTTAAGTGTGTGGCACGGAAAATCTTACATTTTCAACAAATACCTCAAGTGCTTACCTTGAGAGATACTGTCCTAAAGCCAACACCTGAACTTGGATTTACCACATTTGAAAATCAAATTTAAATGTTTCATCAACGAGGACCTCTAGAGCCCAGGAAAGCTGCAGCCTTGCATCAGCTCCCTCAGCAGAGGTTCTGCTTCCAGCCTCATAATGTATCTCAAACCATTCCTCATTTCACATTTCAGGAGGAACACTTTTGCCAAGTCTGAATACAATTAAAACAATAATTAAGGCTGTTCTAACAAATACTGACAACTATATAACAACACCAGTAGATTTTAACTTTTGGAGGGTTACAGACCCATTTGAGAATCTGATCAAAGCTGTGGACCTTATCCCCAGAATAATGCTCATACATATAAAATGTTGCATAACATTTCACGGAGCTTGAAGACTCCCTCATCCAAGTCTACACACTTACCCCAAAGTAAAGAAATCCAGTTTTATAAGAAGGGGGGAGGGGGAGGGGAGAAATGGGTTGGGAGAAATAATAAACAAAAACAATTCTTTTCCCCAAACATAAAAGCCAACATACACAAAGCAATATAAGACATTTTCAATTCCAAGGAACTACAATAGTAGTTTTCTGCATCTTTAAAACTCACTCTGAATGACATGAGTCTTCATTGCTTCTGAAATTGGTAAAAATTACTAAACTCCTCCTTGGCAATATGCCACATAGATACTGTCATTCACCTAGGCTTAAAAACCAAAATGTGCAATAACCATCTTAATTTTATAATCAGAGTTTTTAAAATGTTACTTAACATTCAATATATTCAGCTTGATCTGAATTATATAAAATGTAGGGCGGGGGGGGGGGACCTGCAAGCGAATAAGCCAAAACGGTACTGAGACTTCTGAGATCTGCAATTGAGATTTTTACTTTTCTTTCTACCTGTCCATACTTTCCATGTATTTAATAATAAGTATCCGTACATACCCAGGAGCTCAGTACAGAATAAAATCCCAGAGTGGCTGTCCACATGGCCCTGATTCGAATCTTTGATTTTGCTCCCGTAGAAACATGACTATAGGGCAGAATGAATTTCAGTTAACTTATTAGCAAATGAGGTTATCCACATTTTACGCGCCAACATCCCTGTCTGCCACTACGCAGAAGAAATCTAGGCCAATACATCCCCAGAGTCATAATTTCACAGATATTTTTTTCCAGATGTTGTGACTTCATCCAAACCCTGTCTTCCCAAGAATGGCAGAAGCACTCGGGGCTTCCGGAGAAACTTCCCTCGCTGTGGTCGTCTGGACGGAGCAGTTATTTAAAATAATAATGAGGGGGTCCATGTCCTGTTGCGAACTTGAGCGCCGCGGACCACGCCAGCCCCGACACCACGGTCATGACAGGCAGAGAGGAGGGGGTTAAAGGGATGGCTTGGAAAGCCCGAAAACGAGCGGCAAAGAAAAGGTGCCCCAGGTAACGGAGGCCGGCGGGAGAGCGCCCAGCTGTCAGGTAGCGCAGGCAGCTCTGGAGACAGCGCGGAGCTTCGCCCCGGCCTCGCCCCCTGGCCCTAGCTGCCCTTCTTTCCGCACCCGGGGTCCCCTTCCTCGCTACGGTGCGGGGGCTGGCGAGGAGGAGGAAGGCCCGGGAGGGGCCGGCTCGCCGCGCCGAGCCCCAGCGCAGGCCCCGCGACCGGCGCTTCCCTCCGGGGAAGGGGAACCGCCCCGGGCCCGGGCGAAGGGCCCTGCCCGGCCCTGAGGACCCACACCCAGGCGCGCTGGCCCTGCCCCGCTCTTATACAGGCTCGGGGAAGGGGACTCTTGAGGGAAACGGCCACGCCCCGGGCGCCGCGGGGAGCCGAGCGCCGAGGGAAGGGCGGCGGGGACGCGGGCCTGGCGCCCGGGGCAAAGGATACCTGGCGGCCGCTCTGAGGACGGCTGAGGGCGCTCACGGAGCACGGCGGGAAAGCGTCCAGCAATGGCGCCCGCTCCGGGGAGCCGGGCCGCCAGGCGGCCAGTGCGCGTGCGCAGCCGGGCGCGCGAACTACGCTCCCCAGTATCCTCTGCGCCTGGGCTCGCCCCACGCGTCTCCGCTTTGTATGGGTTAGGGAATTGATTGCGCTTATCAGCCCTTTGGGGGGTGGAGGGGAATCTGAAATATTCAAATTGAACAGACTTGTGTTGAGAGGTCACACCATGTGTCGAGCACCGACCCAGCACCAGTGACACATGCGACTAAAGAAATAAAGCCGCAGAGAGAACAGCTCGTCTTCCTGTAGCTTAGTTAAAATACCAGACGCTGGAGGACTTATAGGTGTGTCCACGCGTTTGCTTGTCTCTCACTCAAGTTCTTGAAGAAAAACCGATAGTGCCTTCATTATAACTTCTGGGTCTTTGATCCCCCAGCTTCCTTCCTTAGCTCCTGCAAATAGCAACAACCACGCGTTTTCCTTTGCCGCAGTCCGAAAAGCTCACATTCTCCAGCTGGCAAGCCGATTGAGAATCCTTAGGGATTCCAGAGTGGCTTCCCTCAATAATGAATCCAATTCCTCTCTAACCCATTCCTACCTTGGATTTTAAAAAAACAACTGAAAATCAAAATATGTTTTATACCTGTATCTTTTCCCTCCCTTTCACAGTCACACTTTTCAAAAGAAGTGACAAAAATGCTCGTGTTCCTTGTAGCAACTCCTAATCACTCTTCAATCCAGAAAGATAAGTCCTCTCTTTCCCATCTCTGACACAGATTTGCTAAGGTTTCACATTTCAGTCCTTATTTTAGTTCCATTAGTTCTACACAACAACTAATACTGTTCACTACATTTTACTTTTCAGAACGCTCTCTTCCGTTAGCTTCAGTGGCACCACAATCTTTTGGAATTTCTCCTACTTCTCTAGCTGCTCCAACACAGGCTCTTGCAGGTTCTTTAAATTCAAAGATTCCTTAGGTCCTCTTGCCATCCCAAGTCATCTCATCCACACTTCGACTGCCATCTTACATGCCAACAAATCCTAAATCTATATATCTAGCTAAGACTTCTCTACAGAGTTCCAGGTGTCAATAAGGAACTACTGTATTGATAGCTCCTCTGGGACGTCCAAAATGAACTCATTATCTTGCTCCATTCCCTACAACAAAACCTGCTCTGCCTGTGTTCCCTTCTAGCAACTGGGACCACCTAGTGCATCTCTAGTCTACTGAAGAGGCATTTTCCCCTGCCCCTGCTGCCTGTGTTCCAGAAAGTGAGTAGAATTCTAGCTGCCTCTCAGATAGGGGTCAAAGGTATGCATATTTATACCTCAATAAAATTGAATTAAAATAAAAAAGTCTCCATATTTAAAATACAAGTTTTAAATAAAATTTAACCACCTCTTCAATAAACTGGTCAGTGTTGTACTTGACATTTATTTCCCAAATATATGTCCCAAGCAATATAATAAAGTTAAAAATAATCTTTTTAGGTGAACTTCCACTTCTGGAAAGATGGAGTACATGTACTTTTCCCTATTCCTCCCACTAAGTTCAACTGAAAAACCTGTACCATGTATGAAATAAACATAAGAAGATTCTGAAAAGTGCAGAGAAGACAGCAGACCAGTTAGGGAACTTTGGACTTGAAAAACAACATGGTGTTGAGTTCCCTGAGTTTTCTTTTTTCCTAATGTATCCAAGACATTGTACTAGAGAAGCTTACAACTCAGAAACACCAGTGGGTTCCAACCAAAAATCAAAACAAAACAAGTAAAAGTCTACTCTCTCTGGGTAAAGGACCAGGAAAGGAGAAGGCTAGGAACACAGAAAACTTTAAGATAATACCTCCTCGATCCCATCTAAACACCAAAGAAAAATCTGTGCCTCTCATCACGTGCCTGCAAAAGCTGAGTGGAAAGCCTAGACTTCCACCATTCCAAGGTGTGATGGCTTGAAGCTGTTTGTACCCCAGGAAAGATCATGTTCAGAAAAGATCAGCTAATCCATTCCTATGGGTATAGACCTATTGTAGGTGGGGACTTTTGATTAGGTTATTTCAATTGAGATGTGACCCACCTCATTCAAGGTGGGTCTTAATCCTCTTATTGGTGCCCTTTATAAGAGGATAAAAGACAGAGAGAAGACATAAAAACAAACAAAAAAAAACAAACAAAACAAACAAACAAAAAAAAACAACCAAGGAAACTAAGAGAGACAGAAGCTAAAAGAGAGAAACATGCAGAAGCTCAGAGAAGAAGCCACTGAATGCAGAAGCTGGAAGCAATGAAACCCAGGACAAAAAGAATGGGAGACCTTGCCATGTGTCCTGCTATCTGACAGAGGAGCCCAAGCTCGCCAATAGCTGCTCTTCAGGGCGAAGGGATCATCCTGTTGATGCCTTAATTTGGACATTTTTCATGGTCTCAGAACTGTAAACATGTAAGTTAATAAATCCCCATTGTAAAAGCCAACCCATTTCTAGTATATTGAATTTCATCAACTTTAGCAAACTAAAACACAAGGCTATAAGGATGTGCCCCAACACTTCTGCCAGTGTGACAGCAGGCAAAGCAATGTGGGACCTGTTACTTTCACCCACAAAGGGCAGCAAGGACCACCCTCCCACACATACTCTCTGGTATCAGTGGGGACCATGTGAGGAGTCTGGACATCCATCTCCACCTGGTGACAATGAGGTCATCCTCCCCCTCCTTTTTGGAGTGGTGTTGGAGGAGGACTCCTAGAGAGCCAGGGTTCTCACCACCAAGGTTTCAAGGCACATTTGCTTACCCGGTGTCAGTGGAAGCCATGTGAGGGGCAATAACCAGACATTCCTCCCTCTCCTGGTCAGGGTGGTATCAGAAGAGGTTCACTGGGATGCCTGAGCTCCCCCACCCAGCATTAAACAGAACACCAACCACCCCCCCCACCCCCTGTCAACAGAGGCTGAGTGGAGAACTTGGATTCCAGCCCCACCTGGCAGGAATCAGTTGGAGCCCCCCTTTTTACCCTTCCAGAGCAGTGTCAAAAGAGGCTTTCTAAAAAGATTTAGATAAGATCCAGAGTCTTATAACATAAAACAAAATGTCCAAGTTTTGATAAATTATCATTCTTCATACCAAGAACTAGGAATATCTCAAATTAAATGAGAAAAGGCAATCGACCGTTGCCAACATGGTGATGACAGCAATGTTAGTATTATCTGACAAAGATTTTAAAGCAGCCACCATAAAAAATGATTCAATAAGCAATTATGAACATGCTTGAAACATGAAAAACTAGAAAGTCTTGGCAAGGAAATATAAAATCTGAACAAATGAATAAATGATATAAAGAACCAATGACAATTTTAGAACTGAAAAATACAACAACAGAAACATTAAAAACTTAATGGATGGGTTCAAGCAAAGAATGGAGATGACAGAAAAAGAAAAAGTGAGCTTGAATATAGAATAGAAATCATCAAATCTAAAAAAGTGAGAAAATTTTTAAAAAGAGAACAGAACCTTGTAATCTTTTGATTGTAACAAAAGATCTAATATCCATGCCATTTGAGTCTCAGAAGGAGAGGGGAATGAGTTTTAGGCTGAAAAAATATTCAAAGAAATAACAGCTGAAAATTTACAAAATTTGGCAAAATACACAAACCTACTGAATCCAGAAACAGAGCAAACCACAGACAGAATAAATCCAAAGAAATTCATACCAGGGCATATTATAATCAAATTTCTGAAAACTAAAGAAGAAAAAAATTCTTGAAAGTGCCATGATAGAAATGATTCATTATCTATAGGGGAACAAATAAATCTTCAGGACCTAGGGCTTGATAAAAGGTTCTTAGACATGATACTAAAAGCAAGACTCATAAAAGAAAAAAAAAAAGAGAAATTAGACTTCATCAAAATTAAAAACTTTGCTCTGCAAAAGATCCTCTTAAAGGAGTGAAAAGCCAAACTGCACAGTGGGATAAAATATTTGCAAATCACATATCCAGCAAAGGACTAGTATCTGGAATATATATCCAACTGGGGTTTTAAGTAGCGAGTGTGAACTGCTCACTACAGGTATGCAGCCCCAAAAAACAGACAGAGGCTTTGGGTGACGACTGACCTGGGAGAGCTGGAGGGTTGCCTTGGACTGGGTCTGAAGGGGACTATCTGTTTCTTTTTTGGCTCAGTGGAGAAAGCGCCAGTCATTTTCAGTTTCCAGGACTGTGACTCTGGGAAGGGTGGAGACACCACAAGCGGAGAGCGAGACCATTGAAATGCTAATGACCTCCACTTGAGGGGTCTGTCTTCTCTAGGAGGAAAGGGGTGGGGCCCTTTCCATTCAGAACCAGACCCCAGAGCCTGGGGGAACATGGCCATACCTCCTCACACCAGTCAAGAATTATACACTAACAGGCGTCACCTGCTGGGCAGAAAAGCACAGTGACCCGAGGCATCAAAGGGTGGAGCAATTTTCTAAGACACACCCTCAGGGAAACCAGACACTGAATATTTCTTCCCTCTGGGACCTGAGCCTGTTCTGGTCTGAGAAAACCCGATTTGGATAACCAAGGAAACCATGCCTAGACAACAGAAAATTACAACCTACACTAAGGAAAACAAAGTTATGGCCCAGTAAAAGGAACAAACGTACACTTCAACTGAGATACAGCAATTTAAACAACTAATGCTAAATCAATTGAAAAAGTTTAGAGAAGATATTGCAAAAGAGATAGAGGCTGTAAAGGAAGAACTGGACATGTACACGGCAGAAATCAAAAGTTCAAAAAACCTACTAGTAGAATCTATGGAAATGAAAGGCACAATACAAGAGATGAAAGACACAATGGAAACATACAACAGCAGATCTCAAGAGGCAGAAGAAAACACTCAGGAACTGGAGAACAAAACACCTGAAAGCCTACACGCAAAGGAGCAGATGGAGAAAAGAATGAAAAAATATGAGCAACGTCTCCGGGAACTCAAGGATGAAACAAAGTACAATAATGTACGTATCATTGGTGTCCCAGAAGGAGAAGAGAAGGGAAAGGGGGCAGAAGCAATAATAGAGGAAATAATTAATGAAAATTTCCCATCTCTTATGAAAGACATAAAATTACAGATCCAAGAAGCGCAGCGTACTCCAAACAGAACAGATCTGAAGAGGCCTACACCAAGACACTTAATAATCAGATTATCAAATGTCAGAGACAAAGAGAGAATCCTGAAAGCAGCAAGAGAAAAGCAATCCATTACATACAAAGGAAGCTTAATAAGACTACGTGCGGATCTCTCAGCAGAAACCATGGAGGCAAGAAGGAAGTGGTGTGATATATTTAAGATGCTGAAAGAGAAAAACCACCAACCAAGAATCCTGTATCCAGCAAAGCTGTCCTTCAAATGTGAAGGAGAGCTCAAAATATTTTCTGACAAAGAGACAATGAGAGACTTTGTGAACAAGACACCTGCCCTACAGGAAATACTAAAGGGAGCACTACAGGGTGATAGAAGACAGGAGTGTGTGGTTTGGAACACAATTTTGGGAGATGTGAGCACAACAATGTAAGTACACTGAACAAAGGTAACTATGAATACGGTTGAGAGAGGAAGGTGGGGAGCATGTGAGACACCACAAGAAAGGAGGGAAGATAAAGACTTGGACTGTGTAACTTGGTGAAATCTAGAGTATTCAACAATTGTGATAAAATGTACAAATATGTTCTTTTACTAGGGAGAACAAGCAAATATCAACCTTGCAAGGTGTTAAAAATGGGGAGGCATTGGGGGAGGGATGCAATCAGCATAAACTAGAGACTGTAATAATAGAATCATTGTATTATGCTTCCTTTAATGTAACAAAGGTGATATACCAAGGTGAATGCAGATAAGAGGGGGGGAGGATAGGGGAAGCATGTTAGACACTTGACATTGGTGGTATTGTCTGATTCTTTATTCTACTTTGATTTAAGGTTATTTTTCCTTTTGCTGCTTCCTAGCTGTCATTTTTTTTGTTTCCTCTTTCTTTTGCCTCTCTACCTTCTTTGACTCTCCCTCCTGCCTTGTGGAAGAAATGTAGATGCTCTTGCTTAGTATGAGCAGAATGTTCAATTAGGATGAACTTAAATGTTTGGAAATGAACAGGGGTGTTGGTAGCAAGATGAGAGAATAACTAACAGTGCCGAATGGTGTGTGAATGAGGTGGAAAGGGGAAGCTCAGAGTCATATATGTCACCAGAAGGAAAGTTGGAGGTCAAAAGATGGAAATGTATAAAACTGAATCCTATGGTGGGCAATGTCCATGATCAACTGTACAAATACTAGAAATCACTTCATGAACCAGAACAAATGTATGACAATACAATTGGAAGTTAATAATAGAGGGTCATATAGGGAAGAACTATATACCTATTGCAAACTATATACTACAGTTAGTAGTATTTCAACATTTTTTCATAAACAGTAACAAACGTACTATATCAATACTAGGAGTCTACAATTGAGGGGGGTTGGTTAGGGATAGGGGAGGTTTAGAGTTTCCTTTTCTTCTTTTCTTTTTTCATCTTTCACTTTATTTCTTGTCTGAAGTAATGAAAAGTTTCTAAAAATTGAACAAAAATTAAGTGTGATGGATGCACAGCTGTATGAGGGTACCCAGGGGCAAGTGATTGCACACTTTGGATATTTGGATAATTGTATGGTATCTGAACAATCTCAATAAAAATGGAAAAAAAAAATTAAAAAAAAAAAAGCACCCAACCATGTGAAATCCTTGACTGGGATGGGAGCCAAGAGGGGGTGGAGGGAACCACAGATGCTTTTCTCAGGCTGGGCTGAGCTCAAACCTGATTTTACAAGGATCTGCCCCCCCCCCACCCCATCCACTCTGTCCTCACCAGCCAGGAGAGGTATGGACACCAACTTTGGCACAAGACAACCTGAGTTCAAATCCTGACTCCACCCCATACCAGCTGGGTAGGTGCTTCTCACCTACAAAAGACTAATCACCTTTATGGACTGGCCTTGAGGATTGGAGAGGGCAACGGCACACAGCAGGGGGTCAGGACGTCATGCTGTTTAGGGTTATGTGGCTCCATGCTCTCTGCAGCTGTGGTCCCTGAGGACCTGGCATCACACGAATGACATCAGAGGTCTTTGGGCTGACACCACCTGGAGAGATTTTATTGTGTCACGGTGTCCACATCCAATGCTGAGGTTCAGACTCAATTCCAGGAGAGAGGGTTTCACAAAGGTATTATAAGCTCAAAAGCCTGATAACTTCCCATGTCTCCCCCTCCCATTCCAAGGAACAAAAGGGACAAGAAAAGAGATTTCTGGTTCCATCTTGCCTAACAATCTCGTCTCAGCCTCTGATATTCCACATCTGGCCTGGTGCTTACTTAGAAGAAGCAATTTTCCTCATATTTCTCTCTCAGTGGGCTAGGAAGCCACCAGGACAATCAAATGCAAAACTGGGGCATGAAAAGAACAAAGTCATGACATCAGCACCTCAAGGGTATGTTGGCAAATAGGGGAGGGTGAAGGCTGGGAAGAGTTTTGGCCCCTTTGAAGTCTTTACTTCAACTTTTCTTTAATGGGACTTTGACACTAGTCCTCCAGGTATTACCCATTACTGCCTGCATGGATTGGATTATCCAGATAACTACCCAGGTATCCACTACTCCCACCCCCAGCCACTACTGCATACCTACCTCACAACTAGAGCAGTCTCCATTCCAGAGGGTCCTTGTGAAGTCTGAGTGATGGCCTGTAATCTCTCGAGCAGCTTCGCTTATCGCTATTGTGCGTTTGTAGAGATTCTTAGTTTAATGACACGCTTTCTGAAGCGGCAGCAATGGTGCCAAATGGTACTTGCATTTCCAGGAAAGCAGCCAAACTCATTAAGTTAATAAAGGAATTTAGCTGTATAGAGATGCCTCCTTCATACATTCCCAAACCCACGCTCTCAAAACGTGTCATCAGCCATTGAAGCTCTTCCTCCATTGACAAAGCACTTGCCCCACTGAGTCATGGCGCCGAGCCCCACGTCAGGCTGTGGAGGATGGTGTGTGCCATGTGCAAGGGGAGGATGCACATTTTGGAGCCAGGCCAGTGACTTCTCTCTGCCTCTTCTGCTCCCAAAGCAGCTCTCCAAGGTGCACTCTCCAAGCCACAGTGGGCGGCGTGATCACAGGTTGTTAGAGCTGGATTATTTGGATTCACAGCAAGTCATCACAACAGCTTCCTGCACGGTGTCCCCTTTCCAACCATGTGCCTCACTGCAGCCAGGGTAATCAACTCTGATGGTGTCACCCCTCTACCATGTTCCTTCATCAGCTCCCCACTGCCCGCAGGAGAACAGTTCAAACTCCAAGTCTCAAGGCACACCCCCAACATAAATTACCTCTCCATCTCCCATCTCACCATGCTCCCACTACCCACCCCTCACTCCAGCTCCCAAAACACACCCCACTCTCACTGCAGGCCTTTGAGTATCTCTCTCCAGGTGCCTGTAGTGCCTTACCCCACCCCACTGCTTCCTCTTCTCCTGGCTACTGCAACTCACCCTTCAAAACTCCACTCAAAAATCCCTCCCTTCTCCCCCCAGGCCTCCCTGGGTCAGGCGCTCCTTAGCAACAGGTGCAAAAGTGTCAGAGACCTTAGTGCACTGAATTGTAATCATCTGCTCTATTGTCTGTTCTAGATTACAGGCTCCCCAGGAGCAAGAACTTTGCCTTTTACACCTCTGCATCCCCACATACCTGGTCCACAGAGGTACTGAATAATGGAAGCCAAAAGGTGCTGCCTGGTCTCCAGTGCCCTCCATGTTGGGTTCCTGACTTGCCTGACATCCTGTCTCCTCAATGCACTTTGTAGAAATGTCCTTTCCTTTCCTGGGTTCCATATCTCTTCCCCATCCCCTCTCTTAACTCTCTCTCTCTTTCTTTCTCCTTGCTCAGTGAGAGTCATATTTACTTGCCAAACTGAAGCTTTAAATATTTTCATTTCTCTGCTGCAGGGGAAGCTTGCACCTGTCTCTATTTGCTTCCTTCCAGTGGCCCATCCATCTCCTCTCCAGCTCCATTCTCTTCATCTCCATTCCTACACTTTTGACTCTGCCGGAGGTTGGGAATAGTCTTTTTACCCCCTGCCTCCCTGTGAAGGAGCACAGGAACTTCCCATGGGGCCAGCCTCAGGTCCATCTCACCTGAGACGGACCCACAACAGAATCATTTCCCTTAATTACCCTACACAGATCAATCACCAGGGTTCAGGCCTCTTGGGAAGGACTTTATATTTCTGATTGACGCCAATTCTTGGCACACTGAATTCCTGAAGTTTCCCACCTTCTGAATGTGTTTCAAACATTGCTCTTCCAAGTGTCAAGGTGCAGAGGGTAATCAGCATCCTGGAATCAGTGACTCCATCTGGGTTGTGGTCTTGCACCACCCCTTACCTTACTCTGCCAACATTCAAGATCCTTCTTCATAAGAACCAGAGGGGATAGAAGGATTGGTTCAGCAAGAATCCATCGAAGTCACCTAATGGGGGTCCTAAAGGCACGTGACAGGAGGGGCCTGCACTGGCTCTTATAGGAGCCACCAATAGCTGGTTTGCAGGGACATGTGGCCAAGGCAATGGAACCAAGAACAGAAATTGTTCCAGGGACCGCAGGACTGAACCTTCAGCTGATATAAGCAAGAAGACTGTAACAATCAGGTTCCAGGCAGGAAAACTGAAACCACTCTAGTATTTCACACACAGAGAATTTAATACAGAGGACTGGCCACACTGGCGATGGATATCTAAGAAGCCAATCAGGAGTGGGGAAGCAACTAAAAAATTAGTTACAACAGGAAGAGAATGTCCCCTCCAGGACTGCAGGATCCAGGAATTGACGGTGTAATCAAAACCCAGAAGCCAGGGCCATCCAGCAGGGGCTAAAAGCACTGCAGAGGCTGCCCAGCAAGAGGGAAAACCACAGAAGAGAGTCTATCCAGCAGGAAGCTGGAATGGCAAGCAGATACAACTGTTTCCAGAAAATGACCTCTCCCACACAAAGCAAAGAGAGAAGGATAAATACTCTGACTTCTCCCTTTCACCTATGCTCTACTCTCCAGCCAAACCTAGACAGAAACCAGTAGCAAAAGGGCCTGGAAAACAGTTTTTTGCGAGAGTAGAACAGGGAGTGGATCATGAGACAGCAAAAGGCAATGACCAGGCCAAGGACTGAGGAACAAACTGACCCCAGCAATTAACGTACCCTTCTTGGTCTCCTTAATGTTTCAAAGCTTCAGTTGTGTCTTTCTTTTTTTTTTTTTTGATAATAAAAAACATAAATTTTCTTCCTTTATTCTGAGATATAAAGATTACAAAACACCCCTTCTAAAAATATAATGGAAGCAGTTATATGTATTTTATTTTATTTTATTTATTTATTTTTTTAATCTTCATTTTATTGAGATATATTCATATACCATGCAGTCATACAAAACAAATCGTACATTCGATTGTTTACAGTACCATTACATAGTTGTACATTCATCACCTAAATCAATCCCTGACACCTTCATTAGCACACACACAAAAATAACAAGAATAATAATTAGAGTGAAAAAGAGCAGTTGAAGTAAAAAAGAACACTGGGTACTTTTGTCTGTTTGTTTCCTTCCCATATTTTTCTACTCATCCATCCATAAACTAGACAAAGTGGAGTGTGGTCCTTATGGCTTTCCCAATCCCCTTGTCACCCCTCATAAGCTACATTTTTATACAACTATCTTCGAGATTCATGGGTTCTGGGTTGTAGTTTGATAGTTTCAGGTATCCACCACCAGCTACCCCAATTCTTTAGAACCTAAAAAGGGGTTGTCTAAAGTGTGCGTAAGAGTGCCCACCAGAGTGACCTCTCGGCTCCTTATGGAATCTCTCTGCCACTGAAGCTTATTTCATTTCCTTTCACATCCCCCTTTTGGTCAAGAAGATGTTCTCCGTCCCACAATGCTGGGTCTACATTCCTCCCCGGGAGTCATATTCCACGTTGCCAGGGAGATTCACTCCCCTGGGTGTCTGATCCCACGTAGGGGAGAGGGCAGTGATTTCACCTTTCAAGTTGGCTTAGCCAGAGAGAGAGGGCCACATCTGAGCAACAAAGAGGCATTCGGGAGGAGGCTCTTAGGCACAACCATAGGGAGGCCTGGCCTCTCCTTTGCAGCAACCGTCTTCCCAAGGGTAAAACCTATGGTAGAGGGCTCAACCCACCGAACCACCAGTCCCCTATGTCTGTGGTCATGTTAGCAACCATGGAGGTGGGGTAGGCGAATACCCCTGCATTCTCCACAGGCTCCTCAAGGGGCACTACATCTTTTTTTTCCTTGTTTTTCTTTTTTTTTTTTTTTTTAACTTTCCCTTCTTTTTTAAATCAACTGTATGAAAAAAAAAGTTAAAAAGAAAACAAACATACAATAAAAGAACATTTCAAATAGACCATAACAAGGGAGTAAGAAAAAGACAACTAACCTAAGATAACTGCTTAACTTCCAACATGTTCCTACTTTACCCCAAGAAAGTTACCTAATATAGCAACATTTCTGTGAACTTGTTCCTACTATATCCATCAGAAATTAAGAGACCATAGTCATTGCTGGGCATCCCCAGAACGTTAAATAGTTTATCTGTTCTTCTTGGATTATTGTTCCCCCTTCCTTCATTGTTCTCTACTGCTAGTTCCCCTACATTCTACATTATAAACCATTTGTTTTACATTTTTCAAAGTTCACATTAGTGGTAGCATATAATATTTCTCTTTTTGTGCCTGGTTTATTTCACTTAGCATTATGTCTTCAAGGTTCATCCATGTTGTCATATGTTTCACGAGATCGTTCCTTCTTATTGCCGCGTAGTATTCCATCGTGTGTATATACCACATTTTATTTATCCACTCATCTGTTGAAGGACATTTGGGTTGTTTCCATCTCTTGGCAATTGTGAATAATGCTGCTATGAGCATTGGCGTGCAGATATCTGTTCGTGTCACTGCTTTCCGATCTTCCGGGTATATACCGAGAAGTGCAATCGCTGGGTCGAATGGTAACTCTATATCTAGTTTTCTAAGGAACTGCCAGACTGACTTCCAGAGTGGCTGAACCATTATACAGTCCCACCAACAGTGAATAAGAGTTCCAATTTCTCCACATCCCCTCCAGCATTTGTAGTTTCCTGTTTGTTTAATGGCAGCCATTCTAACCGGTGTTAGATGGTATCTCATTGTGGTCTTAATTTGCATCTCTCTAATAGCTAGTGAAGCTGAACATTTTTTCATGTGTTTCTTGGCCATTTGTATTTCCTCTTCAGAGAACTGTCTTTTCATATCTTTTGCCCGTTTTATAATTGGGCCGACTGTACTATTGTCATTGAGTTGTAGGATTTCTTTATATATGCAAGATATCAGTCTTTTGTCAGATATATGGTTTCCAAAAATTTTTTCCCATTGAGTTGGCTGCCTCTTTACCTTTTTGAGAAATTCCTTTGAGGTGCAGAAACTTCTAAGCTTGAGGAGTTCCCATTTATCTATTTTCTCTTTTGTTGCTTGTGCTTTGGGTGTAAAGTCTAGGAAGTGTCCGCCTAATACAAGATCTTGAAGATGTTTTCCTACATTATCTTCTAGGAGTTTTATGGTACTTTCTTTTATATTGAGATCTTTGGTCCATTTTGAGTTAATTTTTGTGTAGGGGGTGAGGTAGGGGTCCTCTTTCATTCTTTTGGATATGGATATCCAACTCTCCCAGCCCCATTTGTTGAAAAGACCATTATGACTCAGTTCAGTGACTTTGGGGGCCTTATCAAAGATCAGTCGGCCATAGATCTGAGGGTCTATCTCTGAATTCTCAATTCGATTCCATTGATCTATATGTCTATCTTTGTGCCAGTACCATGCTGTTTTGGCAACTGTGGCTTTATAATAAGCTACAAAGTCAGAGAGTGTAAGTCCTCCCACTTCGTTTTCCTTTTTTAGAGTGTCTTTAGCAATTCGAGGCATCTTCCCTTTCCAAATAAATTTGATAACTAGCTTTTCCAAGTCTGCAAAGTAGGTTGTTGGAATTTTGATTGCGATTGCATTGAATCTGTAGATGAGTTTGGGTAGAATTGACATCTTAATGACATTTAGTCTTCCTATCCATGAACATGGAATATTTTTCCATCTTTTAAGGTCCCCTTCTATTTCTTTTAGTAGAGTTATGTAGTTTTCTTTGTATAGGTCTTTTACATCTTTGGTTAAGTTGATTCCTAGGTACTTGATTTTTTTAGTTGCTATTGAAAATGGTATCTTTTTCTTGAGTGTCTCTTCAGTTTGTTCATTTCTAGCATATAGAAACATTACTGACTTATGTGCATTAACCTTGTATCCCGCTACTTTGCTAAATTTGTTTATTAGCTCTAGTAGCTGTATCGTCGATTTCTCAGGGTTTTCTAGATATAAGATCATATCATCTGCAAACAATGACAGTTTTACTTCTTCTTTTCCAGTTTGGATGCCTTTTATTTCTTTGTCTTGCCGGATTGCCCTGGCTAGCACTTCCAGCACAATGTTGAATAACAGTGGTGACAGCGGGCATCCTTGTCTTGTTCCTGATCTTAGAGGGAAGGCTTTCAGTCTCTCTCCATTGAGTACTATGCTGGCTGTGGGTTTTTCATATATGCTCTTTATCATGTTGAGGAAGTTTCCTTCAATTCCTACCTTTTGAAGTGTTTTTATCAAAAAGGGATGTTGGATTTTGTCAAATGCTTTTTCAGCATGTATTGAGATGATCAATTGATTTTTCCCTTTCGAATTGTTAATGTGTTGTAATACATTGATTGATTTTCTTATGTTGAACCATCCTTGCATGCCTGGAATAAACCCCACTTGGTCATGGTGTATGATTTTTTTTAATGTGTCTTTGGATTCGATTTGCAAGTATTTTGTTGAGGATTTTTGCATCTATATTCATTAGGGAGATTGGCCGGTAGTTTTCCTTTTTTGTAGCATCTTTGCCTGGTTTTGGTATTAGATTGATGTTAGCTTCATAAAATGAGTTAGGTAGTGTTCCATTTTCTTCAATGTTTTGAAAGAGTTTGAGTAAGATTGGTGTCAGTTCTTTCTGGAAAGTTTGGTAGAATTCCCCTGTGAAGCCATCTGGCCCTGGGCATTTATTTGTGGGAAGATTTTTGATGACTGATTGGATCTCTTTGCTTGTGATGGGTTGGTTGAGGTCTTCTATTTCTTCTCTGGTCAGTCTAGGTTGTTCATATGTTTCCAGGAAATTGTCCATTTTTCTACATTATCCAGTTTGTTGCCATACAGTTGTTCATAGTATCCTCTTATAATTTTTTTAATTTCTTCAGGATCTGCAGTTATGTCACCTTTTTCATTCATTATTTTGTTTATATGGGTCTTCCCTGTTTTTGACTTCGTCAGTCTAGCTAGGGGCTTGTCAATCTTGTTGATCTTCTCAAAGAACCAACTTTTGGTGATATTTATCCTCTCTATTGTTTTTTTTTGTTCTCTATGTCATTTATTTCTGCTTTAATCCTTGTTATTTCTTTTCTTCTACTTGGTTTAGGATTGGTTTGCTGTTCATTTTCTAGCTTCTTCAGTTGATCCATTAGTTCTTTGATTTTTGCTCTTTCTTCCTTTTTAATATATGCATTTTAGTGCTATAAATTTCCCCCTTAGCACTGCTTTTGCTGCATCCCATAGGTTTTGGTATGTTGTGTTCTCATTTTCATTCGTCTCTATATATTTAGCAATTTCTCTTGCTATTTCTTCTTTAATCCACTGATTGTTTAGGAGTGTGTTGTTTAACCTCCAGGTATTTGTGAATTTTCTAAGTCTCTGATGGTTATTGACTTCTAATTGTATTCCATTGTGGTCAGAGAATGTGCTTTGAATAATTTCAATCTTTTTAAATTTATTGAGGCTTGTTTTATGTCCCAGCATATGATCTATTCTGGAGAAAGTTCCTTGAGCACTAGAAAAGTATGTGTATCCTGGTGATTTGGGATGTAATGCTCTGTATATGTCTGTTAAATCTAATTCATTGATCAGATTGTTTAGGTTTTCAGTTTCCTTATTGGTCTTCTGTCTGGTTGATCTATCTATAGGAGAGAGTGATGTGTTGAAGTCTCCCACAATTATTGTGGAAACATCAATTGCTTCCTTTAGTTTTGCCAGTGTTTCTCTCATGTATTTTGTGGCACCTTGATTGGGTGCATAGACATTTACGATTGTTATTTCTTCTTGTTGAATTGCCCCTTTTATTAGTACGTAGTGGCCTTCTTTGTCTCTCAAAACATCCCTGCATTTGAAGTCTATTTTATCTGAGATTAATATTGCTACACCTGCTTTCTTTTGGCTGTAGCTTGCATGAAATATTTTTTTCCATCCTTTCACTTTCAGTTTCTTTGTGTCCCTGTGTCTAAGATGAGTCTCTTGTATGCAACATATTGATGGTTCATTTTTTTTGATCCATTCTGCGAATCTATATCTTTTAATTGGGGAGTTTAATCCATTTACATTCAACATTATAACCGTGAAGGCATTTCTTGAATCAGCCATCTTATCCTTTGGTTTATGTTTGTCATATTTTTCCCCTCTCTCTATTAATATCCTTTATTGTACCCATACCGAATCTCTTTAGTACTGAACCTTTCTCCAAGTCTCTCTGTCCTTTCTTTGTTTCTCTGTCTGTAGGGCTCCCTTGAGTATCTCCAGTAGGGCAGGTCTCTTGTTAGCAAATTCTCTCAGCATTTGTCTGTCTGTGAAAAATTTAAGCTCTCCCTCAAATTTGAAGGAGAGTTTTGCTGGATAAAGTATTCTTGGCTGGAAATTTTTCTCACTCAGTATTTTAAATATATCGTGCCACTGCCTTCTTGCCTCCATGGTGGCTGCTGAGTAGTCACTACTTAGTCTTATGCTGTTTCCTTTGTATGTGGTGAATTGCTTTTCTCTTGCTGTTTTCAGAACTTGCTCCTTCTCTTCTGTGTTTGATAGTGTGATCAGTATATGTCTCGGAGTGGGTTTATTTGGATTTATTGTATTTGGAGTTCGCTGAGCATTTATGATTTGTGTATTTATGTTGTTTAGAAGATTTGGGAAGTTTTCCCCAACAATTTCTTTGAATACTCTTCCTAGACCTTTATCCTTTTCTTCCCCTTCTGAGACACCAAGGAGTCTTATATTTGGACGTTTCATATTATCTATCATATCCCTGAGGTCCATTTCAATTTTTTTCCCCATTCTTTCTTTTATGCTTTCATTTTCCATTCTGTCATCTTCTAGGTCACTGATTCGTTGTTCAACTTCCTCTAGTCTTGTACTATGAGTGTCCAGATTCTTTTTAATTTGGTCAACAGTTTCTTTAATTTCCATAAGATCATCCATTTTTTTATTTAGTCTTGCAATGTCTTCTTTATGCTCTTCTAGGGTCTTCTTGATTTCCTTTGTATCCCGTAGTATGGTCTCATTGTTCATCTTTAGTTCTTTGAGTAGCTGCTCTAGGTGCTGTGTCTCTTCTGGTCTTTTGATTTGTGTGCTTGGGCTTGGGTTATCCATATCGTCTGGTTTTTTCATATGCTTTATAATTTTCTGTTGTTTTTGGCCTCGTGGCATTTGCTGAACTTGATAGGGTTCTTTTAGGATTTGTAGACCAATTGAAGTCCTTATCTCTAATTTTTCAGATCTACAGCTTCGTGGAGTACACTTTCTCTAACTAAGCAGTAGGTGACATCCACGAGCCATCTGTTCTCCACAAGCCAGTTCTCCCCTGCTTAGCCGTTTTGGTGAGTGGGGGCGTGAGTCTTGTGGGGTCCAATTGGTGTACCAAGCTTGCGTGTGTAGTTGGTGTTGCCTGCCCTGTATATGGGGCGTGTTTCTGGGCAGTCAGGGAGGGGGGGTGGCCCTAACAATCAAATCTCCCTGGTGATCCTAGAATTTTAAAGCTGCTGAAATAGTCTAATCCTTCAGTTCAGTCCTGCCACAGTTTGTCTCTGCCACTGACCCACAAGTCCTTGGTATTGGCGTATGGCTCCTGACACTTGCAAGTGGGCCCCTCTTCCAGGCTGTGCACCCCGGGTCCTCTGTTGAGGGATGACTGTGCTATGTCAGAGGTGAGTGCCATCCCCCCAGGGCAGTTCTGGGCTGCTGGGCTGTGTAGGGAGGCTCCCAGTCTGCTGAAAAGATGGCTGAATGGGGCTTTGTTAATTCACACTGCTCCACCTTCCGAACTCTGGGACAATCAGCTGAGGTTGCAGGGAAGGCTAATGTCCACGCCCAGTTTTGTGGTGTGTGCCTGTTATTTGAAGCACTTCCGTCACATTGGGTTGTCTGGGGCAGCTCTGGGCTATGGGGCTGGCGATGGGCAGGAGTGTTTCCTGTCCACCAGGATGATGGCTGTGAGCGGACACCCCCCTTTTCTTGGGAAGTTGTGTTGTTTAGTGAATTTTCTCAGCCACTGGATTATTGCCTTTTGTCTCAGAGCTCTCTTAGTTCTGCTCTTGACTTGACCTGCCCAAATTGCAAGTCTTTGAAGCTTTCTGTATTGGGCTTCTTAGAGTAATTGTTTTAGAAAAAGAAAAAAGGATTAAAAAAAAAAAAAAAAGGGCCCTCCTCAGAGATCTAATGGATTATTGAAATGCTAAGAGAGAAAACAACCAGGGCCATTAAGGAAAGGTCCACAGGGCAGAGAGATCAGCTTTTCTTCGGGATTTGCATATGCGCCTCAGGGCCTGAGCTCTGCCCTTCCCCTTTCTATGTTCACCAGAACTCCAAAAATCCTCCACTTTTATTTTGGACTTTTTCGTGTTGTTTTTTTTCTATGCCTGTCTCCTCTCTGCTGGGCTGGCTGCTCTCAGATTCTCTGTTGTCTGGTCTCAGTCTATCTATGGTTGGAGTTTGGATCAGTAGAATGAGTTTCCGATAAGGGCTGCCACTGCAGTTCTCCCTTCTCCTTCCTGGAGCTGACAGCCCGTCCTTCCACAGACTGAGCCTGGCAGGGAGGGGCGCGGGTCCACTGGCCGCAAAAACTTACAGATTTCGCTGATCTCAGCGGTTCCACGTTTTCATGAGTGTTGTATGAAGTATGCCCAAAGTCAGATTGCTCTGTGGTGTCCAGTCCATGCAGTTCCTGGCTTTCTACCTACTTTCCTGGAGGAGTAACTAAAACATACCTTCAGTTGTGTCTTTCTAACCTCCATCCTTCCGGACTGAAGCATCTGTTCTACAGGCTTAATTAGTTTTACAAATCTCAAAACACTTAACATGCACCAAATATGTACCAGGCTGTCTGCTGGTCAGGGGAAGGAAGAGAATACAAAAAGATGTAAGACATAATTCTTTTTCTCAAGGATCTCATGGTTGAGGGGTGGGGGTGCAGGGGAGACAGACAAGTATACAGCCAAAGAAGGAAATCTGCCTGGGAACAAGGGAGAAGTCTTCCAGCAAGATGTGAGTCTGAACCGGGTCTCAGATGTGGAGTTCATCGAGTAGGGGAAAGGCATTCAGGTAGAGGAAACAGGCTGACAAAAGCAAAAGTTATTGGTTTGGGGGTCACTGAGAACACAAGGCTGGAGTGTAAAGTACATGGGGAGAGAAGTAAAGGGAAGGCTTGAAATGTGGTCTAGGGTAACATCTTGAAGGTCTTAGAATGCCACTTTGGCAGTAGGGAGACACTGAAGGGGTTTAACCAGGAGCATGAACAAAAACTCTATGGATATAGATGAAGAATGAGGCATTTAACCCATTTGGTTCTGTGCAGGGAGAACCATTCTTTTGGACCTGAGTCAGCTGGCTCTTGAGTGGCTGGCAGGGATACAGTGAAGCTACCAGGGTGCAAATAATAATATAAATATGTGTTAGGCACATTCCAGGAATGAGGCCCTCCAGGTATTGTGGCAAAACCCTGGGAACAAAGCAAGAAGGCAAAAAACCAAATCTGCAAAAGAAGCTGGTTGCTAGCAAGCACCCTGGACAGCTCCAAGGACCCACGCTCTTATCCTACTATTCATTGATTCAAGTTTCTACTACATACAACTAATAAACTATTAGGTGCTTAGGGATATTGTGGTGTACAAGATAGACATGATCACTTCCCTCAAAGGAGTTACATTCTAGGGGCAGACAGCCAAGAACAAAGAAAAGTGGCATCACCATTGTGGGTTTTGCCCTTATAACCTCCTTGTTGGGCCCAGTTTCTGGGAGAAATTTGGCAGATCCAAAGAGCTTGGTCTCTCCAAAGAATGTAAATCTCCCTGGAAATGTGAGACCTGACTCCCAGGGATGAACCTGGACCCAGCATCGTGGGATTGAGAAATTCTTCTTGACCGAAAGGGGGAAGCAAAATGAAACAAAGTTTCAGAGGCTGAGAGATTTCAAATGAAGTCGAGAGGTCATTCTGGAGGGTATTCTAATGCACTATATAGATATCCCTTTGTAGTTTTTAGTGTGTTGGAATAGCTAGAAGAAAATACCTAAAACTGTCAAACTGCTACCCAGTAGTCTTGATTCTTGAAGAGGATTGTATAACTATGTAGCTCACACTATGTGACCATGTGATTGTGAAAACCTTGTGGCTCACACTCCCTTTATCCAGTGTGTGGACAGATGAGTAGAAAAATAGAACAAAAATTAAATGAAAAATAGGGTGGGATGGGAGGTGGGGGATGGGATGTTTTAGGGGTTCTTTTTTACTTTTATTTTTATTCTTTTTTATTTTTTTATTTTTGGAATAATGAAAATGTTCAAAAATTGTGGTGATTAATATGATGGTACTGTGTACAATTGATTGTGACACTGTGGATGATTGCATGGTATGTGAATATATCTCAATAAAACTCAATTAAAAAAAAATGGACTTAGTCTGATTGCTCCCAGTCACAGTTTCTTTGAGAGAGAGGACCCACCTCAGCTGTCTGAGATCCCCTGGGCATCAGGCTGCATCCTTTGATGTGACCTAAAGTGATCATGGTGGGAGCCCATGGGGTCCCTGAAAGACAGGAGAAATGTCCCATGGATGGCATTTTCTCCCTCCCCAGAGTTTTCATTGCTCAGATTTCCTCTTGAGGAATGGCTAGAGACTTCAACCTCCAAAATGCACCTCAACCAACCCACCCCATGGACTCTCTGGCTCCACAAAGAGGTTTCTGAGAGCTATGGTGTTCAGGATCAGAGATCTTTCCCTCTTATGGGACTTCCGGACTTCAAAGTCAGAACTCATTGGGTTTGGTTTTTTGTTGTTGTTGTTGTTTTTTTTTTTTTTTTTTTGTTTGGGTTTTTTTTTTTTTTTGTTGTTGTTGTTGTCGTTGTTGTTTTTTAATACACTCTCTTGGCTTGAAGGAACCCTGTACAGTCTTTTTTCTGTTGAATTATCACCACCTGGTGGCCTGAGACGAGTTTTGTCAAGAAAAGAGAGGAGCCTGGAGTAAAGGAATTTAATGACCAGTTAACATTGCAGATTTTTAGTTTTCCAAGGAGGCTGAAAGGGGCTGTCATAGAGGCCTTGTTAATTGTCTGTGCTTAGCCCCTGATGGCTGAGGATTTGACCTGTTCTTAAAGGCTCCTAGAAGGGAATTCCATAACTCATTCCTGTATTTAGCACTTCTCACTCAGCAGAAGTCCTACCTCACAGATAATCCCAGTTCTTCCTGCTGCAGTTAAAGCCTCTTTGCTACAGTGGAGCTGCATACATAGACTCAAGGATTATCTGACCTCTGTGTTTTGCTACTCAAAAGACTTGGGGTGGGGAGGAGGCAGGACAAGAAGGCAGCATAGAGAGGCATGGAATTAATTAGTCCTCTAGAGCAACTAGCACATAGCCAGGCACAATTAATAAATAGTCTGGAACAACTTCTGGGGGACAACCGTAACTGTCCACACATCATATGCCAGCCTGGAATGGGTGCAATGGCTGAGATCACAGCACAAAAGCATAAGTAAAAACTGTGGAACTGTTCCAGGAGCCCCCTCCCCACACAGCAGGCTGAGCTGCAAAACCTCACTGTGGGAGAAACCAGCAGTCCCTGCTGCGAGCAAGCAAATATAGCTCAACTTAGCTCCAACTGGGATTTTAACAAGTATGGACTGCTGAATACAAGCTATAAACACAAACAAATTCCTGACAAGCAGCAAAGCAACCTGAGGTCTCTCCCAGTGGAGAGTAGGTGGGGCTGATGGGGACAATATATATGTATATATACATACACACAGAGGATTCTGGAAACATCTGAGCTTAGAAGGCTGGAACTATCTCTGGCCAAAACTGGGGGGCTGTGGACTGGCTCTGAAAAGGGTCTTTCTTTTGTCTTTTTTCTCTCTCAATCTGAGTGGCTCAGTGGAGAAAGCATCAGGCATTTTCAGTTTGTAGTGCTCTGACCCAGACAGGGGTGGAGTTAACAAAGTCAGAAAAAGAAGCAATTCAAATGCAGAAGATAGCTCCCTAGGGGGTGTACCTTCCCTAGGACGAAGGAAGTGGGGTCTAGCTCTAGTGTCTGCCTTTCCTTCAGTACCCAGGCCCCAGGGTCTGGGGGAAAACAATCAAACCAGAAACAACTTAAGTTGAGAATTTAAAGGACCACACTTCTTTACACCAGTGGGGAGCTACAGGCTGACAGGCATCACTTGCTGGGCAGGTTAGGAAAAGCAAATCTGATTAGGGTAATCAGGGAAACCAGATGCCTAGACAACAGAAAACTACAAATCTCTGTAGAAAAAATGAAGATATGGCCCACTCAAAGAAACAAACTTATACTTCAACTGAGATACAGGAATTGAAACAACTAATGCTAAATCAATTCAATAAGTTTTGGAAAGATATGGCAAAACACATTAAAGATATAAAGAAAATATTGGATGAGCATAAGGAAGACCTCAAAAGTTTGAGAAAAGAACAGCAAAACCCATGGAAATGAAAGGCACAACACAAGAGATGAAAAACACAATGGAGACATACAATAGCAGATTTCAAGAGGCAAAAGAAAACATTCAGGAACTGGAGAAAAAGACACCTGAAATCCTACACACAGAAGAACAGATAGGGAAAAGGATGGGAAAATATGAGCAATGTCTCAGGGAATTGAATGACAACATGAAGCACATAAATGTACGTGCCATTGGTGTTCCAGAAGGAGAAGGGAAGGGAAAGGGGGCAGAAGCAATAATGGAAGAAATAATCAATGAAAGTTTTACCATCTCTTATGAAAGACATAAAGTTACAGATCCAAGAAGTGCAGCATATCCCAAACAGAATAGATCTGCATAGATCTATGCCAAGACACTTAATAATCTGATTAGCAAACAACAAAGAAAAAGAGAGAAGCCTGAAAGCAGCAAGAGAAAAGTGATCCATCACATAAAAGGGAAGCTTGATAAGACTGTGTGCATATTTCTCAGTAGAAACCATGCAGGCAAGAAGGAAGTGGTGTGATATATTTAAGATACTGAAAGAGAAGAACCACCAACCAAGAAATTTATATTCAGCAAAACTGTCCTTCAAATATGAGGGATAGTTTAAAGTAGTCTCTGACAAACAGACAATGGGAGATTTTGTGAACAAGATATCTCCTCTACAGGAAATACTAAAGAGAGCACTACAGACAGGAAAAGACAGGAGTGAGAGGTTTGGAGCACAATTTTGGGTGATGATAGCACAATAATGTAAGTACACTGAACAAAGATGACTGTGATATGGTTGAAAGAGGAAGGTTAGGGGCATGTGACACACCAGAAGGAAAGAAGGAAGATAAAGACTGGGACTGTATAACTTAGTGAAACCAAGAGTGGTCAGCAATTGTGATAAAATGTACAGATATGTTTTTTCATGAGGGAGAACAAATGAACGTCAGCCTTGCAATGTGTTAAAAATGGGGTGGTATAGAGAAAAAAATACAGTCAATGCAAACTAGAGTCTATAGTTAACAGAAACATTGTATTATGCTTCCTTTAATGTAACAAAGGCAATAGACCAAAGCTAAATGCCTGTAAGAGGGGGATATAAGGGAAGGGTATGGGATTCTTGGCATTGGTGAGGTTGTCTGACTCTTTTATTGTACTTTATCTTAATTTTATCTCTTCTTTTTTTGCTTTTTAGCTTTCTTTTTCTTTCTCTTTTGTCTCTCTACCTTTTTTGACTCTTCCTCTTTCTTTGTGGAAGAAATGGAAATGTCCTTATATAGATGGTGGTGGTGGTGGCAAATAGTTACATGATTATATAGGGAACCATCAATTGTTTACTTAGGATGGAATGTATGGTGTGTGAGCAAAACTGTCTTTAAAAAAAACAGGTTGATGGATGAACCTTGAGGACAATATATTGAGTGAAGTCAGACACTGGACAGCACAAATGTTGTATGATCTTACTGATACAAACTAATTATAATACCTAAGCTCATAGACATGAAATATAGTTACCAGGATATAGAATGAGGCTAAAGAATGGGGAGCAGTTGCTTACTATGAGCAGAATGTTTGACTAGCTTGAACTTAAGCATTTGGAAATGGACAGAGGTGATGGTTGTATGTTATTGTGAGAATACCTAACAGTGCTGAATGATGTGTGAATGTGAGGGAAAGGGCAAGTTTAGAGTCACATACGTCACCAGAAGGAAAGTTGGAGGTTACAACATGGGAATGTATAACACGGTGAATCTTGTGGTGGACAATGTCCGTGATTAATGGTAGAGATATTAGAAATTTCTTTCATAAACTAGAACAAATGTATGATACTATAACTAGAAGTTAATAATAGAGGGGTATATAGGGAAAAAATTTACCTATTGCAAACTATGTACTACAGTTAGTAATATCTTAACATTCTTTCATCAACGGTAACAAATATACTATACCAATACTGTGAGTCAATAATGGAGGAGGGGCTTAGGGGCATGGGAGGATTTGGATTTTCTTTTTTATTTTTATTTCGTTTCTGGAGTAATGAAAATGTTCTAAAATTGAAAAAAAATTAATTGTGGTGATGGATGCACAACTATTTGAAGGTACCATGAACAGCTGATAGTACACTTTGGATGATTGTATGGTATGTGAATAATCTCAATAAAATTGAATTTTTTAAAAAAGCCTTGGGGTGGGAATGTGAGGACAGGAATACATTTAATGCAAGAGACACAGGTGTGTTCAAAGAGGTGCTGGCCTGTCCATGGTAGGGGCCAGAGCAGGCTCAAGGTGCACATCAGATCTGCCTCCCAAAGGCCTTGGAAAGCAGACTTAGGAGTGACAAGAGGAAAGCTCATTAGAGGTGGATACACTGACCAGCCACCCTGAGAGCACATCTTTCTACAATTTGGGGGCAGCGTGCTGCCTGGGGATGAAGGCATGAGCTTGAGTTTTACAGGCCTGATTTGGAGTCCCACACAAGTGGCCTGTGGCAAGCTGTTTTCCTTCCCTGGGCAGAAGCTTCTCATCTGCAAAACAGGGATGACCCCAATCTTACAGGATTATTGCGAAGAAGAGGGCAACTAGTAAAGTGCCTGGCATAAATCAGATCCCGCACAATGGCTATTAATTATCTCACTTACCCTTTGCCCTATTCCCAGGATTGTTGTGAAAAATCTCAATTAAGTCCATCTTGTTCTGGAAGGACTCAGTATACAAATTTATGTACATACGAAGACAGAAGATTAAATAAAAATTTTTATTAACTTGGTACATATATCAAAGAAAGTTAAAATGAGAGTAGGGAGGAGATTATATGAAACCAGGAGTGAAGGTAATGCAGGGATCATGGACTTTCAAGTTGCATTTTGCATGTAACTGTAAGAGATGGTCAAACATTTGACTCAAAAGCTTCCTAGAAGACAACCAAAGAGGCACACTGGACTGGTTATTTAATGCAGCACCTGAAAGAAAAAAAAATGAATAGCCAAGTGTTCCAGTTTGCTAATGCTTCCATTAAGCAAAATACCAGACATGGATCAGTTTTTATAAAGGCGGATTATTCTGTTACACAGTTACAGTCTTAAGGCTATAATAGTGTCCAAGGTAAGGCATCAACAATCGTGTACCTTCATTGAAGGAAAGCCAATGGCATCCAGGGAAACCTCTCTAAGCTGGGAAGGCATGTGGCTGGCATCTGCTGATCCCAGGTTGTGTTCTAGCTCCTCTCTCAGTTCCTGTGGGTTCTTCAAAATGTTGTTCTTGAAGCAGTTGTCCTCTCATAGCTTCTCCAGAGCAAAAGTCTGCTTTCAACGGCTGTCTTCAAAATATCTCTCTCAGTTGCTCTGCATCTGGGCCTGTGTGGCTCTTTTTAAAGTACTCCAGTGATCCAGTTAAGACCCACCCTGAATGTGTGGGGCAACACCTCCATGGAAATTATCCAATGAAAGGTCTCACCCACAGTTGATTGAGTCACATCTCCTGAATCAATAGGTTCCAACCTAATCAACACTAATATGTCTGCCCCCACAAGATCTCATCAAAGAACATGGCTTTTGGTGGGACATAATATATCTAAACTAGCACACCAAGAAAAGCACGTTTCTGAACCAAAATATTTTAGCATTAATTCCCTTCTACTGGAAGTTCCTTTTCTAGGAATCTATTTCTTAGAGGTACTCACATGTGTGCAGACACACGTGTACAAAGTTGGCTATTGCAGCCTGGATGGTAACAGCAAAATGCAAATGGAACCAAGCTAAATTCCCATTAAACTGGACTAATCAATAAATTATAGTACATCCAAACTGTAGTTGTGAAACTACAACAAAGAAAAATAATGACTTAGAGCCTTACACTAACATGGAAGAATCTGCAAGATATTTTAAGAGAAAAAAAAATCAACTTGTAAGGAATAGCATTACAATCAACACAGAATATAGAGAAGTATAACCCCATTTATGTAAAAACACAAACAGTGGTTACCCCTGCAGAGTGAATAAAACGTGGGGGATGATATATGAACATTTTTACTTTTTACTCTGTAATATTTCTGTATTGTATTTTTGTAATCATAAAGAATAGTTTAAAGAACCAGGAAAAAAAAACTGCCATTTTAGAAGTTACATGTAATTAGATAGTATTGTATCGATGTTAAATGTTCTGAATTTGATCATCGTGTGATGGTTACATGAGAAAATTTTCTTATTCTTAGGAGATACTTGCTGGAGTCGTTGGAAATCAAAGATTGTGAAACTTACTCTCAAATAATCAGCAAGACATAAAAACAAAATAATA
Organism: Choloepus didactylus; assembly: GCF_015220235.1. Taxonomy (NCBI): domain Eukaryota; kingdom Metazoa; phylum Chordata; class Mammalia; order Pilosa; family Megalonychidae; genus Choloepus; species Choloepus didactylus. Next base: position 12,513,720 of record NC_051324.1, read on the forward strand.
AGTTTACATGGGAGTTCACTCTACTACTCTTGCAAGTTTTCTATACATTTGAAGGGCTTTCAAAACAAAAAGGTTTTCTAAAAATTTACATGCGATTTCTTCCTTCAAGGGTGGAGACTTCGATGTGTGGTGCCAGTGTTCTAAGAGGACCCCATTGGCAGATCCCTTTGTGCATATAAGGCAGGAACCAATCACTCTTCTTGGGTGAGATTAAATGTAGCTAAGAAAGTCCAATGAGGATGCTCAGAGGGAGGGGTCATGTTCCAGAGCAAGTGACGTAAATTGTGTTCTTTGCAGGGAGGAAGAGGGGAGACCGAGGGACTTTAGACCCCCTGAGGCAAAACCTGGGAAACCCTAGAAATAGCTGACAAGAGGGAAATTTCAAAGAGACCAGTTTCTGGAAGTTATTCCGGTTTGGATTCATGTCATAATTATTTGAACAGAAAAAGAAAATACCACTTTACCTTGAAGAGTGTTAGACATAAAGTTAATTTGTAATAGAAATGACCATTATTTGAATAAAAGTAGGTTTTGGGTGTACTCCCAAAAGTCCCCGAAGCATCAGGAAGGGAGCAAAGACCCAAAACACCAGAAACAGGGATAATTTGAAAAATCCAGTCTAAGAGGGAGAGTGCCAATGGGTCCAAATTTCTTGCTGCTTTAACGCATGGAAAATACCTGAGTGCCATCTAACGGCCAGGATGAGTGGCTGTTTGGAAGAATAAAGAGGAACTCGTTCAACAGACATTCAATGTGTGCTGATACTGCAGGAAAGGCACTGTTTTAGGGGCAGGACATACAATAATGAACCAATCTGGCTAAGGCCCTGCCCTCAGGGAGCTAACATTCTGTCTGCATGTCCGGGTGATGGACGATAAACAAATATAAAATGTTGGGTGCTGATAGTGCTATGGGAAAAATAAAGGTGGGTAAGGGTGCTGTTTTATAGCAGGGGAGATAACAAACTTTCTGGCTATCTGGGGGAAATCATTCCAAGAGGCTGGAAAAGCCAGTGCAAAGGCCCTGGGGTGGATGTATTCTTGCAGTGTTCAAGGAGCAAGAAGGAGATGAGTGGAGCTGGAGCAGAGGGAGGAAGGGGATGGGGTAGGAGATAAAGTCAAGGAGTCATCAGGGAACAGATCCAGTAGGGCTTCATGAGCCACAGTGAGGACTTCGGCTTGTATTCAGAATGAAATCAGGATCATTGGAAGATTTTGAGCAGAGAAGTGACTTCTTGACCTGATTTATGTTTTAAATAGATAACTCTGGCTCCTGGGCTGAGCATAGATAGCAAACGGGCAGCATCAGAGAGTCCACGAGAACAACCAAGAGGTTATTGCAACACTCTGGGTAAGAGATGTTGGTGGGCTGGATGAGGAGGGCATGGGTGGTGAGAGATTCTGGATGTATTTAAAAGATGGCATTGGCAGACTTGCTCACAGATCATATGGGGGGCTTGAAAGAAAGAAAGAAGTCAAAGAAGACTGCAGCATTTTGGGAACTGAGCAGAGATGGAGTTATCAATGACTGAAAAAAAGAGGCTGGGGGAGATGATGGGATCAGGGTTCAGATCTGGAGGTGTTAAGCTGAAGATGGCCAGATGCGCTCGTGTGGACATATTGAGGGGGTTGTTGGATAAAGGACCTGTAGTTCAGGGGAAGGGTCCTGGCAGGAGATATAAACATCAGAGTCATCAGCCGATGGGTGACATTCAAGCCGTGAGATGGGATGAGGACCCCAAGGGAGTGAAATGTACAAGGTGCATAACCCCTGACCCATGGACTCCACTTCTAAGCCTCCATACCAAGAAACCCCAACACTATCCCTGAAGGAGGTGCAAGGATGCTCACAGCAGGATTCTTTGGTCCATGTGAAGCATGACACAACAAAAAAGACTTAGGGATGTTGTATAATGAGACACATGTTATGATACAAAGTGAAGCTATGTAGATATAGGTATGTGTGTGTGTGTGTGTGCATGTGTGTGTGAATGCAGAGAATGTTCTGGGAGGACATACAACATACTGGGAACAGGCCTGAGACTGGGAAAGTGGGAGGAGCAATGCCTGTATTGCTTGAACTTTTAACAGTGAAACTGTGTTCATATTATTTGTGAAATTAAAAATAAAATGATGTTTGAAATTACTTCAGTTAAATATACTATCTGAACACCAATTCTGTGCAAAGCATTGAGCTCCTGTGGTAGGTTGAATTATGTACCCCAGAAAAAATATGTTCTCAATGTTAATCCATTCCTGTGGGCGTGAAACCCATTGCAAATAGGACCTTTTGAAGAGGTTGTTTTTAGTTAGGGTGTGGCCAACTGAGGCAGGATGGGTCTTAATCGTATTACTGCTACTAAAGGCCTCAGAGAAGGGAGAAGTCACCAGGGAGGAGAAAGAAACCAGAAGCCAAAGGAATCCAGAGAAGATTGTGCATTGCCATGTGACGGAAAAGCCAAGGACCAAGGATCACCAGCTGCCAGTTCCAAAATGCCCTAGTCTTCAGGGAGGAAGGATCACCTTGCCAATGCCTCGATTTTAGACCTCTCCTATCCTCAAAACTGTGATCAAATAAATTCCCATTAAGATAACTGTATTAGTTAGGGTTCTCTAGGGAAACAGAATCAACGAGAGATATCTATAAATATAAGATTTATAAAAGTGTCTCAAGCAACTGTGGGTATGCACGAGCCCAAATTCCGTAGGTCAGGCAGCAGACTGGCAAATCCAATGAAAATGTTCGATCAATTCCTCAGGCAGTGAACTGGCAACTTCAATGAATGTGTTCGATGATCTCTTCAGGAATGAACTGGCAACTTTGATGAACTCCTCAGGAAACGCTTTGTTGGTTAGCCGAAGAAGTGAAGGTCCTCTATCTGTCTGGCTTAAAAGTCTTCAACTGATTGGATTAAATCCAGCTGATTGCATTCTCTCATTGTGGAAGACATGCCCTTCATTGACATCATCAGTCACAGCTGCAGCCAATTGACTGATGATTTAACTAAACCAGGCTTCTGGTTTATCAAGCAGCCACCAACGTCCTTGCAGCAACAGTTAGGCCAGTGCTTGCTTGACCAGACACCTGGGCACCATCACCTGGCCAAGTTGATACATGAACCTAACCATCACAGTAACCTATTTAGCAGCTGGGAAACTTAAGAAACAGCTACTTTTCTACATATAAGAAAGACAAAACTCAGTACTGGTCCTCAAGGAACCCTCGATCTTAAAGAAGAAGAAGGTAACAGGTAACTGATATGTATTTGCCCTCAGCTGCATCCTGGCTCCTGTATTAAGTCATGTTCATATTTATTCATTCAACCTTCCTAACCACTTAGGGATGGGAATTTCCTTTTAAGAGACAAGAGACAGGCAGGTGGTGCCCAAGGTCACACCATCAACAAGTGACAGCCAGGTCTGGAACCCAGGCTGACCAGATCCAAAGCCCTCTTGGTTCCCATTGTGCTACCTGGCCTCCAGGTACAGATGGCTGTGCTGTAAAGCATCCTGGGATATGAGCTGTGGGATGGAAGATCAAAGCAGGAAAGGCTTCATGGGAGAAGTGCCATTTGGGTTGGCCCTTAAAGAATGAGTAGGATTGGGGCAGACGAAATTTTTTTTAAAAAAGACAAACTAACTTGTATTAAGTACCTGCTAAGTGCTCCAGCAACTGTGCACACTGCAATCATGTGCATTATTTGGCTTTATACCCTGTGAAGTAGGCCTTATTATCCCCATTTTACAAAGGTAGGTACTGAGGCTTGGTGAGTTTAATGACTTGTCCAAGATTACAAAACTGCTAAGGACAGAGTGGAGCCTTCTGACTCCAAATTCCATGTCTTTCTCTCCAAATCCTGCTGTCCTAAAATTAAATGGAATGTTCTGGAAAAGGAAAGATACTTGTTCTGGGAAACAGAGACCTGGCTCCTGGTCCCAGCTTGGCCACTGACCTGTGGTGTAATCTGAGCAAGTCCTCTTACTTCTCTGGGCCTCCACTCCCCCTTCTGCTGCTCTTGTTGATATGCCTGAGATTAAAGGTTTAGTCTGGGATTCCCCAAATCCATGCCTGAGAGTTCAAGGCCAGTAAAGCTCACAAGCTCACCCCACATGCTCAGACACACCCAGAGAGAAATGGGGGGTGGTGACCAGGCAGCCACGCTTTCTGCTTGGCACTCGGGGAGCACATGTCTCTGCCACTGTTCTGCTCTTGACAGCCTCTCTCTGCCTGACCTTGACCTCCAAGGCCTGGGGTTTCCCACATTACCCAGAATTCTAGGAGCCCCCTCTTCCACGACACCCTCCCCACCACACAGGGAGTCTCAGGATCCTTCATCCAGTGCTCAAATCCCGCTGACCTTTTAGGGCAGTGCTTTCTGCTCCTGGTAAGTCTGATTGTCAGAATGTGCTGGGGTTTGCTTATTGGCCATTAAAAAAAAAAAAGCTATATAACATTTTTAAAGGTTACTATAAGCTTTTACCTAATTTGAGCCTCTTGACAAATGTCTGATGTCCCATTTAGTATATGAGCAAACAGAGGCTTAGAGAAATGAATCAACCACACAAGGAGCCAGTGTCCAAGGAGGCAGAGGACCCAAGCTCCAGAAACCCGGGCCAGGGCCTCTCCGCCACCACCTGATGCTATTGCACAGCAGAGAGTGAGTTGGGCAATGTCATTCCTAAGCCAGAGTCCCCAAGCTCTGCCACTTCTGCAAAAGAAAAAGCGTCTGTGCCTAAGCTCCCCGGGGCCTGGCTTTGCAGGGGCTGTTCCTCTTTCGGGTGGGAATGTTTACTTGCCAAGTGCTGGGCTGCCCACAAGCAGAGGGTCCCCTCCAACCCGGCCGGGACCACATACCCCGGTGCCCCTTGTCGTCCAGCAGGGCGCACCACGGAGCTCAGGAAGCTCCAAAAATCAGGAGAGGCTGGGAGAGGTGTTCCCCGGCCTGGCTGCACTGTCTCCCAAGCAGGAGCTGCCCCGACAGACACGCCGCCTGGCTTACTGGGGAGTTTGCACTGGCCCCACGGGCAGGCTCCGGTGAGGGCCACGGGGATCCACGTGTGAGCACCTGTCTGCGTGGAGGGGCCTGCACCTGGCCTGCTGGGGCTCGTGGGCGGGAGCCTGGGAGTCTGGCTCTGCAGGTGCCCGGCCCCGTCCGGCCCCGCCCCCTGGCCACGCCCCGACGTGGTTTCCTCTCTGCCACTTGGTTCCTGCTCTGGCTGGGGCACGACTGCTCTCCCTGGTTGGTGTCCCAGGGCCAGGCCAGGTCTGGGAAGACCCTGAGCTAGATCCTATGCTCTAAAAGCCACCCCCCACCTGGGGTGCCAAGAGTCCAGGTCCCAGGAGAAGGAAGACTCTGAGCAGCACCAAACAGTGAGTGTCACACATAGCCTGTTCACCCATCCTCCCATCCTTCCTCTTCCCCCACCTCCCTGGACCAGCCCCTGCCCCAGCACCCCCACTGACCTCTCCCAGTTTCCCCCAGACCCCTCCTGGCTCCCTGCTCCTTGGGCTTCCCACCACTCCCCTTCCCCCTCCTCTTTCTCTTCCCAACGCCATCTACTGGCACATGCCCTGGGCTTTACAAACTGGGTTCTGAAGCCTGAGCAGGAGTTTGCCAGGCTAGAGGAATGGTCCCAGTGGAAGAGTTGCACTGGGAGATGGTAGGAGCCAAGGCAAAGGGAAAACATTTCTCTGCCTGCTTGATGCATCCCCTCACCTCCCCCTGACATCCCCAAACCCCCCTGGGGCAGAGATGGCCAGTGGAGGCCAACAGCGGCTGGCCGCGTATCTGGAGCTCCTGAAGGAAGAGGAGATGAAGGAGTTCCAGCTTCGGCTGCCCGGCGAGGCACTCGACGAGGGCTCTTCTTGTGTGACCCCGGCTCAGCCAAAGAAGGCAGGTGGCCTGGAGATGGCCTCGCACCTGGTGGCTCAGTATGGGGAGCAGCAGGCCTGGGACCTGGCCCTCCGCACCTGGGAGCAGATGGGCCTGGTCTGGCTGTGCACCCAAGCCCGGGCAGAGGGGTACCTGATGTTAGGTGAGCATGCCCAGGCGCAGAGCTCCCCACCCTTTGCCTTGGAACCCCCACCCTTGGACCCTCCCCACAAGCTTTCCTCTGGGCCGTGACCTGGGACTCCCCTGGGAGGGGTGGGCCCTGGGCCCCAGGCTACGCTGGAGCTGGGAGACTTCCTGGGGTCCCTTTCTGGAGCCCCACACCCCTTTCTATGCAGATGCCTTCCCAGGACTGGATGGGGTCCTCAGAGCACCCGGGAGGGAGCGCTTAGCAGGCCAGAGGGGGAAGAAGCCCTGGGAGGGGCATGTAGTTGCCCCATGCTCGGCTCCCAAACTCACTGGGGAACTGTGGCATTGGGGACATGAGCCCAGATTTGGGAGTCAGGAAGAGGCAGTTTCCAGTCCTGCCTGTACCTCACTGGGCAAGTCACTTTGCCACCTTCTGCCTCTGTTTTTCTAACTGTAAAATGGGAGAGTAAGAGCAATGCCTGCCTCATAGGCCCATGTGTGGGTTAGAAGAGTTAATCACATTAAACATGTAGCACGGGGTCTAACACATAGTAAGTGCACAATAAATAAGACCCTCTTTGCCTTGCTATCATTGTCATTGCCACTATTATTATTACTTGTCACAGCCCTGGGAGGTGGAAGCTCTTCACCCTCCTGGGAGAGCTGAGGCTCAGGAGGAAGTGACAAAAGGAGGGAGAGTCAGAACCAGGACAGAAACGCAAATTTCCAGAACCCCAGACCAAGACGTTTTGCCCAGCGGTACCTGTCATTCTCCAGAGGAGCCTGCAGGGGGAGCCGTGAGGGGTTTCCAGTGGGTTCCCTGGTTCACCCTGAGCTCTCGCTGGCGGGAAAGGGACCTGCCTCACAGGAAGACCCCCAGCCTCAGTCCCCAGCCCCTGCCCCTCTGACAAGCCCCCAGCCTCTTCGTCTCCTTCTCGCAGACCCCTCTCCTTCGTTCTTCGGCTCCCCAAATGTAGCCAGCCTGGAATCCCCCAGCTGGCCCACCTCCACGGAGGTGCTGAGGTTCTGTGACCCTGAGCAGCCGTCCCCTCAGGACTCGGACCAGAGGAGGGTTTTGAGGTACCTGACTAACTTGTCCGGAAGCAGCTGGAGAGGTAAGACTTGCTAATAGGCCCCAGGGCCCCGGGTGGGGCTGTGAGTCAACCGGTGGGTCCCTGCCAGGTGAGCATGTCCCTGCAGGAGGACCTGGGCTGGGGAGACTGCAGAGGAAGGAAGGGAGAGCCAGCTTGGGGTGCTGGGAACAGCAGGCCCATAAATGATCTTTCAGAGGCACCCCCACCCATTTGACAGATGGGGAAACTGAGGCCCGTGCGGGGCAGGCAGTGAGTCTCACTGGGTGCCACGTATGACACAGTCCCTGCTGAAGCAGAGCTCAGTGCATAATCTTGGTGAGCTCTAAGGATCCTTGAGGTCAGGGTCATCCAGAAAGTTCCAAGGAGGAGTCTGTTCTCCACTTGGGTTCCGAGAAGAGGCTTAGTTTATTCCTCAGCCCAACCCAGCTCCCTCTCCCATCTTCTTTAATTTCAGTCTCTGCCATCTTGAGCCACCCAGCTGCAAAACTCAGCCTCTTCCTCTTCCCTTCCCAGCATCAAAATGGCCTCCTCTTCCCAGTGCAGAAGGCCCAGAGAAGGCAGGACGCTTTTCCAAACTCACACAGCACTTAGAGGCAAAGCTGGGCTAGAAGCTTGAACAACCCATTGCTGTTGCAGCAATTTCCCCCCACCCCACCCCCAGCTCCCCCCTCCCCCGTCCTCCCTTTCTTCCCCCTGAGCCCACTCTCACCCCCAAGCCCTGGCAGTGGTGGTTACAAGCTAAAGCTCAGCTGCCCTCACTTTTCACCCTGCCTTGCTGTGTGACTCGGAACAAGTCATTTCATCCCTCTGTATCTCATTTGCCTTGTCTGAGCCTCATACTGCTCACTTTTCACTTCTCACACCACCTCCCAACCCAACCCCACAGAATTTGCAGCTCACTGAGTGCCATACAAAAAAATCTGTTTACGCAAAATGCTAGTGCGTAACGTAAACTCTCCTGAAGATACGGTAGTAGGAGAGGGTTAGGACCCTCCGGCTGCTCGCAGTATCTGTCTCCCAATGAAGATCCCCTCTTGGACCCCCACCAGAGTTCCTCTCTCTGGCCCGTCCCCCATGCCTGGCCTCACTGACCCTTCCCTTCTCCAAGAGGCCAAGAATTCCACTCTGCCCCCAACTTTCATGTGCCATGTGTTTTGTGCCTAGCAAGACCACGCCTGGAAGTAAACAGGACCCATCCTCCTTAGAATGCCACTTAGTAACTATCTGTCATTACTGGAAATTTGTGGTTACTCAGTAACTATTTCTTGTTACTTAGGGAGAGCAACCCCTGAAGTGGTTTATGAAAATCTTTCTACCTAATAGTCACTGTACTCCCCACCAAGAGGAAGTTTCAGGCCAGCTAGTAAGAGAATCAAATTGTATCTCCAGCATTTCATGATTTCAAAAATAGAATTGGTATCACCCATCTCACAGGATTATAGTGAGAATTCAAAATGTGTGAGCCTGAAACAAACGCGATGCTCAATAGTTATGTCTTTCCTCTTATTCTCTTCCAGAAAACCCATCCTCCCTCTACTTCTCACACTCCCCGAGCCACACATCTCCAAACCTGGAGTCGCCCACTCCGCCCACATCCACAGCGGTGCTGGGAGGCTGGGAGCTGCCATCTCAGCCCAGAACGGATGCCAGAGAGCAGACGGCTCCCCGGATGATAGGGCTTCTGGTTGAAGGTCACGAGGAGGAGGACCCATGGGGCTTCTGGAGAGGGGCAGGTGAGACAGAGGTGGGGGGAAGTTCCCCAGGGGGCTGGGTGGGCAGGCTGAGCACGCAGGGCCTCACAAATATCTGAAACATCGCCCCTGAAATCCCACCATGAGAGGTCCCCTGCTGGGTGAAGTTTCTGTTTCCAGGAGGCCCCTGTGTTAAAATGCAGGTGTGTTACCCAGTATAGAAAACACTTCCCCCAGTTTAGTGGACAGGGCACTGGCCTGGGTTCGGGAAAGCTGGATTCAATTTCCGCTCAGCTCCTCACCCCAAATGGCCTAGAAGGGTTTACTAGGAGCTCACTGTGTTGGGTCTGTACCCAGCATTTCACTCGCACATTCCACTTAAATTTCACCAGCATTCCATGAGGTACATGTTATCCTGCCTTGGAGATGGGAAAACTGGGGCTCATGTGTTGCTCATGGTGGCACAGTTAGTCCTGGCAGAGATGGGATTCAGCCTTCACGCTCTCAGTCCACATCCTTCACCCAACATCCTGCTCCTTCCACCACCTGGGCAGCAGGGACAGTTACATCAAAGCCCCAGGCACACAGGCTCCTGATCCTACAGACTTACCCACTGACCTACACTGCCCCTTGAAGTCCAATAGGTGTTAAGTTAAAGGAATTCTAGGAGTGAACTCATGGAATTTATGATCCTGAGATGTGCACTGGGCTCAAAGTACATCAGTTGACTGGCACACCACCTCATCCAACAAAGAAAGAGAGAAAGAGAGGGAGGAAGGATTAGAAATGCCTTTCAGAAAGGTACAAATGCAATAACCTTACTAGAACCTTAATATCAAATCAGAGTCTTAAAAATGAAAAGGCAAGTGAAAAAAGCTATGAGGAGTAATTAGGTGCTATAAACAAATCATTTGATTTTGAGCATTCTAGCAACCAGGGCAAAAAGGGAAATATGACAGTTACATAATATATTACTCAACAGAAGAGAAATGACCAGTTCAAGAGAAACATTTTTTTTCCTTGCTTCTAAATTCTAAGGGAATTCTTCAAATGGGGAACTTGAACCGCAGTGTCACAGCAAGCACAAAAACCACATGGTAGGCATTCTGAAATAAATCAAGAGTGGAAGTTGGCAAACATTTGCTGTGAAGAGTCAGATTGTAAATGTTTTAGGCTTTGTGGACCATATGGTCTTTGTTGCAACTACTCAACTCTGCCTTTGGTACATGGAAGCAGCCACAGACAAGGCATAAAAGAATGGGTGTGGCTGTATTCCAATGAAACTATATCTATGGACACAAAAATTTGAATTGTGTATTATAATTCACTTATCAAGAAATATTCTTCTTTTGATTTTTCTCAACCATTGAAAAATGTAAAAGTCATTCTTAGTTTGCAGATTGTACAAAAACAGGCAAGTGGGCCAGATTGGCCTGTGGTTTAGAGTTCACTACCCCGATCAAGAACAGAACAGTGAAGTGTGGAGGTATTGGGGGTGGGGAAGTTTTTAAGTATAACTTGAGTCAAGAGGATTTTGGTATGTGGCACAGTGACAGAGTCATGATTGGGAGAATGTGAATCTGAGAAGAGCCGAGCCCTCTCCTGGCACCCTGGGCAGACACAGGCTCCTGGGCAGGGCCAGCTGTGGCACTGACCCTGAGTAGACATCCTGATACTCTTAGAGAATCTTCCTGTTGCCAGAAATGTTCCTACAGGAGAGAGTAAAAGTGAATCTATAGATTATGATTTCAGAAGTGGAGATGGCCCCCTGACACCCCATCTCTCCCAGTAATGGAGATGTAAATTGACCCCCCAAACCCCACCCTTCCCCAGGTTTTCCTCAAGGCACCCACTGAGATAGAACAGGTAAACTTGAAGTCTGAAGTCCCAGCTGGTTTCCCCGGATAAACTGGGCTTTGGGATCCCAGGTGGGGCCCTTGCATTGTCTCTAAAATTCACCTAAGGAGAGAAGTGAGAAGCCCTCAAAGTATCTTGAAGGGAAGAAGGAAGCAGTTGTAACAATTATTCTATTTGGAATCTAAGGGGTGATCCCTTATATGTGCTTAGTGCCTCCAAGTTCTCATCTGTCTCAGGTCAGATCCCCCCAGAAGCAGACCCTGAGGCAGGAGGATGTTTATAAAGTACAGGCAGTTTACTTCAGAAACACTGGTAGGAGAGGGGAGAAGTGACACAGAGAAGGGAAGGAAGTCAACTAGGTGCATTGTGGAGTAGTTTAACCCCGTGAGCCCCTGAGGTTGGATCCTGCTGGGGATCTCTGAAAGAGTATAGGATGCTTGCATTCTCTCTCCTGGGGGACGAGGGACTCCCGTCTGTCATTGATGGAGGGTCTGCCCAGCCAAGAGAGAGCCTCTCAGGTAGAACCATAGGAGCTTGTAGAAAGACACCGTCAGCATGTTCTGGAACGGTGATTGCTGAGGTGATACAGTCATACACCAACAGCACTTGCTCCACTGTCCATTATCTCATTCCAAATCATGAGCCCCAATTTACAGATAAGAAAACCGGGGTCCAGTGGGGCTGCCCAAGTCATGGGATTAATGAGGGCAGAGAGTTGTGTCTGTTTAGTTCACTCTTTATCTCCAGCCCCTAGAACAATGACTGGCAGATAGTAAGCCCGTGATGAGTATTTGCAGGATGAAAGCAAGTCATACAGGGAGAACGACTTGGTAGCATCAAGATCTAAAGCCCATGTTCCTTCCATGACACCAGAGAAAACACACAGGATCAGCAGCCAGCACAGCGTGTGACTGGGAGTGGATGCCTAAAAGAGTTGTAGGATGACTGGAGGGATGGATGGATGGATGGATGGATGGATGAACAAATGAATCCTATATCTTTATGTTGTTCCATCTTTCCTCCCTGACTTAGGAAACAAAGAAAGATCCTTGCCCCAGAAGACAGAGAGGCCCTGCACCACACAGGGTCAGAATTCTCAGTCCTGGAAAAAAGGGATTTTGCATCAAAAGTTCACAGAGTTGCTACTTCTACACAGACCTCACCCTCAAGGCCATGGGCCTCTGGTCAGCAGAAGCTGGCCTCAGGACATGCTGGAGGAGCAAGGGCATTTGATTGAGGTCCAAGACTTATTTGGCCCAGCCCTGGGCATCCAGGAAGAGGCCCCCACAGTCATACTGCTGGGAGCTGCTGGGATTGGGAAGTCAACACTGGCCAGACAGGTGAGAGGAGCCTGGGAGGATGGCCAGCTGTACCGGGACCGCTTCCAGCATGTGTTTTACCTTGACTGCAGAGAGCTGGCCCAGTTCAGGGTGGCGAGTCTCGTTGAGCTCCTGGAAAAAGACTGGCCCACCCCTTTGGTTCCCACTGGGCAGATCCTGTCTCAGCCCGAACAGCTGCTCTTCATCCTTGATGGTTTAGATGAGCCCGGATGGGTGTTTGAGGAGCAGTGCTCTGAGCTGTGCCTGCACTGGAGCCAGCAGCAGCCAGTGCATGCCCTGCTGGGTAGTTTGCTGGGGAAAACCACCCTCCCCGGGGCATCCTTGCTGATCACAGTTCGGAACACAGCTCTAGAGAAACTCATTCCTTCTTTGAAGCAGCCACGTTGGGTGGAGGTGCTGGGGTTCTCTGACGCTGGCAGGAAGGAATACTTCTACAAATATTTCACAGATGAAAGTCAAGCAATCAGAGCTTTTAGCCTGGTGGAATCAAACCAAGCCCTCTTGACCCTGTGCCTTGTGCCCTGGGTGTCTTGGATGGTCTGCACCTGCCTGAAGCAGCAGATGGAGAAGGGAGAAGAGCTCCCACTGGCCTCCCAGACCACCACTGCCCTCTGCCTGCACTTCCTCTCCCAGACTCTCCCATCTCAGCCCTTCAGTATCCACCTGAGGAACTTGTGCTCTCTGGCTGCTAAGGGAACCCAGAAAGGAAAGACACTGTTCAGTCCAGCTGAATTCAGGATGCAGGGGTTAGATAGGGGCCTCATCTTAACCTTCATAAAGATGGGTGTTCTTCAAAAACACCCCACCTCTCCAAGCTACAGCTTCATTCACCTTTGTTTCCAGGAGTTCTTGGCAGCAATATTCTGTGTACTGGGAGATGTGGAGTTGGGAGATGAGGAGGAAACAAGAGATCACCCCAGTAGCATACAAAGGGTGAAGAAATTGCTGCAAAGGTATGGAAGGCATGACATGTTTGGGGCACCAACCACACGTTTCCTATTCGGCCTTTTAGGTAAACATGGGGCAAGAGAGTTGGAGAACATCTTCAACCGCAAGCCCTCTGGTGGGGTGGAGGGTGAGCTGCTGCAGTGGATGGAAGCGGAAGTCCAGCACGGGGAGTCCTCACTGCAGCTGTGCTCTCTGGAGTTGTTCCACTGTTTGTATGAGATTCAGGATGAGGAATTTCTAACACAAGCAATGGCCCATTTACAAGGAACGAGGGTGCAGGTTCAAACGGACCTGGATCTCCTGGTGCTCACTTTCTGCCTTAAATTCTGCCGCAATGTGAAGAGGCTTCAAGTGAATGATGTCGGGCAGCACGGACCAGCATCACGGGACCCCCGGGTGGTTCTGTGAGTACCTCTACCCTGCCCTCATCCCACCTCCTCTCTGTCAGTTCCCGTAGCAGGAATCTCCTGAGCCCAGAGGCACACTCGCTAAGCTTATGCCAAGGACTAAAGCCACTCGTGACTTCTTATGCCCAAATGTAACCACGTAAAATTCTCTGTCCACCTAAAACCCTCTGCAGCTTCTGACAGCATGGACAGTGTCATCCCCTGCTCCCTCTGTGATGAGGGTCTGCCTTCTCTCCTAGATGCACCTCCACCTGCACACTGACCATAGCTTCCCTCCGCTTTCCCCCAGGATCCCACAGTCCACCTGCCTCTGCTTCTCTCTTGACATCACTTCTGCCTGAGAGGTTGCCCCTCAGCTACATCAGGCACCCCCTTGATTGGAAAGACTGTTGAGAATGACGTCGGCCCTGGGATCACCCCATCCTCTCAGGATGCATGTAGCTGAAAGGGAGTCCTCATTTTTCCTGCAAAACTGACTTCCTTGTTTGCATGATCCTGCTGTTAGCCCAGGCACTCACCCTCTGAGCAGAAAGAGTAGCTTTCTCTAACCACCCTCCAAACCCAGCAAAACAAGTAACTTCCCCATTCAGGTTCCCTTGATGCTCTTGCAGTATTGGTCAGAGAGTATCTCCATGTGTCCATCTTCCCTTTTCCATGAATATTTATTAAACACTGATTCTATGCAGATCACAGACTAACAGGGCACAATCCCTACCCTCAAGTTACTCAAAACCCAGGGGAGAGGACAGATATCCATCCAAATGATTGCGGTAAAGTATGATGCCTATAGTAATGGAGAAATGATCACAATGAATGGACCATATCAGGGTGAGACTGAGGAAGCAACACTTGAGTTGGGTCTTTTATTTTTATATACATATATTTTTAGGTTTTTTTCTTTTCACAATAAAAAGCAACCCCTGTTCATTATAGAAAAATAAGAATATGTAGATAAGTGAAAAGACAAAAGGAAACATCAACCAGAATCCCCTCACTTAGAGATGATAACATCATTAAGAATTGACACATCTCCTTCTATCTTTCTGCACTCATTTCTATGCAAAATTACATATACATACTGTATATACTATTTTACAATCAGGATTTTCTTTCTTAATAGAGCAAGGCTATCTTCCCACATTATTCAATAGTGTGATACAACATCCATAGGGAAGGTGCCATGGCCAATTTGACTGTTCCTAAGTTCTTGGACATTTCAGCTATTTCTAGTTGTTCATGGTTATAAATGTAAACTAGGCCTTGAAGGAGTGGAGCACAGTGTTGGAAGTTGTGGAGGCCTGACATGGGGCCTTCAAGGTGTCCTGAGCAGGTACAGAGGCAAAGGACAGATGAGCAGCAGGAGCGAGGGACAGTGGGCTGGAGCAGGAGAGTTTGGCAAATGGAGCCTTGAGAGAGTCCCATGGGTGAGTCAGAAGCTACAGCTGCAATTAGAAATGGAGATCTTAAAGGCACTGTGTCAGTTTGCAGAGAGGACAGTGAGAAGGCTATTGTTAAAAAAAAAAAAAGCCAGGAAGAAATGATGAGTCTTGGCCAAACATAGTGGGAAGCAAGAGGAAGCAGCCACTCTGACATGTCAAGAAAATGAAGGTGGCAGGAGGGTGGCCTCCAGGCATCGGACATTTAATCAAGCTTTGTGAATTTTGAATAATAATTTTTAATGTTTTGTTTTAGTTCCTCTGGTTAAAGATTAAAGATGGCAAACAGTGACCAAAATGAAAAAATTAAACTTTATAATTTAAATTTTACAAAACAAAATAAGTGTAAAAGAAATTGAAACAGGTAAATATTCAAATGATTTCTCTGTAAGTTTGTAGCATTTTTACTTCTGAAGTCATCAAAGCTTAAACCTGCACTGACAGGCTGACTCCCAGGGAAGATGGTGGAGTAGGGAGCTCCAGGACTCAGTTCCTCCTACCAAAAGCTATTAAACAGGAAGGAACTGTCTGAAAAAAGTCTTCAGGGGCTCTGGAGGCCAGAAGAACACTGGCCTCAGATTACAGCATCCAAGGAAAAGCAGGAAGAGAGGCTGAAAAAACCATGGTAAAGAACAGTGAGTTGCTCTTTCCACATGGTGGCTTCTGGCACCCATCCCCACTCTCATGGCAGGCCATTTGGGTTTCACTCCCTGGCTAGCTTGCTGGTGGCAGAAAGGGATATGAAAATCCTCTCCCCTAAGAGCAGGAGTGGGCACAGCCAATCACTGATCATGGTTTTTTATTATTATATTCAGATCACTGGGTCCCAGCTCTGAGCTACCGTTTCAACCCACCATGGACAAAAGAGGTGGCAGCCATTGTTTCAACCCCGCCCCAGACAGGGGTTGAGGCAGTGGAGATTTAAAGATGCAGTGCTTCCTCAGGGTTATGGGAAACAGTTAGCTGAAAGGCTGCATTTGCTGGGCACAGGAAAGCACGGCCTTAGGGAGACTTCAAAGAGGTTTTTGGCATTCTCCTTGATCCCCTCCCCAGGGCACTCTCAAGTCAGTCTGCACCCCTTTGGGGGTCCCTGACCCTGTTTTGGCTGGGAAATACTGACCTGGGAAAGTCCTTTCTGAGGTGAGCCTCCTCCTAGAAGATGCCTGCAAGGCAGTTAGAGACAATGACAGGAGAATAAAAACTGTAGAGACAAAACAAAAACAAACAGGACAAAATTCCTGGAGAAGGAACAGAGGAAAGAAAGTTTTCTCCAGGTGGTGAAATAATTGCACAAAGAATGTAATCTTAAATACTATACCACATACACAGGGCAAGAATCAGATGAAGAACAGCAGAAAAAATCTGATTGGTTAAAAAGAGTTATTCTAAAGATCTAGAATAAGTTGAACCAAACATCAAAGAATAACCTGAAAACAAAGCCAATCAACAATAAAACCCAAGACCAGAGAGAGAACCTGGCCTTCAGAGTAAACACATCATGATAATAAGATGCCTAGACATCAGCAAAAAATTACAAGCCATATTAAGAAGCAAGAAGATATGGCCCAGTCAAGGGAACAAATTAAAACTTCAGAGGTGATGCAGAATTTGGAACAACTAATCATAGATGTTCAAACATATCTCCTAAATTAATTCAAGGAGATGAAGGAAAATATACATAAAGAGGTAAAAGATATTAAGAAGACAATATGTGAGAATAAGAAGAATTTGAAGGTATAAAAAGAAACATAACAGAAATTATAGGGGTGAATTGCACAATAGAAGAGATTTAAAAATACACTAGAGGCATACAACAACAGATCTGAAGAGGCAGAAGAAAGAATCAGCAAATTAGAAGACAGGACAATTGAAATCTTACAGCCAGAGGAACACATAGAGAAAAGAATGGAAAAAATTAAGCAAGGTCTCAGGGATTTAAATAAGAACACAAAGCACACAAACATATGTGTCATGGGTTTCCCAGAAGGAGAAGAAAAGGGAAAAGGGAAAGAAAGAATATTTGAGGAAATAATGGCCCAAAATTTCCCATCTATTATGAAAGACATAAGTATACACGCCCAAGAAGCACAGTGTACTCCAAACAGAATAAATCATAATAGAACTACTTTGAGACACATATTAATCAGAATGTAAAATGCCAAAGATAAAGAAAGAATTCTGAAAGCAGTAAGAGAAAAGTGATTCATCAGTTATATGACAATAAGACTAAGTGCTAATTTCTCATTAGAAATCATGGAGGAGAGATGGCATTTGTATTTTTAGTATATTTTAAGGTACTAAAAGAGAAAAACTGCTAGCTAAAAATTCTTTATCTGGAAAAAATCTCCTTCAGAAATGAGGAGGAGTTTAAAATATTCAGATAGATACTGAGAGATTCATCAATAAGAAACCTGCCCTACAAGAATTGCTAAAGGGAGTTCTGCAGGCTAAAAGGAAAAGACAGGAGAGAGTGGCTTAGAGTAGTGTGAAGAAATGAAGATTATCAGTAAGGGTAACTAAAATGGTTAGAGAGAGAGAGAGAGAAAGAGAGAGAGACCTAATAATAATAATAATAATAATAATAATAATAATAATAACATTGAATTAATGGATTCAACTCCCCAATCAAAAGAAGCAGACTGGCAGAATGGATTAAAAAAAAAAAAAAAAAAAAAGCATGATCCTACTATATGCTTCCTACAAGAGACTTACCTTGGATCCAAGAACACAAATAGGTTGAAAGTGAAAGGTTGGAAAAAGATATTCCATGCAAATAGTAACCAAAAAAAAGATCTGAGGTAGCTATACTAATAGCAGATGAGATAGACTTTAAATGCAAAACTCTTATAAGGGACAAAGAAGAATGCTATATATTAATAAAAGGGACAATCCACCAAGAAGAAATAACAATCATAAACATTTATGTACCTAACCATGGTGCCCCAAAATACATGAGGCAAACACTGGCAAAACTGAAGGGAGAAATAGATGTCTCTACAATAATAGTAGGAGACTTCAATATACCACTCTCCTCAATAAACAGAACAACTATACAGAAATTCAATAAGGAAATAGAACACTTGAATAATATGATAAATTAACTGGACCTAACAGACATATATAGGACACTAGACCCCAAAACAGCAGGATATACATTCTTCTTAAGTGGGCATGGATCATTCTCCAGGATATCCTCAACAAAATACATGCAAATTGAATCCAACAGCCCATGTTGGGAAACAAAACAAATTTCAGTAAAATTATAAAGATTAAAATTATACAAAGCACTTTCTCTGGCCATAATAGAATAAAGATGGAAATTAATAACAGGCAAAGAACTGGAAAATTAACAAATATATGGAAATTAGGCAACATACTCTTAAGCAATTAGTGGTCAAAGAAGAAATTGCAAGGAAACCAGTAAATATCATGAGACTATTGAAAACAAGAATACAATATATCAAAACTTATTGAATGCAACAAAGGCAGTGCTGAGAGGGAAATTTATAGTCCTAAATGCTTACATTAGAAAGGAAGAAAGAGCTAAAATCAGAGACCTGACTGAACACATAAAGGAACTAGGAAAAGAACAGTAAACTAATCCCAAAGGGACAGAAATAAAGAAATAAAAAGATAAGAGCAGAAATAAATGAAATTGAGAATTTAAAAAATTGAGAGAATAACAAAATCAAAGGTTGGTTCTTTGAGAAGTTGAATAAATTGACAAACCCTTAGCTAGACTGACAAAAAAGAGAGACACTGCAAATAAATAAAATCAGAAATGAGAGGGGTGTATGTTACTACCGACCCCAAAGGAGTAAAAAGGATCATAAGAGGATACTATGAATAGCTGTTTGACAACAAATTAGACAACTTATATGAAATGGACAAATTCCTAGAAACACACGAACAGCCTACACCAACTCCAGACAAAATAGAAGACCTCAACAGACCAATTACAAGAAAATAGATTGAATCAATCATCAAAAACCTCCCAAAAAAGAAAGCCCAGAACCAGATGGCTTCACAGGTGAATTCTACCAATCATTCCAAGAAGAATTAATGCCAATTCTGCTCAAACTCTTCCAAAAAATTGAAGAGGAACAAGTACTACCTAACTCATTCTATGAAGCCAATATCACCCTAATACCAAAGCCATATAGAAATACAAGAAAAAAAAAATTACAGGTCAATTTTTATTATGAATATAGATGCAAAAATCCTCAACAAAACATGCAAATTGAATCCAACAGCCCATGGTCAAGAGGGTTTTACCCCAGAATGCAAAGGTGGTTCAACACAAGATAATCACTTAATGTGATACACCATATTAACAAAACAAAGGGGGGGAACACATGGTCATCTCAATTGATACAGAATAGTCATTTAACAAAATCCAGCATCCTTTTTTAATAAAAACACTTAGAAAAATAGGAATAGAAGGAAACTTCCTCAACAAGATAAAGGGTATATGTGAAAAATCCACAGCTAACATCATATTCAATGGTGTAAGACTTAAAACCTTCCCTCTAAGATCTGAAACAAGACAAGGATGCCCACTGTCACCACTGTTATTCAACATTGTGCTAGAAGTTCTGGTCAGAGCAGTTAGGCAAGAAAAAGAAATAAAAGACATCCAAAGTGGAAAGAAAGAAGTAAAACTTTAACTATTTGCCAGTGACATGATTCTATACATAATAGTCCAAAAAATCTACAACTAAGCTACTAGAGCTAATAAATGAGTTCAAGCGAAGTGGTGGGATACAAGATCAACATGCAAAAATCAGTAGTGTTTCTATACACTAGTAGTGAGAAAATGAGGAGGAAATCAAGAAAAGACGCCATTTACAATAGCAACTAAAAGAATCAAGTAATCAAGTATGTAGGAATAGGATTATTACAAGGATGTAAAGGACTTGTTCACTGAAAACTATGAAACATTGCTAAAATAAATCAAAGAAGACCTGAATAAATGGAAAGACAATCCATGTTCACGGATTGGAAGAATGACTTGAGTTTCATCTTATAGAATCTGCTTTTTTAAAACTTCCATCCCCTGTAGTTAACAACTCTGCATGTACTAGGCCTCTAGAAATGAGTATGTTAAACAACCAATTCAACAGAAGCAACTATTCAGAGGGCTTATTTTCCAAAGGAAAGTATTGTGTAGAGTAGTACAATTATAAGCCTGCCTAAGCTGTTTAAAGCAGTGAAAACATTCAGCTAGGCTTGTGAATGTAAATGTGGTGCCCAAATCCTGTTCTGCTTTAAAAAGTGGTTAACAAATACTGGTGAACAATAAGAAAGGCTGTAAAATATAAATAAATAAAGATGTCAATTCTACGAAAATCCATTTACAGATTTCATGCAATCCCAATCAAAATTCCAGCAGCCTACTTTACAGAAATGGAAAAGCCAATTATCAAATTTATTTGGAAGGGTAAGGGACCCTGAATAGACAAAAATATATTGAAAAAGAAGAACGAAGCAGGAAAGCTCACACTTCCTGACTTTAAAGCGTATTACAAAGCTACAGTGGTCAAAACATCATGGTACTGGCGTAAGGATAGATATATTGACCAATGGAATTGAATTGAGATTTCAGAAATAGACTTTAGCATCTATGGCCAATTGATTTTTGACAAGGCTGCCAAGTCCACTTAACTGGAAAAGAATAGTCTCTTTTAAAAGGGTGCTGGGAGAACAGGATATCCATATGCAAAAGAATGAAAGACCTCTGTCTCATACCCTATTCAAAAATTAACTCAAAATGGATCAAAGACCTAAATATAAAAACTAGGACTATAAAACTCCAAAAGAAAATGTTGGGAAGCATCTTCAAGATCTTGTGGTAGGCAATGGTTTCTTAGACTTTACACCCAAAGCACAATGAAAGAAAAAATAGAGAAATCAGACCTCCTCAAAATTAAAAACTTTTGTGCATCAAAGGACTTTGTCATGAAAGTACAAAAGGCAATGTACTCAGTGGAAGAAAATATTTGGAAACCACATATCTGAAATGGGTTTAATAGCCAGAATATATAAAGAAAGCCTACAACTCAACAACGAAAAGTCAGACAACTCAATTTAAAAATGGACAAAAGACTTGAATAGACATTTCTCCAAAGAGGATATTCAAATGGCCACAAAGCACATGAAAAGATGCTTAATCACAAGATATTAGGGAAATGCAAATCAAAACTACAATGAGATATCATTTCAGATCCACTAGAATGGCTACAATTTAAAAAACAGAAAATTACAAGTGTTGAAGGGGATGTGAAAAAATATAAACACTGTTCATTGCTGGTGGGGATGTAAAATGGTGCAGCCTCTATGGAAGACAATTGGGCAGTTCCTTGGGAAGCTAAAATAGAATTACCATATGACCCATCAATCCTGCTTCTAAGTATATATCCAGAAGAATTGAAAACAGGGACTTGAACAGATATTTGCACACCATTGTTCATAGTGGCATTATTCACAATTGCCAAAAGATGGAAGCAACCGAAGTGTCCATCAGCTGTAGAAAGGATAAGCAAAATACGGTGTATACAGGTGATGGAATATCATTCAGTCCTGATACATGCAACAACATGAATGAACCTTGAGGACATCATGCTGAGTGAAATAAGCCAGACACAAAAGGATAAATAATGTATGATCCCACTGATATGAACTAATTATAAGTAAATGCAAAGACTTTTCTTATAATTAGTTACCAAAGAATATAGTGGGGGTTGAGAATGGGGAACTTCAGCGTAATTTGTACAGAATTTCTATTTAGGTTGATTGTAAAGGTTAGGAGATGGATGGTGGTGATGGTAGCTCATTATTGTAAGTGTAATAAATAGCATTGAGTTATGCATGTGAATGTGGTTGAAAGGGAAGATTTTGGTCTTGTATGTTACTAGAGTGAAAGACAGCAAAATATGGGATTGTATAACACAGTGAACACTGTTATGGACAATGTTCTTTCATGAACTGTAACAAATGTATGATAGTAATACAAGGTGTTAATTATAGGGTGGTATATGGGAAACAAATATACCTAATAGTACTATTTTGATATTCTTTCATCAATTGTAGCAAAGGTACCACACTAATGAAAGTGTCAACAATGGGGGTATATGGGAACACTGTATTTGATACAGGATTTTTCTGTAAACCTACAGCTTCTCTAATTAAAATTTAAAATAATAATAATTTAAACAAAAAGTATTATACTAAGTGAAAGAAACCAGACACAAAGTTCTTCATATTGTATGATTCCATTTATATAAAATGTAAATATAAAAAAATCTATAGAGGCAGAAATAGATTACTGGTTATGTAGGGCTAGAGAAAGACAGAGGGATTGAGAAGTGACTGCTAAGATGTGTGGGGTTTTTCTTTCTGGAATAATGAAAGTGCTCTAAAATTGATTGTGATGATGAATGTGTTCTGGTTGTTAATGCTGCCATTATGCAAAATACCAGAAATGAATTGGCTTTTATAAAGGGGGTTTATTTGGTTACCAAGTTACAGTCTTAAGGCCATAAAAGTGTCCAAGCTAAGGCGTCAACAATAGGTTACCTTCACAGAAGAATGGCCAATGGTGTCTGGAACACCTTTGTTGTCTGGGAAGGCACGTGTCTAGCATCTTCTTCCTTTGCTCTCAGGTTGTTTCAAAATGGCTTTCTCCCAGGACATTTCTCTCTAGGCATCTGGGGGTGTTCTCTTAGTTTCTCCCAGGCAAACTCTGGAGTAGCAAAAGTCTACTTTCAATGGCCATCTTCAAAATGTCTCTCTTGGCTGCAGCACTGAGCACCTTCTGTCTGAGCTCTTTTATAGGACTCCAGTGATTAAATCAAGACCCACCCTGAATGGGCAGGGTACACATCTCCATGGAAATAATTCAGTCAGAGGTCTTGTCCACAGTTGATTGAGTCACATCTCCATGGAAACACTCAATCAAAGGATTCCAACCTAATCAACACTAATATGTCTGTTCCCACAAGATTGCATCAAAGTACATGGTGTTTGGGGGGGACATAATACATCCAAACTGGCACAAATGCACAACTCTGCAAATATACTAAATCCATTGATTGTACACTTTGAAAAAAACCTGAACTAAGATTTTTGGGACAGTCTGTAATATCTTTTAATCCTCACAAAACCTTCTGCAGTTGGTATATTTTGTAGTAGGTACAGCTCATTTTATAGCTAAGGAGCCTGAGTGAGGCACAGGAAAGTAGAATTCATTGCAGGCAGCTGAATCCAGAACCTCTGCTCCTTACCTCTCTGTTGCTTCATAGTCTTGGGGGAAAGATAAATTGAGTTGGGAACATTTTGGTACTTATTAGGTCTAAGGACTTATTAGGTCTGAGGATCGAGGTGGAAATATCTGGCAAGAAAATAGAGGTACCAGTTTGGAACTTGGTATGGAGTTTGGGTAGCTGAAGTCCTAGAAGGAGATGAGACCCCTGAAGAAGTGTGTGAAAACTGAGAAAGTAGTGGGTGGAAATTATACGAGGTGTTCTCCAATGAGGCCATCATTCTCTGCCACTTTGGGTTTCAAATGTTCCCCCTGGGGGAACAGCTGCCCCCTGCAGACCCTCTCTGTGCCTTTGCTGTCCTTGGAAGGGGCTAGGGTTCTGTACGAGCCAACTCAAATGATCATGTACAATTTTCCCATCAGAAAGTCATCCTCAAACCACCATCACAGCTCTGTCCACCTCCCTTCTCCACCTTCCCTTTTTGGGCACTGAGAATCCATAAGGACTGTGCAAAGACAGACAGATGTGCCCACACTGAAAGGAGGAGGCTGTGCGAATCCCCAGGTTCTTCCTTGTGCCAAGTCCTGTGCTGGGCACCAAGGACAAAAAACATGAACAAATCTGCCCTGCCTTCAAGGAACTCCCAGATAGAGGCAGAAACAGACACACAAAACAAATATTTCAGAACAGTGTGGCAAGGGGCTGTGGTAGAATAAAGAGCATCAGGGAATGGGGGGGTCCAGTGGAGGTCAGGGAGGCTGGTCCACTGCTGTGGAGATGGCACCATCCATTGCACATCAGGCTTGTGCACACAAGTCACACCTCTCCTGTCCCTCTCTCCCACCCTCAGGTTCATAAGGGTCCCGATTACAGATGCCCAGTGGAAGATTTTCTTCTCCATTCTCGGGGTCAACGGGAGCCTGCAGGAACTGGACCTGAGTGGAAACTCCCTGAGCCGCTCTGCAGTGCAGGCTCTTTGTGAGGCCCTTGGACACCCTCATTGCCACCTGGAGACGCTGCGGTGAGTCGGGCCTGGGTTCTGCTCTGAAGCAGGGATGGGCAGGAGAGCCGAGATGGACGCTGAGCAAAGCATGGGGATTTGGTCTTTGTATTCGACAAATATTCATTCAATCTCTCTCTGGCCATGAGTCCCTGTCTGGCCATGTACTGTGCCAGGTTCCAGAGCTTCTTTGATAAAGAAACACAGACAGGATTCTTTCCCCATAGAGTTTGCAAGCCACTGACATGAATTGAGGAACCACGCTAATGAACATGTAATTACAATCCCAGATAAGGGATCCAGTGGTGAAAACTTCCTTGACGTAGTGAGTCTTGAAGGAGATCTGAATAAGGAGGAGTTAACTAAGTGAAGCAAGAGAGAAGTAAGTCCCAGGGAGACAGAACAGCACGTACAAAGGCCCTGTGGCTGGAGGGAGGTGGGGCATTCAAGGAATTGAGAGCAGGCCAGTGTGGCTGGAGGATAGAGAGCAAAGGATGAGATGGGGCTACGGAGGTCAAGAGGAGCCAGACTGGGCGGGACCTCGTGGGCCGTATTGGGATTTGGGTTTTTACCCAAATGTGATAGGATTTGGGGCAGAAGGCTGATGAGATCAAATTTCTATTTCCAAAATAGAAACTGGGGAACCAGTCAGTACGAACACTGTAATAGTTCCTGTGATAGGTTGGACTAAATAAAATTGCAATTGTTTCTGAAAGAGATGTGATAGCTTGGACTACAGAGTTGGCAGTAGAGATGGAGAAGGGCATAGCAAAGAAAAGCCAACAGAGAAAACTGAGAAGGAGCAGCTAGGGAGGCCGGAGGAAAACCAGACAGAATAAGGAGACAAAGCCAGCCTTGTGTTGTAGCCTTCTTATACACATGAGGCTGGTACACTCTCTCGTAAAACCGCTTCCAAAACCTCTGCAGTAGTAGGGAAAGCTTTTGAATGACACTCAGAAATCCTAATCCTACCTCAAACTTCAGATCCTAATAGGAAGATGCTAAAATGTACCCCCTTACATTGGTATAGAACTTCATAATTTCCAAAGTGTCTCCCCATCCATTATCTTCTTGACCCTTCAAAACAGCCTGTGACAATGGCAAAGCAGGGACAATTATCTCCATTGTCCCAGTGGTAAGAACTGAGGCTCAGGGAGGTTAACTGACTTGCCCAGATTTCACAGAAGTAGAAGTGGGAGAATGCACAGGACCCTGGGGAGTGGGAGACCCAGCCCTGACACCACCTTCCTGTCAGGGAAGCTGGAGCCTGAGGAGTGAGGGCTCATGGGATAGTATCATCAGAAGAGAGGGTTTCCCAAGTCAACCCAACCCTGGATCAGGCAGAGGTGAACACTTCCCTCTCTAAAAATGTCTACTGTACATGGAACAGTCTACTGCTTAACTGCCCTTTGACGTAAGACTACCTGAGATCCCCAAGCAAAGTTCTAACAAATGATTGGATTTCTCCTGCAAAATAGGAAATATGTTGAATAGGCTAGAATCAAGAATTCTGGGGTGGGTTTGTTTTGTTTTTTTTTTTTTCACAGTTCAAATTTAGGATTTTAAATGTGTTAGATCAATACGAGTCAACCATTTAAGAATATAACATACATTTTTAAAACTTGGCTACAGGAAAATTTATAAACACGAAGTGTATCATTGACTCAGTGATTAAGCTAGCCATACAAATAAATGTTTCTTTGTGAATCATCAATAATTGAAACCTTTAGAAAAGTAGGGACTGCATTTAGACATCAGCACAATAA
Source organism: Choloepus didactylus (assembly GCF_015220235.1). Lineage (NCBI taxonomy): Eukaryota > Metazoa > Chordata > Mammalia > Pilosa > Megalonychidae > Choloepus > Choloepus didactylus. The sequence goes on from NC_051324.1 coordinate 12,539,539, forward strand.
TCCATATCACCCAGTAAAACCTGCATGTTTTGTCTTTTGTGGGCATATAAAATCGAGCATACCATATACACAAAGGAGAAGTTGCTGGTAGACATGAAGCTGGAGATCTGAAAGAGAGAATGCCAGGAAGAACAAAGTCAGGGTTGAGGTAGGAGGACATAGGCTCAAAGACACCCAAGGCAAGAGCCCTGACCTCCTCTGGGACAGAAGGGAATGAGAAAGATGATATAAAAATGCAGGCAGCTGAGGGAGGGGAGAGAATTATGGAAGTTGAGGTTAGGGGGACCCACAGCAGCAGCACTAGTCAACCACTAACAACTAACCATGTGCCAGGCACTGTTCTGAGTACTGGGCATGCATTGTCTTCTTTGAACCTTGCAACCACCTTGTGCAATAGGCATGGCAAATCCATATCATAGATGAGTAAACTGGTAAGTCCCCTGTCTTCAACTGGTGACCAACAGAGGCAAGGTTTGAACTCAGGTCTGCCTGGCTTCAGAGCCTGGACCCTTTACCAGCCCCTACATTCCCCCACTCATGGCCTCAAGCCTCTTTTCTGAAGCCAGATGCCAACCAACCTCGGTTGAGGAAGGGAGGGGTGTCCGCCTAGCCCAGTCGGTAACCTTGAGTCATCTGGGGATGAATAAAGCCATGTGAGAAACATGTCTATGTTCCCAGAGGAGATGGGTGAGTCTACCAGCAGGAAAGGCAATGGGCCAGGAGGGTGGAACCCATCAACCAGGGAGGGACAGCCTTCAGGGAGGTAAGCCCTCAGCTATGAGATGTGACAGGGAGGGGCATAGAGCCATGTCTATAGAGACATCTGCCAGCTGAATCCCTGGCTTTCTCAGGCCACACTCTGCAGCTAAGGGTTGGGAGCCAAGAAGGAAGACAGACAATGTCTAGGGAGACAAAACCAAAGACCAAGATCACCCTCGAAGGACCCCCAGTGGAAGGACATGTCTTTGATACGACTGACCTTGGATTCCAAGCTGGGTAAGAAGTCCAGAAGGAAGCCAGAAAAATGAGGAGTGGAGGGGAGGAAGAGGCAGGCCAGTGAGCACATGGAGAGACAGGGATTTGAGGGGGACACCTCTGACATCCAACCACAACAGTGCCTGAGAACCACCTTCCACCTCCTCCTTCGTTGTGCAATGTGCAAAGGCCCCGCAATCACCTCCAATGCCCTGTCCCTGGCAGTGCCTCCATCTGTAGCACATGGCTCTCCAGACACTGCAGTTCCCCTCCTACCACCCACCACTCCCTCACACCACCCACCATGGGGGTGGAGAAGCCACCCCAGGCATCTTCCCTTCCCAGGGACCCACAACAACCTGCCTCAGGGGTGGAGAAGAGGATTGCCCCCACCAAGTTGCCCACCAAATGCTCCATCATGCTGCCAGACCAGCATGGGGTGGCGGCCACCAGGCCCCCCACCAGGGACAGAGGGTGGCAGGGGTCCCTGGGCAGGAGTGAAGAGGGAAGGCCATGCAGCTACCATAGCCCCACTCAAGAGCTTTCACTGCTGCCTGGATAAGGTCCAAACATCTTATAATAACCTTTGAGACCTACTACTATCTTGATATTTGTTCTGGTTTGCTAATGCTGCCGAAATGCAAAATACCAGAAATGGATTGGCTTTTATAAAAGGGTGTTTATTTGGTTAGAAAGTTACAGTCTTAAGGCATAAAGTGTCCAAGGTAAGACATCAACAATAGGGTACCTTCACTGGAGGATGGCCATTGGCATCCGGAAATCCTGTTAGCTCAGAAGGTACATGGCTGGCATCTGCTTGCTCCCAGGCTGTGTTTCAAAATGGCATTCTCCAAAATGTTACTCTTGGGGCGTTCTGTCCTCTCTTAGCTGCAGCTCCTCTTCAAAATGTCACTCTCAGTTGCTCTGAGGTCCTCTGTGAACTCCTTTATTTGACTCCAATGATCCAATTAACACCCACCCTGAATGGGTGGGGTAACACCTCCATGGAAATTATCCAAACATTTCACTCACAGTTGATTGAGTCACATCTCCATGGAAACACTCAATCAAAGGATTCCAACCTAATCAACACTAGTACATCTGCCCCCACAAGATTGCATCAAAGAACATGTCATTTTGGGGGACATAATACATCCAAACTGGCACAATATTTTTCTAGCATTACCCTCAAATTTCATCTTCCCCCATGTAGCCTTGATGCCACCATGGCTCAACTGAGCATGTGCAGTAATTACACGTCTGTCCTGCCAACCTGGAAAGTCCCCACCCCTCCCCCTCTTCTTGGCAAACTCCTACTCTTTCAGTGCACACCTCGTGTGTCCCCCCTCCTTCCCCATTCTCCCATCCTCTTGTCAAAATCAATCACTCATTCCTCTGCCCTCGCTTACACCTGACTTCTCCTTCCTTTGACACTATTTCACACATTCATTCACCTATTTAGTGACCACTATGTGCCAGATACTGCTCTGGGCACTGCCAAAAAACAGACAGACAAAGCTGCTTTCTCATGGAGCTTATACGCTGGAGGTTGGGAGGAGACAAAAAGCCAACTAAGTACATAAACTATATTGTATGTGATAGGGACTATAGAGAAAAGTAAAGCAGAAAGGGGAACAGAGAGGCTAGGGGTGGGTGGAGGTACAATTTGAAATAAGGATGGTGGTGAGGCTAGGCTCTACCAAGGTGACTTTTGAGCAAAAAGCTGAAGAAGGTGAGGGAACAAGTCATGAGATATCTGGCAAGAAGCATGTTCCAGGCCCTCAGGTACAACCATGACTGGGGTATTTAAGGAACAATGAGGAGCCCAGTGAGGATGGAGTTAAGAGGATATGAGATGAGGGCAGAGGTGACAAGGAGCCAGGCTGCTGAGGGCCCTGGAAGCCAGAGTGAAGACCTTGGCTTTTACTCTGAGCGAGGTGGTAAACCATTGGAGGGTTTTGATCAAATGAGATCTGAAAACTGACTTGTTAACTGGTTTCTAAGTCTGTTCTCCTAACAGATAGTGCATTTCTCAGGCCCTGGGGAAGTCGGGGGGTGGGGGTGCTTATTGACCTACATCTGACCCACAGGCCTGGCCCAGAGCAGATGCTCAGTGGGTGCTTGTGGGTGTCTTTTGAATCAACAGGTGAGTAAACACAAGGCCGTAGGTTTGTCTCCCACCATGGGCCAGCTGCGGCTTCACAGTTGAGGGCTGCAAGGACCCCACCTCTGGGCTGAGCTCCAGCCAGACTCTGGTGGAGCTGGAGCTGAGCTTCAACACACTAACAGGCTGGAGCCCAGAGCCTTGGCCAGGGGCTGAGGCCACCAAGCTGCACGCTACAGCGACTGTAGTGATTGCTCCCTGGTTGATACTGCCTTGTGGGGGTGGGCATAGAGAGGAGGAGGGGACTGCCCTACCACCATGGGGTAGGTGGAGGTGGGAGCAAACAGAAGGGGAGAGCCCCTGGAAAGGAGGCCCAGGGCACTCAGGAGCTCAGCCAGGCAGGGATGGCCCTGGAGAAACCTCATCCTAGTCTAGACTGAAAGAAGTGACCTTGGAACTCCAAGGGCAGCAAGAGAATGCAAGTCCCAATGAATGTGCAAGCCCTTTCTGAGCCCCTGCCTGGGTTACATTTGCTATTGTCACATGACGACCAAGCCCAGCTTCTAGGGCTAGAGAAACAGACTCCACTTCTTGATGGGAGGGCACTACAACATGCATGGATGCAAGGGGGTGCCAGCTGCCTCTGATTCATTGGGAGGACTAATGGGGCAATAGTGTCAAGTGCTTAGAACTCTTGCCTATTTCTGCAGTTTACTAGGTATGCTGTCACTCTGCCTGTTCCCACCAGCTGTCATCTGCCAAGCAATAGGCCCTTCTCCTCAACAAGGGGCTCCATCAAAGAGAGCAAGACTCCTGGGGGTCTGTTCCCCTTAATTCAGTCTCACTTCCATCCCCATCCAAGGGGACAGAGGCAGGCCCAGCTGTCCAGACACAGGAGTGGATTGCACATCCCTCCTGGGCTACGCGCGCGCGCACACACACACACACACACACACACACACATGCACACATGCACACATCTCTGCTCACTGCCTCAGAGGGCTGCCCTCTGGGTCTCCTTCTGGTTTCTTCCCACACCCTGAGGGATCCTTGCTCACTCGCTGGACCTTGCACTCCACCCTCCCTTCTGCTCAAGTCCACACCACTGCCCTCACTGGGCCATCGCCTCTTTCCCCATCCAGTAATCCTGAGCAAGGAGGCAGATGGGAGGAGGGACAAGAAGGGTCGCCGACTGGGATCCCCTTCCAATACCAGGGGTCTGTGATCCCTGGGAGTGAGGAACTCTCTAACATTGAATCCTCACCACATCTACAGATGACAAATTGAGTCCCAGAGAGTCCCAAAGTCACATTGCTAGGAAGGAGCAGCACCCAGGTTTGAAGCCAGCTCTGGGGTCGGAGTCTGGTTTCTCCTTTCCCTGGCCCCTGTCTTAGCCAAGACCTTTAAGTGTCAGCTTGGTCTGCAGATGAAGGCGTTCGGGCCTGAGCTTTCTGCTGGTTGCTGAACAGACCCAGCTGTGGGGGCCAAAGTGGCAGAAGCAGGGCAGAGGATCTCCAGATAAACAGCATATGGCGTACGCTCAGCCCTCATCTTACATAAATGATAATATACCGCAAACAATGCCCTGCCCATGCTTTATCATTTACAAATGTATCTTGGACACGATCCCACATCAGTACATGATAAGCTGCTCCTTTCTTTTTAACGGCTGCATGGAATTTCAGTACATGAGGTAGCATTGTTCATTTAATCAGTCCCCTACTGACGGGCATCTGGTTTACTTCCAGTCTTTGCCATAGTAAACTGAGACAGTTTACATCCTCCTACGTGCATCTTTAGACACAGGGAATTATCTGTAGGCTAAATTCTGAAAAGTAGGAGTGCTAGGTGGAGAGTATGGGCATTGTTCATTTTGCCCTCTAAGGAGACTGTACTTTTCTAGAGATACAATCAAGATCAGCTGGGCCACAGTAAGCCTCATCCCCAACCCCTAATATCAGATCCTGCCCAAAGTATCTCTGTGACCACAATACTGGAGAACTAGGGCTGGGGGCCCAGGGGTGTCACACATTAGGGCAAGGGGTCTTTAGCAGGAGACCCCTGTACGTGGCCCACCCCTCCCCCCTCACTTCTCCTCTGGGATGAGCTGTCCCCCTGGCTCCCTATGATACTTGGCCCCTGAAAGGTGAGGACCCACACTGCCCGAGACCTCACAGAGCTCAGGCCTGCCCAGCTGGCCCCTGCCATGGTTTCCTCAAACCTGCAGTTCACCCATGGGAGACGTGGGGTTAATCCCTGGAGGAGGCAACACAGGCCAGAAACCTGTAGCTTTGTCTGGGGACATCACATATCCTAGACCCTAATACCTAAGTGTGGAGCTGAGGATGGGCCCTTGATTCTGTCTGAAGCCACCATCCACTCCCTCAACTCTTGTTCTTATAATGAGAGCTCACTTTATTTTTCCCTCCTGTACTATAAATGCCCAGAATATTGAAACCCACCATAAGACCCTAAGCCAGCTGACTCTGGGCATTTATGATTAACAAAGGCCAATATGGTTGACAATTAGACATAAGTATAGAGGGGAACACTGGGCAAATTACTCATCTGAGGCTGCTATGGTGAGTGGGCAGGATCCACGTAAATCGCATGGGAGGGAGAAGGGGGACTCCTTGGCTGCAGATGTGGAATTAAAATCGCCCAGGTTCCTGCAAGCTAGGCAAGTCATTCTCTTCCTTAATGATCACCCCAGGACCCCCAAAGGACCACAGCTACCAGGATGGGTGATGGGCCCCAGGTACCCAGAGGAGGGAGCCCTTGGGACAATGATGGGGGCCTGTGTGCTTCTCTCCCTCAGGCTGGCGGGTTGTGGCCTCACATCCAGCTGCTGCCAGGATCTGGCCTCTGTGCTCAGTGCCAGCCCCAGCCTGGTGGAGCTGGACCTGCAGCAGAACGACCTGGGAGGCCCGGGCCTGGGGCTGCTCTTCCAGGGGCTGAGACACCCCACCTGCATCCTCAAGCGCCTGCGGTAAGGCCCAGGGGTCCCTCCTGGGTGGAGGGCAGGGCAGGGGGCAGGGGAAGAGGTAGGGGGTGCTGTGCAATTGGCAGGGGAAGGAAAGGGGGTGGTGAAATGCAGAGTCAGCCTGGGTTGACTCTACCCACTTACGCTGTGTGTCTTCTCCGAGACTTGGCTTCTTCATCTGTGCAATGGGAACACAATATCCACCTCGTGGGTTGGAATTAAATAAAATGTATGCAACGGTGCTGAGCACCACCACCCAGATCCCCCTTCAGGAGTGAGGACAGAGCCCCCGGCTGCTGGCAGCCATACAGGGATGGCCTCTGCCCAAGACAGCCATCTTCTCCAAGAGTCCCCTCCCTGGAGTGTCCTGAACCCAAAGACTGATCCATGGTGGGGTATAGAGGCCAGTCCCCTCATCCCAACTCTGGACAGCTCTGAAGGGTCATCCCTAAAAGCTTCAGGACCCCCCCAAAAGCAGGCCAAGGCCTCCCTCAGCCCAGCCCTGCTTCCCTCCCTTCCCTTTCACTGATGTTGACCCCAGAACACCCCCCAGTGAACATCCTCACCCCAGTCTCCCTCTCAGTGCCTGGTTTCCAGGGTCCCAGGCCCTGAGGACCTCAGGATCATTGAGGGGTCCTGGGGGAATGAGGCTTCCTTGTGCTTGCAGGCTGGGCCAGATCCCTCGGAGTGAGGAGGTGAGCCGGGAGCTGAGGGCCCTGAAGGAAGAGAAGCCTCAGCTGTGTGTCCTCAGCAGATGGTAAGGGCGGGACCTGAACTCCCTCCAGCTGACCCAGGCTGGTCCAGACCCAGGAGGTCGGGAAAGAGACTAGGGGTGGGGGAGAGACAGAGCCAGGGAGAGACCAAGCTTCCTAGAGCGAGCACAGCAGCCGGAGTGGGATTTGCTTTTATGTTTGTTTAGTGCAAATACAGTCATGTCATTCCTCTGCTTAACCCTTCCAATGAGATGAATAAGGAGGTGAACCAATGCAGTGAGTGAGTGAATGAATGAATGAATCCTCTGTGCCTGCGAAGCTTGATGGGGTGGGTGCAGGTACCTGTTCAATGAAGAACAGGGATGGTTTGGAAAATGGAAAGAAGTGGCCACAAAGGAGAGACAAAGACATGGAGAGTGTCTTGGGAAAAAGACCACCATCACGGCACACACCACGCACACACCCCACAGGCAGCAAATATCACACACGCACCCCATGTGCACACACCACATACACCACACACGCGCACCAAGCACCACACATCACATGCCCGCACACACCCCTTGTGCACACACCACACACACCATGCACACACCACACACACACACCCCACATGCACACACCACAGATGCACACACATATCACATGTGCACACACCATACTAACCACACACACCATGCACACAACTCAAGTGTGCACACCACATATACACCTCATGTGCATACACCACACACACACATACACACCCCATGTGCACACACCATAGGTGCACACACATCACTGTGCACACACCACATCACACACACACCAGGCTCACATCTTGCACACCATGCACATACCTCATGTGCACACACCAAACATACACCTCATGTGCATACACCACACACACACACACACACACACACACACACCACCCCAAGCTTGAAGGTGGAGCCCAGGGGCAGGAAAGTCGATCCCCCACCCCATCCCTGCAGATCCCCCTAGGATCCCCATACTTCCCCAGTTAGGCCCATTTCAGCCTGTCACTGTGAAGTACATCTCACTGCTTGTCCCCAAGTTCCCAGTTTCTGTGTCTCACCTGAAATGGAAGGGAAAGGGCTCCTAGGCCTAGGAGGATTCATTCATTCATTGAGCAAACATTTCCCGCAGACCCACTGTGTGCCGGGCACTGCAGAGGGCTCTGAGGATACAGCGTGAACCAGGCAGACACAGCCCCAGCCTCCAGGAGCTTGGTCCAGTGGGAAGATGGGCATAAACAAGTTATCCCAGAAGCCTGTATAGTTACACCTGGGGCCAGTGAGTTCATTGACAAACCCATTGACCCTGCCAAGAAGCTGAGCTGAGCTCGGACAGGTGGAAGGGGTTAGCTGGGCCAAGAGAGGGTCGAGTCCAAGCAGAGGCAGAGGCTCTGATGGAGGAAAGAGCTTAGCTCCTTTGAGAAACTGGGAGGAGGCCAGGGGTCTGAAGCTGTGCTACTCAAAGTGTGGTCCATGGACTGGCACTGTCAGCATCACCCCATCACTTGGGAGCTCATTAGAAATGCAACTTCCCAGGCCCCTCCCCAGACCTGCTGAACCAGAATCCCTAGGAGTGGGGCCAGGAATCTGTTTTCACCAGCCCTCCCGGTGATGTTTAAGCACACCAAGTTTGAGAACCCCTGGTCGAGGGGTCAGTGAGCAGGAGGAGGGAGACACAGGTGGGGCTGGAGGGTGGATGGGGCAAGGCAAGGCCTTTAGGACCATGTTAAGAACTTTCAGTCTTAACCTTAAAAGCAATGGGGGTGCTTTTAAACAAAGCCACATGCCAGATTCAGATTTTAAAATCAGCTGCTGTGTAGAAAATGGACTGGAGAGGGACAAGAATAGAAGCAGAGAAACCTTTTGAAGGAGCAGGCAGTGGTCCAGGCCCAGATCTCTGATGACTAGGCTTGGGACCAGGGTAGAGGCCATGGTGGGGGAGAGAAGAAGATAAAAGGAGAGCTATTTTGAGGTAGCAACAAGATGGTAGATCAGCTCTCAGGGTAGGAGAGGGAGGAGCCAAGGATGGTGTCCCTGGCCTGGCTGGGTGAATGGAGAATCATCACCGAGGCAGGGACTAAGGAGAGGCCGGCATGGGGGGGATCACGGGATCACATTCAAATGAGTGAATTTTGAGGTGGGGATCTCATGTAGACAGCCTCAGCCCCTCCGAGTTCTCAGGGGCAACGAACAACTCTGTTTCTAGGAAGCAAAATGTGGCAATTCCTAACGAGGACTCAGATGGGAGCCAGATGGATCGTAGCAAGTCCTCACTCAAGCGGCAGAGATCAGAATCAGGTAGTTTGAAGAGGCCGGGCTGGCAGCATCACGACTGGAGAGGGATGGGTAGGAGGGGGCGGCTGTGGAAGGTCATCCCCTCCATCCCCCTGCCTCTGGCATGAAGACGAGATAGCTGGGTCCCACCCCACTTGGGAGCTTCTGCTCCTGAATCTGGTGGGGCTTCTGCTTCCCTCTCTCCAAGTCTCAGAGGCTGGCGCTGCCCCGCTCCAGAATGGCTGTGGCATGGATCAGACTCTGAACCAGGGCCCAGTCACCCAAGGCCCATTCTTATCTGCCGAGGCCTGTGAATCACCTTTTCATACCTATCCATCCATCTTTTGAACAACATTCCTCTCTCATCCTGTCCAACCGGGGCATACTGGGAAGACCAACACTTCTGGGCCCATGGAAAGCGGAGATGGGCAGAGGCTGGGGCTGGGGGCAGTTGGGGCTGGGCCCCAGGCACAGGAAAGAGGCTGCAGATTTGCTCCCTGCCATAGTTCAGGCAGGCCCCAGCCTTGGAAGGACCCCTCTGTCTAGCTGCAGGGGGGCTGGGGGAGACCAGGCAGGAGAACCCGGAGTGACCCCTGCCTCACCTGTTCCAGAGGGACAGTCCCCACAAGTAGCACAAGTGAAGCCCCACTGGGTGCCTGGTCCCACCCTTCCCGAGGACCTGCACATGGAGCCACTGGCAACTGAAGATGACTTCTGGGGCCCCACAGGGCCCGTGGCCATGCAAGTGCTCGACAAGGAGAAGAGCCTGTACCGGTGAGTGAGGGGGATCTGCCTGCTCCCCAAGCTGGCCTCCTCTACCCCACTTTCCCCACGCTGGGCCCCATAGTCAGCACTTCACTCTCCTCCAATGCCCCCACCCCTTGCCAAGCAAGCAGGCAGGGTCAGAGCTGAGCTACTGCTTTTAACAAGTGAAAAAAAAAATTGTTCTGCTACAAATATTTCCAAATATACACAAAATAGAGTACAGGAAACTTCCATTTACTCCTTATCCAGCTTTGCCAACCATTTTACCAGACTGGTTTCAACTATTCATCCTCTCCCTTTTTTGTTGTTCTACTATTTTATAGCCAAGACATCCAGATAAAAAAAATTTCTCTTTAAATATTCCATTATGCATTTCAAAAAATAAAAATAAAGACGTTATCTTCCATATCCACTATGGCACTATTACATCTGACAAAATTGATGTCCTTCACATCATCTACTACCCAGTCCATATTCACATTTGCTCATTTATCTTCTAGCAGTTTGTTCTATTCAGGATCCAAACAAGGTCCTTTCATTGTATTTGATTTTCTATGTCCTTAAGCCTCATCTGCATCTCATTTAAAATTCATATGCTCCTCCTTTATTAGTGCTATAGGCTAAGTACCATACTAATGATAATTAATAAATGACTATAATCATAATCATGGTCCTGGGTATTTGTATGACACGTTACCATTCACCAAACACTGTCACAGACATTGTCTCAGCTGGGAGATAATGTCACTCTCAGCTTAGATCCACAGAAGCTGGCGTACAGGTTCCCCACCATTTGCCAGATTGGAAGATTTGGGGAGACTTGATTTTCCTGATGGGGAAGTTGGAAGTCACTTACAATCTCTGTAAAGTATACTTTCAGGTCCAAAGGATTATCACTGATATTGGTTTATAGCCTGTTTTACTTAGTAGTAAATGGCCCCTTAATTAAAAAGAAAAAATGCTTGCCTATTTCATCAATATCATCATCATAATAGAAACAACTGATCACTCCCCAACATATAGTAAGAAACTGTCAGCATGCATTCCTTCACTTATAACTCACAGTCCAATGGGATGAGTGCTATCATAATCCCCATTTACAGATGAGGAAACTGACTTCCTGAGGTTAAATGACTTGCTCAGGGATCCGCAGTTAGAAAGTTGAGGAGCCAGGACTCAAACCCACGTCTGTCTGACTGCAAAGTCTGGGCTTGTAGCCCCTCTCCTGTATCTGCAGTGCCCAGTGCAGGGTCTAGCACAGAAGTTCATTGAGTCTGTGTAGACTTAGTGTCTGCCTCTCCCTGTTCTTCCCAGAGTGCACTTCCCTGTGGCCGGCTCCTACCACTGGCCCAACACGGGCCTCTGCTTTGTGGTGCGATGGGCAGTGACCCTTGAGATTGAGTTCTGTGCGTGGAAGCAGTTGCTGAATGGGACAGGCCCACAGCACAGCTGGATGGTTGCAGGACCTTTGTTTGACATCAAGGCTGAGCCAGGAGCTGTGGCAGCTGTGCACCTCCCTCACTTCGTGGCCCTGGAAGGTAAGCAAGAGGGAGAAGGGTGAGGGGGTGGGTGGAAGCAATAGTGGGCCTGAAAGGGCTATAGGATGACAGTGTCCTAGGGGAGGAGCTTTGTGGCTTCATTGAAAGACTGAGAGAAGGTTATGGAAGTAGAAACAAGTTTTCCCTCTTTCCACAGTACTCTAAACATATCTTTTTGAAGCATTTGTCTCCCAGCCTCAAATTAATTTCACTTGAGCTTACTTGCAAGTCTCCCTAAATAGAAAGTTATCTCCTCAGTAACAATAATAACTAACATTTATTAAGTTCTATTAACATAGATTGTATCAGTCAAGGTCCCTGCATGAAACAGATGAGATATTTGGGGAGACTTTTCAAAGACAGAACCATTTGCAAAGTAAGGTTAAGTGAACCAACAAGGATGGTTGGAATACCCAGGGACTAGCAACAATGGGAAGCCATTACTATTACTACAAGCAAGAAGAAACAGTGTCGCCAGAGTCCAGTTGAGAATTGGAGCCATAAAAGAGGGACTTCCCAATTGGAGACATGGTTTTAAAGCATTGTAGTTATCCAGACCTCTCTTGCCTCCAAAGACTTCCCACAGCTTAAGTTCTAAAACACAGGCTCACTGTCAAAAATCTCACAAACAGTAAACAAGTCACCATAAGTGAGAGCCAGCAGCAACTAAGGGCACCAGGATGACTCCCATAACAACTTTAGACATTGGAATTATAAAACAAGAACATAAAATAAGTATGTTTCATATGCTTAACTATATATATAATCTTTAAAATATAAGCAAGAAGCCAAAAACCATTAAAAATGATAAAGCAAATTTAGAAACGAATAAAATTGACAGAAAATATGAAAAAAAGAGAGTGACATGGAGGATAGTGTGAGAAAACTTAACATTCATCTAACTGATTGCAGAAGGATATGTCAGGGAGAATGGAGAAGATGTAATATTGGAAAAGATAATTACCAAGAAATTTCCCAAATTGCTGAAAGAGATAACTTCTCAGAATCAGACATCCTGATAATCCAAACCAGAAGAGAAAACAAAAACCTTCACTATACCCATTATAGTGAAATCACAGAATACCAAGTCTAAAGCAAGATCTTGACAGCAACCAGAAAGATAGATTACCTAGAAAGGTAATGCAATTAGGCTGATGACTGACTTTTGAAGAGCAACAATGGAAGGCGGAAGACAATGGAATGGTATCTTCAATGTATGGAGAAAATAAATGTCAACCAAGAATTGTAAATGCCAAGAAATATGATTTAAGGAGGTAAAATAGACATTTTAAAACTAACTAAAACCAAAAGAGTTTTCCAAATCCTTCCTGAAGGAAATTCTGAAGTATACACTTTAGACAAAAGGAAAATGATACAGAAGGTCTCAGGTACAAGAGGACGTGATTAGCAAAGACACTGATACATGTGTGGGTAAACCTAACAAAACATTGACTTGATAAGGCAACAATAATAATGCGTGTTGTGTGGGGAGTAAAGAGAGCGAGAGAAAGAACTAACATATCAGCAATAACAGGAAATAAGAATGTCCAAAAGTCTGAGATCTTTGTACAGCTCAGGATGGTGAATGCAGGGCTGACATTCAGTCATGCTCCAGGCTGTTAAAATACTGAAATGCTTCTGAAAGCCTTCCTACTTATTGAGACCACAAATTACATAACAATGTCATCCAGTGTTGGCCACAGAGGTGGGTAACAGGGCCTGGTGTGGTGCAGGCTGGAACGGGGTGGCTGAGACAGCGTTGCTCCAGGCTGGCCCAGGGGACGTAGGAGGATCAGAGCCCACCAGGCAGCAGGACAGAGGTCTCCAGAGCAGTGTTGATGACCTGTGGAGCAGGCTCTCTGGATCTGGCCAAATGACATCGGGTGCAAATCCAGCCAATGTTGGGTGCAAGGGACCTAATGTCTATCAATTTAACTGGAAAGTCTTCAAAATAATCCAGTGCAATTCTCCATGTCAAATCATGACTCAGGCAAGGGTCTCATTTCATTGATGAATGATTTGATAAACAATATATATTACCATTTAAACTAGTTGTAAACACTTTCATAATAGGTAAAGTTTAATTAGATAATAACAGGATAATTTTTTATTTATATATTGATTTACATATTAATTTATAGTGCTGTCCCGGTAGTTAAATATATTTAATATCTCCTCTAGGTAAAAGTACTAACTAACTTTAGACTTTAAGTGTGCACATTAAAAATATTAAGGGAGTCAATCAAAGAATAAATGTTAAGAAGAATAATTTACACACCAGAAGAAAGAAAAAAATGGAATGAGAAAGATGAAAAGCAAGGACTTATCCAACACCCAGGACCAGGAAAGTCTCATTTATTGAGGTTACAGAAGCTCAGGAAATCATTCAGGCTGTACACAATTCAAGCTCTCAGGCAGAGAGCCTGGGGGACAGGTGAAATGGAGGCCATAACCAAGGGGAAAGCTGTAGGATCCTAGCAGAGGTGGAGGCAGTGGGGAAAGATTTAGGAGCCTCGAGCATCCTGGGGTACCTGGTCTGACAGATGGGATCATGCAAGCATTCACTAGGGAAGATTCCAAATAAAGCAGGGGTTGAAAGAGGGAGGTGCAAGATGAGTCCTGGGAGCTGCAGAGGCCCATTTGCATGAGAAGAAGTTGGGGGAATGGAGCAGGCAAGCTGGGAGAAGTTATTTTTCCCCACCTGGTCATATACAGAGTAATGGCTATAGCCACCACTGCACCCATTCTGCCCCTTCCACAAAGCAAGACCTTGGCCCCAAGAGAGGGGCTTGGCCAAAGGAGTCAGTGGGTCCAACTCTGCCATCACTCTGCCTGCACCCAGAGTCTTTGTCTGCCCATGGCCTGGGGTGCTCAGGGCTGGACTGCCATTCCTACTGTATGTTGGGTGTTCCAGGAAAAAAACCTGGAGCCATGAGGCACCAACAGGCCCAGGAGACCAGGTCTGCCTTTGGTTCCTGCTCCTGGGCCTCCTCCCACACCCCCTCTCACAGGTGGGCAAGCAGCCCCTCCCACTGGGGAAGACCCCAGCCATACCCCGGTCAGCCTTGTGTGGCCATCTATGGGCCTGGGAAAGGGATGTGCCCAAGAAAGAGGCCACAGGAGTCCAGCTTGAGCCAGTCAGACTGAAGGCCCTATATGGACAGGGGTGAACCTGTCCTACCAAGTAGGTGGAACTTTCCTATGAAGGTGCCTGGACATGGCCAATGGCATTTGTGAATATTTACTGAGCACTCCGTGCCAAGCACCGTGCAAGGTGGTATCCTCTCAGCATTCATAATGACCCCGTGAGTTAGGTCCTGCTGTTTCCCTGCAATGTGCCAATGAGAAAATTGAAGCTCAGAAAGATGAAGACCCATCTCCAGAGCTGAGATTCCAACCCACCCCCAGCCCTAGCCCAGGCCTGCCGAAGCCCATGTCCCACCAGCCTCCCTAGTACATTTTGTGCCTCGCCCTGTGTCCCTTTAGATTCTGCACACAGAGCAAGAGGCAAAATGTACAAAGGATGCTTTTAGCTCATGGTGTCTGTGCACGGCCCAGAAAACCAAGCCCTGGGATTGAGCAGGGCCCCTTCCTGGAATTCCTGCTGTCTGTCCTCTGGGCTGTAGCTGTTGATTGTCCTGGAAACCAAGACCTCACTCCCTAACTTAGGTCTTGGGCCCTAGCTGATTCTTCACCATCACAGCTTAAGTTCTCCATCAAGTTTTAATTTTCCATGGTAGATCTTCTCCTACTAGATAGAACATAGAGCTTTCAGCATCTTTGCTTCACCCCAGGGTCCAGCAAACCTCACCTTCCTGCAGGACCAGCTACATCATCTGTGGAGCCCAGTGCAAAGAAGAAAATGTGGGATCCCCTGTTCAAAAATATTAAAGCTTTCAAGATGGCAATAGCAAAGCATTAAATCCCAAGGATGGAGCAATTTATGAGCATGGGGCCTCCATGTAACTGCACAGGCAGCATGCCCAAGAAGCTGGACCTGCCCTTCTGGCTCCTTCCCCCCTCACTGCCCACCTCCTTCAGCTCACACAGATCCCTGCTCTCCACATGTCCTCCCTCCAGGAAGTGGGCTGATGCAACTTTTTTCTGGAACCTTCTCTCTGTTCTCCCCACTGGGAACAAGAGTCTTTATATGACCACCTCCAGGGGCTCATTCTTCAGTTCTGTCCACCCCATCCCGCTTGCCCCAGAAGCTGACCAGGACCATAGTGCCGGGAATCACAGAGAGAGCCCACACGCCTCAAAACCATCTGTTGTCTAGAACCAACACCTGAATTGTTCAACAGAGAGGCCTGAAACTCCTCAGGTTCAGCAAAATGTGTCTTTAAAAGATTTGCCCAGACACTGAGGGTTGCCTAAGGAAGGAACAGAAAGAACCCAATGGCCAGGTCCTGATGGCCTTGGTCAGGCTGCATTTTATCCCTAACAGTAGCAGGTAACCCATGCCGCTCCAGGTGCTTTATGTTGCAGGTGGGCATGGTCTTGTAGCTGTAAGTGCTTTCCCAGGAGCTGAACTCACACTGGCAGCCTCTGTCATTAACCACGCTGCTGTATTGCCCTCCAGCACCCCCACCTTCACGTGGTGTGTATCCTAGGTCCCGCTTTGGGTGGGAAGGTGACTTTACTCCTCGACAGGTCACTTGAGCCTGGAAGGTGCCGAGGATACTGGGCAGGGAGGGCAGAGCTGCGGTGTCAGACCACAGGCCCAAGAGCAGGGTCTGCAGGAGAGGAGCCCCCAGGCTGCTGAGTTAGGCCTCCCCGTCAGAGAACTTGTTAGGCTTTGGGTTGCTGATGGGTTGGCTCTCAGTCTTCCCTGCTGGGCCGTGGGCTTCACAATTGCAGTGGCCACGCTGCGCAGACCACAGAGCTCGATAAACTTTGTTTAATAAAGGGATGCTAGAACCTCAGCCCCAGCCCCTGCTGTGGAGACACTCCTAGCCCATAACAGGTTGTTCTGAACATTTCTAATGAGACCAGCCACAGGCACCTCCAGGGAGGACTCGGACTTTCTGGCAGTGGTACATGCCCCAGTCACCACTCAAGCTTCTTCCCTTTCAGTTTCGAGTCTTCCCTGTTCCTTCTCTTCTCTCTCCAATCTACCAGCACAATTATACTATTAAGCAGCAGGTTTGGAGAAAGTGATTCTGCTACAGTCTGTGCAAGAAGTAGGGTGAGCAGCTCATCTTGGTCTGCCTGGGGCTGTCCTGGTTTTAGCCCTGAAAGCCCTGCATCCTGGGAACCTGCTTGGTCCCAGGCAGACTGGGACAGCTGGTCACCCCAGCAGGAAGCTGCACAGCAACTTCCAGAATGCAGCTACAATTAGCTTGACACAGCTGGGAGCTGTGATGGGAGTGCAAGGATCTGGTGCCAGTGCTGATGCTGGCTGGTGACCTTGGGAAAACTGCTTTCCCCTTCAGGATTTCAGTTCCCCTATCTGACAGATGAGGAAGTTCTGTTGCCCTGGAGGATGAGGTGAGATCAGTCCACTTAACAAGCTCAACCAAACCAGCACTATCTTCTTTGAGAAGCAATCTGGCAAAATACGGCAAGTCACAACAATATTCTTGTCCTTTCATGCACTTTTTACATCCCTTGGTGCTTACTAATTCCAAGGCAATAACCCAAGGGAAATAGCAAAACTCTCTGCAGAAATATATGCATTGCAGTGCTGTTTATCGTGGTGACCAGAACAAGAGACTGAAACAAGAGGCAAACGATTCATTATAGGATAATGTGTCCAGTAGCAGAAATCATATGCAGTCATTAGGAAGGTAACAGATGCTTGTGGCAATTTAAGCTGACAAAGAAAAAGCAGGACACAAAACTACATGCACTACAATGGAAACATGAAAATGTGTTCCTGCAAAGAAAGGCTATAATGGAAAAGGGGAAGAGGTAGTAGTTGCAGTGTTTGATTAGTGAGCTCATACGTGAATTCTTTCTCCTTGTTTCAGACCATGTGCACCACTGTTACATTATTTTTCATATGGTAATAGCAGTTAGTAAACAGGAAAACTTAAGTTATGGACTCCATGGTCCCTTCTGGGATCAACATCACTCTGCAATGTTCTGACCAATGCCTACACAGACTAAAGGCTTTGTCCGACTTGCTGGACCCCTCTGTGATGTCCAGAAACCATCTGTGCTGTGGGATGGAGCCACAACCCCTACCTCGAGTCCATTATGTCTCCAACTACCATCCTTTGCTCCTAAAGCTGTCTCTTGTGGCTTCAAAGTCCCCACCTGGTGCATTGGCCAGAGTTCTTGGCTGTAAACAAAGAAACCAATTCTGGCTGATGTAGGCAGAAAGGAATATACTGGAAGACTTGTTGAGTAGCTCATAGACTTAACAAAAGGTTAGGTAACCAGACTGGGAAAAAAAAAATCAAGGCAGTGACCAAAGGAGGCTGAAAAGCTAAGGACATGCCAAGGTCACACAAAGAAAAGTCTGGAGAGGCCTCTGCTGCAGACATAGCCACTGGGTTCCATGCCCAGGTCCATGGCAGGACCCTCCTTGCCATGGTGGCTGCTGGACTCTTGACCCCACTGCTGCTGCCACAGTAATCTCTGGTTTTTCATCCTTGCTTCACCATCTCTAGAGGTCCTGGTGAGGAGTGTCCATTTAGTCAGGGAGTAGCACTCTCCTGAGTGGGAGCCCCAACTTGTGCCCTGCCAAGACCCACACAATGGGGGGGAGGGGTTCTTCCCCAAAAGAAGGGTTTGAATCGCAGGTGCCAAATACTTGATACATGCACAGTTCCCTTGGTCACTCCATTTTCCCACTGTCCCTACCCCCTTGTTCTCTATCTGCCTGAAATCAGACCTGCCAGTATCACTCAGCAGCCCCTCGCTGTTATGGAGTCCAGGACAGCACAGGGAACCACAGATTCAGCATCTGTCCCGGCCCCAGAGCCAGGGTCTGGACCTGTGCAGGAACCTAGATGTGTATGGCCAGGCCCAAGGGGGCTCTTGTGGTGCTTCCACCCTACAGACAGTATCTCTTGCAGCCTCCAAAGGCCCTGGGCCCAGGAGTGCCCCATCCCCCATAGTAAGTTCTCCCAGGAATGCTGCTGAGCCTAAACCCTGGGATCCCACTGCCCCAGCCAGAGCCTGACCCAGTGAGGGCACTCAATCCATGACTCTTGAATCCATTATTTGACAGGAGGCCATGTGGACAACTCTCTGTTCCAAGTGGCCCACTTTAAAGAAGAGGGGATGCTCCTGGAGAAGCCAGCTAGGGTGGAGCCCTCTTACATCATCCTGGAAAGCCCCAGCTTCTCCCCCATGGGAGTTCTCCTGAGAGTGATCCACGCTGCCCTGCGCATACCCATCACCTCCACCGTGTTGCTCTACCATCACCCCCATCCTGAGGAAGTCTCCTTCCACCTCTACCTGATCCCCAGTGACTGCACCATTCAGAAGGTGATGCTGAGAGCCAGAAGGGCCAGGCCAGGGTGGGCTGATGGCAAACATGAGGTGCAGCCAGAGAGCCCCCTAGATGGTTCCTGAATTAGAAATAGGGATTGGCCTCGTATTAGTGGGTACTTGATGAGGGTAGAGTCTTCCCACTGCTCAGCCATGGACTGGTCTCCTGGTTCCCCAAGGTCTCCCCAGATTGAGTTCACACCTCCATTGCTGATTTCTGGATGACTTTTGGCAGCCGCTTCCCAAGAGTCAAATGATGGGAGGCCTCCATGCTCTGAATTCTAGCCTTTTCCCCCATTCTCTCTTCTTCTCTACCAAGGACCCTGTTCCCACCCTATTCTGTGCAGCCAGACCCTGCATAAAGCTAGGGCCCAGTGGGGGGCTCTCTGCATTTCAGTGCACAGGGGGACAGGGATGCAGGGATGGTACAGCCCCCTCCACCCACACAAATACACCGAAACAGATTTCACCTTATTCAGACAGACTCCATAGGGCAGAATCGCTGCGCTGCCAGGCACCCCCCTCCCTACCCTTTAATCATTGCTCTGCGTGTCCCTCAGGCCATAGATGATGAAGAAAAGAAGTTCCAGTTTGTGCGAATACTCAAGCCGCCCCCACTGACCCCACTCTTCATGGGCTCCCGATACACTGTGTGTGGTCCAGGGAAGCTGGAAATAATCCCCAAGGTGAGCAGCCCAGAGTTCACCCCACCCCCAGGGGACCAGCAGTCATGCCAGGTGGGGCAGGTCTCAGAGTTTTCCCGAGAACAGGATGATTTGGGGGTGGGCAGAAAGCAAGTGGGATTTGGGTTTCAAAGATTGGGGGAAAAGAGGTTAGGAGGGAGGATCACATTCAGGATGGGGAGGACAATGGGGTTTGACTTGGGGGCACTGAGAAGTGTTTGAGTTATAGGGTGTCAACAATCAGCAGGAACACACTTGTAGTTGGGTTTATTAATCTTGCAGTGAGAGATAACTCATACACGAGGAGCCAGTGGGGTATCTCATTAGGAGGGTGTTAGAAAGAACATATGTGATTTGGATCTTGGTTGTATAATTTGGGGGCGGGTCTATGGAAGCAGAGATTTGCTGCAGATTGGGTATTGTCAGAAAGCAGGGGCAACCCTATGACTGGAATCTCAATAAGTCTTATCTATAGGGAGGGCAGACTAAATTGAGGATAAAGCTGGAATTGCTGAAGAAGTAGTACCGACCCTATAATTGTGCCTAAGAGCCTCCTCCCGAGTGCCTCTTTGTTGCTTGGATGTGGCCCTCTCTCTCTAGCTAAGCCAACTTGAAGGGTGAGATCACTGCCCTCCCCGCTACATGGGATCAGACACCCAGGGGAGTGAATCTCCCTGGCAACGTGGAATATGACTCCCGGGGAGGAATGTAGACCCGGCATCGTGGGACGGAGAACATCTTCTTGACCAAAAGGGGGATGTGAAAGGAAATGAAATAAGCTTCAGTGGCAGAGAGATTCCAAAAGGAGCCGAGAGGTCACTCTGGTGGGCACTCTTACGCACACTTTAGACAACCCTTTTTAGGTTCTAAAGAATTGGGGTAGCTGGTGGTGGATACCTGAAGCTATCAAACTACAACCCAGAACCCATGAATCTCGAAGACAGTTGTATAAAAATGTAGCTTATGAGGGGTGACAATGGGATTGGGAAAGCCATAAGGACCACACTCTACTTTGTCTAGTTTATGGATGGATGAGTAGAAAAATAGGGAAAGGAAACAAACAGACAAAGGTACCCAGTGTTCTTTTTTACTTCAATTGCTCTTTTTCACTCTATTATTCTTGTTATTTTTGTGTGTGTGCTAATGAAGGTGTCAGGGATTGATTTAGGTGATGAATGTACAACTATGTAATGGTACTGTGAACAATCGAATGTACGATTTGTTTTGCATGACTGCGTGGTATGTGAATATATCTCAATAAAATGAAGATAAAAAAAAAAAAAAAAGAAGTAGTACTGAAAGGTAGATGTTTGATATTGTGTGGGTTACACAGCGACCTTGTCTGAAGTGGGTTTTCTGTGAGATTGTGTATGCCCAATGGAAAACAGTATAGATTAGGGATGAGCCCTGACTCATCCATGTGGTACCCAGCTGTGTCTCCATCTTTCTGAATCAGGATCATGGGGAATTAAGGAAAGAGCAGCATCTGAAGGTACCAATTGATTTCAGTGCAGGAGATAATCAAAGTGTCCCAGTGGGGTTGGGGCATTACCAGGAGGGCCAAGAAGGTGTCATGTGGGAAAAGACATTACGTGCAGGATGAATGGTAACTTCTCACATGGTGACTCTTTCTTTCTTCAGGAACTGGAACTCTGCTATCGGAGCCCCGGAGAATCCCAGCTCTTCTCTGAGTTCTATGTTGGCCACTTGGGATCAGGAATCAGACTTCAAGTGAAAGATAAGAAAAATGAAACTATGGTATGGGAGGCCTTGGTGAAAGCAGGTAAAAGCCAGGTCAAGTCCAACAGTCTTAAAAGTGGGAGAAAGTCAGTAAAAGTATGTGTGTGCTCGTCAGGGAGGCAGTTTGTATTATCACAATTTACAAATGGGAAGAAAAAGTCCAGAGAGGTTAAGTGACTTTTTCAAATTATATAACAGCTGGTCTGATCAGAATTTGAATTTAAGTCAATCTGACTCCAACCCCCATGCTCTTTCCCATATAGGATGTTATCAACATGCTGAACTGGAATTAACAGATTTTGACTTCCCCAAATTTTGACATAGTGGTTAAGGCCGTTGGCAAAGTCTTTCATGATAGCATGGATATGATATGAAAGAATAAGAACTTGATGATTACACAGTAGTTGGGTGGATTAAGCCAACTTTGGCAACATCAGATACTCTCACCAGTATCATTCAGATATTCTCAAGAGGGAATCAAATAATAAACCTTCAGGCATGTAAGAAACCTACACTCTCATAGTCTAGCACCACCACCTCCAAGAGCCAAAATTCCCTTAATACTTTTTCCAGCAATGACCAGCCCTTGTCAGCAGTTGAAATATGATGGAGCTGCCTCCTGAGCTGCTCCAAACAGGCTGCACAGTGTGATGGAAAGAGGAAGAGCTTTACTCCTTCTTGACTTTAGTCAACCACAGGTAGACAACTAACCAAGCTGCAACATCAGACATGAGTTTGAGTCCCACTCTGGCACTTACTTTTGCTTGCTGTGTAACTGTGGGAAAGCACTAACCTTGTTTGAGCTTTGGTTCCTCATCTGTAAAATGGGGATTTTTATGCCTAATTTGCAGGATTGTTGGAAAGATGAAGTAAAATGATGTAGGTACATGTCTCAATAAATAGTAGCAATATTCTTCTTTTCCCTCACGCTAAGCCAATCTGTTCTTCCTATCAGTCTTAATTCTGTCTCTTGGAACTCACAGAAGGCCATCTCCTTCTCCATGGGAAAACCCTTCAGGTTGAAGATGTAACCATGGCCTCCCTAAAGTCTCCTCTTATTCCAGTTAAACATCTTCAGTTCCTCCTGTCATTCCTCTTACATTTTGGATTTTTAAAATTCTTTGCATCCAGCAGCCTTCCTCAGTACGTGCTCCTTTGTGAATGGAGTCAGGACTGAGTCCAGGACTTTCCAGTCAGCAGTAAGGAATGTAGAACACCCTCCTCCTTCCATCCACAAGACCCAGGGCTCCCAGTAATGCAGCCTGAGCTCCCATCTCCTGCGCCACCTCCCCAGGCTGTGAGGTCACACTGTCCTTGGAATCTGCTCAAACCCTCAGGCCTTGTTCCCACAAGCTGCTGGGAACTTCCTTCCTCTCCTTTTGCAAGTAACTGTTTAAGCCCCTTCAGGTTTTTGTTTATTTTTCTATGAAAATTCACCCATTACTCCCAAATGCCAAGATTTGCTTGACTCCAGATTCTGATGTGCAAATGTAGAACAAACAGTTTAGGTTCACTCAGAATAAGGAGATCTCAATAAGCTATCTAGCAAGGGACTGGCTTTGTTCTCTGCCAGGTATTCTGTTCAAGCCAAGACTGGATAAAACCATGCCTGGAGTGTTGTGGTGTTGTGGGAGAAATTGCTGTTGCCTTCTCTGTGTGTGTGTGTGTGTGTGCACATGTGTGTGTGTTAGTCTATGATATGGGCCTCTAGGCCTCAGTTTCCCCATTGGCACAGGAAGAGATTCAGCTTGAAAATCTCTAAGGGTCCCTCCAGCCCTTACTCCCAGATTCTGTCAGAACTTGTCTATAGCTCGTTCACAGAATCCAAGTTATCTCAGACGTGGGTGAGGGGTTTGAGATGTATCTTATGTGTTAACAACTGGCACTGTTATGGACGCTTCTTCATCTCTGTTTCCCCCCAGGAGATCTCAGACCTGCAGTCACGCTGCTCCCTCCAACCCTGACAGGTTAGTAAAGGCTGTTAGAGACCACAGGAGCCAGTGGCACTTCTGGAGTGTTCTGTCTGGCCCTGGGGGGATGGAAAGAGAGAAAGGAAGAGATTGTCGATGCAAACCTCACAAGGGATCAGGCCTTGGAAAGAGGGTGCATGCCCAGGGGCAGAGTCCCACCCTTTGTCCCCATACTCCCAGCCCATGGAGGCCCTGGCACCTCCACTGGGTAGCCTCAAATAGCCCCAGCATGGCTGCCTCCCCTCTCTGTGTTCGGAAAAATGCCAGGCTGGAGACTGATGTGAGGGAGGGCAGGGTTGCCCTTCTGGTGGCCAAATGCCCTTACAGGAAGAAAAGAAAGTCAGGGATGCAGGGGGCTAAAGTTGGGGGATCAGAGGTAGAGGCTATGATGGGAACCCTTCTTTGTTCGTGAACAGCCTCATCTCCATTTCCAGAAGCCCCAGCCCTGCACTTCGTGGACCGGTATCGGGAGCAGCTGGTGGCCCGGGTGACATCGGTGGACCCTGTCCTGGACAAGCTGTATGGGCAGGTGCTGAGCCAGGAGCAGTATGAGAGGGTGCAGGCTGAGGCCACCAAGCCGAGCCAGATGCGGAAGCTCTTCAGCTTCAGTCCGTCCTGGGACTGGGCCTGCAAAGATCGACTCTACCGAGCCCTGAAGGAGACCCATCCTCACCTAATCGTGGAACTGTGGGAGAAGTGGGGCAGCAGCAGAGATGGAGGGGAGATGGGTCCTGATGAGATTGGCAGCTGAAGTCTGAACACTCATGTTTGAGTCCTGGCTGTCCCAGTTTCTTCATCTATAAACAAGTTGCCCTTGGTGGTACCTTCCAGCTCTAAAGTTACAGAGCTTTGATGGTGCCTCTGCTGGGCTTTATATGTCCATGTCCACCCAGGCACCCAGCCTACCTCCTGGGACTTCACAGGCCAACCATCCAGGTGGGGCAACAGCATCTCAGGAAACGTCCATCTGGAGCTGGCAAGGGTTCTGCAGACCTGTGGAAGCCTAACCCAAGGGTCTGGTTGATGACCCCAGCAGCCAAGCCTAGAGCCCTTCCTGTCCCCTCTGGATGCAAGGAGGAATCGGTGGGGTGTGGGAGATGGCATGGGACTGGGTGACTCTGGCTGGAAACAGCAGCAGACGCAGATGCTTTGGGGGATTTGAATGGCTTACAAATACGTGCAAAAACAAACATTTTTCAGCACCCTATGTTGGGCTTGGCTTTTCTACTGGTATTATTTGTGCCATGTCGTTGTGAGGTCTGGTGTTAATAGAGCCAGGAGAGGGGTGAAGGAGAAGGCATTGGGGGGAATGGAGTCTAAGCCTTAGCTTAGATGTCTCCTCCTGTGGGAAGCCATGCTGTACCCTTGCCCCTGGCTTAGGTTCCACTGCCCTGTGCTCATGCAGCAGCCTGAGCGCCCCTCTCAGAGCACTTACCATGCTGCATTGGCCCCACTGCTTCCTCGCCTGCCTATTCCCACTAGATGGTAACCTCTCTGAGGACAGGAACCACATCTGATCTGCTCATCAGTTTATTCCTAGCACCTAGTACAGTGCATGGCATATGGAGCATAATCAGTGAGGATTTATTATTAGCCAAATAACTAGGTACTGTGCCCAGATGTCTCCCTTCACTCCCTTCCTGGCTGCCATACCGCCCATGTCATATCAGGACCCACCCTAGTGACAATGCCTGTGAGTGGGCCACCTCCACAGCCCCAGGCAATCAGTAATCTTAGAACTGGACCCATTGGTGTTGCGACACTTATATAAATGTCCTCAACTCATGAAAGCAAAACCTCCTTGCATTACCCTTCCCTGAGATACAGAAGCACAAGCTGAATGCATCTCCCTCCCCACCTTCTCTATCACTTCTCACCACCCACTTGGGTCACTGCACAGCCCTGGGGGGTCTCTTCTTTGGCCTCCTTGAATCCAAGGGTTGTTCCAAGGGTTAAATGAGCCACATATATATGCTCAGATCAGTGTCCAGCACATGGTAAGTACACAGTGACAGGTATAACCTCTTGGTTTTATTGCTCATTGGCTCGGTGAGAGAGGTCATCAAATCTCAACTTCTCACAGCTAATCCCAAAGAGAATTCAAGAGGGTGGGGACACAAACATCAAAAAATTGAGAAGGGAAAGGCCCACACCTGTGGCATCAGTTCCAGCAGCATCATTAGCATGCACCAGAGGAGCTCCCTTCATGAACCATTGATTTCCCACGCAGGCCACGTTGCTAAACACGCTCAGTACATCTGGTTGACTCCATCAGGATCTCCCCCTGGAGATGAAATGTGCTTGAACTCTCATATCCCAGCTCTTGGAGCTGTCCTGTGATGGAAGTGGATTTGGACAGGACATCCATACTTTGAGAAGGATCCAGGCAACTGTGGCTGCTCTCTCAAAGGTCGATAAGCCTGGGTAGAAGGCATGAGATCATCACAACTCTGCACCCAAGACCCTGACTCTGCACTTCCAAGGAGAGGAAAGCTGTGCACAGCAAGCTTGCTTATTTGAACAGATTCCAGACCAGCTGCATCCACAATTACCTGCTGAATGTGGCAGGTGCATGACTTACATCAGAATGTGATGATGTCAGCCATATATTTTTTAGAACTTAATTCCTCCCCAAATGGCCAAAGCCCTCATATAAGTCCCTTAGAACCATGGGAGGGTGCTCTAGGACAAAACTATTTGCTTCTATGCCTTACAGAGGACAACACGCTGGAATAGTTCTCCATCAATTGGTTCTATTTTATCCATTCTGAAGGTAAAAATTCCCATCACCCCAGAGGGGACTCTGATCCCCCCCCCCCCCAGGAAGCTGCAGGTAGAGTTGGTAGCTCCGGGTCTGCCCAAGGTACAGTCCTCCAATTTTTAGCCCCCAGCCGGGGGTGTGACAATTGCTGAGAGTCATGGCAGGCAGAGTGTCTGGGAAGGAGTGCCCAACCTCTGCGGGAGGCCCAAAAGGCCCTCACTCCCTTGCTGAGGGTATGAGGAAATTTTCAATAGCCTGTGGTAGGTTAAAAAACCGAGAGTATCAGATTCCTCAAAGCTGAACCCAAGTTTGGGTGAACTCGGAAGTTACAGTCTGCTAGTGCAGCCACCCCACCCATCCCTGCCCTGTTCTAGAAGTTTTATGTGCATTACCCATCTAATCCTAATGACAACACTATGATAACAGGTACCATTATCATCCTCACTTTACAAGGAAACTGAGACAGAGAGATATTAGCAGCTTTCCTAAAGTCCCACAGAGTGGCAGAGTTGGGATTCAACCCGTGGCAGGCTGGCTCTGGAGTCTGCTCTCCTAACCACCACCCAAGCTTCTCTTAGGTAAATGGCTCACTGTCATTCCAAACCAAAGAAGAGATTGCTGGAACTTGTTTCAATTCACCACAGTAGGGCCACAAACATACATTTAGGACTGAGTCATTATTTCTTATTATCAGATAGACTTCAGCTAGTAGGCTTTTACTCCCTTTTGAGATCTTTTCTAACTCCTTATAGTATCCACTGAATTCCAAGATATTCTAATTTTCTTTACCTGGTGGGATGTAGTCAATTGGTAAAAGCAGGGCTATTTTCAGGATCTGTGTTCTGCCTGCAACATATTTTACCCAAGTCTGACAAAATTGACTTCGGCGTGAACATCAGGCCCATGTCTCCTACTGGAAATGCTTGTAGAGCAGTTCCAGCCTCTCCTGGACCAAATTTAATCACTCCCAAGAATAACTGTGGGAATATCCAGTCCCTTCAGAGAAACCCACCCCCTTTCACCTCTGCTTGCAGGAGCCGGGCATGTTTGGAGATTGCCTTCCACTGACAAGGGCAGTAACTATGTTCTAGTTTGCTAATGCTGCCTTGTTGCAAAACACCAGAAATGGATTGGCTTTTATAAAGGGGATTTATTTGGTTACAAAGTTACAGTCTTAAAGCCATAAAGTATCCAAGGTCAGCAATTGGGTACCTTCACTGGAGGATGGCCAATGGCATCCGGAAAACCTCTATTAGCTAGGTAGGCACGTGGCTGGTGTCTGCTCCAGAGTTCTGGTTTCAAAATGGCTTTCTCCCAGGATGTTCCTCTCTAGGATGCAGCTCCTCAAAAATGTCACTCTTAGTTGCTCTTGGGGTGTTTTTCCTCTCTCAACTTCTCTGGAGCAAAAGTCTGCTTTCAACGGCCCTCTTTGAACTGTCTCTCATCTGCAGCTCCTCTCTCAGCTCCTGTGTGTTCTTCAAAGTGTCCCTCTTGGCTGTAGCAAACTGTAGTGCTCCAGTAAACTAATGAAGGCCCATGCTGAATGGGTGGGGCCACAACTTCATGGAAATTATCCAATCAGACTTATCACTGACAGTTGGGTTGGGTGCATTTCCATGGAAATAATCTAATCCAAACATTCCAACTTAATCCCCACCTAATATGTCTGCCCCCACAAGATTGCATCAAAGAACATGTTCTGGGAGACATAATGTATACAAACTGGTACAGTTAGTTTGTATAATGAAGTCAGATGGGCTAGGTGAGGACATCTTTGAAATAGCCCACGTGAAGGAAAGCCAGACTGTGTGGGTGTAGTGTTGTAAAGTTTGTGAGTTGTGATCCTGCACGTGTATCCACGAGTGACAGGCAGCCAAGAATGGACTATAATGGAGCCACCCACCCACTGCCATGAATACTAAATTGTAGCAGAAATAGCCATGTTTGTACAAGTGAACTTTCCCCCCAGATCCAGCAGACTGGCCACAGAGGAGCTGTTACCAGGGGCCAATTTCTAGGAAAAACAGAGCAAGCCAGGCTGCAGTAGGAAAGAAAATGAAACTGATGAGCAGAGAGAAGCAGGAGGAAGGGATGGAGATGGTGGTTTCCCTGGATTGCCCCCCAGTCCTTGCTTCCAGAGTGTTGCTAAAGCCAAGATGCATCTGTGCCCTGGTTTCCAGGAGCCATCCTGCTTCATTATAATTTCCCCCTTTTCTGCTTTCCCTAGTTCCAGTGTCTTTTCTGTTATTGGTGACCAAGACTCCTATAAAATTCACTGCCTTCAATCTCTTTGGGAATAAGGCAGAAACAAAATGAACAATTATGTCTTTAATCTTTTCCTTCATCTTTCCAGGATCCCTTGAAATTCTATCCAGCTCCTCATTACATCCAGTTCCTAATCATAACATCAATATTTGGTTCTATTGACCACAGGTTTTCTGGGGCCCAAATGAGTTCCAAATCAGGTGCTTTCAGAGCATGAGCCCCCAACCCCACCCCCGAGGGTTAGGTTCATGTGTCAACTTGGCCATGTGATGGTGTCCAGGTGTCTGGTCAAGCAAGCACTGGCCTAACCATTACTGCAAGGACATTTACAGCTGGATAATAAACTAGAAGGCTCGTTTATTAAATCATCAGTCAATTGACTGCATCTGTGGCTGCTAACATCAATGAAGGACATGTTTTCTGCAATGAGAGAATTCAGTCAGCTGGATTTAATCCAATTAGTTGAAGACTTTTAAAGAAGAAGAGAGAGAACTTTCACTTCTTCTTCAGCCAGCCAGCTTCCCCTGGGGAGTTCATCAAAGACCTTCATCGGGCTTGCCAGCTTGCTGCCTGCCCTCTGGGATTTGGACTCATGCATTCTGCCCTCTAGAATTTGGACTCGTGCATCCCCACAGTTGGGTGAGAGACTTTTATAAAATCTTGTATTTATAGATATCTCTTGTTGGTTCTGTTTCCCTAGAGAACCCTAACTAGTACAACTTGGTACCAGGAGTGGTTCTTGAGAAATGAATCTTAAAATGGGCTTTTACAATTGGCTTTCTACTTTGATTAGATTCAAAGGCACTAAGGACTCCATTTGCATTAATCGAGATGACACTGATAGTCCATGGCATGAGTTGGCAATGGAGATACACAAAATATCACCATTTGATTCTCCTAATCATACTCTTATATGAAGCGAGGCTATGGGTGACAGTGTTTTTGACACCTTAACAGACTTTTGTTTGGTTAAGAGTTATAATGATGTTAGTTTGTTGCTCTTAGATACACTGGATAAAGTTATAAGAGAAAAGGATGAGCTAAAGGCTCCAAATTTGAAACTTAAGTGCCATAAGACAGATGTAAATGTTTCTGTGTGCACCTTGAAAGAAAATCTTATTTTCTATGGCCACACACTTGAGATTTCTGAAAACCAGACCCAGAGTCTCATTGTGTGAGCAGCAGATTTACAATATAAACTAAAATCTCAGCTTCACAGGATGTCCGCTGTTAAAGTAAAGGCATTGATTGGAAAAGAATGGGATCCTGAAACTTGGGATGGGGACACATGGATAGATAATAATGGCAGTGAGGACATTGGAACCCTGGAATCTGCTGAGTCTTTGCTAGATATACCTGTAGTGGTCTGTCTTGAAGAAACAGCCCCCTACCTACAGTCTGTCCTGAGGAGACAACTACACAACCTCCAGCCTGCTTTGAGGAAAGAGCTTCTCAACCTCCAGTCTGCCCTGAGAATCCTGCCATCCAACCTCAACCTAAAGAGATTAACCCTTCAGTGCCTGCTAAACCTATAATCACCTCCCCTGAGGAAGCAGCCCTCACTCCTCTGGAGAGATTAATCCTGTTTCAGGAGATAAAACTGCAATGGAATGTTCCAAGGTAAATGGCTTGAGGGATACTTCAAATTCTTTTAATGCCCTACCCCCATCACCAGTCTTTGCTTCAAGACCTATAACTGGACTGAAGTCTCAACAGGCTCCAAAGGGTAAGGTACAAAGTGTGACCCATGAGAAAGTATGCTATACTCAAAAAGAACTGCATGAGCTTTCCTATTTGTATAGATAAAAATCAGGGGAATATACGTGGGAATAAATATTAGGGGTGTGTGATAATGGTGGAAGGAATATAAAGTTGGACCAGGCGAAATTTATTGATATGGGTCCACTAAGCAGAGATTCTGCATTCAGTGTTGTAGCTCGAGGGGTTAGAATGGGCGTTAACAGTTTGTTTGGGCAGTTGGCTGAAACATGGACCAAAAGTTGGCCAACACTACCTGAGGTCAAAATGCCAGAACTGCCCTGGTATAATGTAGAGGAGGAGATTCAAAGGCTTACAGAAATTGGAATGTTAGAGTGAATTTATCATGGAAGACCTGCTCTTACACCCCTGGAATGTCCAGAGGACACACCTTTCACCAGGACTGTGAGAAAAAAATTTGTGAGAGTAGCTCTGTCATCCCTGAAGAGCTCTGTAGTCACTCTTCTCTGTAAGTCAGATATTACTGTGGAACTGCTGTCACTGAGCTGGAATCCTTAAACACAGTGGGGACAATCGGATCCTGAGTTGGCAGAAGCCATGTGGCAGCAGTTAATTGCCAAAGACAAGGTGGGTGTGGCTACCATAATGGAAAACAGGCTCAAAGCAACAGTCAAAATAATCTGACTCACAGAGACTTATGGCCTTGGCTAGTAGATCATGCAGTACCTAGAAGTAAAATAGATGGATAGTCTATGAAATCCTTGTTTCATCTACATAAGCAGAAAAATTCTAGGTCAAATGAACAAAAGTCTAACTTGAATTACAAAAACAGAGTCACAGCCCCTTAATCAATTCCCAGCCTTGAGACAGTTTACAGACCCAGAGCCCCTTGAGTGAGGGGAAGGCCGGATACTCTTGGGGAAGTACCCCGTTACACTGCCAAAAATTTATACTGTTAATCTTCCTCCCAGCCTTCCCCAGGGTGACCTACAGCCTTTTACCAACATAACTGTGCACTGGGGAAAAGGAGATGCTCCAGGCAGAACCACACTACGGTGTTCCTGGACTCACCTCTGGAGACTAAAGCTGCGGAGGAAAGCAAGGCAGTGGCCACCGGGGTGAGGCCGGTTGTTGTGTTGGGGAACGAAGGGTCGCGGGGGACGAGCCTCGGGGGCCTGGCAGGCTGTGTAGACCTCAACAAAGGATAACTGAGAAAAGCTCTAATGTTTGGGTTAAAAGAGGGAAAAAATGGGTTAAAGAAAAAAATTCACAATGTAAGTAAAATATTTTGGGCTGAATGATGAAGAAAATATGCCATATCAAAGCCTGGGGGCCGCAGCTAAAGCAATCTTCAGAAGACGATGTGTTGTTTTCAATGCACACATCGGAAAATAAGTTGAAAGTCACTTATCTAAGCTACCAAGTCAAGAAGCTGGAAACAGCTTCCCCATGTTCAAGCTCGCACTGAGCTGTGTCTGTCTGTCTGCGTGGCCTTTGGTGACCCGGTGTCACCGAAGTTTAAAACTCAAGAGGTGCGCACGTGTCGACTTGAAAAGCTGGAGAGAAGCACATCCAAGTATGAGGAGTGCGTGGGGGGATTACTGATGACTCAAATTTTTATTCCTTATTGTATAACGTCCACGTTTTCGAAACTGAGTTTTAGTTTAGGATGGGCGTGGGGCGGGGGAATTCATGCGCAGGCTGTTTTTATCCCAACTCCCCAAGACGGGGTTCGCGCGTCCGCCCCACCCGCACTGCGGGGGCGCCGCTTGGGGTACGCGGAGGGGGCGTAACCCCGCGGGGTGCCCACCTCGCCCCAGGAATCGGGGCCGGCGGGGATGGCAGCCTCGGCCCCGCCCCTCGCCGGGCCCCGCCCCTCGCCGGGCCCCGCCCCTCGCCGAGCCCCACCCCTCTCGGCCAGGTCCCGCCCTCAGCCCCGCCCCTCGAAACCGGCCCGTCCCCAGCTCCCGGGCTCCCGCCTCCCGGCCCCAGCGCCGGCGCCCATTGGCTGCTCCGCCCCGTCCTTTTCCTCCTTTCTTGCTCGATCTGAAGTTCCCAGGAAAAACGGCTGGGCTTTGCCAGAAGACAGAGTCTTAAAGCACAGGAGAGACACAGTCTCCCAGTGACTCCGTGGCGCAATGGCATCGCGTCTGGTTCCAGGTCGGAAGGTGGCGTGTTCAAGTCACGTCGGGGTCAGGGACGTCCGTTTCCCCAGCTGATGCTCCAGCCGCCGCCAGCGCGGTGTGCGCGGACCCCGGGCTTCCCTGTAGCTGGGCCGGCAGCATCTTTTCTTGTCCGCTGGGGATGCATCAGGCCCGGGCCCTGCCAGAGGACCCTCGGCCGCCCCTTACCCACCAGAGACCCTGGTCTCTTATCCGAAACACAGCCGCTCCCTCTTGGGAGCTGCCCAGGACTCAGGGGAGGGTGTCTGTTTGCATGTTTGATTGCTTTAGGAAAGACACGTCATTAAAAAATTAAAAAACAGTTGTGTTTCTAAAGAAACCAGCTTGAATATTTACTAAAGACATCTATGCAGTCGACCAAAGAAATCCCACATGACTTTCCTCTTTAAAAAGTTCCTCGCAGCCCCATGGAGCTTGCTGCCTTCTCACTCTTCCTTAGGAAACATTTCGAACATACAGAAAAATAGGATAGCGTCAGGAAGCCCCTCTACCAGTCACCTGGGTGGCCTGGAAAACGGGCCTCGGGACTCCTTCCCCCACGGAGGCCCTGGGTCCCGGGACCCTCCGGGGGTAAATGCAGAGGGAGCCCCGCCTTCCCGCCTCTCCCGGGTCCCAGCAGCCCCAGGTCCCTGCACTGGGAGAGGGAAACGGGGTGTTCTCCTGCCCGCCCCCAGCACCTCCACCGGGCCACTCGGCCCTGGAGAGGACAGGGGGGGCGGAGGGCAGCTGCTCCCACACCTGGCAGAGGGTGTCAGGCTCTGGGTTCAAAACACACCTGGAAAAGCCAGAAGAGGGGAGTCAACACCAGCCGCCAGGTCAGGTCAGGGGGCTGGATCAGGAAAACCTCTGCAGGTGGAGCGGGGAGGGGGAGGGGAGAGGGGAGGGGGAGGGGGGAGAGGAGGGGGAGGGGGGAGAGGAGTGGGGGGCAGGGGTTATGCGAGTCCCAGGACCAGATAAGCCGGGATGTGACAGCTGCAGAAATCCACTTGAAAAACTGGCAAGCACACGCAGCGGCTCGTGCGGCTGCGGCTGGGCCGTCGGGGTGCAGGGGGCGCCCGCAGGGGCCTTGGAGGGGTTCTCAACACGCCCTTGGGAAAGGGGCCGAGGTCCCCGGCTGGCAGCCCCCCGAGTCCCGGACGCTGGACCAGGAACTGACCTGCCGCGGAGCCTAAATGGGTGCTCAGCGCCCTGACCCGCGCACGGATGAGCCACGCTCAGGTGGTGGTGGTAAAAACCACTCGGATAAAAGGTAAGCTTGGTGTCACTTGTTTTCTGCTGTCCCCCCAAAACCTTAGGCTTCTGTTTCCGATTTAGAAAATAAAAACTAAAACAGACAGCTGTACTGAACTGCAATACGTACAGCCTTCTTGCAATGAACAGTGTCTTGAAAATACCCGGTCATCAATTAAATCGTCTGGTGCAGATTCAGTTTGGTTAAACGGCAGCAAGGTTTACTCTTCGTTTCTTTTTTCCTTTCCCCCCACCGATCCCCTCCCCCTAGTAGAGTTGGCCAAAGACGAGGCTGGACTTGTCTGTAAGACCAAGCTCGGAGGATGAGCCCCCAAAATGTTTAGGGAGGTGTTCCTATGATGTCACCTCATAATAGTAGATTTTTTAAAATGCCCCCCCCCAACCCCCCAAAAAGGAAAGGCTCAGGCAGTGGCTCTGCAGGGACAGGGCTCCCAGATGGGCCTTGTAGGGACATTACCACACGCTGGGCGGCGCGGGGTGGGGGGTGGGACACAGAAGTCCTGCTGGAATAGACTGCACCCCTTCCTTCCCAGGAACTTTTTCTCACTCTGCAAATACTGCTGGAAACACATATGAATATGCGTGTATATAGCATATACATATATATGAGTACTTGTATATTACTAAATTCCTGTGGTTTTAGCCAACCCATTGTGTGGTATGTGTCATAGTGGCCTGATAAATTATGACAACAGGTAAAGGACAAAAGCGGTTCACAGGAAATGAAACATGAATGATTTTAAACACATGAAAAGGATGTGCTTTCAGAAACGCAAATTAAAATTAAAATTTCAATGAGCTATATTTAACACATGAGATTGGCATGACCAAAAAGCTGAATGGCAAGATGGAAGCTGTGGGCAAACAGGTAATCTCATATATTACCATGGGGATATAAATTGGTAGGACCACTTTTGAAGGTAATTTGGTAATAACCTTTGAGATTTAAAGTTCAATACCCTTTGATCCAATATCTAGTCATATAACTTCTAGAAATCTGTCATGTAGAAATAATTGCATATGTGAATAACTGAATAAAATGTGTAAATAAATAAGCTCATTGAATAGTTCCTGAAATAATGAACACGCTTATTTTTCTAACAGTCTGCATTATTTTATTTTAAAGAAATATACTAGCATTCACATATATGTATATGCTATATAGACACATATTCATATGTCTATATAATCTATACACATGTATCACATAATGTATACACCATATCCATATATCACATATGCATGTAATACAAACATATTTGTAGATATACCTATATCCAGACATATATATTTGCATGTATATGTATATTCATATGTTACTGTGATAATTTTTTTAATTTGGCAATAAAAGTAAGAATATATTCACCATAAAAAATAAAGGAAAGGAAAAATCAAAAAAAAATTTTATTCACCAGAGCATAACAAAAAGTGACATATAAAACAATAACTGTGCTGGTTTGAATGTATTATGTCCCCCAAAATGCCATTATCTTTGATGTAATCTTTGTGGGCAGACTTATCAGTATTGATTAGATTGTAATTCTTTGAGTGTTTCCATGGAGATGCACCCCACCCAACTGTGGGTGATGACTCTGATTGGATACTTTCCATGGAGGTGTTGCCCCACCCATTCAGGATGAGTCTGAATTAAATTACTGGAGCACTGTATAAGCTAAGACAGAAGCAGCGAGCTTGCTGCAGCCAAGAGGGACACTTTGAAGAATGCACAGGAGCTGAGAGAGTAGCTGCAGATGAGAGACAGTTTGAAGATGGCCATCAAGGCAGACTCTTGCTCCAGAGAAGCTAAGAGAGGACAAACGCCCCAAGAGCAACTAAGAGTGACATTTTTGAGGAACTGCAGCCTAGAGAGGAACGTCCTGGGAGAAAGCCATTTTGAAACCAGAACTTTGGAGCAGATGCCGGCCATGTGCCTTCCCAGCTAACAGAGGTTTTCCAGACACCATTGGCCATCCTCCAGTGAAGGTATCTGATTGCTGATGCATTACCTTGGACACTTTATGGCCTTAAGACTGTAACTGTGTAACCAAATAAACCCCCTTTTATAAAAGCTGATCCATTTCTGGTGTTTTGCATTCCAGCAGCATTAGCAAACTGGAACAATAACCTTGGTAAGAAATATGTTAGATCTTTGTAAAAAAAAAGTAAACAAATTTCTTAAACTATACAAATGCTTGAAGAAATAGTATCCTAAATATTTTGAGGCTATCCTTGTGCCCACCTATTTGAGGCTTGACCCAAACCCAGTCGAAATAACAACAGAGTTTTTTTAGAACTTTACAAAATTATTCTAATGCCTTTCTGGAAGACTAAACCAATGACTACATGTGTCAGTTCGATGTATTATGTCCCCCAAAATGCCATTATCTTTGATGCAATCTTGTGTGGGCAGATCTATCAGTGTTGATTAGATTTTGGAATCCTTGGAGTGTTTCTGTGGAGATGCACCCCACCCAACTGTGGGTGATGACTCTGATTGGATAATTTCCATGGAGATCTTACCCCACCCATTCAGGGTGGGTCTAAATTAAATCTCTGGAGCCATATAAATGAGCTGACAAACAGAAGGAACTCAGGGAGCTGAGAGTGACATTTTGAAGACC
Source organism: Choloepus didactylus (assembly GCF_015220235.1). Classification (NCBI taxonomy): domain Eukaryota; kingdom Metazoa; phylum Chordata; class Mammalia; order Pilosa; family Megalonychidae; genus Choloepus; species Choloepus didactylus. Next base: position 12,575,544 of record NC_051324.1, read on the forward strand.
AACTGAGAGTGACATTTTGAAAAGGAGCTACAGCCAAGAGAGACACATTAAAGAATGCACAGGAGCTGAGAGAGTAGCTGCAGATGAGAAACAGTTTGAAGATGGTCGTTGAAAGCAGACTCTTGCTCTGGAGAAGTTAAGAGAGGACAAACACCCCAAGAGCACCTAAGAGTGACATTTTTGAGGAACTGCAGCCTAGAGAGGAATGTCCTGGGAGAAAGCCATTTTGAAACCAGAACTTTGGAGCAGATGCCAGCCACATGCCTTCCCAGCTAACAAAGGTTTTCCGGACGCCATCGGCCATCCTCCAGTGAAGGTACCCGATTGTTGATGCATTACCTTGGACACTTTATGGCCTTAAGACTGTAACTGTATAACCAAATAAACCCCCTTTAAAAAAGCCAATTCATTTCTGGTGTTTTGCATTCTGGCAGCATTAGCAAACTACAACACTACTTAAAAACAAAAAGAAAAAAAATTGAAATCTGGAGTGGCCACGGTGCACACCTTTACAGAAGAATGCCTTGGAGTTGCAGACCCAGAAACAAAGGCTCTTTAGTTTAATAATTAAATCTACAATGAAGGAGGCATCACAAATCAGTGGGAAAAGACAGAATTAAGCAAGACAAGTGCTGGTAGAATTAGTGAACCATATAGAGAGAGCCCCACTTCACACCACACATCAACATGTATTTCAGATGGATTAGAGTAAAATCTTCTGACCACTGAAAACATCTGAAAGAAAAGAAACCCCAGCACACCTAGGGTCAATATCTTAGGTTGAAATGATATTTGCTATCAAAAGGAACCAGGGCAGTTGGGAGAAAAGTCTGAGTCTAGGCCTAGGACAACGGGAAAAAAAGGTGACTCTGGGCTACTTTGTTAAGCCAGAACGTGTATGGAAGGAGTTAGAATAATGGGCTCATTGTGATGGAGCTGGTTCAGAGAGGTTTCCACTGTATATACACATCTATATAAATATTCACACATATAGGCATGCATGTGCAAGTGCACAGATATACAAACACACGGATGGTGATGTCTAACCATATATGTGTGCATGCATATACATGCCTGTATCTCACATCTCCACCCACTCTAAGTGACAGCAGGCCAAAGACACCCCAGCAACAAAAAGCACACCTAGTGACCAGATGACAGTCTCTAAAATCAATAAGATCGGGAGTCTTGTGGTGGCTGAATCTGTCTGTGTCATGTAGGAATATAATATCCCTGGAACATTTTCTTCAGGTGGAAAATAAAAAACTGTTAGAACAAAAAAGGAAACTTCAAAAACTAACTGGGCCTTTCCTAAAGAAGCCAACCAGCTCACAGGGGGCCTAGTAGCCAGAGCTGGGACTATCAGAGTATGGAAATATTGACTGAGTATTAATGGACAATAAATAATAAAGAGGACAGGTAGGATGACTCCTCCTTAAAGGGGAACCCGAGACCCGTCAGGTGAACGGGGAGGACTCAGGTGTGGAGACCGTCCCTTCCGCCATCACCCCGTATAGACAGATGAGGCCGGACTCACCCACGAGGGGGGACATTGGGGAATGCAGGGGAAGGGTCACTGAGAGGCTGGGTACATGCCTGGTCTTCTCATGTCTCCCCTGTGGTTCTTAGGAGGGGACGGGGTGGGGGCACTAATTACATATTGTAGAGTTGGGATAACATCCTCAGGAGTCATGAAGTTGCCATTCCCAGTGAGGGACAGATGGACAATGTGGTGCCTCAAATGGGAAACCCTTGGAAGACGCCGGATCATGGAGTCTTCTGAGAATGACCCGAGTAAATGTAATTATCATGTACCTTAGATCAATCTATAATTTGTACTGTTTTTTTTTTAAACCCATATTCCTAGAAAAGCTGTGGAAATACTTCAGAGTAAAACCAGCAAGAGATACTCAGTAATTCAGTGTAGACCAGAACCTGTCCTGCAGGGAAAAAAGTACATTTTGAGTCATTTGACAGAATGACATTAGGGAGAGTAGGAGAGGGAAAACCATTGTATCCAAGTAAATACATGGATGTTGATAAATGCCAGGTCCTCCTGATGCACCAAGATATCTCAATTCTTGGTCAAAACTCAAGGAGGGCTTCAGGGGCAGATGCCAAGGTGGACGGACCTAAACATAAATAGCTAAAAGAAATAATTAGGGTGAGTGTGTATGTTGATGTCTGCGGATGTGAATGTGTGTGTCTGTCTGCAGGTGTAGATATCCAAAGAGGGAGAGAGAAAGTGAGAAAATAGTAGGTGCACACAAATAGTAAAGTAAACGTGGATCATATTAAATGCAGGTGATTGGGGTATGAAGTATCTGAGTGTGTGCTATAATACCCTTTTTCATGAACTCTTTACACTGAAAATTCATGATATGAAGACACACTAGGTAATTGCAACAAAAATTCTCAATATTTTTATGTGGAAGTACTTTACATCTCTTCCCAAAAAAGTTAAAAAATTAACCCAAAAAGAGGAACCAAGAAATGAATGATAAAGTTACGTGAAAAACTAAGAAGAGGGCAGAGTCTCTCCTCCGTGATGAGGTTGAAACCTCTCGCTGCTCCGTGGCCTTCAGGCCTGATGCTGGCAAAGGGCAGTGGCAACTTCCTGACCTGGATGTGGATGGAGGCCTGAGGGAGAGACGCGGTCACCCAGCGCCCGGGGCCCAGGCCCTGAGGACCCACCCGGGGGCTGCGGGAGGTCAGGGGGGGAGCAGAACCCTGGCCCAGCTGCAAGCAGGGATGGCTCTGGGAGAAGCCGGGGCCTGAGCACATCCCCTCCAGGTACCAGGTGGACAGAGTGTGTCCCATGGACAGAGGAAGACACAGAGGGTCAGAGCGATGAGGTGACTTCACCAAGGTCACCAGGGTCCAGGGCAGAGCCTGGACCTTAAACCTCAGTCTTGCCAAGCATGACGCCCGCTAACCCGGCCCTGCGCCCACCCCAGGCCTGGCCGCTGGTGAGCCACAAGCTCTGTGGGTGCTGGTAGCAAGCGGTGCTGCCCCTTCCTCCCCGGGTCCCAGAACAGACATATAGGGGGGTTAGGACACCTCCCCTGGGCCACCAGGGCACAGCTGGAAAGGGAGGTGCACAAAGCAGGAGCCCCAAAGCTCAGGGGTGCCGGGGGCAGGGCCCCTTGGGGGCAGCAGTATCCTCAGGCCTGGGGCCATGGTCATTAAAGGGAAGAATGACGGGAGGCTCAGGGGGACTCTGAGGGGCTCAGCGGGCAGGGGCATGACACAAAGGGCCCTGAGGACCCCCAGTTCCATGGTGGGAGCACCCCAAGGCTCCTGCTCCAGGCCCTGGGGTTGCAGGCCCCTGCTTTCCTGCAGGCTGAGGGCCGCCCTCCCCCAGCTCCAGGCCCCCTGGGGATCCCTGAGCAAGGCCCGATGGCCTCTGTTCTGGGGTGTGAGGGGCCTGAGCCAATGGGGGGCAGGATCTTGATCTGGTCACACTCAACCCACCTGAGGCTGGGCCCTCACTGAGGCGACCCTGTCCTGGCAGAACTGCCCCCTCTGGATGGAGAACCTTCTGGGGCTGCAGCAGGGGAGCTGGAGGCAGGCCTGGAGGAGCAGAGGCACAAGAGGTGACCCTTTTGAGCGTCCTTCCATGTGTGTATGAACACGCCAGAGAGGCACAAGAGGTGACCCTTTTGAGCATCCTTCCATGTGTGTATGAACACGCCAGAGAGGCACAAGAGGTGACCCTTTTGAGCGACCTTCCATGTGTGTGTGAACACGCCAGAGTGACGTCCGAGCACAGCCACTGTTCACACACACATGGAAGGAAGCTCAAAAGTGTCACCTCTGTTCAGGTACAAAGTCCCACCTTCCACTTGGGCTCCACAGTCTCCTCGGGGTCCCTGTTCTGGACCCCAGGCTCCTCCTCAGTGTTCCCTTTGGGGTCCGCAGGTATGAGACTCTTCAGCATGGGCTCCTGCGATATCCGCAGCTGCCAGGAGCCTCTGAGGGACAGGTGGTTCTATGGGACAGGAGTGGACAGGGGGCCTCGGGATCAGCCGCTGCCCTGGGTAAACCCAGGTGAGGTCACCATAAAAAATGTCCCAAAGGCTCAGAAGTAAAATGAGCTGATTTTCTCTGCAGTATCCTGGGCCAGCCACACCTCTACCTGCAGACCCCACGGTGCTGAAACAGGAGCAGGAGGACCCACACAACACCCAGCTGGGGCCAGGCCCTCACTGATGTGACCCTGTCCAGACAGAACTGTCCTTTCTGGACAGAGAATCTTCTGGGACTGGAGCACAGCAGCTGGAGGCAGGCACACAGGAGTCCAGGCTTCTGAGAGCCCCTGGGGCTCAGCGTGGGCTAATCCAGGCCCAGGCCCGGGGACAGAGAAAGGTGACAGCCACAGGGAGACCATGCGGCCCCTGGCCCAACGGGGAATTGTCCATGTAGCATGGAGCAAGAATGCCAGGCCTGTCATCCTCAGCCTCCAGGTGTCCGACCTAAAACCAACAAACATCAAATCCATGTCAGACTCTCACTCAAACACACGGCCCAAAGAGTAATTTAGGGAGGATCATATAGGAGGCACGGCCACCACATCTGATTTGTTCTCATGGTACCTGCTGTCCCCTCCAAGCCACAGTGACGTCCAAGCACAGCCTGTGCTCACACACACATGGAAGGATGCTCAAAAGGGTCACTTGGGTTCAGGTACAAGGTCCAACTTTGGACTTGGGCTTCGCAGTCTCCTTGGGGTCCCTGCTCTGGACCCAGTCACCTCCCAGGGGTTCCCTTTGGGGTCAGCAGGAAAGAGTGTCAGTAGTTTGGACTTCTGCGATGTCCGCAAGAGCCCGGAACCTCTGAGGGACAGGCAGTTCTATGGGACAGGAGTGGGCAGGCGGCCTCGGGATCATCACTGCCCTGGGTGAACCCAGGTGAGGTCACCATAAAAAATGTCCCAAAGGCTCAGAAGTAAAATGAGCCGATTGTCTCTGCAATGTCCTGGGCGAACCACACCTCTACCTGCAGACCCCACGGTGGTCTAACAGGGGCAGATGGACCCAAAAAACACCCCCATGGGGACAGACCCTCACTGAGATGACCCCTTCCTGGCGGAACGGTCGCCCTGGACAGAGAATTTTTCGGGGCCAAAGCAGGGATGCTGGAGGAAGGCACAGAGGAGGACAGGCCTCTGAGAGACCCTGGGGCTTGGTGTGGGCTGATCCAGGACTGGAACCAGGGGATGGAGGAAAGTGACAGCCACCGGGAGTCCGTGCAGTTCCTGGTCCAACGGGGAATTGTCCAGGTAACATGGAGCAGGGACGACGGGGCTGTCATCCTCAGCCTCCAGGTGTCCAACCTAAAACCAACAAACATCAAATCCACACCAGACTCTCACTCAAACACACGGCCCAAAGAGTAATTTAGGGAGGATCATATAGGAGGGACGGCCACCACGTCTGAGTTGACCCCACATTGCCTGCTGTCCCCTCCAAGCCAGAGTGATGCCCAAGCTCAGCCACTGGTCACATATACACGGAAGGAAGCTCAAAAGGGTCACTTTGTTCACGTACAAAGGCCCACCTTTGACTTGCGCTCCTCAGTGTCTTCGGAGTCCCTGTTCTGGATTCCAGGCTCCTCCTCAGGGTTCCCTTTGGGGTCCACAAGTAAGAGAATCCGCATCTTGAGCTTCTGCAATGTCTGCAGCTGCCAGGAGCCTCTGAGGGACAGGTGGTTCTATGCGACAGGAGAGGACAGGGGGACTCTGGATAAGCCACTGTCCTGGGTGAACCCAGGTGAGGTCACCGTAAAAAATGTCCCAAAGGCTCAGAAGTAAAATGAGTTGATTGTCTCTGCAATGTCCTGGGCGAGCCACACCTCTACCTGCAGACCCCACGGTGCTGAGACAGGAGCAGGAGGACCCACAAAACACCCACCTGGGGACAGACCCTCACCGAGGTGAACCGATCCGGGCAGAAACTGTCACCCCTGGACAGAGAACATTCCAGGGCCAAAGCAGGGGTGCTGGAGGCAGGCACACAGGATGACAGCCCTCTGAGAGCCCCTGGGGCTTGGTGTGAACTGATCCAACACCAGACCCAGGGGACAGAGGAAGGTGACGGCCTCCAGGAGACTTGCGGTCCCTGGCCCCATGGAGAGTTGTCCAGGCAACACGGAGCACGGACGACGGGGCGGTCATCATCAGCCTCCAAGTGTGCGACCTAAAAACAACAAACATCAAATCCACGTCAGACTCTCACTCAAACACATGGCCACATGTGTAACTTGGGGAGAATCATATAGGAGGGACGGCCACCACATCTTATTTGTCCCATGGTGCCTGCTGTCCCCTCCAAGCCAGAGTGACGTCCGAACACAGCCACTGCTCACACACACGGAAGGAAGCTCAAAAGTATCACCTCTTTGTTCAGGTACAAAGTCCCACCTTCCACTTGGGCTCCACAGTCTCTTCGGGGTCCCTGTTCTGGACCCCAGGCTCCTCCTCAGGGTTCCCTTTGGGGTCTGCAGGTATGAGATTCTGAAGCTCGGGCTTCTGCGATATCCACAGCTGCCAGGAGCCCCGGAAGGACACGCGGTTCGATGGGACAGGAGAGGACAGGGGAACTCGGGATCAGTTGCTGTCATAGGTGAACCCAGGTGAGGTCACCGTAAAAAATGTCCCAAAGGCCCAGAAGTAAAATGAGCCAATTATCTCAGCAGTGTCCTGGGAGAGCCACACCTCTACCTGCAGACCCCACGGTGCTGCCACAGGAGCAGGAGGATGTGTCACAGCCCAAGACGGCCCCCTCCTGCCCTAACTGCATGGGGAGGATGCTGGAGCCAATCCCGTTCCCCGGGTCATGGCACTTCACCAGCCCTTTCTCCTCAGGGCCTCCATCTGGGGTCGGACACTGTCAACTTCCCCACATGTCACTCCCCTCATGACCATCTGAGGTCAGGACCCTCCTTACCTTGATCCACCCCACCAGGTGGGCAGTACCTGACGCCCCTGTGATTCGGCCACTGCCCTGCACCTGCAGTACCTGCCGGAAAGGACTCCTGAAGAGCTGGTTCTGATTCAGCCTGCAATTGTTGCTCCACTAAGGGGCCAGGCTGCAGCTGGGGAAGGAGGTTCCTCCACACGGGCCCCACGGACCTGAGGAGATGGGGAGCAGGGGTACTGCAGGGAGCTGGGGGAGGGGAGCCCCAGTCCAGGGGATGTGTCCACACAGCGGACGACGGGCAGCCTGCGGTCTCCCAAGACCACAGACAGGGCCCCCCATGACCCTCAGGACAGGGAAGAGGTTGGGGATGTCCCACGGGGCAGTGCACAGATGCTTCCGAAACCTCACACACAGCCCGGGGTCCCTGTCCCTTTCCTGCACCCACTCTGGCTCCCGAGCAGACAGAGGGGACAGGTCTGCCGAGGGCCGTCCAGGTGCACGGTCCCACCTTGAGTCTAAATCTCTGTCCAGGCCCAGCCCCATTGGTGCCACCATCCCACACTCAGTCACCACCTTCCCTGAGTCTCCATCTCCACGTCCCCCACCCACTGCCCTTCCATGGCTGCCAATGAGCTCGGTCCTCAATAATGTCCCAAAATCCTTCTATTCTCACTCACTCATCCCTATAATTTCAAGGTGAGAAATGGGGTACTGGGCAGAGGGGGTTCCCCGGGCCAGGAGCCTCTGACCCTCCAGCAGAGCTGAGGGGGGTGGGAGAGAGCAGCCCCCTGCCCAGCCCTGCGGGGACCAGGAGGAGCCTGGGGTTTGAGTGGGGATGGGCCTGCCTGGCTCAGAGCTGGACGCAGAGCAGAGCTTCCTAAGGGGGCGGGGGGGGGGGGGGCGGCGGCTGAGCAGAACCTAATGGGAAGTGGGAATTTGCCAGGTGATGCGAGTGTCTGGTGAGGGTCCCAGGGAGATGGATTAGTGAGGTTCATGAAAACCAATCCCCACCAGCCTAATGCAAATAGCAAAGTGTGAAGTTCACATCCTTCAGCTGAGCATCAGAACAGAGATGTATTTCCAGGATCAGAAGATATTAAAATAATCATAAGATACTTTCAAGGCATCTGGTTTAGGGACAGACCTTTCTGGCCGTGGAGGTGGACGCAGGGCCCCTGGTGCCCATCCAGGGCTCCTTAGCACTTTCTGAAAGGTGAGCTCCTGCAGGGTCTGACCCCTGTCCAGGGAACCCCTGGGGCTGGGACCCCTCTGAGGGCTGGATGAGCCCCTGTTACCTGGGCACGTGCTCCACGACCCGCACTCTGCTCCGATGCTGCCATTTAGCATGGCCAGGGGCCGGTCACACCGCCTGGAGGGGAGGGGTGGGTGGGTTCCAGGTTAGGCCCCAGGCTGAGGGCACAGGGCAGCGGGGGCTTCCTGAGCCCCGGGAGCCCCTCCTGGTCCCTGTTCTCTGAGCCTGAGGAGCCAAGGGGTGCACCGTGCAGCCCAGATGACAGATAAGTCCCTCCCGAGGGTCCCAGCTATGTTCAGCTGCTGAAAACATGTAAATGTCCAGGTCCAGGTGTGTTTAGGAAGGGAGGAGCTCACAGGACTCCCTGAAATCTCACCTGTGAGCCCGGCCACAAGTCAGCCCCCCACCAGGTCCTGTTCACCTAAGTGCGCCCCAAGTCCTGGGAACCATGGGGAATTCCTCCCTATGGAGCCCCCCGATACCCAGTGAGATCAACCTACTGTCCAATGTGATGACACAAGGGAGGGTCTCCTTCATAAACCCTCTTTTGGGCTATTGACGTGCACCTTCTACAGCAGGGAAGGCTCTGCCCACCAGGATCCTCACCTCTGTGGACACTGAAAAACTACCTGTGATCCAATGACCCAATGGCCTCTGGGGTCACCGAGCTCCTAGTTCAGAAACCCGTGGACCTCATGACGTCCACACTATGTCATGAGCTTATTTCATGTGACCTGCAGGCCAAGCTTGGAAATCCTGAGCTTTCTTCTAATTTGTCCCGAGGAGGCAGTCACGGAACCTCTGGGCCCAGCAGGTCCCCCCAGACCAGCCACCCTGGGCCAAGTCAACTCAGAAGTCCTTCTCCACTCAAAATGATTCTGGGCCATTTGTCCCTTGGAAACGGGGTAAGCTGGGACCCCGTCCTGGAGGTGTGTCCACGTTCTCCTCGAACCCACAGTCACTCTATCCCCTAAATTCAGGACATGTGGTGCCTTGAAGCCCTCCCAAGTCTACCATGGGGCTCAGAGCTCAGGATGGAACATGTGAATGGATAGACTCTTCTAAATCCTTCCCCGCTTAAGCCAGAACACCCCATGACCTGAGAGAGGGGCCTGGTCACTCCCACCGTGTGCTCCCTCTAACTGCCCACACGAGCAGCCAAGGCTGGCTCAGGGCGAGGGCGGCATCAGCACAAGCTGCCCCTGTCCCCCACCCTCTCCCGCATGCCTTTCCACGGGACAGGGAGGGCCGGGCATCTTGTCCCCACAGCTGTGGTCAGCTCTGGGTTAAGGAGTAGCTGGCCCTTGGAGGGATGTGGGGACCTCCCACTTAGAGGACTGAGGACCCGGGTCCTTCCAAGGGCCACCGAAGGCCCCTCTTGGGGCTGCAGGGAGAGTGTGGATGGGGGACTCTTTAGTGCCCTCCCCCCAGGGCTGGTGACATGGGAGAAGCTGTCCAGACCCTGCCAGTGGGGAGAGTGGAGGTTTTATACGAGGGACAGCGAGGGCTGCTCTCCCCGGTAGACACTCATGGTGAGAAGATCTGTTTCTCATGACTTTCCTTGTCCTCGTCACATGGGTCTGGGGGGCAGGGCTGTGGGAGAACTTGCTGCTGCCCACCTGCCCTGGTTGTCCCAACCGGAACCTTCTCCGGGGGCCCGTCCTCAGGGAGTTGCAGCCCTAACTTCCACATCTCCAGAGACTGGGCTCGGCCAGCCTTCCTGAGCGAAATCACCCTCCACCCTAACTGCCCAGTCACCAGGCAGTGTCCTTTCAAAACAATGCCTGGTTGCCCTGACAATGGCTTGGTGAGGTCATCACCAGGAATCCCGACCTGATTGGTCGGAGCAGGGATGATGGTTCCCAAGTGTGGGGACCTCCCAGGGCCCACAGTTGGGAGAGCTGGACTCGAACCCAGGACTCGTGTCCAGGAGAACCTTCCACCTGGGGTCTGGGGACTGCTCCCAGTGTGAACCCTCTGATTCTCAGATACCCCCTCGGAGGACAGGGGTCAATATCGCCTCAGCCTGGTTTTTTTTTTAATTATATTTTTATTGTAGAATTTAACATATTCTACAATACATTGACGTGATGACTTTCCAAGTACAATTTAACAAGTAGTTAGAAAACAAATTTCAAAGAATATTATGGGCCACAGTTCCACAATTTCAGTTTTTTCTCTCATTGCGAAATATAACATATATGCAAAAAATAATTTTCAACCTAAGATTTAACAAGCAGTTATGTAGGAAATTTCAAAAAATGTTATGAGTTACAGTGCCATAATTTCAGTTGTTTCCTTATTGTGAAGTATAACATATGTACAAAAATGTAAGAAGTTTCAAATTACAATTTAACAAGTAGCTATAGAGCAAATTTCAAAGAATTATGGGTTACAGTTTCACCATTTCAGCTCTTTCCTTCTAGCTTTTCTAATACCCTAGCAACTAAGAAAAGGAAAATTGTATAGAGATTCAGTATTCATAATCCTTTGTTAAATTCCAAATTTAACTTTTTATTTGTCTATTGGTGCCCCTTCCTCTAGCTTAATCACTTTCCCTAACTTGTTCTTGTTGAAAAGGGGTGTCAACATTATGGGAAAAGGGGATGCATCTGGTTGATGTTCTTGAAGAGGCTATTGCTTCTAGGTTTGGGGACTTAGCTGGCAAAGGCTTTCTCTGGAGGATTTGAGTTTGTGAAGAGTAAACATAGTGAGTGAAATTTTTATAGTCTCAGGTAGGAACCCAGGTATTCTGTAGGGTTTTTGGGACTACTGTGGACTTGGGCTTATCATACTGTGGTCATTTGGTATATCTAGCTGAAGCTTGCATAGGAGTAACTCCAGGACAGCCCCTTGACTCTCTGAATTCTCTTAGCCACTGTATCCTTATTTTATTGTCTTTCTTTTCCCCCTTTTGGTCAAAAAGGCATTCTTGATCCCCCGAAGTCAGGGTCAGGCTCATTCCTGGAATCTGTGTCCCACTTTGTCAGGGAGTCTCACTCACTTGGGGGTCCTGTCCCACTTCGGGGGGAGGGTGATGAATTTATTTGCAGAGTTGAGCTTAGAGAGAGAAAGTCCACATTTAAGCAACAAAAGAGGTTCTCTGGAGGTGACTCCTAGGCATAATTATAGGTGGGTTTACCCTCCACATTACCACCATAAGTTTCACCCAAGCAAGCCTCAAGATCGAGGGCTTGACTTATAAAGTAGGGGGTTCCTAAGTTCACATGGCATATGTTATGCCCACGATAATCCATCCATACCTTACATTGTCATCACTTAGTTGTACAACCCTCATCCCTCTCCATTTTAACAATTCTCATGACCCAAAGCATCCCATTACTCTTTTCAGCCCTTATTTGTTTCTAGTATCTGTGTGGTACTAGCATGGTAATTCCTAGTAATTACAGTCCTTAGTGTGGAATAGGTCAATTTTTCCCATATACCTTTCTGTTGTCAACTCTCTGTGCCAGTGTCGTACCTTACAAGTATATCATGTAGGCACCATACGTGTAGTGCTGATCTGTGGGAAACGTGCCTTTAAACAACCCCTTTCAATCCCATTCACCTTCAATGCAGCTTTGATACTTAATAATCGTCACCTCTGTTCATTCCCATACTTTTGAATTCACCATCATTAACATATCTGAACATAATAGATTATCATTCCCCCTTCAATAGCTTCTGTATGTCACTAAGTCCCCAATATTCTGCATTATAAGACATTGATTTTACATTGTTCAGGGGGTTCATATTAGTGGTATGTTCCAGTTTGCTAATGCTGCCATTATGCAAAATACCAGAAATGGACTGGCTTTTATACAGGTGTTTATTTGGTTACAAATTTACAGCCCTAAGGCCACAAAAGTGTCCAAATGATCGATGGCGTCCAGAACACCTCTGTTAGCTGGGAAGGCACATGGCTGAGACTAAGTAACTGATCTGGCAAAGGGCGACTTTGGGAAAGACCCTGGGGTGTCGGCAGAGACAGGGTCCCGAGTTTCTCATCAGTGCTGCACCCAGTGACCCCTTCTAGCAGTGGGCAGGGGCTGGGGGGTCACTGTCCTCTCGAGCCCCCTGAGATCCCCACCTTACAGTTACCCCGATAATCCTTTGCATGGATGCCATGTCTGTCCCCTGCACTGCATTCTGGGGTCCGGAGGGATGGCAACCAGGTCTGATTTGTCCACCAGAGTCCCCTCTCACTCTGGCCTCCAGTGACTCCAGGACACTGCCAGCACTTAACAGCCCTGTGGATCGGGGCCCAGGCCCTCCTGGAACTGGATCACCAGAGGGGCCACCTCATGTCCCAGAGGCTCCTCTGGTGGGTTTTCTGTGCCGTTCTTTGAAGGGCAGGCCTGTGCGACTGCTGCAGCCTCCAGAACTCTCTAGGGAACGGGGGCCTATGGAGTATGAGGGCGGCAGGTGTCCTCCGGCTGAGCGCTGCCCAGCTTCCCAGACACAGAACCCGGGAGAGGGCAGAGCCAAGTCCCGGAGAAGGGCCCAAGAGTCGGCCTTCTGAAAAAAGAGCCCAGGACATCCAGGATTCTATTAAAGAAGAAGTCCAAAAGCCGAGGCCTAACATGAGCCAGTTCTGGGCACATCGGGTCTGAAAGAGTCAAGGTCAGTAGCAGGAGAGGACGCGTGACGCCACCCCACGATGTGCGTGAACTCGACACGAGACGTGCCCTTTGTGTCCACATGTCAGAGGATGGTGCTGGAGCTCAGGCAGGAGCGAAGTCCCAGGGACACATTTCCTTCCACCCCAGGCCCTGGGTCGTGGCACTTCCTCAGCTCCTACCCCTCATGGCCTCCAACTGGGATCGGACACTGTGTCACCTGCTCTCTGGGTCATTCCTTCCCTGGCCCTCCAAAGCCCCCAGGCCGGGAATCCCTTTGCCCTGATCCCTAGCACCAGGCGTGCAGCGTGTGCCCACAGGGGCCCCAGGCAGGGAACCGCCGTGCAGCTGGGCTCATGGATGAGGTGGCTCTGGTCCACCCCGGGGTACCCCAGATGCCTGTCTCAACCAGGATGGCAGATACCAGCCAACTGAGGGAGCCCTGCTGTGGGGACAGACATGGGAGGTCAGCCAGGGAGGTCACCAGGAATCAGCCCCAGGACCCCGGGGTGCAGAGAGGGTTTGGATGGTCACCAACTCCACAGAGGTGATCCAAAGGGTAACTCGGGTCCTCTGCTCCCTACAAATGGGTCACCCCTGCCTTGCGCCTCAAGGACAGATTCTCCATGGGCTTCTTTGGTCATGTCCCGTCAGCTCTGACTGTCCTGGGAAGTGACAGTGGACCCGTCCCAGCTTCACCACCACAATCTTCATGGCAGTCAAGACAGGGACCCTGTGACCCGAGGACAGAGACAGAGCCTCGGCTGCGGGCTTCGGAGGCAAACACGAGAACAGTGTGCGCAGAGGGCATGCGGGGGCCTGCCTGCGTAGGAGGCCACGAGGGGCTGCGGGATTTGGCTCCTGCCTGTGTTGCTGGTGACCTCTTTTCTGAGGAATCTAAAACTGAGGATGCCGACTCCTTCTCCCCAGGCTGCCCCCATAGACCACCTGAGGCTTTCTGTTCTGCTGATGAAGAACCAGTTACTCCTTCTGATATATTTAACAGAACTTGTTCCCCAAAATACTCAAGTATAATTTCCAAATGATAGAAAGTGGAAAGGCCTTACTATAATAACTGGAGCAGATAGTTCATATCTTTCAAGTCCTACAGTAAAAAAGCATAGAAGCGAAGGGGCCCAAGCCAGAAGGGAGAGAGTGAGAAACAGTCTCGCAGAGCCTGGTAGAAGCTGTGAATGTCCTCAGGAAAGCAGGAAGCCCTTGTCAACCTTCTCAGATGGAGATAACCTGCAACCATCTTGTCCTCTGTGTAAAAAGAAAACAGAAGGGGGCTGTGGCTGTTACTTCAATCATAGATAAAAGTCATAAGCGATGTTAACAAGGCTGAATACAGTTTTGATCAAACATATGCTTATTAACATGCTATAATGGCCAGACTAATTATAGAATGAAATAAGAAAACTATTCTAAGAAATTAGACATAATCAATAGCAATCTCTTTTCTATTTTTAAAGTAAAAGTTAATTATAGTACTCTTACAGAAGTCATAGCTTAATTAGTAGAAATATTTTCAGTAGAGTTTTTCAAATGTTCAAGGTTAAGTTTGAATCTCTAATAATTCTATGAATACCCTCCTTTTTTTTGATTCACCTGTGGTTCACCACCTATCCATCACCCATGGTTGAAACCTAAAAACAGAATAGGATTGAATTGAATGCATCCTATATTAAAGGCTCTATAAAGACTCTGTAACAGGCTGGAGGGGTCTTCTGATCTCATATCCAACTAATTCTAGAAGGGACAGAGGTCCCCATGCTTGGTAATGGGTCAACTTATTTTCACATTGTAAACTTGTTCCTTTAACCTTAAGTGCTCCTTCAGTAAAAATGTGTGAAAGTTGAATTCTTGTCTCGGGTGCTCTTTGTTTTGAACTATCGTCTGTCCTATACTCTCATTGGAGTGGGAGGTTGCTAGAATGAAGCCCAAACCAACTGAATCATGACCTGAAAAGGCTCTGGCCTTTTCTAATGGAGATCACAGCTTTGAGGTGTCAAGAGACAAACCTGTGACAAACTGGTGCCCAGTGTGGGGCTCGAGACAAGAATAATTTTGATTTTATATTTCGTATCTTGGTTAATTTATCCCTAGGACTTGAAGCACAGTCTAAGGTAATGGCTCAACCTTGAAATTTAGACAGCAATCTGGAGGGCTCCAACCCCACTGAAAAGAGGGACCCTGTACCCTCACTCCCAAATAAGGCATTTTTTTCAAGAGGAGCTGGGGAAATGGTTGGGCTAAGGACAGGAGAAGGGTGCAGCCCCAGGTGAGGGCCTCAGAGCTTTTCCCCAGGAAGATGAGGCTGCCAGGCTCAGCCCATCAGCCCCAGCACCTGCCAAGCCACTTTCAGCCACTGAACATACGTGCGTCTGTTGGGAGATGAACAAATCCACTTATGGACCAAAGCAGCTGCTCTGCCTCAACCATCATGGAAACCCCTGGTCTCCAGTGGTCACTGAGGCACCTTCTCCAAGGGGCTTCTGAAGGTCAAGCTACGTGAGACAGGGCATGCTTAAGAGAAATAAGCCTCATTCTCCCGTACCCCAAGGAAACCTCTCTCCTGCCTTCTTCCCAGCACTTGCCACCATAGGGTGGGGGGGCCGATGCTGATAGGATAAGGCCAGCCAGCTTTTTGCCTCCTCTCTTTAACTCCCCACAAGCCCTCACTTCCTGTGCCTGCTAACATTGGCAATAAAGAGGAGAAAAGAAGAGGCCCCCATCTCCTGATGCCAGAGATGGGATCCCAACGTGGCAGAGCCCAAGTGCCTCTGTAAACTGAAGCATGCTGTTTCGGAACAAGCGGGGTGATGGCATTCACTGTTATTAGAAAAGTACAGTGGAGTTTTGCGTGTGTCCATCCTGGGACCAGCTGAGGACTAAGCCAGCATGGGCAGCAGCTGTGGTCCAGGGCAGGGCCTGGGGGGCTGGAATCCTTACATCCAGTCTCCCCACCGCTCATGAGAAAGGACAGCGATTCTCCCACCTCCACCCCACCCAGGTCCCCATCTCCCCACGGGCTAGGTAATGCTGGGCAGGTAGTGACCAGGACACAGATGCTCAGGAAAGCAGTCATCCAGCGAGGTTACCCGGAGCAAGAGACCCAGCCACTGGCGCTTCTGAGTATTAAACAACAACAACAAAAACGCAATTAGCCTCCAGTCGTGAGTCTCCATCCAGACCCAGGAAGACGCAAAGCTCTACCTCAGGGAATTTTCCAAACAAAATACATGTTTCTTTTTTGCTTCTGCCTCTATTCAAGTTCACCAAGAGACAGGGGGAACCCTCCGCTGACCGGAAGCCTGGCTGGGTAGCGGAACGAAATGCTTCTTGGTAAAGGTCTCCTCCAAGGAGGCAGGCAGTGCGCACCCCAAATCCTGCCCTCGCCCCCTTCCCGGGCCCGGATCCGCAGCTCCCTCCCGGCTTGCTACCCCTTCTCCCTCCAGGAAACGGACGGTTTCTCAGGACTCCAGGATGGGCACGCAGCTTCTAAAACCTGCTGGCGCAACCCTACGCCCCCACCCCCACACCCCCTCCATCCTGACCATTACGAAGCGCTCCCACATCCGCACATCCTCCCGCTCCTCATCTTACCCAGCGAAGCTGCCCCCAGTCCCCCGGAAAGGCGCCCCCCGCAAGCCCGCCCAGAAGCTGGAGCAGGTGCAGCCCCTCCGCGCTCCCGGACGCGTCTACACAAACTTGTTCGCCCGTGGCTGGGGGAAACCCTGCTCTCAGCCCGCGCGGGGGTCCCGGCCTGGGCAACCGGGAGGCAGCACTCACCCGCGATCCCGGACCGCTGGGGCCCCCGGCACCGGTGGCCACGCGCCCGCCTCCCCGGGGCGCCGAGCCCGCAGCCCCGCAGCGCCCGGAGCCGCTGCGCCCCCGGCGCCCGCACACCCCCGGGCCGCCCGCGGCGAGCGGACAGAGGCGCCCCCGGCCCAGGGCGCCGGCCGCCTGGCTCCCTCGGGCTGCGGCCGTCCGGGGTGCGCGGCGGCGGCGGAGCGAGCGGGCGCCGCGCGGGGAGGCAGCGGCGGGCACTGGGCGGCGGGCGAGCGAGCGGGCGCCCGGCTCTGCACATGCTCACTGGCGCCGCGGAGGGGCAGCGGCCGGCCGCCCCCGGGTCCTAGAGGCGCCCGCCGCGGCTCGCCGGGAGGGGACCCACACCCTGACCCGGCCGGGGGACACGCACACGGGCCGCGGCGCCTCGCGACACTGCCACGCAACGAAGCTGACACCCACTCTCTTCCGCACGCGCCCAGCAACAGCCTTACTCACTGTGATACACGCACCCGACTGCATAGACAGCCACACACACACACACGCGTATACAAACGCACTGGGCGCTGCCACACACGAGCACGCCGCCCGCCACACGCAGATGCAAACAGTGGCAGGCGCACACTGACACAAAGACACACTGAGAGTCCTATTTCACAGACAAATACATTGACAGCCACACTCCCATGCACACACGCCCTGGGCTCTGTCTCCCAGAAGCAAACTGTGATCCTGTGACAGGCGCACACACACATCAGCACACACACTGCCCCACAGTTGTTCACCCTGATCCAAACACAGAATCAGACACACACTGGGTCACTGTCCTGTAGAGACCTAAACACTGACACCCACATTCTTGTGCACAGACACACACAGCTCTGCCACACACTCACAAACAAGCACATACAGGAATGCACACACACACAGTCTGATACAGTTACTCATGGAGTCACTACCACACGGACAAACACACTGACACCCTCTCCCCTGCCCACACATACAGAGCTCTGCCACCAGCTTACTACACTGCCCCACATGACACAAGCAGCCACACTCAACACCCAGTGACAGACCCACACCTTGACACAGTCACTCACAGAAGCAGGGGCTCATTCCGGGGTCCACTGAGACGCTCTTGTTTAGACACACAGAAGGCTCTGACACACACACACTGAGGTGGACATGCACTGATATAGTCACGGCTATACAACCACACTGCTGTACCCAATACTCCTCTTTAAGGGCTGGATCCAACCTTCAGCATTTCCCACACACACACCCCACCCCTGCTCCCCAGAAGCCCCAAGCCCCAGTGTCCACCCCTGCCCTGCCGGGTGCACCGGAGGGCTCTGTCCTCACCCAGGGCTGCCGCTGAGATGCTCAGAGAGGCTGAGGCCCCGCAGAGGCCGAGGGAGCAGGTGGCTGTGGCCCTAACCCCGTCTTCCTGAGACGGAGTTTCTTGCCTCCAACTCCCGCTAGGGGCAGAGCTGCCTGGCAAGGCTGAGAGGAGCCCGTTTTCAACAGGTGCGGGATGGGCAGGGAGAGGAATAGTCTGGGACTGTTAGGAGCCCCGTTTATGTAGGTCAGTCAAGTGGGTCCCGGACGAGAAGAGACTTGCTTAAGTTCACCCAGTTAGTCAGGTAAAGCGCCAGGATTCGAACAGAGTCCACACCCTCAGAATGAAGGTTGAGGGTGCTGGAGTCCTTGAGTTATTGAGGGGTGCATAGAGTGAGAGACGGGCCCTGTGTCGCCCAGCATTCCTAGCTTGCAGAAAACTCCTTCTCACATGCATGTCCTTCACAAAATGTGAATATTTGTGCTGTTACAACACAACACAACAACAATCCACCATGCACTTTTACAATGCTTTCCAGGTTCAAAGCCCTCCCCAGAACCAACGACCTCATTTGCAGAACCCAGTGCAAAATGACATGTGGGTTCCTGGTTCAAATAGTGTTAAGACTTTCAAGATGATGACGGCAGAACATGAAGCCAAGCGCCAAGCCCTTTGAGTACAGGGCCCTGTGTGACTGCACAGCTGGCACATCCGTGAAGCTGGCCCTGCCCTCAGGGACCTATTGTCCCATGTAAAAGTCACAATAATCCTGCAGTGTCTTCATATACCCAATTACAGATGAAGCTCCTGGGGCTCAAAGGTGGATGATTGCCCCAGGCTCCCAGCAAGGAGGGCAAGAGCGACTTGAGCCCAGCTCCTGTGGAAAGCCAAGCACTGCCCCCCAGATGCCTCTCAGTGGGGGAGGCCACAGCTGCCTTCAGGGAAGAGTTGCCTCCAGGAAGTCTGCCTGATAGGCACCTGCACTGCCAAGCCTGCAGGGGAGCTTCCCAGGCCCTGTGAGGGAGACAGGCAGGGGCCCCTGCTAACTCTGGGCAGAGATGTTGAGAAAGGGGGTGCATACGAGAATCCATGAAGTGGCTGAGAAAGGCTTGGAAGGCGCAGCTTTGGCCATGTGCTGGCTGTCAGAAAGGCCAGGGGTGTTTCAGAGCGGGGACCAGGTCCTCCTCCCCAGCAGTGGTGACAGATAAAGGGTCTGAGGAAGCTGTATCGCAGGATAATATCTCTACTGAGGAATTTGATGATGAGAACGCTGATTCCTTCTCTCCATGCTGCTCTCATATTCCACCTGATGTTTCCTGTTCTGATAGTGAAGAAGCAGTTATTCCTTCTGATATAGAAGCATATTTAACAGAACTTTTACCTAAAACACTCAAGTACAATTTCCAAATGGTAACAAGTGGAAAGGCCTTACTATGATAACTGGAACAGATGATTCATATCCTTCAAGTCCTATATTGGAAAATTATACTGAAGGAGATGCTAAACAGTTAAAAAAAGCTGCGAATATTTTCAAGAAAGCAGAAAGGCCCTCTCAACCTTCTTATGTATAGATAACATGTAATCATCTGGTCCTCTGTGAAAACAGGATGGAGATGCAGCTGTTATTTTAATCATAAGTCATAAATAATGTAGCAAGGTTAAATACAGTCCTAATCAAATGTATGTTTATCAGTATTATGTAATAGGTAAACTAATCATAAAATAAAATGAGAAAACTATATTAAAAGTTAGAGACAAACAATAGTAATCTCTTTTCTAATTTTTAGACTTTGCACAAGTAAAAGTAATGCTCTTACAGAAATCATAGCTTGATTAGTAAAAATATTATCAGTAAAGTCTTACAGCCATTCGAAACTAAGTCTCTGATAATGTAGTAACCCTCCTTTGATCTTTGACCACTTGTGAATCAAGACACTTTGCTTCAAAAGTCACTCATACTCATGATGCATCATTTAATGTAAAAATAGAATCTGACTTAATCAATGGTATTCTAAATCAAGATACTATAAATTCTCTGTAACTCAGACAAGGGGGAGCTCTCTGATCTCATGTCCGGCTGCATCTGGAGGAGCAGGGGCTCCCAGGCTTGGTAATGTATCAATTGATTTTTACATTGTAAATTTATTCCTTTTACCTTAAGTGCTCCTTTAGTAAAAATGTGTTAAAGTTGAATTCTTGTCTTGAGTGCTCTTTACTTTTAAACTATTGTCTGTCCCTGTACTCTTAATTGAGTGGGAGGTTCCTTGATGAAGCCCAAACCCATTTAATCATGACCTGATAAGGCTCAGGCCTTTTCTAATGGAGATCACAGGTTTGAGGTATAAAGAGATGAACCCATGACAGCTGCCTGCCGCTGGCCTGATAGCAGTCACTCCCAACCATACAGTTATCATCTGTGGCCATGTCCTAAAAGCAATTGTGGGAAGATA
Organism: Choloepus didactylus; assembly: GCF_015220235.1. Lineage (NCBI taxonomy): Eukaryota > Metazoa > Chordata > Mammalia > Pilosa > Megalonychidae > Choloepus > Choloepus didactylus. The sequence goes on from NC_051324.1 coordinate 12,595,913, forward strand.
CCCTGACATCACATGGATCTATGCTGGCCCGACAATGTGCTGACACATGTCCAGTTACTGTGGAGTAATGTACCCTCTACCATCTCCCATGCAGATCTGCAACTAAGAATCAGACCAATCTGATCCCACTTCAATCCCATTTTCCCGTCTTCCTAGATCCCCATTCTGGGGTCCTATGTATTTACACTGGCTCCCAGCTTTGTATTATCTGCTGATTTTTCCTTCCTTCCTTCCTTTCTTCCTTCCTCCCTCCCTCCCTTTCTCACCTCCTTCTCATCCATCCATCTATCCTTCCTTCCTTCCTTCCTTCCTTCCTTCCTTCCATTCATCCATTTATCTATCCTTCCTTTCCTTTCATTTATTTACTGAGCAAGGCCCCCACTATGTGTTCAATTTGGGTTGAACACTAGAAACTCTTCATAAGGAAGAGCTCAGTCCCCTCAAGGAGTTTCCAGTGTAGGACACTTGACAAGGAAACAGATCCAAAGCGCCATTCCCAGGACTTCCCCCTCCTGACTGCAAGATGGCTACTGTAACTCCATACATGACGTCCCCAAATGGCAATGCCCAAGGGCAAGAAGGAAGGGGACATTTCTTCTCATGATTCTCCCTTGTCAAGGAAGAAAAACTTTCCCACAGTCCCCAGCCACCCACCCACCCACTCAACTTCCAGGTCCCATTGGCCAGAACTGGGCTACAAGCATATCCAAGGAGAATGGATTTAGGTCAAGCCAGGATTCTCTGAGCACACTGCCACCTAATCAAAACTTTTCCTCTGCTAGAAAGGAACATCTTGGGCGATAGCTATTGGTAAGGCAGCTAGCTGGGTGCACCACATATGTAAATGGTGCATTGGAAACTAAAATAACTTTTAACACCAGTTTGGAGGAATTCGGGGAAGGCTTCCTGGAGGAGGTGACATTTAAACCATCTTTTGAAAGAGCAGTAGCTGTCATCTGGAACATAGAGAGAAGGGGAGTCATTCCAAAGGGGGGGCAGCATCCGGTGCTAAGACAAGGAAACAGGAAACACATGACATGTTGGGGGGATTGCCAGTAGCTTGGCATAGTTAATGAAAAGTCAGGGGACAGTGATTGACTGTCTGACCCCTCCTTCAGACCTCTGACACCAATGGACAAGGCAGGACTGAGGACCAAGCCTGAGCCATCACCATGGTGAGCTCCCTCCTGTCACCTAGTCACCACCACCCTTTGGAAACAGTCATCCAACAAGTTATGACTCACCAGTCCCACGTGGTGCCTCATGTTGACCAAGGCAGGCAGGCTGAGAAGTCACAGGCAGCATGATGACAAGCGCAGGCAGGGGCTCCGAGCCCAGCTCCATCGTCCCTCTCTCCTGGAGCAAGCCTGTGATCTCTCTGAGCCTCAATGTCTCATCTGTAAATTAGGGAAAATGTACCCATTATTGGTCACTTGCAAGGATCACATCAAACGCCTGTGGAGTTAACATCTTCCCACAGAATAATCACATAACACATTTTAGTAATTACTCTATGAAGGGATTTTCCCGAGACTTTGCTGAAGCCCAGATATAATTCAGGCACAGTGCTCTCCTGCTCTCCAGGCTGGTAGTGCCTTCTCGTCCTCCAAATGCCACCTCCCCAGAGATGCCTTTCCTGACAGCCCAGCTAAAGCAACTGCTTCACTCTGCAGTTCCCAGTCTTTATAAAACTTACTACCCCCTCATTACCTTGTGTATTCCTTTGTTTATTATCCATCTCCTCCTTCCCAACACTCACAGCTGGAAATTAAGCCCCACAAAACCAGGGGATTTTCTGTCTCATTCAGAAGTAGATCCCTGGTGTCATGCTTAATTCTTGGCACAGAAGGCATGCTCATGAGATATTTATTAAATAAATAACTAATTGATTTGTTAAAAGGAGGTGTGCCTAGCATGACATATCTTTAATGAGCCCAAGTTGATTTCCCATGGCCGCCATGTTTCTTCCTAGGAACTCAGAGCCTCCTTCTTGCTCTGGTCACAGACTGATCCCTGTCAGTGTCCAGCCAGCTGGTTCCATCTGTCCACTGGATACAACTGGCCACCAGGGAGATGGGTGGGTAGAGAGTGTGGCTGGCTCACTGCACTAGGTGAGGAAGCAGGTGCCCTGGCAGCACCCGGCAGCACACGCTTTGTGGTGACCTCCTCCTTCCATGGCCACATACAGAGTTCTGGCTGCCATGCCTCCACTCCCCCAGCCTGCAGAGCCACCTCAGCTTGGCTGTCCCAGAGCCAAAGTGTTGCCTTTTGCTCCTGTGCAGCATCATATCATCTGAAAAAGCATCGATCTGAGACTTGGAAGACTCTTGACAGCATCTGGCAAGGGGGGCTGCAGGTTCTCCTTTCTTTCTTTGCCTTTTTTCTTCCCCTGTGGTGATGTGAACTATTCAATATCCACTGCCTGCAACCAGACCTGAGGCTGAGTTCAATAATTTGATGGGCAACATTTTCACTAGCTCTCTCCTGTGAGTGCCACAGCGACTTAAATATGTATCTGTAAAGATGCTAGTGACACAGATGGTGATTGTACCCCCTGCTGCACTGTGCCTGTAGACAGCAGGATGGGGGAGGAGCACAGGGTGGGGTGGGAAATCTGTGTACCTGCCTGGGAAGCGGGGCGCCTCCTGATAACTCACCTGGGAGTAGGGGGACTTCCCTGCATGGGCCACGGGCAGGACAGCGCTTGGGCTGGAGGGGCCCAGAAAGTTTCAGGAATTCAGGGCAGCAGAGAGAGCACTGGACTTGGAGCGATGAAGCCTGAGTTCCTTTCTTGGCTAGACCTGAATAGTCTCTGCAGCTTCATGCAACACACTTTCCTCTCCAAGTCCTGATTTGCTCCTTTGTAAAATGGGCACACTGCCTAGTTGCTATTTAAGGGCCTTTCTTTAAGGGAGACAGGGGAATAAAATCAGAGTGCTCTGGAGTCAGTTCTACTTCTAAAGCTGGGCATATTACATCATTTCTCCAAGATGTAATTTTTTAATTTGCAAAATGGGGAAAGTGTTTCATCTCTAGTGTATACGTCCTGGCACAGAGTTCAGTGAAGGGTAGCTATGACAGTCCTTCCAGCTGCAACCAGCCCCGGCGTGGCTGCTGACATGGCAGGTGCTGAGATGAGGCTTTGGGGATTGGGTTTCTAGCTGCCTGACCCTCCACCCCTCCTACCAGCCCAAGGGCTGCAACTGCCGGGTCTGAGAAACAGAAGGCATTGAAGGACCAGCCAGTGCAGAAGCCGAGTGGGTCAGACACAGAGCCCGAGGGATCAGCTGTCAACTGGAGGGTGTAAGGGATCTGGGGCAGCAAGTAAGCCCTGGAGCAAGAGGGTGCAGAGTGGACCCCCTGTGTTGTTCAACCTCCCCATGTAGTGGGCAGTTACAGGTGCTTAGTAGAGGAAGCACCTCATCTTTGTTCCCTTTCTATGAACTTCCCTATAAGTCACTCATCAAAGACCTGAAACTTGCAGTTAACCTTCAAAATCAAGCTGCTAGAGCACCTTGAACTTATAGCATTGCTGAAAGAAGTGGGTTCACTTTAATAAACTCTTTGTTTTGGACCAATTTAAAATTTACAGAAAAGTGGCCAAGATGGGACAGAGAGTTCCCACGTACCCCTCACTCAGGTTTCCCCATTGTTAGCATCCTACCTACCCCTCCCATCAGCGTTGTCATGACCTTGTGCATGGGATAAAAGCCAGGACAGGGAAACATAGGGGTCGAAGTGTGGGAGGGCTAAGGGAGTGGAGAGCTGGGGGTGGGCGGTTGAGGTTTAACCCTTCAGACTGTATTGCCCCAGAGAGTACTGATGCCATCTTCTACCAGCTGAGAAGGGCAGGAGAAGGTGCCATCACTTAGGAAGCACCCATTGTTTGTTGCGTCCTAGGTTAGCCATTTTACATGTGTTGCTTTATTTCATCATCCTCAGAACCCTGTGCACTGTGTACTCATTTTTACCATTTTACAGATGAGAAAATTGAGAGGCTCAGAAGGATGAAGGGACTAAGCCAAGATCACACCACTAGAAAGTGGCAAAGTCAGGATTGGAGCTCAGTCTGTTTGGCTTGAAAGGACCCATCTCGCCTAGTCCCCCCATGCCCACCCACCTGCTCCAGCCTCACCGTGGGCCATATGAAGACAGCCATCTCTTCTCTAACCAGAGGATCCTTGGGCGTCCTTTCCCAGAACAGCATCTCACAGTCAGACATACCCGTGCTTGTCCTCTACCCTCTGATTATGAAGTAATTCCATGGAAAGATGTTGCTGAGTTGTTACGAACAGAGGACGTGGACAATGTCACTGCCAGAGCCCAGGGGATGGGGGAGGAAGGGAGAGCTGTGACTCTCTCAGAGGTCCTTGAGCTGGATCAAGGGATCCTTTTGGGAGAGGCAGGAGAAAGGGATGCTCAGCTACCCACTGGTATCCACACCTGGCCAGAGGCGGAGCCCCTGGGCAGGTGGACTCAACTCGGGAGAAAGCCATTCTGCAACGGGAAATAAATCGGAATGGAGGGCAATAGTGCTTGCATAAATACAATTTTCCTCTGTGCTTCCTCTATTTCCTTCTGTTCCCTTTTATTTGTGCTCCCCAAGGGGAGATAAGGCTAGAGTTGCTAAGAAGGAATGGGAATGGGTGAGAAACTTCTGCCTCCCCAGCAGCTCAACAGACCAGGCTACCCTGCTGCATCCTGATCCCATGACTCCAACCTTAAGCAAAGGTCTCCACCTCTCTGCACCTCCAGATCCTCCTCTGAAAGATGGAGATGATGAGAATGAAGGGAAGCAAGGCCTGCGGGGTCCATAGCACTATGTCTATGATCACACGCCAGCCTCTGACACTGGACTCGAATCCCACAGAGCAGGGCCAGTGTGCCCCACGCTGCTTCCCCAGAGCTTAGAACAGCATCTAGTGCAGCCAGGGTTCAGTGAATGGAGCTTGGGAGCCCCCTTCTCTCTTCATCTAGCCCCTCCATCCCTGCCCAGGAGTGTGTGTGAGCCGGGCATGTGCTCCCAGCATCTGGGAGGAGAGAGACTTGAGCCCTGGCTGGGGTGGAGAATTGGAGGATGGTGAGTGAGTGGTGAGTGAGGGCTAGGAGAGGCAGGGAACTGTGGATGTGGAGGTGTGTAAATAATTCATATAAGGCCTGCTGACCCTGCTTTCTTTGCTTTTGGAATCCTGGAAGAGTCAGGAATAATTTTCAGAGGACTGGGAGGAGAGTTTGCAGAGAAAGCTTTAAAAATGGATTGTTGTGTGGATGGAGAAGAAGGATATTCCAGGATGAGGGGATGGCATCAGCAAAGTCTAGGGCGGCAAACGTACCTGGGGTGGATGGGTAATGGTGAGGAATTCTCAATGTTTGGCATGTGGGTGGCAGCAGAAGGCACGGTAGGAGGTATCTGGCATTTATCCTTTAGCTAGGTGATGGGGAGCCCCTGAAGGTTTTCCATCAATGGATGGGAACAGTGATGAGGTGGGGGTGAGGAAGAAGGGTGATGTGTTCTGACCATTACCCAGGTCTGCTTATTGCCATGGAGACCAACGCTGGTGATGGTGAGGAAGGGCCTTGCTGTTTCTACATTTATGAGTTCAACCCCCAGCATCTTGGGCTGAATTTCAGACAGATAACTGGGGCTACATACCTACTTCCTGTCAGAGAACCCAGGTGAGTAAGCAGTTTTGGCACCTGCCCACCCTCCTCCCCTCTTCCCCAACCCCACCCTACCCAGCAGACAAAGTCCAGGTTGTGGGCTCAGTGGGCCTCTTGGCTCCCCACACCTGAAGAGCCACAGGTCTCAGGGGTGACTCAGGCTCCACGACCCAGCTCCAAGGAGGAAGGAAAGGGCCACTGTCAGCAAGTGCCAGAGTCACTGAGTCTCTGTCACCTTGATTTCCAGCAGCTGGAGCTGGCTCCTGTGAATGTGGGTCCTCCCAAGACAACCTTGTCACTGCAGGATCCACCCAAAACAAGCTGAGGCCTTGCCCCCAAGTCGTCTCTCCACCCTGGTGGGCCCCTGCCCCTACATCTTCCAGCCTCCCCCAGATCGGACCCCTGCTCCAGCCCTTCCCTGGACCCCCTGCTTCAGCCTTAGACCCCCACCCCACCATGGCCTACCCCACATACTGTCAGAGCATCTTTTATCAAAATAGACCTAGATCCTCCACACCCAAACATAAGCACCTCTTAGCCAACCCTTAGGACAATCTCAAAATAACTCTCCCCATTCCTTTCTAAAGATGATGTGCTAATGGTTTGCTTTAGCAAGCAATTATGGGGTCAGATCCTCAGGAATCATTAATTACTCCATCTGTGTCAGATTTCTTTGTCCCCTTTTATTTTTACCAACAGATCGAGGGGGTTTCAGGGAACCATGACTTTCCCCAAACAGTACTGCTTTTCAGATAATCTAGACAGTGCACTGTCTGTTACACGATAGACTTTGGAAGGACTCTTTTCTGAGGGGAAATTTTGAGAAAAATAAGCCCATGTCATAGGCAGGCATTTCCAGTGTCTAAAATGCAAATCTGGCCAAGTCATGCCCCTGCTTAAGATGCTTCCAAACTCTACAAGATAAAGTACAAACTCCAGAAGCAGGCCCCACCTGATTCCCCCAAACTCACCATCCAGGTTTTGTCATCCTTGCCCAAGACTTTACCACAGCCCCTGAGTTAGATTCTCTGACTCACCAAGACTGGGTTAGGTGCCCCCAGAACAAATGCAAACACACACACACACGCATGCATGCATGTATGCACACATACACATACCCATGTACACACATACATATACACCTGCACACACACATCTACATACATGAACCACATACACATGCAAAACCTGCTTCCTTGTTTGTTTTAATGATGACCTTGACACTTCGCACTGACCACAGTGTCTTCTGGTCCTCTGATGCTGGTCTGTCCTCCTCCATACTGTCAGGTTTCTGTGGGCAGGGAGCTGACCGTCCCAGTGCCCAGTAAGAGATTAATAGATTAATGACAGTATCAATCAGTGGCCTGGATGGCAGGAGCTGTGGCCCTGGGACAGGTCTCTGCCTCTCCCCGAGGCCAGTCTCCCACTGCACCAGGCGGTGAGGGCTGGCTGGGCTGGTGCCTGCTGTCTCCCAGGCCCTCTGCCCGGGTGGCGGGAGCCCGGAGACCACTCTATAATTCCCCGCTGCGATCGGCACAGCCTCCTAACCCAGCTTATTTACGATGCTTTTAGCTCCAAGTGGACCCATTTCCGAACTCCTCTCCAAGATATAAATTATCTTAAAGGGCTGATTTTTTTCCCTGTGCTTGGACAATGCCTAACTAGAAAGTACCCTCACCTTTCAGCAATTTCAGTCAAAGGAGAGCTATGGATTTTTTTCACCCTAATTGAGCACTTTGGAAAGGGGGGTTGAAAATCCCTCAATAGGTTGCATTTTGGGGGGAAAGCAATTTTGACTTATTAGGCACTGTTGGCTTCAGAAATATGCTCACTAATGACTTCTATTTAAATATTTTCCTCCAGCTGAAACTTTTTTTTTAATACTGTGTTAATGGAGTCAATGTCCCCTAAATGAGTATTTTCCCTCCACCGCCTCTGGACTTCCTTGGCCAGATCCTCTCAGGATTGTCAAGTGGTCAAGAGGTTGCAAGCAGGATATGTTATGAAAACCCCCGCTAGAACTACCGATTACCCCTGCTCCCAGTCTACTCCCCACTTTTTAGCAGGTACAGTCTTAGATGGAATCATGTCGCTGGGTTTCTCACAAACTTTTACTGGCCTTCCAATGCCTCCAGGATTAAATCCAAGCCTTCAAGCCTGGACAAAAATAAATTAATTAATTAAAAAAAGAGCCCATTCTCCCCTCATCCTCAATCACAATACCTACCACTCTCCCTCTGGTCCCCCAAACTCAGGACCCACTTCACAGGGACGCAACCTGTGCAGCTACACAGGACCCCATTCTTGGTTTTGGGCTCCACTGTCCCCATCCTGAAATCCTTAATAATTTTTGAACAAGAGGTCCCAAGTTATTTTTCATTGGGTGCCACAAATGATGTCACTGGTCTTACCCAAATTTACCATACACCTCTCTACACATTTTTGTACAGGCTGTTTCCTCTACATGAGCTGTCGGCCACAGCCCAGCCTGCTGTTCCTTGCCCATGGGGTAAACCTGGGGAGGGGGCTGTGGGTGGGGAGGCAGCCCAGCCCAGTGGTGAAACAAACAGATGCTAGAGCCAGAGGCCAGGGTGCAGGGCTCAGCTCCCCAACTTCCGAGTTACTGGACCTTGGACAAGTGACAGCCTCTCTGAGCCTTTGTTTCTCTATCTGAAAAATAGGGACAGTCCCAGTCCCTTCTTCCTAGGGTTTGCTGCAAGGACTAATTTAGAGATGAGCACAGAGCTCTTAGAAGAGTGGCTGCCGCAGAGGGACTGTTGAATGATGTCGTTCGGGGCTGTCATTCCTTCACGACTGGGATTTGCTGTCCCTCCACTTATGAAGCCTTCCCCATCTGCCCCAACTCCTTCACCACGTCCACACTCCACAGCTCCTCTTTGGGCCATATTATAACTAGGCCAGGATATTGCAATTGTCTCTCACAAGAATTTAAAAACACTTTTGTTTGCAAGTATCAAGAATTCACTCATGCTAGCTAGGCACAAAGAAGGGTTGGTTATATGATTATGGGGGTGTTTCACAGAACCCCAAGAGCAAGAGTATTGCTGGGCCTTGGAAAGGCCTGGAATATGAACTTGGAAAGCCTCTGGGAGCAAGGGAAGTACCCACTTTCCCCTTTTACTTCTGCTTTAACTGCTTTAATCTATTGTCCTCATTCTCTTCTCTCTCTCTCTCTCTCTCACTGTCTGTAGACCAGCATCCTCCTCAACTCAGCCACAAGGTAGAAAATCACCACCCCACAGCCTTCTAAATCTGCATTATGGTTTTAGCCACTGGAGAGATGGACAGCTCCTGATTTGGTTCCAAGTTTCTGCAGGTACAGGTCTGATGGGCCCCCCAGGACCAGGTGTTCATCAAACTAGGGGCTGACCTTGCATTCCAGAGTGGCTCCATCCCCCCACACTGTCTGCCACAATTGACTATCTTACCCTAAAGGCTGGGACCACATTTCCCAACTTTGCCTCCTCTGGTACTCAGTTCAGTGCCTGGAACAACAAATTTTTGTAGAATAAAGGCAGGAAAGAATGATGGAAGAGAGTCTTGCATTTCTAATCTGGAGCACCATGCAATCTCACAGCCCCCGTTAAGAGCCTGTTCTAGAACCAAAGGCCTCCCAGCAGGCAGCTCATCTGAGGAGCCTGTTCCCAAACCCTTCACAAGCAGGCAGGGCTTTGCCGGGTTCCCCAATCTGCATTGAAAGCAACTTCTGCTTTCTTCTGTTTGCACCCAAAACAAATCGGGCTCAGTCTTCCTGAATGTGCAGTGTGCAGCTTCAGGATTTAAGTTGATTTCTGCAGGAGGGAAACTGCTCACTCAACAGAATCTACATTCCCAGAAATTATTAAAGGAGGAGAATTAAATTCACCAGGGTCGGAGGTCAGGAAATGCTGGAAACAAGACAATCCCAGCAGAACCTTAGCTAATTGCAGCAGCTGAACATGCTGGAGGAGCAGAAATGCTGCTGGATTATTTACTTGGGCCCTAAAACCAAAGCAAATAACAGAGACTCTGCTCCCCAGCTGGTGACTTTGCTAGCTCAGGGCAGAGTGGGGTCCAGCAAGCCTCAGTAACTAAGGCACTTCTAGAACTGGCATCCATTAACACTCACTGGCACCCAGCTACCTCCTTCCCAGAGCAAGGCAGGGCCAAGTAAGGATGCAAAGGAAAGAAAAAGGCGTGCCTGGTTAGGATTCCTCAGGCTAAGCAAATCTAATGTACACACTGTGGAGTTTACAGCTTGGACAAAGTGTTTTCTGGGCTGGCAAGGCTCCTTCTGTCCTCCTGGCTCTTCATCCTGAAGGCTAGTGCAAAGGGAATGCCTCCTCTCTTTCCTGGTTTCCATGAGGCATTTCCAAGCCCCTTTCTGGACTCTCCTCATTCTTTGTTCTCTCAAGAGTGAGCTGGCCACAGGGGGTGGGCATTTTGCTACCTCTCTCCTGCAGGAGGACCACGTGCCTTGGTCCAGCCAGTAGACCTAAAGTCCTGTCTCACAGCCTGGCTTGATGTAATAATGAAAGCAGATAAATGGGCCCCCATCTCTACTCTTTATTTATCAATTTGATCAAAATCCAGATGGGGAATGGGCTGTTATTTATTGGTGGGGTAGGTGGGCTCCAAAAGCTGCAGTCACCCACCAAAGTCAATATAGTACCTGACCCAAGGCACGGTCTTCTTGCTCACACCGAAGCTGTTACAAGACAACCACACAACTGAAAAACACCCATCCTGCCTAGTCTGAGCTTCTAGAAACCACCACGGTCAAAACACCCTGCCCACACGCAGAAGCCCAAGGCCACAGTCACAGGCCCTGGCTGCCCCCAAACCTCTCCGTGTATATATTTGGCTTTCTAGATACCAGTTTGTTTGTTTTTTTATTCCTCAATGTACCAAATATCAAGGATCTTTGAGGAATCCCTAATAAAATGGTACCCTGTTCCTCCTCTCAGGTTTTGAACAAGTTGTGAAATAAAACAAAAATTAAATGTAGAGACCATGTGGGAAATGTGGCTTTGGGTCTATTAGAAAGCAGCTTAGCAGTTTCAACCCCCCCCACCTGGCAGATGTACCCACCCAGTCTCAGGCAGTGACAGGCTGGGGCAGGCTTCCCACCACATGGTGGGTTCTGCCCACCTGAGAACTGTATCTTTGAGGAGCGGAGGAGACCTGTTTCCCTTTAAAGTCAGACTGGACCCCAAGAAGAAGGACCAAGCTGAGCTGAGCATGCAGTTATTTTTCCCAAGTTGACCAATCAGGTGGGTCAGTCCAGCTCTCCATGGGTGCAGTGGGGAAAGGACGGGGAAAAGCTATACGTGCTCGGGGAAAACCCTTCCTCCTGGAAACCGGGAGCCACAAAAAGTGTTCCCTTCTAACAAATGGCAGCTCTGTTCACCCAGTCACCTGAACCAGAAACTAGGATGTCATTCCCTCCACCGTTCTGTCCTTTTCCTCCCACTTGCCAACAGTCACCAAGTCTTGTTGGTTCCACCTGCACTTTCTAAACAAACTTCAAGTCCCCCACTTCCCTCCATCACTGCTGCTATGACACTACAGCAATGTCTTCCTCACTTGTCTCCTTTCTTCTAAGCTTCCCTCTCCCCCAGCACATTCTTCACCTAGCAGCCAGGACAGTCCTTGTAGAATGAAAGTCTAGTCTTATTGATTCCCTTCTTACAATCCTTCAGCACCCACAGTTCTGCCTTCATCTCCAGCCTCCTCTCCCCTTCATCCTCGCCCTGTGCTCCAGGTATGTTGACCATCTTTCTGTGCCTCCAGCACGTCCTGCTCTTTCGTGCCTCAGGGCCTTTACACATGTGTTGTGCTGCTGGTTTGTTCTCCCACAACTCCCTTCACATTCCACTTGGATACATTTGAATTATCTTTGAAGTTACAAGATGGTGGTTAGAAATATACAATGACCATGGATAGGAAGTCTTAACATCACAAAGATGTCCAGTGCCAATAAAATTCCGATCAAAATTCCAAAGTTCCAAACATTATAATAGCACTTTACAAAAGGATTCTAAATCTGTATGTAAGAGCAAAGGGCAGAGAACAGCTAGGACATTTTTTAAAAGAAAATCCAGGAGGGGTAACTTGTCCCACCAAATATCAGGGTGCCATGGTAATTAAGTCAGTAATAGTAGTAACGCAAGGATAGATAAATGAACTAATGGAATCCAGAAACAGGCTCCCACACAAATGGACAAGAGATTTATGTAAAAATAAAATAGACTCAGTGAGGGTTGGTTTCCTATTTTTTTTCCCCAACAATGGTGCTGGTTCAGTTGGATAACCAAATAGAAAAAAATAAATCTTAATGCCCATACCTACATCACACCCAATATGGCAAGTTACAGCTGAAGGAGATATAGTACCCAGAAGGATTAGTTCAAGAACATGTAAAGAACTACAACGGTAATTGATGAGAGGAAGTTTCTCTTTATACATGTATTCCAGTTAATAAATGAAAAAGAACTAATAAAATATAATATGATCCTTTTGAAATACCTAATAAAATACTAGCATCTAGGCAAGGATCGTCAAAGGCTGACAACATTATGAAAAGAGAACAATCAGAATGAACTGGTTTCCTGATGGAAATATACAACACCATCGCAAAGTATTCCTGCCAAAAAATTAAACTTGAACCTGATAAGCCTCTAGATCTCATTGCTAATGTACAGGAACCACAGGGGACAGAGGAATGGGTTAAATAATACCAGGGGATGCAATTCATAAAATTTAGACTGTGAAAAACTCTGTAAGACATCTGGTCACTTTTCTTCAACAAATAATTTGCAAGGAATACAAAAAGAGGAAAAAAGAACTTACATATTAAAAGAGACTTGAGAGATCTTATTTGGATTCTGATTAAAAAAAACAATATGTTAAAAAAAAAAGAAGAAAAGAAAAGAAAAACTGAGCCTGGACCTTGCATTGTGGGATTGAGAGAGCCTTCTTGACCAAAAGAGGGACTAGAGATGAAACAGAATAATGTTTCAGTGGTTGAGAGATCTCAAATAGAGTTGAAAGGTCATTCTGGAGGTTATTCTTATGCATTATATAGATATCCCTTTGTAGTTTTTCGTATATTGGAATAGCTAGAAGGAAATACCTGAAACTGTTGAACTGCAATCCAGTAGCCTTGATTCTTGAAGACAATTGTATAACTATGTAGCTTACATGGTGTGAATATGTGATTGTGAAAACCCTGTGGCTCACACTCCCTTTATCCAGTGTATGGACAGATGAGTAGAAAAATAAGAACGAAAATTAAATGAATAGGGGGATGGGGGGATGGGATGTTTTGGGTGTTATTCTTCACTTGTATTTTCATTCTAATTTTTTTTGGAGTAATGAAAATGTTAAAAAATTTATTTTGGTGATGAATGCACAATTATATGATGGTAAGCATGAACAACTGATTGTACACTGTGGATGATTTTAGGGTATGTGAATATATCTAAATAAAACTGAATTGGAAAAAAAGAAAAACACATGACAACTGGGAAAATTTGAAGACTAGCTAGATGTTAAATATTTTTAAGTCTGATAATAGTTTTTGGTTATGTTTTTCAAAAGGATCCCTATCTTTGAAAATCATCTTTTGAAAATAATCTTTTGAAATATGTGTTTGAAATGATATAAGATCAAGCATTTGCTTCTCATAAATTTGGAAGGGGGTGCTGGTAGGGAGATATATGAAACAAAATACACCGTTAGTTGATAATTGTTGAGTGAAGGGTTCTTGCAGGCTTTTTTTTTTTTTTAATCTTCATTTTATTGAGATATATTCACATAACACGCAGTCATACAAAACAAATCGTACTTTCGATTGTTTACAGTACCATTACATAGTGGTACATTCATCACCCAAATCAATCCCTGACACCTTCATTAGCACACACACAAAAATAACAAGAATAATAATTAGAGTGAAAAAGAGCAATCGAAGTAAAAAAGAACACTGGGTACCTTTGTCTGTTTGTTTCCTTCCCCTATTTTTCTACTCATCCATCCATAAACTAGACAAAGTGGAGTGTGGTCCTTATGGCTTTCCCAATCCCATTGTCACACCTCATAAGCTACATTTTTATACAACTGTCTTCGAGATTCATGAGTTCTGGGTTGCAGTTTGATAGTTTCAGGTATCCACCACCAGCTACCCCAATTCTTTAGAACCTAAAAAGGGTTGTCTAAAGTGTGCATAAGAGTGCCCACCAGAGTGACCTCTCGGCTCCTTTTGGAATCTCTCTGCCACTGAAGCTTATTTCATTTCCTTTCACATCCCCCTTTTGGTCAAGAAGATGTTCTCCGTCCCACGATGCCAGGTCTACATTCCTCCCCGGGAGTCATATTCCACGTTGCCAGGGAGATTCACTCCCCTGGGTGTCTGATCCCACGTAGTGGGGAGGGCAGTGATTTCACCTTTCAAGTTGGCTTAGCTAGAGAGACAGGGCCACATCTGAGCAACAAAGAGGCATTCGGGAGGAGGCTCTTAGGCACAACCATAGGGAGGCCTAGCCTCTCCTTTTCTTGCAGGCTTTTTATGTTATGATGTCTACTTCTGTGTTCAAAATTTTCCAAACATTTCATATAAATCAGTAAGAAAACACAACAAACCCAAAAGAAAATTAACAAAGGACACGTGAGAAATGCATGTGGGCCACAAACATATAATGAGATGTTCCACATTATCAGTGATCATGGAAATTACAATGGAATAGACTCTCGTGCCTGTTCTTTTGGTGCAGATTTTAAAGAGTTGATACCAAGTGCTAGAAAGGAGGCAGATCCACAAGATCTTTAGGCATTGCAGATGGGAGTTTAGACAAGAGAAATCTCACTCTTAAGTATATACCCCAAAGAAGCTCTTTCACATGTTCTATAGGAGACAGGCAGAAATCCATTTGCAGCAGCACTGTTCACAGTAGTGGAAACCTGGAAAGAATCCAGCAGGAAAGCAAATGAATAAATTCACACCATGGAATGTTATATAGCAGCCAAAGCAAGGGAATTAATCACACACAACAATCTTAGCAATATCATGTTAAGCGGAAACGTGGGTCCTACATTCACTGTGAAATGCTTTGTATAAAGTTGAAACAAATGAAAGTAAAAATCATTCATTTAGGAATATGTGTGTGTGCATATATCCCTTAAAACATTCACTAAAAAACAACCCACAAACAAACAAGAGGATGATGAACACAGGATTCAGGCTGATCTTTACCACCTTGGGTCTGAGAAGGCAAGGGCATGAGATGGAGGAAAAACTGTGGGATTAGAAGTAGGATATTGGCAAAGTCCTAGATTTTGTTCTGGGAATTGGGTTCTTGGGTACATAAACATTATTTAAAATAACTAACTAATGAACTAACTAAGTAAATAAAAATATTGGGTCACTCTTGGACCAAAGATGAAAGTGTTTGATGAACCAACATTGTTCTTAATACAGTTCTTTTGCACATAAAATTTAAAAATGAAATTAGAAGGCCAGGGTGGACCCCTTTACTGGCTTCCATAGCACCTGCACATCTTCATAGCATGTACCCCTGTAGTATCTTCCTGTTGTCCAACTTCATGGTTGTCTTGCACATATTAGATGCGCCATAGATCAAAAAAAAAAAAAAATCACTGAATGGTTGAATGAATGAATGACAGGAACCACATCAGTCTTGTTTTCTGCTGCCCCTACAACTTCTGGCAGGGTTGACATGATTAAGTATTGAATCAATGAGTTAACAGATCAGTGCAGGAGTGAATCAACAAAAGGCAGGGGTTGTGTCTATTTTTGGGTTCATCTCTGTATCTACTGTTCCTGGCAAAGTGCCTGACACCTAATAGGGACTCAGTGAAGTATTTGTTAATTGTATGAGTAAGTGATTGAATGAATGAGTGAATGATTGAATTGGTGTCTGGGGTGCAGAATGAGGGAGGTATGAGTCCTGCCTGCCCAGAGGTGATCTGAGCTAATCTGAGAGTTGGGGCCACCGGCTAAGAGCAAGTCGAGAGGAGGTGAGCATTAGACAGAAGATTTCTGTCAATGTTGAAACAGCTGGAGATTTGACACTCTGTCTTCAAATGTGTCTTTCAATGCCTACAGGCTGTCATGGGGAAGAGAAAGCTGACGTATTCTGAGGTCTTCAAGGGACCAGTGGAGGAAGCTACAGTAAGGCAGATTTTGGCACAATTTAAAAATGAAATGAATGAAAGAACATTGGACACCAATCATGGGTGAAGCATTCTCCTAGGTATTTAACACGTGTTCAGTAACTTTTCATACCTCCTGGAGGTAGGCATGCCTTCCCCACACTTTCCACATGAGATGAAGTTTGCTCAAACAGTTACAGCAGGACAAGCCAGGATGCAAACTGAGGATCAGCTGATTCCAGAGCCTTCACCATTTCCTAACAATTAGAGCTGGCAAAAAAGGTGAAGGCTACCATGGAAGGTAGTGAGTTCCCCATCACTGGAGCTGTTCAAGTGGAGGTTTGGTCAATAACTTAACTAAAATAAGAGAACTCATAAGATGTTGTTGGCAAGACAGACTGTGTTCACCCAAACTTGTACTGCACCCACCCTAGCATCATAACAGTTATTGAGACAATGACTTTGGCCCAGTGAGCTTACTTTTAAAGGAGACCTGCTTGCCCTCTAAGCCATAGCTAAGAGGCTTGTAGAACTCACCTGACTTTAAGCACAAGGATGGCAAATAGATTTGATTTTGTTTTGATTGATTTGATTAGTAGCAGTCACATGGAATGTTGGTCTAAAAATCATTCTAAAGCTTTGTTTAGCCTCTGTGGGAAACAGTGCTTTGATTGATTAGTGATGTCTGCCACAGGTGCAGGAAAGTAGCTGGCAGACGTTTGCAACATATTTGCCATCCGTGCTCCAGGACATGTGTTTTAACTCTGGAAAGCCCAACTGGATAATAGTGGTAAAGCCACATTCATCTAAGAAAATCCCAAAGTACATTGTCTTAGAGCCAGAAAAGGGATTAATTTTCAACATGGAGATTTGTTGCAGCCCAGATTCCAATTCCTAAACATCACTTGTCTTGCTTCCTGTGGGCCTGCCCTTTAATTAGGAGATTCTGCAAACACTTCAAAGCTGAGCAGTTTCCGGGCCATCCCAGCCCAGTGCCTGTTCCTGCCAGCTCTCCAACCCCTGCAACAGTCTCCCCGGAGTACCAGGCTGGCATTTGATGATCCAAATCGAAATGGATGTTTCCTGCTGTGAAGTAAATAGCTGTCCCTGTGCTCAGCCACATCTTTACCCCAGAGGCTAAATAAAGGCCTGGCTGCATCCCCACACAGAACTGAGAGAACATCTCTATCTCATCCCCTCCTTGGATGTGTCAGGGATGTTGTGGTCCCACATCTGAGCCTCTCCAGGCCTCCAGAAAATCTGGGGGTCTTCTTTGGACAAGTGAACTAAGAGATTGTCTCTGCCACCCCTTCCTGTCCAATGTGCACACACCTTCACTCTGGGACCTCAGCGGGTATTGATTGGAGCCTGACAGACTTGACTTCAAATCTTGATCCCACCATGGACAAGCTGTGTTACTTAGGGCTAGTCACTTAACCTCTCTGTGCTTCACTTTCCTTATTTCTGAAATGGGAATAATAATATAAACCTCATGAGACTTGTGTCGGAAGGAGGTTTCCTCCTTTATTCATTCCAGTGTCACTAATGAATGCTCATTACATGCAAACCTTCCTTCACATGCCAGTGCCACCATTTGGGCTCAGATGTCCTCATCTCTTCCCTGTCTAGGGGTCATGCCAGGTTAGGCAGAACTTAAGTATATTTTGCTCTATTTAAGCCAGAGAAGCTCCTATTTAGATTTGTCAACTTATTCCCTGCCTGTGTAGAGACACTAAGTCTCTTGGAGGAGGTTTTCTTCTTCCTAGAAAGAATCCCTGAAAGGGGGTAGGGGGTACAATTTGACCCTCTCATTGCCCTGGTTCAACCAAGGCTGCACCTCCAGATATTCTTGAGCTGAAGATTATATTGGCCCCCCCACTCTCTCCCACCAGGGAAGAAACTTTCCAAGAGCCAGCTCTGAGGTTCAATGACACAGGACCCCCTGATGGTGGGAGGTGGCCCTAACTCAAGTCTTCCAGCAGAGAAGGACCCTCGGCCCCAGGAGAACTGACCTTGATGGAGGGCACTGAGCTGAGCTCAACTCCTGAGCTTCAACCACGGCTTTGTCTGGCCTCGGATGCAGCTGTCACTGGAGGCCCCTCTTTCCAAGCCACCCTTTCCAGGGCAGGTGCTCTGGGGAAAATACCAGCACTGGAGAGTATACACTAAGGAGATTTATCCTCAGAAACTGAAGAAGAATCACTGCAGCCTGCTTAGAAGGTAAATCTGCTCTGTATACAAGAAAGTAGCTTGAGCCATATGTGGCTATTTAAATTTTAAATTACATTAATTAAAATGAAATAAAATTGAAAACAGAGTCCCTCAGTCAAAACTAGCCACATTTCAAGGGCTCAACTGCCAAAATGACCAGTGACTGTGTTACACAGCAGAGTACTGTAGGGCATTTGCATCACTGCAAAAACTCATCTGGGCAGCAACCCTCAGCACTTCTGACACGTTGGGTCAGATCATTCTTGGCTGTGGGGGGCTCTCCTATGCATTATAGAATATTTAACAGCATCCCTGGACTCTACCCATTAGATGTCAGTAGCACCTACCGCAGGTGTGACAATCAAAACATCTCTACACATTGCCAAATATTTCCCCAGAGTGGAGGGGTAAAACCGCCTCTGGTTGGGAACCACTGGACTAGACCCTCATGGGCACAGCTCAGGAGTGGACAGAGCTATAACTGGGCTGGACCAATTTTCTTCAGGGCCCAGGGCTAGTGGCTATGGAGTCCACAGCTGCCCTCAGAAGAACGGACTGAGCAAGCATCCCAGGTTCTTAGACAGTTGGAAGGGCAGAAAGAGGGAGGGGAGGGCTGCCAGGAGGCTGAAGGGATCCACTGAGTCCTGCAGCTTGCATCTGCATCACTGCAGCAGCCTCCTCCCTGCCTCCCAGCCCCTGCATCCCCACCCCAGGATTATCTGTGCACACTGGCTGCAGAGTGGTTGAACAGAAATATCTCTGCCTATTATTTCCTTTTATAAGTACACCCCATGTTTACCATTGTTCTAAGATAAAATCCAGACTCCTTGGTCCACCATCCAGGCCCCTCACAGCCTGGTCCTCTGAATTTTTTCAGTTCATCTAATTTCCTCTAATTTCCCACAGGCCACACTGTTCCATGCCTCACCCATGCCTTTTCATGCTCCATGAGCTTGAATTTTCTGTTCCTTGTATCTCGAGTGCTCTCTGTCTCCCTGATGTCCCCAGTAAAGTCTCACTCACATTTCCTACTTCAGGGGTCCCCAAGACTACCATATGTTCATTAGCTCACTGGAAGAACTCATGGGACTCAGTGACGAGAAGTCCTCACATTGAAAGGAAACACAACCAGATCAACAAAGGCAAAAGCCAAGAGAAGAGTCTGGAGAAATCCATGCACAGACTTCCTTTGTTTTCCCTCCCACAAAGGACCACACTGAGCATTATCCTTTCTCTAACAGTGGAAATGCAACCACATGTGTGCAATGTTTCTGCCCAGGGAAACCCATTTCACATCCAGAGTTTAGGGTTTTTACTGGGGGCTCATCACATAGGCATTCTTTGCCTAACAACTACCAAAATTCCAGACTCTCAGAAAGAAAGCAGACATTCAACATAAAACATGTTTTTGTACTAACAGTCTAGGCAAAACAAAGCAATTTTATTAGTTAGGAAATGTTTCAAAAGCCAAGTTCCCTGACACCAGCCAAGGGCCAACCTTGCAAGCAGACTCTTAATGAAAGCAGCCTCAGGCTTCCTGTGTTAACTCTTTTCTGCACATTTATTTTCCAAGATCAAAGGCTCAACTCTATGTAAAGGCTTTCTTGCCTCCCAGGTGAAGCTGGTTCATGGCCTCTGGGTCTCCATGGCTTCCTATCTTGTATCGTAAGAGAAACCACCAACATCCTGTTATGGCCTGTGTATTTCCCCTCCAGATGGTGAGCAACTTGATGGTAGGGACTGGGTATTTCATCTCAGTTCTTCCAATGCCGACACAGAGCCTGACACCCATCAGGGACTTGACACTCGGTTGAATGGATGCATGACTAATAAAGTACTGATGTGTCGAGGGTCTAGGGCATGAAAGGTACAGACTATAAAAGACATGACCCCTGCCCTCATGGGAGGATGTGAAGAATTCCCAGGCCCAGTAAGAGGGAGTGGGTGAGCACAGCTGGGCAGAGATCCCACCAGCTCAAACCTGTCCACTGCCCACAAGCAGACTCAGTGGCCTATTAGACAGGAGAACCAGTAGCAACTTAAGCTCAAGTTCTCCCTCTGCTGCCAACATAAGAGAGCACACCTTTCCCAGGTGGCAGCTCATTAGCTGGGAACATCAGATGTGGAGCACTGAGATCCCAGCTGGGCATTTTGCAAAGCATCTTGAGATGAGCAAGTGGTGCCAGGTGGGGGCAGGAGACTTCACCGGCTGGAGAAAAATGCTCAGCAACCCCTTAAGAGAATGACATCATTGGAGAGGGGCCAGGCAGGAAGACGGGGCTGTCCTCAAAGTTCCAGGTCCCTTTAGTTGAAAAATAGGAGACCATGTGCCATGTCCTTGATTTTGGGGTTCGGGTGACCTGGGTTGGAATTCCAGCTCCACCAATCGCTCTGACATCTGACAATCATCTTGGCTTCCTGGAGCCTCAGTTGCTTGCTTGCAATATAAGAATAACTCCTCCATGAAGCTATCACAAGGGTCAAATGAAATAAGGTCTAAAAGCCTCTAACAGAGCACCAGTCCCTTGTTCAGTGACTGGGCTTTGTTGTGATTGTTGTTATCACAGTTCCTGCACGGTTATTGTGGCATATGGTGCTCATTTTCTCCTGCTCCCTTGGGCAATGTGCAGGGGAAATTCTTCTCTTGGGTCCAGGTCTTCCATGACTTCAGCCATGACTCTCCTGGCCTGTCCTTTGGGCAGTCTCTCCAGCTGCAGCAGGGGTGTCTGGTCTGGACCCCAGACCTCACCACATCCCACAGGCCATTTGGTCAGTCAGTCTCACCCTGAGAAAACATTTACCATCTCTTGCCAAATTTAAAACAGTCCCAGTGATTTTGGGTAACCATGGCAACTGCTTTCTGAGCAGGATTATCGTTACTGGAAAGTTCTCTTTTTTTCAGCGTTTGGACACTCCAAAGTTCACTGAATTTTTAAGTATGGTTTTATTACATCTTGGAGCTAAATTTTCATGCAGCAGAAACCCTTCCCCAGTTCAGTAATGAGAACTGACAAGAAATTGTCTAGAATCTTCTCCAAACACAAATTTTTTGTCCAAGTTGCCCACACCACTGTCTCCTTTAACTCCTAGTGTGGTAAACCTGTCTATCCAGGGGTGCATGACCTGGACAGACAGATTCTTTTGCTCTGAATGACCAGTTTTATCCCCCAGGTCTCCTCATGCTGCTCCATATCCCCAAGGGAGTAGCTTCAAAATGGGGAAGCCAAGGAACAAAGGAACACTTAGTCTTCCAGGCTCAACTCAAGCCTCACCTTCTCCAGGGAGCATTTCCTGACCTCTTCCAGCTGTGCACCCCTGCCCCTGGCTGGGTGTCCTACACTAGCCCCTCAGGAGACTGTGGGCTCCTTGAGGCAAGGACCCTCCAGATTCAGCTCTGCCAGGAGCTCTTGGGCACCAAGCTGGGACCTGCTAACTGGAAGATAAATGAATGAATTCAAGCCCACCCCATATTTCTAGCAATGAGGCTACAGACCAGCCCCATTTCCTCACTGTAAACGGGGCTAATGATACTCAGGCTAACAGCCAAGCCCACTGCCTGGCATCTAACAAGTACTCTGCACCTGAATGAACAAATGAATTAACCAATTAATTCCTTTCTGTGACTCCTGCAAGGCTCAGAGGAAGGAATGATTTTGGAAATCCATTATACACTCTTATTTGCATGGGATTATTGTTACATTTATGATTAATAAGGAAAACACCCCCAGCATCTCATCCCATTCCACCAGCAGAATCACCTTCCACTAATCCCGCTCTGTTCAGGTCAGTTTCTTTATGCCCCTGCCTCAAAACTCTTCCCCCCTCCCAGAATAAAGCCCAGGATCCTGACCTTGGAAGTTCAGATCCCACTGTCTGATTCCAGTTTATCTTTCCAGGTGAATCTCCTGGGCATCTTTCCGTCCTCTGGTCTGTCAGGGTTCAGGTTTCAGATTAAAAGTAGCTTCTTTCAGATGAGGGTGAAGGAGGGAAGGAAGATGCCCAAGCCAAGATGAATGTCAGAACCTGGGTTTGTCTGACTCCATCTTGACTCCATCTGGGAAGAAATGAAATCCTGGGGGTCACTCCAGGAATTAACTGGTCCCCAGAAATATGGCCATGCTGGCCCTTCATACCCTCAAGTTTAAAGCCTGCACCAAAGAATGTGTTCCCCAACTGCTTTGAGGCCGATGAGCCTGGGACAGTGGACAAGAGAAAGGAGGAGGTCCCAGGCCTCCAACTGGAGGCTGGCTACAGTTTGTTCCGGACACAAAACTCAGCACTGGTTGTGGGGGAGTCATGGAGCCTGCTCACATTGGGGTCCACACAGTGCTGGCTGGAGACGCAGGCTGTCAATCGGGGTTAGTGCTGAGGTGGTGTCACCACACTCCAAGGGGCTGCCCGAGGTGAATCAACCTTTCTCCTGCCTGGGCAGGATGGCTGGCCTGGAGGTGGCAGAGCAGAATGCAGGGCTGTCCCGGGGCTGCCTCACACAGGGAAGGCAGATGGAGCCCTCTGTGTCTCTCAGCAGAAGGGGGGTGAAGCTGTGAGGGGGCACCCCATACTCCCTCTCAGTGTCAGTTGGTCCAGGGACATCCTAAGGGAGGGGGCAAAATGGGGCTGCATCTCAGAGTCCAGTCTGTGGCCACTGACCCCATCTCCTAGCATTTCCCTCATGCCCATGGTTGGGGTCCCTGCCCTACCCACCCTGGGGCTCCCTGCAGGGCCTTGGGAAAGAGCTTGGGGGTGCTAGGAAAAGGAAGAAAACAAACACCTGCCAAGTGCCCCACCTGTCCCAGGCCCTGTGCTAGGCTCTTTATGCCCTGCATGGGGTGGGGACATAGGGAGGAAGGAGGCCAAGCAATCATCTTGGGTGGAAATGGTGAGACCTGCCCAATGCAAAGTGGTGGGACTTTTACAGATGAGGCTCAGAGAGGAAGGGATCCCACCCCTGGTGCTCACCAATCACATCTGTCACACTCACTCCTCCTTGGCCTGGCCCGGTGACTTGTCTGGAACCAGCCACCTCTGGCTCCCTCCTACTCCAAGAAGCCCCTCGGGCTTGAGGAGAGCTTTGGAAGGAGGGCTGCTGGGGTCAGGGTTGGGGGACCCTGGGGAGGGGTCTGGAGAAGGACATCCAGTGAGAAGCCAGCCTAGGTCAGGATCCTGAGGGCCACCAGCTTTGACAGGGCACCTTCTCTCTGCTGTCTTAACAAGGACGGGCTATTTATACCCACACTAGTGAGCACCAGGTGGGGCCAAGGGCAGGCGTCCAGTAAATGTTTGCTTCATTCTTGGGAGCACACTCGCAGAAGTAGCTCTCCTGAGGTTGCCATTTACCCTATTATCCTGCTGGTGTTAGGGTCTAAGATTAGCCGGTCGATACTGTAAATACTACAGAAAGGTCAGGTCTCCTGGAGCCCGTGGCGGGGAAATTTCAGCACTGAGTGACTTTGACCAACTGGCAAAGCACAGCTGTTTAAATTTTAAAGCCAGTCTGGAAAGAGCCCAGGGCTGATTTTCTAAGATTCTTCCCTTTCCCAACCAGCTATGACCAATGCCACCAGGTCCTGCTCATGCTGCCTTGGAGACAGCCCCTCAGGCCATCTGCCCAGCCCCTGCCCCAGCTCCTGCCTCACTATTTCCACCCAAGATAATTGTTTGGCCTCCTTCCTCCCTACATCCCCACCCTCCATCCGACCCCCACACTGGTTCCTAGAGAAGCATTTCTGAAGAGCACTCATTACTTTTACCGAGTTATGCTAGCATTTACTGAAGGATTATGGTACATATGTCAAGCCCGTATGTAGCACTATGTACTGACTCGCTTACTCAGCAGAACGACCCTTGGGCAAAGCTGCTGTGACCATCCCCGTCAGTCTGGAAGCCACACTGTGGTCAGGTCAGCTCTGACTATGGTTCTTGCCTTCTCCCAAACCCAGGGAGGCTCCTTATCACCTCATCACTCGGCCCCGACCTGCCTCCCCAGCCTCAGCCCTTCCAGCATGGGCTTTTACAAGGCTCTGGGTCAGAGCCTGGTTCTGCCACTGACTCATGCCACTGAGCCTCAGCTTCCTCATCTGTGAAATGGGAATATAAAGTGTCTAATAGTTAAGGTTTCTGTAGGAGTTAAATTAAATGAGATGCCATACGCACACTGCTTCCCACGTCATAGGACATACCCTCAGTGCTCGACAAATGGTAGCTGTTATTATCATCTGCCTTGTTCATCTGTACAATGAGGCTGGTGATATCGATGTATGGGGTTATCATAAGGATCAAATGACAGGAGATTGATAAAAATTTTTGTAGACAGTGTAGTCATGGACAAATGTGAGCTACCCCATGCAACATCAATCTATGCATTCTTTCCTGGACACACCTTCTTCGTTCATACCCCTGAGCCTTCAC
The DNA here is from genome assembly GCF_015220235.1 of Choloepus didactylus. Lineage (NCBI taxonomy): Eukaryota > Metazoa > Chordata > Mammalia > Pilosa > Megalonychidae > Choloepus > Choloepus didactylus. The sequence goes on from NC_051324.1 coordinate 12,620,366, forward strand.
TCAAGCCATTCTCTCTGCCTGGAGGCCTCCGTCCCCAGATGTTTCTGCAAGTGACTGGCCTTTCCTCAAAGCCTAGCTCCTCTCTGACCCTCTCCAAGCAGCTGCCCCAAAGCTCTCCCTCCAGGACCCCACACTCTGCTCAGTCTGCCTGCTACCAGAGCTATTTAGTAGTTTATTAGTTCACTTTTGCCTTCCCTGTTATCATGAGCCCTCACAGGGCACAGGGTGAGGCTTTCCCACATCTGGAGATCTCTGCCCAAGGCTGTGCCCATGTGGGCACTAGATCAACATTGTTTTAATTGGATCACAAGAAAGAATCAAGAGGAGCAGCCATCTCTCCCTCAACTACTCTTCCAATCAGAGGTCTAACTGCTTCTCTAAGATAGGAATTAATGGAATCAAGGGACATTTTCCTAGAAAAAAGAAGACAATTTAGGATTTTAAAAATAATTGCAACTGTTATGACCCATTTGGGGAAGGAGAGGGAACTAAGATAAATAAACTCACAGTAAGGAGGCAGAGGTGTCACCATTTTTCTTAATAAAGGGCACACTTAATCTCTTAAGATCATTTACAAAGTGCCCTCCCACCAGCCAAGATGCCTTCAGATGCCCAAACAACCCCACCCACCACATGGGGGTTCAGAGTGGGAGGCACAGGTCTCCTGGCTCTGCTTCAGGGTCTGACTGCTGGCACCCTCTTCAGGTTGCCATTGGCCCAGCCTTTGCCAGACTCCATGAGGTCTAGCTACCAGTCATCTCACTGGTTCCTGCCACCTCCTTCACAGCCCATCCTCTCACAGGCTTCAGTGCATCACTAGCCTGGACCATCACACCAGCTGCCTTTCCAGTCTCCCTGTCCCCCTCCAACCCATCCTGACACTGCCATGGGGATCTTTCTGGAACACACATCTGACCTGCCCTTCCCTCCTTTTCCACTTGGAAAACTACTCTTACTCAAAAACCCAACTTGAATGTTTCCTCATCTGTAAAGCCTTTCTCTACCTACAAAAGGCTATGTATGCCCTTAACTCCTCTGTTTACCTATTTTAACACTTACCACATTGCACAAGCTTGTTTTCATGTCTCCCTTCCCTGTAGCAGGCCCTTGAAGGCCCTAGACAATGTCCTAGCACAGGTGGGAAGATGGAGAGAAGGAAGGGAGCCTGTCTCCTCTGCATCTTGAGCACGGTGAAACTTTCCCATGAAGCAGGGTTGTCTGCAGCTCACGGGGTCCTCTGAAATTCCTTAGCTTGGAGGTACTGGTGGTGCTTGGAAAAGCTGGTGGTTCCAGCCACATGGACAGAGTTTGGAGCAAGGTCATGTCCTGATGAGGGGACCAGACAGCAAGTCAAGAAACTAGCTTCCTGGGCACCCAGCTGCTTAAATGCCCAGTTGCCCAGAACTCACCCTCAAAAAGAGGTCTAAGACACCTTGGCCTTGCAAACACCCCTGGTGGTGGGTAGGTCTGAGCCTGCTAAGATGACTGCTTTTAACCACCAGGCCATAAGCATATTGAGGGCAGAAATTATCTCTGGTGGCTCTGTGTCCTCACCCCCTCCCAGCACAGGGAATATTGAGTGAATAGAATTGAAAGGGTGCTAACTTGCTAGTTATGAGGGGCACAGAGGGTGCAGAGCCTGGAGCCTACAGTTTGGAGGACCCCAGCCTCCTGCCCCCCACCCCCATAAACCAACCATTAATGATCCCAACATTCACCCTGCTTTTGTTGGATGCTCCTGCCTTTGCCAGAGCAAGGTACACCCCCTCCTCATGATAATTTAGAGGGGACTTAGGAGCAGGTGATGTGGAGTCCTTTTTGTCTTTAGGAGGGAATAAACAGTGCCTCTGGTATCCCATCTTGGGCTTGATTTTCCCCAGCTTCTGCTGGAGACTGCCAGCCTGCTATAGGGGTTCTCAGCTATGGATTTTCAGGAAAAGCCTTCAAAAATAAACTACACCTCACAACTATATGATGGTACTGTGAACAGTTGATTGTATGCCATGGATGATGTATGGTATGTGAATATATCTCAGTAAAACTCAATTTTTAAGAAAAACTACACCAGATTCTGAGCAGTGATTATCTCTGTGTGATGGGATTTCAGGAAAGTGGCACTTTCTTCCTTATTCTTTTCAACATTTTCCTTATGTCTGCAATGTGCCTGTTGTACTTTGATAACCAGAAAACACAACAAATACCTCCTTCTAGTGTAAAGAAAAATGTCATGACAGTCATGCCTCTACTGGAGACTAGTAGGCCATGTGGTAGAGATGTGGTTGGGAGAAGGTTGGAAAGACTTAGGAAGATGTTTCGGATTCTGGAATTCTGACATAAGGTGAGAGCAAGGGGAAGACATGTATTCTCAAATGAGAAGGTAGATGAGCTGATTTGGAGGCAGGGTCTGCTCAGGTTCAGCAGGAGATGTCACTGAACTGAGGGTGGGGCTCACCTTTGCAAAGCCCCACATGCCAGACAAGAGGCATGGACTTGATCCGGAAGGGGAGGTGGGAGACATCGTGGCCTGGGAGCTAGGGAGCCCAGGGTCAGTGCTGTGCAGCTGATGGACCACTCTGGCTGTAGAACGGATGGAAGGTGGTTGTTACAATCTGGGTATGATGCTGGGGTGGGGGGTGGGGGTATATTCACCTGCTGACGTTCCAGGAGCATAGGAAGAAACACACGTTGGGCAGGGCAGGATTCTGCCATCAGCAAAAGATTTGAACCTGAGAGAGTTGGGAGCCCCAGTTGAAGAGATGGGATGTTCAGGAGGCAGAGGTGCAAGGGATGGGGTTTGGGATAGGAGGGGATACAAACAGGGGAGTGACTTACTCAGACTTGCCCTAGGTGGGCCTCTCTGCCACATGCTCAGTTTAAGACACCATTAACTCTCCCCTGAATTCCTAGAACAGCTTCCTAACTGGACCCATTGTGTTTCCCTGTGGCTCCCTCCTTTCCAATCTCCCAAGAACAACCAGTGGGAACTTGGAAAAGCAGTGCTTCTCAAACTCAAACATGGTGCATGTGAACCATGGGGATGTGGCTAAAATGCAGGTTCTGAGTCCATAGATCCAGGATGGGGTCTGAGCATCTGCATTTTTGACAGGCCCCCAGGTGATGCCCAGGATGCTATTCCTTGGACCACTCTTCACAGAGCAAGGCTCTTAAACCCAAATTTGATCATGTAACTCACTTGCATAAAACTCTTCAGTGGTGCTCCATGGCCCAATCAGTTGGACCCAAAATGCTTCATGAGGCTCCTAAGGCCTCCAGAACCCAGATCTTGCCCACTTCTCCAGCCTCTTCCCGAACCACTCAGCTTCTTGCTCCCTCTTCTCTCCAGTTACACTGACTCTTACTGCTTCCCTTGTGACCTGCAACCTGATATCTGGAACTTCATTCCTGTTTCTTGCTGCCTGGAACACCCCAATTTCCCCCTACCACCACCACACACACACACACCACACACAGACACACAATTATTTCTCTGCCTGTGGAAGCCCTTGTCCTCCTCACCCCCTTATGTGCTGCCCTTTTTCCCACTCTAGCATTTACCTCTCTTGTAATTACATGTTCTGGGAATTGCCGCTCCACTGACTCATGGTAGGCACTCAATACATTTCTGTTGATTAAGTCTGGGCCCAACATTCAAACCCATTCTGTGTAACTCTGAGATCTGTGGGCTTCTTGATTCCACAGCATTCCTCCTTTCCAGGCAGGACTCAAGAAACCCACCCGAACAAGGGCTGCCCTTCTCACAAGTATCTATACATCAAACACAGCCTCTAGAATCTGATTTCAGGCTCCCCCCACAATCATGGTTGGCACCCCCTCATGGCTCTTACCCTGCAATCCCACTGTGGAGGCCCCTCCCCTCCTACCTCCTGGTGCAGTTCTGCTCTGTCCTGGGTCAGGAGCTCAGGGGATGCAAGTCCTGTCCTGCCCTAGAGCCACAAGGCTGACACTTTGGATCCTGGCTGTCTTCTGAGAGTCAGCACCACCTTACCTAACAGCCCAGCAACCACCTGGTCCCCTCTGCCCACGTGCTGCTTAAAAAGCTCATCAGAGGCTTCAGTTCTGGGGCTCTGCCTTCTCTGTTCCCCTGAGGGCTGGAATCTATAGCTGGAGTCCTGCTCTCCTTACCTACCCAGTCTGTTAGATGGCTGTGTCAGTTTGGCTATATTATGTCCCCCAGGAAAAGCCATGTTCTTTGATGCACTCTTGTGGGGGCAGATGTATTAGTGTTGATTAAGTTGGAGCCTTTCAATTAGGTTGTTTCCATGGAGATGACCCACCCAACTGTAGGTGATAACTCTGATTTTTTTTTTAATTCAGTTTTATTGAAATATATTCACAAACCATACAGTCATCCATGGTATACAATCAACTGTTCACAGTATGATCATATAGTTACGCGTTCATCACCACAATCTATTTCTGAACATTTTCCTTACATCAGAAAGAATCAGAATAAGAATAAAAAATAAAAGTGAAAAGAGAATACCCAAACCATCCCCCCATCCCACCCTATTTGTCATTTAGTTTTTACTCCCATTTTTCTACTGATTTTTTTTCAATTTTTTAACTTTGTTTATCAAAAAATTAAAAACAAACAGGCAAACAACAACCAAAAAAACCCCACAACATTTCAAACAAAGCAATGGATTAAGGAAAACAAATAACCTAAAATAACTACTTTGCTTCCAATATGTTCCTACCATACCCCAAGAAAATTAATAAACCATGTCCAAACAGAGGAGTAAGAAAAACAAATAATCTAAAATGGCTACATTGCTTCCAACATGTTCCTACCATACCCCAAGAAAATTAACAACCCCTAAGAAAACAAAGGAATAAGAGAAAAAAAAAAACCTAAAATAACTCTATTGCTTCCAACATGATCTTACTATATCCAAGAAAGTTTACAAACCATAATCATTCCTGAGCATTCCCATAACATTGAGATTACCCTCCATAGTTTATCTGTTCTTATTAGATTATCATTCCCCCTCCACTAATTGGTATCTCTAGGTCCCCTACATTCTACAGTATAAAACATTGTACATTTTTCACAGAATTCACATTAGTGGTAACATACAATATCTCTCTTTTTGTGCCTGGCTTATTTTGCTCAGCATTATGTCTTTTTTTTTTTTTTTAATCTTCATTTTATTGAGATATATTCATATACCACGCAGTCATACAAAACAAATCGTACTTTCGATTGTTCACAGTACCATTACATAGTTGTACATTCATCACCCAAATCAATCCCTGACACCTTCATTAGCACACACACAAGACTAACAAGATTAATAATTAGAGTGAAAAAGAGCAATTGAAGTAAAAAAGAACACTGGGTACCTTTGTCTGTTTGTTTCCTTCCCCTATTTTTCTACTCATCCATCCATAAACTAGACAAAGTGGAGTGTGGTCCTTATGGCTTTCCCAATCCCCTTGTCACCCCTCATAAGCTACATTTTTATACAACTGTCTTCGAGATTCATGGGTTCTGGGTTGTAGTTTGATAGTTTCAGGTATCCACCACCAGCTACCCCAATTCTTTAGAACCTAAAAAGGGTTGTCTAAAGTGTGCATAAGAGTGCCCATCAGAGTGACCTCCTGGCTCCTTTTGGATTCTCTCTGCCACTGAAGCTTATTTCATTTCCTTTCACATCCCCCTTTTGGTCAAGAAGATGTTCTCCGTCCCACGATGCCAGGTCTACATTCCTCCCCGGGAGTCATATTCCACGTTGCCAGGGAGATTCACTCCCCTGGGTGTCTGATCCCACGTAGTGGGGAGGGCAGTGATTTCACCTTTCAAGTTGGCTTAGCTAGAGAGACAGGGCCACATCTGAGCAACAAAGAGGCATTCGGGAGGAGGCTCTTAGGCACAACCATAGGGAGGCCTAGCCTCTCCTTTGCAGCAACCATCTTCCCAAGGGTAAAACCTGTGGTAGAGGGCTCAACCCATCAAACCACCAGTCCCCTATGTCTGTGGTCATGTTAGCAACCATGGAGGTGGGGTAGGCCAATACCCCTGCATTCTCCACAGGCTCCTCAAGGGGGCACTGCATCTTTTTTTTTTCTCCTTGTTTTTTTTTTTTTTTTTTTTTAACATTCCCTTCTTTTTTAAATCAACTGTATGAAAAAATAGTTAAAAAGAAAACAAACATACAATAAAAGAACATTTCAAAGAGACCATAACAAGGGAGTAAGAAAAAGACAACTAACCTAAGATAACTGCTTAACTTCCAACATGTTCCTACTTTACCCCAAGAAAGTTACCTAATATAGCAACATTTCTGTGAACTTGCTCCTACTATATCCATCAGAAATTAACAGACCATAGTCATTCCTGGGCATCCCCAGAACGTTAAATAGCTTATCTGTTCTTCTTGGATTATTGTTCCCCCTTCCTTAATTGCTCTCTATTGCTAGTTCCCCTACATTCTACATTATAAGCCATTTGTTTTATATTTTTCAAAGTTCACATTATTGGTAGCATATAATATTTCTCTTTTTGTGCCTGGCTTATTTCGCTTAGCATTATGTCTTCAAGGTTCATCCATGTTGTCATATGTTTCACGAGATCGTTCCTTCTTACTGCCGCGTAGTATTCCATCGTGTGTATATACCACATTTTATTTATCCACTCATCTGTTGAAGGACATTTGGGTTGTTTCCATCTCTTGGCAATTGTGAATAATGCTGCTATGAACATTGGCCTGCAGATATCTGTTCGTGTCACTGCTTTCCGATCTTCCGGGTATATACCGAGAAGTGCAATCGCTGGATCGAATGGTAACTCTATATCTAGTTTTCTAAGGAACTGCCAGACTGACTTCCAGAGTGGCTGAACCATTATACAGTCCCACCAACAATGATTAAGAGTCCCAGTTTCTCCACATCCCCTCCAGCATTTGTAGTTTCCTGTTTGTTTAATGGCAGCCGTTCTAACTGGTGTTAGATGGTATCTCATTGTGGTCTTAATTTGCATCTCTCTAATAGCTAGTGAAGCTGAACATTTTTTCATGTGTTTCTTGGCCATTTGTATTTCCTCTTCAGAGAACTGTCTTTTCATATCTTTTGCCCATTTTATAATTGGGCCGACTGTACTATTGTCATTGAATTGTAGGATTTCTTTATATATGCAAGATATCAGTCTTTTGTCAGATACATGGTTTCCAAAAATTTTTTCCCATTGAGTTGGCTGCCTCTTTACCTTTTTGAGAAATTCCTTTGAGGTGCAGAAACTTCTAAGCTTGAGGAGTTCCCATTTATCTGTTTTCTCTTTTGTTGCTTGTGCTTTGGGTGTAAAGTCTAGGAAGTGGCCGCCTAATACAAGGTCTTGAAGATGTTTTCCTACATTATCTTCTAGGAGTTTTACGGTACTTTCTTTTATATTGAGATCTTTGGTCCATTTTGAGTTAATTTTTGTGTAGGGGGTGAGGTAGGGGTCCTCTTTCATTCTTTTGGATATGGATATCCAACTCTCCCAGCCCCATTTGTTGAAAAGACCATTATGACTCAGTTCAGTGACTTTGGGGGCCTTATCAAAGATCAGTCGGCCATAGATCTGAGGGTCTATCTCCGAATTCTCAATTCGATTCCATTGATCTATATGTCTATCTTTGTGCCAGTACCATGCTGTTTTGGCAACTGTGGCTTTATAATAAGCTTCAAAGTCAGGGAGTGTAAGTCCTCCCACTTGGTTTTTCTTTTTTAGAGTGTCTTTAGCAATTCGAGGCATCTTCCCTTTCCAAATAAATTTGATAACTAGCTTTTCCAAGTCTGCAAAGTAGGTTGTTGGAATTTTGATTGTGATTGCATTGAATCTGTAGATGAGTTTGGGTAGAATTGACATCTTAATGACATTTAGTCTTCCTATCCATGAACATGGAATATTTTTCCATGTTTTAAGGTCCCCTTCTATTTCTTTTAGTAGAGTTATGTAGTTTTCTTTGTATAGGTCTTTTTTTTTTTCAATTTTTTAACTTTGTTTACCAAAAAATTAAAAACAAACAGGCAAACAACAACCAAAAAAACCCCACAACATTTCAAACAAAGCAATGGATTAAGGAAAACAAATAACCTAAAATAACTACTTTGCTTCCAATATGTTCCTACCATACCCCAAGAAAATTAATAAACCATGTCCAAACAGAGGAGTAAGAAAAACAAATAATCTAAAATAACTACATTGCTTCCAACATGTTCCTACCATACCCCAAGAAAATTAACAACCCCTAAGAAAACAAAGGAATAAGAGAAAAAAAAAAACCTAAAATAACTCTATTGCTTCCAACATGATCTTACTATATCCAAGAAAGTTTACAAACCATAATCATTCCTGAGCATTCCCATAACATTGAGATTACCCTCCATAGTTTATCGGTTCTTATTAGATTATCATTCCCCCTCCACTAATTGGTATCTCTAGGTCCCCTACATTCTACAGTATAAAACATTGTACATTTTTCACAGAATTCACATTAGTGGTAACATACAATATCTCTCTTTTTGTGCCTGGCTTATTTTGCTCAGCATTATGTCTTTTTTTTTTTTTTTTAATCTTCATTTTATTGAGATATATTAACATACCACGCAGTCATACAAAACAAATCGTACTTTCGATTGTTCAAAGTACCATTACATAGTTGTACATTCATCACCTAAATCAATCCCTGACACCTTCATTAGCACGCACACAAGAATAACAAGAATAATAATTAGAGTGAAGAAGAGCAATTGAAGTAAAAAAGAACACTGGGTACCTTTGTCTGTTTGTTTCCTTCCCCTATTTTTCTACTCATCCATCCATAAACTAGACAAAGTGGAGTGTGGTCCTTATGGCTTTCCCAATCCCCTTGTCACCCCTCATAAGCTACATTTTTATACAACTGTCTTCGAGATTCATGGGTTCTGGGTTGTAGTTTGATAGTTTCAGGTATCCACCACCAGCTACCCCAATTCTTTAGAACCTAAAAAGGGTTGTCTAAAGTGTGCGTAAGAGTGCCCACCAGAGTGACCTCTCGGCTCCTTTTGGATTCTCTCTGCCACTGAAGCTTATTTCATTTCCTTTCACATCCCCCTTTTGGTCAAGAAGATGTTCTCCGTCCCACGATGCCAGGTCTACTTTCCTCCGCGGGAGTCATATTCCACGTTGCCAGGGAGATTCACTCCCCTGGGTGTCTGATCCCACGTAGGGGGGAGGGCAGTGATTTCACCTTTCAAGTTGGCTTAGCTAGAGAGACAGGGCCACATCTGAGCAACAAAGAGGCATTCGGGAGGAGGCTCTTAGGCACAACCATAGGGAGGCCTAGCCTCTCCTTTGCAGCAACCATCTTCCCAAGGCTAAAACCTGTGGTAGAGGGCTCAACCCATCAAACCACCAGTCCCCTATGTCTGTGGTCATGTTAGCAACCATGGAGGTGGGGTAGGCCAATACCCCTGTATTCTCCACAGGCTCCTCAAGGGGGCACTGCATCTTTTTTTTTTTTTCCTTGTTTTTATTTTTTTTTCTTTTTTTTTTAACCTTCCCTTCTTTTTTAAATCAACTGTATGAAAAAAAAAGTTAAAAAGAAAACAAACATACAATAAAAGAACATTTCAAAGAGACCATAACAAGGGAGTAAGAAAAAGACAACTAACCTAAGATAACTGCTTAACTTCCAACCTGTTCCTACTTTACCCCAAGAAAGTTACCTAATATAGCAACATTTCTGTGAACTTGCTCCTACTATATCCATCAGAAATTAACAGACCATAGTCATTCCTGGGCATCCCCAGAACGTTAAATAGCTTATCTGTTCTTCTTGGATTATTGTTCCCCCTTCCTTAATTGCTCTCTATTGCTAGTTCCCCTACATTGTACATTATAAGCCATTTGTTTTATATTTTTCAAAGTTCACATTATTGGTAGCATATAATATTTCTCTTTTTGTGCCTGGCTTATTTCGCTCAGCATTATGTCTTCAAGGTTCATCCATGTTGTCATATGTTTCATGAGATCGTTCCTTCTTACTGCCGCGTAGTATTCCATCGTGTGTATATACCACATTTTATTTATCCACTCATCTGTTGAAGGACATTTGGGTTGTTTCCATCTTTTGGCAATTGTGAATAATGCTGCTATGAACATTGGCCTGCAGATATCTGTTCGTGTCACTGCTTTCCGATCTTCCGGGTATATACCGAGAAGTGCAATCGCTGGATCGAATGGTAACTCTATATCTAGTTTTCTAAGGAACTGCCAGACTGACTTCCAGAGTGGCTGAACCATTGTACAGTCCCACCAACAGTGAATAAGAGTTCCAATTTCTCCACATCCCCTTCAGCATTTGTAGTTTCCTGTTTGTTTAATGGCAGCCATTCTAACCGGTGTTAGATGGTATCTCATTGTGGTCTTAATTTGCATCTGTCTAATAGCTAGTGAACCTGAACATTTTTTCTTGTGTTTCTTGGCCATTTGTATTTCCTCTTCAGAGAACTGTCTTTTCATATCTTTTGCCCATTTTATAATTGGGCCGACTGTACTATTGTCATTGAGTTGTAGGATTTCTTTATATATGCAAGATATCAGTCTTTTGTCAGATACATGGTTTCCAAAAATTTTTTCCCATTGAGTTGGCTGCCTCTTTACCTTTTTGAGAAATTCCTTTGAGGTGCAGAAACTTCTAAGCTTGAGGAGTTCCCATTTATCTGTTTTCTCTTTTGTTGCTTGTGCTTTGGGTGTAAAGTCTAGGAAGTGGCCGCCTAATACAAGGTCTTGAAGATGTTTTCCTACATTATCTTCTAGGAGTTTTATGGTACTTTCTTTTATATTGAGATCTTTGGTCCATTTTGAGTTAATTTTTGTGTAGGGGGTGAGGTAGGGGTCCTCTTTCATTCTTTTGGATATGGATATCCAACTCTCCCAGCCCCATTTGTTGAAAAGACCATTATGACTCAGTTCAGTGACTTTGGGGGCCTTATCAAAGATCAGTCGGCCATAGATCTGAGGGTCTGTCTCCGAATTCTCAATTCGATTCCATTGATCTATATGTCTATCTTTGTGCCAGTACCATGCTGTTTTGGCAACTGTGGCTTTATAATAAGCTTCAAAGTCAGGGAGTGTAAGTCCTCCCACTTCGTTTTTCTTTTTTAGAGTGTCTTTAGCAATTCGAGGCATCTTCCCTTTCCAAATAAATTTGATAACTAGCTTTTCCAAGTCTGCAAAGTAGGTTGTTGGAATTTTGATTGTGATTGCATTGAATCTGTAGATGAGTTTGGGTAGAATTGACATCTTAATGACATTTAGTCTTCCTATCCATGAACATGGAATATTTTTCCATCTTTTAAGGTCCCCTTCTATTTCTTTTAGTAGAGTTATGTAGTTTTCTTTGTATAGGTCTTTTACATCTTTGGTTAAGTTGATTCCTAGGTACTTGATTTTTTTAGTTGCTATTGAAAATGGTATCTTTTTCTTGAGTGTCTCTTCAGTTTGTTCATTTCTAGCATATAGAAACATTACTGACTTATGTGCATTAAACTTGTATCCCGCTACTTTGCTAAATTTGTTTATTAGCTCTAGTAGCTGTATCGTCGATTTCTCAGGGTTTTCTAGATATAAGATCATATCATCTGCAAACAATGACAGTTTTACTTCTTCTTTTCCAATTTGGATGCCTTTTATTTCTTTGTCTTGCCGGATTGCCCTGGCTAGCACTTCCAGCACAATGTTGAATAACAGTGGTGACAGCGGGCATCCTTGTCTTGTTCCTGATCTTAGGGGGAAGGATTTCAGTCTCTCACCATTGAGTACTATGCTGGCTGTGGGTTTTTCATATATGCTCTTTATCATGTTGAGGAAGTTTCCTCCAATTCCGACCTTTTGAAGTGTTTTTATCAAAAACGGATGTTGGATTTTGTCAAATGCTTTTTCAGCATCTACTGAGATGATCAATTGATTTTTCCCTTTTGACTTGTTAATGTGTTGTAATACATTGATTGATTTTCTTATGTTGAACCATCCTTGCATGCCTGGAATAAACCCCACTTGGTCATGGTGTATGATTTTTTTAATGTGTCTTTGGATTCGATTTGCAAGTATTTTGTTGAGGATTTTTGCATCTATATTCATTAGGGAGATTGGCCGGTAGTTTTCCTTTTTTGTAGCATCTTTGCCTGGTTTTGGTATTAGATTGATGTTAGCTTCATAAAATGAGTTAGGTAGTGTTCCATTTTCTTCAATGTTTTGAAAGAGTTTGAGTAAGATTGGTGTCAGTTCTTTCTGGAAAGTTTGGTAGAATTCCCCTGTGAAGCCATCTGGCCCTGGGCATTTATTTGTGGGAAGATTTTTGATGACTGATTGGATCTCTTTGCTTGTGATGGGTTGGTTGAGGTCTTCTATTTCTTCTCTGGTCAGTCTAGGTTGTTCATATGTTTCCAGGAAATTGTCCATTTCCTCTACATTATCCAGTTTGTTGCCATACAGTTGTTCATAGTATCCTGTTATAATTTTTTTAATTTCTTCAGGATCTGCAGTTATGTCACCTTTTTCATTCATTATTTTGTTTATATGGGTCTTCTCTCTTTTTGATTTTGTCAGTCTAGCTAGGGGCTTGTCAATCTTGTTGATCTTCTCAAAGAACCAACTTTTGGTGATATTTATCGTTTCTATTGTTTTTTTGTTCTCTATGTCATTTATTTCTGCTTTAATCCTTGTTATTTCTTTTCTTCTACTTGGTTTAGGATTGGTTTGCTGTTCATTTTCTAGCTTCTTCAGTTGATCCATTAGTTCTTTGATTTTGGCTCTTTCTTCCTTTTTAATATATGCGTTTAGTGCTATAAATTTCCCCCTTAGCACTGCTTTTGCTGCATCCCATAGGTTTTGGTATGTTGTGTTCTCATTTTCATTCGTCTCTATATATTTAGCAATTTCTCTTGCTATTTCTTCTTTAACCCACTGATTGTTTAGGAGTGTGTTGTTTAACCTCCAGGTATTTGTGAATTTTCTAAGTCTCTGATGGTTATTGACTTCTAATTGTATTCCATTGTGGTCAGAGAATGTGCTTTGAATAATTTCAATCTTTTTAAATTTATTGAGGCTTGTTTTATGTCCCAGCATATGATCTATTCTGGAGAAAGTTCCATGAGGACTAGAAAAGTATGTGTATCCTGGTGCTTTGGGATGTAATGTCCTGTATATGTCTGTTAAATCTAATTCATTTATCAGATTGTTTAGGTTTTCAATTTCCTTATTGGTCTTCTGTCTGGTTGATCTATCTATAGGAGAGAGTGATGTGTTGAAGTCTCCCACAATTATTGTGGAAACATCAATTGCTTCCTTTAGTTTTGCCAGTGTTTCTCTCATGTATTTTGTGGCACCTTGATTGGGTGCATAGACATTTACGATTGTTATTTCTTCTTGCTGAATTGCCCCTTTTATTAGTATGTAGTGGCCTTCTTTGTCCCTCAATACATCCCTGCATTTGAAGTCTATTTTATGTGAGATTAATATTGCTACACCTGCTTTCTTTTGGCTGTAGCTTGCATGAAATATTTTTTTCCATCCTTTCACTTTCAGTTTCTTTGTGTCCCTGTGTCTAAGATGAGTCTCTTGTATGCAACATATTGATGGTTCTTTTTTTTTGATCCATTCTGCAAATCTATATCTTTTAATTGGGGAGTTTAATCCATTTACATTCAACATTATAACCGTGAAGGCATTTCTTGAATCGGCCATCTTATCCTTTGGTTTATGTTTGTCATATTTTTCCCCTCTGTCTATTAATATCCTTTATTGTACCCATACTGAATCTCTCTAGTATTGAACCTTTCTCCAAGTCTCTCTGTCCTTTCTTTGTTTCTCTGTCTGTAGGGCTCCCTTGAGTATCTCCAGTAGGGCAGGTCTCTTGTTAGCAAATTCTCTCAGCATTTGTTTGTCTGTGAAAAATTTAAGCTCTCCCTCAAATTTGAAGGAGAGCTTTGCTGGATAAAGTATTCTTGGCTGGAAATTTTTCTCACTCAGAATTTTAAATATATCGTGCCACTGCCTTCTTGCCTCCATGGTGGCTGCTGAGTAGTCACTACTTAGTCTTATGCTGTTTCCTTTGTATGTGGTGAATTGCTTTTCTCTTGCTGCTTTCAGAACTTGCTCCTTCTCTTCTATGTTTGACAGTGTGATCAGTATATGTCTCGGAGTGGGTTTATTTGGATTTATTCTATTTGGAGTTCGCTGAGCATTTATGATTTGTGTATTTATGTTGTTTAGAAGATTTGGGAAGTTTTCCCCAACAATTTCTTTGAATACTCTTCCTAGACCTTTACCCTTTTCTTCCCCTTCTGGGACACCAATGAGTCTTATATTCGGACGTTTCATATTATCTATCACATCCCTGAGGTCCATTTCGATTTTTTCAATTTTTTTCCCCATTCTTTCTTTTATGCTTTCATTTTCCATTCTGTCATCTTCCAGGTCACTGATTCGTTGTTCAACTTCCTCTAGTCTTGTACTATGAGTGTCCCGAATCTTTTTAATTTGGTCAACAGTTTCTTTAACTTCCGTAAGATCATCCATTTTTTTATTTAGTCTTGCAATGTCTTCTTTATACTCTTCTAGGGTCTTCTTGATTTCCTTTGTATCCCGTACTATGGTCTCATTGTTCATCTTTAGTTCTTTGAGTAGCTGCTCTAGGTGCTGTGTCTCTTCTGATCTTTTGATTTGGGTGCTTGGGCTTGGGTTATCCATATCGTCTGGTTTTTTCATATGCTTTATAATTTTCTGTTGTTTTTGGCCTGGTTGCATTTGCTGAACTTGATAGGGTTCTTTTAGGATTTGTAGACCAATTGAAGTCCTTATCTCTAATTTATCAAATCTACAGCTTCGTGGAGTACACTTTCTCTAACTAACCAGCAGGTGGCGTCCACGAGCCACCTGTTCTCCACAAGCCAGTTCTCCCCTGCTTAGCCTTTTTGGTGAGCCGGGGAGTGAGTGTTGTGGGGTCCAATTGGTGTACCAAGCTTGTGTGTGTAGTTGGTGTTGCCTGCCCTGTATATGGGGCGTGTTTCTGGGCAGTCAGGGAGGGGGGGGGGTGGCCCTAACAATCAAATCTCCCTGGTGATCCTAGAGTTTTAAAGCTGCTGCAATAGTCTAATCCTTCAGTTCAGTCCTCCCACAGTTTGTCTCTGCCACTGACCCACAAGTCCTTGGTATTGGCGTATGGCTCCTGAGACTTGCAAGTGGGCCCCTCTTCCAGGCTGTGCACCCCGGGTCCTCTGTTGAGGGATGACTGTGCTATGTCACAGGTGAGTGCCGTCCCCCCAGGGCAGTTCTGGGCTGCTGGGCTGTGTAGGGAGGCTCCCAGTCTGCTGAAATAATGGCTGAATGGGGCTTTGTTAAGTCACACTGCTCCACCTTCCGAATTCTGGGACAATCAGCTGAGGTTGCAGGGAAGGCTAATGTCCACGCCCAGTTTTGTGGTGTGTGCCTGTTATTTGAAGCACTTCTGTCACACTGGGTTGTCTGGGGCAGCTCTGGGCTATGGGGCTGGCGATGGGCAGGAGTGTTTCCTGTCCACCAGGATGATATCTGTGAGCGGACACCCCCCTTTTCTTGGGAAGTTGTGGTGTTTAGTGAATTTTCTCAGCCACTGGATTATTGCCTTTTGTCTCAGAGCTCTCTTAGTTCTGCTCTTGACTTGACCTGCCCAAATTGCAAGTCTTTGAAGCTTTCTGTATTGGGCTTCTTAGAGTAATTGTTTTAGAAAAAGAAAAAAGGATTAAAAAAAAAAAAAGGGCCCTCCTCAGAGATCTAATGGGTTATTGAAATGCTAAGAGACAAAGCAACCAGGGCCATTAAGGAAAGGTCCACAGGGCAGAGAGATCAGCTTTTCTTTGGGATTTGCATATGCGCCTCAGGGCCTGAGCTCTGCCCTTCCCCTTTCTATGTTCACCAGAACTCCAAAAATCCTCCGTTTTTATTTTGGAGTTTTTCTTGTTGTTTTTTTTCTATGCCTGTCTCCTCTCTGCTGGGCTGGCTGCTCTCAGATTCTCTGGTGTCTGGTCTCAGTCTCTATCTATGGTTGGAGTTCGGATCAGTAGAATGAGTTTCCGATAAGGGCTGCCACTGCAGTTCTCCCTTCTCCTTCCCGGAGCTGACAGCCCCTCCTCCCACGGGACTGAGCCTGGCAGGGAGGGGCGCGGGTCCCCTGGCCACAAAAACTTACAGATTTCGCTGATCTCAGCAGTTCCATGTTTTCATGAGTGTTGTATGAAGTATGCCCAAAGTCAGATTGCTCTGTGGTGTCCAGTCCATGCAGTTCCTGGCTTTCTACCTACTTTCCTGGAGGAGTAACTAAAACATACAGCTCAGCAGTCCACCATCTTGCCCCGCCTGTCTATCATCTTTTGTTATTGCGGGCAGCATTACACAACCACGGGTCTTCTTACCAGCTCCTATGGACCCAGGGAAGCTCTGGCTGGACACGAGGAGGACGTACTTCGATCACAGACCCTGGCTTCCCAGGCACTCAATGCTTTTTAAAGAGTTAAACGTACCTATAGCCCCACATTTCATTGCTAGTATTTATCCAAGAGAAATGAAAACACACCCACAAGAAGCCTTGTACAAGAAGGGTCATAGATTTTCCATGAAAGTCAAAAACTAGAAACAATTGAGATGTCTATGTTCAGTAGAATGGTTATACTGCGGAATACTATGCAGCAATAATAATTTTGAAAGATCTACTGATACACATTACAGCAGAGATGAATCTCAAAAGAATATATGTTGCTGAAGGAAAGAAGCTAAACACAAATGAGTACATACAGTAGGATTCCATTTATATGAAATTCTAGAATAGGCAAACTAACCTAGGGTGGTAGAGATGAAATCAGAGGTTGCTTCAGGGTTGGGGGTTCACTGGAAGGGGCACAAGGGAACATTCTAGGTGGTAAAAATGTCCTGTCTTGGATCCATCACAACCCTTCTCCTCTGTGCCTTTTTTCCAAGTTGAACAGAATCATTTCCTGTCCTCAAGCTTCTAGCCTTCTGCTTTGGCTCATGCTGTCCCCTCAGACTGCAAAACCTCTCCATGTCCTATTTATGCAGCCTGGTTGCTTTATATTCCTCAGGAGCTAGTTACAATGTCACCTTCTCCGAAAAGCCTTCCCCACTCTACCCATGCCCAGCTGAAGTTGCCCTATCCTTCAAACAATGACCCCATAGCCTTGGCTCTTTCTTTCAGCTCTGATTACTGTCTACATTTTTGTTAACAGTCATTTGTATCTGTGCTTTACCTCCCTTGCTACACTGTGACCTTGCTGTCAGCCAGGGCTGTGTGGTTCTCTCCACTCCAACCCCGTAGTCAAGTGCCCATACTAGATGCTCAGAATATACATAGGGAATGAAGGAATGAATGAAATGCAAGTCTTCCTTTTTGGTTTTGCCAGTTCCTGTATTACATTGTCCCCTGACTCCTTTCATTTTCAGCCTCATAGACTTAAGCTGCACTGATTTCACAGGAGCATCCTCTGGGCCCCCAGAGAGGGTTGAACTGCCGACTTCTCATGGAGTAATTAAATGACAAATTACCTGCAGGCTCTCAGCTGGAAACCTGTAGGAGCATAGCCCTCCATGTTCATAGGATTTGATCCAATCTGAAAGATTGGAAGGACATCCGCAATCTTTGGACTAAAGATTCTTATTTATGGATAGGGAAACTGAGGCTCAGAATGGGACAGTGACTCATTCAATGACATACTGGGCTTTTGTGGGGTGGGTGCTTATCACCCCCTCCTCTGTTTTCTGGGAGAGGGGAAGCTTCCACTGCACTCTCCAGGAGGAATGGGGATTGGAGGAACATTCCCCATCCTTCCCTCCAACCCTCTCCCCCAAGAAAAGGAAAGTCTTCCCTGATTGGCAAGATTAGGGTACAGACTGCTGGCCAAATATTGCCCAGCTTTTCTCACAGACCACACTGTCCTCCCAGCTGCTTCCTCCATGCAATAGGCTTACGGGCAGCACTCCCCCTCACCCCACAAAACAGACTCACCCCCAGGGGAAGCTCAGACTTCTCTAGGCAATCCAGCCCCAACTTGATGGAAAAATACAATTCAGGAGGAAAGGACTTGTGTGCCATATTTTGGGCTCCATCTCAGGTGAGCTCATCAATTCATCTCTATTGATAATAAAGTTGATATTATCATTTGATCTTATCTGGCTTCCTGGGTCTGTTCTCCGAGTTGTGATTAGTTATCACCTCACACCCAACAGGGGGAAAGTGGCAGTGCCTGGATATGGGCAGACCACCCATTCTCCACCCCAACAGCCCCTCTCCCAGGCTAGCCCTCCTCTGTTCTGCTAGTTGGACCACTCAGGGTCTCAGTTTTTCCTCCCACTGAGCTGCAGCCTCAGACCTCCAGCCACCTGTACCAAGAAATGATGACCAGCCTGCAAAGGAGATGAGCTTGGCATATAATTGTGCAGTCAAAGAAACATGTAAGTCTCACCATGTCCAAGTCCTTGTTGGTTGTCCCAAGCCTGTCCCCACTGCTTCCTGGAGGAAAGGTTCTACTCAGACAGGCCTGTGCTGATACCCACCCTCCTCCCTCATTCATCCATTGATTTAACATAGAGTTTAACATGTATCCAGAAGGCATCACACCAGACACTAGGAATAGAAATCACTACTAAATGTTCTAATAAATAAATCACTAATAAATGCTACATAACAGATGAGTTTAGTACCCTGGGCTGAGCCTTTGAAGAGCACAAAGATGTGGAGATGACTCAGCGGGAGCAATGACAAGGGATTCCATACAGAATAGGATCTTTGAACTGGGTCCCAGCAAGACAAGGTCAGATGGAGCACAGCAGAGGCTATGCTGGATGTGTTCTGGGCAACAGAACAGCAAACAAAGCAAGAAGAAAGAGGTAAGACTTATATAGAGGCTGAACATACCCATTGAAGTATTTACATAGGAAAACCATATGATCAGATACATGTTCTCAAGAAATCACACTAACCCTCCTGCAGCCACTCTGATTTTTCTGGGCTGTTCCTTCCACCCTGTTTCTGACTTCCAAGAGGCAACAGACCATTAGAGACCTAGGTTAAGTTCTCCCTCTTCCATGCTACTTTCCCTGACTTCCTCCTTCTCACTCCTGAAGCACTTGGCTCTGCCTCCCGCAGGTACAGCCCATATCTATTGTCTTGAATCACCATTAACTTGAGCACCAGCTCTCTCTAACAAGGTGGGAAGCATGCAGGCAGGACTTCTTACACCTTTTATGCCCCATCACACCTACCTTTCTTCCCACCTTTCCCATAGTTGTGCTCTTTATGAAGAGGTGCCTTTATGAGTGATGATGGCAAAGATGAGTGTCCTGGAAGTTTTCACATGAGAGGTGGTGTTAGAACTGCACCTTGAAGGAGACTTTGATTTGGGGAGAAGGTATTCCAGGCAGAGAGAACAGCATGGACAAGTAAGTACAAGATTCATGGCACTGATACATTTGGGAAAGGCCAGAGACCAGGATATGAGGAAGAAAGCTATGGGATAGGGCTTTTTTGAGATAAGGCTCACAGGAGATAAGGCTGGTTACAAAGGACTAAGACTTTAGATCAATCCTGAGGTAATGAGGAGTCAATGAAGAGTCGGGGAGAAAGATGTGGCATGGTTAGATTTGGGTTTTAGAACAATCACCCAGGTAAGATTATATGCAAGGAGATGAGTTAGGAGGTTGCTGAATGAATCACTGCTGGATGAGAAGGAGGATCTGAACTAAGGCAGGAGCAGAGGAAATGGAGAAAAGGGAACAGATTTAAGAGGCTTTTGAGAAGCAGAAGCAATGAGACCTGGTGACCAGCTAGAAGTTAGGCAGGGTTTGGGGAAGAGGAGGCATCAGGGATGGTGCTCAGTTTCTTGTCTGGGTGACAAGATGGATGGTGGACAATGGAACATAGAGGAGCAGGTTTAGGAAGAAGAAAAGGAGCCCATCTTGGCCCCATAGTCTGCAGAGCCAGTGGCACATCCAGGTAGAGGTGTTCAGGTGGCAGGTAGATACACTGATCTCTGGAGAGAGCCCTGGGTTGGATGTAGAGATTTAAGAACCATCAGAGCACTTGGGTAGGGGTATATGCCCATGGAGAGTGTGCAAAGTGAGGTGAAGACTGAGGAGAGCCATTACAGGCTTCAAGGTTGAGTGGTGGGTGGAGAATCAGAAACCAGCAAGACAAAAAAAGAAGGTGATTGAGATTGAGCAGAACTGGAGCCAAGAACATGTGGCATCTTGGGAACCAAGGGTGGAAAGACATTCTAGGAGTGAACACTCAGGGAGTGAAAGTGGATGTTTATATTTGTCAGTGTCAAGCAGTAGTCCTCACAGTGTGGTTGCTGGACCAGCAGCATCTGCAGCCCCTGGGAGTCTGTTAGAAATGCAAATTCTCCAACCCCAACCCATACCTACTGAATCTACTTGGAGCCCAGCAATCTGTGTTTTAATAAGTTCTCCAGGTGATTATGACACATGTTAAAAGTTTAATAATCTCTGGTATAGAAGTTTTATATATTTTAGTTAGATTTATTTCTAGGTATTTGGTGGATTTTGATGCTATTACAAATGTTATGTTTAAGTTTCTTTTTCTGATTGTTTATTGCTGGTATATAAAAGTACAATTGGTTTATGTTGACCTTGAATCCAGCAACCTTGCAAAATTCACTTGTTAATTCTAGTAGTTGATTTACAGATTCATTCCTTTGTGACCGTTGAATGACATGAGATGATGACAGAGACAAGTCCTTAAGTTTAGAAATTAATAGAAACATCTGTGAACTTAACAGCCATTTCACTGGAGAAAAGGGGTCCAAAGCTAGACTGCAAAGCATTCTATGTACAATACTGGGTTCTCATGAGTGTGAACACACACACAGAATATCATCCAGATATCATTTATATAAAGCACAGACTGGATTGCAGACAAGCTAGAATCTCCTCCTTTTTCTCACCTCATGTCATACTTCCTCTAGGGACAAAAGCCAGAGGATGGCATGGGTTGACTAAATGTGATATGCCTCTCAAGTAAGGGAAAGTGGCTTTCTCAGATATGGACAGGATTCCAAACCAACTGGGGTAACCAATCATCCAGGTTTGCCCAGGACTGAGGGATTTCCTGAGATGTGGGACTTGTGGTGCTGAAGCTAGGAGACCTAAGCAAACCAGAATGGTTGGTCACCCTAAAGTCTAACTTGGTCTCTTTGGAGCCAAGCAGCCTGGGGAACCAAAGAAATACAAAGAGATCATCATGAGAGTTATTCCTGAGCCCAGGCACTTGTGAAGTAAAGACTGATTGTGAGGACTGTGAGTATTCCACAGCCTTTGTGTTCAGGCCACACTTTTCCAACAAGTCAACTCTACAATCCAGCACTTGTCCAGCCCATTTGCATGCTTCTTTGATCTGCCCTTAATGGATGTTGGGCATACTAGGGGTTTGTAGTTAGCAGAGTTCTCCCAGAATCTTTTAGCTGTCATTTTGAGCACCAATCATCAGAATCCAGGGGATAGGAAAATGTGACACATCCAGATACCTTCAAGCTATATCATCTACCTAGATGGCAATTCTCAGCCATGTTTCTCCCTTGACAGTTAAGACAGACCAATTCTTATGCTCATTTGTCATTTCCATCTCACAGTCAAGATATAACCACTCTCCATTCAAGAAAGCACGTCTTTCCTCCAACTGGGTGAGACTATTACAGGGATAACTTTGAATTCTTTCCATTTATTATTTTTTAAAGAAAGGAAATCCTTTGCAAATGCCAGTGATTTATTATTAGCAAATTATTACCACCATGATAATAAGTTGTCCCAGAGTGCAGTGAATACATTCTTGGGGACCACCAGTTTTGAAACAAGCCCCTTGCATTAAGAGGACCACTGCATGTGGACGGGTGGTTGCAGAGGTATTAGAATTGACCAAAGTCACTGGCCGTGACATTGAGTTCTGATTCACCATCCCAGATGGAGAGTCAGTGACTACAGTCTCCACACTCCTCCCCATGATGGTATCCATGGCTAAATACACCAGTGAGTCATGGACATCACTCATTACCCCCATCCTCCCTCCATTCCCCCTCCTCTCACTGTGTCTTTGCAAGAGCCTGAGTCACTGAGGAGGGTTATGTCTTCACAGCCCTCTCCCCAACAGGCAGGTTGTTGAAGATCCAGGTGTCCTGGTATCTGGTGCAGTAGGGATACTGCCATGCCCCATCATTCACAGGTAGAAATCTTCAGGAGCAGCCTTGCTGGCAGCCAAGAGACATGGAAAGAATCTGGACATTAAGCCAAGGTTGGGTCCCAGCTTAACCCCTGTGAACCTATGCCTCTTCCATCTCTCAAAATCTGCATGAAGAAATCACCATTTTGCAACCAACAATGCAATAATAGATACAGGCAAGAATCATCAAAGGACACCTAAAATCATTGGGTGAAATGATGTTGGGGAATGGGATATTTACACAACCTCAAGCATCATTCCACAAGTCAGCTATTAACCACAAAAGGAAAAGGTACTTCTGCAATGGGCAGGAATGGTGGATGTCACCTTAAATAAGTGATCAAACTTAGCTTCTCCAAAAGTGGGATAAAATTACAATATGTGTTTACTGATATGACACAATGAGAAGTACACACTTCCTTTATGTGGGATTCTTGCCAAAACTCTCACATGGATCTAACCATGAGGTGGTAATTAGACATTTCCTGATGGCTTAGACTCTTCAATAATAGCAATCTCATAATTTTTTAAGACAGGGGACTATTTTGGAATAAAAAAGGCTAAAGAAAATTGCAATGTGAGATCCTTGATTGATTCTAGATTTAAAAAAGTTATAAATAACTTTACATTGGACACCTCTTCTGCAGCATTTCAAATTGTCTTGGTCTCACCTCTTTCTCCAGTCATTTGCTTCAGCAAACATTCCATGCTGGCTTTGATCAGCTTTGTGCAGGGGTGACCTGACAATGTCTCATCTCAGACTCTGTGGGCTTCCTGATCCAAGCTCCACTGCTTCTCTTACTCCCCAGCATGGAACACCCATGCACAAGCTGGAGGTGCAAGGCTCTCAGTGCTCTTAGGGTCACTCTTGACTAAAAGTTGCAGGAGCCAGTAGAGAGAAATGCTTCTCCCCTCATCCTGCAGTGAAGAGCCTAAGATGCATGTCTTAAGGATCAAGCACCAGTTCCCTATAGCAGTGGCCAACTCAATCATCCTCCTCATACTGACTTTGGCTTCTTCTAAAAGTTCTTCACTCATCTGTCCCTTACTCCTCCTTCCTAGAATTTCACTTCTCATCCCACCTGCATTCAAGCATTTATCTCAAGCTCATTTTTCAGGGAAACCAAAGCTAAGAGAGACATTTTGGGAACAGTTGAAGAAATTTGAATATAGACTGCATAGCAAATTATATTTTATCAATGTGTCATCATGCCTGCAATTTGCATTCAAGTAAATTGTCAAGGAAAATTGTGTGCGTGTATTTGCAGAGAGACAGAGAGTAGGAAAGAATATTAAAAATTAGTGAATCTAAGAGGTGGGGCAAGATGGCAGCATAAGGAGGTGTGGAATTTAGTTAGTCCCCTAGAGCAACTAGTAAATAGCCAGGAACAATGAGAAAATAGTCTGGAAAAACTGATGGGAGGACATCCATGACCAGACAGCATCAGTCAGGAATGGGTGGAACAGCTGAGATTGCAACATAGAACTGTAAGTAAAACTGTAAGTAAAACTCCCCCAAACTGTGGAGCTGGCACAGCAGACTGAGTTGCAAAACCTTGCTATGGAAAAAAGTAGCAGTCACTGCTGGGAACAAGAGAATGTATCACAACCAAGCTCCAACTATGGTTTTAATTAATAAATTTGGTCTACTGAATACAAGCTATAAGCACAGATAAACCTGGAGCAAGCAGGAAAGGAATCTGGAGGTTTCTCCTGGCAGAGAGGAGGCAGGGCTGGTGGAAAAAAAATACACAAGTAAATAAAAACAAAGGATTCTTCTGAGATCAGAATTCTGGAAAAGAGCTGTGCCCCAAGAAAATGGGCACACAGAACCAAGTACCAATTCTAGTTCTTGCCTGGTGAACTGGAGGGCTGGGGACTGACTCTGAAAAGGGGACTTCTTGCTTCCCACCCCCTTTTTTAATCTCTCACTCTAAATAGCTCATTAGAGAAAGTCTTAGGCTTTTTCAATTGTCAGCACTGACCCAGGAAAGGGTGGAGTTAAGATAGAGAGTCAAAGGAAAAACTCAAGTGTAGGAGACAACTCTCTAAAGGGCTTATCTTTCCTAAGAAAAGAGGGGGGTTGGGCCCAGCTCATGTGGATGCTGTCCCTCAGAGAACTCAAACCCCAGGGCCTGGGGTGGGAGGAGGGGACAGAAACAGCTTAAGCTGAGCTTCTGACCCCTCAGTCCCTGGTGGGGTGAGGGGCCACTAAGAATTAAATACACCATACCTCTTTAAACCAGGGAAGAGCTGCAGGCTGACAAGCACCACCTGCCGGGCAGGATAGGAAAATCACAGAGGCTAGAGGCCTCACAGGAAAGTCTGATAATCTCACCCTCAGGGAAATCTGATACTGAATACAGTCTCCTCCTGAGACCTGGGCCCATCTGGGAAAATCTGATTGGGATAATCAAGGAAACCAGATATCTAGACAACAGAAAATTACAAATCACACTAGGAAAAGCAAAGATATGGCCCAGTCAAAGGAACAAACTGAAACTTCAACTGAGATACAGGAGTTGAAACAACTAATTATTAATTGAGCAAATCTCCTAAATCAATTCAAAAATCAAATCAGTGAGTTGAGGGAAGATATGGCAAAAGAGATGAAGGCTATAAAGAAGTCACTGGGAAAACATAAGGAAAAATTGAAAGTTTGAAAAAACAATCAGCAGAACTTATGGGAATGAAAGACACAATAGAAGAGATGAAAAACACAATGGAGACACACAACAGCAAATTTGAAGAGGCAGAAGACAGGATTCATGAATTGGAGGACAGGACATCTGAAATCCTACACACAAAAGCACAGATAGGGAAAAGAATGGCAAAATATGAGCAGGGTCTCAGGGAACTGAATGACAACTTGAAGCACATGAATATGCATGTCATGGGTGTCCCAGAAGGAGAAGAGAAGGGAAAAGGGGCAGAAGGAATAATGGAGGAAATAATCACTGAACATTTCCATCTCTTATGAAAGACATAAAATTACAGATCAAAGAAGCTCACCATACCACAAACGTAATAGATCTGAGTAGACTGACTCCAAGACACTTAATAATCAGATTATCCAATGTCAAAGACAAAGAAAGAATTCTGAAAGCAGCAAGAGAAAAGCAATCCATCACATACAAAGGAAGCCTGATAAGACTATGTTCAGATTTCTCAGCAGAAACCATGGAGGCAAGAAGGCAATGGTCTGATATATTTAATATACTGAAAGAGAGAAACTGCCAACCAAGAATTCTATATTTGGCAAAACTTTCCTTCACAAATGAGGGAGAATTTAAAACATTTTCAGACAAACAGACACTGAGTTTGTGAACAAGATACCTGCTCTACAAGAAACTAAAGTGAGCACTACAGGCAGACAGGAAAAGACAGGAGAGAGAGCTTTAGAGAAGAATGTAGAAATGAAGACTTTCAGTAAGGCTAAAGAGAGAGAGAGATGGAAAAAATAAAATAAAGTAAGATATTACATGCAAAATCCAAAAGACAAAATGGTGGACAGTAGGCATTATACTGTGTGAAATTACCCAGAAACAAAAGGACAGATACTGTAGGGTCTCATTAACATGGACTAACAATGAAGAGTGAAATTTGAGAGTTGAAAACACAAGTTATCAGGAGATAGAAAGAGGTTAGAGATTGGGCAATTGATGCTGTAGAAGTACAGAAGATTCAACAGGATTGATTGTATAGATCCAGAAATGGATAGCACAATACTGTGTGATAGTAGCACAATACTGTAAGTACTCTGAACAAAGATGAGTGTGAGTATGGTTGAAAGAGGAAGGTTAGGGGCGTGTATGACACCAGAAGGAAAGATAGAAGATAAAGACTGGGATTGTACAGCCTAGTGAAACCTAGAGTGGTCACCGATGGTGATTAAATGTACAAATATAAGGATGTTTTTAAATGAGGGAGAGCAAATGAATGTCAACATTGCAAGGTGTTGAAAATTGGATGGTATAGGGGAAAAAAACAATCAATGCAAACTAGATTCTATAGTTAATGGTTAACATTGAAAGATGATTCTATTAATTGTAACAAAGGCAATATACCAAAGCTAAAGGTCTATAAGAGGGGGATATAAGGGAGTAATGTGGGATTCTTGGTGGGGGTGATGTTGTTGGACCTTTTCATTGTATTTTATTTTTATTTTTCTTCTGTCTTTTGTATTTTTGTTCTTCTTTTCCTCCTTTTCCTCTTTCTTTGGGGAAGAGATGGAAATGTGATATAGATTATGGTAGTGAATGCATAATTATGTGATTGTATTGGGAATCATTGATTGTTTACTTAGGGTGGATTCTATAGTGTGTGAAAAAAACTGTTAAAAAAAACAGGGATAGAAGTGCTGGAGAAAATTGGAGAGAGGGATATACCTATTCCTTGTTAGTAGGGAAGTAGAATGGCACAGCCCAGCTGGAGGGCAGTGTGGTGGTTTCACAGGAAGCTAACTGTGGGGTTACCATATGATCCTGCAATTCCATTATTGGGTATATACTTGGAAGAACTGAGAGCAGGGACATGAGTGGACATTGCACACTGGTGTTTAGAGCAGCTATATTCATGATTCACAATGGATGGATGTAGCCTAACAGTACATCAACTGATAAACAGAATGGTGAACTGTCATGTATACATACAATGGAATACCAAGCTGCAGCAAGAAGAAATGAAGTTGTGAGGTATGCACCTAGGTGAATGGACCTTGAGGACAGTATGTTGAGAGAAAGAAGCCAGAATTCCATTATAACACCTCAGTAACATGGACTAACTATAATATGCAAACTCTGAGAACTGAATCTGACAGCATTGGTTATCAGGGGAAGGCTTATGGTAAAGGTTTCTAGATTGTCAGCTCTTACAGCAGTCACATCTATTCCTGAGTTTAATGGTTATCTCTAAATTCTGAGATGCTGAGCTGTTTGTGTATAACCTGGTCATTCCCTGTAACTTTGGGCATCTGTGTGCCACCTGAGACTCAGATCCAGAGTTCAGCATTACCCCATACAGTGAATGTTAAAAAGCTGAAAAAAGAGATCAGACTTCAATTAGAGATATGAATGAAAAGGACTTGATTAGAACTAAGGTAAACCAGACTAAAGGGAAAAGGATGATATTGACTGTGTTTTAAAACTTCAACTTCTGTGTGAAACCAAAGGAAGAGATGCTTATTTGGTGCAAAATCTATACTTTCTGTAGCACACTATATAATTTAACTTGTATGGTCAGTTTATTCAAACACTATAGTTACATGGAACCTTCAATAGGGGGCAAGATCTGGTTGGTTTGTGCAGGGTGGAATGAAACTCCAATACATCCCAGAGTAATTTGGGCAGAAAATGAAGAGTGTTTGCAAAGTCCCCTTGAGTGCCTGGAGAAAAATATAAACATTAAACTTCCCCACTGGGGAATTCCTGATATTTTCACAAACATTGGGGAATACCATTGTAGTAGGCCAAGTCCTCAATCTTGGGGCTTGCCCTTTTGAAGCTTGTTACTGCAAAGGAGAGGCTAAACCTATAATGGTGCCTTAGAGTCACCCCCAGAGAACCTCTTTTGTTTCTCAGATGTGGCTTGTCTCTCTCTCAGCCCACTAGGCAGGTAAACTCACTGCCCTCCCCAATACATGCGACATGACTCCCAGGAGTGTAAACCTCCCTGGCAAAGTGGGACATGAGTCCTGGGGATGAGCCTGGATCCAGCATTGTGGAATTTAGAGACTTCCTGACCAAAAGAGGGAAGAGAAATTAAACAAAATAAAGTTTCAGTGGCTGAGAGATCTCAAATGGAGTCAAAAGGTCATTCTGGAGGTTATTCTTATGCATTCTATAGATATCCCTTTTTAGTTTTTAGTGTACTAGAATAACTAGAAGGAAATATCTGAAACTCTTGAACTGCAATCCAGTATCCTTGATTCTTGAATACGATTCTATAACTATATAGCTCATATGGTGTGACTGTGTGATTGCAAAAACCTTGTGGCTTGCACTCCTTTTATCTAGTGTATGGACAAATGAGTGGAGAAAAGAGGGACAAAAAGTAAATGAATAATAGGGGGGAAAAGGATTATAAGAGGTTTTCAGTGTTCTTTTCTACTTTTATTTTTATTCTCATTCTTAGTCTTATTCTTTTTTGGAGTAATGAAAATGTTAAAAAATTGATTGTGGTGATGAATGCATGACTGCATGATGATACTGTGAACAATTGTACACTTTGGATGATTGTATGCTATGTGAATATATCTCAGTAAAATTGAATTAAAAAATTAGTGAATCTAGGTGACATGAACCTAGGGTAGGTGGGTGCTTATTTTACTATTCTTCCAACTTTTCTGCAGGTTTGACATTTTTCTAAATAGAAAGTTGGGAGTATATGAGTGTTGAGCTGAACTGGAGTGTATTTCACCCAGTGTCCCATGACCTCCATCGCCACCCCTCATCCCACCCCATCCACACTGATAGGCACCCACCATACTGCTCCAGAATGGCTCCTCTCGTCTGGAGATGAAGCAGTATCCTGAGGGAAGGCTTGAGAGATTCCACTCTCTGGAGTCTAGAAGCTTGTTTTAAGAGCTTGTACCTGCCTTTGCTGGGGTCCTTGTTAAGTACCCTGATGATCCTAGGGCTCCTGGATTCAACCTTCTGGGCATTCCTGAGTAAGCTTCAGCTTCTGAGCCACATTGCAGTGCAGAGAACATCAGTGACCCCCAAATCTGGATTTCTATGTATTCCTTTGTATTGGTTATTAGCTGCATAACCAAATTACCCCCAAAAGTTAGTGGCTTAAGACAACAAATATTTGTTTTCTCTGTGCCTGGGAGTCAAGAATCTGGAGGCAGCGTAGCTGTGTGGTTCTGGCTCGGTCTCTCAGGAGGGTGGATTCAGGGTGCCAGTTGGAGCTGCAGTCATCTGAAGCTTGATTGAGGCTGGAAGTTTCTCTTCCAAGTCAATCTTGTGCCTGTTGGCCTCAGCTCCTTGTGTTGTGGTCCTTTCCACAGGAATGCTGGCAACATGGCAGCTGATTCCCTCAGAGCAAGCGAGAAGGAAAGAGAGAGAGAGAGCCCAAGATAGAAACCACAGTGTCTTTTAAACCTAATTTCAAAAAACATATACCATCACTTCTGCTGTATTCTGGGGGTCACACAGATGAGTCTTGATACAATGTGGGAGGGGACTGTGCAGGATGTGAAGATGAGATGAGGAGGCAGGGATCATTGAGGATAAGCCTGGAGGCTGGCACCACATCCCTGAATGACATGTTTCTCCCTAAACTGTGTCTGACTTCTGAAATCTGCTGGGACACAGTTTGGGATGCCATGGGAGTTCCACCCCAACCCCCTCCACACACACACACACATCCCTCCTTAAACAGATTAGTGGTGTTACCTTCCTCAGTTATCCTCGTTGGGTGATGCTTCAAGCAGTGCTCAGCTGCCTGGGTGGAGCCACCTGGAATGAGGGTGCTGAGTCAAGCAGTCAGGTTTCCTTAGACAAGGAGGAAAAGGGGGAGAAAGGAGTGGGTGATCATTATAATGGGACATTGCATCTAAGCAGGGTGAGGAGGACTGTGAAGTCAGGAGGACAGGATGAAGAGTTAACAAGTGGTCATCACTGGTCAGAAATCTCCATGGGGCTCTGGAACCGGAGAGCTTCCAATAGTGTTTATTGTTGAATAACAGTGGTGACAGCGGGCATCCTTGTCTTGTTCCTGATCTTAGAGGGAAGGCTTTCAGTCTCTCACCATTGAGTACTATGCTGGCTGTGGGTTTTTCATATATGCTCTTTATCATGTTGAGGAAATTTCCTTCAATTCCTACCTTTTGAAGTGTTTTTATCAAAAAGGGATGTTGGATTTTGTCACATGCTTTTTCAGCATCTATTGAGATGATCAATTGATTTTTCCCTTTCGAGTTTTTAATGTGTTGTAATACATTGATTGTTTTTCTTATGTTGAACCATCCTTGCATGCCTGGAATGAACCCCACTTGGTCATGGTGTATGATTTTTTTAATGTGTCGTTGGATTCGATTTGCAAGTATTTTGTTGAGGATTTTTGCATCTATATTCATTAGGGAGATTGGCCGGTAGTTTTCCTTTTTTGTAGCATCTTTGCCTGGTTTTGGTATTAGATTGATGTTAGCTTCATAAAATGAGTTAGGTAGTGTTCCATTTTTTTCAATGTTTTGAAAGAGTTTGAGTAAGATTGGTGTCAGTTCTTTCTGGAAAGTTTGGTAGAATTCCCCTGTGAAGCCATCTGGCCCTGGGCATTTATTTGTGGGAAGATTTTTGATGACTGATTGGATCTCTTTGCTTGTGATGGGTTGGTTGAGGTCTTCTATTTCTTCTCTGGTCAGTCTAGGTTGTTCATATGTTTCCAGGAAATTGTCCATTTCTTCTACATTATCCAGTTTGTTGCCATACAGTTGTTCATAATATCCTCTTATAATTTTTTTTAATTTCTTCAGGATCTGCAGTTATGTCACCTTTTACATTCATGATTTTGTTTATATGGGTCTTCTCTCTTTTTGATTTTGTCAGTCTAGCTAGGGGCTTGTCAATCTTGTTGATCTTCTCAAAGAACCAACTTTTGGTGATATTTATCCTCTCTATTGTTTTTTTGTTCTCTATGTCATTTATTTCTGCTTTAATCCTTGTTATTTCTTTTCTTCTACTTGGTTTAGGATTGGTTTGCTGTTCATTTTCTAGCTTCTTCAGTTGATCCATTAGTTCTTTGATTTTGGCTCTTTCTTCCTTTTTAATACATGCGTTTAGTGCTATAAATTTCCCCCTTAGCACTGCTTTTGCTGCATCCCATAGGTTTTGGTATGTTGTGTTCTCATTTTCATTCGTCTCTATATATTTAGCGATTTCTCTTGCTATTTCTTCTTTAACCCACTGATTGCTTAGGAGTGTGTTGTTTAACCTCCAGGTATTTGTGAATTTTCTAAGTCTCTGATGGTTATTGACTTCTAATTGTATTCCATTGTGGTCAGAGAATGTGCTTTGAATAATTTCAATCTTTTTAAATTTATTGAGGCTTGTTTTATGTCCCAGCATATGATCTATTCTGGAGAAAGTTCCGTGAGCACTAGAAAAGTATGTGTATCCTGGTGATTTGGGATGTAATGTCCTGTAGATGTCTGTTAAATCTAATTCATTTATCAGATTGTTTAGGTTTTCAATTTCCTTATTGGTCTTCTGTCTGGTTGATCTATCTATAGGAGAGAGTGATGTGTTGAAGACTCCCACAATTATTGTGGAAACATCAATTGCTTCCTTTAGTTTTGCCAGTGTTTCTCTCATGTATTTTGTGGCACCTTGATTGGGTGCATAGACATTTAAGATTGTTATTTCTTCTTGCTGAATTGCCCCTTTTATTAGTATGTAGTGGCCTTCTTTGTCTCTCAAAACATCCCTGCATTTGAAGTCTATTTTATCTGAGATTAATATTGCTACACCTGCTTTCTTTTGGCTGTAGCTTGCATGAAATATTTTTTCCATCCTTTCACTTTCAATTTCTTTGTGTCCCTGTGTCTAAGATGAGTCTCTTGTATGCAACATATTGATGGTTCATTTTTTTTGATCCATTCTGCGAATCTATATCTTTTAATTGGGGAGTTTAATCCATTTACATTCAACGTTAAAACCGTGAAGGCATTTCTTGAATCGGCCATCTTATCCTTTGGTTTATGTTTGCCATATTTTTCCCTCTCTCTATTAATATCCTTTACTGTACCCATACTGAATCTCTTTAGTACTGAACCTTTCTCCAAGTCTCTCTGTCCTTTCTTTGTTTCTCTGTCTGTAGGGCTCCCTTTAGTATCTCCAGTAGGGCAGGTCTCTTGTTAGCAAATTCTCTCAGCATTTCTTTGTCTGTGAAAAATTTAAGCTCTCCCTCCAATTTGAAGGAGAGCTTTGCTGGATAAAGTATTCTTGGCTGGAAATTCCTCTCACTCAGAATTTTAAATATATCGTGCCACTGCCTTCTGGCCTCCATGGTGGCTGCTGAGTAGTCACTACTTAGTCTTATGCTGTTTCCTTTGTATGTGGTGAATTGCTTTTCTCTTGCTGCTTTCAGAACTTGCTCCTTCTCTTCTATGTTTGACAGTGTGATCAGTATATGTCTCGGAGTGGGTTTTTTTGGATTTATTCTATTTGGAGTTCGCTGAGCATTTATGATTTGTGCATTTATGTTGTTTAGAAGATTTGGGAAGTTTTCCCCAACAATTTCTTTGAATACTCTTCCTAGACCTTTACCCTTTTCTTCCCCTTCTGGGACACCAATGAGTCTTATATTCGGACGTTTCATATCATCTATCATATCCCTGAGGTCCATTTCGAGTTTTTCAATTTTTTTCCCCATTCTTTCTTTTATGCTTTCATTTTCCATTCTGTCATCTTCCAGGTCACTGATTCGTTGTTCAGCTTCCTCTAGTCTTGTACTATGAGTGTCCAGAATCTTTTTAATTTGGTCAACAGTTTCTTTAATTTCCATAAGATCATCCATTTTTTTATTTAGTCTTGCAATGTCTTCTTTATGCTCTTCTAGGGTCTTCTTGATTTCCTTCATATCCTGTACTATGGTCTCATTGTTCATCTTTAGTTCTTTGAGTAGCTGCTCTAGGTGCTGTGTCTCTTCTGGTCTTTTGATTTGGGTGCTTGGGCTTGGGTTATCCATATCGTCTGGTTTTTTCATATGCTTTATAATTTTCTGTTGTTTTTGGCCTCGTGGCATTTGCTGAACTTGATAGGGTTCTTTTAGGGTTTGTAGACCTATTGAAGTCCTTATCTCTAATTTATCAGATCTACAGCTTCGTGGAGTACACTTTCTCTAACTAACCAGCAGGTGGCGTCCACGAGCCACCTGTTCTCCACAAGCCAGTTCTCCCCTGCTTAGCCTTTTTGGTGAGTGGGGGAGTGAGTCTTGTGGGGCCCAATTGGTGTACCAAGCTTGCGTGTGTAGTTGGTGTTGCCTGCCCTGTATGTGGGGCGTGTTTCTGGGCAGTCGGGGAGGGGGGGGTGGCCCTAACAATCAAATCTCCCTGATGATCCTAGAGTTTTAAAGCTGCTGCAATAGTCTAATCCTTCAGTTCAGTCCTGCCACAGTTTGTCTCTGCCACTGATCCACAAGTCTTTGGTATTGGCGTATGGCTCCTGAGACTTGCAAGTGGGCCCCTCTTCCAGGCTGTGCACCCCGGGTCCTCTGTTGAGGGATGACTGTGCTATGTCACAGGTGAGTGCCGTCCCCCCAGGGCAGTTCTGGGCTGCTGGGCTGTGTAGGGAGGCTCCCAGTCTGCTCAAATGATGGCTGAATGGGGCTTTGTTAATTCACACTGCTCCACCTTCCCAGCTCTGGGACATTCAGCTGAGGTTGCAGGGAAGGCTAATGTCCACGCCCAGTTTTGTGGTGTGTGCCTGTTATTTGAAGCACTTCCGTCACACTGGGTTGTCTGGGGCAGCTCTGGGCTATGGGGCTGGCGATGGGCAGGAGTGTTTCCTGTCCACCAGGATGGTGGCTGTGAGCGGACACCCCCCTTTTCTTGGGAAGTTGTGTTGTTTAGTGAATTTTCTCAGCCACTGGATTATTGCCTTTTGTCTCAGAGCTCTCTTAGTTCTGCTCTTGACTTGACATGCCCAAATTGCAATTCTTTGAAGCTTTCTGTATTGGGCTTCTTAGAGTAATTGTTTTAGAAAAAGAAAAAAGGATTTAAAAAAAAAACAAAAAAACAAAAAACGGCCCTCCTCAGAGATCTAATGGGTTATTGAAATGCTAATAGACAAAGCAACCAGGGCCATTAAGGAAAGGTCCACAGGGCAGAGAGATCAGCTTTGCTTCGGGATTTGCATATGCGCCTCAAGGCCTGAGCTCTGCCCTTCCCCTTTCTGTGTTCACCAGAACTCCAAAAATCCTCTGCTTTTATTTTGGAGTTTTTCGTGTTGTTTTTTTTCTATGCCTGTCTCCTCTCTGCTGGGCTGGCTGCTCTCAGAGTCTCTGGTGTCTGGTCTCAGTCTATCTATGGTTGGAGTTTGAATCAGTAGAATGAGTTTCCGATAAGAGCAGCCACTGCAGTTCTCCCTTCTCCTTCCCGGAGCTGACAGCCCCTCCTCCCCCAGGACTGAGCCTGGCAGGGAGGGGCGCGGGTCCCCTGGCCGCAAAAACTTACAGATTTCGCTGATCTCAGCAGTTCCACGTTTTCATGAGTGTTGTATGAAGTATGCCCAAGACAGATTGCTCTGTGGTGTCCAGTCCACGCAGTTCCTGGCTTTTTACCTACTTTCCTGGAGGAGTAACTAAAACTTACAGCTCACCAGTCTGCCATCTTGCCACGCCTCCCCTGCTGGATACTTTTGATCATTATTAATAAAAGTGATAACTTGGAATGATCTCACACTACTCATCGAGGCTGCAAACCTGGAGTATTACCATAGATAATTAATGACAGCTGGGAATCTCCAGGGAAAACCTTCAGGTGTGTCTTGTCTTTGTTCTTCCCAGCAGGACCATCCTAGGTGAGGGAAAAGGTTTGCCAAGTAGAGTCAGACAGTCTAATCTAATCACCTGGTGGCTTGGATCCCTGCACCACCATTCCTGGGCGTGGGTCTGTGGTCATGTTTATTTGTTTTTCTGAGCATCATTTTTCTCCTCTGGGTTGTAATAATGATTAGTGAGAAAAAGAACTTCAAGAAATATAGAAAATGCTCATAAAATGCCAAGCACTATTAGTATCAGTCAAGAAATATGACCTCAGATATTTTTATTCAAAACTCAAAATTGTGAAACTTTGTCTGGAAGCTTCTATACTAGCCATCACCAGTTGATTGCCAACCATTTGAATTAGGATTCCTTTCTGTTATTATATATGGATAATGTAGATTATGCATTTCCATGTGCCAGGCCCAGTGCTAAGACCTTTATGAACCATCTCATTTGATGCTTACAACAATTCTAGGAAGTAGGAACTATAATCCTCATTTTACAGATGGGGAAGAATAAGGTCAGAGAGGCAATTCTACTTGTCCAAAGGCACTCAGCTAATAAGGAGTGGAGTTGGGATTCAGCACCAATGGGCTTTCCCAACCTTCTCACATTTGTTTCAGACTTCTGGGGTGCAAAGTAACATTTATGAAAGCAGAGAACTGATGGCCTTGGAATCCACTCTATTCCACCCCCAACCTTCTCCCATATGAGCCAGAAGAAGATTCCAAGATTTCCCCGGGTGTTTTCTAACACCCAGATGTATGATAAATAGAGCATCTCCCACCTGGTGGCAGATGGACCTCACTCTGGCCTCCTCCCCAGACAGCCCCTCCCATAGCACCCTGGAAGCACATCAAGCTTTGGGTGCTATGAGCTTGGGCACAGCTCACTCTGGGCACATTTTGTTTTGGGAAAAGGGCACATACCCAAGAGTTTCCCCAACATGTGCATACAAGCCCCTGGCCTGTAGCCACCTTTGTTCCTCCACCATCTATGACCTGTGGAGTGGATGCCCGCGGGGCAGACAGACTCAAATAGAATCCCTGCTGTCCGTAGCTGTGAGGTAGCTGCAGCTCTCTGGGTGTACTTTCCCCTAATAAACACTCACCCTGGCATTTACTGCCTCTTTAATCAGAATCACAAGGGGCCCCATTGTAAGGAGGTTTGGGGAAGAACTGACTGGGTCTTCCCCTATTTCTCCTTTCAGGGCTGGTCCCACTGCTCATTCACTGAGATAGACCAGGCAATGCCCAGTCCTTACCAGGCTGCTTCTGAATTTTAGTCTTGAGCCATATTGTATTTTCCAAAAATAGTCTGTCAATATCTCCCATCCTACCTGCTCTTCTCATCTGATTTGGATTCTCCTTCCATTCAAAGGTGGGGTCCATGTCCCCTCTCCTTATAGCTGGAAGGGTTTGTTGCTATGTGACTTCCAAGGCTAAGTCATAAAAGACAATACAGCTTCCCATATGATTTTCCGGGGTCATATTTAAGTGAGTGAATCAGTCCTAGGGCACCTTGGCCTCTTCAATCAATACCCAACATTCGGCAGGCTATTTCTGAAGGTGCTAGGGCCATTGCTGGAGAAAAAATGGATTGTTTTCCTTTGTCCCTTAGCTCACAGCCACAGAACATTTCAGACTCTAAGAAGTCTTTACAAAAGATTGTTGGTTTTATCAAGGTTGCATCAGAGTCAAGCCTGTTATCTGAAGATTGCCCTGTGCTAAGCTTGCCCTAGCAAGCAAAACATCTCCTGGGAAACAAGGGCCTCCATGCCTTCCTCTTTCCTTCATGCTTGGCTCCTGCTCCTCATCCCAGAGTCCCCACATGTTTGTTTTTGGGCTGAAATGGAATTTTAAATATCAGATGTGTTTAGGATAAAATTAGGTGCCTTTTTTAAGCAAAAGAAAAAAAAAAAACACTAGCAAATGGTATATTTAAATCCAACTATATCCATAATTGAATTAAATATGAATGGCCTAAACAACTCAATTAAAATCAGAACTGTCAAATTAGATTTACAAAAAGCATGACTCAAGCATACAAGAAATACACTTTTTAAGTATAAAGACATAGATCAAAAAGAATAGAATGGGAAAATTTATATCTTGCAAAAATTAATCAAAAGAAAGCCAGAGTGACTATATTGATATCAAACCATGCAGACTTCAGAACAAGAAATATTACAAGTGATAAAGAGGGACATCACATACTAAAGAAGACACTTCAATCCTTAATGAACATGCATCTAACAAGAGAGCTTCAAAATAAATAAACAAAAGCTGATTGATCTGGTAGGAGAAATAGACTAATCCACAGTTATGGCTGGAGACTTCACCACTCTCGTAGTAATCAATAGAACATGTAGATAGAAAATCAGTAAGGACATAAGTGACCTAAGCAACAGAATCAGAGAACATGACCATGAACTATCTTCCAGAAAACAAGAAGAGGAGGGATGATGTTCCAACTCATTTTGTGAGGACATGATAACCCTAATAATTAAGCCAGTCAAAGAAATGATAAGAAAAGAAAACTACAGACCAACATCCCTCATGTATATAGACACAAAAATCCCTAACGAAATATAAACAAACTGAATCCTAAACTATATTAAAAGGACATATCATGACCAAATGGGGAATATCTCAAGAATTCAAGCTGATTAAAAAAACTAATCACTGTAATACATCATTGCAACAAACTGAAAATGAAAAATCATATGATCAGCTCAATAAATGCTGAAAAAGCACTTGGCAATATTCAATATCTATATATGATATTTTTAAAAAACCTCCACAATCTAGGAATAGAAGGAACTTCTGCAACCTGATATAAAAAATCTATGAAAACACTTTCAGCTAACATCATGCCCAATGATGAAAAACTAAATACTTTCCCTCAAATACTGGGAGCAAGCCATGGATGTCTGGTTTCACCACTCCTATTCAATATTGTACTAGAAATTCCATCAGTGCAAAAGGCAAGAAAAAGAAATCAAAGGCATATAGGTTGGAAAGGAAAAATCATAACTCTATTTAACAGTTGACATGACTGTTTATGAGGAAATCCCCCAACTCTACAAAAAGTTAATTTAAAAAATAAGTGAATTCAGGAAGATTGGCTGCAGAATATGAAGTCAGTTGGTTATCTATATACTGCCAATGAACAATTAGAACTGAAGTTTTTGAAACAATGCCATTTATAATAGCATCAAAGACATAAACTACTTGGGGATAAATATAATAAAACATGCTGGACTTTTATCCTTAAGCCTGCAAAACATTTACTGAGAGAAATTAAAAAGAAACCTGAATAAATGGAGAGATATACTATGGTTATTGTATCGAAAGCTGTTAAGATATCAGTTTTTCCCAAACTGATCACAATCCCAGACAAAATCTCAGGAGCCTGTTTTATAAAAATTAACAAGTTGACTATAAAATTTATACTGAAAGTAAAGGACTTAGAGTAGCCAAAGCATCTTGAAAAAGAACAAAGTTGAAGAACTTACACTACCTGATTGCCAGACTTACTATAAAATTACTGTAGTCAAGGCACCATGTATTGACAGAAGCACAGACACACAGATCAATAGAAGTGAAGAACAGAAAGTCCATGAATAGACCTAGACATGTACAGTCAATCGATTTTCTATAAAGGTGCCAGGGAAATTCAATGGAGAAAGAATACCTTCCAAACAAATAATGTTGGAAAAATTAGACATTCATGTGCAAAAAAATGAACATCAACCCCTAATTTGCTCCATATGCAAAAATTAACTTGAAGTGAATTATATAACCCTAAAGTTAAATCCTAACTCTTTAAAACTTCTAGAAGAAAACCTTTGTGACTTTGGGTTAGGCAAAGACTTCTTAGGATAGGAAAAGCACAAACCATAAAAAAATTGATAAATGTGATTTCATCAAAAATTAAAACCTCTGGCCTTTGAAAGATATTAAAAAAATTAAACACAAGCCAGAAATGGAAAGAAAATATTTGTGAAATGCCTGTTACAGGACTTGTGTCCAAAATATATAAAGAACTCTAACTCAATAAGAAGAAAACAAACTGCACAATTAAAAATGGGCAAAAGCTCAAACAGATGTTTTCCACTCAAGAAGATGTGCAGATGGCAAATAAGCACATGAAAGATGCTCAACACATTAACAAGAGGGAAATGCAAGTTAAAACCAATATAAAATATCACAGAAAATCAACTAGAATAGCCAACATTTTAAAAAGAGACAAAAGCAAGTGCTAGCAAGGATGCAGAGCAAGTGAAACTTTCATCTGCTGCTAGTGGGGATGCAAAATGGTACAGCCACTTTTGGAAAATAGTTTGGCAGTTTCATATGATAAACATATATTTGCTATATGTGATGGTTGGGTTCATGTGTCAACTTGGCCAGGTGATGGTGCCCAGTTGTCTGGTCAAGCAAGCACTGGCCTAACCATTACTGCAAGGACATTTGTGGCTGCTTAATAAACCAGAAGTCTGGTTTATTAAATCTTCAGTTAATTGATTACATCTGTGGCTGATTACCTCAATGAAGGGAGTGTCTTCCTCTATGAGAGGATTCAATCAACTGGATTTAATCTAATCAGTTGAAGACTTTTAAGGGAGAAGTGAGAACTTTCACTTCCTTTTTTAGCCAGCTAGGCTTTCCTTGTTAATTCACTGAAGGCCCTCATCAGAGTGCCAGCTCACAGCCTACCCTATGGAATTTCTCTTCAGCCAGCCAACCTATCCTGGGGAGTTCATTGAAGATCTTCATTGGAGTTGCCAACTCTCTGCTTGGTTCTCCTGGGCACAAACTCTGGATTATGTATCTTAGCTTAGAATCTCCAGACATCCTACTGTCTGCATCTCCCAGCGTCTCCAGTCATCTGGGTCTGGGTTGGCTCTTGGCTTCTCTCCAAAATGTCTCTCTCAGGTTCTCTGAGCTTCTCCTCTCCATGAGCTCTCTTAAAGGACTCCAGTGAACTAATCACTAGATGGGTGGGATCACACCTCCATGAAAATTATCCAATCAAAAGGTCTCACCTACAGTTGGGTAGGTCACATCTCCATGGAAACAACCTAATCAAACATCCCACCCTAATCAAAAGACTAATAAATCTGCCCCCACAAGATTTCATTAAAGAACATGGCTTTTGTGGGGGACATCATAGATTCAAACCAGCCCACCATATGATCAAGAAATCCCACTCCTGGCTATTTATCCATGGGAAATGAAAATGTCTGCACAAAGATGTTTGTGGGCACACACGTGTGTGTGTGAATGCTTATAATAACCCAAAACTGGAAACAACCAAGATGTTCTTCAATAGGTAAATGGATAAAGAAATTGTGTTATAGCCATACAATGGAATACTACCCAACAAATAAAAGAAATAAATTACTCATACACAAAACACACTAGACAAATCTCCAAACTACGATTCTAAGTGAACGAAACCAGACACAACGGGCCACATACTGTGTTACTCAATTTATGTGACATTCTGGAAAAGTCAAACCAGTGGAGATAGAAATCAGGCAGTGTATGCTAGAGATATGAGTAGACATAGGCTATTGACTACAAAGGGGCAGAAGATAACTTCTGGGGGTGATGGAAGGATTCCATATCTTGACTATGTGGTAGAGTTAATACAACTGTATTTGTCAAACACCACTGCAAAAAAAAGTGAATTTTACTATATGTACTTTACACTTCATTATCATCCTAGCTTAAAAAGTAAATCTTAATATATCCAGGCCAAACTCATCATCTCCCTTCCCTACAAACTCCAGCTTTCTTTCTCCTGCTGATCTCCTGCCTCATGAATGGCGTCCAGTTGCCCAAGCCAGAAGCCTG
This sequence comes from Choloepus didactylus, assembly GCF_015220235.1. NCBI lineage: Eukaryota > Metazoa > Chordata > Mammalia > Pilosa > Megalonychidae > Choloepus > Choloepus didactylus. The sequence continues at coordinate 12,660,978 of NC_051324.1, forward strand.
AGAGTTATCCATCAGCAACTTTTCTCCCTCACTTCCAAATTCCAGTCACTAAGTCCCACTGATTCTACCACCTAAATGAATTTTTCTTCCCTACAGCTTGCTCTCTTTTCCCATTTCTACTCCCTCATCATTCCTCACTTGCCTATCTGACTCCAGTCCCCCACATATGGCACCAAAATGGATTTCTCCCTGACCAGTGTCACTCCTCTACTTGAACCATTCCCTGGACTTCCAGTTGTCCCCCAAGACACACTCCAAAGACCTTAGCAAATGATTTGGCACTTAATGACTAGAAAATTCTCTTCTTATGCCACTATTTTTGATCCATGGCATGCACTCTGTTCTATTATGATATGCTGTTTTGGTTAAGAAAATGAAGAAAATCAAGCTTCATGCAGATATGTAGCTGGAAAAAAAGGAAATAATCTTTTAAGATAATTGTGGATATTCTTCTTTGATCGTACCAATCTTCTTAAAAGTGAGACACAATTAAGTTTTGTACTCTGTTAAATTAAAATTCATTGGACCATCTTACATTTTGTAATCGATCTTTAACCCATGCATAATTTAGTAACACCATGCATTGATCGTTTGGAAAATATTGGTTCACTGAGTTATACAGATCTTCTAAAAGTTGACATACTTCATTAAACAATATCAAAAATTCACTGATCTCATCAGAAAAGTCTTTAAGTGTTAAGAAGCTGTCAGGCTCATTGTGGCAGTTGTAAGACTTACAGAATTCTAATTTTCATTTGAAAGCTTGAGTCTTATTACTGGAAACACTGCCAGTTATTTTCCTTAAAGTAGCAAGTTCATTTCATTCATTTACAAGAAATATCTGCAAAATACCCACATTTGAATACCCATAGGTGACTAACAGTCATTCTTTGAAGTAAAAATGGTGTTCCATGAGAAAAGGGGCTAGCTCAGCTTGCAACTCAAACAACTGCACTCTTTGCATACTTTGGTATGCCCCAGGAGTGCTTTATGTCTGCTTCCCACTTCATCACACAGAATATTGAAAAAGCAGGTACTCAAGAGTCAGGAGTTAATAAAATTAATCATGTTTACTGCCTCACTGAAGACATTTTTAGGTGACATACAACTTTTTTCTGCATGTCTTTGGCAGTGATGAACACAATGACTACTGGTAGTTTGGTGCTATTGCCTTCTTTTATGCTAAGAAGTTTTACCCACCATTGCTTTTCCACAATCAGTGCAAATATCAACACAGTGGAAAGGGCAAATAATATATTACTATTATTATTAAAATGGCTTTGACTTTATGGATCACCTGAAAGGGTCTCAGAAATTCCCAGGAACTCAGGGCTATGTTTTGAAATTTGCCATTCTAGGCCATGCTTTTGCATGGGCTGTCTGTCTGCCTGAAATGTCTACCCTTCCTCCTTCGCTTAGGAAAATCCCATCCTTCATTCAAGATCTTGCTCAAACTACACCTCACTCTCATCCACATTTCACCCACCTCTTCCTTTGACTGCTGGGCCAGGGCTGGGATTGACCTCAAAGGAGCTGTCCACAGATTCCAGGAATGAGCCTGGCCATGGCATCAAGGGATTGAGAATGTCTTCTTGACCAAAGAGGGGAAAAGAAAGGTAACAAAATAGGTTTCAGTGGCTAAGAGATTTCAAATAGAGTTGAGAGGCTGTCTTGGAGGTTACTCTTATGCAAGCTTCATCTAGTTATGCCAAATGGCCACAGTAGGACAAGCCCAAATCAACACTAGTCCCAAGAACCCTAAGGAATACCCTGGTCCCTATCTGAGACTCTGTAAAAGTTTCACTCATGAAGTCTATTTTTCAAAAACTTAAATCCTCCAGAGTGTTCCTATGCCAGATAAGTCCCAAAACCTAGAGGCAACAGCCTCTTCAAGAACATCAACCAGATGCATCCCCCTTTCCCATAATGTCAACACCTCTTTTCAATATGAACAAGTTAGGGTGACATTGCCTAGACATCCCTGAAGATCAAGAACATGATTAAACAAAAGGAAGGGTAGCAACAGACAAGATAGGATTTAGCAAAGTATTATGAATACTGAATCTTTATATAATTTTTGTTTTTATTATTATTTTTTTAGTTGCTAGGGTAGTAGAATAGCTAGAAGGAAATAACTGAAATGGTAGAACTGTAACCCATAACATTCTTTGAAATTTGCTCTATAGCTACTCATTAAATCCTACTTTGAATGTTATCACCTTTCTGTATATTTCACAATAAGGAAATAACTGAAACTCTAGAACTGTAACCCATAACATTCTTTAAAATTTCCTATACAACCACTTGTTAAGTTGTACTTTGAAAGTTATCACCTATCTGTATGTATGTTATATTTCAAAATCAGGAAATAACTGAAATTGTGGAGCTGTAACCCCTCTATCTGCAAAAAAGGAGCTGTCCAGGGAGCTGGTCTGCAAGGAGGAGAAAGACAGTGAGAAGAGTTCAAGAGAGAATCCCTGGGAGGATTGTGAATGTGTGCAAGGGCATGTGTATGTGTTTCTGGGGTCCATAACTTGAAGTCAGAAAACACAGAGTTGGGAAATTGCAAATTCAGAGGGGCCAAGAGTAGGATTGCAACCAGAAGGCAGGGTCAAAGTCAAGGCAAAACAGTTGGAATCAAGTGGGCAGAACTGGCCAGAGGAGGATCAACTGCTGTAGAAGAGGGGAAGTTGGTCAGATTTGTTACTAGAAATATGGTACATGAAATTAGTGAACTTTGGGGAACACGGACAGATCTCTAAAACCTTGTGGAGAAACAGACAAAATCAGGTGGGAGAAACTGCAGAATAGCTACACTCTAAGGACCAAAAACATGAGACAAGCCAAGATCACAGTGACTGAGAGGGTAGGGTTAAAATTTCACAGAGGGCTGCATTGTTCATCTATTTCTTCCTGATTGCCTTGGCAATGGGGCCCTTCCCCATTATACTGAGGACATTAAAATGAGGAACAAAAATGCATATATATGAAATTAGCAATAAATGTTATCTAGTTGGTTCCATTTTGGGGAAGCTCCAGGGAGGAAGCACGGGGGCAAGAGTGGAGTCTTGCAGTAACAAATGCTGAGGTTATGAAGGAATAGAATGTGAGTTGCTTACAAAGATGAATTGAGCCTGAGCAATTAAGAGAGGGTTTCTGGGTATGCCTGAAACGTCTGTGCCTGGTTTTCATTGAAGTCAGAGTGGTTTGGCTATCCCACATGTGCATGGCTTCCTCATGTTGCCTGTCTACACTTTGGCATCTCTGCCTGGGGGAGACCAGAACCTCATTTTCATGGTACTCAGCATAAGCCATCCTGGGTACTTACCTGAGCAAGTTGCCTAGATTGTCCTTTTTATCCTTCCTGTGCTCCAAGGGGGTTAGTGTGTGTAGGACAGTTGGGAGAAGGCTTGGAGGTGTGGATGGCAGCTTTGCACACTGGCTAGCAGGTACAGACAAAATTCTGTGCCCAGGGGCCCTGCGGTCACCCATGTTGGCACAGTGACAGGAATCTGAGGGTCTACCTCTTACATACATCACTTCAGGGCAGGGAAGGTCCACCTAGAACTGGTTAAGCCTCCTGTGGCTGGGCTGGTAGCTAGGAAAAGTACAGAAGGGGTAGAGCCAGCAGAAGGCAACAAGCTTGTGGCAGAAGGTAGAGACCCAAGAGCGTGGGTAGTAGAAACTAGAAGTTTATCAGGAGCAGTGGTGGGCATATTGGCCTGAGCCACCAAGAATGGCGAATCCAAAAAGCAGATGGAGCCCACGCATGAGGCAGCTGAGCAAGAAGACTCAGAAATCCAAACAGGAACTGGCATCACCGATGACAAGCAGCACCAACCCCAGGAGTGGGTTCTGGCGAGCAGCACTGGCAAGATCAAAGCCAGGAAACCCCAGATCTTTTGGGGTGGCTCAACAAAGCAGAACACTCAGGAACAAGGCAGGGTGGAACCAACAACAGGGCCATTTCTGGGCCAAGAACCTTCCTCAGGGCCACTGAAACCACCACAGATCTGGGTCTGTCTAATCTTACAGGTGGCAGGCAAGAGTTCCCTGCAATGAGGAGAGAAGAGCTGGAGGGGCAGGAGAGGGCAGGGATCCAGGAAAAGCTGACGGTGACCCCCCACCCCCCACATCTCCACCTCGGGTGATGAACTCTTTGGGGGAAAGCTATCCCTTCCTAAAGGACCCTCCTAAGCCCAAGTGTAGCTGTAAAACCAGCACAGGCCCCATCCCCACTACACTGCATTCCCTTTGTCGCGTTCATGTCCCCTCTGCAATGACTCACTGGTCTGAGCAAGTCTTTCCCCACTTCTTCCCACATCAGAGATGGGAAACACAGAAAAGAGCATAGCCCAGTGCCCTCTAAAGTCACTGGGGACTGTGATGGAAGTAGGTGGGGGTTGACAGTAAAGTTAGGGGCTAAAATTATTCAAGCTCTTAAAATGGGATAATAAGGTAACTTTCCTCCTCCTGGTATGAGCTCATTTAATTGTAAAGATCTTAATAAATTCAGCCTGATTAACTCCAGCCTTGTGGGGGAAGGTTATTCAGTGTTGTGGAATTAATTTTAAACAGAAGCCCAAAAGAAAAAAAAAATTAGAGCAAGAAGAAAGAAAACCTTTGGAGCCAGATGAGGAGGGAGGGAGGTGTGTGTGCAGGAAGCCAGAGCCTGGGGAGCACTCACTGGTGGGGCTGCACCTGCTTCTGAGATACACATGATGGTTTTTGATTTATAGTTTGCTTTCCCAAACTTGGTAGAGCCACAGGCAACTCTCTCCACCTGGGAGCAGCTAGACTTGCACACACCCAAGCACTGAAGGTAAAGAGGGGATCTTCAGGGGTCTGCAGGAATTGTCCTGGACCCTCTCCTGCTTCAATTTGCTCTCCCTCAGCCATGGTGCTTCTGAACCAGGCAGTCATGGTTTTGCAGCCCAATTCCTTCCTCTACGTAGCAGCTGCCCATCCTTGGGTAAGTTACTCTCTTTGGGCTTCAGTTTCCTAATGGGGACTGTAATTCCTGCTGGGAGGACCCCACGTGTATAGAGTGCTTAGCCCATTTTGAGAGCACGTCAAACACTCAGGAATCATTGGCTGCTGCTGCCGTGCTGCCCTTCTGTCTGTCTTGATATTGGCGTGTGCCTGCCAGAGCTCCCTACCCCTCCCACCCCCCAGGACACATGCTGGGATGCATCCCCAGCTGTCCCATCTCAGACATCTCTGGCCAGATGCAGGAGTCCCTGGGGTGGTTAATTTTATGTGTCTGCTTGGCCCAGTTGCGGTGCCCAGTTATTTGGCCAAACACTGGCCTAGATTTTGCTGGGAAGGTGTTCCGTACTGTGGTTCACATCCACAATCAGTTAAGGAGATTAGCCCTGATGATGTGGGTGAGTCTCATCCAATCCATTAGAGGCCTTACTGGCAAAGAACTGAGGGATCTGGGAAGAGATCCTGTCTCCAGCCCACACCAGCCTCAGCATTTCCAGCCTCCCGACTTACCCTGGGGATCTCCAACTTACCTGCACCGACAATCACCTGAGCCAATTCCTTAAAATAAATATCTTAACATGTATACATATCTTATGGTTATGTTTCTCTGGAGGGCTCTGACTGACACAGTCCCCAACTCTGACACTGACCCACAGGCCAGCCTATGCAATCCAGAATAGCCATCCATTCAGCAAAATAATGTCCAGATGTGGCAGACACTGAGCTCTCCACGTATCTAAACCCCCAAACAGTCTTCACACCCATATTTCAGAAACTGGGGGGTGTGGGAGGATTGGAGAGGTTTACCAAGAACACACAGCTTGTTTGCAGACTGAGGAAGCTTAATTAATTACCCACGCTCACACCCACAGCCTCTATGCTTTCTAACCTATTTAACTCGTCAAAATGAGCACCATTAAAGCATGGTCTCAGCTTTATTGCCCCAAGTCCAGGACTCCCTTGTAAAGCTGGATTGGAGAACCTGGCTGTGACTAGAAGCAGAAAGAGGTCTTCCTACCCCTTCTCCCTGAACTAGATCCCAGCAGAGCTGCTGGAGCACAGAAAGGCCTTCTGGGTTGGGGAGGGGAGGAATGACAAAGAGGGTAGAGTCCCACCCCCTGTGCTCACCATCTGGGAGGAGAAAGCAGAGAGCAGAATGAGCAGGGCTTGGGGTTAAAGAGAGGGTGTGAATGTGCAGAGCTGGAGCCCACCTTGGCACAGAACAAACACGGCAGAGCTGTGCTTTTCTCCAGGTGCTGCCCAGCTGTGCCATTGTAACTGTCCCTCCCTGCCATAGCGGAGACCTAAGGACAACTTGGACAGATCCAGGTCAGTTAGCGTTACTGCTCCAGAGGCCCAAAGTGGGGAGGGGGCTTGGTTTGCTCCTTCACTCTCTGACCACCTCCCCCTCTCCCTGCCTTCTTTGGAACAGGGGGAGGTAGTCCCACCTCTGGACCTCTCAAACCATCTCTGGCTCACCCCTCCCTAAGCCCACCCCTCCACATTTGTTCAGCCCTGGAGAAGCACAATTTGAAACAAGAGGCCAGGACAGAAAGGAAGTGGGCAGGGGTTTGTCAGAAGGTCAGAGTCTTATGGCAAAAAGAAAGCCTCATTTCCCACAACCCATCATGGCATCCTCTCTCTCTGGGACCTGCATGGAGAGAGCAGCCTACAACTCTTTTAAGCACTATCAAACAAAGAAAGCTAGTGCATAAAGAAAGTTCTGGAAGGAAACACACTGCTGCAGTGATTACCTCTGGGCAGAAAACAGGCTTGACAAAAGTAAAGAAACAATGGTATGGAGAGAAGATGGCAGCATAGAGAGGAGTGGAAGTTAGTTAGTCCCCCCAGAGCAACTAATTAAAAAAAAACAGGAACAACTAGTAAAAGATCTGGAATAACTGCTGGGAGACAACTGTTACTGTCCACACAATGTGCAACAATCTGAAATGGGAGAAATGCCCAAGATCACAACACAAAATCTGTAAGTAAAAACTCTGGACTCAAGTGAAGGGCCCCTCCCTCATGGCAGCCTGAAATGCAAAGCCTCATGGTTCTAGAGAGCAGCACTCTCTGAACAAGCGAATATACTTCAGTCCAGCTCCAACTGGGGTTTTAATGTTAACCACTCAATACAAACTATGAATCCCCAACAAGCAGACTGAGGCTTTTGGTGATGACTGAACTTGGAGAGTCAGGGGACGTATCTGTCTCAGGACAGGGAGCCCAAAGGATTGGGTGCTATCTCTGGCTGACAGGTGAATCTGGGGGCCATAGACTGACCCTGAAAGGGAGCTTTCTGTCCCTTTCTCTCTCTCTCAATCGGGGCACCTCAGTGGAGAAAGTCTCAGCTGCTTTCAGCTCACAGCGCTCTGCAGTAGAGAAAGCCTCAGCCATTTTAAACTCACAGCACTCTGACCCAGACAAGGGTGGAGATAGCAGAGTCAGAGAAACAGAGAATCTATTTATATGCAAATGACTTCTCTCTAGGGGGTATCTTCTCAAGAGAAAAGAGGTGGGGCCCAGCACTACTACCTGGTTTCCATTCAGAACAAGACCCTAGAGCCTGTGGAAAAACAGTCATGGGCCACACCTCCTTACACGAGTCTGGAGTGACAGGCTGACAGGTGCCACCTGCTGGGCAGAAAAGCACAGGGTGTGTCAGTCCTCTAAGACACACCATCAGGGAAACCAGATACTGAATATTTCTTTCTTCTGGGACCTGAGCCTGCTCTCATCTGGGAAAACCTGTTTGGGGTGGCCAAGGAGGTCAGATGCCTAGACAACAGAAAACTACAACCTACACTAAGAAAAACAAAGTTATGGCCCAATCAAAGGAACAAACATACACTTCAACTGAGATTTAGGAATTTAAACAACTAATGCTAAATCAATTCAAAAAGTTTAGAGAAGATATGGCAAAAGAGACAAAAGCTATAAAGAAAACACTGGGCGTACATCAGGCAGAAATTGAAAGTTCGAGAAAACAACTGGCAGAATCTATGGAAATGAAAGGCACAAAACAAGACATGAAAGACACAATGGGAACATACAACAGCAGATCTCAAGAGGCAGAAGAAAACACTCAGGAACTGGAGAACAAGGCACCTGAAAGCCTACATGCAAAAGAACAGATGGAGAAAAGAATGGAAAAATATGAGCAATGTCTCTGGGAACTTAAGGACCAAATGAAGTACAGGAATGTACTTATCATTGGTGTCCCAGAAGGAGAAGAGAAGGGAAAAGGGGCAGAAGAAATAATAGAGGAACTAATTAATGAAAATTTTCCATCTCTTATGAAAGACATAAAATTACAGATCCAAGAAGTACAACATTCTCCAAACAGAATAGATCTGAATAGGCCTACGCCAAGACACTTAATAATCAGATTATCAAACATCAAAGACAAAGAGAGAATCATGAAAGCAGCAAGAGAAAAGTGATCCATCACATACAAAGGAAGCTTAATAAGACTATGTGTGGATTTCTCAGCAGAAACCATGGAGGCAAAAAGGAAGTGGGGTGATATAGTTAGGAAACTGAAAGAGAAAAACCGCCAAACAAATATCCTATATCTGGCAAAACTGTCCTTCAAATATGAGGGAGAGTTCAAAATATTCTCTGACAAACAGACAATGAGAGAGTTTGTGAACAAGATACCTGCTCTACAGGAAATACTAAAGGGAGCACTACAGACTGATAGGAAAAGATGGCAGTGAGAGGTTTAGAACAATTTTGGGTGATGGTAGCACAGCAATGTAAGTACACTGTCAAAGATAACTATGAATATGGTTGAAAGAGGAAGGTTAAGGGCATGTGGGATACCAGAAGGAAAGAAGAAAGATAAAGACTGGGACTGTATAACTCAGTGAAATCTAGAGTGCTCAACAATTGTGATAAAATGTACAAATATGTTTTTCATGAGGGGGAACAAATGAATGTCAACGTTGCAAGGTACTAAAAATAGGGAGGTATTGGGGGAAAAATACAATCAATGGTAAACTAGAGACTATAATTAACAGAACCATTGTATTATGCTTCCCTCAGTGTAACAAAGGCAATATACTAAGGTAAATGCAGATAAGAGGGGGGCATAGGGGAGAGGTGTGAGACACTTGGCATTGGTGGTGTTGTCTGACTCTTTATTCTACTTTGATCTAAGGTTACCTTTCCTTTTGCTGCTTCCTAGCTGTCATGTTGTTTGTTTTTTCCTCTCTCTCTTCCTTTTTTCTTTTTCTTTCCCCTCTCTACCTTCTTTGACACTTCCTCCTGCTTTGTGGAAGAAATGTAGATGTCCTTAGATACATAGTGGTGAGGGTGGTGAACACATAAATATGTGACTATACAGGGACCCAACAATTGTTTACTTGGGATGGAATGTATGGTGTGTGAACAAAACCATCTTAAAAAAAAAAAAGAAAGCCTCACTCAACCCCACCCCATCTTCCATCATCTGATACATGAATCATTAGTATTGCTTGAATGCAACCATTCTGTCTGTCCTGCAGGTTCTTTAGGGGTTCAGCCATCACCACCCCTTTCCTGAGCCTCTCAATGACCCCCGGGCCTGCAAGGCTGTTACCCTCATCATTTGAGTCACACCCGGCCCACGGGTGAGCAGAGGCTAGACTCCCTCCTGCTCCTTGCTGGTCCATCCAGAGCAGCCCTGCATCTGCCTGTGGAAGGCTCACTTCTCTAAGCTGTCCTTCCAGAGAGGACAGCTACGTTCAATTCACATCACAAGTGCTCATGTTGGCCCTGTCAACTCCACTGCCTGCACCCAGCCCTGCATCACTGACTGTCCCCCCACCCTCTGCAGCACACCAAACACATCTCCCACACAGCAGTGGCCTTTCAAAAAGTGTGAATCTGACCAGGTCTCTCCTCTGCTTACAATCTTTTGAGAACATCTCGTGCAGTCTGAACTCTTCAGTGTGCCTTCTGCAGTGCTCCACGAGCTGCCCACCTGATGCTCAGTCTCATCCCTCATGCTGTCCCTGAAAGGCTCATGGTCCAGCTGGGCTGAGCTTGCAGCTTCTCCATCAGCCAGATGTCTCACCCCCTCCCTCTCACCTCTGGCATTGCATGTGCTGTTTGCTTCCCCAGCATACCCACCCACCCCCGTTCCCCACAGGCCCTTGCTGAGCTCACTCCTACCTATCCTTTAAGTCTCAGCTTTTATGTTCCTTCCTCATAGGACTTTCCTCTGCCAGGTTAATCCTGCTTCTAAGGCTGACCTTAGCCCCCACTGCAGGGTCCTTATCAGCTCTCTCATGCTGCACTGGAATTACTTGGGTAAGTGTACTGGGTTGAGTAGTGTTCTCCAAAAATCCATATCCTCCCAGTACCTTATTTGGGAATAGAAATGGGTTTTGCAGATGCAGTCAAGTTAAGATGGGGTCATACTGGATTAGGGTGAGCCCTAAACCCAATGGTGGTGTGCTAATAAGGTGGCCATGAGAAGACACAGATACAGGAAGAAGGCTGCCATGGAGGACAGGGGCAGAGGCTGGAGAGATGTGGCCACAATCCAAGGACAGCCTGTGGCCATCAGGAGCAGGAAGGGGCAAGGAAGGATCCTAGAGCCTCCAGAGACAGCATGGCCCTGCTGGGACCTGGATTTTGGTTTAAACCCTCCAGAACAACAAACTGTTGTCATTTTAAGCTGCTCAGTTAGAGGTACTTTGTTATGGCAATGCTAGGAAACAAACAGTAAGTTATATTTTTCCCACCAGATTACAGTCTCAGGGAGGAGAAGGGCTGCAACTGTTTTCCTTACTGGTTACTTCTACCCCCAAGACCAACTGCATTGGAGCATGGTGGGTTCTCAGAGCATTCAGGTTGCACAAATGCATCTCTCCATGTGGCATCACCAAGTCTTTGCTCAGTGCACACACTGCCAGTGACAGAACTTGCTAGCACTGGCCAGTGGTTACTGCATGATGTGCACTGACACTCACTTCACTGTAGCCTCACACATTATTTTCTGCCCTGACACCCCCATCCCTCCAGGACCCAGCCACACAAGAAAATCAAATTCTTGACTTTCCTGAAACAAAATCAATAATTTGCCTGGTGTCTGGGCACATAGATTTTTTTTAAAGCTTTTACTATATCTCCTTTGGGGTGATGGAAATGTTTTGGAACTAGATAGAGCAGGTGGTCACACATTGAGAATGTACTAAATGCCACTGAAGTGTGCACTTTTAAATGGTTAATTTTGTGTTAGGTTAATTTCACTTCAATTTTTAAAAATTTCAAATATACACAAAAGTAGAGTGAATTGCTCAGTGAATCCCTGTATATAGCCCTTTGCCAGATTTAACAATTATCAAGTTTTTTTTCCTATTTGTTTCCTCTATGCCCCTCTTTCCCCGTTACTGAAGGATGTTACTGCAAATTCCAGATATTTTGTCATTTTACTCCTGTTTATCTCTATATATATCTCTAAAATATATGACTATGTTCTACTTACTCGCAATGCCATCATCCCACCTAACAGAATTAACAATCATTCCCTGGGATCTGCAATCAATTCCGAGTCAGTAATAATATTTCCCTGATTGTCTCAAAACTATTTTTTCACACTGGTCTGTTTGATTCAGGATTCAAACAATATGCATATATTACACTTGGCTGTTATTTCTCTTAAAGCAATTCATCTGAAGTAGCCCCTCCTTTTTTTTCCATGTCATTGACTTGTTGCAGAAACCACAGGGATGTGGATGTTCAAAAAGCTCCAGTGGTCTGTTATTTTTGTTTTTTTTTTTTTCAAACCAAGGGTTGGGACCCACAGTGATCATGGAACCAATTTATTGCAGACAGCATTTTTTTTTTTAAATATGAAATTGAATAGAACAAAACAGAATAGAGAACATCAGAGTGAATTTTACTCAGTAAAGGTAAGTACTGTTTCATTGGTGCAATTCTGTTGAAATCATGAGATCATGTATGTGTATGTATTATGTGACATGAGCACCTGACTTGTGATCGAAAATGTATTTCTTACTATGGATGATGGCCCCAAACTCTGAAAGCCACAGCCAAGCTGAGAATCATTGCTGCAGATTTTTAGTGCTCTTAGAGTCATGTGATTGTTGACTGAATTTATGAAAGTAGGTGGTCAGAAGGGCAGGAAGGAAGGCAACTATTAGCATTCTTTCAGGGTCCTCATGGGTGTGGACAGTGGCGTATTCTGGTTAAGCCCAAATTTTCTGTTTCTGAGGCCTCTCTCTCCCTAGGCAGCCATTGCCCCCATGTTCTTAGCCCTCCGCTCCCCAGCTCCAAGGAGCTCAGTGGATGCTTGCAGTCCAGCTGTGTCTGTTGGCTGGTAGATGTCTTGCAGAAACATCCCAGGGCCACTGCCTTGAAAAAACAGGCTGACTCTCAGATGGTGGTGAAAGAAGCTGCCCTTGGCTGCCAAATCTTATTGTATCCTGTGCCGGTTTGAATGTATTATGTCCCCCAGAAAAAGCCATATTCTTTGGTGCAATCTTGTGGGGCAGACAGAATAGTGGGGATTAGGTTGGAGTGTTTGGATTAGGTTGTTTGCATGGAGATGTGCCCCACCCAGCTGTGGGAGGTGACTCTGGTGGGATACTCCCATGGAGGTGTGGCCCCACCCATTCAGGGTGGGCCTTGATCAGGGGAGCCATATAAACATGCTGACTCAAAGAGACTGAAAGGAGTGCAGCTGTGAGTGATGTTATTTGAAGAGGAGCAAGCTTGCTAGAGAGGAATGTCCTGGGAGAAGCCATTTTGAAACCAGAACTTTGGAGCAGACGCCAGCCACGTGCCTTCCCAGCTAACAGAGGTTTTCCGGACGCCATTTGCCATCCTCCAGTGAAGGTACCTGATTACTGATGTGTTACCTTGGACACTTTATGGCCTTAAGACTGTAACTGTATAGCCAAATAAACCTCCTTTTTATAAAAGCCAGTCCATCTCTGGTGTTTTGCATTCTGCAGCATTAGCAAACTAAAACAGATTTTGGTACCAGGAGTGGGGTGCTTTTGCTGCTGAGTTTGCAAATACCAAACATGCTGGAACGGCTTTTTAAATGGATAAGGGGAAGACTCTGGAGGAATTGTGAGGAGCTTGATAGAAAAGGCCTAAACTGCTTTAAAGAGACTGTTTGTGGAAATATGGACTCTAAAGATACTTCTGATGAGGTCTTGAACAGAAATGATGAATGTGTTGTTGCAAACTGGAAGAAAGGCGAACCTTGTTTTAAAGTGGCAGAGAATTTGGCAAAATTGAGTCCTGGTGTCAGATGGAAGGAAGAATTTAAAAGTGACAAACTGGAATACTTAGCTGAGGAGATCTCCAGACTACCTGTGGAGGATATATCCTGGCTTCTCCTTGCAGCTTATAGTAAAATGCGAGCATAGAGAGATAAACTTAGAACTGAACTCTTGGGTTCCAAGAAACCAGAAACTGATGGCTTGGAAAATTACAGGATTCCAGGGGGTGGAATCCCAGAAGCTACAGCCCAACGTGAGGATGGAACCAAACATGGAACCCAGCCGCCATTTCAGTACAAGCCAAGATTGGAAAAGGAGTTAAGCAGAAAGGATTTGTGGAAACTCCTATTGTCTGATGGCTTTGACCCCTGCATGCTTCATGCAAAGCCAACAGAATTTTTGCGAGATCTTTATAGATGGAGCCATTGCCAGTCTGGACTGGAGGAGACAGACAAGGAAAAAATTAAAGGAAAAATCTCTTCAAAGACAGAGCCATGGAGGTTGAGGTCTGGAGTCAAGAGGTTTAGGGCTGGGAGAGCGGAGCAGCCCACATGCATGGAAAGAGTGAGTTTGCCCTGGAGGTCGAGGGCGGGCTTTCCACCTCGATGCTCTGGAAGAGTTTTGCCACCTCAGGTCCCAAAGAGGGTGGAGCACATTCCCAGGGAATTGGGGAGAGCCTGGCTGCCACCACACTGTTCTGAAAGGGTTGAGTGTGTGCCCCGGAGATGGAAGGGAATCCGGGAGCTGCCCCGATGTTTGAGGAGGGTGGGGCCGAGAAGGTGGTCTCCCCAATGTGTGGGTATGTTGGAGCACTCACCTAAGCGTTTGGAGAGGAAAGGGCTGCCGAAAAGGCCCTTAGGAAGGGTTAGGCTCCCACTCTCTCAAGCCCCAAGGATGCAACGTTGTTCTGTTAATGACTCTCAGACCTTGAAATCTAATGGAGTTTGTCCTGCAGGTTTTAAGAACTGTTTTGGTCCTGTTAACCCTGTTTTCCTTACTGTTTCTCCTTATGGCAATGGAAATGTTTATCCTATGAATGTCCCTCCTTTGTATATTGGAAGCATATAACTTGTTCTAAGTCCACAGATCCAAAGCTAAAGGAAAAGTATGCCTTAGGACTGACCACGCCTATATTTGATTTTGATGGGATCTTGTACTTAACTATTGTTACTGAAATGACTTAAGTTTCTGTGGTATTGTGGGATGAATGTATTTTGTATTTGGAAAGAATATGTTTTTCTGGGGTTCAGGGGGTGGAATGTGCCGGTTTGAATGTATTATGTCCCCCAGAAAAAGCCATATTCTTTGGTGCAATCTTGTGGGGCAGACAGAATAGTGGGGATTAGGTTGGAGTGTTTGGATTAGGTTGTTTGCATGGAGATGTGCCCCACCCAGCTGTGGGAGGTGACTCTGGTGGGATACTCCCATGGAGGTGTGGCCCCACCCATTCAGGGTGGGCCTTGATCAGGGGAGCCATATAAACATGCTGACTCAAAGAGACTGAAAGGAGTGCAGCTGTGAGTGATGTTATTTGAAGAGGAGCAAGCTTGCTAGAGAGGAATGTCCTGGGAGAAGCCATTTTGAAACCAGAACTTTGGAGCAGACGCCAGCCACGTGCCTTCCCAGCTAACAGAGGTTTTCCGGACGCCATTTGCCATCCTCCAGTGAAGGTACCTGATTACTGATGTGTTACCTTGGACACTTTATGGCCTTAAGACTGTAACTGTATAGCCAAATAAACCTCCTTTTTATAAAAGCCAGTCCATCTCTGGTGTTTTGCATTCTGCAGCATTAGCAAACTAAAACATATCCCAGCCATGAAACTCTTGTGGGATCGACTTGGAGCAGGGGAGTGCACACTTGGCCTTCATGTCCCCACTGTAGCCCATGGCTGAGGGGGAGTGTTGGGGAGCCAACCCAGTGCATGCCCTGCATCAGATCCAGGTCCATTGGCTCCCTAAGAACCAGCACTTAGCTGACTTCCATAAACAAGGACATTCATCTTTGTCAGCCCTAATGAACAGCATTGTCAGACAGGAACCAGAGAGCAGCTGTGTTTGAGGGAGACAAATCACTTAATCCAAGGCTCCTGATGTGGCATCCCCTGGCATGGTGGAAATCATAGCATTTAACTAGGGAGGGGTCTTGGAGGTCCCACATGGGGGGAGGTCTGGCTGCCCTCAACTGTTCAGGAAGGGTGGGGGCAGTGTGAGCTGGCAAATCCTTTGTGTTCCTTGGCTAGTGCTTCTCTCCTTGAAGCTGCATTTGACTCTGGGGGTGTGCATCCTTCTGATGCTTGGGAAGGAGAAGACAGACACAGGAAGTGGCAGCCTTTGTTTCTAGCATGCTACAGGCCCAGGAAAAAATGGCTGTGTTCAGGGTCATCTCTTCCAGTCTCACCAGTGTGCTCCCTTTTAAGATTATTTAGGAAAGACTCTTGGATACAAGTGCCAGTAACCCATCTCTAACAAACTTGTCAAAAGGAGATGAATTGACTCACAAACTCTAAGGGAAGGTTGCCCAGCCAGACTGTAAGTAGGGCAGGATGCAGCTGGGCTTCAAGAACAGGTGCATCCAGGATTTCAGACTTAACTGGAGGCTTCTGCTCTGTCTCCATGCTTCTATCTGCACAGGCTTCCTCCATCAGTGGGAATTTCTGACACTGACAACTCTCAAGCTTTACCTCTTGGGGCTTCCACCAATGGAATGAAGTTAATGTAAGCTTTCTTTTGCTCCTAACTGAAAAAAAATCCCAATAATGAGCTCTGGCCATTTCCAGTTGATTTCTAACCCAGCTATCAGTGGCATAAGAGATGGAGTCATCTGAGGCAGCTCCATGGGAACCGCATGGTTGGAATCAGGGAGGAGTGATTCTTGGGAAAAGGTGGCTGTCCTTAGCAGACAGTATAGCTCGTGTCCACTCTGATGTTCTTTGGCTGTGGCTTCCCTTGAAACCCAGCTCCAACTCTGCTCATTCTCTTCTGCACCCCTTTTCAGGTCCAGAGAGAACCGCCATCCCCTTGGAAACAAAAACAGGGATGATGGGTGGATTTGGTGATGCTGCTTCCTATTTGTCCAATTCTTGAGGCTGCATGTGATGTTCAGAACTGAGGCAAGGGCATGTGTTAGACTTTGCCAGGTGGCTTTACCCAGTTGACTTTGACAGTCATGTTTCCTTGAGGCCATGTGGACTTCACAGTTCTCCTTCCCCCATTCCTTCCATCTTTACTAAGCTGGAGACAAGGGCAGGCACCAGCCCTGGGTTCTGAGACCCCAATCCAATGGGGAGTGCACTTTGGATGGAAAGCACACTACACCTGGCCAAGCACTTCACAGTCACTCTCAGCAGCTTTCAGACATTTTTTACTTTGAAACTTCATTAAAAATACATGTTAAAAAAAGCAATATATCTCACATCATGAGCCAGTGCACAAACACATATATAAATGTCACTGAAACAAAGGTTTCAAAACACCATACTACAAGCCCTTACTACATGTAATAACCCTAATATTTTTAATTCTGTTCTTTCTTTTCTATTCCATTTTTGGTATAATGCCACTATAAGTTTTTCCTGACCCACAAATTAGTCTCAGCCCACATTTTGATAAACATGCACAACTTTGTTTACTCTTCAGCCATCATTATCCTCATTTAATAGTCATCCTTATAGCAAGAGCTTCATGGATAGCTCACCTTCTGGATGCCAGGTCTTGGGCTAGACATTTTAATCCTCCCAATAAAATGAACAGGAGCTATTGTTTCCATTTCACAGAGAAGGAACTGAAAATTAGCCAGTGAGAGCAGGCATTGACCAAAATCTGAGTAAAACAGCAACATTGAAACTTGGGCCTTAAAAGTATGAAGCTTTGTCACCACTCAGCTGCCTCTGCAAGATGTAGTGAGCCCCTGAGCAGAATCATGTGCAGGGATGAATCAGAGATGACTAAGGTTCTTTGCTACTCCTCCCACAAAAGGTGGAGCCCAATCCCCTCCTCTTGAATCTGGGCTGGCCTTAGTGATCTACTTGGCCAACAGAATGAGATGGAAGTGGTGTGCTAGGACTTCTGAGACTAAGTCAGAGTCTTTGCTGCTTCTGCCCGGACCTCTCAGACCCTCTCTCTAGGTGCCCTGAGCTATCATTAAGAAGTCCAACTACCTGGTATCACCAAGCCAAAGAGACCACACAGAAGTCCTCTGGCTGATAATCCTAGCTGAGTCTGGACTTCCATCCATCACCACCAAGAAGCCAGATAGTGAGGCTGTCTATGCCCCTCCAGACTAACCCATCCCCCAGCTGGCCCCTTCAAAGCCATGTGAAGCAGAAGAGTCACCCAGCTGAGCCCTGCCCTGATTCCTGAGCCACAAAATCATGGGAAATAATAAATTTGGGGTTGTCTCAAACCACTGTCTTGGATATTCTGCTATGCAGCAATAGATAGCCTGAACATGAGCTTCAGGAGCTCCAGACCACCAGCAGCTTCCAGCAGAAATGTGCTCAGAAGCCTCAACTTCTTCTTTCTGATGCTCAAGATAAGTTGCAAGAGACTTCATCCCACTGTGAGCCCCCACCATCTTCCCTCCCATCCTCTGCTTCAGGGGCTCCAGGATTTCAGGCACAGAATCCTGCTTCTGTGAGCCAGGAGGGTTCTACTCAACTCACCCATCTCACACATGCTAATCTGCCCTGTGGACCACTGGCCACCCATGGGTGCCTTTCATCAGGGGCAGATTCAGGGAGGAGGAGGATGCCAACAGAGAGGGCAAATGAGCTAGGCATAGAAATGGGTATAAATAATAGAAGACTATTTCCTTGCATTTCTATGTGAGTCCCAGAGAGACCTGACTGACCGTGGAGGAGGAAGGCAACCCTGAAATCAGAAAGCTTTTCTTCTTGAGGGAAAGCTTTGTAGCATTCGGACACACCACCACTCAGTCAGGGAAGGAAGGAGCCCTATGTCTCTGCCATTAACACGTGCTCCAGGAGAAGACACTTCAGGCCCTGGGGGAAGGTAGAGAGGACAGTGGGGGAGGAGGGGAGGAGCTGTAGGAGCTGTTTGTTAATATTTACTCAAATTAATAAGATGTTGAGCAACAGCCTCTACATAAAAGCCACAGTTAAAATTAGTAAGTAGTTCATCCTGTTCTAACAATATGGAATAATTAATTTCCATACTCGTTTTTTTTTTCATAAACAGTAATTAAAGAGAAATATTACATAGCTGCACCTGTTTTTCACTTTCAGCTTACCACAGTGAGGAAACCCAATCTTTTATTGATGAAAAGAGACACGCATTGGAAAACCATGCAAAGAACATCAAAACCCTCCAACCTTCCCTTGAGACATGTAAGAAATCTCAAATTATTAAATCATATGGAGGCTGTACTGCAAGCTCAATTTCCCTCTGACTTTCAGCTCCTCTGAAGGTTTCCAGTTGTGGGTGGAAGGGCAAGTCTTTTCTGTGAATTGGTTACTCTGTGGCTAAGGACTGGACTGCTTTTTTGCATCCCAGTTCTGCTCCTTTCCAACCGGCCTGAATTCTCTGCCACCCGCAGAAGTGTGGCAGACATGGCCCCAGGAAGACAAGTGAGTTCAAGTTCAGAGTTTCCTGGCACCCCCACCTCCACCCCCTCCCCCAGCAGGGTCCAGCCACCCCTCAGCCTGCTCACCCTTCTTGCCCCACTGCAAGGGAGGACAGCGCCTGGAGAAGCAGGCAGGCTAATATTTGCATAACCCTTTCCAGTTAACTCTTCACAGCGCTCCCACTCCTTATGCAGGACTATTCTGTTCTCCAGCTAAATCCCAGCAGGGATCCTGCCACAGCTGCTGCCTGGAAATTCTGATTGGGCTCTGACACTGTTTTATTCTGCATGTGATCCTCCAGCCACCCTGCAATCCAGGCATCTTGGGCAAGAAAGCCTCGGTGAGAAAGGCCGCCCCACAGCGAGGCCAGGGCTGTCCTTTTCTGTCTGCCTCTCCGTGTACAAAAACCTGCATGTTGGCCAGATCAGTCCTTGAGTTCCAGCAGGCTTTGTTTCTGGAAGAGGGTCCATTCTTTAAAATAAAGTGGGTGCCTCTGATTTTTCACCCAGGCGGGTGGCAATGGGCCTGAGCGAGGACATTCAATAGAATGTAAAACATTCAATAGAAACAGACATGAAACTCATGTATTCATCTCCAAATGATACACCTTGTGCTGTGGAGGAAATAGACCCCATATGGGGCCCTACAGGGAGTGATTCTGCAGCTCCTGTCACATCGACTTGGAATTAAATTTACTTGCCTGCAACCCCCACTAGACTAGGGCAGCAGGCTGTCTCACCATCAAATGCTCTGCACCGTGGTACAAAAAGATGATCTGTGTTGATTTGGCAAATTAACAACTAGGGATTTGAGTGATTTCTTGGGAAAGAGGCCGGAACCAGGCAGGAGACAGTGGATCAGAACTAGGAGGCCCCTTCTGAGCTTGTGCATTCTGGTACTAAGACCCCCTCCCTCCTTGTAGCTTCTACCTCTGTCCACTCTTCTGCTCCCACTCAAGCCTCCAGGGTGACAACAGGGGCTGGGAGAGAGATCCAAGTCCCAGGAGCACCCCTCTTTCCTCACCACCACCCACTCCCTTCCATGATGCCTGATTTCTGGTATTTCCTTCCAAGCAGGAATGTCAGGAAGTGTTATGGACCAGACCAGGTGGGCCAGCACCTGCAGGGGTTATTACTTTAGAGACTTGCTCATGTTGGTGGGAGAAGAATGAGGCCCCCAGAGCCCTGGGAGGGTCAGCTAACATTAACCGATTTATATGCATTCTTCTTCTTCTCTCAGATGACATCTTCTGTGTTTGTGGCACCACTTCTTCCAAACTCCACCCCAAACTCCATAAAGTCTCCCTGTCTCACCTCAAGTCTGGCTGACCAAAGTTTTCACCTGGGTTATCAGTTTAACCCCTTGATGTTCTTTCTCCTCCTCCTGTGCAATACTTACCACCTGTGCTAGGCATAGTAATACCACCCCCCCCCCCAAAAGATGTCCGCATCCTAATCCCGAGCCTGTGAGGATGTTACATTAGAGAGCAAAGGAGAATTACTTAGGTTGCAGGTGGAATCAAGGTCACTGATCAGCTGGCCTTAAAATAGAGAAATTTTCCTGAACTATCTGGGTGGGCAAGGGTCCTTCAAGTTTATGGAGGGCATCAGAAGAGAGAAGCAGAAAGACGGCAGCATGAGAAAGACATGCCAGCTATGGCTGCACTGCCGGCCTTGGAGATGGAAGAGGGCCAGGAGTCAAGGAGTGCGGGCAGACTCTAAAGGCAAAAAAAAGAAAAAAATTCCTCCTGTAAGTTAAATTTACAACATTTACACCCCACAAAGAGCTTTTCCTTATGTCTTCATCCAGACCAGGGCATCACCCCAAACTGCCCCTTCCCATCTCTGAGTGACCCCACTGGCCTTTGATGACATCTCCCACCTGCTGCTCTTCCAACACCCTGGGGGGGACCCAGTGGAGCAGGTCTGAATGGTCAAACACACAACCCAGACACCAGAGTTCCCTGATTACCCCAACCCCGTAATCACACACCAGCCCACTGGCACCCAGGAGCTGGGGCAGTGGGTGCAGTCTCTGTGTGGGCCCCACAGGGTGGGTGCATTCACTAAGAACAGCAAATGGTGTTCACCGAGGCCTTTCCCTCACCAGCCTGCCCAGGTCTGCAGGCCTGCCTTGTTGACCTTCACCGCAGAACTGGGGCCTGGTCCCTCACAGTCAGTGGTTAGAATATTCTCCCACCCTGGTAAGAAGAGCCTGGCCCCTCCTGAAGGGCTGCTAGGGACACCACCATCCTTGGGTGTACATAATTGTCCCTCCAGAGCCTGTGTGGACTGAGGACTGAGGGCTGGGTCAGTGTCTTCCAAGGGAACTGTGGGCCCTCTGCTGCTGCTGGCTGAGGCAGCTGTTTAAAGCACCTTGAATAGGGTTCCTTATACTCATGATGGGTCCTGGGCTGTCCTGTTTAACTCCAAGGGACCAGGACAAGCTGGACAAGGGCGAGCTGGGGTGGATGAATCCTGAGCAACCTCTGGGTTAGCAAGACAGGCACCTTGGGCAACCAGAAGCAAGCAGAGCCACGAGCAAGTTTCTGCTGAGGGTCCCAACCAAGGAAACAAGTTGTTTTGGGTTGAACCGTGGCTGCCAAATATATGTATTATTTAGGGTTCTCTAGGGAAATAGAATCAACAAGAGATATATATAAATACAAGATTTATAAAAGTGTCTCACACAACTGGGTATGCACGAGTCCAAATTCTGTAGGGCAGGCAGCAGACTGGCAACTCCAATGAAGATGTTCAATGAACTTCTCAGGAAATGCTTTGCTGGTCAGCCAAAGAAGTGAAGGTCCTCTATCTTCACTGATTAAAAGTCTTCAGCTGATTGGATTAAATCCAGCTGATACATTCTCTCATTGTGGAAGACATGCCCTTTGCAGATGTAATTAGTCACAGCTGCAGCCAATTGACTGATGATTTAACCAGTCTTCTGGTTTATTAACCTGTCACAAATGTCCTTGCAGTAATGATTAGGCAGTGCTTGCTTGACCAGAGACCTGGGTACCATCAACCTGGCCAAGTTGACACATGAACCTAACCATCACATGTCCTAACCCCCAGGACCTCAGAATGTGACCTTATTTGGAGTTAAGATGAGGTCATCCTGGAGTAGGTGGGCCCTTAATCCCATCTGACTGGGGTCCTTATGAGAAGAGCAGAAAAGACAATGGAGAGGAGATGCTATATGAGGTTGAAGACACAGGGAGAAGATGGTCTGTGTGAAGGCAGAGATTGGAACTAGGCTGCCCCAAGTCCAGGAAATCCTGGGGTCAGCAAAAGTTAAGAAGAGGCAAGAAAGGATTCTTCCCTAGAACCTCTGGAGGGAACATGGCCCTGACAACACCTTGACATGAGACCTGAAGCTCTCTCCAGAACTGTGAAAGAATAAATTTTTGTTGTTTTAAGCCACTCATTTTGTGGTACATTGTTAGGGGGCAAACCAATACACAAGTGCTGTTGGGAAGTCCAAAGGATCTAAGTAGACTTAGAGAAGGATCAAGGAGTGAGGGGAAAATGAAATGAAAGTTTCCTCGGGGGTGACTGGGAGGAAGTTTGGAGAGACTGAGCACATCGTAAGCCTTGTTTGAGAGGGAACTCTTCTCCCTCATGGATATTCTGTGTGTGGCCTGCCTGGGTCTGCAGCCCACTAGGCCAGACAGCCTGATGAGCCACATCATAGCACTCTAACTGGTTTTCACAGGTTTCCAACCTTTGACCTCAAAGCTAATACCTTTTAATTTTTTATTTTTAATTTTTTGGCCATTATAAGCATGACTGCAATTTGGCAATCTTATCAATAACCTCAAAAATATTCAAACCTTTTGACCCAGGAATTATACTTCTGGGAATCCAGCCTAAGGATATCATCAGAGATGTAGACAAAGACCTTGCACAAAAGAGTTCATCACAGCATAATTTAGTATTGAAGACAACTGACAAATTACTGAAATGCCCAACAAAAGAAAAATGGTTATATATAGAAAATCCCTATGATGAAATATCATTCAGCCACAGGAAGTGGTTACAAAGACATTAATTTGGGGAGCAAAATACATATGACATAAAATTGCACATACAGAATGATTGAAAGTCAGTAATGTATGGGCATTTAAAAAATAAAGAATAACCGTGCTGAGGAATTCAGATGTTTGCTGCTTTTTTTGTTATGCTTTTCTACATTGTCTAGAATTTCCACATTGCTCATTTACTACTTTTAAAATCAGAAGAAGAGAAAGAATTGCTGCCTTCTTCAGGACCTTAAAGAGTTGATTTCCTGAAACTTCTGTGACTCTTTTTAACCTGGGGCCTGCTCCAGTGCTCTCTCCGTGTCAGCCCTTTCCTGGCACAACCTAGCAGGGACGTTGTCTGTTTGGCTCTTATTCCAAATGCCAATAAAACACCACAGCTGCTTCTGTGCCAGGAGATTTTCTTCTGAATTCTCATCACTGCAGAAAGGAAGTCTGCTCCCTGCTTTCAATTCCTGTCTGCACTGCCAGTCTTCCTTTTTATGCAAATACCAAATATATTTTAATGGATACAGATTGTTACTGATAGAACCCAAGACTGGAATATGATATCAGCTGAGTTCCCAAACTCTGAGTTCGGGTACTCACAAGTCTCCATGAAAGGGTGGATATAAATCCAGTTTGGTCTTGAGAATTATCTCAGTTCAGAACTGAAAAATCTAATTCAACCTGGTTTAAACAATGAAGGGAATTTACTGTCCCATCAAAATGAAAATTCCAGAGGTGGGCTGGCTTCAGACACAATTCAGTCCAGTGGTTCTCGATGGCACTAGGGCACCGGATGCTGTTTTCTCTGTCGTTCTCTTGGCTCAGTTTTATCCTTGGGCTGCTGCAAACCAGCCCTCTCATCCACATGCTGCCCCATTCGAAGGGGAGAAGATGCCATTGTCCCAGAATTCCTTGCAAGAATACCGAGGTTTGCTCTGATTGGCTGGCCTTGGTCAGGTGCTCAACCCTGATCTGCGGCCAGAGGGATGGAACGCATTGATTGGCAGGAAAGGGAACTGTGTTCCATGCATAAGTTGATGTGGTTAGAGCAAAAGGTAATGACTGAGAGTCAAGTAGGAAGTCAGAACCAGGGGTTAGAGGGAGATACACGAGACCTTCCAGAATCCTTGGAGATTTGGAGAGGGGCACTAGGATTTCCCCAACACGTGACTCAGGACTTCTGCCCATTTCATCCTTCACCTCTTGAAGGATCCCCCAACAGAATGGGGCCGTGGGAGATATTTAAACACCTGAAATCTGGATTACCTTTATGTAAAAAAGGAACTGAGCTTTTTTTCTTTCTTTTTTTTTTTTTAATTCCCATTCCATTACTAGAGGGCTCCTACCACCCAGGGGACATCAGAAAATGCTTTTTGGGCAGAATTAGCTCTTACTTCAGAAAACAGTTCCGTGCCAGAAACCAGCTGCCTCTCTCTCTTTTCTCACACCCGGCTGCAGACAGCCCTCCCCTGCTGCTCTGAGCCTCCCTCCAGCTCCCAGCCCCTGTAAAAGCAGCTCTGGCCACAGTCTGCTGCTGCCTCCCAGCTCACAGCCCTGGGAACCCCTTCCTCACTCTCCCTCTTATTGTTTAGATCTGGAATCTGCAAACCAGGGCCTGCAGGCCAAGTCCAGCCTGCTGCCTGCTTTTGTACCATTAGTGAGAGTGGTTTTTACCTTTTCTAATGGCTGGAAAAATATCAAAAGAAGCATAATATCTCATGGCATGTAAAATTATATGAAATTCAAATTTCAGTGTCTACAAAGTGTCCAATAAAGTTTTATTTGAACACAGCCACGCTCATTCATTTATATATTGTCTATGGCTGCATTCCCATGACAATGGCAGAGTTGAGCAGTTACCACAGATAACATCTGACCCGCAGAGTCTAAAATATTTACTAGCTGGCTTTACAGACAAAGTTTGCCAACCCCTGCTTTAGCTCTTTAAACTCGGTTCTGCTCAGAGAGTCTGACTGTATGTATCCATGACCTTTCCCTCTCTCTGATGCCACCAGGATCATCTCCTGTGTGGCAGAATACACAAAGGAGGCCTGCTTTCCAACGCTGACATTCAGCTTCCCAAACCCACCTTCAGTGAGGTGTCTCTGCTGATCCTGGTGTAGGGCAAGAGGCTCACCTTGACAAGGTCACCAGTGAAGGGTGGGAGGTTAGGAAACTGGCTCATGTGCCCCCAGGCCCTCACCATCCTGGTGCAAAACTGGGAGTCAACCTCTCCTCTTGGGAAGCAGAAAACTGTCCTTGGGCCTCCTAGAAACAAGCTGCCCCACTAATAGCCAAGTCTGACACAGCCCACACAGCTCCTGGACATCAAATATACGCTTGCCATCACAGGAAGCCACCGGCTTTAGAAAACTCATTTGAAATTGAAAAACGCTGATGAAATCACCCTATTTCTGATTGAATGCTTTTCTTTCTCACAGAATAAGGCAAAGAGTTGAAGCTGCCTTTCAAACCTGAAAGTTCCTTTTTATGGTTCAAATAAGGAGAGAAAAAGGCATCAAGTATGTTCTTCGAAGCTAATCAAGCTTGCAGTTTTCCTCAGCTCTGCCTTTCCGACTCACAGGAAGAGGGGCTGGTTTGAAAGACATCCCGGAGGGCGTGTGGCTCAGCTGTGGCTTTGAAGCCTGTTGGGGCCTTGTGAGATGAACTCAGATGGGAGCTGGCACTGATACCTCCCAGGCAGTCTTGGGGATCACTTCTGAGAGGGGCCTGGGATGGGGCAGAAGGGGCCCTTTCCCACCAGTCAGACAGACCCAGGTGCGAACTTCACTCTCAGCTGTGCAACCTTGGAAAATTAACTCCCCTCTCTGAGCCTGAGTTTCTTTCTCTATGGAATGAGCTTATTAATAGCTTACCTCAAAGGGATTTAGGGGTGATTAAATAAATGATATAATGTTTTTGAAGACACAAAACATTTAAATATGTGGTTAATATTTAAAGAGCAGTTAAGGATGCATCTTGTTTGCTTTGGGAATTTTAGTCCTCTAGAAATAGAAAAGTAAACAAAAATTTCCTCTAAAGCTCCAAAGCCTCCCCAAACCATAAAAGTTTTTAAAATCATATGCCCAAAGCAAATTCTTGGTTACTGACAGAAAGTATGGGGTCTTAAAGACTGTTAAGCATCTGCCCAAAGACAAATTTTGGATACATGATGGCGGGTCACAAGTTCTGATAATCTGTCTCCTCCTAGAACAAGGAAGACACCTGGTGTTCAAAGGTCGAGATAAGAAAACCACTGTAAGACTTCCCTATATAGGCCAACCCACTCCCACTCAGTGCATGCTTCTCCCTTGAACATGCCTGTGTTACCTCTTTAACCTATACTTTTTTCTCTCCAATAAACTTTACTACTGATTCCTACTCGCTCCTTTCATCTCTGAATTCTTTCCATGACAAGAAGCCTGAACCTGGAACAGGGTTCTGCCTGGCACTGTTGCCAGCAGGGCACTGGTTACACCATGACGGCTGCTGTGGATGCTTGGAGGTTCCTTCAGAGGGCAGGACTCCCTTCCTGAGCCTCAGGGCAGCCAGAAACCAGCTCCACATAGGCAAATGCTTTTCCAGTTCAATTATGTTGGGATAAAGAAGCTCCATTGTTTGGCTAGGAATTATTGCCTTGCCACATCCAAGAAGATGCAGCCACCAGAGATCAGGTGGGCTTTGCAGGAAGGGACATCTCTGTTGGAATGTACCACCCCTGGCAACACTGACTGTATCACAGAAGCAAGTTCTCCTATGAGCCCTTAGGGGAGAGAGGAGAGAGGGAAGGATATGTACCTATCATTTACTATGAGCCAGGTGCTGCGATGAGCATTTTGTTATTTGGCATGGTGGTAATCACATAGACTTAGAACCAAAAAAGGCATGGGTTGGAGTCCCAGCTCTGGAAATCACTAGCTTTGTCATCTTGGGCCAGTTAGTTTGCCTATCTGTACCAGTTATCTATTGCTGGTTTTCAAGCCTCCCCAAACTCAATGAATTTAAACAACAAAAACTTAGCTTATAATTCTGAAATTATGCAGAGCTCAGCAGGGACAACTCACCTCCTCCCCATGTGGTTGAGGGATGGAGAATCTACTGTCAAGATGTCCCACTCATATGGCTGGCAAGTCAGTTGCTGGCTGTCAGCTGGAAGTTGAGCTGAGGCTGTGATCCTCTGCATGAGCTGTCTGTGCTTACTCACAGCACTGCAGGTGACTTCCAAGTGGGACTATCCTGAGAGAACAAGGAGGGAGTGCAAGGCATTTTTATGACTTTCCTTTAAAGTCACATAGCATCAGTTCTGCCGTACTCTGATGGGTGAGGCCATCATAAAAGTTCACGCAGCTTCAAGGGGTGATATGTAAACCCCACCTCTTGAGGAGGATTGGTAAGGCTCTAGGAGAGCATGTGAAATGGGAGATATTTTTTATGCCATCTTTGGAAAAGGCAATCTGCTCTACTATCTCACCCTCCATTCCCTTATCCATATATCAATCCTTAAGTTTGCTAGAAGGATATATTGTAATGAAGAGGGTCATGCAACTTAAAACTCAAACTAAATTCAGCCACTTCTAAATTCTTAAAGATGATGGCATAATAAATCTTTATGTTGTTCCCTTCCCCTGGAATGGACAATTTTTGTGATAGTAGACACACAGATGTGCATTCAGATTTTAAAAGAAGAAGAAGAAGAAGAAGCAGTTGAGTAAAGGGTAGAGAATTAAATTTTGTGCATGGTCAAGGACAATGAATTGGGTTTAGGGAGGGGCCAGTCCCAGGACTAAGGGACATGAGAAATGGGGCAGTTGGGATAGGTGTGGAGCCAAGCAATATGGTGCTGTAGGCTACACCTGCCACCCCAAACTTTAGAGAAAAGATTCTATGGCACCATTGCCTTGTGTGAATGGGAACTTTTCAAGTGATGGGAAAATCCTGGAAAAGGCACTGAATTTCATGTTTGGATCAGTGTTAAGCAGGAAGAAGTTCAGATGGGAATGAGATTGATTTTCCAGTAAGGGCAGGAATTTGGACCCCAAAATGACCATAACACTCCTACCACACTCACACAAAGGAACCCAATGCAACAAAGGAAGTGGGTACCCCAGTTCTGCACTGCCACTCCCTCCACAAATTCAGAGATCAGCACAACCACTCACAGAACACTGTACCGAAGGGGAGTCAGCCTGGGAGGCTCCTGGTCTCAGTCTCCCACACCTGGGATGTGTGGCTGGTGCCCTCAGGACAACAACTTCTGGCCAAGCAACCTGCCTAGTGGGTGTTCAATCCACATTAAATCTCCCCAAAGAGAGGACCTGATTGGACCTGCTAGCCATCAGCCTGCATGGAGCCAAATCCAGGCTAACAGATGCTTAAGGCTCCATGGACAACACAACTGGTGGAATGATAACTATAAAGTGAGGAAAGAATTCCATCCTTGATGGGGATGGAAAGTGGTGTTGGTAGAGCATCCAGGACAGGACCTGGCGTACAAATTAGACCATGTCACTCCCCTGCTGAAAACCTTCCAAAGGTATCTCAGTAGCATTAGAATAAAATCCAAACTCTGTCCTGTGGTCCACAGGCCCCTGCCCGACCTGGCTCCTGCCCCCCTCTTCAGCCTCATCCCCCTTTGCTCTCCCTGTCACTCACTCCACTGCTGTTCCTCAGAGACAAGGGGGTCATTCCCACCTCACAGCCTTTGCACTTGCTGGTCCATCAGTGAAGATTTTTCTTCACCCAGATCTTTGTGTAACTCATACATTGAACTAGCACAGTAGTAAGATGTGATCAGAATGCAACTTACTTTTGGATTTCCGCATGCCTTTAAAATGTGTTCAGCAGAAATACCCTTCACCTGTCCCTGGATGGAAACTTGGGCAGATTCTTAACTTTTCTGTGCACTCTTAAGTAACTGATAGTCCTGTGGTCATTTTCAGATATAAAACACAATTAAGTTGAATTGTCAGTGCTTCACTCTCCATTCAAAGACCCTCCCCTTCCTTTCACACCTGGATCTGCATTTGGGGAAGGGAGGGGGTCAGCTCCTCCTCCCTGCTCTGCTCTTCTCCTACTTGCCAGCTGCTGTTTCAGATCCTGCCAAAGTTTAATTTAATTTGGGGAAGGGGGTAGAGAAGTGCTAAGGTGTAGAACAACAGCTCTAACTTAGCTTAACTTAGCTTATCTTGGGCCTGGCAGCTGATTAGACTCAACTCTCTCTTCCAGGTGCTTTTGTGGCTTTTTTGGAGTCCCTTCCCTACAGCTGGAGACCTCTCACTTGCAGCTCTCATGCCCTGGGCACTGGCTGATCAATGCATGTCATAGGTGACTGCTCCCCTGCCAGGCGGTCTACTCCACTCCAAGACTCTGAGAGTTAGAGACCCCCCCTCTGCTAGGCAGTCCTCTGGGCCAGGACTTTAGAATTATATCCTGGATCCAACCACTTCTCACATCTCCACCCCAACCGCCTGAGTTCAAGTCACCATGATCTCTTGCCTAGTGTGGGAAGGAGAATTCTAAAATGGTCCCTAAGTTTCCTGCCCATACTCCCAGATAGCAGCCTCCCTTTGAGTGTGGGTAGGGTCTGTGAACATGATGGATGTCACTCCCATGATTAGGTGTATGGGAAATGCAAAGGGATTTTCCAGATGTGATTATGGTCCCAACTTGTTGATTTTGAGTTAATGAAACAGGATTGTCCTGGGTGGGCCTGATCTAATCAGGTGAGGGTAACACACACACGCTCTCTCCTGCTGGTTTTGAAGATGCAAGCTGCCAGGATTTCTACAGTTTCAAGGAAATGAATTCTGTCAACAACCACATGAAGCATGGAAGAGGACTGTGCCAGTTTGAATGTGTTGTGTCCCCCAAACACCATTATCTTTGATGTAATCTTGTGTGGGCAGATGTTATCAGTTTTGATTAGATTTCTTTGAGTGTTTCTTTGGAGATGTACCCCACATAGCTGTGGGTGGTGACTCTAATTGGATAATTTCCATGGGTGGGCCTTGATCAGTGGAGCCATATAAATGAGCTAACAAGCAGAAGGAATGCAGTGCAGCTGTGAGTGATATTTTGAAGAGGAGCTACAGCTAAGAGGGACACTTTGAAGAAAGCACAGGAGCTGCAGATGAGAGACAGTTTGAAGATGGCCGTTGAAAGCAGACTCTTGCTCCAGAGAAGCTAAGAGAGGACAAATACACCAAGAGCAACTGAGAGTGACATTTTTGAGGAACTGCAGCCTGGAGAGGAAAGTCCTGGGAGAAAGCCATTTTGAAACCAGAACTTGGAGCAGACGCCAGCCACGTGACTTCCCAGCTAACAGAGGTTTTCCGGGCACCATTGGCCATCCTCCAATGAACGTACTCAATTGTTGGTGACTTATCTTGGACACTTTATGGCCTTAAGACTGTAATTTTGTAACCAAGTAAACCCCCTTTATAAAAGCTGATCCGTTTCTGGTGTTTTGCATTCCAGCAGCATTAGCAAACTAGAACAAGGACCATGACCTCAGATGAGAACTCAGCCCTGACCTTGATTACAGGCTTCCGAGATCCTGAACACAGGATCCAGCAAAGATGTGTCCAGATTCCTGATCCACAGAAACTGAGATGACAAATGTATGTTGTTTTGTGCTGCTCAGTTTGTGGTCATTTATTATGCAGCTATAGAAAGCTAATACAACTGGATACATGCAATCACCCCCTCACTCTCATCCTGCTGTGCTCTTCCCCTTCTTGAATCTATTGTCAACTCAGGAGTGATCCAAATTCAGCAGTCCTCTCCTGGCTCTGCCACAAAAGCTCTCCCCTTTCCCACCCTGCACTAACTCCATAACTACTATCCCATTTTTCTTTTATTTTTCATACTATCTGAAATTTTCCCTTCTCAGAAAAGTGGCCAAAGGGACAAGACAGTTGGCGGCCAGTGTTGGAGATGGAGAAGCATGTGGGTGTGGCCCCTCAGCAGCCCTTCTCCAAGCTTCTGGCTTCCGTTGACAACCCCCACCCCCCTCCTTGTCTTCCCCAGCACTAGGGGAGGTTAACTGCATTCTGCAGTTACCAATCTCTGGGTTAACCAATTCCCTACATTAAATGCCTCTCTGTTTGAAACACCTAGTGTGGTTTCTGTTTTCCTGGCTGGACCCTGTCTGAATCACTCCCCTTCTTGAGTTAGCCTGAGTCAGAGTTAGCCTGAGTCAGTCTCAGTTCCTTGCAACCTGAAGCTCTTTGACCATAACAGAAAAGTTTCATGGCTTGTTAACAGATAGTGATAGATGCAGCAGAGATCTGATTCCAGGATCTGTGCCCTCCCCACTACCCCAGCCTGGGACCATAGAGACAAAAAAAGTGTTCATGGAATGAATGCATGATAACAACCACAAGCACTGTTTTCAGACCCTCTCCCCTTGAAACCAGCAATGAATTAACTCTTTGCTACCTAAAGGATTTTATATTACTTACCCTTTGCCAAAACACTCAGAAATTAGACTCTTGTACAAACTCCTCTCACATCCCAGCCTGCAATTTCCTCTGAACAAAGTGATTGCACTACCCATTTACAGGGGGAGATTAGTCTTCTCAGTCGAGTGACAGGAGCCAAATGGGAGGTGAAGCACTCTGCCTTCTCTCCACCATCTGTTAACATAACCCCAAGTCACCCTCAGGTTCATGCCATCCCTGCTTGGCTTGCTCTGAATAGGGCTGCCAATGCTTTGATTGCTTTTCTCTGTCTGTGTGAATTCTAGGAGCACCCCATATTCCCACATACCCCTTCTACCTCTTTAGAGGAAGCATCTAGTGTGAGATGCAGCTGCTAGCTGAGCACAGAGCCAGGAAGGACTGTGGCAAAGGCAGAGCACCAGAATCAGCATCGGGGACTGTTACTGTGCATTCAAGACTCTGGTTTTGATTACTTTGCCAGCTTCTGTTCATGTGTTATTCTCAGTCAGGGATCTCATGAATATAGGGTCCATTGGGGTTGAGTTGACTTCAGCAAGATGGTCCTTTATTGCTGTAAAAACATGACCCAATATATTTGACATAAATTCTATAGAAACTCAGGAGAGACCAAAATTCAGTCATGGAATGGGGTCCGATGTCCAAGCCAAACACTCTCCTTTGGATTGGCTTATGAGGGAATGGTCAGGGACAGGGGGGTGGTCAGGATCTCCCCTGCCCATACCACTGGCACCATCTTCTTTTTGCATTTTCTGATAAAAGTAAAATGGACATCACTGTCCATGGCAATCACTTCTTGTCAAATCATTTTTTACCACTGACATGACAGAGCCAGGAGTTTCAGGAAATCCAATCCCCTCCCATGTCTGCACAGAAGATGAACCACTTCAAAGAAATTAGGAAAGTGTCTTCATAACAGTGACTTAGAGACATCACTATTCAGCATGTTAATGAACCATCCATTGATGTTTGGCATTTATCAAGTGTCAAAAATTAAATTTAGCTGTCCTGTGATTTTAATTAGTGTTAACCCAGTTAAGGCAGCAGGTAGCTGCTATGATTCAGGCAGACACCTTTATCTGCATATCTTTTCTTGGCCAAGGCACAGGGAAAGGAGGGGTGGCATGTTGGAGCTTCATGGGAAGGTGGTATTTGAGCTGGACTTTGAAGGAGTTTGACAACTGTTCAAAGGGAAGAAGCTCTTTCCAGAAAGAGTGAACATGCACACGTGCCAAGGGGGTAGAGGCTTAAAAGGACAAGATATTCCCAGAATAGCAAATCATCCAGTATGCCTGGAGAGTGATGAGGAGATGAGGAGGGGGGGGGGAGTTATTCAAGCTTTGGGGGAAAATGTGACTTGATTATAGCTGGGCTTTTTGTTTATTTCACGGCTTCTTGCAGGTTCTGTCTGCACTTTTCTTCAAAATATCATAAGGTCAGGGAGATCAAAGCAAGTTTCAGGGCCATTTCTGGCCCAGGTACATAAAGTGTAATTAGATCTTTATGGTGTAAGTCAAGGTAAGGATTTGACAACAGTTTGACAGACATGCTGGGCAGGTTTCATGGCTTCTATGATCTTTGATAAAATCTAAGGGCACAGCAGTAAAGATGATTGCAAAGTAGTAAAGGTGATTGCAAAGGAGCTAAGGTGATGTGTGCTAATGCCAAGCCTCCACAGAGCCTCTCCAGCCCCAGGGAGAGAAACAAGGGTGCCTGAGGGGTGGGGAGTAGGGGTAGGATAGAAATATGGAAAGGTAGTGGGCAGTTTGCATCTCCACTTGTAAGCAACAACACAGCATGTTTGAAAAGAATATAGGCTCTAGGGTCAGACAACCCCTTGTGTTGGTTTCAAACAAGTTCACAAGTTCTTTGACCCTCTGGCCATCAAAAGGTAGAGGCTAAATTTCCTCCCCTTGAGTGTGAGCTGGACATAGTGACCCACTTCAGATGAATAGGATATGGCACATAGCGATGAGGTTTCACTTTGAAAACTAGGTCATAAGAGACCTTACAGCCTCCTCCTTGCTCTTTCTCTGATCACTTACTCTGAAAGAAGCCAATGCCATGTCATAAGGGCACTCAAGCAGCCCCATGGAGAGGCTCATATGGTGAAGAGTGAGACTCCAGCCAGCAGCCAAGGGAGAGCCCTTTTGGAAGAGGATCCTCCAGCCCCAGTCAAGCCTCCAGATGACTGCAGCCCGGCCAATGCATTGAGTTAAAACTCTTGGGAGACCCACGCCACAACCCAGCTTCTGAATTCCTAGCCCTCAGAAACTGTGAGATAACAAGTGTTTGTGGTTTTAAACTGCTAGGTTTGGGGAAATAGGTCACTAATACATTCTGGGTTCAAACCCAGGTTCCATCATGCACAAAACAAATGATTTAGAGCCTCAGTTTCCTAAACTCTAAAGTAAAGATAATGGGATGCACATCCCAGGGCTTATATGAGGATTATTGAGAAGAAATATTTAAAGTACCCCCCTACCTGCCAGGTATCATTAATGGAAAAATAAAAAACTTCTCCAGTTATGAGTGCAGTAAATTACCAAGTACAGCTAACCAATGGCACATAGTTTGCCCTGGTAAATATGCTTGCAGCTTCAGAAGTGTGGCCTGAATATTAAAATTTCCATGGCTACCAGGGTCCCCATCCATCACCTTGCTGGCTGTAGATTCCTTGGAGTCCTGGGAAAATGTAGTGAAAGCAAAGGTCTCAGAGATGGTACTGTCTTCCACCCTCATGGAAGGAGGGGATGTGATGTCTTAAGACCAGCTCAAAGGAATACACCTTGGCTGTAAGTCAGTCCTCTCACAGTTTCCTTCCAGTTTAGCCTCTTGGTCATCACATGGAGCATCTATTTGGGATTTTATCTAGGTGCGTTATCTTCTTCTTGTGGCCTTTTGGGAAAATCTACCCATGAGCACCAGGACCAGGATTTGGGAACATCCAACATGTTGACTCCACCCTGAATGACCAAAAAACACTAACAAGACTTAAATCCTAAGAATATAGTCTAATTTGCAAAAAAGAATAAAGGATGTCATCAGATGGTGAATGTATCAGCACACAGGCTCAGTTTAAATGGTAGCTTGAGTTCTCCACTCTGTTAACTCTGCCCCCAAAGCTGGGAACATTGCAGGATTCATCCCAATTCCCATTGAATCTCCCTCTTTAAAAACCCAACCCACAGTGCAAATGCCTGGTGCCCAGTTGAGGCATCTCAAGAATTTTGTCCAAAGA
The DNA here is from genome assembly GCF_015220235.1 of Choloepus didactylus. NCBI lineage: Eukaryota > Metazoa > Chordata > Mammalia > Pilosa > Megalonychidae > Choloepus > Choloepus didactylus. The sequence goes on from NC_051324.1 coordinate 12,695,524, forward strand.
TTATGGGTAAACAAGGGCAGATCCCAGACCCTGAGAAATGTGGTTCTGGGGAGAGCCTGGGGCATTTAAAGTGAGCAGTGACTCTGCCCAGATGGCTGAGCTAGAAGAATCAGCCCCTGAGTCTCTGTGTCTCCAAGCCCCACTGAGTTTAAGAAACCTGGGCAGAAAGCCCAGTGGGTGGCTTGGCCACCGTGGGGGCATCCCAAGTGGCTGCTACCTGATTTGGGCAGGACAATGCCTGTTATTTCCACCCTCAGGCTTGGAACACAATGAACATTCCAGAACTTTGTTGATGTGCCAGAGAGTCAGGAAGCCATTTTCAAAGATAAACAGCAAGAACTTCATGTTTCTAGACTCCACCAGGCTCCTTATGAATATAACTTCAGATATCACCCTTTGCCAAATGGATTTCTTTGATGAATCCAGCCAATAGAGAGCCAGTAATTGGTTGCTTTTTTGTACCTGCTTCTTTGGTGTCCTTGATGTCATATTACTTCTGCTGCCACCAAAGTGAGAGGCCACTGATACCAGAGGCTCCCCATTTTCAGCTCTGCCTGAAGTTCTGTCCACGGCCTGGATTTTAGCTTCTTCCTTGCTTGCTAGGCCATGAAGGAAAAACTGTGGTCCTTTCCTGGACAAGTTGTGGGTGGGGATAGGGGTGAAAGCAACCATTTCCTACGGTAGCACCCATGTTTGCAAGAATTACAGCCTGACAATATAAAGATAAGCAAGAAAACAAACAAACTGCTTTGTAGACGTATCCTGGAAAAAGACTTACATCCTTGCACAAGGAAGCACATGGAAGGATTTATTGTGCTATCTTTTGTAAAAAGCAAAAACCAGGTGGCAGTGGATGAGATAAAGGGACCTTCACTTAATTGTATCATTAGAATGTTTTACCATGAAAAGCAATGAATGTATGCATATATTACTTGTGCAATTAAAAATGAACTCCTAAAAATGTAAACAAACATAGTAGCATCATAAATTTACCCAATCTTGCTCAAATGTGTCAAGAAAATGCAATTTATTTCTTTCACTACAACTGATCTGATCTTCCTCACAACCTTGCATTGAAAGGGCTGGGGGAGAAAATGAACAAACATGCAACTTTCCAATCAGGAGTATCTTGCTTTCTGACAGTTTGATGGCCTCTTCTGGGTAGCCCAGGCCCTCTCTGATACAATCTTCATCTTTAGATTGCTTCCCTCTGCCTCTGCTTCTCTCTGAGATGCTGCCTGAGTGTCTGGGGGCTTCCACATCCTTGGGGAGGAGAGGAAAAGTGGGCTTCACTGCTGAAGAGATCCTTCGGATGGTCCTGGTGCATTGCAGAGTGGCTGTTCTGGATGGGTGCCTGGAGGGAGTGAGGAGGTGTGCTGGCTCTGTCTGCTCTCTTGGGGAGTCACACTGGCACCCCCCACCCTGGAGTCCAGAGTTCTGGCCTCTGTCCAAAGTCCATGCACACTGGGAGCCTCCCTCCTCCTCACAGGCATTGGTGTGTCCTCTGCATCTGCAGATCTGCGGGGACCCTGCACGGCACACACAGACCCTGGGGGCCAGGAGGGCTGCCCAGGCTCAACTACCAGGCCTCGTTCTGTCCCACGTTGGCCACCCCAGAGCCAGAGGCTGGGCTGCTTCTCCAGATCTGGAGCCTCACTCTGGCTGTGCCCCAGGGACAGGTTCACAACCCCCTCCTTGCCAAGCTCCCTGGCACCTAAATGGATCTTTCTTCAGCATTGCTGGGTTGGGGACATGTAACTGGGGGACATAGGATCCTGGCATTTGAGCTCCTTGCTCTCCTTGCATCTCTCTCCTCTCCACCCTCCTCCAGGATGGAAGGGACAAGCTTTGGCTTCTTTTCCTCACTGGCCAGGACTTCCTCCACATCAAATCCTCCTCTTCCCAGGGGTTTTCAGTCTTAATGGCAGAACAGGGATTCCCTTTACACTACCAAAGAAACTGAGCTGAGCCATCGGGCCTGGTTCTCTTGACATGTGAATGCTGGGACAACTGGGAACCAGGATTGACTGAGGACAAAAATGCAATGGATTCATAATGAAATATACTATCTCCGTTACACAAATGGAGGCTAAGATCTACACATTCCCCAACCAGCAGAGTCCTGGTTGTACCATGGGAATATGGACAAACTGAGATCCACAACAAATTGAACAACAGTGGGGGAAAGTGTTCAGAAGGTCAGGACATCTAGAATGCCTGGATTACAGCTATCATCTTTCCTCCTGTAACTTGGTCCTATAAAAAAAATACATATATAATATCTATAATAAATGGTATTATATATATTTAATTTTCATATGCCTTAATGAAAATTATTACCTTAGTTTTTAGCACCCCCAAAAATAAAGATGTGGACTCACATGTTCTGGTAAGAGGGAGAGTTTCTGAACTGATTCCTAAGGAGGCACAGTAGCAGTCCAAAGGCCTTTTCCCTGAGCTTTCCATGAGTGTCCCCCACTCCTGCTCATGCACACACACGGCCTGGCCTTAGCCTCCTGAGTGAACAGCAGAGCCCTCCATTCTCCCCTTCCAGCTTAATAAACAGCCTTCTGTCAAAAACGTCCCCGCCTCTCAGCCCAAACACCTAAAGGGGAAGCAGCCTCTCAGAAAAGAGAAGGAAGAGGTTGTTGGATGATTCTTGTAATCTCAACTTCCCAATAGCACCCTAGTTTCCATTGCATTTGTGACACCAGCCAGATGTGCAAGAAGTGGCAACAATCTCCATCTCTCCTGTATGCTCACAGGCCAGCAGATGTTGGGGTCACAGCCCCCTGTACACTTCAGGAGAACAACAGGATCACTTGTTTGGGCTGAACAATGGCTCACTAGCAAAGGGCCATTTTGAATGTCCACCCCCAACAAACCAAGCTGCAAAGAGGTCTGGTCAGGATCAACACCAAGGACTGAGGGGCCATCACCTCCCCCGCCTCTGAGTTTCTTTCCTGGCTACACTCAGAGGTCAGATGCTGTGTCCACAGGGCCCAAGCAGCAGTGGCAACAAAGGGAGCTTTGTTTTATTTGGGACTACAGTGAGGGGGTGACCTGGGATAGCAACGGAGCAGCTGGGACACTCCTATGTCTTATAGGTATTATGTACCTGCTGTACCAGAGGTTCATTGAGGCAAAAGAAATTAATCCCTTCTTGTTGTGACAGGTGGTTGGAACAGAGCCTTTGACTTTCAACAAACTCACATAAGGCACACAAAGCCTCATGCACAGAAGGAAGGCATTAGACCATCCAATGATTGGGACCTAATTCCTTAGCAGCCAGACGGGAAATAGCAGAAGAGGCTCAGGCTTTCTGAAGAATCTCTTTTATGGCTTCCAGAAAACATAACCCAAATCAAGTCTATTGCTTTTGACTACAAGTGGCAGAAAACCCAGACCAACTCATTAGGACAAAAAGAAAATGTACTGCCATATAACTGAACATTCTGTGTCAAGATCAGACAGGGTCTGGCCCAGGGATCAAATTATGTTGCCAGCCACATGTAGCTCAGTGTCTTAGTTTTGCTCTCTCTGTGTTGACTCTTTTCTTACTTGGACTCCTCTGTCGTGACTGAAAATTTGCCACCAGAAGCTCCTGGGACCATAAACTTTCTGGGTTCAAATCCAGTGTGGGGCAAAAAGAGATATCTTCATCCTGATATTCACAGCAAAATCATGAAGTTCAGTCTAATCAGACTAGCTTAGGTCCATGAACCCATCACAGAATTCAGTCTATGAACTGGCTTACATCTGGGTGGCACGCCCCACCCTGGCACATGGTGAGAAAGAGGGAAAGGTAATCCACAAACAAAATCAGAGCTGTTGCCAGGAGACCAAGTGTGGATGTGTGTGGGCATTGAGGAGGCAAACAACCATTGGCCTCTACAGTTTCTAATATTTAATGAGCTTGAGGTGTGTGCAAGGTCTTTACATGCCTTATCTCATTGTATCCTCTCGATACCCCTATCTCTGTTTTATAAATGATAAAAATGGGGGTCAGTGAGACTAAGGCACTTGCCCCATATTACCCAGCTCATGAGTAGCAAAGGCAAGATTTGAAACTGGGACTCTAAGCTTGTGCTCCTAACAGTTACAGTCTCCATCATGGAGACCATTTGGGAGGTCCAGAGCCAGGCTCCCCAGAGTGATCAGTCCACCCCTGACGTTTACTCCAGACACTCCAGTTAGCTGACACTGCATTTTCTTTCTCTGCTTTAGTAAGTTTAGTCTGGGTTCTCTGTCACTAGAAATGGAAAGAACCCTCATGGATACAGCAATCACTATTATTTCCAAAAAAAAAATGAACTTTTACTGAATCCCTGAGAACTGAGCTCCCGCACAGAGAAGATTCCATCTTTTCCTGGTATCTCAACACCACCAGTTCTGGACCCATCATCAAGGTCAAAGGTATCTTATGAAATAATCATTTTCCAAGTTTATCACCTTCATCCTATCCCCAACTCCTTTCCACTAATCCCAGCAAAGACTTCCTGCTGCTTTCCTTTTTATGCTGAATCAGGAAGTTTCTTATCTTATCTGAACCAGATACAGCTGGCTAGGGGAGCCATCAGGCATAACGCAGCAGAAAGTCTTCTGCAAAGAATCACCCAAGGCTGGGCGTGATCAAAGCATCCATCTTCAGGATGAGCTGCCTGGGGTGGCCGCAGAGAGCCAGAGTAATCGGTACCAGAGCAAAGATAAGCTTTCAGGAGGGTGAGGGAAATAAATGACAGCTGGTGTGGCTGTTGCAAAAGTCTGAATTTCAGGTTGTTAAAGCCAAGTAGAGAACTCCAGCAGTGAATCCAGCAGTTCTGACTCCAGCTGAAACACAAGTGGGACCTGTCTGGGGGCCCCATTTGGCCAGTCTGTGCAGATGCCAAAGTCTCCCCTGATGTTTCCAGCACAGCTGTTTGCAGGTGTTTAGAGAGAGAACAATGCTTCCCACTTATTTACACTGTTCTGATTTATTCCCTCCTTGGAACTCATTATCGGCCTCCACCACCTCCTCTCCCTCCCTGTTTCCAATATATTCTCCTTTCTCCATTAATGGCTTTATGAAGGCTAAAAAAAAAATCAACATTTTGTTTTCTCCCCTTCTTATCTGATCAGTCTCCAAACCAGTCGTTCTCAACCTTAGCTGTACATTAGAGTCACCTATGAATTTCATTTTGTTTTGTCTTGAATACATGCCTGGGCCCCCCTCATCTCGACAGGATAGTTTTCAACTATAACCCATAAGAAGAAATACATTTGATTTCATAGCCTAGAACATGGATCTCTAAATATATGAAATAATGCATAATCTTGCCCTATGTGAGGTTCTGGTATTCTCTATACTACTCTTTTGTTTTTCTGTTTTATTTTATGGCTGATGCCAATCCGCTAAGAACTCATGCATATTAGCAAACACTTGCCTGAGATATTAACTTGTGTCTTTCTCGCTGCAATTTCCCCTCCCCCAGCTTCAAGCCTATAACCCAGTTCTTTGCAATTTCTTGCCTCAGGGATTTTTTGCAGGACAAAATGCAGAAACTGCCTGAAGTTAAAGCCTTTTCCAGACTTTTGTAAAAACCTAAGTTCTTTGATGAGATTGTGCTTGATGTCCCAGGGAGAGAGAAAAAGAAATAGCTTGAGAGAGTGACAAGTGGTGAGGGGCTGATTTTCACCAGACTGGAAATAGGAAAAGCACTGGGGGTCCTGGAGTACCTGGGAGCTGTGCCCCATTTGCAGATGAGCCCTGGGAAGGTGGTGAGACTTCAGGGCCGAGTCCTGCTCAGCAGCACTGGAAGGCTGGACTCTAAAAGTTCCCAGCTCTGGCAAAAATTCTCATGCCCCTGAAGGGCAAGGAATCAGAAAGCTGCAGGCCCCCAAGGGACCACGGTGGGCAGCGAGGGCTTCTGCAGCAGTTCCCATAATTGTCCAGCCTCATTTTCCAAGCACCCTTTGGGCCTCCTAAATTTCTGTGGAGCCCAAGAAATGGAGAGGATAGAAGCCTATCAGGGATGAATGTTGTCTTTCTTGCTGTCTTGGTGGGGTGGGGACGCAGTTTGACTTAATGGATGTAAAATAAAACCAAGAAATGTCATGTCTCTTTCACTCCTGAGTTTGTGAAACAAGATTTGTATTCATTAGACCTTAATTCTGCTTCCACTTCCCCCACTCTGCCTCCTCTCCCCTCCATCTCCCTGCCCTGCTCCTGTTTATGACAGACTAGATTCATTGTTCACCCTCATTTTACAGACAGACAGACAAAGCCCACCACAGACAAAGGACTGGGTATGGCCACTCAGTAAGTGAATAGATGATAGCAGAGTTGGGATTTCAAATTCAGTTTTCCAATAGCCCCCTGTAGGGCTGGCTGCAGGGATGAGAGAAAAAGGGAGGAAACAAGCTATGTTCAGAGTGGCTCCCATGGGCTTGTCCAACAGTGTCTGTGCAGCCAGAGGGGAGGTGGCCTTCGGTCATCTTTACCATGCATCAGGGAGCAGAAGGGGCTTGGATGTGCTGCCCCATTAGAGAGAATAGTGCCACCCACTCCCCTGGTGCCTCCCCTCAAATAGAAACCTCTGAAGACCCAAGAACCTCAGTTTCAGGGGAAGGTTGAAGGGCAGAGCTCACCCCAAGGCACCAACTCAGCGTGTACAGCAGAGGATGGCCCGATGTTCACTATGAAGATCAGCCTTCCCAAGCAAGGGCAAAGCTAAGCCCAGTTCTCAGATTTAGGGAGGTATTAAAAACCAACTGAGCATCATCAATTTTAAAACCTTGTGTCAATCACAATTTTCTAGAAAAAAAAATCTAGTCCTTAATGGAGATCCTTCTTCTACCCTTTAAAATCTGCCCATCCATAGTCCTGTAGGCCTCTGAAAATTACAAAAGGGCATTTCTGGAGAATATTCCCATATTCAAAGGGTTGAGAAAATGAAGCTGACCTCCACCTGTTACTCAGATTCAGAAAGTGTTTATTGTCTGAATTTCGAGAAGGTGACTGGGAACTGGATAATACGTTGGTGCAGAATTTTCATCCAACTAAAGCTCACTCGGCCCATCTGGCTGCCTTGGAATGAGATGCTGGGCTCTGACTCCATCCATGGCCTTGGGCCTTCGTGGGTGGCCTGGAACTCAGGGACCCCCGCCACACCTCCCAGCCCCTTCTGGGCCCCTGGACAGCAGTGCTGTGGGCTTCAGACTGCTGGGCACAGAGGGGAGGGTGGTGGTTATTAAGCTGGGTGCAATGATTGACAGCTACCCCAGGACCGTGCAGAGTGGGGAAGGGGCAATTCCTCCAAACCTCATGATATACCCTTGACAAAAGAAGATGGACAGATACTTGGAAGGCCATGACCAGATATTTCCTAGATTGCCCAGTTTGGCTGACCACTGTGCAAACACACATGTGCCCACACACACACAATACAGCCTTTAATAATGCCAAGATCTTGGCAGAGCTTTGCAGGAAATGACCACTTCATGGACAACCCATTCCTTCCCTCTCTCCCCACTCTCCTAAAGGTGATCACCCAAAGCCAAGTCCACTTGCAATAGCAGCTTTAAAGTCTCGGATCTCTTGATAACATCCCTTCTTCCTCGGGTTCTATCAGGATGCTTCTGTCTTGATGCTCTGAATCAGAATAACAATTGGAGGTCAGCCTCATTTGGTGTGAATCCAATGGTGAATTTAACTACCACTCATACTCCTTACATCTATTAATAATGAGAAAAGAAGAGGAAATTACTTTAAATTATTGAAAAATTATTTTAACAGAAAACAAATACAAGAAAAGACCTAGTTTTCTGCATTTAATCAGGCTCACTTCTGCTGGCCCATCTTAGTTCCCCTCACTGCAGCATATTGGGTGATCAGGGCTCTTTCTTTACCTGGTAAATAGATATGAATACTGCATCCTTGGATGTCTCAACTCTTGCTGATCTGACTGCATCACCTGTTAACCTTTATCACTGGTCAGGGGAGCAGAAGGAGGGCATCCATTCCACCTCCCTTTGGGTAGCAGACACCCTACTTCCTCAATGCAATCAATTCAGGTGACACCAAACACCCCATTGGCTGTTCACCCAAGGAGCCAAGAAACAACCAGGGGGGCAAGCTTGTGTTCCAATTTGATGGAATCTGATTGTGATCCTCGGTGAAAGCATTTCTCCCTCAGGAATTAAAATCTATAACCAGAGATATGAAGAAAATGAGGGCATATGAAAGAGGGTCATTGGTGGTGGCACCCCCTTCTCTGCTATATCTCAGATGTTTGTTGGTTCACAGCCTGAAAGACAGACTCCCCAGCCCACAGGTTGTTGTCTTCAGCTGGGGCTGTCACTCCAGCTGGTTCTTCAGTAGCCGATACAAACATTTTGAAACCCAGCTGCTTTATGAAGTTGGGGAACCATATAAAACCAGTGAAACTCACAAGCTTCAGTCCATAGCCTCACTTCTGATGCTGTAACATGACTTTCTTAACTGAAGACCATACCACTGAGATACCACGATGCTATGAAAGCCATTTGATAAGTCCATGAATGGTGGCACTGGCCAAGGAATGGCAGGTAGGAAAGAGCAAACCCAAACAGCAAATAGGTGTCTGTGCCAGGGAGGTCACACCGCAGCCCCTTTCACCAGGAAAACAGCCCAATACAAAATCAGGCTGCTGTCAAGCAACTGGTTGATCCCTTCAGACTCTGGTGCCTCCAGCTCTGCCTTTTGTGAGTGAACTTCTCTGTGCCTTCATTTTTTTCATCTTCAAAACAAAGACTGTAATAGAATTTCCTAAGTAATAAATGAGTTCATGCATGTAAAGCTTAAGGCCAGCATCTGGTGCTGTGTGTTTTGAAGACATCATGCACTGCTGTTATTACATACCAGCATTGGGAGACAATTCTCCATGGGTCTCTTGCATTTCTGCAGGTGTCTGGGGCAGAGGCATTGTCAGCTTTTGTACCAGACATTTTTCAAGGATGTTTGTAGAGCAAACAGCCTTAGAAGATACAGTGTCTGCCTCCAGGGCACAGGGAAGATTTGATTGCTGTCCAGGATAATAAAGAGAATGTTTCCCTCTGGGGCAAAGTTTGAGCAGGTTTGTTTGCAGCCCACTATAAAGACTGAAGTTTCCTACATTCAGAGTTCCTCAGCCGTGACACTAACCCACATGTGCTGCATCCAGCACTACCGTTCTGCATCGCCCCATGGAACTTGCGGGGTGTATTAGTTTCCTGCGGCTTCCATAACAAAGTACCACAAACTAAATGGCTTAAAACAACAGGGTCTTATTCTCTCACAGTTGTGGAGGTTAGAAATCTGAAATCAAGGTATTGCAAAGCTGTGCCACCTCCACCTAGCTTTTGGCAGTTGCCAGCACTCCTTGGTGTTCCTTGGCTTGTAGACGTAATGCTCCGATCTCTGCCTGTGTCTTCACCTGGCCTTCTCCCCGTGTGTCTGGGTATCCCTGTGTCTTTACATGGCATTGGATTTAGGGCCCACCCTAATCCAATGTGACCTCATCTTAACTTATTACACCTACAAAGACACTATTTCCAAATGAGGTCATATTCACAGGTACCAGAGGTTAGGATTTCCAAATATCTTTTTTAGGGACACAAGGGAACCCACAACAGGAGGCAAAGAGAACCAGTGCAAACATGAAGCTCATGCTGCCTGCTGTGCCAAGAGTCAGAGAGTCCTTTGTCTCTGACCCAGGAGCCTCATGTCTTCTGCCAGCATCCATGAAACTAGAGGATCTAGGCTAACTTCTGAGCTTGTGAACAAGGTAAAATCTCAGACCTTTCAGGGTTCTTAACAACCAGAAGCTTAAAGTTGGCTGCTCCTGCTGGAATATTATGTACTCAGCAGTGGTGTTTTCCAGGACAACCTTGCTCCATATTGTTGAAACCATTTACAACTTCTATCCAGGCCTTCATGGATACCATTCCAAGGCCTATCTGAGCAGTTCTGTTCATAGATATCACTTCCCCCTTGATGGAGTGCTGTTTGGGAAAACCTAACTTCATGACTAAATGAATCAATACAGCCTGGACAAATCAGATTCCACCAAGCAGCAGTTCAAAAGCTACTTCTCAAAAGAAGTTTGATTATTTGCTAATGCCCAAATTTAACAGGCTTCACTGTGATTTTTCCACTCAGGGCTTGCCTTATGCACTATATAGCTACCCAATTTGCCATAGACATTTTGAGTGCCACAGGCTTTATTAGCTCAAAAGGCCAAGTGGCAAAATAATTTTAATTGCAGCCTGGGACAGCTGGAGAACTGTGATAGGCAAAATAATGCCCCCATCCCTGCCCCCAAAGTGGCCAATATTGTCCTAACCCCAGAACCTGTGAATAAGTTAAAGAGAAATTAAGGTACAGGTGGAATTAATGATGTTAATCAGCTCACTAAGGGAGAGCAGCTGAATGTTCCAGATGTGCCCAATTAATTACAAGTTTCTTAAACATGGAAGAGAGAGGCAGGAGAGGACACTGAGAGTGAAGTAGCATGAGAAAGATGCCCCTGGACATTACAAGCTTTCAAATGGATGGGGACCATGAGCCAAGGAATGTGGGAACTTTCCAGAAGCTAGAAAAGACAAGGAAATGGGTTCTCCCTTGAGCTTCCATAAAGGAATGAAACCCTACTGATGCCTTGATTTTAGCCCAGTGAGACCCAGTTCAGACTTCTGACCTACAAAACTGTAAGAGAATAAATTCATATTGTTTTTCCTTAATGTGAAATGTTTCATTCCTTTATTGACTAGGGAAATTAATTCAACAAGCATTCAATTAAGAACCTGCTGTGGGCCGACACTGTGATAAACACTTTTTGGGAAATAAAGCCGGCAGATTATATGATGATGCTTCAATATTGTCAGCTCCCAGAATGTAGAAGAAAACTGTTGGAAAACTGAATCTTGGGATAATTTGCCAAACAGGTGGCTATTTAGATAAATGTGTGGTGATCTGGTCTAGGGTGAGGAAATATGTAGACGAAATTCACATTGTTTTTTACCCACTAAGTTTGTGGTAATTTGTCATAGCAGCAATAGAGAAAACTAATATGAGAACACTCTCATGCTCCAGGGCCTACTCAAAGCTGGCAGTTAAGATCAATAGGCACGTTGAGGTAATCAGTGTGGGGCAAGATGCCTCCAAAATCCAAAGAGTCCCTCCAAGCTTAGCTCCTCCTGTTAGTGGGTCCCACTTTTGTCCTTTCCTTCATGAGAGCTCTGGTGAGACAGGATAATTTAGCAATAGCAATATCCATCTCTGAGTTTGGTTTTGGCAATCCCAGTCCCTGGCTACAGCAGAAAGAGATTCTTTCAGGATAGTCACATTATTTGTGACTCCCAGTTGAGTTAGTTAATGTTGTTTTTGTGAGTCAAGCCACAGAAGTCACTCTGACTCGAGCACAAAAGGAAGCTACTGGAAGGCTCCTGGGTGGTTGGTAGAATTGAATACACATTGAACCTGAAGGCCTCCAGAGGGGCAGGAACTGCTTCTGTTACATTGATGAACAAATTCCTTCACCTCTCTGATAGCTTCTGTCCAGCTCTCCTGACAGGCCATTCTGAGGATTAAATGAGGGCCTGGAGCAGGGAAGAAAGGGCTGGGGAAATGGGGAAAGACTGTGCGCATGTTAGTTCTTGCTACCACCTTCACTCTGACTTCTCATTCAGAGCTAAAGTGTGAGAAGCCATGTGGACAGACGCTGGGAATTCAGACCGAGGGTCAGAGTTCACCTTTTCCAGGAAGCCCCATGAGACTCAAACGGGTCCTTCACTCTGCCTGCATCCTCTCTGCCCCTCCATCCTCCCTCACCCCACCACAGAGCCACACTGCAGGCTCCCCCAGAGCCCTGGATATTTGGACTGTTGGTCAGAGAGCTATCTACTCTAGCCCTGGATTCTCCAAACCAGTGGGACCAAGGGAGCAGGTACACAGCCAGGGTGGGCTAGGGCCTCGGGGCAAGGCTGCCCTCCTGTGCAGCCATCAGTAAATCTGAGGGAGGTTGCCAAAGGAAACTGAGGCAGGAATGAGAGGGCAGGACATGCACTCAGAAGCATCAAATTTGTGGCTTTATGGCAACTTCCTCAAACACTGCTCAGCCAACCATGGGGTAATCCAGTGAGCCGGGCCTGGTGCTGGGCCCTCGATGTGGATCACCTCATTCAATGCTACAGTAGCCTTCAGAGATATGGGGCCCATTGTAAAGATGAGCAAGCAGTTTCAGAGAGGAGGGACTTGCATAAGATCTCCTGGCTGGTAGGTTTCAGAGCTGGGATTCGAACCCTTACCACGCTGGTGTGTGATCTCCTCCAGCGGCCTCATGGCCATGGTGCAGGATGCCTCCTGCCCTCCACACCAGATGGCTGTTCCTTTGCACAATTCCCAGGCCAGCCTGTGGCTTTCCTAAATGCTCTGCTCTCTCCTGGGACTGAGCAAATCCCAGCACAGGTGCCAGTCTCCCAGCAGAGGGGTTTCCCCGGCTGGTTGTTAATTAGCAGGTGCTTAGCATCTAGGAGTCATAATGTACCTGAAGTGGTTTGACAGCAAGTAAAGTACTAAACCCCTGGCAGGGCAAGCCCCCCACCCTGTGAGGCAGATCTTTGCCTGGGAGCTCACTGACTTTTTAGCAGGTCACCTATTCTTCAGCCTGACCTTTCTATCCACTGAGAAACCTAGAATTAAAAACAAATCCTGAATTAAGTTATTTCAGTTGAGACGTGCCCCAGGTGGGTACTGATCCTCTTAGCTGGAGACCTTTAAAAAAGGATGAAATTTGGAGCGAAACACCCAGAAGCTCAAAGAGAAAGCCACTTAAACCAGAAGCTGGAAGCAGTGAAACCCAGAGGAGAAGGGAGAGACCAGCAGCTGCTGCCATGTGCCTTGCCATCTGACACAGGAGTCCAGCTACTCTGCTCATCCAAGAGATTTAGTTGAAAATCAAGAAGTTCCTTGAAGATACAACTTGACCAAAGCTTTTTCTGGCTGGAGTCAATGCTTGAGGCTCAAAGGTTTATATTTAAAAATAAAAGCTTCGGGGGCAAGATGGCAGACTGGTGAGCTGTATGTTTTAGTTACTCCTCCAGGAAAGTAGGTAGAAAGCCAGGAACTGCGTGGACTGGACACCACAGAGCAATCTGACTTTGGGCATACTTCATACAACACTCATGAAAACGTGGAACTGCTGAGATCAGCGAAATCTGTAAGTTTTTGCGGCCAGGGGACCCGCGCCCCTCCCTGCCAGGCTCAGTCCCGGGGGAGGAGGGGCTGTCAGCTCTGGGAAGGAGAAGGGAGAACTGCAGTGGCTGCTCTTATCGGAAACTCATTCTACTGATCCAGACTCCAACCATAGATAGACTGAGACCAGACAACAGAGAATCTGAGAGCAGCCAGCCCAGCAGAGAGGAGACAGGCATAGAAAAAAAACAACACGAAAAACTCCAAAATAAAAGCGGAGGATTTTTGGAGTTCTGGTGAACATAGAAAGGGGAAGGGCCCTGAGGCGCATATGCAAATCCCAAAGAAAAGCTGATCTCTCTGCCCTGTGGACCTTTCCTTAATGGCCCTGGTTGCTTTGTCTCTTAGCATTTCAATAACCCATTAGATCTCTGAGGAGGGCGTGTTTTTTTTTTTTTTTTTTTTTTTTAATCCTTTTTTCTTTTTCTAAAACAATTACTCTAAGAAGCCCAATACAGAAAGCTTCAAAGACTTGCTATTTGGGCAGGTCAAGTCAAGAGCAGAACTAGGAGAGCTCTGAGACAAAACGCAATAATCCAGTGGCTGAGAAAATTCACTAAACACCACAACCTCCCAAGAAAAGGGGGGTGTCCGCTCACAGCCATCATCCTGGTGGACAGGAAACACTCCTGCCCATCGCCAGCCCCATAGCCCAGAACTGCCCCAGACAACCCAGTGTGACGGAAGTGCTTCAAATAACAGGCACACTCCACAAAACTGGGCGTGGACATTAGCCTTCCCTGCAACCTCAGCTGATTGTCCCAGAGTTGGGAAGGTAGAGCAGTGTGAATTAACAAAGCCCCATTCAGCCATCATTTCAGCAGACTGGGAGCCTCCCTACACAGCCCAGCAGCCCAGAACTGCCTTGGGGGAACGGCACTCACCTGTGACATAGCACAGTCATCCCTCAACAGAAGACCCGGGGTGCACGGCCTGGAAGAGGGGCCCACTTGCAAGTCTCAGGAGCCATACGCCAATACCAAGGACTTGTGGGTCAGTGGCAGAGACAAACTGTGGCAGGACTGAACTGAAGGATTAGACTATTGTAGCAGCTTTAAAACTCTAGGATCACCAGGGAGATTTGATTGTTAGGGCCACCCCCCCTCCCTGACTGCCCAGAAACACGCCCCATATACAGGGCAGGCAACACCAACTACACACGCAAGCTTGGTACACCAATTGGACCCCACAAGACTCACTCCCCCACTCACCAAAAAGGCTAAGCAGGGGAGAACTGGCTTGTGGAGAAGAGGTGGCTTGTGGACGCCACCTGCTGGTTAGTTAGAGAAAGTGTACTCCACGAAGCTGTAGATCTGATAAATTAGAGATAAGGACTTCAATTGGTCTACAAATCCTAAAAGAACCCTATCAAGTTCAGCAAATGCCACGAGGCCAAAAACAACAGAAAATTATAAAGCATATGAAAAAACCAGACGATATGGATAACCCAAGCCCAAGCACCCAAATCAAAAGACCAGAAGAGACACAGCACCTAGAGCAGCTACTCAAAGAACTAAAGATGAACAATGAGACCATAGTACGGGAGATAAAGGAAATCAAGAAGACCCTAGAAGAGCATAAAGAAGACATTGCAAGACTAAATAAAAAAATGGATGATCTTATGGAAATTAAAGAAACTGTTGACCAAATTAAAAAGATTCTGGACACTCATAGTACAAGACTAGAGGAAGTTGAACAACGAATCAGTGACCTGGAAGATGACAGAATGGAAAATGAAAGCATAAAAGAAAGAATGGGGAAAAAAATTGAAAAAATCGAAATGGACCTCAGGGATATGATAGATAATATGAAACGTCCAAGTATAAGACTCATTGGTGTCCCAGAAGGGGAAGAAAAGGGTAAAGGTCTAGGAAAAGTATTCAAAGAAATTGTTGGGGAAAACTTCCCAAATCTTCTAAACAACATAAATACACACATCATAAATGCTCAGCGAACTCCAAATAGAATAAATCCAAATAAACCCACTCCGAGACATATACTGATCACACTATCAAACACAGAAGAGAAGGAGCAAGTTCTGAAAGCAGCAAGAGAAAAGCAATTCACCACATACAAAGGAAACAGCATAAGACTAAGTAGTGACTACTCAGCAGCCACCATGGAGGCAAGAAGGCAGTGGCACGATATATTTAAAATTCTGAGTGAGAAAAATTTCCAGCCAAGAATACTTTATCCAGCAAAGCTCTCCTTCAAATTTGAGGGAGAGCTTAAATTTTTCACAGACAAACAAATGCTGAGAGAATTTGCTAACAAGAGACCTGCCCTACTGGAGATACTCAAGGGAGCCCTACAGACAGAGAAACAAAGACAGGACAGAGAGACTTGGAGAAAGGTTCAATACTAAAGAGATTCGGTATGGGTACAATAAAGGATATTAATAGACAGAGGGGAAAAATATGACAAACATAAACCAAAGGATAAGATGGCTGATTCAAGAAATGCCTTCACGGTTATAACGTTGAATGTAAATGGATTAAACTCCCCAATTAAAAGATATAGATTCGCAGAATGGATCAAAAAAAATGAACCATCAATATGTTGCATACAAGAGACTCATCTTAGACACAGGGACACAAAGAAACTGAAAGTGAAAGGATGGAAAAAAATATTTCATGCAAGCTACAGCCAAAAGAAAGCAGGTGTAGCAATATTAATCTCAGATAAAATAGACTTCAAATGCAGGGATGTTTTGAGAGACAAAGAAGGCCACTACGTACTAATAAAAGGGGCAATTCAGCAAGAAGAAATAACAATCGTAAATGCCTATGCACCCAATCAAGGTGCCACAAAATACATGAGAGAAACACTGGCAAAACTAAAGGAAGCAATTGATGTTTCCACAATAATTGTGGGAGACTTCAACACATCACTCTCTCCTATAGATAGATCAACCAGACAGAAGACCAATAAGGAAACTGAAAACCTAAACAATCTGATAAATGAATTAGATTTAACAGACATATACAGGACATTACATCCCAAATCACCAGGATACACATACTTTTCTAGTGCTCATGGAACTTTCTCCAGAATAGATCATATGCTGGGACATAAAACAAGCCTCAATAAATTTAAAAAGATTGAAATTATTCAAAGCACATTCTCTGACCACAATGGAATACAATTAGAAGTCAATAACCATCAGAGACTTAGAAAATTCACAAATACCTGGAGGTTAAACAACACACTCCTAAACAATCAGTGGGTTAAAGAAGAAATAGCAAGAGAAATTGCTAAATATATAGAGACGAATGAAAATGAGAACACAACATACCAAAACCTATGGGATGCAGCAAAAGCAGTGCTAAGGGGGAAATTTATAGCACTAAACGCATATATTAAAAAGGAAGAAAGAGCCAAAATCAAAGAACTAATGGATCAACTGAAGAAGCTAGAAAATGAACAGCAAACCAATCCTAAACCAAGTAGAAGAAAAGAAATAACAAGGATTAAAGCAGAAATAAATGACATAGAGAACAAAAAAACAATAGAGAGGATAAATATCACCAAAAGTTGGTTCTTTGAGAAGATCAACAAGATTGACAAGCCCCTAGCTAGACTGACAAAATCAAAAAGAGAGAAGACCCATATAAACAGAATAATGAATGAAAAAGGTGACATAACTGCAGATCCTGAAGAAATTAAAAAAATTATAAGAGGATACTATGAACAACTGTATGGCAACAAACTGGATAATGTAGAGGAAATGGACAATTTCCTGGAAACATATGAACAACCTAGACTGACCAGAGAAGAAATAGAAGACCTCAACCAACCCATCACAAGCAAAGAGATCCAATCAGTCATCAAAAATCTTCCCACAAATAAATGCCCAGGGCCAGATGGCTTCACAGGGGAATTCTACCAAACTTTCCAGAAAGAACTGACACCAATCTTACTCAAACTCTTTCAAAACATTGAAGAAAATGGAACACTACCTAACTCATTTTATGAAGCTAACATCAATCTAATACCAAAACCAGGCAAAGATGTTACAAAAAAGGAAAACTACCGGCCAATCTCCCTAATGAATATAGATGCAAAAATCCTCAACAAAATACTTGCAAATCGAATCCAAAGACACATTAAAAAAATCATACACCATGACCAAGTGGGGTTTATTCCAGGCATGCAAGGATGGTTCAACATAAGAAAATCAATCAATGTATTACAACACATTAACAAGTCAAAAGGGAAAAATCAATTGATCATCTGAATAGATGCTGAAAAAGCATTTGACAAACTCCAACATCCCTTTTTGATAAAAACACTTCAAAAGGTAGGAATTGAAGGAAACTTCCTCAACATGATAAAGAGCATATATGAAAAACCCACAGCCAGCATAGTACTCAATGGAGAGAGACTGAAAGCCTTCCCTCTAAGATCAGGAACAAGACAAGGATGCCCGCTGTCACCACTGTTATTCAACATTGTGCTGGAAGTGCTAGCCAGGGCAATCCGGCAAGACAAAGAAATAAAAGGCATCCAAATTGGAAAAGAAGAAGTAAAACTGTCATTGTTTGCAGATGATATGATCTTATATCTAGAAAACCCTGAGAAATCAACGATACAGCTACTAGAGCTAATAAACAAATTTAGCAAAGTAGCGGGATACAAGGTTAATGCACATAAGTCAGTAATGTTTCTATATGCTAGAAATGAACAAACTGAAGAGACACTCAAGAAAAAGATACCATTTTCAATAGCAACTAAAAAAATCAAGTACCTAGGAATAAACTTAACCAAAGATGTAAAAGACCTATACAAAGAAAACTACATAACTCTACTAAAAGAAATAGAAGGGGACCTTAAAAGATGGAAAAATATTCCATGTTCATGGATAGGAAGGCTAAATGTCATTAAGATGTCAATTCTACCCAAACTCATCTACAGATTCAATGCAATCCCAATCAAAATTCCAACAACCTACTTTGCAGACTTGGAAAAGCTAGTTATCAAATTTATTTGGAAAGGGAAGATGCCTCGAATTGCTAGACACTCTAAAAAAGAAAAACGAAGTGGGAGGACTTACACTCCCTGACTTTGAAGCTTATTATAAAGCCACAGTTGCCAAAACAGCATGGTACTGGCACAAAGATAGACATATAGATCAATGGAATCGAATTGAGAATTCGGAGATAGACCCTCAGATCGATGGCCGACTGATCTTTGATAAGGCCCCCAAAGTCACTGAACTGAGTCATAATGGTCTTTTCAACAAATGGGGCTGGGAGAGTTGGATATCCATATCCAAAAGAATGAAAGAGGACCCCTACCTCACCCCCTACACAAAAATTAACTCAAAATGGACCAAAGATCTCAATATAAAAGAAAGTACCATAAAACTCCTAGAAGATAATGTAGGAAAACATCTTCAAGACCTTGTATTAGGCGGCCACTTCCTAGACTTTACACCCAAAGCACAAGCAACAAAAGAGAAAATAGATAAATGGGAACTCCTCAAGCTTAGAAGTTTCTGCACCTCAAAGGAATTTCTCAAAAAGGTAAAGAGGCAGCCAACTCAATGGGAAAAAATTTTTGGAAACCATGTATCTGACAAAAGACTGATATCTTGCATATATAAAGAAATCCTACAACTCAATGACAATAGTACAGACAGCCCAATTATAAAATGGGCAAAAGATATGAAAAGACAGTTCTCTGAAGAGGAAATACAAATGGCCAAGAAACACATGAAAAAATGTTCAGCTTCACTAGCTATTAGAGAGATGCAAATTAAGACCACAATGAGATACCATCTAACACCGGTTAGAATGGCTGCCATTAAACAAACAGGAAACTACAAATGCTGGAGGGGATGTGGAGAAATTGGAACTCTTATTCACTGTTGGTGGGACTGTATAATGGTTCAGCCACTCTGGAAGTCAGTCTGGCAGTTCCTTAGAAAACTAGATATAGAGTTACCATTCGATCCAGCGATTGCACTTCTCGGTATATACCCGGAAGATCGGAAAGCAGTGACACGAACAGATATCTGCACGCCAATGTTCATAGCAGCATTATTCACAATTGCCAAGAGATGGAAACAACCCAAATGTCCTTCAACAGATGAGTGGATAAATAAAATGTGGTATATACACACGATGGAATACTACGTGGCAGTAAGAAGGAACGATCTCGTGAAACATATGACAACATGGATGAACCTTGAAGACATAATGCTAAGCGAAATAAGCCAGGCACAAAAAGAGAAATATTATATGCTACCACTAATGTGAACTTTGAAAAATGTAAAACAAATGGCTTATAATGCAGAATGTAGGGGAACTAGCAATAGAGAGCAATTAAGGAAGGGGGAACAATAATCCAAGAAGAACAGATAAGCTATTTAACGTTCTGGGGATGCCCAGGAATGACTATGGTCTGTTAATTTCAGATGGATATAGTAGGAGCAAGTTCACAGAAATGTTGCTATATTAGGTAACTTTCTTGGGGTAAAGTAGGAACATGTTGGAAGTTAAGCAGTTATCTTAGGTTAGTTGTCTTTTTCTTACTCCCTTGTTATGGTCTCTTTGAAATGTTCTTTTATTGTATGTTTGTTTTCTTTTTAACTTTTTTTTCATACAGTTGATTTTAAAAAGAAGGGAAAGTTAAAAAAAAAAACAAGGAAAAAAAAAGATGCAGTGCCCCCTTGAGGAGCCTGTGGAGAATGCAGGGGTATTCGCCTACCCCACCTCCATGGTTGTTAACATGACCACAGACATAGGGGACTGGTGGTTTGATGGGTTGAGCCCTCTACCACAGGTTTTACCCTTGGGAAGATGGTTGCTGCAAAGGAGAGGCTAGGCCTCCCTATGGTTGTGCCTAAGAGCCTCCTCCCGAATGCCTCTTTGTTGCTCAGATGTGGCCCTGTCTCTCTAGCTAAGCCAACTTGAAAGGTGAAATCACTGCCCTCCCCCCTACGTGGGATCAGACACCCAGGGGAGTGAATCTCCCTGGCAACGTGGAATATGACTCCCGGGGAGGAATGTAGACCTGGCATCGTGGGACGGAAAACATCTTCTTGACCAAAAGGGGGATGTGAAAGGAAATGAAATAAGCTTCAGTGGCAGAGAGAATCCAAAAGGAGCCGAGAGGTCACTCTGGTGGGCACTCTTACGCACACTTTAGACAACCCTTTTTAGGTTCTAAAGAATTGGGGTAGCTGGTGGTGGATACCTGAAACTATCAAACTACAACCCAGAACCCATGAATCTTGAAGACAGTTGTATAAAAATGTAGCTTATGAGGGGTGACAAGGGGATTGGGAAAGCCATAAGAACCACACTCCACTTTGTCTAGTTTATGGATGGATGAATAGAAAAATAGGGGAAGGAAACAAACAGACAAAGGTACTCAGTGTTCTTTTTTACTTCAATTGCTCTTTTTCATTCTAATTATTAATCTTGTTATTCTTGTGTGTGTGCTAATGAAGGTGTCAGGGATTGATTTGGGTGATGAATGTACAACTATGTAATGGTACTGTGAACAATCGAAAGTACGATTTGTTTTGTATGACTGCGTGGTATATGAATATATCTCAATAAAATGAAGATTTAAAAAAAAAAAAAAAAAAAAAAGACATAATGCTGAGCAAAATAAGCCAGGCACAAAAAGAGAGATATTGTATGTTACCACTAATGTGAATTCTGTGAAAAATGTACAATGTTTTATACTGTAGAATGTAGGGGACCTAGAGATACCAATTAGGGGAGGGGGAATGATAATCTAATAAGAACAGATAAACTATGGAGGGTAATCTCAATGTTGTGGGAATGCTCAGGAATGATTATGGTTTGTAAACTTTCTTGGATATAGTAAGATCATGTTGGAAGCAATAGAGTTATTTTAGGTTTTTTTTTTTCTCTTATTCCTTTGTTTTCTTAGGGGTTGTTAATTTTCTTGGGGTATGGTAGGAACATGTTGGAAGCAATGTAGCTATTTTAGATTATTTGTTTTTCTTACTCCTCTGTTTGGACATGGTTTATTAATTTTCTTGGGGTATGGTAGGAACATATTGGAAGCAAAGCAGTTATTTTAGCTTATTTGTTTTCCTTAATCCATTGCTTTGTTTGAAATGTTGTGGGGTTTTTTTGGTTGATGTTTGCCTGTTTGTTTTTAATTTTTTGATAAACAAAGTTAAAAAATTGAAAAAAAATCAGTAGAAAAATGGGAGTAAAAACTAAATGACAAATAGGGTGGGATGGGGGGATGGTTTGGGTATTCTCTTTTCACTTTTATTTTTTATTCTTATTCTGATTCTTTCTGATGTAAGGAAAATGTTCAGAAATAGATTGTGGTGATGAACGCATAACTATATGATCATACTGTGAACAGCTGATTGTATACCATGGATGACTGTATGGTTTGTGAATATATTTCAATAAAACTGAATTAAAAAAAAAAAAATAAAAGCTTCAAAAAAAAAAAAAACAAAACAAATCCTTCTCCCCTTTGATGGTGGTCTTTTGAACCCAAGGGAGTCCTGCACTGTCAAGGGCTAATTCTACAGTTGGCAGGCACTTACCTGTACAATTGGCCCCAGCTTTAGGCTGACCCATGTCCCTGGCCCCAGGCTGAAACTCCAGGCTGCCTCCCCAATTCCAGTGTGTCAGGGAAATGATGGTCCTCTCTGCATTCCCACAGCTTCTGCCCTAGGTTGGCTAGTTGGATGGTGGGAGAGGAGGCTCAGAGCCACCACGTGGGCTCCCATGAGCTCATGCCTCTCACCTGCTGGACCTGGTCCTCTCTCCTGATTCCTCTCATCCACATCTCTCCTCCCTGAAAGCCGGGCACTGGGATCAGCAGCAAGCCCACTTGCACCAGATCGCCATCAGACCCAGGTGGATGGGGAAAGGCAGAGCACAAATCCTGCCAAGGCCACAGGGAGAAAGTAAAAGGAATGTTCTCCAGCATCTCAGAGCCACTCAGCTCTTCTCAACCACTGGACAAATCTAGGGGGTGAGCCTCACAACGAAGCAACATCTTGAGGTGCTGCCTGTCTTTTTCACCAGTCTGCTTTTGTCCCATGCCTTGTTGCTGTAAAGAGTGAGTCTTTGAAACAAACTTTCTCAAAGCAACTCTGGGAAAACCCTGAATGAGAAGTTGATTTATTTATTCCATAAGCTACACACAAACCAAAGCTGATACTTACGTTCATTGGATTTGAATTTTACAAACATGTACAGAGCCTCTGTTACGAAGGGGTTCTGGGCTCAGACTCCCCATTGGTTACCCTACCAGCTATTACAAATAGGTGAGGGGGTATCTCAGTTAGCACTGGGAGACTCTCAATCAGTAAAATTTCATGAGCACATTTCATGAGGTTCCACAGCCCTCGAGTGGCTGGGGCAGGCTGAAAAATTGAACATGTGTGGGTACCAGTCCCAGATGGCCAGAAGGGGCCCAGGGCAAAGGGAGAGCACCCAACAGGAGCCCAGGGACTGGGCTGTGGTCCCGGTTCTGCCAAGTGGACCACAAAACGATCCTGGGCAAGTCCTTTCCATTTGCTGGCCCTTTGGGATTTAAAACTAACAAACAAAAGCCTTCTGAATTCTCTGATTCCGAGGGTTTGTCTGTGGTTACTGTACACCAGAAAAGATGCCAAGAGCAGCTCATGGAGGGAGGAGTGAATTCCTTCTTTCCTGGCCCAGCATCAGATAGAATGAGCTGTTAGCTCAGGCAGATGTGCCGGGTGCCAAGAGGAACCCAAGATACTCCCCACCTGTGGAGACACTAATGGTTTATGACTCTGAACTCACTGGGAGGTTAGCTGGGGCAAAGCAGGGACTTGAGTTTTTGTTTAAATCTCCATCCAAGAACCTCTCAACTTGCTGCTGGAAGATGATGAGTCCTGAGCCCCACCGGAGTCAGCGATCTGTGAGTTTGACACAAGCTGCTCTTTAATGAGAAAGCCATGCATAGTCATCACTCGAAGCAAAAAGAATAGAAAACCAGAATCACTCACTGACTCTGAGAGCTCACTATGTCCTAGACGCTGTGCTGAGTACTGAAGATGGGTAATAGAGGTAAACAAAAGAGACAAGCCCCTGCCCTCAAGGAGTTTGCATTCTAGCGGCGGATCCTGGTAATAAATAAGCACAGATCAAAAAGGCAGGAGAGGGAATCACCCGAGGTAAGGAATGAAGACTGTCAGTGTTGGCAGAGCTGCAATAGGGAAGGCTTCTTGGAGGAGGTGACATCTGAGCCAAAGTCTGGATGACACGAGGAAGCACCCATGAAAATAACTGCAGAAAACTCATTTTGAGCAAGTGGAATGGTAAGCACACTCACCCCAGATGGGAATGTGCCTGCATCAGCATCTTCCCTGGACAACAGAGGGCAGAAGTCCCCAGAGAATGACAAAGGACCTGACCTGGGTGTGGGTGTCCTGGAGAGAATAGAAGGGACCCTTCACTGTCACTGGGGCTCCAGACAAAACCATGGCTCAAGCACCCCCTGAGTCCACAGTCACAAAGCGAGAGAGAGCAGAGGATGTACAGATGGCAACAGCCTCACCAGGGAGAAGCTGAGCCCCGGGACCCTGGGCGCCCTGCAGAGATCACTACTGTGACTGGACTTTAAGTCCTGAGGGAGCAGGGATATGGTCTTGTCTGTTCTCTTATCCCTTACACTGCAGTGGTGCCCAGAATGTGGCAAATGTGTCCATCCTCAAGATGCACTGGGGGCAAAGATGAGAAGCCAACACCTCAGTGCAGTTGGGTGGGTGGCCTGATGTCTTCACACTGGGCCTCGGGCTTGTCTCCCCACTTTGGTTTTACTCAACACCTATTCACTGGGCCCCTGCTAAATGCCAGGCATTGGATGTTTGGGAATAATGTACCCCCTTGCCTCCCAAACCCTGTCTGCCTCTCCTCGCTCACTTCTCTCAGCCACCCCAGCCTATTCCTTCAATGCACCAAGACCCTTCCTCAGGGCAGTGAGCTCATCGTCCCCGAGCCTGTGCTCTCTCTCCAGCTCTCCTGGCCTAGCCCAAACCCTCCTGTGGTTCAGCTCTCAGCTCGAGCATCTCCTCTTCAGAAAAGAAGGCCCAGGCCACACACAGTAGCTCTATCGCCACCTCCCCGCTGCCGACATCACCCTCAGCACTGACACCCTACGCTGTTTTCTTTGTAGCACTCCTCCTTCTCCATGATTTGGCCTGTTTCATTTCACTCCCAGTTATTTTCCCTATCCCCCATGAAGCGTGAGGTCCACTGACATGGGGGCCTTCTCTGGGACATCACCTCTGTGAGTACTTGCAAACCCTAGAACAGAACCTGGCACCCCATATAGTAAACACTCAGGGAAGATTTGAGGGATGGAAGGTTAGGAATGATGGGAGAAAGGGAAAGAGAGAGGAACTTGGCCTCTGTCCTCAAGGACTTCACAGACTACAAGAGATAGACATGCAAAGAAATAATCATGATGAGGTACAAAATGAGGTACAAATAACAGTGAGGGCAGAATGATTATGTCTGAGAAAAGTCAAGGAAAATTTCAGAGAGGTGGTGTCACCAGATCTTGTTTGAAAGATGAATAGGAGTTCTCCAGGGAGACAAATTAGGATGGCATTTCTAGGAAGAGGCAACTACACTTGGGAAATCCAAGAGGGAAAGCCACAACACGGAGTTGCCAAGCAAGTGCAACTTGGGTATTGTACAACTATCTGTACTGGACCAGCAGTTGGGAAGGAGCAATGGCAAATATGACTGCAAAGAGCATCAAGACCATGTTCTGAAAGGCCAAAAACCCCAGGCCCAGGGTCTTGGACCTGGTGCTGTGGGGAGCTATTAAAGAGTTTTATGCAAGCAAGAGATGTGGGGTCGGAAATAAGTGGGAAAGATGACTTGAGTAATGGTGAGAAGGATTGTCTGATAAAGAGACCCTGGACAAAAGGGAGGCTATTCAAGTAATGGTCAAGGCAAAAATGGTGTGAGACTGAGGGGGGTAGTGACAGTGGAGAGAAAAGGGAGATGTTTTGGGAGCAGAGGGACAGGGCTTGGTGAGTGAATATGGGGCAGGGTACAGGGAAGAAAGGAAGTCTAGGAAAACTCCCCTGTTTCTGACTTAGGGGACCAGTGGGACTAACTCTGAGCTGGGGGTCAGGAGAAGGGTGGGTTTGGAGAGGAAGGTGATGAGCTCATTAGAGACATTGTGTTGGAGGGTCTGGGGCTTATCTTGGGGGTGGAGGTGATCTATGAGATAGGGGGCTATACAGAAGCCCAGAGGGGATGGCTCCAGCATGCTGCCATGCTCCTGGTCTGGGTGACAGGTGGGCTGAACTAGAATATTTGACCTGAAAAGCAATAGGACATGCTGCAAAGACAATGGCCCCATCTGCTCCTGCTCCAGCAGGAGGGCCATGGGGTCTCTCATCTCCTGCCCTGCTCTTTCTTGGTCAAATTATTCCATATTCCTTCCTCTGGGTGGGCCCAAGCCCTTTACTCTGCCTCTAGAAAGACTCCTGTATGTGGAACCATCTATGGTGGCTGTGGTAAAGGTGCCCAAAAATGCCCACATTCTACTCCCCAGGGCCTGTGAGTGTTGCCTTACTTGGCAAAGGGGCATTTGCAGGTATGTTAAGGAACTTGGGATGGGGAGAGTGTCCTAGGTTATCCAGGTGGGGCCAATGCAGTCACATTGTCATTATAAGAGGGAGGCAGGAGAGTCACAGATAGAAAGAGATGTGACCACAGAAGTGGAGGGACAGAGAGAGAGACTGGAAGATGCTGTGCTGCTAGCTGTGAAGATGGAGGGTGGGGCCACAAGCCAAGGCATGCAGGCAGCCTCTAGAAGCCAGAAGAGGCTGGGAATGGATTCTGCCCTAGAGCTTCCAGAATGAACCAGCCTGCAGACACCATGATTTTAGCCCCACAAGACTCATTTCAGACTTTGTACCTCCAGAACTATAAGAGAATAAATGTGTTGTTTTAAGTCACTGAGTTTGTGTTGATTTGTTACAGCAGCAAGAGGAAACTAATACAATGGATTAAGACCCACTTCTTCCTTCCCTTTGTTGATGGAATATTGATCATGGAGACAGGCATGGGGCCCCATATCCTCCTCTCTTCCCCAACCTGAGCCCTCTTCTCCCCTCTAATAAGTGTGGGAGGCTCAGGTGCTATTGAGGGACATGTCCCACGGTCCAGGCTGGCTGCAGTCTGCCAGTGTGTCCACAACTCCTCCCTGTCTTCAAATTCTGCATCTCAGGGATGTGCTGAGACTGACCAGCCCTGCCCAAGGCCTCAAATCCACAAAAAACAATAGCTGTCAGAACACCAGCTTTCCTTGCCTTCTCCACTCCAGGAACCCACACTCCATTCCCATGGTCTGCATGTCTGCATTCACTGTGGATGCCACTCATCTCCAATCTTCCTCTGCTGAAATCCTGTCTACTTTCAAGACTCCCTCCAGTGCCACTGCCTCCAGGAAGCCTTCCATGATGCTCCAGGGTTTGCAGATCTGCTCACCCAAGGGCTTTATAGTTCTGTGGGTGCACATCTCATCTCTGTGCACCCAGAGCCCTGGGACTACCTTTGGTTCATCTGTATGAGGTTGGGACCACTGCAGCTCCAAACCCAGTGCATGCCCAGAGCAGTCTTTGATAAAGTACTGACTGATGATCAAACCCAAGAGAGCAGAGGGATCTGTGAGCCCTGCCAGCTGCCTCATATATTTAACAGGTTTTATAAATCACATAAAATTTTATAAATCATATAAATTATTTTTACAAAGCATGCAAATCACCTGTAAGGCACCACCTGTGGATGTAGGGAACTCCCAGAGAGACCTCTGTTATTCCCAAAGAGACAAGCACGCACCACCTCACAGTCTCTGTGCCTTTGCCCTCCCAGGTACCAACACACTCCTCTCCAAACAGGGGAAATTGAGGCAATTTCATAGTAAAGGAAAGAGCATCGAGCTTGGAGTGGGACAATGTGGGTTAAAATTCCAGGTCTGCCCCTCACTGGCTGAAACTTTGGGCAAGACACAGAAACTCCCTGAGCTTGGTGTCCTTGCCTTCAAAAGGAAGGAGGGACACCTATTTCACAGCCTGTTGCAAAGATTAAGAGAAAATGCTTTGTACTTCACAAAGTGCTATACACTTTTAATTATGATTACTTCATCAATTCCCAGTTCTTTCTAGGTAGGCTCTCCAGGATGTGGGTTTGGGTCCCAGCAGGATTACTAAATCACAGAGGGACCCGGGGCAAAGCTTATTCCCTGGAGAAGCAGCGAATGGGAAAGGAAAGGACCCAGACTTAGGAGCAGACCAGTTCCCTGCTGTGTGGCCTCAGCTGCTTTCCTGACCATCTGCAGTAAAAGTGGGTATTGATGGGTGCTGAAAGGACTAAATGAGACCCGGGCAGTGGGACAGTGCCCAGCACATTGCTGACCTACAGAAGAAACCCCCAAACAATCAGATTCTTCCCTTCTTTCCTGTACAAGCCTCCTTTTCTACTAGTAAACTGAAAAAACTGGGTGAGCTGGACATGAACTGGGGTTGTCACCACCACTCAGTGATGAGGTCACAGAATCTGGTAAGTGTGTGCATTCATATGAGAAGAACCATCCCAAGGCTCTGATCCAATCTTCTTGACAGCGCTGGGGGTGTGGGGTGAGGGGTGGGAGTGACTCACAAAAAGGGTGGGGAAGATGACTGGGGAAACCTGGCTGACATCACCTGAGCCAAAGGTACGGTGACTTCAGGGCCTCCTGACAAGGTGAGCCGAGAAGGATGTCACCTTGTCTTTGCAGTGTTCTTACCAAAAGTGAGCGTCTCCATCTACCCATGAGGAAACACCTGGCAGACCCAAACTGAGGGGCGTTCTATGAAATAACTGGCCAGTACTCTGCAAAAGTGTCAAAGTCACAAAATACAGATGGAGGAACTACTCCAGATTGGAAGAAATGACAAAGACATGACAACTAAATGCAACGTGGACCCTAGACCAGAAAAAAAGGACATTAGTAGCTGTGCTGGTGTGGATGTATTATGTCCCCCAAAATGCCATTATCTTTGATGCAGTCTTGTGCGGGCAGGAAAGTATTGGTGTTGATTGGGTTGGAGACTTCTGATTGGATGTTTCCATGGAGATGTGATCACTCAACTGTGGGCAAGATCTTCCATTGGATAATTTCCATGGAGGTGTGGCCCCACCCATTCAGCATGGGCCTTGACTAGTTTACTAGAGCAATAATAAGCTCAGACAGAAGGAGTGAGCTTGCTACAGCCAAGAGGGACACTTTGAAGAATGCACAAAGCTGAGAGAAGAGCTGAAGCTTACAGAGACGTTTTGGAGATGGCCTTTGAAAGCAGACTTTTGCTCCAGAGAAGCTAAGAAGGGACAAACGCCCCAAGAGCAACTGAGAGTAAGATTTTAGAGAGAAGCTGAAGCTTAGAGAGAAATGTCCTGGGAGAAAACCATTTTGAAACCAGAACTCTGGAGCAAACACCAGCCATGTGCCTTCCCAGCTGGCAGAGGTTTTCTGGACACCATTGGCCATCCTTCAGTGAAGGTACCCCCTTACCTTGGACACTTTATGGCCTAAGGACTGTGACTTTGTGGCCAAACAAACCCCTTTTATAAAAGCCAATCCATTTCTGGTATTTTGCTTAACAGCAGCATTAGCAAACCAGAAGAGTAGCCAATTGGCAAAATTCAGATAAGACCTGTACATTATTTAACAGTATCGTATCAATGCTAATTTGCATTTTGATAATTGTAATGGGTGAGGAAAACGTTAACACTTGGGGAAGTAGGTGAAGGGTAGAAGGGAATTTGAATATTTTTGCAACTTTTTGGTAAATCTAAAATTGTTTCAAAATTGAAAAAAAATTAAGGAAAAAGGAAAGACATATTCAAGATTTGAGCAAAGGGGAGCAGGAGGCCACTCCCTTCTCCCAGGGTCTGTAGTCAACGTGCCAGGGATGCTTTGTCCCTCCACAACTCAGTGAGGCTCAGGGGCTGTGGGTGGGCAAGAGCGAAGGGAGATTCCTGCTTTCTTCCCAGATCAGGCGTCTACACTCCCAAATCCCCCAGTCACCACTTACTCCAAGGTAATTCTCCCCAGGGGATGCAGACAGAGGCAGAAACCCAAAATGTGGCCTAATGCAGGTGTTGTTCCCAACCCTCCACAGCAGCTCCTAGTCTGGGACTCTAGTCTGGTGGGAGACGGGGGCCAGGAGAAGTCAACCTGGCCTCTGGGGCCTACTTGCAGCTCCCACCCCTGCCTGGAGGGTGGATACCCCTTCTCCCAGGCATGCTCCTATTCCTGCCGTGTGCCCCCCACATACCCATTGCACCCTTGGGGGTCAATAAATTCAATCCAGCATTCTCCACATTTCCAGTACAAGGACCCTTTGTAGCATCAAGAAATCTCTTGGACTTCCACAGGATCGTAGTCAAATGTTTAGTATCTATTCTCCAAGAAAATGCCTACTGGCAAAAATGAAAGCAAATTTAGGGACCTTTAAAAAATAAACCTGGACCTTACCAATCACAACAAAATTCATACCTGTGTGGGGAAACATGGAGTATTTATCTACAGAGGCACTGGAGGGCTGATGGATTCACAGAGGCGCCCCTGCAGAAGCTCATTTCCCCCCAAGCAGCCCACTCCCCAGCCTGTGCTCCTCAACCTCCAGACCCCCAAGAACCTCAAGACCCTCAGAACTTCCAGCTCAGGGCCAAGCCAAGCCACACTGGAGTCTGAGATGAAGGAAAAATGAGTGCCCCTACATAGAGCTAGCAAAATATCCTGCCATATTTTGAACAATGTGGAAAAGGTAACAGAAAGCTCTGTAGTAAAAAAAAAAAACACATGACTATATGTAGAGCTGCATGCTACCCAATCTGATAACATGCCACTGTCGACCCTCATCAACCCACTGGACAGGGGCCATGACAGCTGGGTGGGCTGCCTGGAAATTACTGGGTCACAAAACAAAAAACAGCCGGTGTGGAAACGTGTGCTCTTTTGTTCATCGTGATTTTTTTGGCGTTAATTTTGATTTTTTTAAAATATTGCATTAAAATGTCATTTATCTTGATTATTGAGGTTTTTGGGTCACCCTTTAAGTTTTGCACTGGTGGTGAGGGCCTCATGGCCCACTTGCCTTGCCCTAGTTCTGGCCCTGGCCAGCCCCCAGCACCTACCACCTTTCTCCATCTCTGCTGCTGGATGTTCTGTGTCCTCCCAGGTGATGAATTTTACCAATGGCTGGGATGGAAGAAGGCTCTCCAGGCCGTTCTCTGCAGATTTTCTCATTCACACCCCCTGACAGATCTCCACAGACTTGCCCAGTCTTCCATTCCAATCACCGTCTCTTGCCTCTGGCAACAGTCATCGCGAGCCTGCCTGTAGTTCTCAAAAGAAGCAGTCTGCTGTTCTGCTTTCTGGCTGAAAATTCTGGACAACCCATCCATCCATGCCAGCTTTGTCATGCAGATGGAGGAAATAGGACCAAGAGAGGAGAGAGAGCTTACTCAAAGTCAAAGAGAGAATCAGGGCAAAGTGAGCGCTCAGCAGAATGGCCTGTTGTTGGCTCTGGGCCCCAAACGCCATCAGAAAAGCATTCAGAGGTGGTGGTGGTGGGGCTCACCCCTGACCCCACCATGTCACCCCAACAATTGGCTTCAGTTTTTTCCCAGAGGAAACATCAACTCACACAGACCTGGGTTTGGATCCTGGTTCTGTGACCGAATACTGTGCAGCTTTGAGCAAGTGCATTAACCTTTGAGCTTTGGACACCGTATCTGTAAAATGACTCATGGTGATCTGAAGGCAGCAAAGCACAGTGGTTAGGTCTGACAGGCCTGGATTTGTGTCTGGGTGGCCTTCTGGTGTCTCTGTGGCATGAGCCAGTCACTAACTTCATGCCCATGGTTTCCCCTCATGAAATAGGGATGATAGAAATAACTACTTCGTGTTCCTGAAAGGATTAAATGAGCAATGCCACGAGCCCTGAGTGCCATGTCTGACACAGAGATAGAGCAGCACAATGTGACCTACTATTACATTTATTATTTTTATGGTCCTTTATCTAAAGACCCTGGTTGTCCTTCTAAGATGGGCTGGGAGCCCACATCTTTCTGCCCCTTCCTTGGTCTAGGCTAGGGGTTGGCAAACTTCTTCTGTAAAGAGCCTAATAGTAAGTATTTTACCTGTTTGTTTATTTGTTTGACCAAACAATTGGACTCCATAACCTAGCCAAGGCAATACATGAAATTAACCATCACAGAAACATATTTGTATATTTATCACTTTTAATGGCTACAGAGCATTATAATCAGTGTGCATGTGTGTGTATGAAAGGTTGAATAAATTATATACATACCTGTTAAATAATGTGTATAATGGTTAAATATATTAAGAATATATAGTACTTGACAATTGTTTATTCTTTCATTCAACAATATTTACCCCTCTGTGTATCGGGCAGTCTCCTAGGACTAGGGACACAGCTGTGAACTGGACAAGTAAGCCCCTGGCCTCAGGAAATGTACAATCCCATTATTGCTATTCCCAATTCATGGCCACCCTCATCTCCAGTTTTCTGGAACTATTCTCCCCAACTGTCCTCAAGTCGAAACTGTCAGAATTCATGTCCCAGTTTTTGGATCTGAAAACAAGGTCTTGTGATCATAAATGACACTTCCATCAACAATCAGCAAATGTACTTCTTTTTGGTAATTTCCTTTGGATAAATTCCCAGGAGTGGGATCACTGCAGCAAAGGGTGTGAAACTTTTAATGACTCTTGACATATATTATCAAATCACTTTCCCAAGGGGCTGCACCCAATTTACACACCGCCTCCAGCAACAGGTGGGTGCTATGGTGCCACCATGACCGTGTCAGTCCTGGGTATGATAATTATGTTCTTAATCTGTGCTAATTTAATAGGTGTAAAATTTAATCTCATTTTAATTTGCATTTCTTTGACAGTTATGAAGGTCAAACATTTTCCCTAATAAATACACACTTGAATAGCTTCATTCATTTAGTCATTCATTTAAAGCATTACACATTAACCCCTGACTGTATCTAGATGCTGTGCAATGCGCCAAAGACTCAGATGTGTAGGACACAGCCACACTTTCAAGGATCTTGCATCCAGTGAGGAAAGCAAACAAGTAAACCAGCAGTCCCAACATATCAGAATAAATCAGGGGCTAGTGGGAAGCCCAGGGGGACTTGTGGAGGGGAAAGTAGGGTCGGTAGGGAGGGGACACAGGGAAGTGATGGGGGGGGTGTGCCTTGTCCAGACTGGGGGCTTGAGAAGGATGCCTCAGCTGTTTTGGATCAGCTTTTTACAGCCAGGCAGACAAACTGGAAAGAACTTTACCTGCTTATGTCAATCCATTTGTGCTGCACACATGTCCCAGCGCACGGCATTGCCCTATCTATGTGTGCATGTGTGTGCATGTGTGTGTTTATGTCTGTGTGCATTTGTCACCTAAACAGCACACGCTGAGCCTCTGTGTGAGTCTGAGTCTCTGTGCTTCCATTGTATCAAGCATATGTCAGTGCGTGTCTCTGGATGCCTGTGAGCCGGGGTGCCGTGCTGTGGGTTCTGCAGTTTGGAGTCAGGCAGATGAGACCAGGTGGGTAAAGGTCTCCATGGGGAGAGGGCTGTGGTGATTTCCACTGGCTTCTGGTCTCAGAGGGTCCCAGCCTCACTGACCCTTTTTGGCCACTGGCTCTGCCCCACCCAATTGTAGCATCCAGGCCTGCCTCTGTCTGCAATCAATTGGCCTGATTGAGCTCTGTTTTCCCAGTTGGACTTAGTCTCTTCTCAGAGTTATCAGTCTCCTGTCTGCTGAGCCTCCCATGTCAGCCGCCTGCCCCAGATCTCATCCTCTGCTCTGCATTACTGGGGAGTTCATAAGAGCAGGTGATTGTCCACCCGGTCAGGAAGTGCCCAGAGAGCACCGCCTGCTCCTGACCACCAGAGGGCAGTGTGAGAAGGCGTGCACCCCTGCAGGAGGCCTGCCATCCCCGCACCAACCACCGGCCTCTTATGCTCTGTGGAGGAACAGTCACTGGCCCCAGACAGGGGGGTGGGATGAAGGTACAGAAGTGACAGTGCCTGCTTTATCCCAGGGCTGGGTGGCCAGCAGGCACCTGCCTTTGAGGCTTACATGGGAGGCCTGTAAGTCAGCATGTTTTGCTATGTGACATAAATCACCAGGACAAGGCACCCACTTAACTCCTCCCTCCTAACTCAGTGCCCTCCCCAGGTGGAAACATTGCAAGCACCTGGTTTAAAAACAGTTTATTGAGATATAATCCGCATGCCACGCACTACCCCAGTTTAAAGTGTACAATGCAATGGTTTTCTGTATACTCGCAGGGTTGTGCAACCATCCCCACAATCTAATTTTAGAACATTTTTATCACCCCAGAAAGAAACCCCATGCCCATTACACAGTCACTACCCAGTGCCCACCCACCCTTCCCCTCAAGCCTGGAAAACCACTAACCTACTTTCTGACTCTACAGATTTGTCTATTCTGGACATTTCAGATGAATGGAATCATATAGCATGTGGCCTTCTGTGTCTGGCTCCTTTCACGTAGCATAGTGTTTTCAAGGTTCATCCATGTTGTAGCAGGTGTCACTGCTTCATTCCTTTCATGGCTGAATAACATTCTGTTGTATGGACATTCAAAAATCTGTTTATCCAACCATCCATGGAGGGACGTTTGGGTGGTTTCCACTTTGGGGCTCTTATGAGTAGGGCTGCTATGATGCTCCCGTGCAAGGTTTTCCATGGATGTATGTGTCCACTTGACTTGGATATATCCCTACCAGTAGTTTTGCTGGGCCACATGGAAATTCAATGTTAACTTTCAAGGAACCACCAAACTATTTTCTAAAGCAGCTGCACCATGGTACATTCTCACCAGCAATTTGGATATAGTCATTCTAGTAGGGTGTAAAGTGGGATCTCATTATGATTTTTGATTTACAGTTGCCTTATGACTAATTGTTAGCCATTTTCTGTGTATCATTTTTCTATTTGTCATGCCTTTATTCACATACACATATATGTAGGAAGCTTTATTTTTTTAATATATGCACATCTAAGCTTATCTTTAACATATTGTCTGAAACTTACTTTTTTCCTTAATATGTCTTGGAAGTCTTTCCTATATGCACATACACTATTCCACAGTACGGATGTACCAGAAGTTTTTAGACAACTTCCTATGAATAGACATTTAAATTGACTCAAATTTTCACTATCACAAGCAATGCTGCAA
Source organism: Choloepus didactylus (assembly GCF_015220235.1). Lineage (NCBI taxonomy): Eukaryota > Metazoa > Chordata > Mammalia > Pilosa > Megalonychidae > Choloepus > Choloepus didactylus. Next base: position 12,730,068 of record NC_051324.1, read on the forward strand.
TGTGAACATCCTTGGACATGTGTCTTTCTGTGTGAGTGTGAATGCTGCAGATTCCCCACAAGCGGAATTTCTCTTTTAAATAATTAGAGCAATTAAAATTGCAGTAGGACCTTCCAGAGTGATAGTCAATGAAGTGGTAACAATTTACACCACCAATTTGAGAATGTGGACGGTTTGAACCACAAGCTCTATGCTCAGTTAGAACAAGCTTTCTCTGGAGGTAGTGCATTCCCTTTCATGGGAAATGTACCAGCAGACAATGGACTTCCAACCTAGGGGATGCTCTAGACAAATCAAGATGCAGGTGGGAAGGCAAGGGGGAGTGTGCTGATTTAGAGCTGTTATGTACCCCAGAAAGGGCTGTGTTCTTTTAATCTGTTCTTGTGGGTGCAGACCTATTGTGGGTGGGACCATTTGGTTGTGCTATTTCAACTGAGATGTGACACAGCTCATTCAAGATGAGTCTTAATCCTTTACTGGAGTCCTTTGTGAACAGTATAAAAGACAGTAAAGCTGAGAGAGAGAAAGAGAGAGAGAGTGAGAGAGAGAGAGAGAAATGCCCAGGGAATCAAAAAGGACCCATGTGAGCTGAGAGAGAGAGCCATTGAAACCAGAACCCTGGAGATGCTAAGAGAAGGACCAGCAGACATTGCCATGTGCCTTTCCATGTGACAGAGGAATCCTTTATGCCAGCAGCCTTTCCTCAGAGAAGATATCTTCCTCTTGATGCCTTAATTTGGACATGTTCATGGCCTTAAAACTTTACATTTGTAACCTAATAAATCCCCATTGAAAAGGCCAACCTATTTCTGGTATATTGCATTCTGGCAGCTTTAGCAAACCAAAACAGGGAAGGAAGAGATTTGAACTAGACCCACTTAAGATCTCTTCCCACTCTGAGAGTTCATGAGTCTATGAAATGCTTGTACTGGGTACAAGAGGGTTAATGAAATGCTTGTACTAGGTCACGGAGTGTCTTCCCAGCTCACATTTGTTTGTCACATCCACACAACCATGGCTTAACAGTGCATTTCAATATAACAGAGGTCCCAAATGGACCAGACTCTGAGCAGGGTCAATTCAAGGAATCTGTATTCTGACAGAAAAATACAACTGACAGCAATTGTGATTTATGCTTACCCTCTTGAGAAACCTCTAAAGGGAAAGCATGCATGGGGGTGGGGAGCAGGGAGTACATTCTTAGTGCATAGCAAAATATCTTAAAAATTCTTTCTCCTCCATGTGCCACTCTCAATATCCACAAATCTGGCAGCTGTTCCTCAAATACCCTTTTCTCTCCACCACTCTCAATCTCCAACCCCAAACTCCCCCTACATCTTCCTTTTCCACCATCTTTCTCTTCTCTTTTATTCTTTTCTCCTTGGAAACACTCTGCTCTTTCCAAGGCAAATCTCCTGCCTTCCCTTTTTCTGTTCCCAGCCTCTCTACCATTGTCCAGCTGTGCCTTACAAAAGCCTAGGAACTGAGCTGGCAAAGACAGACCCCTCCTGAGAAGGCAGGGTGAGGTTGCCGGGAAACTGAATGGGCACAGAAGGAATTCTTTTCAGCTACAGGGGGAAGGGAATGAGAATGTGCATGCTCACATATTATAATGCTTGTCCCCTGTCAGAGAAGGGTCTCAGCACACATACTTGTATGGTAGAGGGGAAATAAGCCTGGTTGACTTCAATCAAATGACATGTGATTCTGCAAACAACCAGTTCCCTTAGGTTATTACCATGTTTGACTGAAGGCAGCCAATTATGCCTTAGGGGCTTTGTGTGTGTGTGCAGACACAAACAGAGAAAGTTCTTGGGTTTGCTTGATTTAATTCTTGAATGGAGAAGAAAATGGAGGTGCAGAGAAGAAGAGATGTGTCCAACATTGAATATCAAAGTAGTTGTCCAGCCAGAGATGGGTCCAAAACCCAGGTCCCCTGTCCAGGACAGGCTACATAATTTGTGAGGCCCAGTGCAAATGAAAATGCAGAGCTCCTTATTCAAACATTTTTAAGAATTTCCAGATGGCTACATTTGAGCCTTGTAAAAATGGCATGGGGCCCTTCAAAGCATGAAATCTGGTGGTACTGCCCAGATCACATGCCCATCTAGCCAGCCCATGCCCTGCTTCTCAGCCCCAGGGCTCTCTCCTTCCACTTGTGCAGTGGACTTTTGGTAAAGAGTGGGGAAGGAGGAAGGATGACACTTGGGTGTAGCTTGCCCTGATGAGTTCACAGTCTACATCAGTGGTTCTTAAATTGTGCTGCACAATGACTCACCTGGGGGGCTTGGGAAAACCCCAGTGCTCAGATTGCTCCCCAGATGAATTAAATGAGAATCTTCAGGGATGAGAGTTTTGAAAACTTCCCTGGCAATTCCAACATGCAGCCAAGTTTGAGAACCAGTAATCTCCAGAGGAATAAACTTGAAGGACAAACATCTTGATTGTTGGGGTCCATAAAGCTACAGTGGCCAGTCTATAAGACCTTTGCTGGAGCTGGGGTTCAGCCCAAATGCAATCTAATTACTGTCTCTTCTTCTTATGCTGGTATAACCTTCACCCTGGAGATGACTGAATACATAAATAAGTAGTCTAAACCCTTCTTAGCTTGTTCAGGTTTCTCTAATGAATATGTATTCAGATAAATTTCTGAGAAACATAATATTGTGTCTCTTCAGAATTGTTCAGGTCTATTGGGAAAATAAATATTGAAGAGGCTCATCGGATGCATTCCACTTGCTTAGCAGACAAGAAAGGCTTTGATTTCAAAGCTCTATGTCCTCTCACCATTGAGGAAGAGGAGGAAGAGAAGTCAGAGGGAAGAGGAGTCTCTACCACTCTCCCTTGCCCCTACAGAGACACCTTCAAGGGCAACAGACATGTGTTGGGTGGGAAGGAAGCACCTCTGGCCCTTCCTGGGCTCTCAGCTCCTTGCAGTGAAAAGGGCATCTGTCTCAGGTTCTACCTGTCAGCACCACCTTAACTGACCAGCTGGATGACCTTGGGAAGAGGTTTCCCATTATGGATGGATTGGTGATCCCCCTAAAGACACATTCAAGTTCTGTGAATGTGAACTTATTTGGAAACAGGATCTTAGAAGATGTTATTAGTTAAGATGAGGCCAAACTGGATTAGGGTAGTGTATTCATTAGAGTTCTCTAGGGAAACAGAATCAGTGAGAGATATCTATGAATGTAGGATTTATAAAAGTGACTCACACAACTGTGGGTATGCATGAGTCCAAATTCCATAGGGCAGGTAGCAAACTGGCAAGTCCAATGAAGATGTTCAATGAACTCATCAGGAAATGAACCAGCGACTTCGACGATCTCCTCAGGAAACACTTCACTGGTCAGCCGAAGAAGAAGTGAAGGTCCATCTGTCTCACTTAAAAGTCTTCAATTGATTGATTGGATTAAATCCAGCCAACTGCATTCTGTCATTGTGGAAGACATGGCCTTCATTGATGTAATCAGTCACAGCTGCAGCCAATTGCCTGATGATTTAATAAACCAGACTGTTGGTTTATTAACCAGCCACAAACATCCTTGCAGCAATGGTTAGGTCAGTGCTTGCTTGACCAGACACCTGGGTACCATCGCCTGGCCAACGTGAACCTAACCATCACAGGTGGGTCCTAATCCAGTGGCTGGTGTCCTTATAAACAGATGAAATGTGGACACAGTAAGAAGAGATAGATAGATAGACAGACAGACAGGGAGAGAGAGAGAGGGCCATGTGACAGTGGCAAAGACTGAATTATGCCACAGGCCAAGGAACATCAGCGACTGCCAGCCCCACCAGAACCCTAGAGACAGCAGAGATGCTTGACCCTGCCAATGCCCTGATTCATATTTCCAGCCTCCAAAGCTGTGAGCCAATAAATCTCCACTGTTTAAGCTGACTAGTCTGTGGCACCTTGTTACCACATCCCTGCACAGCCAAGACACCTCTCCGCTGGATCTCAGAGTCCTCCTCTCTGGGGGATTGTCCCTTCCCTAAGGCAGCTCAGACTACAAGAAAGTTCAGCCTCAGCTGCACTGGCGTTTGCCAGCCAGTTCTTCCCCTTGTCATGGCTGCCTCAGCAGGTCCCACTCACATCTGCTTCCTCAACCACAAGAGGGCCCCGATGAGCTTCACAGATGGAGCCCACTCTCTCCCTCTCTCTTCTCCAGCCCCAAGTCATCCCTTACAGGATATGGTTTTGCCTTGCCTGTCTCCGATGTTGACATAGCACAGTCTTTAAAAGCCTCTTCCATCAATGATAGAAGAAAAGTTCAAAAGCTTGCATTTAGGGAAATTGGCTAGAAAATTTGATCCAAAGACTCTTTCAGACATGATTATACCAACATAATTTGTGTACGCATCATGATTTTTGCAGATAGCATAATAAAATAGGGAGAGGGCTGTTAAGTGATCAAGGGGAAAATGTTTCAAACATCACTTTTCATCATGGCTTTTAAATGAATCATTTGTTGCCAAAACCTAACAAGGAACAAGGCAGCAGAGTCAGAGAGGCTAGGTTTTCACAGGGTTTGTGGTCTGCATTCCCAGTGGGTCAACACTCCAAGAGTAGCTTCTCGTACCGGGTGCCACGTGTGACATTGGATCGGCTTTAGTACAGCTGGAGTGGACATGCATAGTTACAAGTGGATCAGCCAGAAAGAAAGGCACAGGCTTACTCCTTTGTCAGTTCAGCCATGGGTGTGAGAAACCTCACCTCATCTTAGATATACCCAGAGAAGAAGCTCGTTCTGAGAGTGGAGGGGTCATTAACTGATCCAGAGCCCCTCAGCCTCATCCAAGAAAAGCTAGAAGAGATGAGATCATTAAGTGTAAATCTTCACTTTATAGATAGAGAAATGAGGCCAAGAAAAGGCTATGACACCCTGGGGCCATGTTGAGGCAATGCTGGAGATCTGATTTAAACCCAGATTCTCTGGCTATAGCTGGGACTTTGTCCTGATAGTGGGACAGGAAGTACTTCCTCAGTCTCAGTTGTCCATTGCTACATACAAAACATCCCAACACTGGCTGGCCTAATAACAGCAAGGATTTACCACTTCTCCTCATGCAGTGGGCAGGCAGGCCCAACTGGGTTCTGCTCCCTGTGGCTTAGCTGAGGTCACTCTTGTGGCTGAGATCAGAGAGCACAGGGCTGGACTGTCTAAGTCAGCTTCTCAGCCTCTCCCACCATGGCCTCTCTCCACCTGGCCACTGCTGGTTCACTGGAGTAACTCAAGCTTCTTTACATGGAGACTGGCTCTGAAGAGTGCAAAAGCAGAAGCTTCCAGGCCTCTTAAAGTTTAGGTTTTGAACTGACTCAGCATCAGTCCAGAAACATTCTATTGATCAAAGCATAGTCAATGGCCAAATCCAACGTTGCTGTGGGAGGGACCTACACCAGAGCACGGATACCAGGAGGTGAGGTGTCCTGGGGGCTGCAGAGTGCCCGTCAGTCCACCACAACCCCCCTGGGAAATGCCACCACCACCCCCAGCCCAGCCAAGGGCCCTGGGCTGGCCACACATGGACCATCAGCCACAAACTGGGCTGGCCCTGGGCCCGGGAGGAGCTGTCTCTATGGGTTTCCACCAGAACCTATTCTGCTTGGCCCCTCGGGAGCAGGATGAGGGTGAGGAACTGGAATCCATGGGGAAAAGGTGGAAGAATAATATTATAAAAGGCTTCCTAACTGTGAGAGCTGGTCAGAGAGGAAGCGGGCTCCCTCAGGAGGGCCTTGTCACGGAAGGTATGTGAGGGCAGTTTGACAGGCTACTTAGAGAGTGGTGTGTGTGTGTGTATGTGTGTGAGTGTGTGAGCACGTGTGAGAATAATTGTGTGCCTGTGAGATGGGGGAAAATGGGGACCTACAGCAAGTTGCTCATCCAGGCTCCATCCCTGAAACACTGTCACCCATCTTCCACTCACAACCAATTTCCACCATAGTTCAAGGGGAATAACTTAAACATACAAATTGTTTGCTTAAAATCCTTCAGTGGCTCTGCAACTGCCCCACAGCAAACCCCAAGCCTCACTTCTCTTCCTCGGCTGATGTGCCTTGGCCCTAATGTCCTCCCTCTGGGCTCCAACCACAAGGGACAGAATTAACATTCCCCCAAGCCCCAAGGCCTTCCCTGTATCTCAATTACCTACCCTTTGGGTTCTAAGTCCAAGGATGATCTTCCTCACCCTCTAGGCAGGGTGGACTCAAACTCAAACTTCAAGGCCCAGTGGGGGTAAGCAGGAGGATGGGAGAACCCACAGCAGGGGGTCAAGCAGGCTGGGGGAGTCAAGGAAGGCAGTGCAGGGCAGCTAATAACTATAGGAAGCCCCAACTTTCACCAAGTGCTTGTGGCAACCCAGACACTGTGCTAAGAGCTTTTCATGCATGTTTTCATGTGATTCACACAATAACCCTCTGAGGTAGGAACTATTTTTTATCCCACTTACGGGTAGCATAACAGGCTCAAAGAGGTGAAGTAAATCGCCTGAGTTCACGGCATGCACACACACACACACAGTCCATCTCTTTTACTCTTCTGTCTTTCACCTGTCTGCATGTCTGGTGATGGACAACTCTTTCTATTTTCTCTTCTCTCCTCAAATCTCCTACTCCCCTTTCTTCACCCTCCCAATTAGCTGAGTCTCTACAGTCTCCTCCCCTCTGTGGAGAAAAGGAGAAAACATTTGTTCTTTTTTTTTATTATTATTTATTCAAAAGTATTTATTGAGTACCTTTTGTTTTCTTGTGTGTGAAATGACTCCTGACTCTTCTCTGGTTTGCAGTATCATGCAACAGAACTTGCACTAAGCAAGCGCTTGGTAGAAATTTGTTGGATGGATGGAGAGACAGAAGGATGCATGACTGGATGGAGAGATAAAGGGATAGATAAATGGGTGGGTGGGTGAATGGATGGATGGATGGAAGGAAGGAAATATGGGTACATGGATGGATAGATGGGTGGGTGGATGGTTGGAAGGAAAGAGACCTATTCTGCTTGGCACCTTGGGGACAGGATGAGGGTGAGTAACTGGAATCCATGGGGAGAAGGTGGAAGGAAAGAAGGATGGAAGGAAAGATGGGTGCATGGATGGATACCTGGGTGGGTGGATGCATGTATGTCTTCATGAAACTTTAGTCTGTGTATAGTGATTGGGAGATCAAACTCCCAATGTCCACGAGTCCCCAGCTGAGCCCTACCCCACCCCTAGAAGCCTTTTCCTCTGTTCCAAAAAGACATGGGATTTTCCCTGCCCATTGCCAAGTTCCCACAGTGGCCATTTGTTTTAAGTGTCCAGGGCAGCTCCATGGTGGTATAATTAGTCCTCGTTAGCAGCCACTGTAACTGGACTGTAATTTCCAAGCTGTTGGATGGTAATTGCTGAGAACAGCTCAGCGAGGCTCTGCACCTGTAATGACAGGCAGAGCCTCCCCCCTCCCCACACTGCTCGGAATGCCAACAGACAGGTGAGCTTCTGATGCCATTCTAGCACGTGGTGATTTTCATTACTAAATGACTTCAGGTCTGTCCAATTGAGGAGAACAATTAGGCTGATCAGGGGAAGACAAAGCATCTCTTGATGAGCATAATGATGATACAGGCAGAAGTTCTCTGGCCTGGGGCAGAGCATGAAATCAGAGCCCAGGGCTCACTGTGGGACACATCAGCCATGCTCAGCTCCTGGGCCCCTCTGTCTTTCCCCTGGGCACCCACTATTGCCCCCAGGGCTCCAGCACCCACAGAGAAGGAACAACCAGCATTTCCATGTAATTAGAAGAAATTGCATATCCAATACCCCTGACTGAGATTAGCAGTTATGGGATGGACTCTTTCCAGGAAAAATGTTAGTCACTGAAGAGGAGTTAAGTAATTGAGAATTATTTGCTGAAAAGTCCACACTCCTTAGAGCAGCAATTAAAATTCTCTCTGATCTCATTTCTGTCTCATGCTCCAGACATCGAATTCCACAACTTTTGCAAAGACACTGTGCGCTTTGAAGCCTGCAGTGTTTGTGCATGCTGTTTCATCTGCCTGGGCTGCCCTTCCCCTCCTCTGCCAAAACCCTGCTGAGGGGACACCCCACTGGCTCTTTGCCTAACCATCCAAAATACCTCTGGCCCTCTTCTAAGTAATGCCTTTCTGCATTTCATACAACATGGTAATTTTGGTTCACATGCCCATATCCCCTACTAGACTGTGATATATCTCTATCTCTAGCACCCAGAAATCTGAAATTGTCCATAGCAGGAGTCCACAAACTTCAGTCCATTCACCAAATCCAGTCCATCCTGTGTTTCTGTAAATAAAGTTTTATTGGAACATAGCCATACTTATTCATACTTATTCATTTACATATTGTCTACAAGAGCAGAGGTGAGCAGTTGCAGAAGAGAGCATGCAGTGTGCAAAGCCTAAAGTATTTGCTATCTGGCCCTTCCCTGAAAAAGTGTGCTGACCCCTGGTCCAAGGTGAGAGACACCTGAGAGGTCTCCCAGGCCCAATGCTCTCTGGGCAGATGGGGCTACATCTTGGGCCAGAGGTGAGCAGAGACTTTCCTAAGGCCCCAGGCTGCACTGAGGCAGTGCTGGAGCAAGACCCCTGGTTTCTTGCCCTTTTCGCCACCCTCCCTATGCCTGGGACTAGGCAGCTCTACTTCCTTCTTGGAGCACCCTCCACTCAGACCTGGGAATGAGAAACCAGGAAAATCCACAAAGACCATCGCATAGGGCACCCCAAGAAAACATAGAAGGCCACCAGGCCATCATACTCCTGGGCCCAGGGAAGCAAACGTGCAAAGGCCTTGGGGTATGAAACAGTCTGCTGTGAGCAGTGGCAGGAAACACACAGCCCTGGGCACCCTGAGGCTCTGGGATCTGTGGTTTACTAAGGACAAGTGAACTTCACCTCTCTGGGCCTCAGTTTCCTCATCTGAACAATGGGGATGAAAACACCTTCTTAGCAAGGTGGCTGTGTAAGATGATGTGGAGGATTAGAGATGAGGCAAATAAAGAACCCAGCACCATGTGAATTGGCAGAAGGGATGCTCCTTCCATAGCAGGGAATTGAATGGGTGTCACTTTAACACAACCTGCTATGTGCTCTGTGCACTGTGACCTCCTGATTTTCCTCTGAGTGCCCTGCCTCTGAACCTTGTGCCCCAAGCAGTGCTGTCTGCCTGGCTCTATGCCAGTGCCTTTCTTAGATCTCTGAGCCTCATTTGTCCCCCCACCTATCCCAGGCTCAAGGCAGAGCCTCTGTAAGTGGAGAGTCCCAGCACCCCGCACCCTCCACCCCCACCCCCCTTTCCTTGGCACTTATCCTGCCAGGGCTGGGCTGATAGAATCCAGTTAGATGTGCTTCTCAACATCCTTCCACCTGACAAGATGCCCAAGCGTTTGCAGGTGGAACAGCTTTTGCTCCACTTAGTCTCCTGCACACCTGGATTCAGGCCCCCCACCCCAGCTATACCTCTCCTTCCTGGGTGATCTTGAACAAGTTACTTAACCTCTCTCAGCCCCCAATGCCTCATTTGTAAAATGGGACAAACACAGTCACCTTGTTGGATTGTTCTGAGCCTTAAAAATGAGCTAATGGATGGAAAGCAACTGGCTCAGAGCAGCCGCTCCGTTATCGGGTGTTATTACTTTTAGTGCAACTCATGGCTCCCCCTCACAGGCAAACAGCTGGGAGCAACACCTGCACCCCCTCTTCCTCCTCCTCTCTCTCATCCTTTTTCTTCCAGTACCATTAAGAACTGTTTTTCTTCCTGCCACACTGATTTTTCTCTCCTTCCTGCCCAGGCTCTGAGCTGAATGCTAACAGGCCTGGGCTCAGGCTCGGTGGTGCAGCCCTCTCAGGGGGTGACTGTTCCAACCCCATGGGGGGCACTCTGGGAGGGGGGCAGGAGGGTGATTCAGCAGGAGCTGATGAGGAGAAGTGCGGATCAGCCTTGATAATGAGATCTCCAGATGCCCAGGCCACCCCCTGAAATTCTCTCTGGGGACAGAGCATTTGTGATGGGCCTCGGACTTGCCTTCTTGCAAGAGCCCAAATTGGACCTTCTGGCTCTAAGATGCTGCTCGTCTCAGCCCACAGCCCTCCCACGCCCCCACCTGCACCCCCACCCCCAGCTGCTTGCTCCCAACTCCCAGGCCAGTGCTCTTTTTTATGCTTTCTGCTCCTTTCTGCCCCATTCCATCCTGGGGTGACTAGAAGTGTAACACCGATTTGGAGGTCATTTCACCTTAAAGGTGAATAAATAAATAAAGGTGATAAAGGAAGGTCTCCCTCCCCCAATCTGCACCCAAAAAAGGCAACCACCAGGGAGCTGGTCCTGGAACTCAGTATTTTCTTCCAGTGACAGCCAGGGAGGCCCAGCCCCGCTGCCCAGTACCAACCATCTCCTGCCCAACCCCTCTGGGGGTGACTGGGAGAGTGGCTCTGGGATCAGAACTGCACCAAAGCCACCCACTCTTCCCGGGACCCACAGCCAAGGCCTGCCCACCTGGGGATCCCTCCGATCCTGCTCTCCAAAGACGGGCACCATCTGCTGCTGGGTCCTCCACCTCTGCCAGCTCCTGAGCCCTCCGTGTCCAATGTCTGCCAGCTTCCCTCAGCCCCTCTTCCAGGGAGCTCTGCACCCACCCATCCTTGGCCTTGGGCTCACTGCTTCTCAGAGAAAAGCCCCTGTGTACACCAGGTCTCCATGTTCACGAGTGTTGTGACAACTGAGTACACCTGTGTGTATCTGTGTGCACATTGAGTGCACTCCCACTGGCCTTGGGGGACTGGGGTTCTGTGAATATGTGTGACCTTTGCATCTCTGTGTGTGTGTACAGTGCAGATAGGGGTCTGTGGGTGCCAACTATTGCAATATTCAGTTCTAGAATTTTTATCTGGCCCTTTTTTGTAGTTGTAGATACAAGTGTCTTTGTTTACATGTATGAATGTAAGTGTGAATGGAATGTCATGTGCTTCTTGTTATATGTGTACATCTGTGTACATACATGAATGCATAGGGCAAACTCAGACTACTCCAGTCATCAGATAATCACATCGGATAATTCAGATTGGCTGTCTCTATTATAAAAACTATAATCTCTAAGTAGTCAAAAATGATACCAATATACTTCCTACTCCAGAACTCTTCTGGTCATTCTCATCTTTGTCACCCTTTCTATAATGTGTCTTTTTTTCCCTTCTCGCTGCTTTCAAAATTTTCTCTTTGTTTTTTAGCAGCTTTCCTATGATATGGGTATGTGTGAATGTATCTTGCTTGGGAATCTCTAAACTTTTTGGATCTGTAAGTCTATGTTTTTCCTTTTTAAAAATCAAATATGGGAATCTTAAGCTATTTATTTCTTTAAATATTGTTTCTGACCTATTTTCATTCTATTCCTCTCTGGAACTTCTCTTACATGTATGTTAGACTATTTGATATTGTCCCACAGATTTCTGAGACTATTAATTTATCATCAGTCTTTTTTTTGTGGGGGGTATGCTTTCCCCGCATTGGATAAAATCTAATAATCTATTTTCAAATCCATTTATTCTTTCTTCTGCCATGTCCAATCTGTTATTAAGCCTATCCAGTGAATTTTTTATTTCAATTATTGTAATATTCAGTTCTAGAATTTCTATTTGGTTCTTTCATATATTTTCCATTTCTCTACTAATATGCCTTATCTGTTGGCTCATTAATATTATATTTTCCTTTAGGTCCTTAAACATGTCTACATAGCTGTGTCTCTTAACTCTAATATCAGGGTCATCCCAGAGTAAGTGTCTATTGACTGTTTTGTTTTCTTTTTTCTTGACTATAGGTCACATTTCCAGTCTCAGCAATCAGAGAGCGTACAGTTTCAGCCCCTGCACCCCAGTATTTCTATTTTATTTCTAGCCTATAGAAATTATCATTTTGTTTCTTAATATGACCAGTCCTACCAAAAACTAGACAAAATTATATTTGCATTTGCCTGACATTTATATTTGTATTTAAAGTGGAGCAGGGAGGCTGTAGACTGTTCACTCCAGTGTCTTCACTAGAAGTCAGAGCATTTTCTAGTACTCAGAACTACTGAAAAAAAGTGGCAAGAGCTTTTGGAGTCAGTGAGTTTCTCTCACTAGGAATGTTTAAGGAAAACCTCTAGGCTCATCTGTTGGGAATGCAGGAGAGGGAATTCCTGCAGGATAAGGGGCTAGAGCACAGGAACCCTATGGATTTGTCCAGACATGGAAGCCATCAAATATGAAGGTGCCTAGCGCAGAGCTGGTGCATAATAGATGCTTACCAAGTGGGCGTCATGATGAGTATAGCCAAGTTTAGCTCATTGCAGCCCCAGTCTGTTCTGGTCTCTCCTCTGGGTGATATTTGCCTTTTTGAAACTGCAAAGAGCTTCAGTCCCAGTGCCCAGGCCTGAAAATTGCTCCCACCATTTCAGAATAGAAAAGAAAATGTTTCTCAGCTGAAAACCACATTTACTGGCTATGAAAATGATTCAGAGCATTTTTTCACATTTCTGTATTGATTCCCAGCCTTCTTGTTTTATTGTACAATAACAGGCCCCAGGATGGAGAATATATTTCCGCACAAACGTGAAAGTATCTCTTTCCAGGGAATTGTCTGCATACCAAATGCTGTGCCTTGCTGGGATCTCTGGTTTAATGCAGAGGCAGCAGGTGACCAGGTGAGTGTCTGGGTTCTCTTCCACTGTGGCTGGTGCCCCGGAGCTCATGGGGGGCCCCTGAGGTCTGGCTTTGCATCTTGTCACAGTGGGGCTAGCTATGAGTTGTGTCCGTCTGGCCCAGCCCTAGGGAAGAGCAAGTGAGACTCTAATCTGATTGGAGCCACTGCATTGTCATCACCTCCTAATAGGACCCATCTGACCCCCCCAGGTATGTGCGGGGTCCTGACTGTTGTATTGGGGAGCCCTCATGCTGCCCCTCCCAGTGCAACTAAATGACTAAGTAATGGCTCCATAAACGGCCATCTGATTAGCCTGATCCCAAAGGAGGAGAACACAGACCCACAGTGTGTGTGGGGCCCACATGCAGGGATCCCCATCCATCTCTGTCACCCACAGTGCCCGTGCTCATTTGTGAGGCCCTGACAGGAGCCAGTGGTAAAGGAAGTAGCAACAGGACCATTTGTTCTGGCACATGTGGAAGACCCAGCTCCCCTCCCTGCTCCTTCCACCAGGGGAAGTAGGTTCAGCAAAGCAAGGTGGGGGCCTTCAGGTGAAGGAAGCAAGGCAAGGGTTTCAGAAAGAGGAGAGGCCTGGAGACACAGGAGGTTGGCTGAGGGTGGAGGCAGCCAGGGGAGAGTCACCTGGGTGCAAGACCTTCACAGGCTCTCGCTCGTGCTGCAGTGGCACCTAACTACCACCACACCTCCATCCTAGGGTCTGGGAGCAAGCAGCCCAGGCCACCCACCCTGGCCATGGAGCAAGTGGGGAGGGCTGAGCAGGCAGCTGGGCCCTGCTGGGTTTGAGCTCCTTCAGGCAGGGTAAAACAGACCCAGGGCACGCCAGCCCGACATCACCCAGAGCCCAGTGCCTGTGGCAATGCTGGACACAGCTGCCCCATGGTGCAATCACTGGCTACCTTGGCTAAGTGTAGCCCCTGCCCTCCTGGGGACCAGCAAAATCTGCTCTCCAGCCGCCTTCCCAAACTTCCCTGGAACTACCCTGCAGGGGCAGAAAAGCTGCCCTGTCCAGTGATTGACTCACTTTGGAATCCCCTTTGAGAAAAGGACTTTAAGGCTGGCCCAAGTTAAGAAGAGACTAGATCAAGTGTGGTCACCCCTGCGTCTGCATCAGGCTTCCTACCTTGGAGCACTCTGCAAAAGAAGAAATGTCTCCTTGATGGCCCAGGTTTGCATCTCTCCCACTGTCCAGGGAACCCCAGTGAGACTGGGCATGCTCCAAAAGCCAAAGGGGTAAAAACAACCTTCCAACCATAAAGGACACACAGACTCCTGGATGCAGAAAAGAAAGCCTCAGTTTTCCTTGCCTGTAAAATGGGGATAATAATTCCTACCCCCACAGTGCTGTTCTCAAGACTGAGTGAGTTCACAGAGGAAGGAACCACACTGGCCACAGAGAGGTAAGCAGAGCCACATGGGCCTGGAGAGAGCCCAGAGGATGGTCTATTTTGGCCTGGAGAGCAGATTTCCTCCAGGATGCTGGAGCCTCCTGGGCAGTGGGTTGGGCAGGCAGGGGTCACTGGTGTCCAGTCACTGTGTAACTGGTTCACACAGAGGTTTACCAGGGGCCAAACGAGGTAGGAGACCAGCTGAATCAATGAGCAGGTGACACAGGTACACACCATAATCGAGTGCTCCCTGGAAACAGACAGAACCCCGACCTGACCCTGTGTCAGGCCAAGACACAGCCATGGCCACTCACAGACCCAGCCCAGACTCTGCTGCCAAACCTGACCTTGAACTGACTTCAGACCTTGGTCACAACTGAGCCCTGACCCTGGTCAGGGAGAGAACACTGTGTCTGCCCATATGCCGGCCTAAATCTGCTCTGGCTTCAAGGGGCCTGGCTCAGAGTGTGGACAATTCTACAAAGACCATTTCTTTGGTGGGGGAGAGGGTGGCAGATTATAAACATTTAAAAACCTGGAAGTTCTTGTCCCACAGCCTGCACACCAGAAGCCAGGAGTGTTAGCAACAGTCCCCTCCCCACCCCTTCATTCCTTCCCATCCCCCTTCACAGAAATACACATTCCCTACCTATTTGTTTATTTTCCCAGTTAAAAGGAGAAAATTATGAACCCATCTGAAAAAGGATGGTGGACCTTGGCACATGGCCTACACTGGACATATTAGGAAATGAGTAGCAAAAATGATGACCCACTTTGGGCTTTGGTGCATGGTCCTGTTTCACCTCTTCAGACCTGGCTACAGAGGACAAGTCTTTGGGTGCTGCACTGTAGATGTGCTTCTCCTCTGGAACTAGTCACTGACCCTCAGTTATAATTTGCAATCCCCCCTCCAGCCCTCAAGCTTCCACTCTATCCTGATTCCAAGCCATGCTGAGCATCCAGGCTGACTTCATCCCTTCTTCCCTATGGGAGAGTCAGATGCCAGAGGCCTCTCCAGTCTGCACCCTAACCACCATCACTGGGAGGTTCCCCTGGGCAGGCAGGGCAAGGCTACACTGGGTGGCCTCTGAGGCCCTCTTAGACTGGACTCTCCAACTCAAATATCTGCCTCTAAGCTGGCCAGGCTGGCCCAAGGCCCTCCCAAGGTGCAGGCACTGAGAGGAAGTACCCGTCTCCTTGGTCTACCTGGAGTTGAATCAAGTGATTGTCAAGTTGTATGTCAGGGGCTCCTCCCAGAAACTTGGGGGCCCCCTCAAGGAGGAGAGGCTGCAACTATCATTGGGTCCCAAACCAGGACTGGAAGCCAGAGTGTGAGCAGGCTGAGGACAAGAAGAGGGCATCCAAGGCAGCTTCCATCAACCTAAGAGGTTTCAGAGAACTGCAGAAGGCCTGGCACCCACATTAAAAACAAGCAACCCCAGGATCCTGGTGCCTAAATCAGGTTTGGGGGTGACTGTTGGATCTGGCTCATGGTGGAAGACTCACAGGCTCTCCCTCTGGATCCCCAAGTGGCATCAGAGTTTGCTGCTCCTCCCTTTGTCTGCAGAGGAAAACTGAATCCAAATAAGGTTTCACTCCAGCCCTCTCCCAAATTCCAAATGCATACGTCCAACTGCCCACTTAACATCTCTGCTCAGGGGCACAATGCTCATCTTAAACTCACCATATCCGAAACTGAGCTTCTGACATTTCACACCCCTCACCCAAACCTGTTCCTCCCACACCCCTCCCCTTCTTAGCTGATGCCCACTCCATCCTTCCAGACACTCAAGTCAAAACCTGGGCTCATCCTTGGCTCTTCTCTTCCTCTCATATCCTATACTCCATCAGCAAATTCTGTTGCCTTTATCTTCAAAATGCATCCAGAACCCAACCATTTCTCACCTCTCCACTTCAAACACTGGAGTCCCAGCCACCATCACCTCTTGCCTCCCAACTGGTCTCCCTGCTTCTCCTTTACTGCCCTAGAGTCTAGTCTCAACAAAGCAACTCAATACAGCATTTGAAATGTGAGTTAGGCATGTCGCTCCTCTGCTCAAACCCTCCTAGGGACCCCTTGTGCTCCAAGTGAAAGCCCAAGGCTGGACAATGGTCTGCAGAGCTTAGCATGATCAGTCCTTTGCCAACTTCCTGACCTCATCTATTACCACTGACAACACCTCCAACCCACCCACACCCACCCCACACTATTCCAGCCACCCTGCCTTCTTGTTGTTGTCCAAACATACTGGGGCTCCTGCATCAGAGGGCCTGTGCATGGGGTGTCACTTCAGTCTGGCTCACTCCCCCTAACTCCCACCTTCTTCAAGACTTTTTCAAATGTCATCATTCCAAGGAAAGTTCTCTTGGCCATCTCACTTAAACTGGAAGCCAAGAACCACCCCCACTCCCGACCTCTGAGCACTTCTACTCCACACCCTCCCTTACTCTGCTCACCTTTTTTTTTCCTGAAGCTTCTGTCATATTCCAGCACACTACACAATTTATTTATTGATTATTATGTTTATGTTTATTTCTGTTTTCTATTGCCCATAATAGAATGCAAGCTCATGAGGACAGGAAGCTTTTCCACTGATGTGTCCAAGTGTCTGGCACATGGTAGACACTTAATAAATATTTGTTGAATAAATGAACCAGCAGGGGCTCTAGAGTTAAGCAAACTTGGGTTCAAATCCTTTCTCTGCAATTTCTGTTTATTCATTCCCTGTCTTGAGTTTCCACAACCATACTGTGGGGATTGTGCTATGCTGTCCCCCAGGACAGCTGCACGGACTCAGTGAGGTAGTGGATGTAACAAATGGCCATTACTGCTGTTGTGATGATTGTTTATTAAGAGCCATAGTCAGCAGGACACGTGGACGTGGACCCACAGCCATCAGCGAGCTCCCCTTAGTGGAGGTTGCAGGGCTCAGCTGGGCATCCTCCTCATGTGCCCAGATCCAGGGAGCATTCCAGGCTCTGGCAGGGGCCTCTGTGGGGGCTGAAATGCCACCAGGGAGGAACAGGGGTAGTTTTAAGACATTGCAGGCTGTGACTCCAGCACGAAGGCTGGATTCTAAGGCTGGGGTTGAGAAGCACAGTTTCCACATGAATGGACTCTCAACAGAGAGGAAACAATTTTAATCAGCTGAGGGATCATGAAGGCCATCCATCTCCCATTGTTTTAGGGAAGAATTAATCTTGGGAGAGGGGCAGTGGAGGTGGGGAAAAGGAAAGCAGGGGCAGACCCAAACGACAAAGAGAGAATTCTCTAAAAGGCCAGGCGGACTCCCAGACACAGCTGATCATAATAATTCTGTGTGCCCTTCTCAGCACCTGGAACTCAGGGGTGATGGTAACAATCATAACGACAACCTTTTGAAATGATGAAACACTCCTATATCCATTGTCTCATTTAATTCTTGTAAAAACCATGTGAGGTCAGCATCATTCACTCTGTCTACAGATGGGGAGACTAGAAATCAAAGCAGGACACACCCATCTTTGCACAGCACAGAATCTCTCACCAGCTTGCTTATGATAAGCTCTACATTTCTGTACTTCTTCCTAACCTTTTTATTGATGAATAACCTATATACAGAGTGGTGCCCAAATCTATAGTGAATTTTCACCAAGGGAACACACACACATCAGGAAATAGAACACTGAACCCAGTGGACCCCATCATGCTTCATCATAGACAAAATCCTCCTTTACCCCAAAGGTAACCTGACATCTACCACAGATCAGTTATGTCTATATTTTGATATTATATAAATGAAATCATTCAGAATGTATTCTTTTGCTCATCACTGTTGCATATAGTTAAAGCTTACTCATTTTCATTGCTATACATTCCATTGCCTGAATACAACAAAATTAGTATTGCTTTCCACTGTTGATGGGCATCTGAGTTGTTAAAGTCAATTGTATATCTAGGAGTGGAATTTGTGTGTCATAGTACTTGCATTATGTTCAAATTACAAACAATTTGGAAAAATAGCTTTCCAAAATAGTTGTGCAAATTTACACTCCCACCAGTAATATAATAGTTTCAGTTGCTCCACATCTTTGTCAACACTTTATATTGTCAGTCTTTTAAATTTTAGCCATTTTCTTGGGTGTGTAAAGGCATCTCCTTGTGGTTTTAATTTGCATCTATCCACCTGATAAGGTTGAGATCTGTTTCAAGTGCTCACTGGTCATTTATAGCCTCATTTTTGAAGTGGTTGTTCAAGTATTAAGTGCCTTTTCTCATTGTCTTTTTACTTTTTGATTAGTATTGGATATTTATATATTCTGAAAATGAATCCTTTGTGGAATTATAAATTACATCTATGAGAACTGAGGGAGGTTTTCTTATTCCAATGGCTAGAGAATTGTCCCATGAAATTCTATCTTTACCATAAACCAAATGCTCCTGTGTATTTGGGTCTATTTCTGGATTCTTTATTGTTTTTCCTCCAACTGTCTATTTCTTCTCTGGTATCAAACTGCTTTAATTGTTGAGTTTCAGATGTTTTAGTATCTAATCAGCCTGGCCCCACTTCCACACTCCTTTTACTCGGAATTTTTCTAGTTATTTTTGCAGGGTTTTTGTTTTGTTTCATTTTGTTTTGAGGCAAATAGTGGTTTTATTTCTTCAAAATAAAAAAAGAAAGAATCCTGCAAAATTTTCAATGGAATTTCATTTTCATTTATTGATTAATTTTGAGATCATGCTTGTCTCTGTGTTGTTGATTATTACGGTCCAATATCAAGGTAAAGCTTTTCATTCATTTCAAGAAGATTTCTGCAGGTCTCTCAATTGAGATTAAAAATCTTCTTCATAGGGGTACTGATGAGTTCAGGTTAAATGTAGGCCCGAATACTTTGTGTTTTTTGTGGCTGTGTTAATAGGATCATTTCTTTCATAATATTTTCCAAGGGGCTATTTTATTATAGAGTAATCCTGCTACTCTAGGATGTTACTGTTGGAATCCACCACTCTTCTGGATTCTCCCATTGTGTCTAACTATTTTTCAGTTGCCTTACTCAGAATCATCAGTATATAATCACATCTTTTGCAAATAATGGCACTTGGCCCCCTCCTTTTCAGTCTTTTGCATTTCTTCTAATCTCAGTGACTTCTGCTTTGAGAACAACATTAAGTACACAGTGACATGACTGAGGAGATCATAGAAGGAATGGTTGATTTAAATCATGACATGACTCTGCAGCAAAATTGAAAGGATCAAGAGAGGGGGCAAGATGGTAGCACAGAGAGGTGAGGAATTTAGTAGTCCTCTAGATCAACTAATAAACAAACAGGAACAATTAGTAAATAGTCTGGAACAACTGCTGGGGGACAACTGTGAAAGTCCACACATTGTACAGGTTTACTCTACAATAAAATAGCCACTTGGAAAATATTATGAAAGAAATGATCCTATTAATACAGCCACAAAAAACACAAAGTATTTGGGCCTACATTTAACCTGAACTCATCAGTACCCCTATGAAGAAGATTTTTAATCTTGATTGAAAGACCTGCAGAAAGCTTCTTGAAATGAATGAAAAGCCTGGAATAGTTGGAATGGCTGAGATTGCAGCATAAAATCTGTAAGTAAAAACTGCAGAACCACACCAGGAGCCTCCTCCCCCCACAATAGGCTGAGCTGCAAAACCTTGCTGTGGGAGAAAGCAGCATTCCAGGAGCAAGTGAATATAGCTCAACCTAGCTCCAACCGGGGTTTTAACTAACAAATGTGGACTGCTGAATACAAGTTACAAACATAGACAAACCTGTACAAAGCAGCAAAGTACCATGAAATCACTCCCAGTGGAGAGGAGGTGAGGCTTATGGGAAAAAAATTAAAAAAAAATTTTCAGAGTATTTTGGAGACTGCTGAACTTGGAGTCCCAGAAAATGCCTGTGTCCCAGGAAAGGGAGCCCAGAAGACTAGGTGCTTTCTCTGGCCAGTGACAAAAACTGGGGGGCCATGGACTGGCTCTGAATAGGGGCTTTCTTTCCCTATTTATCTCTCTCAATCTGAGTGGCTCTGTGGAGAAAGCCTCAACTATTTTCAATTTGCAGTGTCTGACCCAGAGAGGGGTGGAGTTAACAGAGTCAGAGAGACAAAGGAATAATTCAAGTGCAGAAGATAATCCCCTAGGAGATGTATCTTCATTAAAAGGAGGGAGGTGGGGCCCAGCTCTAGTGCCTGCCCTTCCTTCAGAACTCAGACCCCAGGGCCTGGGGGAAAACAGTCAGAACAGAAACAACTTAAGCTGAGAATTAAAGGAACCACACCTCTTTACACCAGTGGGGAGTGACAGGCTGACAGGTGCCACTATGTGGGCATTAGGAAAAGCACAGCAGCTACAGGCCTCACAGGAAAGTCTGTCAGTCTTCTAAAACAAACCCTCAAGGAAACCTGACACTGATTATAGCCTCTTTCTGAGACCTGAGCTCATCCTGGCCTGGGAAAATCTGATTGGAGTAATCAAGGAAACCACATATCCAGACAACAGAGAGCTACAAATCACACTAAGAAAAATGAAGAGATGGCCCAGTCAAAGGAACAAATCTACACTTCAACTGAGACACAGGAATTGAAACAAATAATGCTAAATCAATACAACAAGTTTAGGGAAGATATGGCAAAAGAGATAGAGGATATAAGGAAAACACTGGGTGAACATAAGGAAGAAATCAAAAGTTTGAAAAAAAAACAATGGGCAGAATCTGTGTAAATGAAAGACACAACACAAGAGATGAAAAACACAATGGAGACATACAATAGCAGATCTCAAGTTCATCCAGGTACTGGAGAACAAGACACCTGAAATCCTACACACAAAGGAATAGGTAGAGGAAAGAATGGAAAAATATAAGCAACATCTCAGGGAATTGAATGACAACATGAAGCACATGAATGTTTGTGTCATGGGTGTCCCAGAAGAGGAGAGAAGGGAAAAGGGGCAGAAGCAATAGTAGAGGAAATAATCATTGAAAATTTCCCATCTCTTATGAAAGACATAAAATTACAGATCCAAGAATCACAGCATATCCCAAACAGAATAGATCAGAATAGACCTATGCCAAGACACTTAATAATGAGATTATCAAATGCCAAAGACAAAGAGAGAATCCTGAAAGCAGCAAGAGAAAAGCGAGCCATCACATACAAGGAAAGCTTAATAAGACTATGTGCAGATTTCTCAGTGGAAACCATGGAGGCAAGAAGGAAGTGTTGTGATATATTTAAGATACTGAAAGAGAAAAACCACCAGCCAAGAATCTTATATTCAGCAAAATGGTCCTTTAAATATGAAGGAGAGTTTAAAATGTTCTCTGACAAACAGACAAACAGGGGTTGTGAACAAGATACCTGCTCTACAGGAAACACTAAAGGGAGCACTGCAGACAGGAAAAGACAGGAGTGAGAGGTTTGGAACACAATTTTGGGTGATGGTAGCACAATAATGTAAGTATGCTGAACAAAGATGACTGTGAGTATGGTTGAAAGAGGAAGGTTAGAGGCATGTGGGACATGAGAAGGAAAGAGAGAAAATAAAGACTGGGACTGTATAACTTAGTGAAACCTAGAGTGCTCAACAGTTGTGACAAAAGGCACAAATATGTTTTTACATGAGGGAGAACAAATGAATGTCAACCTTGCAAGGTATTAAAAATGGGGTGGTATTGGGGAAAAATATACAATCAATGCTAACTAGAGACTATTGTTAACAGAAACACTGCATTATGCTTCCTTTAATGTAACAAAGGCAATATACCAAAGCTAGATGCCTAAAAAGGGGGAATATAAGGGAGGGGTATGGGACTCTTGGCATTGGTTATGTTGTCTGACTCTTTTATTTTACTTTATTTTAATTTTATCTTTTCTTTTGTTGCTTTTTAGCTGTCTTTCTTTCTTTTTATTTTTCTTTTATCTCTCTACCTTCTTTGACTCTTCCTTTTTATTTGTGCAAGAAATGGAGATGTCCTCATATAGATAGTGGTGATGGTGGTGAATGCATAACTATGTTATTACACAGGAAACCATCAATTGTTTACTTAGGATGGAATGTATGATGTGTGAACAAAATCATCATTAAAAAAATGGGTTGCTGGAGAAACCTTGAGGGCATTATATTGAGTGAAATAAGTTAGACACAAAAGGACAAATATTGTATGGTCTCACTGATATGAACTAATTATAATATGCAAATTCATAGACCAGGATATAGAAGGATATAGAAGGAAGTTAAAGAATGGGGAGTTGCTTATTATGAGCAGAATGTTTAGCTAGATTAAACTTAAGTGTTTGGAAATCAACAAAGGTGATGGTAGCACATTATTGTGAGAACAACTAATAGTGCTGAATGGTGTGTGAAGGTGGTGGAAAGGGGAAGTTTAGAATCATGTATGAAACCAGAAGGAAAGTTGGTGGTTAAAAGATAGGAATGCATAAAGTAGCGAATCTTGTGGTCGACAATGTCTGTGGTTAACTGCATAAATATTAGAAATCTCTTTCATGAACCAGAACAAATGTGTGACACTATAACTAGAAGTTAATAATAGAAGGGTATATAGGGGGGAAATATGCCTATTGCAAACTATATACTACACTAGGTAGTATTTTAACATTCTTTCATCAATAGTACAAATGTCAATAATGGAGGGGGGGCAGGGTTAGGGTATGGGAGAATTTGAGTTTTCTTTTTTATTTTTATTTCTTTTCTGGAGTAATGAAAATGTTCTAAAAATTGAAAAAATATTGATTGTGGTGATAAATGCACAAATATATAATGGTACATGAACAATTGATTGTACACTTTGGATGATTGTATAGTATGTGAATAATCTCAATAAAATTGAATTTAAGAAATTTGAAAGGCTCAAGACTGGGTTTATCAACCTCAGACCTACTGGCATCTTGGGTCAGATAAGACTGTTGGGGAACTGTCTCATACATTGTAGAATGTTTAGAAGCATCCCTTGGCCTCTACCCACTAAATGCCAGTAGCACCTCCCACCAATTGTGACAACCATAAATATCACAGACATTTTCAAATGTCCCCTGGAAAGGAAAATCACCCTAAGTTGAGAACCAATGTTCTAAAGGAAACATTGCATCCCCTGACTCTAGAGCTTATTTGGAGCAAGTCAGAGTTCCTAGAGCTGTCAGGCAAAACAGAGAGAAAGCCTCCCTTTCAATCTCATTTTCACTCTGCCCCTCTTTGACTTAAAACTCCAGAAATCCAGAATATTTCCCAGACCATCCTTTGCAGACACTGTTCTCAGTTTGTATGCCCTAAACTTAATGGGAATGTATCTAGTCTTTCACCATTGTATCTGATTTGAGCTAGCTTCTTAAAATTATGCAAAGAAAGTATCAATTTAAATCAGTTTATTTTCAGTTGCAAGAAATAGAAAACCCAAAGAGAATTAATTAGCTTGTGTAAAAATAGCCCAATGGTGGGAAAAGCTTCAGGTGCAGTTTGATCAGGGTTCCCACTTCATTTTTCTGTAACTCTGTACTCTATCCTCCTTTATCTGCTGGCTTTGTGGAAACAGAAGAAGAGAAAGCTTCTCTTTCCCCAATCTCTGAAGAAAAAAGTCCTCATGTTTACTCTGATTTGGCCTTTGAGGTATCATTGTCTATATCTAAACCAATCACCATGATCATAAAAAAAATGCCTTGCTGAACTCCTGTCTATCCTTAGCTATTCATCATGGCAGTGGAATCATACTAATCAATTTGGGGGCAATCAGGATCCTCCCTAGAGCTGGGCTGGAGTCAGTTCAACCCAAACCCTTGGTCACCGACAATGCTAGAGAAACACACTAGCTATTCCCATTATGAAAGGATTTTTTTGTAAGTTTTTAATTAGGGATGAATAGTGAATTCAGTAAAAATTATTTTTTTCATGTCTAATGAGTTGGCCCTCTGGAGTTTTCCCCTTTGACATATTAATATAACATATGATATTAATAGATTTCATAATTTTAAAATGTCTTTGATTTGGGAGAATAATCCCACTTGAATGTGGTTTTATTCTTTTAATAAGCTGTGGAAATTTCTGCAATTCTTTTATTTAAGATTTTTTTAATGGTTGCTGTAGGTGAGATTGGTCTGAAGTTTTCTAGTATTGTGCTATTTTTGTCAAATTTTATCAGTGTCATGCTAGTTTATAAAAAGAATTTGGAAGTCATCCTTACTCTTCTAGAACTTCTCTAGGAAAAGTTTTAAATAGTATATAATCATTTGTTACTTAAATGTTTGAAAGAATTCACATTTGAGACCATTTGGATCTGGTGTTTTTGTAGAGTGGTTGCTTTTTTATAACTTTCTAAGTGCTTTCCATTGTTTTTGGTCTATTTAGATTTTCCATCTCTAATGGAGACAATTTTGATCATTTATAGTTCATTAAAAAAAAAACAACTCTATTTCAGTGAGTAGTTGGCTTCCAGGAAAGACGGTGGAATAAGGAGCTCCAGAACTCAGTCCTTCCACCAAACAACTATTAAACAGGGAGGAACTGTCCACAACAACTGCTTTGAAACTCCAGAGGCCAGAAGAACACTGTATAGCATCCAGGGAAGAGTGGGAGGAAGAGGCTGATAAATTACAGTAAAGAACTGTAAATTGCTCTTTCCATGAGGCAGCTACCACCACCCATCCCCCACTCTCATGGCGGGCTGCCATAGAGTCTCATCCCTGGCTTACAGCTGCTGACAGAAAGGGACATAAAAATCCTCTCCCCCAAGAGCAGGGGCTTTTGATTAGCAAATTTGGATTGCTGGGTCCCAGCACTAAGGGCAGCTATTGTTTCAACCTACCATGGACAGGGGCAGAGGTGGTAGAGATTTAAAGATGCAGGCTTCCTCAGAGCTGCAGGGGAAGGTCAGCTGAAGGGCTGCAAGTGCCAGGCAAGCCAGGAAAGTTCAGCTCAGGGGAGCCATCGGAGAAGCTTTTGGTGCCCTTCCTGATTCCTTCCATGGGGCACTTTTGAGCTGGTCTCTTCCTGCTTCATGGGTCCCTGGCCTTGTTTTGGCTGGGAAAGACTGAATTGGGAAAGTCCTCCCCAGAGTGACCCTCCTCCCAGAATTGTCCCTCCAGGCAAACCAGCATGAGACAACAAAAGGAGTATTAAAAACCATAGAGGTGACAGTCTTGGACAATGGCCTGCCAGTTTTAGATAGCCAGGAGAGGGAGGTTTGTCCCCTGGGAAACAGAGGGGCAACCAAGCTCCTGTAAACAGGGGCACTTCAAAACAAGCAACAAGCAGAAGCCCAGGACAAGACAGTGGCCCAGTAAGATGGGAAAAACCCTACACAGTGCATTCACCTTGAGCAGATCTTCCAACAGTTGGGCTGAAGCTCAAGAAAATCTCTTGTCTTGTCACTAGCTGGTTACAAAACCAGCAAACAGACATCCCATGGAGTGAATTCCAGAGTTAACCTTTTAAACTATTAAAATATACAGTACATAAAAAAAAAAGTTCAAGACAAACAAATGAAAATGACAAGAAAAGACAAAGAAAATGATGGTCCATCCAAAGGCAAAAGATAAAAATATAGGAAACACCAACAAAGAAGACAAGAATGTGGACATATCAAATAAAGCCTTTTAAAAATGATCTTAAAAATGCTTAAGGAGATGAAGAAAATTACAGAGGAAGAACTACAGGATATTAGGAAAACAATAAAGAAACAATATGAGAGTCTAAGTAAAGAGACAGAAATTTTAAAAAGGAACCAAGCAGAACTACTGGAGTTGAAGACTACAATAACTAAAATGAAAAATGCCTAGGGGGGTTTCAAGAGCAGAGTGGAGCTGGCAGAAGAAAGAATCAGTGAACTTAAAGACAAGACACTTGAAATGAATCAAGCTGAGGAGCAAATAAATAAATAAATAAATATTAAAAGCAAAAATAGTCTAAGACAGCTACAGGACACCATCAAGCACACCAATGTACATGTTATGGGAATTCCAAAAGGAAAAGGAAGAGAGAGACAGAAGGAATAGACAAAGAAATAATGACAGAGAACTTCTCAAACTTAACAAAAGAATATGCACATCCAAGAAGCTCAGAGAGCACCAAACATGAAAAACATGAGGAAAAATACACCCCATAAAATATTAATTATACTGTCAAATGCACAAGACAAGGAGAGAATTCTGAAAGCTGCAAAAGAAAAGCAACATGTTGCACACAAGGGAATCCCAATAAAATTGAGTTGATTCCTTATCAGAAACCATGGAGGCAAGAAGGTAGTAGGTTGAAATACTGAAAGTGAAATACTGAAACTGCCAGCCAAGAATTTTATGTCCAGTGACACTCTCTTTCAAAAATGAGGGAGAGATTGAGACATTCTCAGGCAAACAAAAGCTGAGGGAGTACGTCTCTACTAGGCCCGCCCTACAAGCAATGCTAAAGGGAATTCTTCAGACTGAGGCAAAAAGGACACTAGACAATAGTTCAAAGTGGCATAAAGAAATTAAGACCTGTGTTAAAGTAAACATTTGGGTAATTATATAAATGCCAGTATTATTGTATTATATTATTTGATATGCAATTCTACTTCTTACTTCCTATAGGTGCTAAAATGTATTAAAAATAATGAAAAATCTAGGTTTTTGGACATACAATGTACAAAGATACAGGTGGTAACAAGTAGCAAAACATGGTGGAGAGACAGAAAGGTATAGAAAAAGTATATGTGCATCCTATTAAAGTTAAGTTGGTATCAAACTGAATATAATTGTCATACATTTAGGATATTAAATTTTAACCCTATGGTAACCCCAAGAAAGACAGATGAAAAATCTATCCAGATAGAAATGAGAAGGCACTCATTATGGTACAACACAAGAAAGCAAATAAACATAAAACTAAGCTTTAACGGAAGTGAGGGGCAAAAACAGTATAAGACTTATCAAAGGCTAAATAGCAAAATGGCAAAAGAAAGACATGTGTTATCAGTAGTGACTTTAAATGTAAATGGATTAAACTCTCCAGTCAAAAGGCAGAGATTGGCAAAATGGATAAAACAACAACAACAAAAAAGCATGACCCAACTATATGCTGTCTGCAAGAGACTCAACTTAAAGCCAGAGATAGGAGTAGGTTGATGATGAAAGGATGGAAAAAGTATACCATGCAAGTAGTAACCAAAAGAGAACTGGGGAGGCTATACTAATATCAGATAAAATAAACTTTAAGTCATAAACAGTTATAAGAGACAAAGGTGATCATTACATACTGTTAAAGGAGATAATGCAACAGGAAAGATTTAACAATTATAAATATATATGCACCTAATAACAGAGCCCCAAAATACTGACAGATGTGAAGGGAGAAATTGACAGTTCTATATTAATAGTAGGAGACTTTAACACACCACTCTTACTAACGGATAGAACAGCTGGCCAGAAGATCAATCAGGTAGTACAGGACTTGAATGATACACTAAACCAACTAGACCTAACAGACAGATATAGAACACTGCACGCAACTAAAACAGAATACACATTCTTCTCAAATGAACATGAATCATTCTCCAGGTAGGCCATATGTTGGGTCAAAAAACAGGTCTCAATAAATTCATAAATATTAAAATCACACAATGTATATTCTCCAACCACAATAGAAGGATGCTAGAAATCAACAGAGGGAAAAGGGAAAAATTCACAAATATGTGGAAACTAAACAACATATTGTTAAACTACCAGTGGATTCAAGAGAAAATCAAATGTGAAATTAGGAAATAGTTTGAGATAAATGAAAATGAAAATACAGAATACTGAAATTTATGGGATGCAGCAAAGACAGCATTGAGAGAGAAACTTATACTTTAAGAAAGAGGAAAGAATTCAAATCAGAGATCTAACCACAAACCTGGAAGAACTGGAAAAAGAAGAGTAAACTAAACCCAAAGTAAGCAGAAGGAAGGAAATACAAAGATTAAAACAGAGATAAATGAAATAGAAAAAAGAGAGAAAAAGAGAATCAACGAAACCAAAAATTGGTTCTTTGAAAACATCAACAAAATCAACAAACCTTTAGCTAGAATGACAAAGAAAAAAGAAAGAGAGGATACAAATAATGAAAATTGGAAATGAAAAAGGGGGCATTACTACCTATCCCTTCAAAATAAAAAGGACTGTAAGTGTACTACAAACAACTCTCTGCCATTAAAGTAGATAACCCAGATGAAATGGACATAGTCTTAGAAACACACAAACTACCTACATTGACTCAAGGAGAAACAGAAGATATTAACAAACTAATTACTAACAAAAAGATTGAATCCTGTAATCAAAAAACTCCCAACAAAGAAAACCGATGACCAGATGGTTCCAAAGAGGAATTGTACCAAACATTGTAGGAAGATTTAACTCCAATCTTCTGAAACTCTACCAAAAAATTGAAGAAGAGGGAACACTCCCTATCTCGTTCCACAAGGCCAACATCTCCTCATACCAAAGCCAGAAAAAGATACATGAGAAAAGAAAACACAGACCAATAATATTATGAGTATAGATCCAAAAATCCTCGACAAAATACTAGCAAATCAAATGCAACAGCATATTTAAAGAATTATACACCATGGTCAAGTGGGATTTACCCCTCATGTGCAAGGTTGGGTCAACAAGAAAATCAATTAATGTAATACACCACTGTTAATAGAATGAAGGAAAAAGTCACATGATCATCTCAATCAATGCAGAAAAGGCATTTGACAAAATACAGCACCCCTTCTTTATAGAAACACTTAGAACACCAGGAATAGAAGGAAACTTCCCCTATATGATAAAAGGAATATATAAAAAGCCTACAGCTAACATCCTCCTTAATGGTGAAAGACTGAAAGCTTTCCCTCTAAGATCAGCAACAAGACGAGGATGCCACTGTCACCACTGTTATTCAACATTGTACTGGAAGTTCTTGTCAGAACAATTAGGAAAGAAAAAGAAATAAAAGGCATCCAAATTGGAAAGGAAGAAGTAAAACTTTCCCTATTTGCAGATAATATGATCCTATAAACAGAAAATCCTGAAAACTCCACAAGAAAGCTTCTAGAGTTAATTAAATGAATTCAGCAAAGTGGTGGGGTACAAGATCAAACCCCAAAATCAGTAGTGTTTCTACACACAAGCAATGAACAATTGGAACAAGAAATCAAGAAAAAAAATCTATTCACAATAGCAACTAAAAAATGAAATATCTAGGAATAAATCTAACCAAGGATGTAAAGGACTTGTACATGGAAAACTACAAAACGTTGCTAAAATAAGTTAAAGAAGACCTAAATAAATGGAAACATATTCTGTATTTATGGATTGGAAAACTAAATATCATTAAGATGTCAATACTACCCAAAGCAATTTATAGACTCAATGTAATCCCAATCAAAATTCCAACAACCTTCTTTGTAGAAATGAAAAAGCCAATCATTAAATTTATATGGAAGGGTAAGGGGCCTCAAATAGCTAAAGCCATCTTGAAAAAGAATGAAGTTGGAGGACTCACATGTCCTGATCTTAAAACTTATTACAAAGCCACAGTAATCAAAATAGCATGATATTGGCACAAGGATAGACATGTGAATCAATTGAATATAATTAAGAGCTTAGAAATCAACCTTCACAATTATGGCCAACTGATTTTTGAGAAGGTGGCAAAGACTACTCAATTGGGAAAGAATAGACTCGTCAACAAATAGTGCTGGGAAAACTGGATCTCCATTTGCAAAAAAAAAAAAAAAGGAGGACCCCCTACCTCACACCATATACAAAAATCAACTCAAAATGGATCATATACCCTAAATATAAGAGCTAGAAGTATCAAACTCCTATAAAAAACTATAGGGACACATTTTCAGGATCTTGTGTTAGATGATGGTTTCTTAGATTTTACATCCATAGCACAAGCAACAAAAGAAAAAAATAGATAAGTGGGACCTCATCAAAATCAAAACTTTTACTCCTCAAAGGACTATATCATGAAAGTAAAAATATCTGGAATTAAACAATGAGAGAAAATATCTGGAAACCGCATATCCAATAAAGGATTAATAGCCAGTATATATAAAGAAATCCTTCAACTTAACAACAAAAAGACAAACAACCTAATTTAAAAATGGGTAAAAGATGTGAACAAATATCTCCTAAAAGAAGGTATACAAATGGCCAGAAAGCACATGGAAAATGCTCAGCATCATTAGCCATCAGGGAAATGCAATCAAAACCACAATAAGATACCATTTCACACCCATTAGAGGGGCTGCTATTAAAAAAAAAAATGGCAAATAACAAATGTTGGAGAGAATATAGAGAAACAGGAAAATCATCCATTACTGGTGGCCATGTAAAATGGTGCAGTGACTTTGGAAGATAGTTTTGTGGTTCCTCAGAAAGGTAAGTTTAGAATTACCTTACAACCCAGCAATCCCACTATCAGGTATACACCCAAAAACAATTGAAAGCAGGGGCTCAAACAGATATTTGCACACCAATATTCATAACTGCATTACTCACAATTGCCAAAATATGGAAACAATGCAAGTGTCCATCAATTGAAGAATGGATAAATAAAATGTGATATATACATGTGATGGAATATTATTTAGCCATAAAAAAGGAATGAAGTCCTAATACATGGGACAACATGGATGAACCTTGAAGACATAATGTTGAGTGAAATAAGCCAGACATGAAGGACAAATATTGTGTGATCTCACTGGTTTCAAACAACTAGAATAAGTAAACTCATAGAGTCAGAATCTAGAATATAGGTTACCAGGGGTGAGGTGGGGATAGGAATGGGAAGTTAAGGTTTCAAATATACAGAGTTTGTATTTGGAATGATGGAAATGTTTTGGTAATGGATGATGGTGATGGTGGCATATTATGAACACAATTAATAGCTCATATATGTATGTGTGTGTATATATATATATATACATGAATATGATTAAAAGGGAAAATGTTAGATTGTATATATGATAACAGAACAAATTTTTTAAAAAAATTCGTGGACCTACATTACATAAATAGTGGACCCCAAGTTAAACTGTGGACTTTAATATTATAGTTGTAAAAATGTGTTATCAGTTGTAATAAACATTCACACCAATGCAAGTTGGAGGGGAGGGTAGTATATAGGTATCCTGTATTTATGCATGATTATTCTGTAAACCCACAACTTCTCTAATAAAGGGGGAGAAAACTCTATTTCATATTGTCAAATATGTACTGAATTCTGCAAAATACTTTCTTTTTTAAATTTCTTCTGGATCTGTGGTTATTTTCCCCTGTTTCTAATATAGTGCATTTGAATTATTTCTTAATGATTTGTAAATTTATTTGTGTTTTCCTCCACATAAACCACATTTTAAATTTATCAGCTCCTAATTCATTAATACCTTTTCTTCTAATTTCCTTGGATTTATTTAGTTGATATTTCCTAACTTTTTGAATCATATGCTGAATTTATTTGTTTTAATTCTTTCTTGTTTAACATGCTCCTAAATTGCAGGGTTTGACTAAGTAAACAAGGTATTCCAGATATCAGATTCCAAAGTGGATGACAGATGGATCACCATGCAGCATCTTTAAAGAAGGTCATCAAAGCTGGTTAGATAAATGACCACATTAATGATATAAAAGGAAGAGAGATGAGACTTGGAATAAATTTTTGAAGAGACTTTATTTGGAGAGAGCTGTGCCTTAAGTCAGACCCTATGCCTGGGGGGAGGTAAGGACAGTGCAATCTCCTGACCCCAGGCTAGTGTGGGGGGTGGATAGTTTAGATTAGTTTGTAGTTTCTCTGCTGTTGGGGGCACAGACAACTAGTGTCAGACGGACTGCTGAGGAAGCTAAAGAGGCTTGTGTCCACAGAATAGAGGGCTGTACCTAGAGAGTCAAAGGCTCCCCATCTGATGGGGAATGAAGGGAGACCAGCCAAAGAAGAAACTGTCCAAGAATCAAGTGTTGCAGCAGAGAGAACCTGCAAAGGAATCTCTTAAGAAATCATGAAAGTGCTCATGTGAAAGAGTTATCTCTGACCACATTCCAGGTGCAATGTGCAATGCATGTGAAACCATTTTAGGATAGCTCTCATCCAGTGGGGATTTTCTGTGCCTCCTTCTTTCTCCTACTTTCCTTAGCTCCAAATCAAAATGGATTGGGGGTAGCAATGAGAAGGGAGGGGTCAGAAACATCTTTAATTACTTAAGACTGCATTGGTGCTCTAAAGTGATTATAGCCAACTTCAACAACCAAGAGTTCTCAGAAAGGTAGGGAGAATGCTCAAGTATTCACTGAGTGTTGGAAGAACCACCCCAATCTTGCTGATGTAAAGGGACAGTCAAAAATAAAGACGATTTCTGATTAAATGAGTCCTGCTGGTTCAGTCTACTGCTGGCCCTTGTTCACATGCATAAGGGTGTCAAGGGTAACAATTTCCTCCAAGCTCTATTTCTAAGCACCAATATTTAGTATTTCCATTATCATATATTCCTAGCTTCCAGTTTCAGATTTAATTTATTCTTTGACCCAGGAGTTATTTATGAGAGTTTTTCTTTCATTTCCAGGTGGTTGATTAGTGAAGGATGCTATTATTTTGAGTTTCTAAGTTTGATTATATTATAGTCAGATAACAAGGCCTAGGCAATGGAGTCACAACATACATAAGGGTTAAGTTCTAAAGATAGTGTGTAAGGGATTGTGCAATGGTTGTGAAAGGATAAAGCTTCTCCAGGGCTCAGGCTAATGAGCCAGCATGACTTTCAAGTGGTAGCAGCACCAGCTTCCTGGGAAGCTGGCATCTCATGGCCCCAGCAGAACTGGTCTGATGTGGCTGTCCAGTTGCCATAGGAAGACCCCCAGGCCCTGGCCAGTTCTGGGGCTGTGGGGACTGGGTGCTCCAATAGTAGACCACTGATCCATATGGCTGTAGGCATCAGAGCTTGAGGAAGACATAAATATTCCCTTTATTCTACAAATGGGAGACTAGAATCCAGTTACAAGGGTGAGTCGGAAACCATGCTGGGTCTCGAGTCCAGACTAAGGATATTCCAGGCCTGGGCTTTGCAACTGGAATCACTGTCCTGTACCATCGGAACCAGCTCAGTCAAGAGGCCCTTTTACCAGAAAGCTCAGAGGACCTGGATAAGTGTGTGCACAGCTCACTTTACCATCACCTTGAGAACACCCCAGGGGGCTGAGGCAGAGTAGGAAGAGAGAAGCAATTTGGGATTTGGGGTGTGCATCGTAGGGAAAGCCACACCCCAGAGGCCAATGTGCCTGGAATTGTGGGAAATCTACCCAGGCTTTGTGTCCCCCTAACACCCCCTAGTTCCTAACATCATTTGTGGGCTTTCTCTTCATGATTCATTCAATCATTAAATCACAAACTGATTCCTGGGCACCCACACTGTGCCACACGCAGGGCTATGCAAAGATGATGCAGCTGTAGACAAGACAGGCAGGTTCCTGCCCACACGGAGCTTGCAGTCAAGTGGGGCATTGCCCGCTGGTGTATGTGGCCTATGGGATTCCAGGAGAAGCATCTTTTTTCTGACATTGACCGTCCTGGGACCAAGGCAGGCCATGACCCTGAGAGCCATGTTCCAGGTCTCCCAGAAGGACCGGCCAGGACACGCAGGCTGGCTCCTGGAGTAAGAGAGCCCACCAGCCTGAGGTCAATGTCTGCTGGGGAAAAAGCCCCACATGCTGAGAGACCCTTCCCATGGTGTCCTCGGCACATAGCCCCACACCTGGAACCTACCAGGGGCTCAGGAACTACCTGTTACATGAAAGAGTGAAGGAGGAAATGCAGTTAACTTCCCTCCCCTTTGGTTTCTTCTTTTGCAAAATGAAGGGCACTGTAGAGATCAGATGAGGAAGCAGCTGGGAATGATCTTGGCAGAGTGTTGCGTGCTTCTGAACTGATACAGAAAGCAGATTCAAAAGGGCTTCAGGAGAGCTGATGAAAGGCTCCCCCCAGAAAGGAGGAACACACAATGGGAAATGCAGATTCCCCTGCTGGGGTCTGAAACTCAACTGCACAAGAAAAGGAAGCCCCAAAGTATCCAGGCCAGGGTAGAGGAGGTGGGGGAGGTGCGTGGTCAGGGAGTGGAGTGAGGGCAGAAACGAGGGGGTGGCGAATAATTTTCAGTGTGACCTACGTCTGTCAAAGACCTCATGAAATCTTAATAATGGTGATGATGATAGCTAACATATATTGAATGCTCTCTCTGTGCCAAACACTGTGCTGAGAACTTTAATGCACATCTCATTTCATCCTCCTAGAATCCCATTAATTCATTCATTTATTCATTCATTCATTCTTCTTTCTTTCATTTATTATGTAAATATTTATTAAGAGCTCACTATATGCTAGGCACTGAGGGTTGAGCAGCAAACAAAACAGATCCTCCCCTCATGAAGCTTATGTGCTGGTGGCAGCAGAAAACAAACAAGTAAAAACTAAAATGTTTATGTGCTCGGGCGGTAAGTGTGATAGACAAAAATTAACAAGAGAATGGGGGTAGGTAACACAGGGGTGGGCAAAGCACTATTAAACACCATCACAAGGAAAGGCCTTCCTGGAATGGTGACATCTGAGCAGCTCCTGAGGAACAGTGGGGTCGGGGGGGGCACATAGATATTTGAGAGAAAGGAATTCCAAGCAGGGGGAACAGCAGGTGCCAGAGCTTGAGGCAAGCATATCGGGCGTGATCAATCCACAGCAAGCAGACCAGGGTGGCTGGAGCAGATGGGGTAGGCAGAGAGTGGCAAGGCAGGAGGGCAGCCCAGCAACTGGGGCCAGATGGGGAAGGGCCTTCCAAGTCCTGGTAAGGACTTTGGCTTCTGCTTTGCATGAGATGAGAAGCCACTGAAGGCACTATCCGAGGAGCGATGTGATCTTAGTTCTTAACCAGAGGTTTGCTGGGTTGAGAATAAACTGAAGGGGGACATAGACAAGAACAGAAAGACCAGTTAGGAGATTGCTGCAGTCATCCAAGAAAGAGGTCTTAGTAGGTTTGGACAGGACATGGTGGCCGGGAGGCTTGGTGAGAACTGGTCCGAACCTGGATCAATTTTGAAGACCGAACAGAGTCAACAGGACTCGCTGATGGTGAGAAAAAGAGGCATCAAGTTTGGTGCTGTCAACTGGGAAATTACAGACTGAGCTGCAAGGCAACAAAAGCATTTATTTAGAGTCTTGGAATTGCAATTTGGGGAGCACAGATTCAGGCAGCAACCCATACTATGTCCTGTCTTGGACCTTCCAAGCAAGGATTTTTAAAGAAAAAGGTAATATAAATTGTAAAGAATCATGAGTGGTGGATATTTGGGGCTTTCCAAATATCCTTGAAGTTTAGACAGTTTCCTGATTTCATCTCGTGGTTGGTTCCTGGCATCCAGCTGTCCTCAGAAACACTGTTACATTGGTTTTTGTGTACCTTGGTAGTTTGTGATATTTGGCTTAGAGATGCATAACTTCCTGAATGGTCACCCAGTACCATTTGGAATCTCTTAGCCATAGTAACTTCATTTTGCTCTATCTCTTTTCTCAGTGCTGGGTTCTGAGCTGGTATACTGGAGGGAGAGGCTTGCCAGTCTCTGAAATGGGAAGATGGCAGCAGGGGCAGGGTCCACAGAAGGAGTCTGGGGCTCAGGCTTGCAGGTATTAAACCTGCCAGTGGAGATGCTGCAAGGACATCTTCAGCTCAAGGGAAGTCTGGGCTGGGGGCATCAGCATCCAGATGGTATTTAAAGTTGTGAGACTGGGCCAGGACCTTAGCAGACATTGAGCAGAATGGTGCAGACCCTCATTACTGGATGATATTTCCGAGTGAGAGAGTGTAGGAAAAAAGAGAAAAAGCCTGCAGACCAAGTCCTGAGGTATGGCAATGGCCACCAAAGGTATCCCACCCTATCCCTGGAATCTAACTCTTAATGGAAAAAGGGCCTTTGCAGAGGTAAGTTAAGATCTTGAGATGGAAAGATCCTGGCTTATCCATGTGAGCCCTAAATATAATCATGAGTATTTTTAATGGAGAGGCAGAGGGAGGTTTGACAGATTTGAGAGGAGACGGCATCATGGAAGGCAGAGATTGGAATGCTGCAGCCATGAGCCAAGGAAGGTTGGAAGCCACCAGAAGCCAGGAGAGGAAGGGAATGGATTCTCCTCTGGAGGCATCAGAGGGAGCTCAGCCCTGCCAACACCGGGATACCGATTTCAGACTTCTGGCTTCCACGTTTGTGAGAGAATAAGCTTATGTTAATATAAGCCATTAAATTTGGGGTGATTTGTTATAGCAGCCACAGGAAACTAATACAGAGGCCATTGGGGATGGTGAAAAGTGCAATTAGTAAGGTAAACATTGTCCCAACTGTACAGATGACGAAGCCAAATTCCCCAAGGTCACCCAGCAGGTAAGTGGCAGAGCAGGACTCAGCCCAAGCCTGCCAGGTTCTGAAATCCAAACCCTTAGCCAATGTCTTAGCTGTCTCTCTCGGTAGACACCCAGGGTCCAGCATTAGGGAGCTGACTGTTCCCCACTGCCCAGCACTGCTCAACATGCTCTAGGAGAATTCCAGCCAGAGCCCAGCCAAACACTCTGAGGGACACTGGCTGCTGGTGAAGAAGCAGTGAGGGGGGCACCCTCCTGTGTGGCACAGTGCAAACCTCTAAGCCCTCCTGGGAAACATCTAGACTGTAGGTCACAAGCCATAAATGGTGAAATCTTCTGATGTAACAAGGCTTCCCATTGAAATCTTTCTCAAGGAAAACACATTCAAAATGCCCATCACAGCACTGGTTATAAAAACATGAAAATAGAAACAATACAAGTGCCCAGCAGTATGAACTTGGTTAAATGAGTCAAGAGGTGGGAGAGCACACATCCTTTAAAAATGATGGTAATAAAGATTATGAGGAAACTTGAAAAACAATTCTGGCATCATGTTAAGTGGAGAAAGGGGTAAAAGATATTTGAATTTCCAGTTGGACACTGTAAAAAAACATATAGAGGAAAAGACAGTAAAGAATATACCAAAATATGAATAGCAATTGGATTAAAATGCAAATTTAGAATTTTTTCCCCTTGTAACCAAATTTTCTAGATTATCTTTATAATATACAATCTGTATTATCTTTTTAATCAATTTTTATCTACATAAGAAGGGATGTTTTTTAATCAATTTTTATATACATAAGAAGGGATGTTTTTAGCTATATAACTTACTTTTAAGAACCAAACCAGAATGATAAAAACTG
Organism: Choloepus didactylus; assembly: GCF_015220235.1. Taxonomy (NCBI): domain Eukaryota; kingdom Metazoa; phylum Chordata; class Mammalia; order Pilosa; family Megalonychidae; genus Choloepus; species Choloepus didactylus. Next base: position 12,767,450 of record NC_051324.1, read on the forward strand.
TTGAGACCACATCCCGTAAATGATTCAGGAACTAGGAACATTTATTCTGGGGCTGAGCAGATTAAGGGGGTCTTGATGAAAGTATTTCAGCACTTGAGTGCTGTCATTTGTGAGAAAAATTAATCCTAGTCTGTGTGACACCAGAGAGCAGAAAGAAGACTCATAGGGAAACATCTCTTCGTTCAGCATAACCAAAAATTGGCCAAGAGTAAAATTCCCAATAATAGCCTGGGCTGATGACAAGGTGAGGTTGGGATCCTGTCTCTGGAGTTCTTCTGATCGAGTTCAGAGCCATGGTTCTCTAATATGAAGAAGGAGGTTAAGAGATGTGGAAGAAAATCAAGCTGTGGTGGAAAGACAAACAGGTGATTGAGAGGGGGTCAGAAGTCTCAGTGGACTGGGGCTCCTACAGCTGGGGCCACCCCTCATTCCCAATGGGTTTCATCAAGAGAAACTATATTTGGGGGAACCCCAGAGAAGATAGGAGCCAGAAGGACCCTCAAGGCCAGTCAGGCTAACATCTCACCACCTTCACCGGCGAGTAAATAGAGACTGACCTAGTGTACGCCTGGGGTGTATAGAAGATCTGCTTAGACCTGGTTGAGTCCCAAACATAGGTGAGCTGGCTGTCAGGCCACCCAACCAACCACCACAGGGGCCCTCATTTTCCCACCCCTGCACCACCCATCATTTCTTTTTCTCCCCAGATGGCAGGACAAACTCAACAAGGGCCACAGACCTGCCTGGAAAAGTAGAACGAACATCAGGGGTCACAACGAAAAGCAGCTATTCCAGTCTCACTTTGTTCTTTGAATCTCTCATATACACAAACACAATCGTTTTTCTGAGAAGAAATTAATGACCCCTGGGCTAATCATTGTTCTTTTACTCAGGTGACAAAAAACACTAGTGATCACTCTGGTTTCATATAAAATCAATATTTGATTGAAGGTGACATTTGTTTTGAAATAATGAAATGTCTTTCGGAGCCCAGGCACCATGCTGCCCCAAGGTGAGAGTGGAGCACGTCTCTCTTCATATTTCATTTCGGGGAAAATGCCCTCCTGTAATGAAAACCATTGTGTCTGTGTCACGGGCAGAGCCGAGGGAGCCGCTGAGTTTCCTGAGGAGCCAATCAATAAAATCCATCAGACGTGCTGCATTCTTGAAGCACTTTCTCTATTCCTTTATCTGGGAGCTGGGAGTGATTATGTCAAGATTTTTTTTTCCCAAGGACTCCGGGAAAATGAAACAACTTTCCATCCAGTTCTCTCTCATGAAGGGCTTTGGTTTCTTCAAATGCCTGTGCTTACTTGAGCCTCGGGGCAGCCTCGGGGTCACTGGGATGAGTTTATCATTGGGCACACATATTGTGCAGCCGCAGCAGCTCCTCAGGATGGGACTCCCAGCCTCTGGCTGAAGGCGACGTGGGGAAGTTGCCAGAGGAGGCCACTCTGACTTCTGAGACCCATGGCCAAGAGCTGATTTCATGTCTCAAAGGCCTTGAAACAAGTGCACCAGCAATTTTTGGCATGATGAACCATTCCTAAAGAAACTGAAGGATGAAAACATCCTTGCAAAATCCCCTGCTCTTTAAAACTTTGTTCAAGGTAATTGTAGACTCACATGCAGTTGTAAGAAACAACACAGAGACATCCCTGTACACTTTGCCCAGTTTCCCCCAATGAAAGCATTTAGCAAAAATATGGTACAATACAGCATTAACACAATCCACTGATCTTATTCAGTTTTCCCTAGATTTACTTGTACGTTTTTGTGCGGAGTGTGCATGTGTGTGTTCTATACAATTGTATGACCTGTGTAGGCTCATGTCTATTATGTCACCATCAAGATACAGAACAGCTCCAACACCTCAAGGCTATCTGTTATTGCCCCCTTAGAGCCACACCGAGCTCCTCCTTCACCCCCACCCCTGCCATCCCTAACCCTTGGCGACCACTAATCTGCCCTCCATTTCTAAAATGTTGACATTTCAAAAATGTGATATATGTGGAATCACACAGCGTATACCTTCTTGGGGCTGGTTTTGTTCACTCAGTGTACTTTCATCCAGGTTTTTACATGGAACAGTAGACTATTCCCTTTCATTGCTGAGTAGTATCCTGGTATGATTGCACAGCATTTGGTCCAACCATTTGCCTGTTGAATAGTTGTTGACTATGACAAATAAAGCTGTCATGGACTTTGCATATCGGTTTTTGTGTGGATGTAAGTCCTCATTTTTCTGGGATAAACATCCAATTGCTGGACCATATGGTAGTCATCCATTTAATTCTTTAAGAACCTGCCAAACTGTCTTCCTGAGCATCTATACCATTTTACAGCCTCAGCAGCAATGTCTGAGGGATCCAGTTTTTCCACATCCTCACCAGAATTTTGTCTTGTCACCACTTTTTTTTTTTCAATTTTGAGTGTTCTGATAAGTGTGTAGTGATAGCTGATTGTGGTTTTAATTTGCATTTCCCTAATGGTTAATGATGTTGAACATCTTTCCATATGTTTATTTGCCTTCTGTATATCTTCTTCAGTGAAATGCCTATTTATGTGTTTTGCCTATTTTCTACTGAATTGTTTGGGTTTTTTTATTGTTGCCTTTTGCTCTTTATACACTCAACTCCACAGGGCAATTTTTTTTTCAAAACACTGTATGAGTTGTGTTTTTTCACATATATTTTTATTAGAGAAGTTGTAGGTTTACAGAAAAATCATGAAGAAAATACAGAAAAATACAGAGTCCCTGTATTAATTCACCACCCCTGATGTTATTAATACCTTGCATTAATATGGTACATCTGAAACAATTGAAAGGATATTATAACTGTCCTATTAACTTTAGTCCGTGAATTGCATTAGGGTTCACTGTTTCTTTTGTACAGTCCTATGTTTGTTTGTTTTCCTCCACAGGGCATATTTCACAGCAAACACAAACCATCATGTTAGTCTTGCCTCACAAGCAACTGTGCTTAAGGAGCTCCCCAGCCCTCCAAAGGAGAAAAGAGCAAGAAAGCTGAACTGCTCCCTTCTCCTCCCACCTTCCCTCCTCCCCGTGCATTACACCTGGGAAAGGGCTGCAATGAGCCTCATTGGAACCAGTTTGAAGCCCACTTCTGCCATGGATCTATTCGTGAGCCACGGCCCTTTCTTCCCTTCTCTGACCCTTTGTTTTCTCATCTGTAAAGGGAGGATGTTGAACTGAATGACTTCTAGCATCCTAGAGTCTGGTTTCCTTTCTGTCCCTGTCTCTGGGATGATGAGCCACCATGGAGCTCAACATCTCTGCAAAGAGGAAAAGTGCTGCACTGGGCACTTGCTGTTTGGGACTGCCCACCACCCATGCTCCCTCTTCCCGGTTGATGACACCCAGATTTTCAGGCAGGTGCCTCCTGTCCCCCATCCCCACATCCTGGGTGCTTCAGAGAAAGCCAACTCCATCCCCCAGCTCCTGTTCCCTCCCCAGCCAGGGCCCTTTGGCCAGCCCTCAGCAGTGCCCCCATCCTCCTGGAGACTGTGTCAGGGATGGGTGGCCATGTAATCTAAGGTGGCCAAAGAAGTTGAAGACCACAGATTTTGTTTGCTGATTGGAAGCAAAAAAATACCCTGTTCCCCAGTGAAATTAGATACTTTTTCCCCCAGACAGTACCCATCCCCCAAGCTGGCAGCCATCTTGGGACAAGGAGAGGGAAATCCTGCTGAGAATGAAACAAGTGTGGATGAGGTGGGTCATGGCATTGGAGGCCTTGGGATTCAGACTCACCTGAAGAATCTCTCCTCCCCCAGATACATCAGCTACACCAGCCAAGATATTACTGTTAGCTCATTTGAGTTGGGTTTTCTGTTACTGGCATCCAAAATATTTTGTGTGTATAGATGCTCTCCAGAAATCCTGACTCTTTGGGGTAATGTGGGGGCATCTTCCTGATTCCTGGCAGAGAAAACCTGCCTTTGAAAGTGCTGTTGATTACAGATGCTGACGTGGTCCCTTTTCTCCATCGGGGGCACAAACACCTTGCACCTGCAGCTCTGCATGATGTATACAGTAGCCAGTCCACCCCGGCCCTCTGTCTCTGGGAGGTCTTCAGCCACCCAATGGCAGTGTCCAACATTATTTATCTGTCCCAGTTCCCCACCATAAAGCAAGTGCCTTGGCAGATGGAACTACTCTCTCTGCCAGCGGGTAGCACAGGAGCAGAAGCATATTAAGGGGTTCAATACTGTTTACTGAATTAATTAACCTTGGCTTACCAGTCCATGCAATGGGCATGTCTTATCTCCAATGGATGCCCACACCTGGTTTTCAGTGCCAGCTGAGTAACTCTGGGGGATTCCCAGAACCTCTGTGAATTTCTGGTCACCACTTCTGCCCACTCAGTGCCAGAAACCATTAGAACATCTAACCCTTACAGCTGCCGTTGGCATGGGTAGAATGAGGGGTCTGAATTCTAAGGGTATTCAGACTATGGGTTTTGTTGGGGCTCAGTCTAGGGTCATGGCCAGGCTCCATCTGGAAGAGAGTGCTGTTTTGTTTTGCTTTGCTTGCTGACAGTCCCCTCTTCAGGTTGGGATTGACCCTATGGTTCTTTTCTCATTAGCACCATGTTCCAACCTCTGAACTAGCAGTCATTTCCAAAGTCAGCTCTGGGCATTTCAAATCTATGCATTGCCCCATTATGCTTCCAAAGGGAAGAGTTCCTTTAAAAACTAGACTGGTGTTTCCTGAGATGGGGCTTAAGGTCAATTCATCTGTGCTCCCCTCATGGGGCTTACACACAGAACAGTTGGCACTTTTTCAGTTTAATAGAATGAAGACTCTCTCCCCACACAAAGGCCAGGAGTTCATCATAGCCAAATCCAGTGATGGCTCTGTCATCTCCTGCATCTTCAGGTTCATGAATAGTTGGACACAAGCCATCTACTGGCAGATGCTGGGCAAACTACAGAGAACTGAACTGCAAATAATACCACCATAGCCACTGCTCTCACAGAGCATATAGTCTAGAGGAGAAAATGGCAAAAATAGCAATGAAATAATGGGGTAGCACAGGGTGCTGTGGAATCCTGCATCTTGTCAGATCCAGGAAGGCTTCCTGGAGGAAGTGGCATCTAAGATGAGATCTGAGGGATGAGTGGGAATTAGGCAGATGAATTCCATCTTGGCTAGCCCATTTACCAGCTATGTGGTCTTGGGTAAGTTACTCAACTTCTCTGAGCTTCAAGATTTCCAGAGGTATACTGGAGAACTCACCACCATTTTACTTTAAGGATGATGCAAGTTTTCACTCAAGAAATTGCTTAGATGAGATGCTGTCAAATAAGCACTTAGAAGAGAGTAAGTGTAGCAGCTATGATTATTTAGACAACAGCATGACTTGAGAGAGTTGTGAGCTTCTTTGGGGAATTTCCAGTTTGTGCTGTGGCTTTGGAGAACTGAGAAAGGCTGGCATCTTGCAATTTCAAACTGGGAGCAGCCATCCTCAAAGGAGAAAGCCTGGTCTGGCTTGGTGGGAGGCTTGGCCTGGCCAGGAAGGCCCCTGTGCCCCCCTCCCCTCACTCCCTCATGATCACTCTGGAAAACAAGATGTGTCTCCTTACAGCAGAGAAACACATAATATTGAAATTGCTCCCCTAATCTTTATGTGATTGCCTTCTCCGTGATAGAAATATTGCCTCTTGCTGAGTATTTATTGTCCACTTCTCTTCCAAGTATTGACTTTATGTCACAGTTTGATATACATCAAATCCTTTACGGATTTAATAAACTCCTCTGGTCAGCCTTCTGTTGTGAACACAATGAGATTTATGGTCGTCTTGGTGTAAAACCCTTTTTCCTTGAAATTTTCTACTTCCAGATATCAAAAGATAAGAAGGGAAGCATTTATCATCCTGGAAATCGTATCCCATGTCTGCCTGCTGGGTATTAGTCAGAAATGACTAGTGGTTAAAGGACTAAAATATGACAAATGTTTGACAGCTGGACGGCTGAGGCTGGAAGAAAAGCAGGGTTTAGAAAAAAAAACTCCTCCTCTTCCCCTCAAAAAGGATTTTCCTCCTCAATTAATCATAAGGGCACCTGGGGCAGGGAGCAGCCTAATTTGTTGGATGTGCGACTTTAGAAAGACTCAACCAAAGGGCTTTAACTAGCTGAGTCAATTCAGGATACATTTAGCAAGAACCTATTGCATACCAGGGGCTGCGGTGAGCCCTGAGCACCTACAGAAGAGCTCACAGTCTGATGGGGTGGGTGCAGGAGGCACCCGTGTGAACTAACTCTCCCTCTGGGTGCCCCCAGTTCCTTCCAGGTCCATCTCTGAGGCTACCGCTCCAGGGATATAATCACCTGCTTCCCTCTCTCTCCCTTAGACTCAATTTAGCAAGGGCAAGGGCAGACCAACCAATCTCTAAGGTGCCTAGTGTTTGCCAAATGCATAAACAAACAAATGAAGGAATGAATGAATGAACCTGACCTATAATTGTTCAGAAAAGGTGAAGACAGAAACAAGGAGACCATCAAGGAGGGTACTGAAATATATGGATTTGTTCATTATGGTATTTAGGGCTCTCCTTGATCCCCAGAGAAACTTCCTGGAAGGAAGCATAACTTTCACAAGCCATTTTCAACAATCAAAAGGGAGAAAAACCTCTTAAATGTTCTAGGTGCTTCACTGAAGAACTTATGGGAAAGCAAGAAGAAATAGGAAAGAGATTTATTGAGTCTTGAAGCCTCCCATTAAAATTAAATGCGGCGAGGAAAGTGGGTTTCCACATTTAATTGTCTTTCTCACAGTAACTACGTGTCAGTCTTTTCTAAAAGCCTATTAATTCTGTAATTTAGTGCAGCGAGAGCAGAGAGATCGACAGAGCCAGAGTGGGTTTTTTTCTCTTCTCATTGACTACCTGTCATCTGGCATGAATGTTAGGGTAGCTTTCTCCTCGAACACTCCAAACACCCCAAATCAAAAAGTTTAATTACCAAAAAAAATGCTTGCACATCAGTTAGCAAAATTGGGCTCCGTGACATTGTGTGTTATGATTTTAATTATAGGTAAAAATAATATTGCTCTGCAAAAGGGCCAAGTTGAAGCCAAGTCCTGGACAGACAGATGACTCAAGTGACTTTACTGTGTGGTTGGAGCTGCTTTAAAATAAAAAACTGATTTATTAATGTGGCCCCCAAATCCACTGAGCAACGAAAGTATTAGGCATCTTAACTTTTTAAAATTAATTAAATAATTTACTAGAAAAATCTTCACATCTTCATACAATGTGTAGTAAACAGACTATAATTTTTGCAGGAGAAATTATAATCTGACATGTATTTACTTACATGAGAAAACTTTTCAATATATCAGGTGAAAGGCCAAGGAAAATAATCCATACAGCATGATCCCAAATTTGTGGAAATAATGTACCTAAGAAAAATTGCATAACAGGGGAAAAAATCCAGAACAGTGTATGCTGAAATAGTCAATTATGGTCTTGCCTGAGTGGCAGTATTACAGTGATTTTTGTTTTCTATGGCATATTAACTTTTTAATCTATTATATGTGTTGTGAATATTTTTGCTCTCAGTCTGGTGTTTGTGTTCAAGTTTTATTTGTATGTCTTTGCTTTGTCAAAGGTTTAAATTTTTATGTCCTTAAGTATATAAATCTCTTCCTTCATATCTTTGAGGTTCTGTGTTTTGCTTAGAAGGCATCTCCACATCAAGATAATACAAATTATTCCCCTAAATTTTCTTTCACTCCTATCATAATTTGGTTGTTTTTTTAAAATTTAGCTTTTTATTCATTAGGGATTCATTCTATGTAAGGCATGCAATAAAGATCTAAAATTTATTTTGTTCCAAATAGATTACAAATTGCCCCAAACCATTTATTGACTAGGCTATTCGTTTGCCCTTGATTTAGAATTCTTTATATGTGTATAGAAAATTTCGTTAAAAACTTGAGTCTATTTCAAAATTCTCTCTTCTGTTCTATTGATTTGTGGATCCATTTCTGTGCCAATGTGTGGTGATTACTGTATTTATTTTTGTAGCATCATAGCACAATTGTAAAGAGCCGATGTTATGACATGACCCTGCATAAAAAAATTTGGTGAAAAATAATGCAAGAGAAAGATGAACACAAAATCCTTAAAAGCAGTTTCCTGGGGGTTGTGGGAAGGCAAAGAAATGGGACCAGGAAGAAATTTACAGTCATTTCTATGTTAAAGGCCATGTTCTAGTATTCAAGTTGGGGGCTGGCTGCTAGGGGCATGTTTTGTTTTTATGCTTTAAAACCAATATTATATCACATTTCCTCTTTTGTATAAATCAAATATTTCATTTTTAAAAGAGTAATAATGAAGGTGGGTTTCTGGTTCAAGAAACCTGATACTGTGCTAAAACCCCTAATTTTTGCTTCAAACTCAAAAATTGAGCAAAAAACACACATGCTTGTTCAAATATTAGAAAGAGATAGCACTACAGTTTTTTTTTTTAATAGAGATTGTTCACATACCATACAATTATCCAAAGATCCAAAGTGTAACATTCAATTGCCCATGGTACCATCACACAGCTGTGCGTCTATCACCACAATTAATTTTTTTTAAATTTTTAGAACATTTTCATTACTCCAGAAAAAAATGAAGGCAAAAAAAGGAAACTCAAATCCTCCCATACCCCTAACTACTCCCCCTTCATTATTAACTCATAGTGTTGGTATAGTATTATTTGTTAATGTCAATGAGAGAATGTTAAAATACTACTAACTGTAGTATATGGTTTGCAATAGGTATATTTTTCCCTATATGCCCCTCTATTATTAACTTCTAGTTATAGTGTCATACATTTGTTCTAGTTCATGAAAGAGATTTCTAATATTTGTACAGTTAATCATGGACATTGTACACCACAAGATTCACTGTTTTATACTTTCCCATCTTTTAACCTCCAACTTTCCTTCTGGTGACATACGTGACTCTGAGCTTCTCTTTCCACCACATTCACACAGCATTCAGCACAGTGTGTTATTCTCACAATGTGCTACCATCACCTCTAACCATTTCCAAACATTTAAGTCAACCTAGTTGAACATTCTGCTCATAATAAGGAACTGCTCCCCATTCTTTACCCTTGTTCTATATCTTGATAACTTATATTTCTTGTCTATGAGTTTACATATTATAACTAATTCATATCAGTGAGATCTTGCAACATTTGTCCTTAAGTATCTGTCTTGTTTCACTCAATATAGTGCCCTCAAGGTTTCTTCATCAACCCGTTTTTTTTTTAAGATGGTTTTGTTCAAACACCATACATTCTGTCCTAAGTAAACAATTGATGGTTCCCTCTATAGTCACGTATTTATGTATTCACCACCATCACCACTATCTATATAAGGACATCTCCATTTCTTCCACAAAGAAGGAGGAAGAGTCAAAGAGGGTAGAGAGGCAAAAGAAAAAGCAAAAAGAAAGAGAAAAAAAAACATGACAACTAGGAAGCAACAACAGGAAAGATAACAATAAACTAAAGTAGAATACTCAGACAACATTACCAATGCCAAGAATCCCATACCCCTCCCTTATGCCCTCTTACATGCATTTAGCCTTGGTATATTGCCTTTGTTACATTAAAGGAAGCATAATAAAATTTTTCTGTTAATTATAGTCTCTAGTTTGTATTGATTGTATTTTCCCCCAATACCTCCCTATTTTTAACATCTTGCAAGGTTGTCATTCATTTTTTCTCCCTCATGTAAAAACATATTTGTACATTTTATCCAATAGTTGAGCACTCTAGATTTCACTGAGTTACACAGTCCTGGTCTTCATCTTTCCTCTTTCCTCCTGGTATCCCACATGCTCCTAACCTTCCTCTTTCAACCATACTCACAGTTATTTTTGTTCAGTGTACTTACATTACAGTGTACTTACATTACATTACACAATTTTGCTCCAAACCTCTCACTCCTGTCTTTTCCTATCTGTCTGTAGTGCTCCCTTTTATATTTCCTGCAGAGAAGGTAACTTGTTCACAAACTCTGTCATTATCTGTTTGTCAGAGATTATTTTAAACTCTCCCTCATATTTGAAGGACAGCTTTGCCGGATATAGGATTCTTGGTTTGTAGTTTTTCTCTTTCAGTATCTTAAATACACCACATACTTCCTTCTTGCCTCCATGGTTTCTACTGAGAAATCCACACAAAGACCTATAAAGCTTCCTTTGGATCACTTTTCTCTTGCTGCTTTCAGGATTCTCTCTTTGTCTTTGACATTTGATAATCTGATTATTCAGTGCCTTGGCATAGGCCTATTCAGATCTATTCTGTTTGGGGTACACTGTGCTTCTTGGATTCATACTTTTATGTCTTTCATAAGAGATGGGAAATTTTCATTGATTATTTCCTCTATTATTGCTTCTGCCCCTTTTCCCTTCTCTTCTCCTTCTAGGACACACATGACACATACATTCATGCATTTCATGTTGTCATTCAGTCACCTGAGATGTTCATATTTTTCCATTCTTTTCCCTATCTGTTCTTTTGTATGTTGGCTTTCAGGTGCCCTGTTCTCCAGTTCCTGAGTGTTTTCTTCTGCCTCTTAATATCTGCTGTTGTATGTCTCCATTGTGTCTTTCATCTCTTGTGTTGTGCCTTTCATTTGCATAGATTCTGCCAGTTGGCTTTTCGAACTTTCAATTTCTACCTTATGTTTGCCCAGTGTTTTCATTATATACATCATCTCTTTTGCCATATCTTCCCTAAACTTTTTGTATTGACTTAGTATTAGTTGTTTAAATTCCTGTATCTCAGTTGAAGTGTAAGCTTGTTCCTTTGACTGGGCCATAACTTCATTTCTCTTAGTGTAGGTTGTAGATTTCTTTTGTCTAGGCATCTTGTTTCCTTGGCTACCCCAATCAGGTTTTCCCAGATCAGAACAGGCTCAGATCTCAGAAGGTGGAAATATTCAGTATCATGTTTCCCTGCGGATGTGTCATAGAAGATTGACAGACCCTGTGAGGCCTCTAGCCACTGTCCTTTTCCTAAACTGCCCAGCAGGTGGCATCTGTCAGCCTGTCACTCCTCGCTGGTGTAAGGAGGTGTGACCTACTTCATTTCTGTTTTGACTGTTATCCCCCAGGCTCTTGGGTCTGGTTCTGAATGGGAGGCTGGTAGAAGAGCTGGGCACCTCCTCCTTCCTCTTAGGGAAGATACACCCCCTAGGGAGTTATCATCTGCATTTAAATAGGTTCTTTGTCTCTCTGACTCTGCTATCTCTACGGTTGTCTGGGTCAGAGCACTGTGAACTGAAAATGGCTGTGGCTTTCTTCACTGATACTCCCAGGTTGAGAGAGAGAAAAAAGGACAGAAAGCCCCCCCTTCAGGGCCAGTCCACAAACCCTCCCAGCTTCACCTGATGGCCAGAGATTAACAACTAGTCCTCTAGGCTCCCCTTCCCTGGACAGAGAAGTCCTCTGGCTCTTTAAGGTCAGTCATCACTAAAAGTCTCTGTCTGCTTGTTGGGGATTTGTAACTTGTATGGAGCAGCCCATGTTTGTTAATTAAAACCCCAGTTGGAGCTGGACTGAGTATATTCACTTGCTCAAAGAGTGCTGCTTTCTACTACAGCAGGGTTTTGCAGTTCAGGCTGCCATGGGGGGGAGGGCACTCCTCTCTATGCCACCATATTCCCTAAGAGCCACCACTACCATTTTTAATAAATGGTTCCTAAAAGAAACATGGGGAAAAAAGGCAGCACAGCAGCAGAAAGTGGAGGCTAAAATCACACAGCCATATCTGGACTATAGGACATAAGCTCATCTCCCGATTGATGCCAAGGACTAGAAACCCACTTCCTGTCCACCAAGAGTATGTTCTTTTGTAGTAAAGAATTTAGCCTGCCCAAAGGAGATCCAGCCTTTGGCCTCAGCTTCTGGGAAGTAATCTGTAAACCCTTAGAATGTCATGTCTGAGTGGTGTGTTTTTGTTTGCCTGGGGTCCTTGAGCCACACCAGATAGTCTAATAGTTTAACAATGTGATTTGTGGTGGGGGTTTTGGGTCATGCAGTCTCAGCTTGACCTCCAGAGGGTCTGCAGACTGAGAGCAACTACACAGGGAGTCAACCATGCCTATGAGATGGAGTCCCAATAAAATTTGTGGCCGCCAAGGCTCAGGTAAGATTTCCAGGTTGGCAATACCCTGTGCATTTTTTTGCACATTATTGCTGGGAGGAGTTAATACTGTTCATGATTCCATTGGGGGGAGAACAACTGGAAGCCCTGCAATTGGATCCCTCCTGGATCCTGCCTCCTGCATCTCTTCCCTTGGCTGATTTTAATCTGTATCCTTCCATTAAACAATAACCACAAGTTTGGCTGCTTTCAGTAGCTCCATGAGTCCTTCTGGTGAATGGGGACTCTATCCCCTGAACTCTCCAGTGGTATCAGAAGTGAGGATGGACTTGTGGTCTGTCCCCTCATGCACACTCCTGGAGCTGGGTGGGGAAAGGACCCAGAGATGTAGGGCAGAGGTTGCTTAGGGATCTGCTCACCAGAGGCCAGCCCAGTTCAGGACACAGCAGATAAACTCACAATCAGGGAGGCACAAACAAGCTGAGGAAAGTCACCACCATGAAGGACTAAAACAATTCCCACAAATGAAATAACTGACATTTAAGGGAAAAGAGATCAAATAGAATACTGAGAAGAACTATACAAGTACCCTAACTCTTAGAGAGATAAAGAAGGGAATCACAAGCATGACACATGAAATAAAATGACAAAATATAAAAAGAAGTGGTTATGAAAAGGATCCAATTCTAAATCTTAGAAATAAAAAGCAGAGTTCATAAAATTTTAAAACTCAGTAGATAAACTGACAGAATGCTGGGCATAGCTGAAGGGTGAAATTTGGAACGCAAAAGCATAGCAAAATGAGACAGGTTTAAAGAGATGGAAAAAAGTTGAGAGACATGAAAATGACCCCAGAAGCTCCACTCTGGGTCTGACAGGAGTGCCAGAAGGATAAACAGAGGTACTAGGGAGCCAGTGCTTGAAGAGATAATAGCTGAGAATCTCTTGAGTCGTCAGATCTAAACTTCTACCAAGTGTTGAGTGGATAAATAGGAAATCTATAACTAGAGTCATAACAGTAAAATTCTAGAGCATAAAGAATGAAGAGAAAATCCCTAAGTAGAGAGATTACTAGAGAGGAATGAGAATCAGCCCTCCTTCAGGAGACCACATTGTTGGATGGTTGAGTGCAGAAAGCACTGCTGCCAAACTGCCTGAAGCTGATCTTGGCTCCATCACTTCTGTCCATGCAGCACTGATGACATTACTATGCCTCAGTTTCCTCTTCTGTAAAAAAGGGATGCTACTAGGGCCTCCCTTTTAAGGTTGCTGTAAGGACTTAATCTATGTAAAGTCCTTAGAACAATTCTTGCCACATATTAAGAGATTAATAAGCATTAGCTTCTATTAACTACATTAATTATTCTCAATATTATCAAATTTCTCCTAAGCAGCACTGGGAGTTGGGTTTAGCATGGTCCATGTTGCTGATGAGAGGCAGGAAGGGCTTCTCGAGGGACAGAGGAGAGGAGAGAACAGGATCTTGTATTTGCACATCACCCACCACGTTCTGGCTTTTCCCACGTCTCCTCGTTTCAACCTTGCAACACCTTGAAATGAGTAATGTTTATCATCATTTTTCAGAAGAGAAAACCAGGACTCTGATAGGCTAGAAGATTTATCCAAGGTCCCTTAGCTGGGAAAAAATGCAGCCAGTGGCCTCCAAAGCCAATGCTCTTGGTCAGCCCCATGGGAAGACAGAACCTGCAGGAAGCCCAGGTCCTAGTCTTGAGTGTGGTCCCAGAGCTTCTGCCTTTAAAAGCCCCTACCTGGCCTCAGAAGATGTAGCACTACAATATGGCAGGACAAAAATAAACCATCCTGATTTCTTACAACAGCTTCAATAAACTACATGACATTGTGAAGGATGTGCCAATATTTGTAATCTCCCTGACAAGTTGTTAAGTATTTATAGAAATATTTTTCTCCTGGCCCTGCTTAAGGAAAGTACTGTATCTAATTTCCTCGAGTCATGTGCTGGGGGAAATCAGAAAGATAATCTGTCATCATAAATAGCAATAAATAGTCACTCTGAAAGAGTTGCTTGTTTAGCAAAGTTGCTTGGATATTAACAGATTATCTTTCAATCTTGCCTTTATGGTGAAAAGCCCTGGGATGGGGTCACGACTGGGAAGATGCTGAGTTACAGAGATGGGGGAGGAGGATGCCTCAAGGCTGGGGACAGTGACTCCTGAGCTGAGGGCATAGGCACAGGATCAGAGTGGGGGAACACAGGATCAGACGATGGGAAGAAGGGCATCAGAATCAAGGGGGAAAGCTCTGCAGACCACAGACACAATGCAACAGGATCTTCAGTGTTTCTGTTTCAGGTGAAATGCAGTCTCAGTGAACTTGAGAATCAGAAGATCTGGGCTCCAAGTTTTTCTTCCACTGGGTGACTTTTGTTCAAACCTGATCCCCTTTCTGGGTCTCAGTCTTCTCCATCTAAAAAGGGATAAAAAGTTGAAGAAGATAATCTCTGAGGGCTAGTTCTGCTCTGACATTCTGTACAAAGAACCTGAGAAAGAGATGATGATAGCAAATGGGCATTAGTTCTGGCAGCCAGAGGTTCAGGGCCAAGCCAGACCTTTCTTGAGAGATTACTTTATCTGGATGTCCCTGCACAGTAGCCAAGAGATTGAAACACACACTCTCTTTTCTTGGAAAATATCTGTGGCTGAGTGGTCTTTCTAAAGGCATTATGGAATAAGAGAGAGGTACCCAACTGCATATTTTGTGAGAGTCAGGTCACAGTTGAAGAATAGAGTACTACTTGGGCCCTCCAAGATGAGGAGGGAGTTGGAGGCAGATCGTTGGCTCTGAGGCTGTTTAGCTTGGTGACAGAAAGATTCCAATGAACGTTTTCAGGATCTGCAAATCTCTGTGAGGTGAAACTAGTGACCCAAGACTCATCTTGAGCTAGGTAACCCCTGATGGGGACCAATCTCAGCTCTGTCTATGGAACAACTTGATAACTGTTGAGATGTCTAGAAATTGAATGAGCTGCTTCAGCTGGTAATGAGCTTCTCCATCCCTTGGGCCATGATGCAAGCAGAGATTCACTGACCACCTACTGGGGATGATGGAGTAGAAATTTCTACACCGAATGGGGTAACTGAACTAACTTACTCTAAGGAGGCTTCTAATTATAAAACTATGATTTTATTCCTGGGCTTCCCAATAGTTTTTTGATAGTTTGAGCTGTGTTAGGATATGGAAAAATTCATGTTGGTCCTCCAAGATGCTGACAAATTGAAGGTGGTCCTGTTCAGAGCAGGAGTTGGCAGCATGCCAAGAATCCTTTAGCCCCTCCCACCCCGGACCTCCCCTTCTCCCAGCCCTCCTAGTTTGCTAATCATCCCAGTCCTCCCAGCACAATCTTCCCTCTGTGCTAATCATCATCTGCCAGGTCAAGCATCAAAACAGAGAACCCAAATGAACAGAAGATGCTCAGGTTTAGGTGACTAGTGAAAAAAGGGTACCCTACAACACAACCCCACTAGATCTGCTCAAGGATGGTTTAAAGAGCTAAGAGGCATCAGCATGGAAAAGACAAAAGGAAGGCTCAGATCCAGCAGCAAGCAATTCCTAACTATCTTAGTCATGGGAAGATTGTTTTAAAATGTATAACTGCAGATACCTTTATATGTCTACATTAGGTTCTTGTTGACACTAGTGACTTTACAATTGGTCTAGAAGACCTCTGTCAGCAACATGGTGTTATGTCTTCTGGGCTCAATAGCCTCTTCTTTTTTTTTATTTATTTTTCATTATGGTATCATTCACATAACATAAAATTCACCATTTTCACCATTTTAAAGTGTGCAAATTGGTGGCATTTACTCTATTTACTATCTTGTGCAACCGTCACTGCTATCTAGTTCCAGAATATTTTCATAAACCTGTTAAGCCCTCACTATCCAGTTCCCCCTCCCCCAGCCCCTGGCAACCACTAATCCACTTTCCTTCTCTATGGATTTTTCTATTGTGGATATTTCATATAAATGGAATCATTATATATGTGGCCTTTTGTATCTGGCTTCTTTCACTTAGCATAATATTTTCAAGGCTATCCATTTTGTAAAAAGGAGTACCTCACTTCTTTTTATGGCTGAATAATATTCCATTGCATGTATATACCACATTTTGTTTACCCATTCATCATCTGCTGATGGATACTAGGTTGTTTCTGCCTTTTGGATCCTTGAAGTCATACAATGTTTTTCATCAGTCCTGCTTCACCTAAGCCTGGACTCTTGCCACAGAATCACAGAAAACCTGGGCTGAAAGGGCCTCAAGGATTCAACTCCCTTTTGCCTCCTTGAGAAAACTGAGACCCAAAGGGCTTGACTTGCCCAGGGGCCTCAAGGACTTGGTTTGATAAGCTCTTCTGAATTTAAGGAAGAAATCTCTGGGCCAAGAAGTTGACGACATGTGAAAGGAAATTAAATTTCTCAAGCTGTTGGTTTAAAGAAACCAATGAACATGTGGGATTGGAGAAGGCATGCTGCTTCTTACCAGCACCACCTGGCATCACTGAGAGGTTTCCATCTCAATAACAGAAGCAGTAGCCTCCAGACAGCCTGGCTGGTTATTTTGCACAGTTGTGCATTTGATCTCAATTCTTCAATTTAAAATAATTTCTTATTTCTCAAGTGGTAAGGTAAGGGTCCTTGGGACCTGGAGTTCATAACAAAATCCATCTCTTGACCAAACACATTGGGTATTTATAATGACTGACCTCACCTGTGACCTCACTTTAGCAGCTTCTGGTGGAACTATTACCCCTGAGGTCTGTAGAACATGGGGAAGTCGTGCTCCCAGAGGTAGCAGATCACCCCAGACCTGTCACTCCTGCTCAACTGCAGAAGGCTGCATCCTTCTCCATTTGTAGATACAAGGGAGCTGAGTGCCATTTCAACCATAGGAAGAATCTCTTTGAAAGGGTGTGCTGTTTGGGACCCTTTTGAATGGAGACATCCAGGAGCACTCTGCATCCCCTGGCACATGGTGACTCATGATTTACAGCTGGTCCATGGGGGCTGATCCATTGGCTTGGCTGGGACAGACCAGAGACTTTCTCTTGGGAATTTAAAATTAGGACACATGCTAATCAGTCTCTGAAGGATTAGGAACTGAAAGGTCACAGAAAGCCAAGGCCAGGGTTACAACACCTGAGTCATGCTTAAGTAGAAGAGAAAAGGCCAAGCTGCAGATGGAAGAATAAATAGATGCATAAAAAGAAGTGGAAACTGGAGTCCTGCTGACAATGAGGGTAAGCATCAGTCTTGCATCCTGACAGCTTTCCTGCTGGGTACCAGGCCCCAGGAGGCCAGCCTGCCCTCACAGCCCTTGAGTTCTATGACACACCCAGCAATCATGCCCATTAACTTTGCTTAAGCTACTCTGAGGAGCTCCTTTCTTCTCCTTGCAATCACAACATAATTTACAGATACACCATCTTCCAAAGTTATGCAACAGCCACAATACTGAATTTCTTTCATAGAAACAATTCCCCCTTGGCAGCAACCCCAGCAGGTTGGAAAAAGAAACAGATAGACTCTAAGCCCACTCAGCAGGTAAACTCATTGTCCTCCCCTCTTCGTGAGACATGACTCCTGGGGTTGAGCCTGACCCTGGCATTGTGGAATTGAGAAAGACTTCTTGACCAAAAGGAGGAAGAGAAATGAAACAAAATAAAGTGTCAGTGGCTGAGAGATCTCAATTGGAGTCAAGAGGTCATTCTGGAGGTTATCCTTACACATTATATAGATATCCCTTTTTAGTTTTTAGTGTATTGGAATAACTAGAAGGAAATACCTGAAACCATTGCACTGTAATCCAGTAGTCTTGATTCTTGAAGATGATTGCATAACTAGATAGCTTTTATGGTATGACTGTGTAATTGTGAAAACCTTGCAACTGACACTCCCTTTATCCAGTGTATGGACAGATGTGTAAGAAAATAATGACAATAAATAAATAAATAATGGGAGGGAAGGATAAGGAGAATGGGATATTTTGGGTGCTCTTTTTATTTTTATATTTATTCTTATTTTATTTGGGGTGAGGGTAATGAAAATATCCAAAAATTGATTGTGGTGATGAATGCACAACTATATGATGATACCATGAACCACTGATTGCATACTCTGCATGATTATCTGGTATATCAATATATCTCAATAAAAATTTATTAAAAAAAGAAACAGAGAGAGAAGGGGAAGGGGAGCTGGGTCAAAGACTGGTGTGGAATGTCTCAGGATCCCTGAATTTCCAATATAGAGGTCTCTTTATTTTCATTCTGGTATCCTGCATTCTGGAGTCCTTACAGCAGTAGAATAGGGGCACTTCAAATGGTCCCACTGTTTCTCATGATGGTAGATTTGTAGAGCATCTTACTGAAAATGACTGTGGAGTCATCAACACAAACGTTTTTCCCCGAGGGTCAATCGGCTGTGGATGTCTAAGACAGTGCTGGGACCATGGATAAACATAAACCATTGTTCCTCCTCCATTCCCACCACCAACACCAGGTGATGATGCTGGAGCTGGAGTATTCAAGATGGTGCCGTGGCACATTGGCTGCCAGTTCAAAACAGAGTTATCCTCAAAAGAGAAGCCCTGATTAAATTCAGGGGTCAAGGAACTCCACAATACCCCTTCCACTGGGCCTTCTCTACTAGGGCTGATCCTGCTTTTGAGGGGATAAACCCCCAGGGTAGGTTAGGTGGCTAATTCTGGGTGCACAGCTTTGGATCTCACCCTACTCTATCAGCCTGGAGGAGATCATGGGATTCACTGAGCCACATCTACCCCACAAAACCAGGTGCTTGATTATCTGTCCAGACTCATCTCTTATCATTCCCTTTTTCTAATCCTCCATTTCAATCCTCTGAATTACCTGCAGCATGTTCTCTCTGACCTCCAGCTCTCTGAATGTACCTTCCCTCCTCCCCATCTTTTCCTGGTGTTCTAGTTTGCTAATGCTGCCAGAATGCAAAACACCAGAAATGGATTGGCTTTTATAAAGGGGGTTTATTTGGTTACACAGTTACAGTCTTAAGGCCATAAAGTGTCCAATGTAAGTCATGAACAATTAGGTACCTTCACTGGAGAATGGCCAACGGTGTCTGGAAAACCTCTGTTAGCTGGTAAGGCACGTGGCTTGCATCTGCTCCAGAGTTCTGGTTTCAAAATAGCTTTCTCCCAGAATGTTCCTCTCTAGGCTGCAGTTCCTCAAAAATGTAACTCTCATTTGCTATTGGGATGTTTTACCTCTCTTAACTTCTTCAGAGCAAAAATCTGCTTTCAACAGCCATCTTCAAACTGTCTCTCATCTGGAGCTCCTCTCTCAGTTTCTGTGCACTCTTCAAAGTGTCCCTCTTGGCTGTAGCAAACCTTCTCCTTCTCTCTGAGCTTATATAGGACTCCAGTGAACTAATCAAGGCCCATGCTGAATGGGTGGGGCCACACCTCCATGGAAACTATCCAATCAGAGTTATCACCCACAGTTGGGTGGGTCACATTTCCATGGAAACAACCTAATCCAAATGTTCCAACTTAATCCCCACTAAGATATCTGCCCCACAAGATTGCATCAAAGAATATGGCTTTTTCTGGGGGACATAATACATTCAAATGGCACACCTGGCTAACATCTGCAGGACCCAGTTCCCCAAACAGCACCTACCCAGATCCTAGCACCTACTAATCCTTCAAGATATCTCAAATGTCTCCTTCCCTGGATCTCCCTCCACAGGGCAACAAGGACTTGTCCAGCTGGTTGTGAGCCTCACAGTTGGTGGAAGGAAGTATTTCCTAAGAAGGGGTGGAGCTAGCTACCAGTCAAAGCCGGGGGAAAATCCTGGCCAAGGCCCCTCAGAGCCTGCTGACACCTTAATTTTAGCCCAGAGAGATCTATTTTGGACTTCTAACCTCCAGAGTTATAAGATAAAAAAATTGTGTTGCATTTCAGTTTGTGATAAATTGTTATAGCAGCAATAGGAAATTAATACAGATATTAAGGGAGATAATTATGAAAAATATATGTGTATATTTCATTACATATAATGTACTAGATAGCAATAAGTGATAATGAGAAAAAAACAAAGCAGGAAAGAGGAATAAGGGGTTTTGAGATGGGCAGTGGTCGGCATGGAGGGAAGGTAGGAGGAGATAAACATTTCAGCTAGGGTAGCTTGAGAAGTCCTCAAGGCAAAGGTGATATTTGAGTGAAAATTTGAAAGAAGTCAGGGAACAACACAAACTTCTAGGGGAACAGAAACAGCAAGTGCCTGAGTGAGGGGCAGAAGGAGGCTGTCGTGGCTGAAACTGGGTGAGCGGGAGGGAGAGGAGGAAGAAAAGACATCAGTGAGGTAACAGGCAAAGATCAGATGGGACACACTAGGATCTCCTTGGAATGCAATGGAAAGTCATCAGAGAATTGATTTTGGTTTTAACAGAATTACTCTGGCAGCTGTTTTGAACACAGGCAAGAAGGGGGCAGTGGCACTCTGCCTAAGCATACCTCATATGAATACATGCAATATTTCACTTATTATGGGGAATGCAACTCTCAAAGTCAAAGTTAGAGTAAAAAGAACCAACAAATTGTATGCATTAAATAGAAGATGTTTATTATCCATCACTCATACCCAATCAAGGTTTAAGTAAAAAAAGGTCAACTTTTATATTGTAGGCAGGGATTTCTGGGGGGGCAGCAGGGGATATTTTGGGGGTATTTAGGATAGACACCTACTGATTTGGTGAACAATTCAGAGGTGTATTAAGAGAATTTAATCACATACACAGTTCAGTAGAGTCATTCTTACAGCTTACATTTACTTTTGCTTGGTACTTCCAGGTGACTGAGAGAAAGCCAAGCCCATCATTAATGGGAAAAGGAAGGACCTTCATGGACTTAGAGCCCAGAGTAACTTAGAGTCTTGAAATGGGAAAGTGTGTACATTATATTCCTCTCCTTGGGCAGGTCTTTCCTCATTTGCCCAGCAAAGGACCCAGTCCCTTTCCCCAAAGGCAGGCTATAAGACTCTCACTTTCCCAGTGGCAACTTCTCACCCTGACTCTACCACATCATGGCTTCACACAGCCTCAGTGTCATCCTTAATAATAACCTGCAGCAGCAATAGTAGTGAGACACACATACTCTCTGCCAGCTACAGGCTAAGGGCTTCCAGGGCATTCTTCTATTCAATTCTCATCATGACTGTGGGAAGTAAGTACAACTATTGTCTCCAAGTTATAGCTAAAGAAAAAGAGGCTCAACAATATCTGAATAAAGACATAAATCCAAAGAAGCAATTGATCAGCAAAGTAACACAGTTCAAAGTTTCACCAGGCAAGAGAGAGAAAAGCTAGAGTCTGGGCCTTGAGAAGGGACTCTAATGAAAATTTGTAATTGAGATACCAAAGAGATACATTCTAAAAAATGAGGGCAAATCAACCATCACACAAATTTCCTGTCAGTTTCAAGTCATTGGGTGTCCCAGAATATTTCAAGCCCTGAAATTGGATTAAGGTGATCCCAGATTGCTAGCACCTGGCAGAAACAAATGAAAAGAACTGACAGCATATAATGCATCAGAGAAGATTTGACAAAGAACCAATTAGAAATTCTAGCCTGAAAAATACAAATGACATTAAGAACTCAAGACACAGCTGAAGAGAGAATTAATGAACTGAAATATATGTCAGGAAAAAATATTTAGAATGAAGCACAAAAAGACAAAAAGACAGAAAAGAAGAGATAACAGAGGATACAGTGAGAAGGACCAACATAGTTTTAACTGAAGTCCCAGAAAGAGAGTGGAGGGAGAATGGGTCAGAAGCAATTTTTGAACAAATAAAGTGGTTTAAAATTTTCCAAGACTAATGAAAGAAAACCAATTCACAGACACCAGGCCCACTGACTCCTTAGCAAAATAAACAAAAATAAATACACACCCAAATGCATCATAGTGAAACTGCAGAAAACCAAAGACAAAGAGAAAATCTTAAACACAGCTATAGGTTGTAAACAGATTGTCTTCAAAGAAGCAATAGTTAGATTGACAGCTGATTTCTCAACAGCAACAATAGAAGACAGAAAAGAGAGGAAGAGCATTTCCAGTGTGTTGAAAGAAAATAACTGCCAATCTAGAAATCTATACATAGTGAAAATGACTTTCAAAAATGAAGTTTAAAAAAGACATTTTTGAAAAAGCAAAAACAAGAGACTTCACAAATGACCAATTAGCACTAAAGAAAATACTGAAGGAAAAAGATCCCCAATGCAACACTGGAGATGAAGAAGAGAATGTGTTACCGAGCAATGGGCTTGTTGCCTAATGCACACAGAAGTCAATGCTGACATCTGGATTTCAAGAAAAGAAAGTTTATTGCAAGGCAGCCAAGCAAGAAGACAAGAGTGAGCTCAAATCTGTCTCCCTAGGCTGGGTGTACAGAGGGTTTTTATGTGCTCTGAGGGACTTGGGGTGGAGTAATCGTGCATGATCAGAATGACCGATTAATTGGGCATGTGCAGTAATGCTACATGCTAGTTCATACATCGCATGAAAAGAAAACAGTGTTCTTACCATGCTCTGTGGGGAAGGGATGGAGGGAAGGTTACTTTAGGTTGCATTTAGCAGTGAGTGCACACACGTTTGTTTGGGGAGCTTTTATCAGCCAGTCTGGGCCAGTCCATGCTGGTTCTTGTTCGTATCACATAGTTTTGTGCCAAGAACAGAAAAGAGGGAAATTAAAGCAGTTTGTGATGAGGGCATAGAAAGGGGAAGTTTCTACAGTTTCAAATGAAGAGCAACAAAATGGTAAATATGTAGGTAAGTCAAAATGAGCACTGAATACATGAAACACTAATAATATTGCCTGTGAGGTTTAAAATATGTATAGATTTTAAATACACAAAACAATATATGAGTTAAGAGAAGAAGAAATGAAGTAAATTTTTCTGAGGTCCCTCCATTGTATGAGGAGGATAAAATTAGCAATTAACATTAGACTGATAAGTCAATGAAGTATGTTGTACTCTAGAGTGATCATTTAAAAAATAGCAATAGACTATATAACTTCCAACCGAACTGAAGGATAGAGGTGGAATAATGAAAGAATGTATAAATGTATCGATGAAAATTCCAAAAAATAATAGAACGATGAGGGAGGATCCACCCAAACAGATGTTAGAGCAAATATTAAGACCACAGGTATTTAAATGATGTGGTATCAGCATATGAAGAGATAAACAGATCACAGGAATGGAATAGAAACACAGTTTTGTGTAAATATGGCAATTTCATATATAAAGCCACAACAATAATACTAGGAAGTAGGATTTGCTCTAAGTGTTCTACATTAAATAATTTAATGTGTTTATTTATAATTAGTGGTAAAATATCATTTGTGATAAAGGCAGCATTTCAAATCCCAGGGAAAGAAAAGGCTATTAAATAGTTTGAAGACTACTGCATATACATTTGGAAAAAAAAGATGGTTACATATAACTCATGATACAGATAATAAATTCCATTTGGATAAAAAAGCTAAGAAAAAAAAAGAAACTATGAAAGAGTTGGAATAAAACTGTCAAATACTTCTTATAATGTTGGTATTGGAAAGATCTTCCTAAAACTGATCATTCAACCCAGAAGCCACAAAATAAAGAATTAACATAGTTAATCTCATAAAATTTTAAAGCACTTCTGTTAAAAAATGGCAATTTAAACACAAAGTTAAAATACAAGCAACAAATTTGGAGACATTATATGCCACACATTTAACATATAAAGAATTTTTAGCCAGAATACATCAAGATGTTATACAAATCAATAAGAAGAGACACACAATGCAATAAAAATTGGACAAATAATATAAATAGGCAGTTCAAGAAGAAAAATACAAATGCTGACAAGATGTACAACCTCCACTAGTAATGAGGGAAATGGAAATTAACACAATTATGAGATATGATTGTTCAGTTATCACATTGGTAAAATTAAAAAGATTGATAACAAATATTAGCAAGGATGTGGGGAAATGGGTGCTTTCAGACACTGCTTAGAAAGAGTGTAAATTTCTGGGTTCATTTTGGAAGTCATTAGACATCATCTGCCAACATTTTAAATGTGCATTCCCTTTACCCCAGCAATTTCACTTATGTGCACAAGAATACACAGACAGTTAGGGTTAGGGTTAGGGTTAGTGTTAGGGTTAGGGTTAGGGTTATATTGGTTTGTAACAGCAAAAATTTGGGGTGGGAGGTGGGGGTGTGTGTTCTAGTTTGCTAATGCTGCTGGAATGCAAAACACCAGAAATGGATTGGCTTTTATAAAAAGGGGTTTATTTGGTTACAAAGTTACAGTCTCAAGGCCATAAAGTGTCCAAAGTAACTCATCAACAATCGGATACCTTCACTGAAGGATGGCCAATGGCATTAGGAAAATCTCTGTTAGCTGGGAAGGCATCTGCTCCAAGTTCTGGTTTTAAAATGGCTTTCTCCCAGGACATTCCTCTCTAGACCACAGCTCCTCTTCAAAATGTCACTCTCAGTTGCTCTTGGGATGTTTTTCCTCTCTTAACTTCTTCAGAGCAAGAGTCTGCTTTCAACTGCCATCTTCAAACTATCTCTCATCTGCAGCTACTCTCTCAGCTTCTGTGCATTCTTCAGTGTCCCTCTTGACTGTAGCAACCTTGCTCCTTCTGTCTGAGCTTTTATAGGGCTCCAGTGAACTAATCAAGGCCCATGCTGAATGGGTGGGGCCACACCTCCATGGAAATTATCTAATCAGAGTTATCACCCACAGTTGGGTGGGTCACATTCCCAGGGAAACAATCAAACAATTAAAATCTAATCAACACTAGTACATCTGCCCACACAAGATTACATCAAAGATAATGGCATTTTGGGAGACATAATACATTCAAACTGGTACAGGGTGGAATAATGTAAATTGCGTATCAGTAGGAGAGTGGTTAAATAAATCATGGAACACTGAAATTCTCCACATACACTAAAATAATGTACTAGACCTTTATGTACTAACACAGAAAGATGCCCAAGACATATCATTAAATAAAATCAAACTGAAAAAGTATTTGTATAGTATGAAACCATTTATGTTTGTATGTTTATGTTCATACACACACATATAGTGTTGACATTGGTTGCCTGTGGGGAAGGGTGACTCTGATGCATGCAAGAAACATTTTGGTCCCAAAACCACAAGTGCAGCAAACTGTGTATGGAGCATGTTTGAGGGCATGCTGAAGACATTTACTGGGAGCGCTGATGGAGAGCTGGGAGCTGGCCTCTAAAGACTGACATCTCAAGGTGCACAGGCTCCTTGTCAGGGCTGAAACTCTGCTGTGTGAAACATCCAATTAATAGTTCCAGATTGATTTGTTATCCTTTACCTCTCAGATATATTACTTGGTATTTTGATTAATGAGCCATGTCTGACAACAGCTCCAAATTATCCATGCCACAGATTTAAGCCTACTACTGAGAGGAATATGACTTCTTCAGGAAGTCAAACAGCCGGCCAGGTCTAGCTAGGTGGCCAGGAGAGGACGGGAGGTGCCCCTGTCCAACCAAGGGAGGTAAGTCAGCCTCTCTCCAAGGACATTTGCTCATTCCCAGGCTGTCTGCTCTAGATCGGCCTTTAATAAGCAGTAAACCTGGACTTGTGTCTGGAAATTTTATTTAACCATAGTTCTCTCTGTACTGTTTAAATCTTACAAAATAAGAACATATAGACATGAGATGTGAAATACATAGACATATAAACAAAGCCCCCAGAGTATAGCTTTTTATTAGATATTTTCTTAGTCAGTGAATATTAAAACAACTCTTTCATCTGGAAGCTTTAGAACATGTTTTGATGTTAAAATTAGGTTTTTATGCTCAAAAAGGTATTCTGGGCTGGTTGACCTATTTTTTCACTCTTACTCTAATACATGAAAAGGAATGGGGCAGGGAGAGGATGGTGTGGAAAGAAAAGAATTCTCGGTTACGGAGCACAAAGCCAGAAAAAGAACGGCCAAAGCTAATTTCACCCAGAAACGCAGGTCCCGGCCATGCCCTATGCACAGAGCCACCCGGGATCCCCTGGGACAGCAGGTCACACCAGGCTTCTGGAGGTCCCCAGTGCCCACTCCTCTCTCCCTTAGCTGTGCTCACCTGGCAGAACCCTAGCCTGGTGGAACCCAGTTACCTCACTTCTCTACACCTGCACCAGGGCAGCTCACCGGTGCCAGAGAAAATCACTTGAAATGATTCCTTATGCTTGAAATTCATGGCCACAAAGTTCAAATGGGAGCTCAGCTCTGCAGGGCCCCTACCACATCTGCTCTTAGGAAATCTCAGAAGAATTCTGGGTAACCTCTCTCCCCAAACACCCCCATTTCAGCCAGTGACAGCACCCCAGTCTTCACTGAGAAGAAGAGGAGTGGAGAGGAATGGAAAGGAGGGGAGAGGAAGAAAGAAAAAAGAAAAGAAACAGAAATTTCCTCCTCTCCCCAGCACCAATTCTGCAGAAAGCACCTACCGCTGAACCCTCACCCTGGGTCCTTCCTCTTTCAAGGGAAGATGCGCCAGGGCTGGGGTCAGGCCAGTGGGGGCCCTGGATCTCATCCTTAATCATTTTCTCCAGGAGTTTGCTCCTGCATTTTAAAAATTAAAATCAGGTCATATCACCCCCCTGCTTACAACCTTCTGTAACTCCCCTCGTGCCTGGAATAAAACCAAAGCCATTGCCCGAGCCAGCCAGGCAGTGTGGCATCAGCTCTCTGCCCTGCCCTCCCTCCTTGGGCTCCAGCTCCTCTCTGTTCCTGGGACAAGCAACATCCTGTGCCACATCAAGGCCCCTGCACCTGCTACTTCCTCCTCTGAGGGGCTCTTGCCTCAGGAATTAGCTTTCCTGGGGTGACACAGCCCCTACTGTCTCATGAGAGGCTGGTGTGCACCAAAGTTGTTCTTTTTTAATTTAATAAATTTATAGAAACCTGAGTTTAATTCATAGCTCTGTTATTTACTAGGTGAATGACCCTGGACAAGTTCTTAGCCTCAGTTTTCTCCACTGCAAAGCCAAAATGTGGTAACAGTCACACATCTCGGTATCTCACAGAATTATTTGAAGATTAAGTGAAATAATCCAGGTAAAGCTTTTCTCATAGTGCATGGAGGGTGCAATGAATGAAGACGACGATATTGATGCTCACGGTGGTGACAATGGAATGGTGCACTTGACCCATTCAACATACAGACAGATTTTAACCCAACACATCAGTGACTCTGAAGTAAGAATGCCACTCACTTGAGCCAGCTCTAGTGTAAAACTGTCTCGAAGGAACCAGCAAAGCCATCATCCTAGAGATAGAGCATGCTCTGCTTTCCGGCCCGGTGCTGGGCAGCAGGCTCCAGGCCTCTCAAATGCTGTGACAGAGCAAGCACTCTGGAGAGGTCTGGGGAGCAGAACTGGAAACGGCCTCTGGGATCTTCCATTCAAACCCCACGTAAGTGCCGGGCGGTGGGATGGAGAAAGACATTAAAACAAGTATAATGTGTTTGTAAAACAAGTATTTCTAATCAAGGGAATAACTGGCAAAGTAAAAGTTAAAATGAGTCCTTTGGTCATCCAAGGGAAGGTGCCATCAGGGGCTTAGGAGGTGCGGAGGGGAAGGGGGCTGTGAGGCCAACATTCCAGCCAAATCTTGAAGGATATAGGGGAACACATGAGCAAGTCCTTGCAGAGGGGGGAGGGGGGAATGGCTGGGATGTTGGAGAAGAGTGCACTGGAGAGCTAGGAAAACTGGGGCCTTCATCCTACGGGCCCTGGGGAACCACTTTCCATGGTGCCTTGGCATCCTCATCCATAAAATGGGAATAATAATAATGAAACTGATTTTGATAATCAAGGTGAGGATTACATGAGATATTACATGTACAGCACTTTGCACAGTGCCTGGCAAATAGTAAGCTCAATTAACGTTAGCTAATACCCCATCCTCCACCACAGACATCCCTTCTATACTCTCTTTTCCCCAAAGTCAAAGACAGCTGATTGTCCCACCAAGATCCTCTGAGTCAATTGAAGTGCTGGTGTCTGGGAGAAGCTGGCATCTGAGAAGAGCTAGAGGCTGTGCTCCAGGAGGACTATTTTGAAGGGTGCCTACTGCTCAGGGACCCCACCTGTGGAATAATTGCCTCCACAGTGAGGACCAGTTTGGGGTCCCCAAAATCAGGCTGCACAAGTGCCCCCTGATTCTGTGGGAATATTTGCTGTGCTGCAGCTTTGACTGAGGCTGGTAGGGAGGGGTCATTTGCAGTGGGTAGCTGCCTTGGATCTGCATCTTTTTATCAGGGATGCAGGACTAACCTCGAATCAAAGCCCCAAGTCTGTCTGTGAGTCGGACTGGAGCTACCATGCCCCTCCCCAACATGGTTTAGGGAGAGAGGAAAGAATCCTAGGGCTGGTAGGTTCCAAAATGTGACCTTGTCTAATCAGAGATGTGATGACTGAGCCATTAAGGCCCCTAGTAGGAGCCTGTCTAGCATCTGCTAGCATACCTCCAGTGACAGGGTTCTCACCACCACACAAGAAACCTCATTCCTTCAGGGAATGGCTCAGATTGAAACACATTCTTTGTGTTGAGCTGAAAGCTATCCATCTGGGGAAGGGTTAATGAGACAATCAGCAGACCCTCCCAGTCACAGCCTCCCTCTGCCTTGAAGCATTAATTCCATTATCAAATGGTCAACCTGGGGGAATGAACTTTTAAAGGCTTGAAACAAGGTAGGTTAATTAAAATCTTTGCTCAAAGCCCCATAAACAGCATTGTTTTAGTTTGCTAATGCTGCAGAATGCAAAACGCCAGAGATGGACAGGCTTTTATAAAACGGGGGTTTATTTCACTACACAGTTACAGTCTTAAGGCCACAAAGCATTCAAGGTAACACTTCAGCAATCGGGTACTTTCACTGGAGGATGGCCAATGGCGTCCAGAAAACCTCTGTTAGCTAGGAAGGCAGCTGGCATCTGCTCCAAAGCTCCGGCCTCAAAACGGCTTTCTCCCAGGACGTTCCTCTCTAGCAAGCTTGCTCCCCTTCAAAACATCACTCCCAGCTGCACTCCGTTTCCTCCCCACGAGTCAGCTCATTTATATAGCTCCACCGATCAAGGCCCACCCCGAATGGGCGGGGCCATGCCTCCATGGGAACATCTCATCAAAATCATCACCCACAGCTGGGTGAGGCACGCTCCAAGCAAATCCAACCAGCACCAAAACTTCTGCCCCACGCAAGACCACAAAGATAATGGCATTTGGGGGACACAATACACTCAAACCGGCACAAGCATATAACTTCTCTCTCTTAATTATCTTAATGGCCTCACAAGCATTAAAGCCAGAGGGGAGAAGATGATGAGGCAGGGAGGTGGGAAGGGAGGTGAGGAGCAGGGAGGAGAGGATCCCAGGAAGCCATGGTGTGAGGAAGGAGGCCACTGTGACGATGCTCCCAACAGCCCCGTCCCGGGGGGAAACAGGAAGCAGAGGAACCCAGCCCTGCTAATGTAACAGAGACACGCTGGGCAATTCCTCACATCGGCCACTCTGCTAGATGTTGGGAGCACAAGAAGAAATGCCAGACCTGCCACTGAGGAGCCACCAGATCTAATGGGAAGACGGAGAGTGGATAATTGCAGTAAGATATGATTAGCACTAGAGCGGCAGCCCCTGGCCCAGCCCGGGAAGGTCCTGAAATGCTTCTCGGGTAGAAGACCAAGGAGCTGAGGTGAGAAGGATGCGCTGGTGTCAATCAGGAGAAAGTCAAGAGCAAGTTCCAGGCAGGGTGGCGAGGCCTGGAGGCTAGAATGTGCCGGGGTCCAGGAGGAGGGAAAGGCAGAGAAGGGGTGGGCAACGGTGAGGGGCAGGTGAGAGGGGTGGGATGAACAGGGGCTGGAGCAGGAGGCACTGTGTGACAAGGACAGCTTCTGACGGCAGTGGGGAATCATTTGGGGATTTTGGTATTTTCAAAAGGTCAGTGTAGCAGCTTCATGGGCAGGATAGACTGGAGGAGAGTCAGCCAAGAGGCAGGAAGCCCAGGTTGCTGACACTGCCCAGGTGAGAGAAGGTGCTGCCTGGTAGAAGGTAGTGCAGAGGAGGGGGCAATGGAGAGAAGTGGACGGATGCAAGAGATATCTGGGACAAGACAGAGGAGTGCAGGTGAATGGCCAGGTTCTGGAATAGGAGAGCAGGTTGTGGGGCTGAGGGAGGTTGTGAGCTTAGTTTCAGACATATGGAGCGGATAGGCCAGTGATCAGGTCCCACTCCCATCGTGCCCCTCCCCACCCTGATTAAACCCTCAGGATAGAGTCCAAAAATGGTGGGGATGGCCTCCAAGGCCCCTCCTTGACCTGCCCTTGGCTCTCCCTGCAGCCTCACCCAGTGCCACTCACTCCAGCCACAACGACCACCTGATCCCCAAGTGCCCCAGGCTCCTTCCAGTTATGTTGCACATTCTACTCCCTGTGTGTGAAATGCTCCTTCTCTCCCTCTTTCTTCTCACTCACCCTTTGGGTCTCATTTAATCATCTCTTTCACCAGGAACCCTTCCCTGACACCATCCCACAAGGACTAGAGAGCAGGTTAAACATGCAGATTCCCTATCCCTTCTCCACCCCCATGCCCAGATTCTGATTCGGTAGCTCAGAGGTGGGGCCCGGGAATCTGCATTTTTAGCAAGTACCCACCCACCCACCTCCACACACCCGCACCGGGTGGTACTGAAGCACGTAGTCCATGGACCAAGACTGCAGGAGCCCTGCATTGTAGTAACAGTAACACTCAACCATTAAGTAATCTGTGATGGCAGCAAAGGGTTTTGTGCAAAGGCCTTAACCGTACCCTCCCACTCAACACAATCTCCATTACGTTAATAACGTGCATGTTGATTATTTACATAATACTATGCTAATTGTACTAATCTTTGAGGTGGAAAATACATGCTTTTGTAATCTTATGCAAAATGTAAATAAGTGCATCCTTAAGAAATCTCTGCTCTTTTTATTGATCTTTATTGATATGCAATAAGGGTAAAAACAATGCACTTTTAAGGAATTGAAACTTCAAGGGAATATCCTGGTTCTCGTCCCTTCCTACCAGGTTGTTCCCCTTAAAACTCTCGTGTATAAAAATTCTGGCATGAAAATGTTGAATTTTACCCGAGTCCTTTGCTCCCAGAAAACAATAACAGTTAAGAATTCCCCCCATCCTGTTGTGTTCTGGGAAACCGTTTACTGCCGAGAATCATCCTTCCCCATATGACTTAGGAAAGACTCGCAGATGGCCCCCTTGTTTACCTGTGACAAGGCTGGACACAGACCCCCATATTCCCATTCTTTGGCTTATAAATGATTAGCTGAGCTGTTTGTCCAACCCCCCCCCCCAAAAAAAAAAAAAAAAAAAAAGAAAACTAGCTAGGCACAGAGACACACACTTCCTGTTCAACTGGCTTACTGAGACTCCCCGATTACAAAAGCAATCCCAATTGTAAAGTCACCCCACTCCTCCCTATGAAAGTCTAAGGCAAAACCACCCTGCCACATGCCAGAATTTTTATACACAAGAGTTTTAAGGGGAACAACCTGGTTGGAAGGGACGAGAACCAGGATATTCCCTTGAAGTTGCAATTCCTTAAAAGTGCATTGTTTTTACCTTTATTGCATATCAATAAAGATCAATAAAAAGACACTCTGATCTTCAGATCTAGTACTCTCCTTATTGTAATAACCTGAACAAAATCAATTTCCTTGCTTGTTTGGTTTTGTCTTTGGTTTTATATCTATATTTTGGGAGGATGACTGCTGCAAAGTCAGAACAAATTTGTGAGCGGGGACAAGATCACAACATGGCTTCTGTATTAGTTAGGGCTCTCTAGGGAAACAGAATCAACAAGAGATATCTATAAATGTAAGATTTTATAAAAGTGTCTCACATAACTGTGGGTATGCAGGAGTCCAAATTCCGTAGGGCAGGCAGCAAACTGGCAACCCCAATGAAGATGTTCGATGAACTCCTTAGGAAACAAACTGGCAACTTCCATGAACTCCTCAGGAAATGCTTTGCTGGTCGGTGGAAGAAGAAGTGAAGGTCCTCTATCTGTCTTGCTTAAAAGTCTTCAACTGATTGGATTAAATCCAGCTGATTGCATTCTCTCCTTGCAGAAGCCACACCCTTTGTTGATGTCATCAGTCACAGCTGCAGCCAATTGACTGATGATTTAATAAGCCAGCCTTCTGGTTTATCAAGCAACCACCAACATCCTTGCAGCAACAGTTAGGCCAGTGCTTGCTTGACCAGACACATGGGTACTATCACCTGGCCAAGTTCACACATGAACCCAACCATCACAGCTTCTAACTGGATCACTGGATATTGTCCCAAGGCAGAGGGCCTGTGTCCAAGGGCCAGGGACAAGGTGAACCCTTCTCTGAGCCTGTACTCTTGAGGAGATGCAGTACAGTGGGGGTTCAGGGGAGGACTTGGGTCACAGGACCCCCAACAGGTAGCAGTAGAAGACCCAAAGCCTCTTACAGCAGGTACATAATTGAGCATCCTGCACAGACCTTTCTGCACCATCCACTCCTGCAACCCAGGATGACTCAGTGTGGGCAGCTCCCTGCAGCAGCCTCAGATCACGGGGAATCACAGCTTTCCTGAATCACCACCATCCTGCCTCCAATCCTCTGTTGCTCCTGAACATTGGAGACCACAGCCACCAAGGGAAGGCTCTGGGTGAATGGATATTCACTCCCCCAAGTATACAACATAATCCTAAATGCACACTTCACTCTACCATCCATAATATCAGTTATTCTAATAGTATCTGCAGGCTGCGAAGCAGCTGTAGGGTTAGTACTACTAGTTAGTGCTATGATTTCCCACCTCCCATCTTTGCTAGTGCTGTTTACTCCATTTCAAATACATTTGACCTCTTCTCTGTAGGTCCTGCTCCCCCTTCCAGGACTGACTCAAATACCTCCTCTTTCAGGAAGCCCACCTGGCTGTTCCCCATCTGAAATCTAGAGAATATTCCTCCACAACACAGCTCTCTAGTTGTGCTGCCATCTAGCCTTTACCAACGTCACTGGAGTCCTGTGAAGCAGCATTGCAGAGTGGGAAATGAGCAGGCTGGAAATCCAGGGGTTCAAATCTCCACTTAACTTCTGGTTGCCCTGTGGCATTAGGCAAGCCGCTCAGTTCTCACTGAGCCTCTGTTTCCTGGATCCTTGTCCACAAATGAGGGTAACAAAATGTACAGGAACCACCTGAAGATCTTGTCAGAATGCAGATTCTGAGTCAGCAGGTCTGGGGTGGGGGCCTAGGTTCTGCATTTTTAACAAGCTCCCAGCAATGCTGATTCTCTGCTCGGTGGCACGCATTTTGAGTAGCAGCACTTAATGTATTCTGCCCCGTGAGGAACACAGGAGTTTAAAAGGATGAGGCCCACATTAGGAGCACAATGTTAGGTACTATTTACCTCGATTACCAGAACCGGGGAGGCAGTGGGTGCTGGAAATAATGGTAACTCGTACCACTGCATGTCATCTCCCCTGCTGCATGGATATGTGCCTAAGGTTTTGCACATAGAAGGCCCAAGTGGGAATGAAGGAAAGAACAAAATAGTTTCTATCAAGCTTTGGTGGGGGGTTCCACTCTGGGGAGACCCTTCTCTCCTGTGTTCTGAGCATAAATGCAGAAAATCATGGCCCAGAAGGGGCCCTGCCTACTGCCTGCCCCTCCCCAGCAGCCTCGTCCCGGGTGGGGCCTGCCTGCTTCCCCCAGAAGCTTCCTTCCTCTGAAGCCCGTGTCTTATGGAAATAAGTTCCCTGCCTCAGCGCATCTGTACACAGGGAAACAGTTGGCTTCATAACCTTTGGGGGGAAAAGACAAATAAAGGAGTCTTGAGAGATGTACTAGAGACCCCAGGAAGCTGTAAAACATGTTGCAACATATTGATCGCTGACAGATTCCAGCAATGGAGGAAGGCCTTTCCCCGCCTAGTTGGCCAAAGCCCTGTGGATGAGGACCTGAGCCACCTCCCTGTCTTGGGGGGGGGCCCCCACCAGTGGGGCTCCATCTGCGAGTCTGATCCGAGGCTTGTCGAACCACCTGAGGAGGACTCTGCATGCAGCCAAGAGCCACTTCCACCCCCAAGGCCTCGGAGAGGCAGGCGTAAGGCCCAGGTGTTGACAAGCCCCCCATCCTTGTTGGCACAACCCAGCTCAGCACCCCAGGTGTCTACAGCCCTTCCCCCTTCAAGAGCCCCTGAGGTTAGGTCTACAGCCCCAGGGAGGAGCAGGGAAGCCACAGACTGGAATAGTGGTTCTTTACCCGGGCTACATATTACAGTCACCTGAGGGGCTTTAAGAAGTACACAGATGCCTGCGCCCCACCCCCAGAAAATTTTTATTTGCAAGGGAAACAGTTTTCTTTTTAAATGCCACAAAATCAATCAGAGCCTGAGAACCATGACCACAGAGTCAGAAGTTGGGGCCAGGGAGTAGACAGGAGGTGAGAAGTTGCTGGATAGGAGGTAAAGCAGTTTTTCCACTCATAAGGAAATTAAATTCTCTTTAATTCAGTGGGGAGGGAGTGATTAGAGAAAGTTTCTCTCACCCCCCGATAAGACCAAGATATTTCCCACCTGGAGCCTTGGCAGCCACCTGGAGGAGTGAGGAGAAGGCATCAATAGAGGAAAGTGGTAGCAGAGAGGCCTACACAGAGAGAGGGTCTGAAAGAGCCCTTTCCCTGAGTTGTTCTTAGCTCCTGTGTGGTCCAGAGACCTGGAATCTGGAATCTAAAGACTAGCACAGCAGCCAAACCTCAGCTGGACTCTGCAGTCCCAGCCCTAGACGGGGTTGGATGCCAGCAGCAGCAGATGCAGGTAGAGAGGCTGCCATCCAAGGACAATGGGCCAAAGAGCAGAAAAAGATGAAACACCTTTCCCCAAAAAAGAGGGGAATGGGGGTGAGACTGAGCTCACCTAGAATTGACTGAGCTGTAAGTTATCTTGAATCAAAAGTTGGTTTGTTTCTGCTGGGTGGGAATGGAAGAAGCTCCAGAGCAAATTAAGCTTAGATATAAAAGATTGAGTTCCATTTCTGCACATCTGGGTGTAACTGTAAATCTTAAACCTGTTGCCAGGTCTATTTGGAAAAGAAGAAATGTATATGGCCTTTGAATAAGAAGATACACCGGGCTTCAGCAGTAATCCAAGCAACACAAATTGAACAATAGCCACACACCACTCGGGTCTGTTAGATGGGAGGGGTTGTAAGATCTAATAGGCTCTGACATACTGATGGTGAAATGCATGTAATCTTCAGAAGAGCAACTGGGTAATGAGATTTAAAATAATGAAAACATGCACACTTTTAGCACAATGATTCTACTTCTAGCAATTTATCCCAAGGAAATAATCAACGGTTACAGAAAGCTTTAGGATGAAGTCATTCATTAGAGCTTTGAAAACTTGAGGCATAAAACCTAAATGTCCAATAGTATAGTGCTGGATAAATAAGCTACATTATGAACTATTTGATGAGAGAAAATGAACCATTAAAAAAATCACTGTAGAAATTTATTTAGTGACTTGGAAACAAGTTCACATTATATTGTTAAGCAAGAAAAGCAGCTTATAAAACAATGTTTGATTCTCAGTCATTATATACATATTTGTTTACACATAATTTGTATATACAGAATAATAGAAGGATCTGCCTCTGTAATATAAAGTGCATTATATCTCTGATTGTATTTTCTTCTTTTTTTCTTAACTATATTTTCTGATTTTTCTGTAGAAAATATGTACTATTTGTGATTTCAAAAAGAAACTTTTAAAGATGGTAGCTTAATTATACACATTTAGTTCTCTATCTCAAAACCTCATTAAAACAACAGTATATTTTAAGGGATAATTCCATAAAGTTAAAATAAGTGAAAGGATACAAACTGCAACAAAATTTTGGAAACAGGAAAGCAGTTGGAAGAGAAGTTGTAACAAAGAAGGAGGAGTTATAACTAAGAAATCTGAATCCTCAGTCAAGAGTTAGAAAAGCCAAGGACTAACCTAGTTTACATTTCCAACCACCCACCACCACCACCATATACCACTGGAAATTGAGGTAAAACTGAAGCTAAAATAAGTACCATTTGGTTGAAAGTCTGTTTAAAAAGGAGGAGCTTGGTCCCAAGTCCCTCCCTGACCCCTGTAAAGGTCTAAAGCTTTGGTCTTTGGAAGATTTATTCTCTGGGGAAATTAAAAACAGAGAGGCTGGAAAATGCCAAGAACAGTTGAGGGCAGGGGGAATTGAGCAAAAATGTATATGCTCAATGTTGAACCACACCCTGCAGCCTTCTTTTCCCCCTCAGCTCCCCAGGAAGCCAGGCCAGGCATGGGGAGACCTTCTCTAGATAATGCATCAAACCCCAAAGGAAAGTCCTGATGACACCAACAAATGGGATTCCCACAGATCATCCTTCAGTGAATCACGTTCAACAAGCTCCATCTATAAGCACACCTTCCAGTCTGTCTGAAAAATGAGCCCTCCCAGACCCGTGAGGACAGCTTTAATGGGAAAGATGTAAACTTCAATGAATGAGGGAAGCCAGTTGGAGGAAACAGACCATTCAGATAAAAGAAAACTTGAAAAAATTATAATAAATCTATTTATCATAGAGAGGGACAACAAGGAAAGTCTTGTCATCAAAAAAGGAATGGAAAAACAAAAGTAACCAAGAGCTCTTGGAAATACAAATTATGAAGAAATGAAAAACTTAATAGAAGAATAGAAGATAAAGTTGAGAAAGAATTTGCCAGAAGGTAGAATAAAAGATGAGGTGGAAAAATGAGACAGAAAATGTAAGGTCTAACATCCAAATAATAGGAATTTCAGAAAGGGATAACTGAGGAAACATAGGGGAGAACATTGTGAAAGGAAAAAATGAATGAAAATTCCCCAAACTGAAAGACCCAAGTTGAAAGGAGGTGCCCAGCACAGTGGTTGTAAACAAGCTCTTACTAAGGCACATGCCCCCCCTAAACCTCAGAATGCTGGGGACAAAAGAAAGTGTGTAAGTTAATTTCCAATATCAACTTGGCTGGGTTATGATGTCCAGTTGTTTGATCAAGCAAGCTCTGGCCTGATTGTTACTCTGAGGGTATTTCATAGATAGATTTAAATCATTTGTCAGTTGATATCATCTATGGCTGATCACTTCTAAAATCAATAGAGGAGCTCACCTTCAGCAATGAAAGGAGTTCCTTCATCTAATCAGTTGGAAGCCTGAAAGTGAGAATTCAGGATTTCAGCAGCCAGAAAGAAGAATCTCTGAATCTACTTCAGCCAGCATGCTTCTCCTATGAAATTCAATGACACCTTCATCAGTGTTTCCAACTTGTGTCTTCTCCAGGGGAAATCAATGTCACTAGGGAATTCGGGAAGGTTCCACAAGCTTCCAGATTATATACAAAGGGTTAAAAAGCAGGATGGCTTAAAAATTCTTAACAGCAACACTGGAAAACTTAGAAAACAATGAAGCAAGGCCTTTAATAATGTGAGGAAAAAATGATTTCCAACCTCTAAGTCTTTACTGGGTCAAGCCCTTGTTTATATGTAAAGGTCAGATAAAGACATTTTCAGACATGCAAGGTCTCCAAGCACTGTTTCTCATGAAGGCACTGGAGACAGGCTCCACCTTCCACAAAGGGGATAAACAGAGAAAGAGAAACATGGATTACAGGAGACAAGAGCTCCAACAGAGGAAGGAGGTGAAGGGAATCTTCAGGGAAGATCCTAGATGACAGCCGAGCAGTGGCTGAGAGAAGACACAGCCCAGATGGGACAGGTCAGAGACTTCTTCAGGAAGATGAAATGTACAGAGCATCTGGTGGGTTTGGACACTGAGAGAAGCATGAGACAACTGGCAGAGAGTTTGGCACTGGATTGCTGATAAGCCCATAGAAAGAAAATGAAAACCCAAAACAATTATTAACTGCCTGGAAGACAAAATATTTTGCAAAAAAGGAAAAGTCAACACAGGACCCTACTGTAAAAATACTGACATGGTCAACTTAATGCAGACACCGTGCAGTGATCTCACCAAAACCATTACAATCTGTTGGGAGGAGAGAGTTGAGGGGGCAGAAGAGAGGGATCTGGTGAAAGAGAGAAACCAAAACATAGTTCCTAAAACTAAAAAATCAAGAAGTACCTACAAGCATGTTATTAAAGCTAAGAGTCAAATACCAAAAGAATTGTCTGAAAGTGTTGACTGTGGTTGCCTCCAGGGTGGGGAATGAGGGAGGAGGAAGACAGTTTCCAGGGACAAGCCTCACGGACCTGTTGGGCTCTTTAAATTAGACATAACTTTGATCGAAATAAAAACAAAATTATACTTTTTTAAACATGGACAATTGAACTAAAGAATTTCTGAAGTTGTTTTCAGCTGTAACAGTCTGTGACTCGGTTGTTGTTTTAGGAAACACAACAGGCAGCTTTTTTGAACTCTGAGGTCTTTTGGCATCTCCTGTCAATTACAGAATGATCCCCTTAAGTGGCAAATTCAGCACATCCTCATTCCCTCTCAGCACTTAGCTTGGGTTGCTCTTGAAGACCACGGTCCCTTAGCCACGTGATTCAGTGGCAAAGCATAGGACTGATGAGATATACAGGTACAGATTGGCTGCTCCCCCCTCCCCCAGCAGACTGACCCCAACCCCTACCTGAGACTGACCCCTAACTCTGGCCTCTCAAAGGTGGCTCATGCCCCCTGCTGGGCTGTCCTAGCCCCCTCTGCCCAGCATCCCTCTGACCCTTCCAGAACGGCTATGTACATTCCCTGAGCTCACACAGAAACAGCTCAGCCAGGCACCTGCCTTGTCCCCACTGCCAATGCATCTGTGCCCACTTCACACCCACGATGGTGGGGTGGGGGTGGGGGGGTAGTGGGGGGAGACATGCCCTCAGATGGAGGCCCACCAGGGAAACCCGTGGCAGCTCCAGCCAGGAGCAGGGTGCACCCGGTGCAGCCCCTGGAGTTGCCACCCGGCGAACACACCAGCAGGGGTTCTCTCCACTGTCGAGTTAGCATTTATTATTCTCAAAATAAAGTGGTGCCTGCAGCATTAATTCAGGAGAAGCAGCCACAAATTCCAGGCCCTTTCCAAAGGCTTGTTTTCACAA
This sequence comes from Choloepus didactylus, assembly GCF_015220235.1. Lineage (NCBI taxonomy): Eukaryota > Metazoa > Chordata > Mammalia > Pilosa > Megalonychidae > Choloepus > Choloepus didactylus. Next base: position 12,806,852 of record NC_051324.1, read on the forward strand.
TGAATTAATGGGCTTTAATTTAACACTGCATCAACAAACCGGGCTGCTGAAGGAATTCCAAGTAGCTGCTTTCTGCACGGGTCCCAGCTCTTAGCTTTGACCACATTACGGCGGCCAACTTGCTGGTTGATGCAGGAGATAATGATAGTGACAGCTAATGTTTTCAAGTGCTCACCATGTGTCAAACACTGTGCTAAATGCTTTACCTGCATTATTACACTTAATCTTCACAAAACGCCTTTAAAGCAGCCACTCTTACTCTGTGCCTTTGGCATAGGAGAAAATAAGCTTGCAAAGGTGAAGTAAGTTGCTGAAGGTCACAAGGGTAGGAAGCGGTGGTGGCAAAGTGTGACCCAGTATATTGGTTGAGGTCCCCAGAAAAGTTCTCTTTTGGGGAATCTTGGTCTCCAGGTCTTCTGCTTTTGCTCATCAGACTGTCCCCTAAATTTGATGAGACTTATAGGCCTTAAATATAAAAGAGGTGATGCCACTTGATTATAATGAAGCTGCTTGAATCAGGAGCAAATGTTATAAAAGAAATACAATTTAGAGGGATTGCTGGGTTACTCGTGTCTGAGCAGTCCCACCGCTGCATCCTGAGCTTTTCTCTTGAAGAGTTAGGATTGGTCCATGGCCAGCTTTGTGGGCAGCTTCTCTGACACAGTGGCCTTTCTGAGACCCTTGAGCAGGATTGTGGTCTCACTTGGCTAAAGGAGGCAACCCTATTTTCTCAGTGACCCACAGGCTGCCAGAGCTCCAGCCTCCCTTCCCAAACATCGGTGGGTCTTCCAGAATGGGTGAGAGACTGAAACCCTTTACTCGCCACTGAGCTGGGGAGCCTTGCCTCTCCTTCTCGCTGTACCTAGGCAGGGTGGATATAAAGCTGATCAGTCTTCATTTTCTATGTAAAGGTCCATTCAGTTTAAACCAAGAGGAGCTGCTGTTAGTTCCAGTCTGGAACTAGAAAACTAGATTTTTAATCAGCTAATACTCCCCAGCACCTGTGTTCTTATGCCCTAGAACATGCTGCTTCCCTTCCCTGTCCAAGAATCTGATTGGATTCAGCAGATCTTCTGTTATTTCCCACATGGTAGGCTCTTTTAGAGGCCCTGGGTACATAGAGATGAATTAGAAGCAGCCCTGCCTTCAAAAGATGTTCACAGGCCAATGGGAGAGCCTGGCATGTACACTACTATCTTTAGTCTTCTAAAATTTCAAGTGCTATCTCTTCATCTTGGAGCCTCACTGGGCCCCAAAAGCCTAACCCTGAGGTTCCCTGCTCTTGCCAGATACACACCCACTCAGGAGGGATGGCTCCCCTCCAGCTAGTTCCCCTGTCATCTGGACCAGCTTCACTCCACCTAGTCCCCAATCTAATGGGTTTCACCTCCCTGCAAAAATAAACCAGTTACATTATTTACAAAAATAAACCTGCAACCCATTGTCACTGCAAAGCCTGCCTGCTCCAGCCCCCGAGGGCCACTCCATTCCTGAGCCAAGTGCAATCCCCATGTGGTCCTGCATGGCACGCAGTGTCCTCCTTTCCTGGGCTGTGAGTCCGTGTGTCTAATTAACTGCTGTAACCTCATCTGTCCATTGCACGTGTTTGGCCACCTCATACTATTTAGGGAGGGAGACCCCTCCTTCACCAACGGGGCGAGAGAAGGTGGTCAGAACAGTCTCTAATGGAAGGTGGAGAGTGGCTTTAGAGGAGGGGACAGTGGCTCTCCTGTGGGTTAGTCCTGGGAGGTTTCAGAGAAAAACTGATGTTTGATCCAGCCTTGAACAAGGAATAGGCAGAGGTTCAGGGGGAGGGCACCCCAGGGACGAGGAACAACAGGAGCCAGGGAAGGGAGTAGTGAAAGTGCATGATAACTTCAGAGCTGGAGGGTGGGCTGGGGAGGGAGGAATGTGAAGTTCAAGGGCTTGAGGAAGAGGAAGGGTGAGAGAGGACACTAAGGACAGGGCCAGAAGGGAGCCAGCCTTGAATGTTCTCCAAGGACCGGGGACACAGTTGTCCCAGCACCAGGACTCATACACACTTTTGAGCAAGGGAGCACCAAAATTACAGGGGCAGAGACTGCATGCAAGAAAAAGATCAATCAGCAAATAATCTCAGCAAATAATCTCAAGTAATATCCTTTTATTCTCAGTTGGCAATGACATGTTTTGTGACACAGATCTTCTACTTTCCCCCACAAAGGGCACCCAAAGTCACTTTTAATATATGATAACTGACAGCAAACCCTCTGATCCTTCTTTGGAAAGATCGTTCACTGCTGCACTGCAGTATTTGTTCTACTTGTGAAGAATCCTGGAATATGAGGTTGTAATTTGTATTTATTGCATTTTTAAAAGAAAAAAACACAACTGATTCTGGTTCAAGATGGGAGGTTGAATATTCAACTGTACCTCCCCTCCTTGCTAAATCTCATTAAAATGGCAGGAAAAGAAAAATAAATGGAAGAATAAGCCCATGGCTAAATTGGAAATCATGGAAGGATGCTAGAGAGAAAAGGTAACAGTTATTACCTTGCACACCAAACAGCAAAGACTCAAAATATATTTAAAAAAAAAACTTTTAGAAAAACAAGGAGACATATATAGCATACTGACATATATTAAAATAACTGTCATATCAATTATATGATCAAGTAGATAAAAATTTAAAAAAATACAGAGAACTCCATTTATAATTAACAAATGTGATCCAATAGACATGTATAGGACTTTATAACCCACAAACCAAGCCCTGTACATTTACAAAGACTAACAGGACCAGCAAAGAATTCTCAGTAAATTCCAAACAATAGGACATTAATAAGGTATATTCTCTGGCCACAGCACAATAAAACTAGAAATATTTAACAATAGAATAACATCTAAAACTAATCACAAAAAAAATTTTCAAAGGCACTGCTCAAAAGTAAATCAAAATCAAAATTACAGACCATTTAAAAATTAAAGACACAAAGATCACTATGTATAAAATGCCATAGGATGAGGAACAAAGTCCAATTTAAAGAAAAATTGATCATCCAAAATATGTATATTATTAAATAAGAGAGAATGGGAAATAAATCAATCAAGCTTTCGATGCAGTAACTTAGATGATAAGCTATGGGATTTTTAATAGTTGAAGGAAAGACTGCATCTTTGTAATTTAAAGCATAAAAGAATAAATTAGAAAAATTCTGAAGAACTGAACAGAGAACTGATTATTTGAAAATTCTGGCAACACTGTAAAGAATAAAAGAGGAAACACGAATACTATTTTTTTGAAAGTGAGTAGACATAGGAAATGTATATGTGAATTATATTATTGGTTCAAGGATGTGTGCAACTTTCTCTCATATGTTCAGAAGACAGAGCAATAGATGATGGATGATAGGGAGGGAGGGAGGGAGGTACGGAGGGAAAGAAAGAAATGGTAAAGTGACAAAATATTAAAGTTGATAGATTGGGGTATCAGTGGAGGGGGATTGGGGTATGCTGGAGTTCTGTGTATGGGGTTCATACTGTTTTTGCAACTGTTACTGTAAGTTTGAATTTATTTCAAAATAAATTTTAAAAAAGTGAATAGATATATAAAGGAGATTTAAGATTACTACAGAGTACTAGATACAGTGTTGCCAACAAATTTGAAATAATGATTTCCCATGAAAATATAAATTCCACACTTGACTCTGGATAAGACAAAATCTGAGATCAGTGAAACACAGAAGAAACTGATTAGATTGTCAAAACATCACCACCCACCAAGGCACCAAAGCCAAAGGCGTTATAGGGAATGGCTATTAAACATCCCAGGAATGGATGCAGCCCATGTTGTTTAAGCTGTTCCTTAGTAAAGGAAAAGATAAAAAGCCTCTCAAATCACTCTAGGAGCTAAGCAAATTCCTGGAAATAACAGCATGCAAACACATCACATGTGCATGCAAACACAAACACACTCACACACTCACACACAGACACACCACACCACATCAAGAATCTATAAACCAATTCACTTATGAACACAATGTAGCAATTCTAAATAAAATATTTGCAAATAATATTCAGTAGTGCATGAAAAGAAGAATTCAGCATGAACTAGGATTTATTCTAGCAATACAAGGATTGATCACACCAGCAAAAATATTAGCATAATTTACTATAATAACACATAAAAAATCATCTTCCAGGAAAATGGAGTAGACATACTTTCCCCTACTCTTCCTGACAGGTATAACTAAAATCCCTGAACATCATATTAAAAAATAAGCATAAGAAGACTCTGAAAAGTGAAGAGAAGAAGGAAAACAATCTTGGGACTTTGAAACCCAAAGAACAACATGCTGTGGGCACCTTGCATTTTCTTTTTGCCTTGTGCATTCCAGATTTTGAGAAGAAGAAGGTGGCCACCTGTAAACACCAATGGTGCAGACAAATTAATAATAATAAACCTGCCCTCTCAAGCACAGGACCAGGAAAGCAGCAGCCTAGAAAGTCTGAAAACTTTTAGATAATAATTTCTCCTCTCCAGCCAAATATATATATGAGAATAGCCAAGAAAATCTGAAAAAAAGATGAGTTGTAAAAAGGATTTCCATTCCCAGATATTAAAATAAAGATACAGTAATGTTAAAAGCTGAATTGACAGCTGAATAGACAGATAATGGAACAGAACTAAGAGTCCAGAAATAGACAGAATTACATAGAATAATTTGATAAATAATAAAGGCATCATTTCAAATTGCTGGAGAAACATGGATTATTCAACAAATAGCATAAGAAAAACTGGCTAGACATATTATGAATGAATGAATGAATGAATGAATGATGAATAATGATTCTCTACTTCATACCTTGCAGCAAAATAAGTTCCAAGCAGATCAAATAATTAAATATAAAAATAAAATAAATCTGTAAAAGAACTAGAACACACGGAAAAACTTTAAAATATATTCTTGAAGTAATAAAGGTATTTTTATTCCAAGTACAAAACCCAAGGATATATTCAAAAGGGAAGAGATAGCAATAAATTGGACAAAATAAAATCTTAAATTTCAGCCTGGCCAAAAATAAGAGTAGTGTAAACAAAGTTAAAAGATAACAAATAGGGATAAGCCACTTTTAGTATACATGACAGACAAATGAAAACATAAACTGTTTTGGTTTCCTTAATATATAAAGAGTATTTACAAATAAGTAAGAGACCCTAGAAAACTGGGCAAAGGACACAGCAAGGCAGCAAGGCATTATTTGGTGAAAAACAAGAACACATGGCTTACAAATATGTGAAAATATGTTCACTCTCACTCATAACTTAAAATTGTAAGATATGATTTTTTTGAGTAATACATGCTCACAGTAATAAGCCAAATAATTCAAATATGCATAAAGAAAAAGTCAATTTTGTACCTCCTTCCCCAAGAAAACCTCCATTAACACTTTGATGTGCATCCTCGCACACTGTTTTCTATGCTCAGATCCATATACATAAAGATAAGTTATAGACTATTTCTTGTTTTCTGTTTTGTAACTCCCACCTTATTCAGCAAATGGTTGTTTTACTTAACAGTATATTATATTCATTTCATAGAAATCTGACTCATTCTTTTTAATAGCTGCATAATGTTCCACAGCATGGATGTGCCATAATTTAGTCAACTCCACCCTTATTTATGAACATTCCAGCATTACACCAATTTGGCAATTGAAGGAAAGAAGGTTCTACCACCCTTAAGTTACTGGCATTGGTCCAAAGGTATATAATTTCCTGAGAACAAAGGAAAAATCAGAACATTTCATTTTCAATTTTTTTTAATTTCTCTTTTGGAGGTGTACGTAGAATGTGGTGTAAGCAGAGGAAAAAGAAGATGTAAGGCAGCTTGCGGGGAGTCAGACAAAGTCACAAAGAAGGTGACATGTGAGCTGGGACCTGTGAGAGGCATGGAATTTACCAGGCCATTAAGTGTGGGAGGCGTGGGGGAGAAGACAAAGAGGGCAGTGAAGCCACAGAAAGGGAACAGCACATGAAAAGGCCTGGAAGCTTCCGAGAGCACAGTCTGGGAGAAAACCATAGCTGCTCTCCAGCGGGGAAGGGACTCATCAGACAGTCCAGGGGAAAGAGCATTTGTATGTTAAGGCTTAGGAGAGCGACAGTGTGTGTGTGTGCATGTGTATGTGTAAGAAATGGAAGGCAGGATAGCAGGGCAGATAAAGATAACGGGATCTGATTTACTCTAAACCCAACTGGGATTCACTGAAGGCATTTAAACAGGAGAATGACATTGTCAGATCTACTTTGGAAAAATCATTTTGGGGAAGAACATATCACAAAGAGAGTTTCAGGGTGCTCCCCAAAAGAGGATGCATTTACAAGGGCATATAAACAGCTCTCAGTGGAAAAGCTGCAAAACAGAGTCACTAGAGAGTGGTGAGAGTAAGAGGCTAAGTATAAATTGCTCCTTTAGCCTCCACTAGCAAGCTCCAGAGTCCACGAGCCCAGGGTGTCCACAGAAGCTGTGGATAAAGATGGCTCCGTGATGTCAAATGCTTATTCACCTGCATCAGGGTCAGCTCAGCCCTCACGCCCGACAGCATTCGACTACCCCAGTCCAATGCCCCTGCTGCCCCCTCTGAACACCCACCTGGGATTACAGACCCCTCGAGTGTGTCCACATTGCACTGCCCCAACATTGTTGAAATTCTCTGCAACAGGGCCCCAACCTGGGCCGGGCGCACAGCCACAGGTGTTAAGTACATGCATGGAGACGGGCTGACCACACAGAGAGATTATCACTCGAGTTTGGCTGAAGCTTACTGATTTCAGAGCAGAAGGCGGCACGAGCTGATACTTCTTCATTCCCCAGTTTTGCAGAAAATGTTCTGAAAACAAAATCAAGATGCCAGATCTGTTCTCCTCCCAATTTGAGAAGAAAAATCCTTACTTTCTGTGCCAGTTTGAATGTGTGATGTCCCCCCAAATGCCATTGTCTTTGATCCAATCTTGTGTGGGCAGATGTATTAGTGTTGATTAGATTGTAATTCTTTGATTGAGTGTTTCTATGGAGATGTGACCCACCAAACTGTAGGTGATAACTCTGATTAGATAATTGCTGTGGAGGTGTGGCCCCACCCATTCAGCATGGGCCTTGATTAGTTCATTGGAGCCCTATAAAAGTTCAGACAGGAGGAGCGAACTGGCTACAGCCAAGAGGGACACTTTGAAGAATGCACAGGAGCTGCAGCTGAGAGACAGTTTGAAGATGGCCATTGAAAGCTGACCTTCGCTCTGGGGAAGCTAAGAGGGGAAAAATGCCCCAAGAGCCACTAAAAGTGACATTTTTGAGGAACTGCAGCCTAGAGAGGAATGTCCTGGGAGAAACATATTTTTAAACCAGAATTCTGAAGCAGATGCCAGCCATGTGCCTTTGCAGCTAACAGAGGTTTTCTGGACACCAATGGCCATCCTCCCGTGAAGGATGTTGATGACTTACCTTGGACACATTATGGCCTTAAGACTGTAACTTTGTAACCAAATAAACCCCCTTTTCAAAAGCTGATCCATTTCTGGTGTTTTGTATTTCGGCAGCATTAGCAAACTGGAACACTTTCTTTCCAATATACTGTATTTTGCATATAAAGACAATGCTTCTGACCTTTTCTCAAGACAGGGGAACCCAGCCCTGAGTTCTATTTGAAGCAGAGGAAGTGGAGGACACAGCGTCATCTGCATTCCCACACACCTGTGGCATAACACCCAGGTGTCCCCAGGATTTGGGGAATGCCTTGGGGCTCTCTGTCTGTGGCTAGACCAGGATCCTCTTACAACTGGGGTCAAGTCCAGATTGGTTCAGCCTGAGGCTCGATGCTGCCACCCGACCCTCACAGGCATCACAGGACATTCCTGGATCCTCATCCTGAGAATCCCTCCACAGGCTGCAGAGGCCCAGCCTAGCTCCTTGGACTCCAAGCCCTCCAGTGCTCCTGGCCACTCACGGGTATCCACAGAGGCCAGCCCAGCCTGGGGGTGACCCAGAATCCACACCGCTGAGCTGCCTCACCAGCATCTGCCTCCTTGATGCACTGGGCACTCGCTCCTCCCTCCCTGAGGTGGTTCAATATCCTGCCTTGGCACCTCCTCTCAGGGAAGTTATCGGGAAGTTGATCTCACAATGACTGGGCATCTCCTCCACCTGTCCATCTCTCCTGTGGGCCCTGCTGCTTGCCTTTCACAACTGAATCCAAAACTATAGAAATCATCAAAAAGTGGTGGGAGATGGGAGCTGGCAGGTTTTCCCACTGAGGGCTTCTGAAACCAGCTACATAAAAGTCCATTTTTGAGAGGCCAGTACTAAGCCTCATCCAGCCACAGCTGAGCCTGTCCATGAATAACCAGAGCTGCCTGGTGCTGGAAGATGGATTTCAATGGTCAGGATTGAGGTAGAATGAGGGGGCCAGGCAGGGTGAGTGGGCCTGAGGATGTGGGAAAGGCACCCCTGTTTGGACCAGCGATGGAAGAAAGAGTTGACTTAAGCTGAGCTACAACCAGATTCACGCTTCCTTACATGGTCTGTGGCCAGGAAATAGTGTTATCCACCTGGTAAGCTAATCCATTTTGTACTAACTGAACCTCACTGTAGTGGACCTTCCCTGGTATTTTGAAATGCAATAGTGTTGCTGAGGGAAATGCCATTTAGACAGCAGCACCACAGACTATGAGCAGAGGGCACCAGGGATGGAGAAATGTTGAGGGGCTGCTCCAGTCTGAAGGCTGCTTCTTCTAAAGCCCCTAACAGTCAGGCATTAACCCTGGGGCCCAACTCTGTAAGCTAAGAAAGGTGTGTGTGTGTGTGTGTGGGGGGGGTGCTCATTTTTATTAGAGAAATTATAGGCTTCCAGAAAAATCATGCATAAAGTATGCAGTTTCCATGTACCACCATATTATTAACACCTTGCAACATTGTGAACATTTGTTACAATTCATGAAAGGACATTTTTAAAACTGTACTATTAACTACAATCTATCATTTACACTAGGGCTCACTGTTTGTGGTGTACAGTCCTATGGTGGCGCTTTTTTCAATTTTTATTCTAGAAACATATACAAACTAAAATTTCCCCTTTTAACCACATTCAAATATATAATTTAGTGCTGTTAATTACATTCACAATGTTGTGCTATGATGACCACCATCCACTACCCAAACTTTGCCATCAACCCAAATAGAAACTCTGTACAATTTAAGCATTAAATCCCCCTTCCCTTTCTCCACCCTGGCCCCTGGTAACCTGTATTCTAGGTTGACCTATGAATTTGCTTATTCTAATTGTTTCAGATCAATGAGAATGTGCAATATTTGTCCTTTTGTGCCTGGCTTATTTCACTCAACATGATGTTTTCAGGGTTCATCCATGTTGTCACATGTATCAAAACTTCATTCCATTTTATGGCTGGATAATTTAGAAATAGCTGATATAAAAGAAGAGGAATGAGGAGGAGAAGGAAGAGGAGGAGGAGGAGGAAGAGTTGTCAATGTCATCATTATATGTAGCCCCCAAAGACTAAAATATGTATCCTCTGACCCTTTTCCAGAAAAAGTTTGCTGACCTCTAGTCTAAAGCAAAGGGCTGGAATTTCAATCACACTCCACAAATATAGGTGTGAAAGAAAAAAACCATAGCTTAATTTCTTTGTTATTTTATTTCAAGCTACCTTTCTGCCAGGGTGGCATAAATCAGTCTCAGTCAGGTTGGGGACCCCCTCCTTCCCTGGGGTTGTGGCCATAGCCACGTGTGGCTCCACAGCAATTGGATGCTTCAATATCGTCCATCGATAAAAGCCTCCACTGAGGTGTCCCGCACCCTCTTTGGTCCCCATGCGTCCCTCATTCCCCTACATCTGGTCCTTTCAGGACCACAAGCTTCCTCCTGCATCTCTGTGACTTGTTCAAAAACACAAGAATCATTCAGCTGCTTCTCTGCCATGTTGGGGAGCAGGAATTTCTGTGGATCATCTATAACCGCAAGTTATCTGGCCCTTGTTTCTCTGTGCTTCCCTGGGGCTCCATCCGGAGAATGAAGCACAGATCCTCCCTGCTCTGAGATCCCAGAAACCTCTCCCGGGTTGTTTTGCCTACCCAAGGCTATGCCCAGGAAGTGGGAACCAGGGTGGCTCTACCTGGAACACGCAGGCAATTACAATGTCAGCTTTTCCCGCCATTTTGATTTTTTTCTTCCCCCAGCATTTGAAAGTTTTTCTGTTCCAGGGACCAGATGATAGCTACTACCCTCAACCTCCTGGTCATAAATATTTTTGTATAAATGGTCAAAAGAACTTTCTGTTCTGTCTAGGGACCTTATTTTAAAACATAAAAGCCAGGAAGAAAATTCACACCTACTCCCTTCCCACCATATGATATCTCTTCTCTGAGGCAATGTGTGCAGAATGATTGAGCTGCTTGGAATTAAAGGGAGGATGATACTAAGGGAGAAAAAGAGAAGACTTGTAATATTTCATAAATATTATCTTGTTAAATTTTCAAGAAATTTATGAGCAGGTTGTTAAACCATTGGTAGCTTGAAATCAGCCATGCTGAGGGCATTTACACTACAGAAATTGGCAAAGGCTACAAATCAGGGCAAACCACACCCCAGCACCATACCTCCAGAGAGCCACTTGTTAACATTTACCATCACATCACTGCTTATCTATCCTCATTCCATAAAGGTTTTAAGGTGGATTTTTCCAAAGTTTCATGTGTAAGAGATGTCAGTCATTGCCAGTCCCACTTACCTCCACTTCTAATGGAAGTTTCTCTACCCATGGCTCCTGCTGAATAAGGAACCACATTTTATACCTCATGACCCTGCCCCACCTTCCCCACAGACAGTCATGGCTAACTGACAGGCACTTGATGCAATACCAGGTAACTCATAGATGCACCAGAACACCATGTCTTGGATATATCTTGGCTCAGAAAGATAAGCCTGTATGGGATTCAGTTCATATGCCTGGATTTCTAGATGGATTTTTTTTTAGTAGGGAAATTGTAGGTTTGCAGAAAAATCATGCATATAATACAGAGTTTCCATATAACACCTGTGCCAGTTTGAATGTATTGTGTCCCCCAAACGCCATTATCTTTGATGTAGTCTTGTGGGGCAGACGTTTTGGTGCTGATTAGATTTGCTTGGAATGTGCCCCACCCAGCTGTGGGTAATGACTCTGATGAGATATTCCCATGGAGGCATGTCCCCACCCATTCAGGGTGGGCCTTGATCAGTGGAGCCATATAAATTAGCTGACTCAAAGAGAAGGAACTGAGTGCAGCTGTGAGTGACATTTTGAAGAGGAGCAAGCTTGCTAGAGAGGAACATCCTGGGAGAAAGCCATTCTGAAACCAGAACTTTGGAGCAGATGCCAGCCATGTGCCTTCCCAGCTAACAGAGGCTTTCTGGACACCATTGGCCATCCTCCAGTGAAGGTACCTGATTGTTGATGCCTTACCTTGGACACTTTATGGCCTTAAGACTGTAACTGTGTAGCCAAATAAACCCCCTTTTTATAAAAGCCAATCCATCTCTGGTGTTTTGCATTCCACAACATTAGCAAAGTAGAAGAACACCCTATTATTAACACTCTGCAGTAGTATGGTACATTTGTTACAATCCATGAAAGAATATTTTAATAATTATACTATTACCTATAATCCATCATTTACATTGGGGTTCACTGTTTATGTTGTACAGTCCTACATTTGTTTGTTTTTTTTAAGGTCTCTATTTCTTACAACAGAAAAAGTCCCCACTGAAACAGTGGAAGGACCCTGATTCCCCACAGAACTCATAAAAGCTGATTTCATCTCAACTTAAGTCAGAACATTTTAATAACTAGAGCAGTTCTCTCATGGAATGGAGAGAGGCAAGACTCCAGCCAGCCTCCCACCAGAAATATGGTGGGGAGGAGGATGTTTTCTAGAGGCTTGGGTACCTCTTTGGTGCCTTCTCTCTCTTGTCACTGAACTTCCCTGATGTCTTGACTTAGATTCAGAAAAACTGGATTCTTTGTCCTAATTCTTCAGTCAATATGCAGTGTGCCCATGAGCAGGCCCCTGCCTTCCCTCTAGGTCTTATTTTTTTCATCTGTATAAAAAAGGGTTTGATGTCATACTTATGAAATAATTTGAAAAATATGACATTCCCATGTTGAATGTCAGCATCAAGAGCCCAAGTTCTGCCAGCAGGTAAGAACATAAGTAAGCCCATGAAGAAAAGCATAAAGACTTATATTTGAGTCCCAAAATCTGGCTGCATCAGTACAGGATACAAAGAACATGACTCTGAATCAACAGGCATAGAAAAGAACTTGGGAAAATAACAGTTACTTTAATTTCATTGAATTAGCAGTGTGGCTTGGCTACCAAGAAACAAATGTCATCTGGTCATGTTAATAGAAGCACAGAGTCCAGAATATGGGAGGTGGCCATCTCACTCCCCTCTATACTGCTGCAGACTCATCTGGGCTACTGAGTCCTCCACACTCTCAAGGGACAAGGGCAAACCAGACTTGACCAAAGGAGGGTTGAAAGTAAAGCAAGGACCAGAATCCACTGTATCAGAAGAACATTCAGAGGAGCTGGAAGTGCTCTTCCTGAAGAAGGGACAACATGAGGGGACAGGGGTACCAATGTCAAGGATCTGAAGGGATTCTCATGGGTCAGAGGGAAGAGGCTTTGGCTGTGTGGCCCCATTATCCAGAGCCAATTCAAGGAACCCAAGTGGGTGAAAGCCATTGGGAGACTGACCACAGCTGCCTGAAGAGGAAGGGGGTGGATGTATGCTGCAGGGCCTGATGGAAACCATGACCAGCTGCATAAAAGCTACTACTTGTTGAATGTTCATGCATGCCAAGTACTGAAATAAGCACTGCACAACCCTAGGAGACAGGTATTCCCATCTCCCATATGCCGCAAAGGAAACTGAGCCTCAGAGATGTTCAGTGACTGGCTGGTGGAAGATCTGGGACTCAAAGACCTACCATCTGACTCCAGAATCCATGCTCAAACTCCTGCTGAACTTGGCAAAGTTGCAGAAAAGATGGACGCATCCGCTGAGCGCATAATAATGATTATAGTCAATACTTGCATGGTGCTTAGGATGGGCCAGGCCCAATTCTGAGAGTTGTCCATATATCAGTGGCATATATCACATATGTCACAGCAATCCTATGAGACAATGGCTGTTATTACCATTCCTATTTTACAGGAGACTGAGAGACAGAGAATTTAAGTAACTTGCCCAAGGTCACCAGTCAGTAAGAGGTAGATGTGGAGCGCTCATAGCTGCTACACTACCCTGCCTCTCGCCTGAACTAGGACTAGAAGGTTGGGAGATCTTCTAAGCGTCCTTGCAGATGTCAGCATCTGTTATGCCCCTCTCCAAGAATCTGAGCCAGAAGCCAGCCCTTTTCCCCATGGCTCACCCCACACTCTTGCCAAAATCCCACGTTGGTGGGTGATGCCAGCAGCCTCTGCAGTATCTGGGTTTTGCCTCTTGCCAGCTCCAACATCATCTACAAGCCACCCTGTTCCCAGGGGTGCTGGATGCCAATCCCACCACCCAGCCCCCTCCAGAGCCCCAGCCATGGAAAACCTGCTCTGCCTCTCGGCCGCTTAACTCTAGTCATAGACAAGGGCAGCTATTTTGGGTGAGAAATGGGGCAGGCAGAAAAAATTTCATTCAAGCAATTAAAGACTCACTGCATTTTTCATGATTAACTTCATGTTCACAGATTGAATGCAAAAAGCTGTTAGCAGAGCATTTCCATTTCTGTACCTGACATGAGCAATGGGAATATTCTGCCTGGGAGGATTACACCTTCCATTAATCTCCATTTTATTGAAAGTTTAAATAACAGACAGACGCAATGTGATCAATTAGCAGTGTAATTCCAAGGAGATGTCACAGTAAAATTAAATCTTGAGCACATTCACGGCGGAGATGCCGGCAAGTTCTTTCCAGTCTCCCTTCTCCATCGCAGTGTGTATATTTTAATTGAAAGTTTATTCTGCTATGTGCCTCCTCTACTAAATTTTAATTTAACATTGTAATGAGAAGGACGTTTCTGAGGAGCTCTTCACAGACAAGTCGAGGAGGTTTCACAAATTAAGAGAACAAGTGAATTTTCTGCACTTTTCAGGCAGCTGTGGGAGGAGAGAAGACCACAAATCTTTGTCCCAGGGCCTGGAAAAGCAGTCTCAGGGACATGTGGCACCAGGGGCAGATGGGACAAAAGGTGACCACACCATGAAAGCAGCAAGGGTCCCAAGAGATTGGAGTCTCAGGCCAGGCCATGTACCAGAGCAATAAGCAAAACAAGGAGAGTATCCCTTCTCCCCTCTCCTGTCTTCCAGTCTCCCTGTAGCCCCCTGACTGACAAAGCATAATAAGGAACCAGATGACAAAGTAAAAATTTAGTTTGCAGAGTGTCAGCACCAGCACTGCAGAATATGGAAGAGCAGGTGTTCTGGTTAGCTAATGCTGCCATCATGCAACATACCAGAAATGGATTGGCTTTTATAAAGGGGGGTTATTTGGCTACAAAGTGATGGTCCTAAGGCCATAAGAGTGTCCAAACAAAGGCATCAACAGTAGGGTACCTTCACCAAAGGAAGGCCAATGGCATCCAGAAAACCTGTCAGATCAGCAGGCACGTGACTGGCATCTGCTTGCTCCCAGGTTGCGTTTCAAAATGGTTTTCTCCCAGGATGTTTCTCTAGGCATCTGGAGGTATTCTTTTAGTTTCTTCAAGGCAAACTCCAGAGTAGCAAAAGTCTATTTTCAATGGCCATCTTCAAAATATCTCTCTTGGCTGCAGCACTAAGTTCCTTTTGTTTGTCACCTCTTTTATATGGTTCCAGTGATTTAATTAAGACCCACCCTGAATGAGTGGGGTAACATGTCTATGGAAATTATCCAATCAAAGGTCTTGCCCACAGTTGATTGAGTCACATCTCCATGGAAACACTCAATCAAAAGGTTCCAACATAATCAATACTAATATGTCTCCCCCCACACTATTTCATTAAAGAACACGGTGTTTTGGGGGGCATAATACATCCAAACCAGCACAGTAGGTATGGAGGTAAGAGGCAGTAGCTTAGTAACCAACACATTTGGGAACATCATTTTGTCTCTCCAACCCTTAGTTTCCTCAAGTGAAAAAGGGGAATAATTACCCACTTCTCAGGGTTGCAGTGAGAATCAAATGATATGGGGGATGGGAGAGAGATTTGGAGAGTACAATACAAAGTGGGAAAGGCTGTTATTTTCCACTGCTTTTCAGAAAAATCACAGGAGAGCTTTTCCAGAAGGGAGGCTTCTCTCCTACAAGAACGGCCTTGATCAAAAAATGATGGCATGCAGCTGAAATTTTAGAGAGGCCTTGACTAATTGGGAAGGAGGTCTGAGGCTCAGGTTGAGGGGGGAAAGACAGACAGAGCCTGCATGGCCCCCTATAGAAAAGCAGAAGGAGAGAGAGCATCCACTTTTCTGTTTCATCAAAGTCAGAAGTCAGTCATTTCATGGATCACTTCACTGGAGTTTTGACTTTAGACTCCATCAATCTGTGTCTAACTTACTGTCGTAACCCAGCAGTCTGTACAGTCCCTGGCACCTGGCATGTACTCAGTGTTGTGTGGATTTGAGAGTTTTAGGCATTAGATGCACTAGTGACAACCACTGGTGAAGGATGTTATCACAATCCAGCTCTATTAAACCCCACACATGCCTAGAAGTGAATCATGGAGTTTCCAGAAAAAGAAAAAAAAATGGCTAATGTTCAGGATTTGAAGACTTAAATTGCAAAGAGGAGGAAAAAGATGCAGTCTCTCTGCCTTTATTGCCTCCCATTGTCCCTCTTGCTCACCCCTTTCCAGGCACACTGCATGCCTGACCTTCCTCAAACACACCAAGCAGGTTCCCATTCAGACCCTTTGTCCTTGCTGTTCCCTATGCCCAAAATGTTCTTCTCTCAGACATTCTCATGGTTTGTTCCTTTACTACGTCAAATCCCTGCTCAAATGTCACCTCCTCAGATGGACCTTCTCTGACCACTGCATCAAAAATACCAACAAGTCCTATCACTCTTGCTTCACTTTTCTTCATCACACTTCCGAGCTGACATTATGTTTTATGTCTATCAGTTTTGTCTGTGTCTCTAGAATGTAAATTCCCTTAGGGTAGGTGTCTTTACTGTACTCTATTATTTCCCCAGCACCTAATTCAATATAATATATCACTTAGGAAATATGTGTTGATATTAGAGGAAAGGAAAGAGTGTGACATTGGGATTTACTGACAGTACTTTGAAGATGATTCCTATAGTTCCCAATATATTTGGTATAACTTGTTCTGGCAAGGATCCCAGTGAGAAGGGAGCCCCATAATCTGGAAACCCAGGACCCATCAGGGTAATGGGTTCTGTCATGACATATCCTTCCCTAATGTCCCTTCTGGTTTTCATTGGTGAAGTGTATTCTACAGCCCAGAAAAGGATCCAAGTGGGGGAGGGGGATGTATGTGGGAGTTCATTGTCCTCAGCTGTCAGGGATAAGAGAGGAGAAGAGGCCATAAGTGCACCTTAATATCTCAGGACTCAGCAGCCACAGACCCTGAGATCTCCAGGCTAGTCTGGAGCACTTGTCATTGCTCCACATTTATTATACTGTTGCCCCCTCTTTGGGTGCACACTGGGAACAGCGATTAATCCTCATGATAACACATCTCTGACTTAATAATAGAAAACAATAGGGAAACAGAATTCACTTCACAGAAATCTGCTTTGCTACCATGTTGGCTAAAAATAGAATTCATTCTGTAAAGCAACAACCATCTGTATTTACTGACATCAATCCCAACCAGGCTGGTCTGGGTCATTCCAAACAGTTAGAGAGCAAGTATTTGATAAACTTGGTAACAGAAGATTTTTAAACAATTAAGGCTGGGATGTACATGGAGACCAAAAAGGGTTCCTCTTGAATATGGTTGATAACCGTGTTTATCAGAAGCAAGAAAAGTGCTTAAGAATGCAGTCACCTTCTTTTAGAAACTCCAGTCCAAGTTGCCAAAATCAAGACCAAGCTCATAATCTCCATCAGATTCTGGACTGGGTCTCCCAATAAATTACCCAGAGTCAGTGTCTGCAGCTGGGTCATTTGCCCCAGCATCTGACCATGCAAATTAAGAGGGCAAATAGAAAAAGGGGAAAGAAGCAGGTTTCTGCCATTTCTGACCCCCTTCTCCTCCCCCAAGTGGATGCCACCATGCCTCACAAGTGACACACCTTCCACCCAAGGACCTTCTGCATCTTTGATTCATTTAGCCCCCACATGACTCTCCAGGGTAGGAGAGCTTGCTCACCAGTGGCCCTCCCAGCCAAGCCATCCCACAGGCTTCTTACCTCACAGGCCTAACACACCTGCCATTTCTCAATTTCAGCCTTAGTTACTTGTATTGTATTTCTGGCCTCAGAATAAAAGTTTCACACATCAAAATTCTTCAATGGGTCTCTGATTTTCTTGTCAGAAATGTCACTCTGACATTGTAAATAGCAACTGTGTCTTTCCATTAAGGTGGCCTCAGTCTGGGCCTTCTTCTATCAAAAGGATCTTCAATTATGACAACCAGGGCTGCCTGGGGCACTAACACAGATCCCTCTTGAGATGTGCTCTGAAGACCCCACTGAATGTTCCCCCAGAGGTGGTCCTGAAACTTCTCCCTCCAGCTCTCTTCCACAAGCCCCTCCTTCCCAGCATAGCTCCAACCCCACCCCTTCATTGTGCCAAGAATTTCCCGGAGGCCAGAAATATAGGTCAGGTCCCAGCAGAGAACAGAATCCAACTGAGATGATGCAAAGGAAGAGACTCAACTGAAGGAAACTTCCCCAGGATTGGGGCAGGAATGATGAGGCAGCCAAAGGCTAACAAAGGTGGGAAGGTATTAGCACCCATAGGCCCAATGGGGCAGAGGGAGGAAATAAGATTACCAGAGCCCAGTGAGAGCTGGAGCTGATGAAGAGAGACCACCCAACAGAACATGGGAGGATGTAGCAACTTCCAGAAACATGGCCCAGAACAGAGAGGGTCTGAGGAAGACACACTCTAACCTCTCTCTCCCTGTGCCTTCCAATCTTCTTGTGGCACCTCCCTGGCCAAACCCAACAGAAAGCTAATCAGCAATGGGCTGATGTGGAGTGCTGGGCAGTGCTGTGGGGATGGGCACATAGAATGACAAGCCCAAGCAAAAAGCTGGTTACAAATGTATACCCTCCTGCCCCTACCTTACCCTCTTGGAAATGGGTATATCCACCCATCATCCATCTGCTCTTTATTCTGCTTTCACAATCTCTATCCATCTGTTCTTGCTCAGGTCTACAAGGCCACTGGTGAATCTGAGGATGCAAGTTCTTCCAGTCTTCTCTAATTCCCTTCTGGACAAAGACTCCTTTTATTCCCTTGAATACATTTTTTACCTAAGTCCTTCATCCAAAGCAGTTCTGCAGAGACTAGACTCACCTAGGTAAGGTGGGCAAAGAAGGAGGAGGGAAAACACACAGGATCCTCTAGATCTTCAGAATCTAGAAGTCCCAGATGTGCCCAGGACTCCACAATGTCCCCTCTGCTATCTCAGCCGGCCGGGGAAACATGGGCTTTCTCCACTGGGCAGCCACCAGCTCCCTTCTAGGATTATCCCCTCATGCTTACATGCTGCTCCAATGAGCCTCCCTCTTAAAAATGTCCAGGGAAGGGACCAAAGAATTATAAGAAACTGACATTGTCCCTTTGTGGTAGTTGGGTCCACAACACACCCAGCACAACAGCCTTAACATATACAAACACTTGGCAAATGCACACTGAACTGAACTGAGTTCTGTAGAAACCACAGGGGCGAGACCTCCATTTGTCACACACCCCATTGGCAGGTTGAATCCTCACTCCTCTCTCCTCCTCCATCCCTGTGCTGTTGGAGTCCTTCTGTGGGGCACCCACATGAGGGAATCACCTCTGAAAAATGAGCCTCATTGGCCATTCCACAAATTCACGGCTTTGCCTGACAGCTCACCAGCTCTGTGGTCAGGACACGCCACAGAGGAAGGTCTAATTACAGCAGAGGAGAGCCTCCTACAAGGGGCTTAAATGTGCTAACAAGCAGTTGTGGAAGCGCAGGGAGCCCCTGACAACCAGCCTGCCCACTGACAGGCTACAGTAAAGACTGAAAGCCAACTGCCCACTCCACAGCCACAGCCTGGTGAGGGCTGCCATGAACCCCTCTCATTCAGAATCACTGTTGGCAATGAAAGGGGGTGGAGATGAGGAAGCATTACTCAGCCAGGAGACTCGCTCAGCCCATGGGTAAATTTTCCTAAAGCCCTGGATGGTTTCACATCCCACCTCAAATTCAGTTTATGGATCTGAATAAAATACCAACTTCCCCCCACCTGACAATTGAAAAGGTCCACTTCCCTCCCAAGAGCTGGGGTTCTCAGAGGGCAGTTGGGGGCTGTGGACAGCAGAATTGCCCTGGTGCTTCCTTAAAAGGCAGATTTGTATGTCCCCTCCCAAGATCCTGAATTAGAATCTTGGGAGCAGCAGTGGGGACAAGATTCTGGATGTTTGACAAGCTTTCCGGGTGACTCTTAACAAATTCATTCATTCTCTGACTCGTTCATTCATTCAGTAAGTTTTCCTTGAGCATCTACTCTGTGCCAGGTGCTATGCTGGGCACTGGGGATGAAAGGTGAGCAAAAGGCACTCCCTGCTCCCTTTCAGGAGTTCCTGGGAGAGTGACCCAAGTCAAATACACATGTGAACATGGACTTAATTACCAACTTTGGGCCAAATGCCCATGATGGCAGCATAATTGTGGGTTAAAAGCTTGACTTTGGGTCAAACCTCGGTTTCTTGGTTTCCTAGGGCTTCCACAACAAATTACCTCAAACTGATGAACTGTACACAACAGGTATTTATTGTCTCACAATTCCAGAAGCTAAAAGCCTGAAATCAAGCAGGGCCAGGCTCCACCTGAAACCTGTCGGGGAGGATCCTTCCTTGCCTCTCCTAACTTCTGGTGTTTTCCAGAACTTCTTGGCATTCCTTGGCCAGTAGAGCATCACTCCAATCTCTACCTCCTCCATCTTCACATGGTCTTCTCCCCAGTGTCTGTGTGTGAGTTCGAATTTTCTTCTTATATACATCCCAGCCATATTGGATTAGGACCTACCTGAATCCAATTTTGCCTCATCTTAACTAATCACATCTCCAAAGACCCTATTTCCAAGTAGGATCACATTCATGGGACCAGGGCTTATGAGTTGAATGCGTCTTTTGGGGGTGGGGAGCGGGAATGACACAATTCAACCCATAACCCTGGGCTTCTCTTAGCTCTGCCCCTGAGTCTGTGTCCCTGGGCAAGTTACCTCACTTCTCCAAGTCTCAATTTCTTCCTCTGTAAAAAGAAGCTAATCGGGCAAACCTCTTATTTCTGAGAAGAGAGTGAGATAATCCACATGAAGCACTTGGCGTGGTGTCTGTCACTTCTTAAGTGCACAGTAACATTGGACATCCTTGGCTGGGGCAGAGGTAGTACTTGCAGTACTACTTGTAGGTAGGATCAGTACTTGTTATTGTCTTGGTTTCCCAGCTGCTATGACAAATATGACAGAATGGGTTGGCTCAATAGCAGGAATGTACTGGCTTAAGGGTTCAGAGGCCGGGGACTTGCTTCCTCCCGGGGTCAGTGGCATTCCGGCCAGCAGGCAATCCTTGGGTTCCTTGGCTTCCCTGTCACATGGTGTGGTCCTTGCATTTCTCTTCCAGGTTCTGTTGACTTCCAGTTCCAGCTCCTCCCCATGGCTTTCTCTTCACAAAGCCTCCAGCAATTAATAGGAATAAGGTCCAACCTCATTCAGTGGGTCACACCTTCACCAAAAATAACATCTTCAAAAGGCCCTGTTTATAATGGGTTCACACTCACAGGAATGGATTGAGATTAAGAACATGTCCCCACCCCCCTCACCCACAGGGTGTATAATTCAACCTACCCCAGTTATCATAGCACCAATGTGGTATTAGTAGGTTCTCGGTAAGGTTCCAATGGAGTTGAACTAAACTTTTATCATTTCTCCTAATTATATTTCCGAACACATACTGCTTTGAGGAGCATTTTACTTGGTTGTCATAGTCATGTCCTCCCTTTCCTTTACAGGCAACTACTTCAAACCTAACCAAAGACGGGGACCTATTCCTCAGATCCTGGATGGGCAGAGACTCTCGTGACCTTGGGTGAGTCACCAGCCTCCAAGCGGCGGCCTCCTCATCCAGAGAACAAGTAAAATGGGACAAGTGGCATTTAAGCCTCTCAAGGTGGGCAGCATCATCTTGTTTTGCCAAATGGGACATTTTTTTAAAATCAGATTTCCCAAAACAGACATCTTAACAACTTTGCACATATATGACATGGGCATTTTGTTTTTATTTTCACTTGAGGGAAGGTGGTGAGAGCTCCCGTCACATACCAGCTCCAGTCCAGAGACCTAGTCCAGCCATGATGATGATAATGACAATGACAGGAAACATTTATGGAGTACTCACTGTGCACCAGGCACTGTTCTAAGAACTTTATATATATTAACTCATTCAATCTTTACTACAACCCTTGAAGTAGATTATTGGACCCAGTTTACAGAAGAAGCCACTTGCCCAAGGTCACACTGCTAGAGAAAAGCAAGCTGGAATCTGAATCCAGGGAATTTGGCTGAAGAGTTCATACTCTTAGCCACTTTACTCTACAGATAGGGAAACTGAGGTCCAGAGGTGAAAAGGAATTACTCAAGGTCACAAAGAAAGTTGATATGAGAACTGATAATGAGTCCTTGCCTTCCAATGTTCTCCCCAAACCACACTGTAGTTTTTTGATCCTGCCCTCCACGAACTGGCAGCTGTACATACTGTGTTGTGTCCTTCGGAATGAACTTCCTGAGGGACTTGAAACAATTAATTTTTTTTAAAAAAGGATAGGGTCATTATCTGGATGACTTGACAGTTCTTTACTCCCAGGATATTCCACCCAGCAATCTATGTTGCCTAAATGAGACAGTCACTTGCTTTGCCACCAGGGAAGTGAAACCATAATGAGATGGGCTGAGGCTCCAGATAGACAGAGACATCTCTGGATGGGGAAAAACAATGTCCAATTAATCACCTTGAAGCCACTGCCAAACACCCAGGCACCTGGCACCTCCACAGAAACCCAGTGATAAGGCTACGTTTCAGCCTTACCTGGAAATCTGGGTCAGGATCCTTGGCGCCTCTTCTCTCTACCTCTTTAGTGAGTATTTACTGAGCTTCTGCTCTGTGTCAAGGGACCCAGCAATATCCCAGACCCAGGCCTGGAGTTGCTCCCAGCTTCAAGGAAGAAACAGATGAATAAATCATTTGGGAATTGTCACCATAAACAAGTGAGCCAAACACCATGGCAACTAAGAGGAAGAAGCATCCACTTCCATATGGAGGCTTCCGGATTTATTCCCCCTGGGCCTTGAAGGATGAGTTGACTGAACAGGAGAAGGCGAGGCCATAAGGAGAACATCTGCTGAAGGTTCCAGCAAAGCCTGCTGAGCCAGGGGATTGTCCAAGACCAGAAGCAGGGTGGGAAGCTGTGTGAGCCCACTCCCCTCCTCTAGGGGTGATCAGCCTCTCTGTCACCCATGAAGGATGCAAGTCACTCCACTGGGCCATGCCAGGCCACCACTCCAAGAAGGCTTAATGAGGACAGTAAAGAGTCACAGGTGCCTGCCAGCAGGACCCATGTCTTCAGCCAAAAGGGTTCTTGTATTGTACTTAGATTCATAGAAGCATAAAACAGACAATTCGGATTTGACCTCAGAGGTCACCTTTCTATTCTGGGACGTAGAGATCTGTCCCAGGAGAAATAACAATCCTTTAAAGTTGCCTGACATTATATCGGTTCACTTCATTTAATTTGGCTGTTACCTGCAGATATAAGCAGTGTCCACACAGACCCTTGTGACTGCCCAAAGGAATCCTTCTGCTTGGCCTGGTGTAAACCAAGCATCGAGACACCAGCCAGGACTTTTCACCCCATCTTCTGGTGCCCACATGGCCAAGGCCTGTGTGTTTCAGGCTTGTGGAAGCCAAGATTCCAGCTCTTCAGCAAGAGAATAAGCTGTCCTGAGTAACTGAAGGGAACCTGAGATAATAGGCAGCCTTAATGAACAGCTCACACAACACCCAGTTCAGCAGAGCACAATGGAGCTGACAGGAAATATCTCATCTCCAAATACAAATGCAGTGTCCAGCAAAAAGCAAGCAGCACAGAGATGTGCTTGACTGGGAAAGAGAAAAATGTCTGCAATGGGAGGAAAAAACCCAATTACTCCAAACCTGTCAATTGATCCTTCTTGCACAAATGGAACCCCAGCCAGGCATGGAGACCCCAAGGATCCCTTGGGAGAGGGATGGGGGTTGTAAGTGAAAGAGGCTTCAACACGACTTGCCACACATACCCCATGGGGTGTGGGGGGCACAGTGGATTGCTGTCTGAATCATGCCTGAAAAATCTAGGTGGGCTGCAGCAACTTGTGGCAGCATGTTAGAGAGCTGAGGTGAGACAGCTTGGAGTGGTCTTAAAAGAAATTTACCCAAAAGGACTGCCTGGAAGGGTGCCAGGACCCCAAAAGACAGTCTGTGAGGAAAAGCATCACCTGGAATCAGAGGTCAAGGGGAGCACCACAAGCTGCCTGTCCAGGAGAGCCTCACCCATGTCAGAGACCAGCAGGTGAGAGACCCAGAATTGGGTAGGAGGATAAATTGAATTATAGGTTCCAATTATTCCCTCCTTTATAATAAAAAACTTTGACAACCTGACTATGGCCTCATGGCAGGCAGAGTCAATTGCCATGACCCTGACTTTGAGCTTGACCAATGACTTGCTTTGGTAAAAGGGAGTAGGGATGATGTGGACAGGGGCTAAGGAGTGTGCTTGCACAGTTAGGCCTGCCCTCTTGTGCACCATGAGAAGGACATGCCCCCGGTGGCCGATGAACCTGAGCTCCCAAATGAACATGGAGGAGCCATGATCCAACTGCACAGCCTGGAGCCAAAGCCAGCCGGACCCACGCCTAAAGCAGACAGACCCACCAGCCAAGTGCAGGTTAGCTGAACCACAGTCAGCCTGCAGAAACATGACCATGAGAATATATGCCTGTTTTAAGCCACTGAGTTCTGGAGCCATTTGTTATACAGTGTTATCCCCATTTTGGTGATACTAGGGGTCTGAAAAACTCTCAGAAGCACTCATGAAAGAAAAGGTCAGCTATAAACAATAGCCACCAGAGGAAACAATGCTAGACTACCACCCTCCAGTCCTGAGACTGTTCCTGCCCCCTACCTCTTCTCCTTGCCCCTGCCCACCCCTCTTGGCTCCACTTATGTGCCTCATAAGCAGGATGAAGAGGAGAGAGTGGGAGAATATGATGGCCAGTTTTACATGTCAACCTGGCTAAGCTACAATCCCCAATTATTTATTCAAACACTAACCTAGGAATTGCTGTGAAGGTATTTTGTAGATATGATTGAAGTCCATTTCAGTTGACTTTAAGTACTCCAGTAAACTAATCAAAACCCACTCTGAATGGGCAGGGTCATATTTCCATGGAAATAATCCAATCAAAAGGTACCACCCAACAATGGGTCTGCCCCCACAAGACTGGATTAAAAGAACATGGCTTTTTATGGGGCACATAACAGATTCAAACCAGCAAAGAAATGAACCTGGTAGAGAAAACCTGTAATATCTTAGAGAATACCTGAAGTGTCTTAAACAGACTTTTGATTGAAATATGAATGTTAAAAGCACTTTTAATGAGGTAGAAGAAGGAAATAAAGAATGTGCTATTAGAAAATGGAGGAAAGGGGACCCTTGTTATATAGTGACAGAAAGATTAGCTGAATTCTATACTGCAGTTATGGAGAAAGCAGAAGTTGTAAATGATGAACTTGACTATTTCACTGAGGAAATTTCCAAAGTGTTGAAGGTATGATTTTCTTTCTTCTAGCTGTTTATAGTAAAATGCAAGAGGACAGAGATAAATTGAGGGGAGAACTGTTAAACAAAAAAAGGACCAGCACTTGAAATTTGAGAAATGCTCAGCCTATCCAGATTGCAAAATATACCAAAATTAGGAGATTTGCTGTCAGGAAAGCATGCCCCGAAGAGCAGGGGATGTGGCAAAGGAAGAAGATGTTGGAATGATGTGGGGCCACAAGCCAAGGAATGTGGACAACCTCTAGAAGCTGGAAAAGGAAAGGAAACAGATTGTCCCCTAAAACCTCCAAAAGGAATACAGTCCTACTGATTGTTTTAGGCCAGAACTATAAGATAAATTTGTGTTGCTTTAAGCCACCATGCTTGTGGATTTTGTTACAGCAGTAATAGGAAAGGAATAATGAGAGAAGAATCTCTCCCATGTACCTGTTCTGATTGTGAGCTTTAAGTGAAGTTTGGAGCTTTGGGTATTACCCAAGACCAGACATACTGATTACTGAACTGGGTGGGGCTAAGTGACCAGCTAATGTTTTATGATCTACGTGTGAGCAGAGAAGCACAAGGAGGAAATCAGCCCCACAGAGTAGGTTTAAAGAGGCAAAAATGGAGTTGCTTTAAGAAGTCAGCCAAGACCCCTGCTCTTTCCAGAAAATGGTGGCATCTGGACATGCCAGTGAAGGAGACAAAGGCATGATTTCATCCCAGTAGAGGGGAGAAATGAGACAGTGGAAGAGCTCCTTAGACCTCCACCTAGAGCTCAGCATTGCTTAGGTTGGAGATGCTAGCCAAGAAAGATGAAGCCACATCACATCAGCACGCTGCCTTCTGGGCCCTCCTGGTGGAGCCGGCCATGGGTTATTCCTTCCTTGTACTCTCTCCATCCTTCATCTCAATGGCTTTCAGCCCCTGTATTTCACCCTCTCTGAGCCCTCTCCGCTCCATCCCCCACAGAGGGGATAAGCCCCACGAACTCCCTAGCATCCAGGAGCATTTGGAAGTAACCAGGGTCTCACCCACTCAGACCATGTCCAGAATCAGAGGTCAAATTTGCTGAAAATGCAAAGGGGACACCTTAGGCTACCATAGGAGCAGACACAGACCCTGCACTATGAGGCCAAAGGCTGAGTGGTTTTTATACTCAGGCAGGACTGAATCCAAACCCAAATTCTGCCACTACCTAGGTGCTTATCTTGGACAAAAATTGAACTTCTCTGGATCTTGGTTTCCTTATTACAAAGTCCATATCCCCCATCTCACAGGGCTCCTGCAAAGGCTAAAGACGACAACACTGGTTGAGAGGTAAACTGTAATAATTATTACTAATATTATCATTATGTTGGCCCACCTCCACCTGCAACTGTGCTGTCTCCATCTGCGTCTGCAATGCCGGTGCCACTTCTCACCAGATCCAGTCCCAACCCCACCTCCCAGCTAAAGCAAGGTCTTCCCTCCAGAAAGCCCTTGGCCATAAACAGTTAATGTGATTATTGCATTATTGCAATTTGCAATTGCTTCCTCTCTTTAATCACTTTGAGAGTATTTCAAATTCCTTTCCTACGTGAATAAAATCAAAGTGGCACCTGTGAAGGCAGAAAGCCAGGCTGCCAGTGCGAGGTGGAGATGTAAAACAGTCAGGCTTTGATGGGGAGAAATTATGTCTTTCTTAATTCCTTTTACCCTATAATTACCAGGCACGACCACGTGGGTTAACAGCAAAAATAACTTGCCACATAAAGACATTGTCTATAGAATCCTGAGAACCACGGCTGGCTTAAATCATCAGGGACGAAGACAGTTGTATAAAAATGTAGCTTATGAGGGGTGACAATGGGATTGGGAAAGCCATAAGGACCACACTCCACTTTGTCTAGTTTATGGATGGATGAGTAGAAAAATAGGGGAAGGAAACAAACAGACAAAGGTACCCAGTGTTCTTTTTTACTTCAATTGCTCTTTTTCACTCTAATTATTATTCTTGTTATTTTTGTGTGTGTGCTAATGAAGGTGTCAGGGATTGATTTAGGTGATGAATGTACAACTATGTAATGGTACTGTGAACAATCGAATGTACGATTTGTTTTGTATGACTGCGTGGTATGTGAATATATCTCAATAAAATGAAGATAAAAAAAAAATCATCAGGGAAGACTCTCAGGGCTCCCATGCAGCCCCTGCCCCAGGATCTGCTGCTGCCCTCCTTCCAATCTGGAGGGGGAGGGAGAGGGGGAGGGTCCACCTCAGCCCACCCCCCTTCTCCCTGCCTCCCTCTCACTCACCTCCACCCTCAGTCTCCTTTGCAAGTCTTCCTCCTCCTCCCTTTGACCCCCAGCCCTGACCTCCCCTGAGGTCCCATCAGCAACTCTCTTTGCCTTTTCTCTTTCCTTTCCTTTCCCTCATTTCTTCTCTCTTCCCTTCCTTCACTTCACTCCCATGGTTTCAGATAGCATGTCTGTCCTGAAGATCCTCAAACAGACATCCCTGAGAGGCTCCAGAACCTGACCTTCAGCCTCTGGCTAAAACTCCCCCCGGCTGATCCCACACCTGCTCCCCTCCAAGCTTCTCGCTCCCAGAGAAAGGACTCCACCACCAAGGCATAAACCTCAAAAGCATCTTCCCCTTCTCTTTCTCCTCACATCCAGATCCAATCTGCTCCACCCACAGGAGAGCTATTGGAGCATGCCTTAGAGAAAATTGCAGAAGCTTCTGAGTCACATGAACCTGAGTTGAGTCCAAGCAAATTACTTCAGTTTCCTTACCCGTCAAATGGCAATAATAATTCCTACCTCCAAGTATGGCTATTAAAGACTAAGTTACATAGTGCATGGATATGGTTAACAAATTCCCTCCACTCTCAGCCTTCCTTCCTCCCAGCTTGGGCATCATTTCTAATGAGCCTATAGCAGCAATCTCAGAACCAGTATCTCTGCCTCCAGACACTCCCCTTCCCACCATCAGCCACCTCACTGCCAGAAAGTTCTTGCCAAAACTCATTTCTGACCATGTCAGAACCCTTCAGTGGTTAAAGTCCAGTGCAGAAGCAGCATGAATATGATGGAATTATCTGGATGGATTTCAAACTAATTCACAGGTTTGACTTTGGTCTCCATTTCCTCACCTGTTTTACAGGAATCATAATTCTTAACTCACAAGATTGTTTGGGGAATTAAATGAATAAGCTGTGAAAGGCACCTTTAAAAGTACCTACCAGGATTTCAGCACCGAGTAGGTGTTTAGCAGATGCTAGTTCCCTTTCCCTCTTCACCCCACACCTCGCTCCATATACCCTCAACCCCAAACAGGTAATTCACACTCATCCAGGCTTCTACATTTTTCTAATCCACCCACCTCTCAATTTATGCATAATTGCTTTATGTTTTTGGAAATAAAATGTCCTGGTTTGTATATATTATGTCCCCCAGAAAAAACCATGTTCTTTGATTCAGTCTTGTGGGGGCAGACGTATTGGTGTTGATTGGGTTGGAACATATGGACTGAGTTGTTTCCATAGAGATGTGCCCCATCCAACTGCAGGTGATAACCCTGATTAGATAATTTCCATGGAGGTGTGGCCCCGCCCATTCAGCGTGGGCCTTGATTAGTTTACTGGAGCACTATATAAGCTCAGACCCAGCTTGCTACAGCCAAGAGGGACACTTGAAGAATGCACAGGAGCTGAGAGAGGAGCAGCAGATGAGAGACAGTTTGAAGATGGCTGTTGAAAGCAGACTCTTGCTCGGGAGAAACTAAGAGAGGACAAATGCCCAGGAGCAACAGTGCCATTTTCTAGCTGTGTGATCTTAGGCAAGGGACTTAACTGTGAGCCTCCATTTCTTTGTCTGTTTAATGGGGAGGATGACAATAGTACTTAGTTCATAGGGTGGCTGTGAGAATTTAGAGTTTAGAGCTTTATCTGGCATATAATAAGTCACAGAGCTGACAAACGGCAGGGGAAAGATTCACTCTCTAGTCTGCAGGACTCCAACTCCAGATGCTTCAGTACAATTCAACAGCCACTTACTGTGTGCCTGGCCCTGCACCAGACCCTGGAGCTGCAAGGATGAATGAGACCTTGACCACATCCTCAAGTCTTCTTGGGAAAACAGACATGTGCAGAATTACAGTAGAGTGTGATGTGGGTTGTGCAGAAGTCAAACAGAGCCATTAGCTCTGCTGGCAGCACGGTGGAGGCGCCTGAGCTGGATATAAAATATGAGTAGGTTTTGCCAAAGGGCCTAAGGAAGGGAGTGCATTTGAGGCAGAAGGGGCAGCATGTGCAAGAACTCAGGGTGTGAACCTGGAGCATGTTTGTGGACCACAGCTGGAGAGCAGGGCATAGATAGGCACTGGTGAGAGGTTTTCCTTCCTGCCTGCCTCAATTGAGATACCAAGCCAGCTTAGGTGTTTTAGTTTCCTTGGCTTCTCAAGCAAATGCCATGCAATGGGTTGGCTTAACCAATGGGAATTTATTAGCTCACAGTTTTGAGGCTAAGAGAAAAATCCAAATCACAGTATCATCAAGATGATGCAGTCTTCTTCCCAAAGACTGGCATTCTGAGCTGGCTGCCGGTGATCCTTGGTCCTGAGCTCTTCTGTCACATGTAAATGCACATGTCAGCCTCTCCTGAACTTGTCCCTCCTCTTCCAGGTTCCATTGACCTTCCACTTCATGCTTCCCAGTGGCTTTCTCTCCTATCTGTCTGAATTTCATCCAGCTTATAAAGAACTCCAGTAATAGGATTAAGAGCCATCCTGATTGTGGGCCACACCTTAAATAAAGTAACCTCATCAAAAGGTCCTACTTCCAATGAGTTCACATTCACAGGAATGGATTAACGTTAAGAACATGTTTTTCCAGGGCACATAGCTCTAAACCACCACACTAGGGATGGCAAATGCCCAAGACCCCAGACAAGGCCTCAGGCACCCACTATTTTTTCCCTTCTCAGCATCTGCTGGTAAGTCATAGATTCCACCATGCCCAGCCTTCCCTGGAGAAGGGGGAGAAGGGGGAAGCAAGTTGGTTCTCTTTTAACTCCCTCCCATTCCACCCTACCCCGTGCCATCCCAGATGCTGACTTTGATCAACCTGACCAACTTCCAGGTTCCCTGAGCTGGCACCTGGAGCACTGACTTGTAAGGTCCCAACTAAATTTCTGAGCTGGCAGTTGATCCCCAAATCCCAAAATCTTTTGAGATTTGAAGGACACTTAAAGGTCACCTGGTCTGATTAGGCTTCGTGCAGTGGCAAGGGTTGGGGCACAGAAGCACAAGCCCAGGTTGGGAAGACCCGTGGACCCACCCAACCGCAAGCTGAACCACCGCGTGTGCCACTCTGTGATACCAGTCCAGCTTCCTAAGGATGGCAGTGCCCAGGAGCTAAGGTCTCTCCCACACTCTTTGGCATTGGGATCTGGGCAGACCCATAAACCTCAGGAATGAGCTGCCTGAGGGCTGCTGAGTGGACACCTTTGCCTGAGCCATAAGTCCTTTTTGAAGGGCCCACATAAATTATGCCTCATGGTAAGTATGCAGCCGCGGGGAAAAATCCATCCTAGCCCTTGAATTCCCATTTCCAATGATCCTCAGGAAATTATTGAGAAAATCAAAACACTATATTTCGAAGTGATCTTCACGACTCACCACAGTTCAAATGGTTTCCATAAATCCAGAATGCAAAAGGCATTTTTCAAAGGTTTACTGTTCCCCAAATGACAATAATGCCGTATTGACTGACTTCAGGGGAGCTTTGGGAGTTTGGAAAAACCAGTCAAGCAAGCAAGATCTTTAACAGAAAAAAAAAAAAGAAAGTTGGTGAACTTGACAGTTTTGCTAAACTTTACAGCATTTTCCTGTTTTGACAGCACTTTTGCAGGCGCTGATGCCCCTGGGTGTCAGCTAACACCATCCTCTCCTTCTTCTCCAGCTCCGGCCTCCAGCATCACCCCCACCAGTCTCCCATCCTTGCAGCCACGAGAGCCACCTTTCAGAATCACAAATTGAATGTTACTGCTCAAAAGCTAGCTGCAGCATCTGTAGTGTCTTCCTTGAAACAGATCATGACAGTCCTCTGGCTTCTACAGAATCCCCAGCCAGCCTCAGCCAAGGGTCAGCAAACTCTGGTAATATTGTGGGTCTGAGACTCATTACAGATGAAGACTTCCCTTCATTCATTCAATAAATGTTTATTAAACATTTATTATAGACCAGACCCTGAAGATTCAGTGGTTTGAAAAAAAAAACAGACAAAACTCTCTGCCTTCATGGAGTTTACATTCTAGCAGAAGAGACAGACAAATAAGTAAGCAAAATATTTGTGTTGAAGAGTGATACACCAAACATCAGTTTGCTGGATGATGGGAGCAAAGCCACACCCACCTCAGCGCAATATATGAAAGCAGGAAGTGAGTCACCTCCTTCCCCTCTGGCATCCACTGTGCCCCACCCTGACACAGGCCCCCTGGGAACACAAGGGACTCCCACCTGACCTGGGCTCCACTTTGGAGCTGTCCTGTCCTCCCTGTGTCTCCTGGCTCTGTACCACCCTCTTCTTCCCAAGGCAGTTACACTCTTCCTTCCTTTTCTCTGTTCAAGGCAATAGGCAACTTGACACAATAATGAAGTCTTGAAGAAGGGAGTTGGGGAGATGAGATGGCACTGAGGGGTTTCCTAATGATCCAAAGGGGCTGCCCGATAGGGAAGTAAGAAGATGGAGGGTCTCAGAAGCAGAGTGTTCTGGGACTCAGTGAGGGTGAGTGTGTGCAGGACCCTGGAATCCCGCCGGCCACATTTGGCCCTGAGAGGGATGGCTCCGAGAGAAGAAGGGATTTGCATGGCTTTTAGGTAGGAGAATTGGAACCCAAGTGCCATCTTCTGGGAGCCTTCAGAGTATGGGGCTTATGAATTTGAGCTTTGGAGGCTCAAGTTCAATGAATGTTCAAAACTTCATCCTACCTTTTGCTAGCTGTGTGACTGTGGGTACAGTAACAGCTCCAAGCCTCAGTTTCCTCAGCTAGAGAAAGGAGATGCTGATAGCACCTGCACCCAGGGAGGCTGTGAGGGTGAGGGAGGTGGTCCTGAGACGCTCCTGTCCCTGCCTCGGGCTTCCTTAGTGTCAGCTCGTGTCCTCATTCCACTACACCTGCCACGGGGGGGCACAGACACTCTCGTAAGCATCTTTCCCTGTGTGTGTCTCTGTTCCTTTCTCTCTCTGTCTCCCTTTATCTTGGTGTCACCATCTCTTTGAGTGTGTCTTTCCCTGTCTCTTTCTGTTTGTGTATCTTGGCATATTTTCTCTCTTGGTCTGTGTGTGTTAGGGGCTCTCTCTCTCTCTCTGTCACTATGTCTCTGCACCTGTTATTTTTCTTTCTGTGTTCACCTGTGACTACAACCTCTCTGTTTCCAAATCTTTTTATCTTTTGGTGTTGGTTTCTGTGTCTTTTTGTCTCTCTTCCTGGCTCTGTCCCTCTCTCTTTTCCTTGCTTTGTCTCTGTCTCTCTTTCTTGCATGTGCACCTGCCCCTCTCCCTCTCCTTTCCCCCCACTCCTTTTGTCTTTTTAAAGCTAGAAGTGATCCAGAGACTCTCACAGTTCACTACAGGAAAAACATTGAACAATCATTCTTTGCTCATGCAAGGCATTCGACAGCTGGAGCAAACAATTAGAAATTCATAATTAATTGGGTGCTGATCATTTGCCAGGGGAAAATAAAATGGTGAGAAAAATAAGAAACAAAGGTGACCTAGCAACAGTGAAAACCTCAGCAGTAGCAACAAAAGCAATCCTAATGAAGCGTGACACTGCTGGGTGGGCGGCAGCTGGCCACCGCGGCCACCACAGCCTGAGAGGAAGGAAAACAAATGCTCGTGCCACTCAGGAGCCAGCTGGGACCATCCTTGGGCCCTTCAGACCCCATTGGCCTGGCCAGAGCCTCCCAAATGTCGGTGTCCGGAGACCCAGAGCCCCAACCCCGTACCCCACACATGAACTGACCCCCTTCCCATTCACTCATTCTCCATAAAAGCGTCTCATAAGCCTTGGTACTGGGGACGTGGCTGTGACCCAGGCAGGATCCCCATCCCCAAGGAATGCCCAGTGAGGCCGGAGGGGAGGGCAAGCAGGCAACCACAGTACATTTCAACTGCAAGAGCACCCGGCTCCGCAGTCTCCAGAATGGCTGTGCCTGGATCACCTGTGGCTGGGGAAGCAGTTTCCCAGAGAAGGAGACAGTGGGGCCAGGTCCAGAGAGGTGAGTGGAGAGGTTTGTCAGGTGAAGAACGGAGGAAGAGTGTGATCTGCAGGAGGAACCACATGTGCCAAGGCGCAGAGAGGTGAAAGCTGTAGTGAGTCCAGAGAGCATCAGGAAACCACGGCCAAGGTTCAGCATCCGGGTGGGACAGTGGCAGGGGATGGGACAGGTCCAGATTGCAAAGGGCTTTCAGTGACTTTGCCTTGTCAAAAATGAGGGGCTCTGGGAGGGGGTCTTAGCTGGTCACAGCAGTGATGCCATCTCACTCGTGTGCTGTGGGAATATCTCTAGGGCTGCAAACAGGAAGGACGTATTGGGGTGCACCAGAGGCAGCACTGAGCACCAGCAGGTGGATTCCAGATCCGAGAGCTCTAAGGGAGACTCAGAAGAAGCAGGGCAGGTAACAGGCACTGTTGAAAAATGAGCTTCATTCAATAGGAATATGCATTTGGACTCAGAAAAGCCCTTGGAAGCCTGGGAAGGCAAGGGCCCTGCACTGCCAGCTTCAGGGAAGTCTTGGCAGTCTGTTCACCATCTCCCCCCAAAGGCCTGGTTCCAAGTCTCCAGGGAGAGATGATCACAGCGCCTGAGTCCTGGGGACTTTGGGTCAGCAGCCAGGTGCTCTGGGAAGAGCATGGAGGTATAGGAACGGGGGGTGCATGTCCCTCCATCATTAGTTGCTCACCCCACAAGGAGTGTCTGTCTCAAAGATTTCCATTCCCCTCCTGGGGCCAGCTTTTGGATTCTGTATTTTAAAGGTTTGTTTTAATTAGATCAGCCTCAGTCAGAGGCATTGAACTTTATCTGTCTCCTTCTCAGCTGGCTACTTTCCTTTGCTTCTTTCCTATTGACTTTCAGAAACTCTGCCAGCCAAGTTTGGACTTTGATCATTTTTTCATAAAGGAAAAAGCTAAGGAAGTTGTTAGAGGCCAGGAGCCTGCCCCTCTGGAGAGTGTAACAGAAAATGGAGGGTGGCCCTGGATGACTCGTTTGGTTTCTTAGGGTGCTGTTCCCTGCCTCCCCCAAATTGACCCTCATTCGTGCACACCCCCCAGCTTTGACTCCCTGAGTGGCACCTCTGGAGGGGTCTGCAGGAGGTCAGGCTGAATTTGAGGATGGAAGGGGCCAGAAACCAGCCAGGCCTGCTGCCACATACCAGGCAGCTGAATTGGGGCATCAGGGAAAGGTACAGAAGGTGGGCAGGGTCCTGGGACAGACTGGCTGTGATCCATGGGTGCCAGGGCGAGGCATTGGAGTGTGGCAGAGGGAATCCTGTAGCTACAAGCCAAGCTGATCACTGCCGAAATAAACCTCATCTATCTATCCATCCATCAGTGTGTGCATCGTCCATCCACCAGCCCCTTGTCTCACACGGTGCCTCTGCTTTGAGCAAAGACTTAGAGCCCAGACAAGCCACCAGCTCCTGCCCCATCAGCCAGGAGGGCTGGCCACTGCCACCGTGTTGCTCATGGTAAAGGAGAGTCATCTCTCCCCTTCCCAAAGAGAAGGGGATGTTGCAATTCTCGAAGTTTCAGTGAAGCTGTAAGAAAAGGTCACAATGGAATAAATTATGGAGATTAAAAAGAATGTCCAGACCTGTGAAAGCTGAATCTGCTCAGCAGCCCCTTGGTTTTCTCTTTAATCATCCATCTCTAATTCTGGGATGTAAAATTACAAGCTCATTGATAATGATCAGTGATTTACCAGGGAAAGCCCAGCCCTAATTAAAAGCCAGAGAAGCTGACACTGTTTTTCAAACTTACCACCAAAGTCCAGCAAGGAAATTACGTGGTTCTGCAGAGCAAATCACACTGGCAGGCAAGCAGGGGGCCGAGGTTACCTAATGAATGTGCACTTGGCTGAATTAATATGCAGAAAGTGTTGCTTCCAGTGTTAGCAATTTGCTGGTAATTGGGGCATTGATGGACGCTGGGGGAACACAGCCAAACTAATTCATGAATGCAGAGTGCACGGTCTGCTGTTACATGAAGAGAGCAGATTTGCAGACAGGAGCCTGGGTATCTCTTGTGGGAGCATCCTAGGGGTCAGGGGTCAAGGGTAAGTATGTAACCAGAGTCTCAGCCATCAATAAGAGTCAAGGGTCAAGATGAGGCCAGAGTCAGGGCTCAATCAGTGGTCAGGAATGGTCAGGGTGAGAGGTGAGTTTGACCATTGAGAACTTGGCCTATGTCCAGGGTCAGGGATCGAGTTTTTCTCTGCCAGGTTCCTAAAGCTGCCAAAATGCAATATACCAGAAATAGGTTGGCTTTTTCAATGGGGTTTTATAGGTTACAAATTTACAGTTCTAAGGCCATGAAATTGTCCAAATTAAGGCATCAAGAGGAAGATACCTTCTCCGAGGAAAGGCTGCTGGCATCCAGGGCTCCTCTGTCACATGGGAAGGCACATGGTGGCATCTGCTGATCCTTCTCTCCCAGCTTATGTTCTCTCAAAGCTCTCTCCAGAATGTCTCTGAGTGTTTTCTTCTGAGTGTCTGTGGGTCTCTCTTAGCTTCCCCAAGGCAAACTATGGATTTCATCTCTCTTTTATCCTCCCATAAAGGACTCCAGTAAAGCATTAAGACCCACCTTGAATTGGGTGAGTCACATCTTCATGGAAACAACCTAATCAAAAGGTCCCACACACGATAGGTCTTCACCCACAAGAATGGCTTCAAAGAACATGGCCTTTTGTGGGGTACATAACAGCTTCAAACCAGCACACTCTACCCTTTCGACTCCAAAAAGACTTGTTCTGAATGCAAAAGACATTCATTCCATCACAATATCACAAAAATTTAAATCATTTCATTTTAATAACAAGATTAAGTAAATGTATTATCAAAATCAGTTACAGGCATGGTCTATCCTAAGACCAAATTCCCCTCTGGCTATAGACCTGTGAACCTTACTTAGACCAACTTATCTGCTTCCAATATACAAAGGAGGGACTGTCAGATTTTGGTACCGAGAGTGGGGTGCTGCGATTTGCAAATGCCAAAATCTGCTGGAATGGCTTTATAAATGGATAAGGGGAAGATTCTGGAAGAATTGTGAGATGCTGATAGGAAAGGGCCAGATAGCTTTGAAGAGACTGTTGGTAGAAATACAGACTCTGAAGATACTTCTGATGAGGCCTTAGATAGAAATGACGAATATGTCACTACAAACTAGAAGAAAGGAGAGCCTTGTTTTAAAGTGACAGAGAATCTGGAAAAATTGAGTCCAGGTGTTAAATGGAAGGGAGAATTTGAAAGTGATGAGCTGGGATACTTAGCTGAAGAGAAATCCAAATTAAATGTGGAAAGCATGGCCTGGTGTCTCCTTGCAGCTTATAGTAAAATGCGAGAGGAAAGGGATACACTGAGAACTGAACCCTTGGGTTAAAAGAAACCAGAAACTGATAGTTTGGAAAATTCTGAGTTTTCAGAAAATGAGTCCCCAGAGAATAGTGTCCCACATGAGGATTTTACCAAACATGGAACCTGTCAGCTATTTCAGGAAAAGCCAGGATTGGAAATGGAATTATCCAGAAAGGATTTGTGGAGCGTCCTATTGCCTGATAGCTGGGACCCTTGTGCGCTGCATGGCAAACTGATAAGTTTGTTGTGGGATCTGTATAAACAGAGCCAGTGCCAGTCTGGACTAAAAGGGACAGAAAAGGGACAGATTGAAGGAAAAATGACTTCAAAGGCAGAACCACAGAAGCTAAGATCTGGAGTCAAGAAACCTTGGGCCAGGGGAGCCGACCCTCCCATGCACATGGAGAGGGTAAGTTTGCCCCGGAATTTGCCAAGAGTGGTCCTTTCTCCCCATTGTTCAGGAAGACTGTTACCACCCCAGGGCTCTCAGGTGCCTGGGGAATTGAGGGAAGCTTCTCGAACACATTGTTCAGGAAGAATGTTGCTGCCCCAGGCCTCAGAGAGGATGGAGCACATTCCCCCGGATTGGGGACAGCCAAACCACCACCCACTCCTGGTAACAAAGCTATATTAGTCAGGGTTCTCTAGGGAAACAGAACAAACAGAAGATATCTGTAAATAGTATGAAATTTTATGAAAGTGTCTCATGCAACTGTGGGGATGCACACATCCCCATAGGGAAGGATGCACAAATCCAAATTCCAAAGGGCAGGCTGCAAGCTGGCACTCTGATAAAGGTGTCTGATGAATTCTCCAGGAGAGGTGGCTGGATGAAGTAGAAACAAAGGTTCTCTCTTCTCACTGCTGAAGTTTTCACCCCCACCCTTAAAAGTTTTCAACTGATTAGATTAAACATCTCTTATTGTGGAAGACACTCCCTTTAGCCAAGTGCAGATGTTTAATCAGCCATAGATGCCATCAACATACTGATGATCTAAGTCCACATGCAGGCCAGTGCTTACTTGACCACACAACTGGGCGTCATCACCTGGCCAAGTTGACACATGAACGTAAGCATCACAGGGACCAAGGGTTAGTTCATTTCTCCCATCTTATCTCCTACAACTCCCTGCCTCCCTTCTCGTGCTCTGTGAAGAATCTCTTCTTGGTATTTCTCATCTCTTGCTGCATGATATTTTCTCTGATTCCAGATACAGGAGGAGTTTGAGATTGACTGCCCACCCCCCCCAGCCTTTGACTGTATAAAGGAGCTCTGAGGCTACCCAAAGGGCTACCAACAGAGCTCCTGGGGCCCACTGCCTCTGGTGAAGGCACTGACAAGACAAAGCAGAGCAGCCATTTGATCAAGCCAGTGGTTCAGATCAGCCTCGGTGATGGACCCTTCCAATGCCACTACCCAAGGTGCTCTTCTCAGGGCAGCTCTAGGGATTCTCTCCAGGAAGGGGCTCCATCAATTCAGACCAGAGAAGATGCTAGGGATAAAGGTGATGCTTGGCTCAGTGCAGCCAACCCAGTCTCTGATGCCATCTACCTTGGGGCTGCCAGCCTCATAAGTGAGCAGAAAGCCACATCCTATGCTCCCAGAGAGTGGCCAACCATCCCATTTTGCCTGGGACTGAGGGGTTTGCCTTGGACTAGGGGGTTGTCCAGAACATGGGACATTCAGTGTTAAAACTCAGAGAATTCCAAGCAAACGGGCCACCCTAGAGTCCTGGGAACATTGGCTCATCTTGTCCCTGGGTGCCAGGACTGCCCTGAGCTTCCCAACCCTGAGCTGCAGGAGGGGGGATGGAACGACCAGCCAAGCAGAATGTTCACACTCAGGGAGGGGAGAGGATAGAGGAGCAAGAATCAGAATTTAGATAGTTGAAGGTTTATAAATCACCAGGTAGGCTTGGGGGATGGTTTTACGTATGGACCCAGACAGTATTTAGGATTTCTTTCAGCTTGATCTTCATTTGAAAAGATTATTGATCTTAGCAATACAGCCAGGCCTGGTCTTGCTCTTAGGGATTGATGGGAGAGTTTTATTTTATTTATTTATGTTTCTGAAGCAAAAAAAAACAAAAACAAAAACAACAACAACAAAAAACCCAGATATAAATGTCACACATGTTTCCTGGGTCTTGTTTGGCAGAAGGTAGAAATAGGATCCTGATAACAGTCAGTTCCCACTCGTGGAACAAATCAAATATTTTGAGTGCCTTCTGTGCACCAGGTACTCTGCTAGGCATTGGAAATTAATGATAAGCAAGATAGACAGCCTCTGGCCTCATAAACTTTATGGTCTAGAAGAAATTAAAACTCTTCTGTATCTTAACAACTAGAAAGAGCCATTGTTACTTTCCTCCAGATATATATAATTCCAGTCTTGCAATTATGCATGATAATATACATACATATTTACCAAATCTGTATTATGCCATGTAGTTTTGAATCTAGATTTTTTTTCTCCTAATGTTGAGTATTTTTCCCTGTCTCATAACATTATGGGTATTTTTCCCTGTCTCTAACTAGTCTTCAAAGACATGCACTTTTAATGGCTGTGAAATATTTCCTTCTATGAGCCACCATGTATCTAACCATTCCCCATTTGTTTCCAATGTGCCATAATTACAAATAGCACCATGATAAACCTTCCACAGATTCCAGGCTTGCTGCAATAGAATCTTGGTAGCATTTCAGAAAAATCACCCTGGTGGCTCTGTGGAGAGGATTGGAGGGAGGTGGAAGCAGGGAGACCAGATGGAAATGATCATAAGAATGTTCCAGGTCAGGGAGAGAAGCACCTAAAGAAATCTCCATAGGGGCCTGGGTAGAGGAGGTGAGGGGCTGGAGAGGTGGGGATTAGAGGGACAGTACTGGGCACCTGAGCTATGTCTCCACCTCCAGCTTTAACCACTTATCACCAGTTTAGAGCATCCACATTCTTTAATTGTCACTTATGAGTCTTGACCTCCTTACTGTTGTGTCAGCTCCTTCAAGACTCTGGGAAAGCCAGTTTGCAAGATCTAGTACAGAGTTTGCAAGATCTAGTACAGGTCTAGACCCATATTAGGGGAGGTGACTGTTCTTCCTTTGGTATGTCTGGGGACATAGTTAGGCTTTTTAAAGTAGCCTTGATACAATAGAGACAATACCAAGCCCACCAATGAAGTACCTCTGGTGACCTTGATAAGCTTAGCAGAACTAGTAAGAAGGCAGGAAGGACTCAATCTCTCATTGGATGCAGGATACGTCAATCATATCTTCTCTGCCAATAAGCTGGGACCTGGAGGAGGCCTGGGAGTCAGCAGTAGGGATTTGGAGAGAGATGTACCCGACCTAAGGCAGAGGCTGCCCTCATGCAACAGACTCCAGGGTGGTGAGAATGGGCCGAGCAAGAGCAGGCTTTCCAGAGCCTTCCTTCAGAGAGTCCTGGGGAGGGCAAGGGATAGGTATATAAAACCCAGAGGGAAAACACCTTTCCTCCCCAGACAGGGCTTTGCCAAAAGCGTGAAGAAGCAGTAAGGGAAAGGGCAGTGGGTTCTAGAGCTGCCGAGACCACCATTCACTTCCTGAGCACCAAGTGTGTGCCGGCACAGAGCCGGGCACTGGGGATTTGGTGTGAACACTATGAATGTGATCCCTGTCCTCTGGAGTTTACAGTCTCCTCCCAGCAGCTTAACCTGTGTCAAGGAGACTGTGTGTCAGGCTCCTCCCTGTAAATGACCTCATTTCACTCTCTCCCAACAATCTCTCAGAACAGTTACCATCATGGTCCCCATTTTACTAGTGTTCGAGTTGAGGCTCGGAAAGGTTAAGTGAGCCAGCCCAGAATTGCAGCTGGTGAGTGATAGGGCCAGGATTTGAACAAGATACAGGTAACTGCAGAGCCTGTGTTCTCCCCTGCCTTTTTCTAGAACAGCAGTTCTCAACCAGAAGTGATTTTGCCCCTCAGGGGATGTAAGGTAACCTCTGTAAACATTTTTGGTTCTCACAACTAGGGTAGGTACTGGCGTCTTGTGGGTAGAGGCCAGGGGTGTTCCCCATCATCCTGTAATAGACAGGACAGCCCCCCTCAACAGAGGATTATCTAACCAAGATTTCAGTAAAGCTGTGGGTAAGGAACCCTGGGCTGGAACATGTACCATAAACTCCAGCGCGTGGGGGTCTCGATTCCCCCTGAAAACTCTTAACATCTGTCTGAACGCACAGCAGTCTGACCAGTACAATCCACCTCCAAGCTCCTGGGTATGGTCAAGGCTGAGAGAAGCCAACCCTGGGCTCTGTATGAGCCCAAACAGATTCAGGTAGGGCCTGAGCAGAGAAGGGGCAAATGCCCCAGATGCCACATGAAGGATGCCTGCAGAGGAGCCCTGAGGGGGCAGGAGGAAGGGGAGGTGCTCCTCCCCCAGACCCCCACACCCCAAGATGTTTGTCCTCAGCAGCATATTCATCAACTCCTTGAAGGATGCAAAACACAAACAGTTCTTGGAGCTGCTTGCTCTCCCCTGACAACACTGAACTAATATTTGTTTTAGCAAATGGCTGAGCTGTTCACCTTGCTCTGGCAACATGGATTTGTCTTCCTCTCAAGAAATCACTGGAATTCTAAGTTTGAGAGGCCAGCATCTCTTTTAAGGCCCAGTGCACAGGAAGGCACACTCAGTGAGGAAGAAGCAAGAGCAGGAGGATTGGGGGAGACGTCAGCTGTGGCCTTCCCTGTGCCAGGCTTTATATGCATTTTCTCGTTCTCAAGAGCCCTGAGAGGGAGGGAATGATTATCTTTTCCCATTTTACAGAGAAGAAAACTTAAATTCAGAGGGGTTGGCTAACTTGTCCAAGGTTGCACAGCTTGCAAAGGACATTGATGGGATTTGAACACTATGTGTGTCTGATTCCAGATCCACACATACATACACTTCAGTTCAGTGCCTTGTCAAGAGTGCAGAAACCTTGTGTACCTCTCTGATGGGACAGAGAAGAGTCACACAGAATCAAGGACAAGGGAGCCAGGTTAGTGCAGAGCTCTATGAACCATGACCCTGTCATGAATCTGTCACCTTGAAGGTCAAGATCCTGAACTCAGACTGGCCTAAACAATGTAAGGATTTATTGGCTCATGAATTTGGAAGATCCTGAGGTAAGGCAGACTTCAGGGTTGGTTTGAATCAGTGACACAACAATGTCATCAAGGAACTGATGCTATCTGTTTCCCCTCTGCCTTCTTTAATGTTAGCTTTCCTCGTGATGGCAAAATAGCTGCAGCAGCTCCAGGTGTCTCTTCCATATCACACCATCTGGAGAGAGGACAGCTGGCCTTAGTAGATCTCTCAGACCAGTGAGGAACCTTCTTTCCCATAATCCCCTCACATCTCAGTGGCCCACTTTGGGTCACATGCACATTCCAACCCAGTCTTTTGGCCAGAGGAAGGTCTTGCACTGATTGACCCATGCTTGGGTTAACTGAAAAAGACACTGCAGCAAGGGGTATGAGAGGAGGAACCTGAGTGAAAAGAAAGCAAAATCGACTCTTAGAACTAGGGTCGGTGTTAATGCCCCTAAAGCAACATGGCCACTTCACATGACCAATTCAAAACTTAGCAGGGAGGAGGGGAGGAAATGCTGCGGAGGGAACCACAAGATCTAACACAGGCACCAGCAAACCAGTTTCTCTTGGGGTCAGACTGAGCATGGGGAGATTAGAAAACATGGCTCTGACATGACACCTGCTTGAGAGGGTTCTGCTCAGTGGGCCAGTTAGGTGGGTGTATTGAGGGGGCACAGTAAGAGAGAGGGCACATCCTTCAGAGAGGCAGCTGGTTGCCGGGAGGTCACCACCTCCATGTGAGAGGGGCAAGGCCCCTTTAAGACCAGGATGTGCAGTGGTCCATGAGAGAAAGAGTAAGGGTCTGGAGAGGGGTGCTTCTTTGAGAAAAGGAGATGGACTTAAAATGATTCCAAATATAACCCAGATTATCTGTTTCTGTAAACCTGCCAGCTCCACAAGAGCAAGGACAGAGTTTCTCATCTCTGTATTCCTCAAATGCAGCATGGGACCTGACACTTAGCAGGTACTCAGCAGATGTGTTGAATTAATTAACATAGTTGATGGATATATATGGAGCCTTATATTCTAATGAGAAGGAATGCATGTTCTTCTCAGCTATACAGGGAACATCCACAAAAACTGATCATATATTAGTTCCTAAAGGAAACATCAGTAAGTTCCTTAAAGTAGAAATGTTACTAACAATACCCTGTGATCATGATGTAATCAAGTTAGAAATTAGAACAAAATCAAAAAACAAAAAGACCTTTCCATCTAGAAATTTTTAAAACCTTCTTATTGGTCTATTGCTGCATTAAAAAATTACCCTGAAACTTGGTGGTTCAAAACAACAAACATTTATTATCTCACAACAAATGTATCTTTCCTAGCTCTGTCTACAGAGGGGGGTGAAGCTGTGACATCCCAGCATCAGTGAGCACAGCCAGCAACCAGATCATGGTTTCTAACTGCCCTCCTCCATTAAAAGGACGTAGGGCCCTTTGATGAAATGGCTGATCCCGGGGCTTGGGAAGACAAGATGATCCTAGAATATCTTGTGGTAACAGAAAATAAGAAAATGTTCAGAAAATGATGGAGCATGTAGAGGACATAGACACTACTTATGGGGCCCCCAATAGTCAAATCTATGACATTTGAACAAGATATTATTGTAATAGATCATAACCCATGAAATAAAATAAATTTCTGTGAGTTCATACTGATATAAATAAAAGCACGGATAAATAGATGAAAGGGGACAAGGGAAAGCTCTTCCTTACAATTGTATTCCAACTAACAAAAATAGAAGAAATGATGGAAATAGAAAATCATTTGGCTAACATCACAGTAATGATTGTTTCAGTCAAGAATCATCAATGGATGCTAAAATTAGTGGGCAAAAAAATATGAGAAACAGGAGATTTGCAGTGTCTCAAAGTGTCCTTTTACAGGGTTACCAGACCTCTGTTTGCATTGAGGAAGATATTACTGGAGCTCCATTCCAGGCTCTGTCTCATCACAGGAGAGAATTCAAGGAGGAGACAAGTGGCTTTAAGCAAGTGAGAAAAGTTTATTGAAGAGAAAGACAGGACACGTTCAAGGAGTGAGTGCGGGCGTGCTCGAGAGAAAGCTGCATGCACATTGCTTGGTACATGGGTTTTTAACAGATTAAACAAAGGGAGGTGGGGCTTGAGATGTTGGTACACTGTGATCAGTGAGTAAGCATTCAAATTAAGTATTGTCAGTAGGCTATTGCGATTGGTTGTCTATACATTCTTGTGATTGGTTAGTAAACATGTAATTGAAGGTTTGTAAGTAAGCTATTGCAATAGG
This sequence comes from Choloepus didactylus, assembly GCF_015220235.1. Classification (NCBI taxonomy): domain Eukaryota; kingdom Metazoa; phylum Chordata; class Mammalia; order Pilosa; family Megalonychidae; genus Choloepus; species Choloepus didactylus. The sequence goes on from NC_051324.1 coordinate 12,850,957, forward strand.
CTGAATAAACATTCCAATTAAGGATTGTGAATGGGTTATTGTGATTGGTCCATGCAACAAGGTTGAACAATGTATCCTGCTTTGTTCAACCTCCTCAGTTTCAGGAGCCTGACTCTTCTCACCAGATGCCACCCCTCTCTGCACCGGGTCCCTGCCTCCGGGCCTGCAAGGTGTTTTTCCTATGTCTAACCTACCTCGACAGGATACTTAGTAAGTGCCAAGGGGAAAATGATAAACCTAGGGGTGTGAAAAGCTGGCAGATACCCCCTTAGTCAAGTCATCAAAGTTAATATCACTGGTCATGGGACACCTCAATAGCAGGTGCCTCCTTGTGGGAAGCACTGAGAAGGACACACAACCACTTCTGTGATATCCTTACCCAAAAGGCATAACCTGAATTAACCCTGAGGAATTAACCCAAATCGGGGGACATTTTTCAAAATAGCTCACCAGCATTCTTCAGAAGTGTCATGAAAGGCAAGTGAGACTAATGCAACCTCTGATCCTGGATCAGATCCTGGCCCCAAACAAAGGCATGAAAGGGACAATTGGGAAAATTTTAATGAAGTCTACAGATTAGATAATAAAACTGTATCAGTGTTAATTTTCTGACTGTTATCATTGTACTATAGTTGTATAAGATGTTAACATTTGGGAAATCTGGGTTAAGGGTTCATGGGAATATTTTGTCCCACTTTTGCAATTTTTTGAATATATGGAATTGTTTTTTAAAAACACTTTTTTAATGTTAAAAGAAACTTTCCTCATAAAAGATTGGGAATGACTAATGTTCAGATTTTGACTGTTTGCTCTGCAGTGGTGCAGTACTCCTCCATCACTTCCAAACCTTTGATACAATGCTGTGACACCCAATTCCTGTGCTGGTTCTTTGGGGAACTCAGGTTTGGTCTGACAAATACTCCTGAGAGTCAATTGGAGATTCAAAACCAGGAGAAATGTAAGCTCTCCAAAAATTCACAGAAACCTGGGGGCACGACTTTGGGTTTCCCACCTCATGTGGGATGGAGCCTAAGCCCCCCCTTTTTTGGGAGGGGGTATTACATAAATACTGTTTTTTTATTGTAGACTATAACATATATACATGGAAGGGATAACTTTCCAAGTACAATTAAGCAAGTAGTTAGCAAATTTCAAAGAATGCTATGGGTTACACTTCCACAGTTTCAGTTATTTCCTTATTGTGAAACATAACATATGCAAATAGGTAATAACTTGCAAAGTACAATTCAACAATTAGTTATATAGGAAATTTCCAGAAATGTTATGGGTTACGGTACCATAGTTTCAGTTATTTCCTTATTGTGAATATAACCTATATACAAAAACATGGTGACATTCAAATTGTAATTTAACAAGTAGCTATAGAGCAAATTTCCAAGGATGCTATGGGTTAGAGTTCCACCATTTCAGTTCTTTCCTTCTAGCTATTCCAATACCCCAGCAACTAAGAAAAAGAATATTATATAAAGATTCATTATTCATCATCCTTTGTTAAATTCCATCTTGTCTGTTTCTTCCCCTTCCTTTAGTTTAATCACATTCCTGATCTTCAGGGATGTCTAGGCAGTGACCACCCTAACTTATTCATGTTGAAAAGGGGTGTCGACATTATGGGGAAAGGGGACACATCTGGTTGATGTTCTTGAAGGAGCTGTTGCCTCTGGGTTTTGGGACTTAGCTGGCATCAGAGCTCTCTGGAGGATTTCAGTTCCTGAAGAATAAACTTAGTAAAATGTTTTTGAAGTCTCAGATAGTGATGCAAGATTTTAGGGTTTTCAGGACTACTATTGACTTGGGCTTATCATACTGTGGCCACTCGGCATATCTAGCTGAAGCTTGCATAGGAGTAACCTCCAGGACAGCCTCTCTACTCTATTTGAAATCTCTTAACCACCAAAGCCATATTTTGTTGCCTTTCTTTTCTCCCTTTTGGTCAGAAAGGCTTTCTCAACCCCTCGATGCCAGGGATCAGGGTCATTCCCAGAATCCATGTCCCACATTGCCAGGGAGACTCACTCCCCTGGGGAGTCCTGTCCCATGTCGGGGATGGTGATGAATTTATCTGCAGAATTGGCTAAGCCCCCTTGTTTGACCAATAAAGGACACGGTGCCCCCCATGGAAATATGGAACCTGGATAAACTCAGGTGATGAACAGTTAGTAACATAAAAGAATTTGTAGGACTTGGTGACTGGGTGACATAGTAGATAACAAACAGCCAACAAAGCTGTCTCCAAGCCTATGACCAGATGACTGAGTGGCACCAATAGAGACAGCTGCCAGTTTTCAGAGAAGAGATGAATTCAGCTGTTATCAAAACCCTACTATGTGGCAGTCACTAGGAAATAGAGACAAGAGGAAATTGGCAGGAAATGGTACCATAAAAGAAGAGGTAGAAGCCATGTGTTCAAGGATTCAGTTGAGAGAGGAGTTAGTTACTACAGGGGATGGTAGGGGGCAGGGGGGAAGAGAAAAAGGGAAGACTAGAAAAAAAGCAGCATTTGTTCTAAGCCTTGGAAAAAAGATTCTGATGGAAGGAAATAGTAAGGTGGTTACTTCAGGCTCAAGAAAGAAATACACCCCTAAAAAATAAAATAGTCTCTCCCCCTCCCCCTCTCCCTCTCCTTCAACTAGATGTGTCCTCTTTCCCCATAATGTCAACACCCCTTTTCAACATGAACAAGTTAGGGTGGTCACTGCCTGGACATCCCTGAAGATAGGGCTGTCTCTTCCTATCTCTTCCTCTCTCCCTTTCTCCCTCTCTCCCACCCCACTCACTCTCTCTCTCCATCTCTATCTCTCTATGCAAAAGTTGTGAGCTGAGAATCACCCTCAGATCAGATCAGAACAGCTCACTGCCTTTCTCCAGATAATCCACTTGGACAGTGGCAGCCACTAAAATCATCCCCAAATGCACATCTCTGTGCCAGTGCCATCCAGGACAAGGGAAGTCTGTCCTTCCCCAGCTCTGAGCAGTGCAGGTACGTGTGGTGTCACTGGAGCAGGGGCCAGTCCAGGTGTGAGGGCTCCCCCGGAGTGCAGGTCCCATCCTGGGGAGGGCAATAAGTGGGGAGTGGGAAGGGATGCAAGAGAATGTGGAAAAGTGGCAGGTTTAGCTGAGGAACCAGACCCAGGGGTCCCTGCAGGACAAAATCAGAGTCCAAGGACCAAGACCCAACTCCTCACGCTGGCCAATGTCCCTGAGGCCCACAATCTCCAGCTTCTCCCAGGGGACTCAGAACCAAGGGCTGAAACCGTGACCTCCTCCCAGCCTTCCAGTTAGAAGGCTCATGAAAGAGACAGGAGCAGAGACAAAGAGCCACGGAGAGATGGGGAGACAGAGAGGGAGGAGATAGGACAGAACCAGAGGAGGGGGGAGTGTTGGGCCAGGAAGGCAAAGAGCTATAGACCCTGAGACACAGGGACAAAGAGGGTCCTGGAGAGGGACAGAGACGAGAAGGAGGGGAGGGGAGAGAGCAGGGGAGAAAAGGAGGGGAGGGTGGGGAGGAAAAGCAGCAAGACAAGACTTGGCAACAGTGACAGGGTCGGAAACAGGCAGAGACAGAAAAGGACAAAGGCCATGAGGGTGAAGTCAGGTGATGGATTGGGCAGGAGAAAGAGGGTGAGGCCAGACCAGACGATCTGCAAATTTCTGGCTAGCCTCTGGATCTATGTTTCTTTGACTTAAAAGAAGGGGGAAGAAGTGAAGATCTAAGAAAGGGTTAGAGAAACAGAGGAGAGGAAAAGAGAAAAGGGAAAGGAGGGTGCTTGAGAAAATTAAGGTGGCAGAGAGGAAGGAAGAGAGACGAGAAAGGGAAGTTCAGCCTGTTAACTCCGAGTAGGGAGAAAGGCGGAGAGGGTTCAAGGGTAGGAGGTTAGGGGGTCAGATGAGATGTCTCCAGGGTCCTGGGAGTCCCTGACCCATAATAAGCACTTCTGAGAAGCAATAAAGGACAGGCCCTGCCCTCAAGGAGTTTGCGTCCCGGGTGCCTGATTGTGGGTGTAGGGGTAGGGTTTGGGGATCTGGGGATCTGGCCTCCCCTCCAGGGGTGGTGGAACATGCTGGTTGGCTCATTGACTTCCATCTGCAGCCAACCATTCCCTGCACAGTTCTGTCTAGCACTTACTATTTTTAAATGGAAATGTATTAAAATTTTATTTTGAGAATTATCTGAGAATTTCACAGCCCCTCTTGGGAGCATCAGTGGTATCCTAGGGGAGCTGCAAATGGAACTGGGAATCCTTCTGCAGCAGAAGGGTGCCATCTGCCAGCTTCAGAACTGCTGCTGCAACAGTCAGTGGTGCATGGAAGGGAGGGAGGGGACCTCTGAGTGATGACAACCTTTCACCCAGAGGTGAGATCTAGGATGTGGCTGGCCTGGTGGGGCAGGGGGCAGTGGTGACACGGTCAGGGCCCAGCTCTGTGGCCAGGCTCACAGTGAGGCAGAAGTCCATATAAGATCCCCATTTTAACATGCCAAGGCATGGGGTCACCAAGATTGCTAGAGGAGCCCCTTCCCAGCCCAGCCTTCATCTCCTCCTTGCCATCCCATGAAGCTGAGGTTCCACCAAGGCTGGAGACCAAGCCTGCCGTGGTTCAGAGGCCCTTGTCTCTCCATCTGCCACCAACTGCTCAGAAATCCCATACAGTTTTATAAAATCAGAGATTCAAGTGGAGAGGCCACGGGCATTGCATCCTGCAGAAGCTCGAAGACAACTCTTGCCTCGGGCTGCCCAAGGCTGCCAGGGACAATATTCTCTGATGTTGTGCTGGCTGAAAACAAACAGGTTCAAGGATAGATTAGCTCACTATGTGAACTCTGCCTCTTTTTATCCATCAAATTTGCTCAACAATGGGGCAATAATAATGAGCACATATCAGGCACTGACTCTATATGTATGTATGTGTGTCCAAAGCACTTTGCATCCACTGCCTCATTCCATCCTTGTAAAGACCCGGGAGGTTCATAGTATTTTATTGTCAGATTAGGAAACCAAAGCTCAGAATGTATAAGATGCCCAGGTGGCAAAATAGGCTGGACTTCCCCTAACACCGGAGGGTACGAGCGGGGTCTGGGCAGGCATTTTTCAGTGACTGAAGACAGCATTCAGGCATCAGATGGGGGAGTCTGTCAGTTTCCCAGGCTGCCATAACAAATTCCCACAAAGTGAGTGGCTTAAACTACAGAAATTTACTGTTACATGTTTCTGGAGGCCAGAAGCCTGAAATCAAAGTGTTGGCAGGGCCATGCACCCTCTGAGGGCTTAGCAGAGAATCCATCCTTGCCTCCTCTGGCTTCTGGTGGTGGCTGGCGGTTCTTGGCCTTCCATGGTCTTTGGCTGCATCACTCCAGTCTGTGGCTCCATCTTCATGTGGTCTTCTCCCCGAGGTGTCTCTGTCTCTATGTCTCTTCTCCACTTCTTTTAAGGACCAAGGTCATAGTGGATTAAAGTCCCATATGACCTCATCTTAACTTTACTGATTGCAACTCTATGACGGTTTGGATCTATGATGTCCCCGAGAAAAGCCATATTCTTTAATGCATTCTTGGGGGAGGTGGGCAGACTGATTAGTCTGTTAATTAAGGTGGAACCTCTGATTAAATTATTTCCATGGAGTGTGGACACCGCCCATTCAGGGTGGCTTTTGATTAGCTCATCCTCAGAGAGCTGCAGAACTGGAGCAGACAGAAATGCTGAGAGATGCTTGGAAACATTTGGAGATGCTAGCACAGAGTTTGCTGTGGAGAAACTAAGAGAACAACCCAGATGCTTAGATGCACAGGAGCTGAAGAAGCTGAGAGAAAAAAAGCCCAGAGACATTTTGGAGAAAGCCATTTTGAAACCAAAACCCAGGAGCAAAGGATCAGCAGATGCCAGCTACATGCCTTCCCAGCTGACAGAGGTGTTCTTGACACCATTGGCCTTCCTTCAGTGAAGGTGTCCTCTTGTTGATGCCTTAATTTGGACCCTTTTGTGGCCTTAGAACTGTAAATTTGTGAACTAATAAACCCCCTTTATAAATGCCAATCCATTTCTGGTATTTTGCATAACAGCAGCTCTAGCAAATTAGAGCAAGCTGTAATGACCCTCTCTTCCAAAGAGGTCAGTTTCTGTGGTACTGGGGGGTAAAACTTCAGTGTATCTTTGTGGGAGACACAGAACAACCTGTAGCACCACCAAACACATAAAAATTATATAAATGTTAAAAAAATAATAATAATAAACACAGCACACATATAGCCACACTAGAAAACTAGGGAGGAGCTTGTGAGAGAACTGGAAACTGAGAAGGCTTCCCAAAAGAAAGAAGGAAACAGAAGGGAAGAGATTGAAGAGGGGAATCCAGGCAGGTTGTGCACAGAAAGGTGCAGGAGGAACAGTGACACAGGGGAAGCCGGGACCTGGAGAGCCCATCTCCCGATTGGTGCAGTGAGCCTCTGGGCTTGGGGTGGGGGGAATGGGTAGCACCGGCATTCAGGAGATTAGCCACTGAGGTACCCTGTCTGTGGCATAGCCCATCCAGCCATCCTCAGTGTTCACTAAATTAGGCAACTCCACACCCACCCCAAATTGGGCTACACAACAGTGTAAGAGAAAATCCCAACCACAAAGATGAGTGCACAGTCAAGATTCACTTACATGAGATGAGACTTGAATGAACTTGACTTAAATCTTGGAGGACAAAGTGACATTGGGCAGACAGGATTTGGGGACTTACAAGCAGCAGGTATAACATCTAGATCCATCCTTCACTGCCCTTGGCAGAGGCAGGCCCTAGGCTGAAAGCCCTTAGGGCTGGCTGGTAGGAATTCTGGGGCAGGAAAAGGTGAAACAGGAGGGAGAATAGGAGAGAACCTATGATATCATCACTGGACAGTGGGTGTTCAGGGTGCAGAGTAAACTTTCTGGACACTTCATGCCCAGATGCTGTGGAAGCTCTTCTGACCTCTGACAGAGTTTCCTAAACAAGTCCTTTTCATTTTCTGAAAGTTCTTGGCATCATGTTAGCATCTTCAGGTACCCTCAAATGTGAAAGGAAATCCTGGAGGTGAACAGACCATGGCAGGGGAGATAATAGGTCACAATTTCTAGACATCAGTTTGTATTCATTGTAAGGGAAGATCTACATTGCAAATGGAGTTTGTCCATGAGGAGAGAATGTGTAATGTGGTTAAATTGAAGTGTGGCTACTGCCAGAGGCTTGCAGACAATAACCAGTCACCACTGGCGCAAGGCATTAAATGCATACCATTAAGTCAGTTTCACTCTGCCAGCAGGTAAGAGAGGAAGGGGAAACCTCTCATGACTTGGTTGTCTTACTCATTAGCACTGGTCTATATTGGTGGCTTCCAACTCATAGACCATGGCTTTCTTTCAGAAGGTCCTTGAATCCATATGTGTACCAAGCATTATCCGATCTGCAATTTAAATAAATTATACCCTTACATAGCGATGCACAATTATGTGGCTAGTGAGCACAGATGCTGGAGAGTGACTGCATTCACTCCATTAGCATTTGCTCAATCAATAATACAAATTTGCTGCTAACATGTGGGATTCCATAACATTTTTTGACATAACAAAGGTGACATCATATCCCAAAGACAGCATCCAGCACTCCATCCGGAGGGGTATCCCTGTCTTAAAGGGGAATTTGGTTTGGAAGAAACCAGAGGGATGGAGTCTGGGTGATTAGATCGGGGGGTTAGGTGGAGGGCGGGGAGGAAGCTTGCACCTTCAGTTGGGTGTTAGTTGAGGGATATATGGTGGTTGGGCCTGAGTGAGCAAGAGTAGTTATGGGAGGCACCAGGAGTAAGAATGAGTGTCAGTGGCATGAGTGGGCATCAAGAAGTGTGAATGGGTTTGGACAGATGAGTTCATAGGAGTGAGGACACACAGGCTTGTTGGGGGCAGCAGACAAAGCAATGCTTCCTGGACATGCCTTCTACTCCCCCACATCTCTCAGCCACCCTTGCAGCTGGGCGGAGTCCACGAGACCAGTTCAGGCCAATTGGCTTTGGTGCAAATGCCTTGTGTTCCTTCTGGGCTGAGGCCAGGAAGAGCTGGTGTGTGACCCTCTAGCCATCTCTCCTGCTGCTGCAGTGACCAGTGACATTGTAGATGGCAGGACTTCATCACCTTGTGTCTCTGTGTGACTATGTGAAGCCGATCCTCCTTGCTAACCTCAGTTGGACAGGTGACATATATGAGAAATAAGTTTTACTTGTATTCAACCACCAGGATCTCAGAGTTAATTTGTTTCTGTGGCATGACCTAAGCTATCCTGACTAATGCAGTGGGTGTAGAGAAGGATGCATGTCTGAGCGGTATGTCTGGTTATAAATGAGTATTCAACTAATCCATTCAGTTTACCCACAAACATTAATGTAGCATGGACTGGGGATCCGTTAGTGAGAAAAATGATCAGAAATCCTGGCTATTACATTCTAATGGGGGAGAGATAGGCAATAAACATAATTAATTAGTATATTCTAGTTTAAATAAATGGTATAGTATATAGTATATTGTTGGCTAACAGTTGTGTATAGTATAACTGTTGGCAGACAGTAGTATGGTTGGGTACTAACAGAAGGTGGGCAAAATGGGCACCAAGACTCAAAGAATGAGCTTAGGTCATGACCCCACCCTCCTGGCCGAGCCAGGAAAGCTTCCTCTATCTATGTGAAACCCTGAAAAAGAGAGAAGGCATTTTCAGGGGCCATCGCAGTGAATGCTGTGACTCTGGCCTCTGAGAACGAGTGTGTTTCATGGTGTAATGAGAGGGGCTTCTCGATCATACAGAACCTGAGTTGAGTGGAGGGAGGGATGCTTTTGGTGCAGTGTCTCACGTGTACCTGCCTAGGACCTGGGACTGGATTGTTGAACAGGGAGGTTGTGCTCTGTGCTGGTTTGTATATTTATGTCCCTCAGAAAAAGCCATATTCTTTTATGCATTCTTGTGGGGGCAGACATATTAGCGTGGGTTGGGTTGGAACCTATTGGTTCAGTGTCCATGGAGATGTGACCCATCCAACTGTAGGTGATAACTCTGATTGGATAGTTTCTATGGAGGTGTTGCCCCACCCATTCAGCATGGGCCTTGATTTGTTTTTAGAGCACCATATAAGCTCAGACAGAAGGAGTTCATAGCGAGCTGGAGCTGAGACAGACATTTTGAAGAAGGCCGTTGGAAGCTGATGCAGACATTTTGGAGAATGCCATTTTGAAATGCAACCTAGGAGCAAGCAGATGCCGCCCATGTGCCTTCCCAGCTAACAGAGGTTTTCTGGATGCCAATGGCCTTCCTCCAGTAAAGGTACCCTTTGTTGATGGACACTTTATGGCCTTAAGACTGTAACTGTGTAACCAAATAAACCCCCTTTTATAAAAGCCAATCCATTTCTGATGATTTGCATCCCAGCGGCTTTAGCAAACTACAACGTGCTGATTTAGAACTGTGCCACTTTTTCCTCTTTGCTTTCTTCCCATTCCTGCGTTTGGATCTCAAGGTCTGGAGACCTGAATTGCTAGGGCAGATGAATCTGTTGTTCCTTTCCTTTTCTGTAGCCTAAGAACACAGATTTGGGTTCACCATTTCCAAAATTTCATTGATTCTCTTCTAGATAAAGATCTACCGATTTGGTCATTAGTTGATTAGTCAGCATCTCCCTCTTTGCCCTCCACCCCCAAGTCTACTCCCTTGCCCCTTAATAGAACCATCTGTAGTAAATAAGAAGAGCACTGCTGAGTCTGGCTTGGTAGGGAAGGAGGGGTATGGGAACTCTGGGAGGGGGTTTTGAGGATGACATTTGAAATGATGTGTTTCCTGAAGTGCCAGACAGACAGTCACAGACCCCTGGGAGGAAGATGTAGCATAGACAGTTATTTGATTGTGTAGAAATTAACTACATTTCATTAAAACACATAACTTAGCTGTAATAATTCTGTAGGAGCAGTTTTGAATGATTGAAGATGCATTTAATTTACTATATTGCTCTGTTGTGAATACTAAGAGTGAGACAATAGCAATTTTTAAATTTTAAATATTAAATATTGATTAATAAATTTTCAACATGGAAGTTCCTTGTTACCAGGCACATAGTTTAATTCTCTGTGCACATGCTTCAGCTTATGCATTCTGACATTTGATAAATAAGTCCATTTTAAGCTCCTCCATGTTCCCCATGATTTTATTCTCATCAGATGCACTAGTTTTCACTTACCCAACTTTGAGCTTTGACCCCTCACTTCCTTTCAAGAAAGATCCTAGAGTCTCATATAATCCATATTATTTCCAGATAACTTTGAGAAATATCAACTTAATAATAACAATATTAAGAATTGTATTGAACACAAAGGAGTTATTAAACTTTTTAAAATTCAGTTTTATTGAGATATATTCACATATCATACAGTCATCCATGGTGAACAATCAGCTATTCACAATACCATCAGTTGTGCATTCATCAACCTAATCTATTTTTTGAACATTTTCCTTATGCCAGAAAAAGTAAAAATAAGAATAAAAAACAGAAGAAAAAAGAACACCCAAATCACTCCTCCACCCTATTTTTCATTTAGTTTTTTCCCCATTTTTCTACTCATCCATCCATACACTGGATAAATGGAGTGTGATCCACAAGGCTTTCACAATCACACTGTCAACCCTTGTAAGCTACATTGTTATACAATCATCTGTAAGAGTCAAGGCAACTGGATTGCAGTTTGATACTTTCAGGTATTTACTAATAGCTATTCCAGTACATTAAAATCTAAAAAGGGTTATCTATATATTGTGTAAGAGTGCTCACCTGAGTAACCTCTTGACTCCATTTGAAATCTCCCAGCCACTGAAATTTTACTTTGTTTCATTTTGCATCCCCCTTATGGTCAAGAAGATGTCTCAATTCTACAATGTTGGGTCCAGATGAATCCTCAGGAGTCATATTCTGCATTGCCAGGGAGATTAACACCCCTGGGAGTCAGGTCCTATGTAGGAGGCAGGGCAGGGAGTTAACCTTCTATGTTGGGTTAGCTGGAGAAAGAGGGCCACATCTGAGCAACAAGGAGGCACTCAGGGGGAGACTCAGGCACAATTATAAGCAGGTTTAGCCTCTCCTTTGCAGTAATGAGCTTCATAAGGGCAAGCCCCAAGATAGAGGGCTCGGCATACCAAACCACCAGTCCTCAATGTTTGTGAGAACTTCAGCAACAATCCAGGCATGGAAGTCCGACACTTCCACATTTTCCCCCAGCTCCTCAGGGGGGGCCCTGCATATATATTTTTATTCTCTGCTCAAATTACCTTGTGATGTGTTGCTATTTCACACTAACCTGTACAAACCTACCAGGAGTTATTAAACTTTTTAAAGTAAAAATTGTACAATGACAAGTACTCCACCCTTCTTATTCAGAAACCTTGGGTTGGCCCTACATCCATTCCAACTATTCAATAGCTGTCTGTTGTACTAAATAAATGATAATTTACTGAAATCTAAGAAATTCCAGAGTTGAAATAATGGCATGGGTGATAAAGAAAAACAGAGCCTAAAGAAAAGCCAATGACCATGTATGACATAATAACTAGACTGAAAGAGGGTGAACTAAATAAAAATTTTTAAGAGATAGCATAGAAACAGTCCTGGACTTAGAGTTGGGGGACCTTTGTTTGAAACTTTTAAATACCAAACACTTAGCATTTTCACATACATTAAAACAGTTAATATTTTTTTGTCTTCTACCCAAGATAGGGCACTTCTGCTTTCATGCCTACATTTGGCATTAAATATGCCAAAGTATTACACATTATAATACAATTATTTGGTGGCATAGCATAATGAATTATGCAATATAATAATATAAATAGACATAATAAATTGTAGATCATAATTTGTGAATACCAATAGAATTTACAACAATCATCCATAAATGGTCTTATGCGAGTTTCTCAACAGCTTTCAGTGGTATCATCATCGAATTCCATTTTGCAGATGTGAAAGGAGAGTCTGAGAGAGTGCAAGTGTTTTGCTCAGCAGTGTAACTAGAAGCCAAGTCTAATGGCCCTGGCTCCAGAGGACAAGTCAAAGCTATTGGCATTTGCTGGTCTGTAGCCTCAGCTCCAAAAAGAACCTGGTTACTTTCTCACATTCTTTTTATGTCTTCCTAATTATACAAGTAAATAAAAATAATTATCTGTGTACAAACCTCAAGCATCCTAGAGAAAGTAAAACAAACTTCCCTTGAACTTTTTTCCAAGCCCTTTCCCTAAAGGAACCAGTATTTTTGGTGTGGTGACTATACTTCCAGAACTGTGTCTGTGCAAACACATGGAAATATAGGCACCTGTACATGCACACATCATCTATATAATATCAAATTATTCAAATTCTTCTTCAGTGCTTTTTTCTTATTTTTTTCTTTTTTCACTTTTCTTACTCATCATAGTGTCTTAGAGGTCTTCCCATGTCAAAGAGTGGATAGAGGTAAACAGAAGTTTCTAGTAGGTGCTCTGGGGGATTGTGCAGTCCCCATGGACAAACTCTCCAATATCAGATGTGGCCAATAAGGACAGTGGACAAATGATGTTCCTAAGGTTGCCAGCTAAAATACAGAATGCCCAGTTAAATGTGAATTTCAGATAAAGAGTAAATAGTCTTTAGTATATAATTCAATATTTGGGACATGCTTATACTAAAAAGTTATTTGTTGGGAGGATCAGGCTAAGATGGCAGCATAGAGAGGAGTGGAAGCTAGTTAGTCCCCCTCAATCAACTAATAAAAAACCAGGAACAACTAGTAAATAATCCAGAATAACTGCAGGGGGCAAATGTGACCATCCACTCATCATACACCAGTCTGGATTAGGAGGAATGCCCAAGATCACAGCATAAAATCTATAAGTAAAAACTGTGGATCCAAGCCTGGAGACCCCTTCCCCCACAACCTGAGCTGCAAAGGCTCATGGTGCTAGAGAGAAGCTCTCTCCCAGCAAGTGAATATAGCTCAGCTGAGCTCCAACTGGGGTTTTAATTAATGAGTGTGAACTGCTCACTACAGGCTATGAATCCCCAACAAGCAGAGGCTTTGGGTGATGACTGACCTTGGAGACCTGGAGGGTCGCTGCAGATTAGCCCTGAAGGGGACTTTCCATCCCTGTTTCGACTCAGTGGAGAAAGCCTCAGCCATTTTCAGTTCCCAGTGCTCTGACCCAGACAAGGGTGGAGATAGCACTGCCAGAGGAAGACCATTGAAATGCTAGTGACCACTCTCTAGGGGGTCTGTCTTCTCTAAGAGGTATGGGGTGGGGCCCAGCTCTACTATTCACCCCCCATTCAGAGCCAGACCCCAGAGTCTGGGGGAAAACAGCCACAGGCCACACCTTGTTACATCATTCTGGAATTACAGGCTGACAGGCACCACCTGCTGGACAGAAAAGCCCAGTGACCTGAGGTATCATAGGGTGTACCAATTTTCTCAGACACACCCTCAGGGAAACTGGATACTGAATATTTCTTCCTTCTGGGACCTAAGCCCATTCTGTTCTGGGAAAAACTGGTTGGGGTAATCAAGGAAACCATGCCTAGACAACAGAAAACTACAACCTACACTAAGAAAAATGAAGCTATGGCCCAGTCAAAGGAACAAACTTACACTTCAGCTGAGATACAGGAATTGAAACAACTAGTAATAAATCAATTCAAAAAGTTTAGGGAAGATATGGTGAAAGAGCTGAACCATATAATGAAAACACTGGGTGTACGTAAGGTAGAAATTGAAAGTTTGAAAAACCACTGGCAGAATCTATGGAAATGAAAGGCACAACACAAGAGATGAAAGACACAATGGAAACATACAACAGCAGATCTCAAGAGGCAGAAGAAAACACTCAGGAACTGGAGAACAAGGCACCTGAAAGCCTACACAAAAAAGTACAGATAGAGAAAAGAATGGAAAAATATGAACAACGTCTCCGGGGACTTAAGGACAAAATGAAAAGCAAGAATGTACATGTCATTGGTGTCCCAGAAGGAGAAGAGAAGGGAAAAGGGGCAGAAGAAATAATAGAGGAAATAGTCAATGAAAATTTCCCATCTCTTATGAAAGACATAAAATTACGGATCCAAGAAGCGCAGCGTACCGCAAACAGAATATATCTGAATAGGCCTGTGACAAGACACTTAATAATCAGATTATCAAATGTCAAAGATAAAGAGAGAATCCTGAAAGCAGCAAGAGAAAAGCAATCCATCACACACAAAGGAAGCTTGATAATACTATGTGCAGATTTCTCAATAGAAACCATGGAGACAAGAAGGAAGTGGGGTGATATATTTAAGGTACTGAAAGAGAAAAACCACCAACCAAGAATCCTGTATCTGGCAAAACTATCCTTTAAATATGAGGGAGAGCTTAAAATATTCTCTGACAGACAATGACAGAGTTTGTGAACAAGATACCTGCTCTACAGGAAACACTAAAGGAAGCACTGCAGACAGAGAGGAAAAGACAGGAGTGAGAGGTTTGGAAAACAATTTTGGCAGATAGTAGCACAGCAGTGTAAGTACACTGAACAAAGATGACTGTGACTATGCTTGAAAGAGGAAGACTGGGACCATGTGGGACACCAGAACAAAAGAAGAAGGATAAAGACTGGGACTGTGTAACTCAGGGAAACATAGGGTGCTCAATGATTGTAATAAAAGGTACAAATATGTTTTTACATGAGGTAGAACAAATGAATGTCAACATTGCAAGGTGTTAAAAATAGGGTGGGATTGGGGGGAAATATGATCAATGCAAACTGGAGACTATAATTAACAGAAACATTGTATTATGCTTCCTTTAATATAACAAAGGCAGTATACCAAAGCTAAATGCATATGGGGGTGGGGAATAGGGGAAGGGTTTGGGACTGTTGGCATTGGTGATGTCGTTTGACTCTATTCTACTTTAGATTAATGCTATCTTTCCTTTTGTCACTTTCTAGCTATCAAGTTTTGTTTTGTTTGTTTGTTTTTCTCTCTTTCTCTTTTCTTTTTCTTTGGCCTCTCTGTCTTCTTTGACTCTTCCTCCATCTTTGTGAAAGAAATGGAGATGTTCTTATATAGATAGTGGTGATGGTTCTGAATACATAAATATGTGACTATACAGGGAACCAAAGATTGCTTAGGACAGAATGTATGGTGTGTGAACAAAGCCATCTTAAAAGAAATGGGTTGATGAAGAAATCTTGAGGGCACTATATTGAGTGAAATAAGACAGACACATAAAGGCAAATATTGCAGGGTCTCACTGATATGAACTAATTATAATATGTATACTCATAGACATGAAATATAAGTTACCAGGATATAGATTGAGGCTAAAGAATGTGGAGTTGTTGCTTATTATGAGCAGAATGTTCAACTAGGGTGAACTTAAATACTTGGAAATGGACAGGGGTGATGGAAGCATGTTCTGAGAATGACTAACAGTGCTGAAAGGTGTGTGAAGGTGGTGGAAAGGGTAAGCTCAGAGTCACACATGTCACCAGAAGGAAAGTTGGATGTTAAAAGACGGGAATGTATGAAACAGTGAATCTTGTGGTGGACAATGTCCATGATTAAACAAATATTAGAAATCTCTCTCATGAACTAGAACAAATGTACAACACTATAACTAGAAGTTAATAATAGAGAGGCATATAGGGAAAAAGTATATACCTATTGCAAACTATATACTACAGTTAGTAGTATTTTAACATTCTTTCATCAATAACAAATGTACTATACCAAAACTATGAATCAATAATGGAGGGGGGCATGGTTACGGGTATAGGAGGATCTGGGTTTCCCTTTTTTTGTCTTTATTTCTTTTCTGGAGTAATAAAAGTGTTCTAAAAAATTGAAAAAAAAAATAATTGTGTTGATGGATACACAGCTGTATGATGGTACCATGGGCAACTTATTGTACACTTTGGATCTTTGGATAGTTGTGTGGTATCCAATCTCAATTATATATATATATAATATATATATATATATATATATATAAAGTTATTTGTTGTTAATCTGAAATTCACATTCAATGGGTGCCTTTTATATTTATGTGCTGAATCTAGCAACCTATTTCATACATCAATTTATGAGAAAGGTATGAGGCTTTGTTCATTTTTCCCTGTGTTCTTGTTTTTGCTTTATATATAATTGTGGCTGTGTCCATTTTGCTTAGCATTTCTGTTTTTGCTTTGTATATTTCAGATCTACCATTTTCTTGGGCACATAATGGTTCATAATTGTGATCATTCCCTGATGGATTATTTCTTTTATATCGTGCCCCTATTTGCCCCATATAAATGCTTTTCACCCTAAATTCCATTCTGGCCAATGTTAGTATTGCAATTCCTGATTTATTTGTTAACATTTGTTTATATTTTTCATCTTTATTTTCAATATCCCTTTGTCATTTTCTTTCAAGTTTCTCTTGTAAACAAAATATATCTGGATTTTGGTTTTCTATCCAATCTGAGAGTCTTGTCTTTTAAAAAATCACTCTAATGTGTTGTTGTGCTTACTTGGACTTATTCCTGCCAAATGATTTTGTTTTTTCCATACTTTCTTGTTCTTGTTTTATTTCCCCCTTCCCAGCTGAATCTATCAAACTTATTTTGTTTCATTTTCTTCTAAGTTTGGAATTTACATGGTCTATTTATTCTCCCACTTGTTGTTCTTAAACTTAAATTTTTATAGGACTATCCAAATTCAAGCCAGTATCTGTAACCTGTGCCCAAACAAGACCAAAATGGCTCATGTTTGCTCGCCTTTATCCTGTAACTTGTCATTCACCATCCCCACCCCTTCAATTTAGCAACACGTTTTGTTGAGTGACTTCTCTGCTCACCTTTGTTTCTTATAGCTTTTTCTGTACGTTCTGGGAGATGCTTGGGAAATCCTGATTTTTAAAAGGCCAGGGAACTTGTGGACATTAATCATATGGCAATTTTTCCTTCTCCTTGGGAAAGATGCATTTAAATAAATTATATCTATTGTTAGTAAAGCAAAGTATTGCAAGACTCTGAACATTCCCTCAAGAAAAAAACAGCAGAAAGGGAAGGCAAAATGTAATGTCTGTAAAGTTCTTATCAGGAATCGCTGCCTGGGCCTGGAAAGTGTGCTCATTGGCTGTTTCAGTGATTCCATTAGTGAATACACAGGAACCTGCTCCTTCAGGCCTCTGATGAGAAAAGAAATAACTTAATAGGATTATCACTGTTGGGGATTCAATCACGTCCCCCACAAGAGCCATGTTCAATCTTAATCCACGTTCCTGTGGGTGCGAACCCATTTGTAAGCAGGTCCTTTGAAGGTTATTATGAGTTAAGGTGTGCTGTCATTTGTGAATAGGCTCTTCAAAGATCCTATTTAGGTGAAGCCAAATTGAATCAGAAAGGGCCTTAATCCTTCAGACCAGATGCCCTATAAAGAGAGGAAATGTGGACAGTCAGGGGAATCCAGAAGTCAGCAGTCTTCAGAGAGTGACCGTCATGTGATGGAGAGTTGCCAGAATGCTATTCAGTGGACCCTTTCAGTCTGAGGACTCATGTTATTCTTCTATTCTGGAATTTTTTCTTTTATCCTTGTTTTGAATATTGCCCATCTCCATTCTCTCTTTTCTCTCTGTGGCAGTTACAATTAGCTGTTTGCCCCAATAGCTATTCTCTCCTTTCTCCTTAGAAGCAGAATGTTGATTTTAGCAGGACCCTCTGCCACCATGAATGTCTCCTTTGAAATGAAATGTGGCCGTGTGTTAAAATTCTAGAAAATGAGATATAAGCAAAAGTGTTTAGGAGAATTCTGGGAAGGCTACTTAAAGGTATTTGACTTAGCTGGAAAAGTCTACCTTTTCTTGTTTTCCCTGCCTTCTATTCAAGTAGATGTAATGGCTGGACCTCCAGCAGCTTTATTGGGCCATGAGGCGATCTTGAACATGGAAGCCATGTGCTAGCATAGTAAAGCAGGAAGAAAGGAATCAGGGTCCTTGATGACACTGTGAAGCCATCACACAAGTGGTGCTTTCCCCTGTATGTTTCCTCAATAGATAAATAAACCTGGGTCTTCTTAAGCCACTCTTTTGTGTAGCCAAACCTGTTTTTAAGTAATACTTAATAATACTTCAGAATCTTCTGACACTTCTATTATAGGAATGTTAGAAATTCTAAATTTATCCTATACATATCGATCTTTTTTCCTGTGCTTTACTTCTGTCAATCTTCAGTGTTGCTTTCTAAAGAAGTTCTCAGTTCATTCTCCTCAGTTACTAATTCACACTTCACCTATGTTTTGCCCAATGTGCTCTTCAACCAATCTGTGTTTTTTTCTTAATTTCAATAACAATTTATTTCATTTCCAAGATAACAAGTTGATTCTTACGGTTGCAATATTCTCACGTCTTTCTGAGAATAATAATGGAATGTATTGAAAGTCCTGCTCTGCTTGCTCTTTTAGCCTCGTTCTCCATGTGAGTTCATTTGTTGAGCTTGGTTCCTCTCTTTATGGTGCTGGCTTCCCTCAAGTGCTGTGTGAGCTCTGGTTGTGTGCTCACCTTTCTTGGCAAAATCCTCTGAACACCAGCCTGAACCACTTATATCCACATACAGTGACCTGCATGTGGGATGAGGCAAATGTGCTGCCCAGGCAGGGATCTTAGTATCTCCCATGATTATGGCAGAGAGATAAAGCCTGAAGGCTGGGGGAGACTTTAAGGGGTCTTCTGGGCCCAAGAGCTATCTGGTTTTGCTTGGTGTTGTCAGCCACCCAGGACCCTGCCTGCCCCTCTGACCTGAGCGGCCTCACTTACTGCTCCCTCTTGAAACAAGACCCACCTGCTGCTTATTACCTGCATCTCCCATCAGTCCCCCACCAGGTGCTGAGAGTTCTCCTCTCATCCTGGTTCTCCATTCTCCAGGCATGCTGGAGAACTCCCGTCTTTTGCACCCTTCTTCTCTTATGGAAGTTTCCTTGTCCCTGCAATTTCCTTGTTCAGTCTGAGGGATTCCTCATAATTGCTATCCACCAATAGCATCTTGTCTTCCATCCTGCAATAGTTACAGCATCTTCTTAAAAATGATTATGTCTGTCAACTCTTAGAAGTTTGGGCAAGAGGGAGAGGCTGCAGCATGTTCATTATCTGCCCTCTTGAACTAGTTATCTAGTCAACTTTTAAGTTTCTTATTTTCAGATTGCCAAAATCAACCAAGTCTGTCATTTGAGAGGGGATCATAAAAGAAAGAGTAGATAGTACCCTGGCATATTCACACATTTGTCTCTGCTAAGCAAACAGGAATTTGAGGGGCAGCCAAATATTTTGACCAAAGCGTTGTGATTTCCTTCTTGTATGCTCCCTAAGGAATAGCTTTCCCTTAGCCCAGAGAGTCTGTGGATAGTGGATGGCCTAAAAATGCAAATATTCCTTTGGGTGATCTAGGTACATCTTGACCCATCCCCCACAGAAGCAAGTAGGCACAGATTTTCATGTACCTTGTGGCCAGAAGAAATTTCCCCTCTTTTAGTAGCCAATA
This sequence comes from Choloepus didactylus, assembly GCF_015220235.1. Lineage (NCBI taxonomy): Eukaryota > Metazoa > Chordata > Mammalia > Pilosa > Megalonychidae > Choloepus > Choloepus didactylus. The sequence continues at coordinate 12,870,535 of NC_051324.1, forward strand.
CAAGAATTACTATCCAGGCCAGGAAATACACCTTTGTGGGGACAACTCCTGGGTAATCCCACTTGGGTTAGAGGCTGCAACCCTGGAGGTGGTGCTGAGGTTGGAGAGCCTTGTACTAGCTTGAGACCTTGGAGAGAGGGATGTTGATCCCCAAAAAGAGAAGGGAGTAGATGGGGAAGAGAGAGAAGAATGGACTCTGGGGGCTTATGTTATCTCTTGGCAGGACTCCTCAAATCTTGAGTAAATGCACCTCACTCAAGAATCTTCTGTTGTGAGCAGCCATTGGTGGAAACCACTGCAGGGAATGGACTTTGCATCTAGGATATCAGGTGGCTTGAAAAAACTGATGAGTCAAGACATCAGGAATTCTCCAGGATCTGGGAAAAGCCCTGAGCTTTCACAGGCTGTGGACTGGGAGGGCTGAGCCAAGTTTCCCTTTCCCAGGAGGCAGGGATAAGGTGCAAATGTTAATCCAGACCCCCAGTGGACTTTGTATGGTATGCTCAGTAGAGGGAAGGTGTTCCCCAAAGTCAGCCCAGCTATGTCCTATTCTCCCTGGGGACCCACTCCTCCAGGGACAAGCGTCCTGATTCCAAACCAAAGAATGTCCTGTAAACCCTGTATTTCAACATCTAGACCATGAGTTCCAGACTTCTACTTCTCCTTCCACTCCTACTCAGGACAAAAATCTTTTTCAGATTTTCAAAAATGGCTTTTTGGAGGTATAAGTGACATATAATACACTACATATATTTAAAGTATATAATTTGAAATGGGTATGTCAGCCCAGAAACCATTACCACAATCAGAATACGGAACATGTCCATCAGCCCCAAAAGTCTTCTCATGCCCCCTGGTGACCCCTCTCACTTACCTCTCCGCAGGCAACTACTGATCTGCTTTCCATCATCAGAGGAAGTCTGTATTGTTTAAAATTTTTATATAAATGGATTCAAAGAGTATTTACTCTTTTGTATCTGTCTTCTTTCACTCAGCATGAGTCACCATATTGTTGCATGTATCCATTGTTCGTTCCTTTTTTATTGCTGAGTAGAATAGTTTTCCCATCCATCTGTTGAAGCTGCTATGAACATTCATGTACAAATCTTTGTATGGATATGTTTTTATTTCTCTTGGGTACTTACTTAGGAATGGAATGGCCAGAAAATATGAGAGGTGCCATTTTAAGGATCTGCCAGACTATTGTCCAAAGTCGTTGTGCCACTTTACATTTCTGCCAGCTGTGTATGAGAGTTCCAGTTCCCCCAAATTATCACCCACGCTTGGTATGGTTAGTCTTTTTCATTTTAGCCATTCTGATAGATGTGTAGTGATACTTCTTGTAGTATTAATTTGCATTTCCCTAATGATTAATGATGTTTTTGCATCTTTTCATGTGCTTATTGGCCATCAATATATCTTCTTTGGTGAAGTGTCTATTCAAATCTTCTACCCTTTTGGGGTTATTTGTTTTCATCTTACTGAATTCTGAGAGTTTTTCATATATTCTCGATACAAGTCCTTTATATGATATGCAAATAATTTCCCTTAAATTTTGACTTTTATTCTCATGATTTTAAGTGTTTTCTGACAACCAAAAATTTTTAGGTTTGATGAAGAGCACTTAAAGAATGTTTTTTTCTTTTATGGGTTTTGTGTTTGGTGACATATCTTAGAAATCTTGCCCCAACCCAAAGTCACAAAGAGTTTTTCCTATGTTTCCTTCTAGAAGTTTTATAGTTTTAAATCTATATTCCTTTTTTTTTTAGTTTTAGTTATTCTTTTATATGGTACAAAGTATGGATCAAAATTCTTTCTCTTTTTTTTTTTGCATATGGCTGTCTAATTGTCTTAGCATCATTTGTTGGAAAGACTGTCTCTTCTCTGCTGAATTGTCTTTGTGTGCCTTTTTATCAAAAATCTATTGTCAATATATGCATGGATCTGAGTGTCTATTCTGATGCTGTTACAATACTGTCTTGATTACTGTAACTTTACTCTCTTGATTACTCTAACTTTATAGGTGGAGTTTGTTCTTTTTCAAAGTTGTTTTGACTGTTCTGGATGCTTGGGCATTTCCATGAGTTTTTGAATCAATTAGCCAATTTCTACAAAACAGCCTGTGGAATTTTGATTGGGATTATGTTGAGGGGAATTGACATTGTAACAATATTGAGTCTTCCAATCCATGATCATGATATAACTCTCCATTTATTTGAATTTTCTTTAGTTTCTCTTCTCAGTGTTTTATAGTTTTCAGTGTATAGGTCTTTTAGATCATCTATCAGATTTATTCCTAAGTACTTCAGATTTTTTATGCTATTGCAAAGTATTATTTCTAAATTCAATATCCAATTGCTTGCTGTTAGACATAGAAATATGATTGTATTCTGTATATTGATCTTGTATCCTGCAGCCTTGCTGTATTCATTTATTTGTTCTAGTAACTTTCTTATAGATTCCATCAGATTTTCTAAGTACACAAGTATGCTGTCTACAGATAAGGACAGTTTCCATTTTTCCTTTCTAATCTGGATGAATTTGTATTTCTCTTTCTTGCCTTGTTGCACTACCTACTATCTCTAGTACAATGTTAAATAGAAATGGTGAGAGAGGATCTTGTTCATAATCTTAGGGGCAAAGCATTCAGTCTTTCACCATTAAGTATAATATAAGCTATAAATTTTCATACATAGCCCTTATCAGGATGAGGGTATTTCTCTCTTTTTCTAATTTAATAGTTTTTATCAGGTATGCATGTGGGATTTTGTGAAGTGCATTTTCTTCATCTACTGAGATAATCAGGTGGATTTTATTTTTAAGTTGTTATGGAGAGTTGCATATATAGATTTTCTGATAGTAAACCAACCTTCCATTCATGGACTAACCTTCAGTTTATCATGATGTAAATCCTTTTTTTTTTTTTTTCATACAAAACAAATTGTACTTTCGATTGTTTACAGTACCATTACATAGTTGTACATTCATCACCTAAATCAATCCCTGACACCTTCATTAGCACACACACAAAAATAACAAGAATAATAATTAGAGTGAAAAAGAGCAATTGAAGTAAAAAAGAACACTAGGTACCTTTGTCTGTTTGTTTGCTTCCCCTACTTTTCTACACATCCATCCATAAACTAGACAAAGTGGAGTTTGGTCCTTATGGCATTCCCAATCCCACTGTCACCCCTCATAAGCTACATTTTTATACAACTGTCTTCGAGATTCATGGGTTCTGGGTTGTAGTTTGATAGTTTCAGGTATCCACCACCAGCTACCCCAATTCTTTAGAACCTAAAAAAGGTTGTCTAAAGTGTGCGTAAGAGTGCCCACCAGAGTGATCTCTCGGCTCGTTTTGGAATCTCTCTGCCACTGAAGCTTATTTCATTTCCTTTCACATCCCCCTTTTGGTCAAGAAGATGTTCTCCATCCCACGATGCCGGGTCTACATTCCTCCCCGGGAGTCATATTCCACGTTGCCAGGGAGATTCACTTCCCTGGGTGTCTGATCCCACGTAGGGGGGAGGGCAGTGATTTCACCTTTCAAGTTGGCTTAGCCAGAGAGAGAGGGCCACATCTGAGCAACAAAGAGGCATTCAGGAGGAGACTCTTAGGCACAAATACAGGGAGGCCTAGCCTCTCCTTTGCAGCAACCGTCTTCCCAAGGGTAAAACTTATGGTAGAGGGCTCAACCCATCAAACCACCAGTCCCCTATGTCTGTGGTCATGTTAGCAACCATGGAGGTGGGGTAGGCGAATACCCCTGCATTCTCCACAGGCTCCTCAAGGGGGCACTACATCGTTTTTTTTTTTTTTTTTTTTTTACTTTTTTGTCTTTTTTATTTTTTTTTTTTTTTTAAATTTACCTTATTTTTTAAAAAAAAAATTATTAAAAAAAAAGTTAAAAAGAAAAAAAAAAAAAAACAAACATACAATAAAAGAACATTTCAAAGAGACCATAGCAAGGGAGTAAGAAAAAGACAACTAACCTAAGATAACTGCTTAACTTCCAACATGTTCCTACTTTACCCCAAGAAAGTTACATACTATAGCAACATTTCAGTGAACTTGTTCCTACTACATCCATCAGAAATTAACAGACCATAGTCATTTCTGGGCATCCCCAGAACGTTAAATAGCTTATCTGTTCTTCTTGGATTATTGTTCCCCCTTCCTTAATTGCTCTCTACTGCTAGTTCCCCTACATTCTACATTATAAACCATTTGTTTTACATTTTTCAAAGTTCACATTAGTGGTAGCATATAATATTTCTCTTTTTGTGCCTGGCTTATTTCGCTCAGCATTATGTCTTCAAGGTTCATCCATGTTGTCATATGTTTCACCAGATCATTCCTTCTTACTGCCGCGTAGTATTCCATCGTGTGTATATACCACATTTTATTTATCCACTCATCTGTTGATGGACATTTGGGTTGTTTCCATCTCTTGGCAATTGTGAATAATGCTGCTATGAACATTGGCGTGCAGATATCTGTTCGTGTCACTGCTTTCCGATCTTCCGGGTATATCCCGAGAAGTGCAATCGCTGGATCGAATGGTAGCTCTATCTCTAGTTTTCTAAGGAACTGCCAGACTGACTTCCAGAGTGGCTGAACCATTATACAGTCCCACCAACAATGAATAAGAGTTCCAATTTCTCCACATCCCCTCCAGCATTTGTAGTTTCCTGTTTGTTTAATGGCAGCCATTCTAACCGGTGTTAGATGGTATCTCATTGTGGTCTTAATTTGCATCTCTCTAATAGCTAGTGAAGCTGAACATTTTTTCATGTGTTTCTTGGCCATTTGTATTTCCTCTTCAGAGAACTGTCTTTTCATATCTTTTGCCCATTTTATAATTGGGCCGACTGTACTATTGTCATTGAGTTGTAGGATTTCTTTGTATATGCAAGATATCAGTCTTTTGTCAGATACATGGTTTCCAAAAATTTTTTCCCATTGAGTTGGCTGCCTCTTTACCTTTTTGAGAAATTCCTTTGAGGTGCAGAAACTTCTAAGCTTGAGGAGTTCCCATTTATCTATTTTCTCTTTTGTTGCTTGTGCTTTGGGTGTAAAGTCTAGGAAGTGGCCTCCTAATACAAGGTCTTGAAGATGTTTTCCTACATTATCTTCTAGGAGTTTAATGGTACTTTCTTTTATATTGAGATCTTTGGTCCATTTTGAGTTAATTTTTGTGTAGGGGGTGAGGTAGGGGTCCTCTTTCATTCTTTTGGATATGGATATCCAACTCTCCCAGCCCCATTTGTTGAAAAGACCATTATGGCTCAGTTCGGTGACTTTGGGGGCCTTATCAAAGATCAGTCGGCCATAGATCTGAGGGTCTATCTCTGAATTCTCAATTCGATTCCATTGATCTATATGTCTATCTTTGTGCCAGTACCATGCTGTTTTGGCAACTGTGGCTTTATAATAAGCTTCAAAGTCAGGGAGTGTAAGTCCTCCCACTTCGTTTTTCTTTTTTAAAGTGTCTTTAGCAATTCGAGGCATCTTCCCTTTCCAAATAAATTTGATAACTAGCTTTTCCAAGTCTGCAAAGTAGGTTGTTGGAATTTTGATTGGGATTGCATTGAATCTGTAGATGAGTTTGGGTAGAATTGACATCTTAATGACATTTAGCCTTCCTATCCATGAACATGGAATATTTTTCCATCTTTTAAGGTCCCCTTCTATTTCTTTTAGTAGAGTTATGTAGTTTTCTTTGTATAGGTCTTTTACATCTTTGGTTAAGTTTATTCCTAGGTACTTGATTTTTTTAGTTGCTATTGAAAATGGTATCTTTTTCTTGAGTGTCTCTTCAGTTTGTTCATTTCTAGCATATAGAAACATTACTGACTTATGTGCATTAATCTTGTATCCCGCTACTTTGCTAAATTTGTTTATTAGCTCTAGTAGGTGTATCGTTGATTTCTCAGGGTTTTCTAGATATAAGATCATATCATCTGCAAACAATGACAGTTTTACTTCTTCTTTTCCAATTTGGATGCCTTTTATTTCTTTGTCTTGCCGGATTGCCCTGGCTAGCACTTCCAGCACAATGTTGAATAACAGTGGTGACAGCGGGCATCCTTGTCTTGTTCCTGATCTTAGAGGGAAGGCTTTCAGTCTCTCACCATTGAGTACTATGCTGGCTGTGGGTTTTTCATATATGCGCTTTATCATGTTGAGGAAGTTTCCTTCAATTCCTACCTTTTGAAGTGTTTTTATCAAAAACGGATGTTGGATTTTGTCAAATGCTTTTTCAGCATCTATTGAGATGATCAATTGATTTTTCCCTTTCGAGTTTTTAATGTGTTGTAATACATTGATTGTTTTTCTTATGTTGAACCATCCTTGCATGCCTGGAATGAACCCCACTTGGTCATGGTGTATGATTTTTTTAATGTGTCTTTGGATTCGATTTGCAAGTATTTTGTTGAGGATTTTTGCATCTATATTCATTAGGGAGATTGGCCGGTAGTTTTCCTTTTTTGTAGCATCTTTGCCTGGTTTTGGTATTAGATTGATGTTAGCTTCATAAAATGAATTAGGTAGTGTTCCATTTTTTTCAATGTTTTGAAAGAGTTTGAGTAAGATTGTTGTCAGTTCTTTCTGGAAAGTTTGGTAGAATTCCCCTGTGAAGCCATCTGGCCCTGGGCATTTATTTGTGGGAAGATTTTTGATGACTGATTGGATCTCTTTGCTTGTGATGGGTTGGTTGAGGTCTTCTATTTCTTCTCTGGTCAGTCTAGGTTGTTCATATGTTTCCAGGAAATTGTCCATTTCTTCTACATTATCCAGTTTGTTGCCATACAGTTGTTCATAATATCCTCTTATAATTTTTTTAATTTCTTCAGGATCTGCAGTTATGTCACCTTTTTCATTCATTATTTTGTTTATATGGGTCTTCTCTCTTTTTGATTTTGTCAGTCTAGCTAGGGGCTTGTCAATCTTGTTGATCTTCTCAAAGAACCAACTTTTGGTGATATTTATCCTTTCTATTGTTTTTTTGTTCTCTATGTCATTTATTTCTGCTTTAATCCTTGTTATTTCTTTTCTTGTACTTGGTTTAGGATTGGTTTGCTGTTCATTTTCTAGCTTCTTCAGTTGATCCATTAGTTCTTTGATTTTGGCTCTTTCTTCCTTTTTAATATATGCTTTTAGTGCTATAAATTTCCCCCTTAGCACTGCTTTTGCTGCATCCCATAGGTTTTGGTATGTTGTGTTCTCATTTTCATTCGTCTCTATATATTTAGCAATTTCTCTTGCTATTTCTTCTTTAACCCACTGATTGTTTAGGAGTGTGTTGTTTAACCTCCAGGTATTTGTGAATTTTCTAAGTCTCTGATGGTTATTGACTTCTAATTGTATTCCATTGTGGTCAGAGAATGTGCTTTGGATAATTTCAATCTTTTTAAATTTATTGAGGCTTGTTTTATGTCCCAGCATATGATCTATTCTGGAGAAAGTTCCGTGAGCACTAGAAAAGTATGTGTATCCTGTTGATTTGGGATGTAATGTCCTGTAGATGTCTGTTAAATCTAATTCATTTATCAGATTGTTTAGGTTTTCAATTTCCTTATTGGTCTTCTGTCTGGTTGATCTATCTATAGGAGAGAGTGTTGTGTTGAAGTCTCCCACAATTATTGTGGAAACATCAATTGCTTCCTTTAGTTTAGCCAATGTTTCTCTCATGTATTTTGTGGCACCTTGATTGGGTGCATAGACATTTACGATTGTTATTTCTTCTTGCTGAATTGCCCCTTTTATTAGTATGTAGTGGCCTTCTTTGTCTCTCAAAACATCCCTGCATTTGAAGTCTATTTTATCTGAGATTAATATTGCTACACCTGCTTTCTTTTGGCTGTAGCTTGCATGAAATATTTTTTTCCATCCTTTCACTTTCAGTTTCTTTGTGTCCCTGTGTCTAAGATGAGTCTCTTGTATGCAACATATTGATGGTTCATTTTTTTTGATCCATTCTGCGAATCTATATCTTTTAATTGGGGAGTTTAATCCATTTACATTCAACGTTAAAACCGTGAAGGCATTTCTTGAATCGGCCATCTTATCCTTTGGATTATGTTTGCCATATTTTTCCCTCTCTCTATTAATATCCTTTATTGTACCCATACCGAATCTCTTTAGTACTGAACCTTTCTCCAGGTCTCTCTGTCCTGTCTTTGTTTCTCTGTCTGTAGGGCTGCCTTTAGTATCTCCAGTAGGGCAGGTCTCTTGTTAGCAAATTCTCTCAGCATTTCTTTGTCTGTGAAAAATTTAAGCTCTCCCTCAAATTTGAAGGAGAGCTTTGCTGGATAAAGTATTCTTGGCTGGAAATTCCTCTCACTCAGAATTTTAAATATATCGTGCCACTGCCTTCTCGCCTCCATGGTGGCTGCTGAGTAGTCACTACTTAGTCTTATGCTGTTTCCTTTGTATGTGGTGAATTGCTTTTCTCTTGCTGCTTTCAGAACTTGCTCCTTCTCTTCTATGTTTGACAGTGTGATCAGTATATGTCTCGGAGTGGGTTTTTTTGGATTTATTCTATTTGGAGTTCGCTGAGCATTTATGATTTGTGTATTTATGTTGTTTAGAAGATTTGGGAAGTTTTCCCCAACAATTTCTTTGAATACTCTTCCTAGACCTTTACCCTTTTCTTCCCCTTCTGGGACACCAATGAGTCTTATATTCGGACGTTTCATATTATCTATCATATCCCTGAGGTCCATTTCGAGTTTTTCAATTTTTTTCCCCATTCTTTCTTTTATGTTTTCATTTTCCATTCTGTCATCTTCCAGGTCACTGATTCGTTGTTCAACTTCCTCTAGTCTTGTACTATGAGTGTCCAGAATCTTTTTAATTTGGTCAACAGTTTCTTTAATTTCCATAAGATCATCCATTTTTTTATTTAGTCTTGCAATGTCTTCTTTATGCTCTTCTAGGGTCTTCTTGATTTCCTTCATATCCCGTACTAGGGTCTCATTGTTCATCTTTAGTTCTTTGAGTAGCTGCTCTAGGTGTGTCTCTTCTGGTCTTTTGATTTGGGTGCTTGGGCTTGGGTTATCCATATCGTCTGGTTTTTTCATATGCTTTATAATTTTCTGTTGTTTTTGGCCTCGTGGCATTTGCTGACCTTGATAGGGTTCTTTTAGGGTTTGTAGACCAGTTGAAGTCCTTATCTCTAATTTATCAGATCTACAGCTTCGTGGAGTACACTTTCTCTAACTAACCAGCAGGTGGCGTCCACGAGCCACCTGTTCTCCACAAGCCAGATCTCCCCTGCTTAGCCTTTTTGGTGAGTGGGGGAGTGAGTCTTGTGGGGCCCAATTGGTGTCCCAAGCTTGCGTGTGTAGTTGGTGTTGCCTGCCCTGTATGTGGGGCGTGTTTCTGGGCAGTCGGGGAGGGGGGGTGGCCCTAACAATCAAATCTCCCTGATGATCCTAGAGTTTTAAAGCTACTGCAATAGTCTAATCCTTCAGTTCAGTCCTGCCACAGTTTGTCTCTGCCACTGACCCACAAGTCTTTGGTATTGGCGTATGGCTCCTGAGACTTGCAAGTGGGCCCCTCTTCCAGGCTGTGCACCCCGGGTCCTCTGTTGAGGGATGACTGTGCTATGTCGCAGGTGAGTGCCGTCCCCCCAGGGCAGTTCTGGGCTGCTGGGCTGTGTTGGGAGGCTCCCAGTCTGCTCAAATGATGGCTGAATGGGGCTCTGTTAATTCACACTGCTCCCCCTTCCCAGCTCTGGGACATTCAGCTGAGGTTGCAGGGAAGGCTAATGTCCACGCCCAGTTTTGTGGTGTGTGCCTGTTATTTGAAGCACTTCCGTCACACTGGGTTGTATGGGGCAGCTCTGGGCTATGGGGCTGGCGATGGGCAGGAGTGTTTCCTGTCCACCAGGATGGTGGCTGTGAGCGGACACCCCCCTTTTCTTGGGAAGTTGTGTTGTTTAGTGAATTTTCTCAGCCACTGGATTATTGCCTTTTGTCTCAGAGCTCTCTTAGTTCTGCTCTTGACTTGATGTGCCCAAATTTCAATTCTTTGAAGCTTTCTGTATTGAGCTTCTTAGAGTAATTGTTTTAGAAAAAGCAAAAAGGATTTAAAAAAAAAAAAAAAAAAAAAAAAAAAACGGCCCTCCTCAGAGATCTAATGGGTTATTGAAATGCTAATAGACAAAGCAACCAGGGCCATTAAGGAAAAGTGCCCAGGGCAGAGAGATCAGCCTTGCTTCGGGATTTGCATATGCGCCTCAAGGCCTGATCTCCGCCCTTCCCCTTTCTGTGTTCACCAGAACTCCAAAAATCCTCTGCTTTTATTTTGGAGTTTTTCGTGTTGTTTTTTTTCTATGCCTGTCTCCTCTCTGCTGGGCTGGCTGCTCTCAGAGTCTCTGGTGTCTGGCCTCAGTCTATCTATGGTTGGAGTTTGAATCAGTAGAATGAGTTTCCGGTAAGAGCAGCCACTGCAATTCTCCCTTCTCCTTCCTGGAGCTGACAGCCCCTCCTCCCCCGGGACTGAGCGTGGCAGGGAGGGGCGCGGGTCCCCTGGCCGCAAAAACTTACAGATTTCGCTGATCTCAGCAGTTCCACGTTTTCATGAGTGTTGTATGAAGTATGCCCAAAGACAGATTGCTCTGTGGTGTCCAGTCCACGCAGTTCCTGGCTTTTTACCTACTTTCCTGGAGGAGTAACTAAAACATACAGCTCACCAGTCTGCCATCTTGCCCCGCCTCCCATGATGTAAATCCTTATATAATTGTATTTAATTTGCTAACAGTTTATTTACAAATTTTGCATCTTTGCTCACGAGGAATACTACTCTGTAGTCTTCTTGTAATGCTTCTGTCAGGTTTTGTTTCAGTGGCATGCCACAAATTGTGTTTTCATTTTCATTCTGTTAAAATACTTTCCAATTTTCTTCTTTGACCCATGGGTTTTTTAGAAGTTATTTAGTTTCTTAACATTTGAGAGTTTTCCAGACATCTTTTTACTGTTGATTTCTAATTTAATTCCATTGTGGTCAGATACCATACCTTGTATGAACTGAATCCTTTAAATTTATTGTGACTCATTTTAAGGCCCAGAATATGGTCTATCTTGGTAAAAGTTCAGTGTGCACTTGAAAAGAATGTTTATTCTGCTGTTGCTGGGTGATGTGTTTTATAAATGTCAATTAGGTCAAATTGGTTGATAGTGTTTTCAAATCTTCTGTTTTTACTGATTTTCTGTCTATTTGTTCTATCAATTATTGAGAGGGGAAAATTGAAATATCTGATAATAAGTGTGGATTTGTCTATTTTTCCATTGCAATTCTATCCATTTTTGCTGCATATATTTTGAAGCTGTATTAGGTACATACAATTTTAGAAATGTTGTATTGTCTTCTTAATAAATTGATCCCTTTATCATTATAAAATGACCTTATTTATCCCTGTTAATATTTTTTGCTCTGAAATCTACTTTATTATTAATGTAGACACATCACCTTTCATTTGATGGACACTAATCAAATGGTGTATATTTTTCCATCCTTTTATTTTTAATTTATTTGTGTCTTTTATTTTTTACATATTACTGTAATAATATATGTACAACTGAAACTTTCCCATTTTAATCACTTTCAAGTGTAAATTCAGTAGTATTAATTATATTCACAATATTGTGTTACCATCACCAGTATCCATTACCTTAACTTTTTTATCACTTCAAACACAAACTCTGTACCCATTAAGCAATAATTCCCCCTTCCCCTCCCCTCCTTGGCCTATAACCTACTATCTGTCTCTATGAAATTTGTTTCTTCTAGGTATCTCATATAAGTGAGATCATACAATATTTGTGCTTTTGCATCTGACTTATTTTATTCAGTGTGATGGCTTTAAGGTTCATCCATGTTGTAGCATGCTGTGCTGGTTTGAATCTATTATGTCCCCTACAAAAGCCATGTTCTTTAATGAAGTCTTGTGGGGGCAGACTTATTAGTCTTTTGATTAGAGTGGGACCTTTTGAGTTAGTTGTTTCCATGGAGATGTGACCCAGCCAACTGTAGGTGAGACCATTTGATTAGATCATTTCCATGGAGATATGGACAATTCCCATTCTGTGTAGGTCTTAATTAGTTCACTGGAATCCTTTAAGAAAGCTTACAGAGAGAAGTCACTCAGAGAAGCTGAAAGAGACATTTTGGAGAGAAGTGAAGATATGTAATCCAGAGTTTGCTCCTGGGAGAAGCTAAGAGCTGACACAGACACAGATGCTTGGAGATCCTGGGAGATGGAGACAGAAGGACATTTGGAGATGCTAAGCTAAGAGACAAATCTCAGAGTTTTCCCCAGAGAAGCTAAGAGAGGACTCCCAGATACTTAGAGAGAAACACCTCAGGAGAGCCAAGCAGAGAGCTGAGAGAAGCTAAGAGAGGCAGAAGCCCAGAGACATTTTGAAGAATGCTATTTTGAAACTAGAACCCGGGAGCAAAGGACCAGCAGATACCAGCCATGTGCCTTCCCAGTGGACAGAGGTGTTCTGGATGCTATTGGCCTTCCTTCAGTGAAAGTATCCTCTTGTTGATGCCTTAGTTTGGACATTTTCATGGCCTTAGAACTGTAAATTTGTGACCTAATAAATCCCCTTTATAAAAGCCAGTCCATTTCTGGTATTTTGCATAGCAGCAGCATTAGCAAACCAGAACACATGCATCAGAGCTTCATTCCATTTTGTGGCCAAATAGTATTCCGTTGTGTATATATACCAAATTTTGTTGATCCATTCATCTTTATATGGACACTTGGGTTGCTTCCACCTTTGGCTATTGTGGATAATACTACTTTGGACATTGGTATGCAAATCTGTCCAAGTCCCTGCTTTCAGTTCTTTTGGATATATGTGAATAAGTGGGATTGCCAGGTTCTATAGTAATTCTTTGTTAACTTTCTTAGGAACGGCTAAACCGATTTCCACAGTGGCTGCACCATTTTGCAATGCCACCAATAATGTATAGCATTCCTATTTTTCCACATCCTCAACAACACTTATTTTCTGTTTTGTTTTTTAATAATAGTCATCGTAGTGGGTGAGAAATGGTTATCTCATTGTGTTTTTTTTAATTTTTATTGAGATTGTTCAGATACCATACAATTATCCAAAGATCCAAAGTGTGCAATCAGTTGCCCCTGATACCCTCATACAGCTGTGCATCCATCACCACACTTAATTTTTGTTCAATTTTTAGAACCTTTTCATTACTCCAGACAAGAAATAAAAAGACAAAAAAAGAAAAAAAAAAAAAAAAAAGAAAAGGAAACTCAAATCCTCCCATATCCCTAACCAACCCCCCTCAATTGTTGACTCATAGTGTTGGTATAATACATTTGTTACTGTTCATGAAAGAACATTGAAATACTACTAACTGTAGTATATAGCTTGTAATAGGTACATATTTCTTCCCTATATGCCCCTCTATTATTAACTTCTAATTGTATTGTCATACATTTGTTCTGGTTCATGGAAGAGATTTCTAATATTTGTACAGTTAATTATGGACATTGCCCACCATAGGATTCAGTTTTATACATTCCCATCTTTTGACTTCCATCTTTCCTTCTGGTGACATATATGACTCTGAGCATCCCCTTTCTGCCTCATTCATGCACCATTCAGCACTGTTAGTTATTCTTACATCTTGCTACCAACACCCCTCTTCATTTCCAAACATTTAAGTTCATCCTAGTTGAACATTCTGCTCATACTAAGCAACCACTCCCCATTCTTAAGCCTCATCCTGTATCTTGGTACCTTATATTTCATGTCTATGAGTTTACATACCATAATTAGTTCCTATTACTGAGACCCTACAATATTTGTCCTTATATGTCTGGCTTATTTCACTCAGTATTTTGCCCTCAAGGTTTTCTCATCAGCTCATTTTTTTTTTAAGATGGTTTTGTTCACACACCATACATTCCATCCTAAGTAAACAATGAAAGGTTTTCTGTATGGTCACATATTTATGTGTTCACCACCTTCACCACTATCTATATAAGGGCATCTATATTTCTTCCTCAAGGCAGGAGGGAGAATCAAAGAAGGTAGAGAGGAAAAAGAAAGAGGAAAAAAAAATGACAGCTAGGAAGCAGCAAAAGGAAAAATAACCTTAAATCAAAGTAGAATAAAGAGTCAGACAACACCACCAATGTCAGGTGTCTAACATGCCTCCCCTATCCCCCCCCTTATCTGCATTTACCTTGATATATCACCATTGTTACATTAAAGGGAGCAAAATATAATGATTCTGTTAGTTACAGGCTCTAGTTTATGTTGATTGCATCCCTCCCCCAATGCCTCCCCATTTTTGACACCTTGCAAGGTTGACGTTTGCTTGTTCTCCCTCGTAAAAGAACATATTTGTGCATTTTATCACAATTGTTGAACAGTCTAGATTTCTAGAGTTACACAGTCCCAGTTTTTATCTTTCCTCCTTACTTTTGGTGCCCCACATGCTCCCAACCTTCCTTTCTCAACCATATTCATAGTTATCTTTGTTCAGTGTACTTACATTGTTGTGCTACCATCTCCCAAAATAGTGTTCCAAACCACGCACTCCTGTCATCTCATATCACTCTGTAGTGCTCCCTTTAGTATTTCCTGTAAGGCAGGTGTCTTGTTCACAAAGTCTCTCATTGTCTCTTTGTCAGAAAATATTTTGAGCTCTCCCTCATATTTGAAGGACAGCTTTGCTGGATATAGGATTCTTAGTCGGCAGTTTTTCTCTTTCAGTATCTTAAATATATCACACCACTTCCTTCTTGCCTCCATGGTTTCTGCTGAGAGATCCACACATAGTCTTATTAAGCTTCCTTTGTATGTGATGGATCACTTTTCTCTTGCTGCTTTCAGAATTCTCTCTTTGTCTTTGACATTTGATAATCTGATTATTAAGTGTCTTGGCGTAGGCCTTTTCAGATCTATTCTGTTTGGAGTACGTGCTTCTTGGATCTGTAATTTTATGTCTTTCATAAGAGATGGGAAATTTTCATTAATTATGTCCTCTATTATTGCTTCTGCCCCTTTTCCCTTCTCGTCTCCTTCTGGGACACCAATGATATGTACATTATTGAACTTTGTTTCATCCTTAAGTTCCTGGAGATGTTGCTCATATTTTTTCATTCTTTTCTCCATCTGCTCCTTTGCATTTTGACTTTCAGGTGTTTTGTTCTCCAGTTCCTGAGTGTTTTCTTCTGCCTCTTGAGATCTGCTGTTGTATGTTTCCATTGTGTCTTTCATCTCTTGTGTTGTGCCTTTCATTTCCATAGATTCTCCTAGTTGTTTTTTTGAACTTTTGATTTCTGCCTATGCATGCCTAGTGTTTTCTTTACAGCCTCTATCTCTTTTGCCAAATCTTTAAACTCATTGAATTGATTTAGCATTACTTGTTTCAATTCCTCTATCTCAGTTGAAGTGTACATTTGTCCCTTTGACTGGGTCATAACTTTGTTTTTCTTAGTGTAGGTTGTAGTTTTCTGTTGTCTGGGCATCTGACCTCCTAGGCCACCCCAATCAGGTTTTCCCAGACTAGAACAGGCTCAGGTCACAGAAGGAGGAAATATTCAGTATCCAGATTCCCTGATGGTTTTTCTTAGAGGGTTAACACACCTGTGCTTTTCTGCCTGGCAGGTGCACCTTTCAGCCTGTCACTGGCTGGTGTAAGAGGGTGTTTCCTGTGGCTCTCCTCCCCTAGGCTTTGGATTCTCATTCTGGTAAGGCAGGCAGTAGAGCTGGGCCCCTCTCTTTCCTCTTGGGAAGCTATGCCCCCTCCAGAGAGGTCATCTGAATATCAATAAGTTCTTTGTTTCTCTGACTCTGCTGGTCAAAGTGCTTTGATTTTAAAATGGCTGAGGCTTTCTTTAATGGAAAGCACTTCGGGCTGAAAATGTCTGAGGCTTTCTCCACAGAGAGAGAAAGGGACAGACAGCTCCCAGATTCACCCATCAGCCAGAGATAGCACCTGATCCTCTGGACTCCCTGTCCTGAGATAGATATGTCCCCTGACTCCCCCAAGGTCATTTGTCACCAAAAGCCTCTGTCTGCTTGTTGGGGATTTGCTGTCTGTATTGAGCAGTTAACATTAAAACCCCAGTTGGAACTGGGCTGGGGTACACTAACTTGTTTGGAGAGTGCTGTTCTTTAGCACCACAAGGCTTCTGTGAGGGACCGGCTCTCAGCCCTCAGGATGGGTGCACAGTTTTTACTTACAGATTTTATGCTGCAATCTCAGACATTCCTCCCAATTCAGGTTGGTGGGTGATGACTGGACAGTCATATTTTTCTCCCTGCATTTATTCCAGGTTATTTACTTGTCTTTTTGTCATTTATGAATTGTTCCAGTGAGGACTAACAGTCTTCCACTCCTCTCTATGCCACCATCTTAGCTCCTCCCTCCTCATTGTGGTTTTGATGTGTCTTATTTTTAAAGTGTATTTCTTATGAACAGCATATAGTGGGCCATGCTTTTTTATTCTGTCTGAAATTCTCTGCCTTTTAATTGGGATGTTTAGACCATCTACATTTAATGTGATTATTGATATGATCTGTCATCTTGCTATTTATTTTCTATATGTCCCATCTTTTCTTTGTTTCTTTTTCCCTCTTTCTCTGCTTCTTCTGGAATAATTGACTTATGATTTTATTTTATCTCCTTTATTGGCATATAAACCATAACTTCTTGTTTGATTAATTGAGTGAGTGCTCTAGGGTTTATAAAGTTCATATTTAGCTTATTGAAGTCTGCTTTCAAGTGATGTCATACCACCTTGTGTATGGTATAAGAATCTTGCAATAGGATGCTTCCATTTATCCCCTCCCAACCTTTGTGCTCATGCTGTCATGAATTTTCTTTTCTCCTATGTTACAAACCCAGCAATACATTGTTATTTTTGTTTACACAGGAAAAAATTATCTATTGATGATATTTCATAAGAAAAAAATCATATATTTGCACATGTAATTAATATTCCTAGTTTCTTTGTTCTTTTGCATAGATCCAGATTTTAATCTATCACTTTCCTTATCTCTGGAAGATTTCCTTCTAACATTTCTTGCAGTGCAGTTCTGCTGGTGATAAGTTCTTTCAGCTTTTAATATTGAAAGATATTTTTGCTGAGTATAGAATTCTAGATAGCAATAATTTTTTTCAGTAGTTTAAAGGAGTTTCTTTGATGTATTCTCACTTGCATTGTTTCTGACAAGAAATCTACTGCCATTCTTATTTTTCTTTCTCTATATGTATTGTGTCTTTTACATCTGGTTAATTTTAAGAATTTTTCTTTTTCATTGATTTAGAGCAATTAGATTATGATGTGCCTTAGTGTTCTTTGTACTTCTTGTACTTGAGGTTTATTGAGCTTATTGGATGTGGGTTTATAGTTTTAATCAAATTTGGAAATTTTTCAGCCATTATTTCCTCAAATACTTTTAGACCCTCTGTTCCAGTTTGCTAATGCTGCCCTTTTGCAAAACACCAGAAATGGATTGGCTTTTATAAAGGGGGTTTATCTGGTTACAAATTTACAGTTCTAAGGCCATAAAGTATCCAAGGTAAGGCATCAACAATAGGGTACCTTCACTGAAGGATGGCCATTGGCATCTGGAAAACCTCTATTTGCTCAGAAGGCACATGGCTGGTGTCCATATGCCCCCAGGTTGCATTTCAAAATGTTGTTCTCCAAAATGTTTCTCTTGGGGCATTTTGTCCTCTCGTAGCTTCTCAGGAGCAAAAGGCCAACTCCAAAATATCTCTGTAAGCTGCAGCTCCTCTCTTAGCTCCTGTGCATTCTTCAAAGTGTCCCTCTTGGCTGTAGCCAGCTTGCTCCTTCTGTCTGAGCTTATATAGTGCTCCAGTAAACTAATCAAGGCCCATGCTGAATGGGCAGGGCCACACCTCCATCAAAATTATCTAATCAGAGTTATCACCTACAGTTGGGTGGGTCACATCTCCATGGAAACACTCAAAGAATTACAATCTAATCAACCCTAATATGTCTGCCCACACAAGATTGCATCAAAGATAATGGCATTTGGGGGGACATAATACATTCAAACTGGCACACCCTCCCACCTTTCTCTTCTCTTTTTTGGTGACTCCAATTACATGACTATAAAGTCACTTGACATTGTTCCATGGCTCATTGATGCTCTACTTATTTTTTAATTAATTTTTTCTCCTGGTGTGTTTCATTTTGGATAGTTTCTATTGCTATGTCTTAAAGTTCACTAATCTTTTCTTCTGCAGTGTCTAATCTTCCATTAATTTCATTTGATGTATTTTTCACCTCAGCCATTGTAGTTTTCATCCCTAGAAGTTTGATTTGGGTCTTATATCACCTATGTCTCTCCTTAACATTTTTAGCATATGGAATACTATTATAATAACTGGTTTAATGTCTTCATCTGCTAATTCTAATATCTGTTTCTGCTCTGAATTGACAATAATTGATTTGTCTCCTCATTCTTTGCCTGGTAATTTTTAACAAATGCCAGATTTTGTCAATTTTGCCTTGTTAGTTGTGGGATATTTTTGTATTCCTATAAATATTTATCTATGTCCTGAGATGCCATTAAGTTACTTGGAAACAGAATCCTTCAGGTTTCGCTTTCAGGTGTGTTAGGCAGGACTAGTGGTCATTTACCCGACTCCTGACACATGACCCTTCTTAGTACCCTACTCAATGCCTTGGGAATCGAGAAGTTTCTAATCTGTTGGGAACAGACACTACTCAGCCCTGTGTGAATGTGGGCACTGTTACAACTAATCCTTTTGGAATTGTTCTTTTCCCAGCCTCAGGTAGTTTCCTTTCATGCATGCTGTGATTCATACTCAGGACATAGGGATTGAAGGGGTGAGGGATGAGTTCCAGAATATGAAGATAGATGATCAGAGGCCTGATAAAAAGTCCTGACAGGTGGCTGGGATATAACTCTAGAGGCAATGAAGAGACCACAAAAGATTTTGAGCAGCAGTAGGCTTCATCAGATTTGCTAAATAATATTAGCTTTAGCTAACAGTTATTGAATGTCTGTTATGGGTCAAATCCTTTTCTACATGCTTTATACTTATCATTTCATGTAATTCACCTACTAAGTGGATTCATTTAACTTCATTTCACTTATAAGGAAAATAAGACATAGAGAGAGTAAGCAAGTTTGCATAGGTGAAACAAGTCACTAGTTCATAGCCCATTCCCACTGTCCCACCACCCTAACTACAGTAAGAGGCTTCTTGGAACAAGACCAAAGGCAGGCAACAATGTAGGGGTGAGGGATGAGGCCTGATCCAAGGCCAGGTTGGGAGGAGGGAAAGGAGAAAGGTATCTGAAGAAAAAGATAGGATGCAGTCATCAAGTCATATGCAACAGTGAGAGAGAAAGGGAGTTGGAGAGGAAGATTCCCAGATGATACCATTCGCTGAGATGCAAAGCATGGGAGGAGGGGCAAGACAGGGTGATGATTTCCACCAGGCATACTGGGGCTGAGTGCCAGATCATCTGGAAGAGGGGTCTAAGAGGAAAACAGGTAGGTCTGGAGCTTGGGGGAAGTGCCCAGTAGGATTAGATTATGACCCATGACCACGTGTCAGTAGTTAGCACAGGATATATGAGGTCTCTCAGGAAGAGGACAAGATGATTGGCTCTGGCTAAGGATCCAGCTGGGGACAGGGTCTTTTTTTTTTTTTTTTTGAGTAAAATTAACTTTAATAATATAGCTTATTTAACCCAATATATTCAAACTATTATTTCAACATGTAATCAATATAAAATTATTGAGATAGTTTACATTCTTATTTTTGTACTACATCGTGAAAGTCCACCGTGTATTTTATACTTACAGCACATTCACATCTCAACTTGGGCTAGCTGCATTTCAGGTGCTGCACAGGAACACGCGACTATTGGCTATGGTATTAGACAGTATAGTTGTAGAGCATACACTACTTTTATGTTTGTCCTGTAAGTCAGGTAGGGTTTTTTTTTTTTTTTTTTTTTAAATCTTAATTTTATTGAGATATATTCACATACCACGCAGTCATACAAAACAAATCGTACTTTCGATTGTTTACAGTACCATTACATAGTGGTACATTCATCACCCAAATCAATCCCTGACACCTTCATTAGCACACACACAAAAATAACAAGAATAATAATTAGAGTGAAAAAGAGCAGTTGAAGTAAAAAAGAACACTGGGTACCTTTGTCTGTTTGTTTCATTCCCCTATTTTTCTACTCATCCATCCATAAACTAGACAAAGTGGAGTGTGGTCCTTATGGCTTTCCCCATCCCATTGTCACCCCTCATAAGCTACATTTTTATACAACTGTCTTCGAGATTCATGGGTTCTGGGTTGTAGTTTGATAGTTTCAGGTATCCACCACCAGCTACCCCAATTCTTTAGAACCTAAAAAGGGTTGTCTAAAGTGTGCGTAAGAGTGCCCACCAGAGTGACCTCTCGGCTCCTTTTGGATTCTCTCTGCCACTGAAGCTTATTTCATTTCCTTTCACATCCCCCTTTTGGTCAAGAAGATGTTCTCCGTCCCACGATGCCAGGTCTACACTCCTCCCCGGGACTCATATTCCACGTTGCCAGGGAGATTCACTCCCCTGGGTGTCTGATCCCACGTAGGGGGGAGGGCAGTGATTTCACCTTTCAAGTTGGCTTAGCTAGAGAGACAGGGCCACATCTGAGCAACAAAGAGGCATTCGAGAGGAGGCTCTTAGGCACAACCATAGGGAGGCCTAGCCTCTGCTTTGCAGCAACCGACTTCCCAAGGGTAAAACCTGTGGTAGAGGGCTCAACCCATCAAACCACCAGTCCCCCATGTCCGTGGGTCATGTTAGCAACCATGGAGGTGGGGTAGGTGAATACCCCTGCATTCTCCACAGGCTCCCCAAGGGGGCACTACATCTTTTTTTTTTTCCTTGTTTTTCTTTTCTTTTCTTTCTTTTTTTTTTTAACTTTCCCTTCTTTTTTAAATCAACTGTATGAAAAAAAAAGTTAAAAAGAAAACAAACATACAATAAAAGAACATTTCAAAGAGACCATAACAAGGGAGTAAGAAAAAGACAACTAACCTAAGATAACTGCTTAACTTCCAACATGTTCCTACTTTACCCCAAGAAAGTTACCTAATATAGCAACATTTCTGTGAACTTGCTCCTACTATATCCATCAGAAATTAACAGACCATAGTCATTGCTGGGCATCCCCAGAACATTAAATAGCTTATCTGTTCTTCTTGGATTATTGTTCCCCCTTCCTTAATTGCTCTCTATTGCTAGTTCCCCTACATTCTACATTATAAGCCATTTGTTTTACATTTTTCAAAGTTCACATTAGTGGTAGCATATAATATTTCTCTTTTTGTGCCTGGCTTATTTCGCTCAGCATTATGTCTTCAAGGTTCATCCATGTTGTCATATGTTTCACGAGATCGTTCCTTCTTACGGCCGCGTAGTATTCCATCGTGTGTATATACCACATTTTATTTATCCACTCATCTGTTGGAGGACATTTGGGTTGTTTCCATCTCTTGGCAATTGTGAATAATGCTGCTATGAACATTGGCGTGCAGATATCTGTTCGTGTCACTGCTTTCCGATCTTCCGGGTATATACCGAGAAGTGCAATCGCTGGATCGAATGGTAACTCTGTATCTAGTTTTCTAAGGAACTGCCAGACTGACTTCCAGAGTGGCTGAACCATTATACAGTCCCACCAACAGTGAATAAGAGTTCCAATTTCTCCACATCCCCTCCAGCATTTGTAGTTTCCTGTTTGTTTAATGGCAGCCATTCTAACCGGTGTTAGATGGTATCTCATTGTGGTCTTAATTTGCATCTCTCTAATAGCTAGTGAAGCTGAACATTTTTTCATGTGTTTCTTGGCCATTTGTGTTTCCTCTTCAGAGAACTGTCTTTTCATATCTTTTGCCCATTTTATAATTGGGCCGACTGTACTATTGTCATTGAGTTGTAGGATTTCTTTATATATGCAAGATATCAGTCTTTTGTCAGATACATGGTTT
The DNA here is from genome assembly GCF_015220235.1 of Choloepus didactylus. Classification (NCBI taxonomy): domain Eukaryota; kingdom Metazoa; phylum Chordata; class Mammalia; order Pilosa; family Megalonychidae; genus Choloepus; species Choloepus didactylus. The sequence goes on from NC_051324.1 coordinate 12,892,604, forward strand.
CCAAAATTTTTTTCCCATTGAGTTGGCTGCTTCTTTACCTTTTTGAGAAATTCCTTTGAGGTGCAGAAACTTCTAAGCTTGAGGAGTTCCCATTTATCTATTTTCTCTTTTGTTGCTTGTGCTTTGGGTGTAAAGTCTAGGAAGTGGCCGCCTAATACAAGGTCTTGAAGATGTTTTCCTACATTATCTTCTAGGAGATTTATGGTACTTTCTTTTATATTGAGATCTTTCATCCATTTTGAGTTAATTTTTGTGTAGGGGGTGAGGTAGGGGTCCTCTTTCATTCTTTTGGATATGGATATCCAACTCTCCCAGCCCCATTTGTTGAAAAGACCATTATGACTCAGTTCAGTGACTTTGGGGGCCTTATCAAAGATCAGTCGGCCATAGATCTGAAGGTCTATCTCTGAATTCTCAATTCGATTCCATTGATCTATATGTCTATCTTTGTGCCAGTACCATGCTGTTTTGGCAACTGTGGCTTTATAATAAGCTTCAAAGTCAGGGAGTGTAAGTCCACCCACTTCGTTTTTCTTTTTTAGAGTGTCTTTAGCAATTCGAGGCATCTTCCCTTTCCAAATAAATTTGATAACTAGCTTTTCCAAGTCTGCAAAGTAGGTTGTTGGAATTTTGATTGGGATTGCATTGAATCTGTAGATGAGTTTGGGTAGAATTGGCATCTTAATGACATTTAGTCTTCCTATCCATGAACATGGAATATTTTTCCATCTTTTAAGGTCCCCTTCTATTTCTTTTAGTAGAGTTATGTAGTTTTCTTTGTATAGGTCTTTTACATCTTTGGTTAAGTTTATTCCTAGGTACTTGATTTTTTTAGTTGCTATTGAAAATGGTATCTTTTTCTTGAGTGTCTGTTCAGTTTGTTCATTTCTAGCATATAGAAACATTACTGACTTATGTGCATTAACCTTGTATCCCGCTACTTTGCTAAATTTGTTTATTAGCTCTAGTAGCTGTATCGTTGATTTCTCAGGTTTTTCTAGATATAAGATCATATCATCTGCAAACAATGACAGTTTTACTTCTTCTTTTCCAATTTGGATGCCTTTTGTTTCTTTGTCTTGCCAGATTGCCCTGGCTAGCACTTCCAGCACAATGTTGAATAACAATGGTGACAGCAGGCATCCTTGTCTTGTTCCTGATCTTAGAGGGAAGGCTTTCAGTCTCTCACCATTGAGTACTATGCTGGCTGTGGGTTTTTCATATATGCTCTTTATCATGTTGAGGAAATTTCCTTCAATTCCTACCTTTTGGAGTGTTTTTATCAAAAACGGATGTGGGATTTTGTCAAATGCTTTTTCAGCATCTATTGAGATGATCAATTGATTTTTCCCTTTTGACTTGTTAATGTGTTGTAATACATTGATTGATTTTCTTATGTTGAACCATCCTTGCATGCCTGGAATAAACCCCACTTGGTCATGGTGTATGATTTTTTTAATGTGTCTTTGGATTCGATTTGCAAGTATTTTGTTGAGGATTTTTGCATCTATATTCATTAGGGAGATTGGCCGGTAGTTTTCCTTTTTTGTAGCATCTTTGCCTGGTTTTGGTATTAGATTGATGTTAGCTTCATAAAATGAGTTAGGTAGTGTTCCATTTTCTTCAATGTTTTGAAAGATTTTGAGTAAGGTTGGTGTCAGATCTTTCTGGAAAGTTTGGTAGAATTCCCCTGTGAAGCCATCTGGCCCTGGGCATTTATTTGTGGGAAGATTTTTGATGACTGATTGGATCTCTTTGCTTGTGATGGGTTGGTTGAGGTCTTCTATTTCTTCTCTGGTCAGTCTAGGTTGTTCATATGTTTCCAGGAAATTGTCCATTTCCTCTACATTATCCAGTTTGTTGCCATACAGTTGTTCATAGTATCCTCTTATAATTTTTTTAATTTCTTCAGGATCTGCAGTTATGTCACCTTTTTCATTCATTATTTTGTTTATATGGGTCTTCTCTCTTTTTGATTTTGTCAGTCTAGCTAGGGGCTTGTCAATCTTGTTGATCTTCTCAAAGAACCAACTTTTGGTGATATTTATCCTCTCTATTGTTTTTTTGTTCTCTATGTCATTTATTTCTGCTTTAATCCTTGTTATTTCTTTTCTTCTACTTGGTTTAGGATTGGTTTGCTGTTCATTTTCTAGCTTCTTCAGTTGATCCATTAGTTCTTTGATTTTGGCTCTTTCTTCCTTTTTAATATATGCGTTTAGTGCTATAAATTTCCCCCTTAGCACTGCTTTTGCTGCATCCCATAGGTTTTGGTATGTTGTGTTCTCATTTTCATTCGTCTCTATATATTTAGCAATTTCTCTTGCTATTTCTTCTTTAACCCACTGATTGTTTAGGAGTGTGTTGTTTAACCTCCAGGTATTTGTGAATTTTCTAAGTCTCTGATGGTTATTGACTTCTAATTGTATTCCATTGTGGTCAGAGAATGTGCTTTGAATAATTTCAATCTTTTTAAATTTATTGAGGCTTGTTTTATGTCCCAGCATATGATCTATTCTGGAGAAAGTTCCATGAGCACTAGAAAAGTATGTGTATCCTGGTGATTTGGGATGTAATGTCCTGTATATGTCTGTTAAATCTAATTCATTTATCAGATTGTTTAGGTTTTCAATTTCCTTATTGGTCTTCTGTCTGGTTGATCTATCTATAGGAGAGAGTGATGTGTTGAAGTCTCCCACAATTATTGTGGAAACATCAATTGCTTCCTTTAGTTTTGCCAGTGTTTCTCTCATGTATTTTGTGGCACCTTGATTGGGTGCATAGACATTTACGATTGTTATTTCTTCTTGCTGAATTGCCCCTTTTATTAGTACGTAGTGGCCTTCTTTGTCTCTCAAAACATCCCTGCATTTGAAGTCTATTTTATCTGAGATTAATATTGCTACACTTGCTTTCTTTTGGCTGTAGCTTGCATGAAATATTTTTTTCCATCCTTTCACTTTCAGTTTCTTTGTGTCCCTGTGTTTAAGATGAGTCTCTTGTATGCAACATATTGATGGTTCATTTTTTTTTTTATCCATTCTGCGAATCTATATCTTTTAATTGGGGAGTTTAATCCATTTACATTCAACATTATAACCGTGAAGGCATTTCTTGAATCGGCCATCTTATCCTTTGGTTTATGTTTGTCATATTTTTCCCCTCTGTCTATTAATATCCTTTATTGTACCCATACTGAATCTCTTTAGTACTGAACCTTTCTCCAAGTCTCTCTGTCCTTTCTTTGTTTCTCTGTCTGTAGGGCTCCCTTTAGTATCTCCAGTAGGGCAGGTCTCTTGTTAGCAAATTCTCTCAGCATTTGTTTGTCCGTGAAAAATTTAAGCTCTCCCTCAAATTTGAAGGAGAGCTTTGCTGGATAAAGTATTCTTGGCTGGAAATTTTTCTCACTCAGAATTTTAAATATATCGTGCCACTGCCTTCTTGCCTCCATGGTGGCTGCTGAGTAGTCACTACTTAGTCTTATGCTGTTTCCTTTGTATGTGGTGAATTGCTTTTCTCTTGCTGCTTTCAGAACTTGCTCCTTCTCTTCTGTGTTTGACAGTGTGATCAGTATATGTCTCGGAGTGGGTTTATTTGGATTTATTCTATTTGGGGTTCGCTGAGCATTTATGATTTGTGTATTTATGTTGTTTAGAAGATTTGGGAAGTTTTCCCCAACAATTTCTTTGAATACTCTTCCTAGACCTTTACCCTTTTCTTCCCCTTCTGGGACACCAATGAGTCTTATATTTGGACGTTTCATATTATCTATCATATCCCTGAGGTCCATTTCGATTTTTTCAATTTTTTTCCCCATTCTTTCTTTTATGCTTTCATTTTCCATTCTGTCATCTTCCAGGTCACTGATTCGTTGTTCAACTTCCTCTAGTCTTGTACTATGAGTGTCCAGAATCTTTTTAATTTGGTCAACAGTTTCTTTAATTTCCATAAGATCATCCATTTTTTTATTTAGTCTTGCAATGTCTTCTTTATGCTCTTCTAGGGTCTTCTTGATTTCCTTTGTCTCCTGTACTATGGTCTCATTGTTCATCTTTTGTTCTTTGAGTAGCTGCTCTAGGTGCTGTGTCTCTTCTGATCTTTTGATTTGGGTGCTTAGGCTTGGGTTATCCATATTGTCTGTTTTTTTCATATGCTTTATAATTTTCTGTTGTTTTTGGCCTCTTGGCATTTGCTGAACTTGATAGGGTTCTTTTAGGATTTATAGACCAATTGAAGTCCTTATCTCTAATTTATCAGATCTACAGCTTCCTGGAGTACACTTTCTCTAACTAACCAGCAGGTGGCGTCCACGAGCCACCTGTTCTCCGCAAGCCAGTTCTCCCCTGCTTAGCCTTTTTAGTGAGTGGGGGAGTGAGTCTTGTGGGGTCCAATTGGTGTACCAAGCTTGCGTGTGTAGTTGGTGTTGCCTGCCCTGTATATGGGGCGTGTTTCTGGGCAGTCAGGGAGGGGGGGGGGTGGCTCTAACAATCAAATCTCCCTGGTGATCCTAGAGTTTTAAAGCTGCTGCAATAGTCTAATCCTTCAGTTCAGTCCTGCCACAGTTTGTCTCTGCCACTGACCCACAAGTCCTTGGTATTGGCGTATGGCTCCTGAGACTTGCAAGTGGGCCCCTCTTCCAGGCTGTGCACCCTGGGTCCTCTGTTGAGGGATGACTGTGCTATGTCACAGGTGAGTGCCGTCCCCCCAGGGCAGTTCTGGGCTGCTGGGCTGTGTAGGGAGGCTCCCAGTCTGCTGAAATGATGGCTGAATGGGGCTTTGTTAATTCACACTGCTCTACCTTCCCAACTCTGGGACAATCAGCTGAGGTTGCAGGGAAGGCTAATGTCCACACCCAGTTTTGTGGTGTGTGCCTGTTATTTGAAGCACTTCCTTCACACTGGGTTGTCTGGGGCAGTTCTGGGCTATGGGGCTGGCGATGGGCAGGAGTGTTTCCTGTCCACCAGGATGATGGCTGTGAGCGGACACCCCCCTTTTCTTGGGAAGTTGTGGTGTTTAGTGAATTTTCTCAGCCACTGGATTATTGCGTTTTGTCTCAGAGCTCTCCTAGTTCTGCTCTTGACTTGACCTGCCCACACTGCAAGTCTTTGAAGCTTTCTGTATTGGGTTTCTTAGAGTAATTGTTTTAGAAAAAGAAAAAAGGATTAAAAAAAAAAAAGGATTAAAAAAAAAAAAGGATTAAAAAAAAAAAAGGGCCCTCCTCAGAGATCTGATGGGTTATTGAAATGCTAAGAGACAAAGCAACCAGGGCCATTAAGGAAAGGTCCATAGGGCAGAGAGATCAGCTTTTCTTCGGGATTTGCATATGCGCCTCAGGGCCCTTCCCCTTTCTATGTTCACCAGAACTCCAAAAATCCTCTGCTTTTATTTTGGAGTTTTTTGTCTTGTTTTTTTTCTATGCCTGTCTCCTCTCTGCTGGGCTGGCCGGTCTCAGATTCTCTGGTGTCTGGTCTCAGTCTATCTGTGTTGGAGTTTGGATCAGTAGAATGAGTTTCCGATAAGGGCTGCCACTGCAGTTCTCCCTTCTCCTTCCCGGAGCTGGCAGCCCCTCCTCCCACGGGAGTGAGCCTGGCAGGGAGGGGCGCGGGTCCCCTGGCTGCAAAAACTTACAGATTTCGCTGATCTCAGCAGTTCCACGTTTTCATGAGTGTTGTATGAAGTATGCCCGAAGTCAGACTGCTGTGTGATGTCCAGTCCACGCAGTTCCTGGCTTTCTACCTACTTTCCTGGAGGAGTAACTAAAACATACAGCTCAACAGTCTGCCATCTTGCCCCGCCTCCTGGGGACAGGGTCTTATAACCAAGATTAGGATTTGCTCCTCAGGACAAGTCATCCCCTTTCTTTATGCCTTAGAAGCTCCTAAGGACAACCTCCCATCATGCTCTGAGGCTGGATATTCACTACCCTACATAAGAGAGAGCGAGGGGGAGGATGGAAAATGTCAGACCTCCTGGTCAGACAGACCTAAGCTTGAATCGTGACTCCTTTTACTGGTTGGATGACCTTAAGTAGGTCATTTAACTTCTCTAAGCCTCCATTTCCTTAAGTGAACCTGAAGCTAATAATGCCTACCTTATAGAATGTGAGTGAGGACCAAGTGGGAAAATGTTTGGAAAGCACCAAGTAGAACCAAAGTAGACAGTCAAGAGGTGACAGCTTAGCCTCTCCTCCCATCCTGGCATCTCCCTTCCTCAAAGCACACTTGATGTTGCTTCAGCTTTGGAAGCGCTCCACTCAGGACCTTCTCCAATCCTTCATTTGTGCTATTGGGAAGCAGAAAGGCAACAAACCACACAGCAGAGGAGCGATCCTTAGATCATTCACATTTTTAGTGGAAACTGACACCAGCTCCATGATCTCAAGCAAGTCACCAAATCTGCTGAGCCTTTCTTGCCTCATCTGCAAATGGGGGTAATAATACCTCTCCCATACAACTATTCTAAGGACTGAATCTGATCCCAGATGCAAAACTCCTAATACAGAGTCTGGAATAGAGCAGGTGCTCAATAAATATTAGTTCCTATCACCTTCAGCTTTCTTTCTATACTTTGACCATGGATACAAAGTCAGGTGTTGTCCCTGCCCTTCTGGACATCCAAAGCACTATCCATCTCCTTCTATTGGCACAATCATATTCTGCCTCCTGCAACCTTTATTTCTGAGAAATCCTGCCTCCCTCTTAGACAGGGGCTCTATTTGGGGTTGGGGGTGAGAGGGAAACAGGGACCCACCCCTGTCTTCCCCATGCTGCCCAGTTTGCATTGGATACGTAGTAAATGTGCCCTGAATAAAGGGATGAATGAATGAATGACTAAATGAATGACATTGCAATTACATCAGAAGCTGTGAGTGAGAGAAAATTAATTTTCAGAAGGAATTATTACATTGTGTACCCAATCTTGCAAAACAATGAGGCACAGCTTGTGGGAGTTTCAAACACTTTTTCAGAAATTTAATTGCCAGTTAATTTTCCTGCAAAACACAATAACCTCTACAAGCTAAAGAAAACAAGACACAGCTCTGAAAACCTCATTAATCTCTGCCAGAAACTGTGGTGGCTTTTTCTAAGTTAGAAGCCTGAGAATGCAAGCTGCCATAACTGGCACTGTCTGTGATCATGAAGCCTTCACCCTGATTCCTGTATTCCCCATATCCCACTGAGAAGGCAGGGATGGCTCCCACCTGTGATGCTGAGGATGGGGTGGCCTGTGCCGAGTTGTCTCTAGTCTTTCTTTCACTGTGTCCTCTTGTGTTCAGAGCTGTCTGTGATGAGGACTTGGGCTCAGTCTGTGACCAGGATCAGGGCTCAGTCTATGTTGGGAATTGGGGCTTAGTCTGTGACCAGGATCAGGGCTCAGTCTATGTTGGGAATTGGGGCTTAGTCTGTGACCAGGATCAGGGCTCAGTCTATGTTGGGAATTGGGGCTTAGTCTGTGACCAGGATCAAGGCTTAGACTGTAGAGATGAGGGATGGGACTCAGTCTGTGGTGGGAGTTGGGGCTCAATATCTGACTGCAATCAAGCCTTGGATTGTCACCATGATCAGGACATGGTCTGTGATGAGGGTTGGGGCTCAGTCTGTGACCATGGGGCCAGGGTGCATCAGGGAGCCAGGATCAGAGTGTCATCTGTGACCAAGGTCACAGGGCCAGTATCAGGGCTCAGTCGATTATGGGAGTTGGGGCTTAGTCTGTGACCAGGATCAAGGCTTAGTTTGTAGAGATGAGAGCTAGGGCTCAGTCTATGGTGAGGGTTGGGACACAGTTTGTGGTGAGGGTTGAGCTCAATCTGTGACCATGGGGCTAGGGTGCATTAAGGAGCTGGAATCACAGTGTAGTCTGTGACCATGGTCAGGCATGCAGTCTGGGGCCAGGATCCAGGCCCAGCCTATGTCCCTCGACACAGCTACAGTCATACACTCACACAGCTGTGACTGAAATCAGAGGTGAGCCAAGGGGACAGACATGACACAAACATCAGAGCGTCTGCTACACTACTCAAGAAATAACAGGTAAACTGAATTAAATGTCACATAAATCCTCATTGTCCAACATGGGGTGGGGAGTGAGTAGGAAGGGAGAAACAGGAGGGAGGGAGGATTTCATCAGCCCTAGAAGAAGAAAGGCCCAGAACTCAGGTGTACCAGATAGAGTGAAATCTTGCCCTGACCCACTTTAGCCACAAGGGAGCTGGCTTTGTCACCTTCAGCTGCACGGCACCCCCCATAGAGATCAGCGCTCCAGAAGGACTGCAGCCTGCGGACATGTGCCTGCGGGCCAGATTCTGCCATCTCCAGTAGCTGTCACCTGCTTGGGTCTCACAGCTAAGTGGGGCAGTGTTTGCTGGCCACTCTGCTAATTAATAGTGTGTGAAGTGGCCGTCTCATGGTGGCCGGGCACAATGACTCAAGCCCGGAAAACGCCACTGTGACAGCAGTGAGCTCATTCTGTGAGCAGTGTGAGACTTTGAGAGCATTAAACGTCACGTCAGTCACTACGTTTTTGGGCGCTCATGAATTCTTTGCATAAGTTTGTCCCTTGTTTGATCTCCCCTGTCTGCTTTCTCCAGTGTCCTGTCTGAAGGACACGTTTGAAATAAGGGCTGAGACATAACAAAGCAAGATACCCAATTAATCAAAAACGATGCAAGAACTGATGTGGTGTGCAATCCTGTCGGCATATTTTTCACCTCCTCAGAGTGGAGTTCTCTGTTTACTGCTTGCAGCATTTGTGAAGGACTCGCGCAAGGAGCAACACCAGGGATATTTTTCAGAACGAGGGCTAGAGAGACAGAAAGCTGTCACTAGGGAGGGTGGGCCCAAAAGTTAAATACACCTAGGTTCGGGTGGGTTGATCGTTGTTGTTTTGATATAAAGGTGGCCTCAAAGAACTTTGTTGCCACACACTAGAGCAGGAGCTATTCATTTGTTTGCTCATTCATTCATTCATTCATTCAACACTGTTTACTCAGGATCTTCCCTGTGCCTGATCCTGTTCCTGACACAGAAGCAGGCAACCAAAATAACAGTTAACTATTGCAGTAATAACTGTAACAGTCATTGTTAGCTGACATTTATTGGAGATTTGCAATGTGCTGGACTTAGACTATGCACTTTATAAGCATCATCTTGTTGAATTCTCACATAACCTATGAAGTAATTACTATTAGTGTCCCCATTTTACAGGTGAGGAAACTGAGTCATAAAGCAGTTAAGCAGCTTTCCCAGCATTAAGCAAGTAGTAAGTGGTAAAGTTTGTGCACAAGCAAGGCCAGTCACATCCTTCCTTACCTAAAATCTGAGCTGTGAACATAGTACCTAAAAGATTCAAAAAGTGGGTTGTAATTCATTTATCCCACAGGCAGTGCCTGAACAAGACTGCCACACTTTTCTGCTTCTGGTGCTGCCCAGGTCCTTGTAGGTGCCCATCATGGTTCTTCAGCTTTCCTTTCAGTCCTTCAATGTCCCCTACATTGTGCCAGTAGATTCTCTTTGCTTAAGTTAGCCAGGATTGGCTTCTGTTGCTTGCAATCAAAGAGCCCTAACTGATACAGGTAGTGAGCTCCCCATCATAGAAGTGTAAGAGAGTAGACACTGCATGAACATGTGGTAGGATACCAGGAAGGAATTCACTTGTGAAATGACTGCAACAGTATCTGCTGCCCTGCATCTTCTTCTAGAATCTTGCCACATGCCCATCAAGTGGTGGGTCAGTTTCCCCTCCCCTTGGAATGGGGCAGACCATTGTGGCTGCCTTACCAGTGGAGCACGGCAAGAGTAGCATTATGTGGCCTTCAAGGCTAGATCACAGCAATGCCAAGCAGTCTGCCTTGTTCTCTTGGGATGCTTGCTCTGGGAACCCAGTCACCATGCTGAGCACAATTCCAAACCAGCATACATGGAGAGGCCACATGGGGAAGCCAAGAATAGGGGCTCAGGCCAACAGCCCAGCTGAGGTCCAAGATGATGGCATTGACCTCCATAATATGAGGAAAGTCCACTCCAGATGATTCCAGCTCGCAGCTGGAGTGACCCAGCCTTTGAGTCTTCTTGGCTGAGTCCCCAGTGTGGAGCAGGATTCATGCCATCCCCACTGGGTTTTTCCCTAATCCCTGACCCACCAAATCTGCAAGCAGACTAAATGATTGTTTACACCACTCTATTTTTCAGCAAGAGTGACCAGAATTGATGGTTGTTTGGAAGAGAAGACTTTAGGGTCACATCCAAACTGGAAACTCCTCAGCTCAGGAACTACTCCCCAAACCCATGAGTATACCAGGACAGGAGCTCTCATTGCTAATGACCTCTCCTCTCTGGGAGAGGAATAGAGTGTAGGATGGTGTAGGCAAAGAGGAAGTATCATTCTGGTTTAATGTGTGGTGGGGTGCTGAGGGGGCCACACGCTTCAGAGGCCAGAGTCTGGGTGAGGCCTCAAGCCCAGGGTCCACGGGATCAGCAGGACTCCCACTGGCTCCCTTCATGTGTGGGCTGGGAAGAAGTACCTTCCGGAAAGTATCCCATTTAGAAACTAGGGGAACAAGAGGGGAATCATAAATTCCTCTGAAGGGTGCATTCAATTTGTAATTCAGGGAAGGATCATTCATATCTAAGGAACATCAAACAAGCCAGCAGAGCCTCCTTTATGGGCCAGGAAGAGCTGGAGCAGGTGAAATAAATAGGGTATGCAAAAGTGATAGCATCAGGAAGTGATCTTGAGAGAAACAAAACATCCTGAGCCCGCTGAGCATTTCTTTAAAGTTAAGTCTTTGTTAAAAGTAATGCTCTGCTCTTATCACCATTGCGATCTGCCCATCTCTCTCACCAAAATGGAATGGCATTCATGTTGGAGTCAAGGACAGTTCAGACTGTCTGTCTCTGTCGTGTGTGTGTGTGTGTCCCCAGCTCTGTCTTCATGTCCTTGTCTCTGGGTTGTGGCTGAAAGGACAGTGACAGACTCCTGAGTCAGGCTGCCTGGGATCAAACCCTGTGTGACCTCAGGAGAGTCACTCACCCAAGTCACTCACCCTCTTTAGACCTCGGTTCCTCATCTGTAATAAAGAGCTCATCATAGACCTGCCTACTAGGATTCTTGTGGGGTTGAATGAAATATTTGCATGGTTCTTGACACTGAGGGAGTGTCTATTTTATCATCTTCATCATTATGACCAAGTTCTTTTCTGGGCCTATATAGATACCCTGGTTGATGAGGCCCCTCACATCTGCATGGATACACATTTCTGTATATTCTGTATAACTTCCTCCCCCACCTCATGGACACTCAACAATTCCTTTTTCACCTGTGTCTTTGAAATGTGATCCTTCACTCCCTGGGTGAGCAGAGATTTGAAAACCAAGAAGGGCCATGGAAGAGGTAGGAAAATCTGAGTCCCACTGGAAGAATGTATTAGGCTTGGTAATGAATGCCAGCTGCTGTGATTAACAACTTCAGCATCTCAGTGGCTTAACAAAATCCAGGTTTGTTCCTCGTGCATGTTCATGTCACAGCCTGAAACAAGTTAGGCAGTGTCCTTGGTGACTGTCCTCCAAGCAGGGACTCGGGGATCCTTCTGCCTGTGAAACCACCATCCTGCAATGCTGGAGGGCTGTGTGGGATGTTTCTAAGCCCAAGCCTGGGTATGGCTTACATCACTTCTGCTCACACTCCATTTGTGAGAACTCAGTGTGTTGTAAACAATAACATTGGCCTTGCCACAGATAGTAAATTCTGACTTTAGAGAGATGGTTTTGAACCTACTAGGGCTTAGACCCCATTGTATTTTGGAGGGTTGAGGGGTGGCAATAAAGACCCTGTTCTCAATACAGTCACTTCTCCCCATCCCCTCCTAGTGCAGCACTGTCACCTCTTACCAGGACTTCTGCAACATCAGAGCCCCTTGTTCTCCCTGCCCCCATTCCTGCCTTCTCTTTTTAACTCCTCTGCTCACCAGGCCCTCCCTGCATGCCCACCCCCAGCCTCACCTGTCTTGACTCCTCCTTTTGAACTTGGGGCTCCAATTGGACCTTGCAACAGTTTCCTGAATTCACCATCTTATTCTCATCTCTGAGCAACAGGTGCCATTACCCCTGCCCAAAACACACCCACCCAGCCAGCTCTGCCTCTTCTGTCTGTGTAACTCCTACCCAGCCTTCAAGCCCCAAGCTGAAATTCACTCCTCTGGGAAGTTTCCTTCACCCCCAGCCTGGATCAGCTCCCCTCCTCACTCCCATTGCACTCTCCTGAAACCCTCATCCCTCTTAACTGTGATTACCTGGTTCATTAGCTGGAAATTCCCCTAAACTCCAGGATGGCAGGGACCAGGCCTAACTCATTCACTGCTGTCCCCTCAGCAGCAGTTAGTTGCAGGGCCTGATATAAAGTAAATACTCAGGAAATAAATATTCATTGCAGTAATGAATTGCTCCATTGGAGCATTCAATCTTTTTTTATTATACCTACCTGTTACTTCCCAGACTCTACTTTATAGAAATTCCTCAAAGTCTCCTGTGCATGTCTAAGTGGCTGAACCAGGACTTTGACAAAAAATCATAATGTACTTTACATTTCCTCTTCATCAGTCAGCTTTGACAAAATATAAAGTCAGATGGTGTGTGAGACAGAAATTAGCAGAGGAGATGCTGGGATCTAGATTCAGTGGTGAATTGAGTAGCAGATCCATTTCAGGCCTTGAAATTGTCAAAGGTGACCCCGTGGGGCCATCATCTCATTAAACAGACCTTGGGGAGAATCAGGTGTTTTCTTCTGAGATTCAGCCCTCTCTGGTGGTTAATTAGTCATGGCTTAGGGTAATTGGCTTTTCTCATCAGGACAAGATTACCTGGGACCTAAACCAACAGAGGCTGCCCAGGAGCCACAGCAAATCCAAGCCCCCAGCATCTTTGCCAAGCTCCATGGAGAGACAAAGTGGGAAAGAGGCCAAAAGATCGGATTTCTTCGGATCACACAGGGAATAGAGATTGTGATTTCAAAGTACATTTTCCTGAACACGAAGGGAAAGAAAGTCAAACAAAGCAGTAATTTGTTAACAGATGTTTAGCAGGATCAGTTGGGAAAATCTCTTTTGGGGTTGAAAGGGAAAACTGCAGCAAAGCCTCTGCCGAGGTTATCTCCAACTCCCACCTTCCCGGGGCATCTGCATTTTCTCATCTAAAAAGCTTCATCCCAGGGATGATCAAATGCAAAGAGCTGTCTCGAAGCTTTCATCTGAAGCAGCACAAGCAGGCTCAGAAAGCACGGGGATAAAAGCTAGGTAGGGTTTTAGGACAGTCTTGAGCAGGAGCAGCTGTGGGGAGCAGAGTGGTGGAGATGGAGGCTCTTGTTTCCATAATGGCCATGCAGAGCTGGACCCCAGGCTCTGACAAGGCAGAGACGGTCAGCCTTCCCACAGGAGGCCGGGGTGGGAGGGTCCAGATCACAAATGCCACCAGGGAACAGCCACAAACGCTCTCTGCTTATGGGACAGTTCCCCAGACCTCGGCTCCCATCTCACCTAAGATGTAGCAACATCAGGTACCCCCTGATCTGACACAGCGGGAAGGGCAGAAGATCATTTCCATGGCGTTCAAGAGAAAACATCAGACAAACCCAAACTGAGCATCATTCTACAAAATAACTAGACAGTACTCTTCAAAAGTATCAAGATCATGGAAGACAAAGAAAGACTGAGGAACCATCACAGATTAAAGGAGATTAAGTGGAAATGATGACTGCATGCAGTGTGGAATCCTGGATTGGATCCTGGGACAGAAAAAGGACTTTAGTTGGAAAACTGGCAAAATTCGAATAAGGTCTGTAGCTTAATCAATAGTATCGATTAATACTATTTCTAGGTTTCAATACTTGTTACTATGATTATGTAAGAGGTTAACATTGGAGAGGCTCGTAAATAGTACAGGGATGTTCTGTAGTATTTTTGCAACTTTCTGTAGGTCTAATAATATTCCAAAGAAAAAAAGGTAAAAAGAATCTTATGACCATTTTTTTTTATTGAAATAAATTTATTTTCAAAGGAAACTTGCTGTCACTACCCAAAATGGAAAACCAGGGTAATTAGCCACAAAAGAGTTAATTGGTAAAAGTGAATACAATGAAAGCAAGGTACTGCTTCCCACTGAAGGCAGAAGCACCTGAGCTCAAGATCTGATCTCTCTTTGTTAAAAAGGAAATAAGCAAGTGCTGGAGAAGTGTTAAAAATGTATCAGCATCCAACTGGGACTTTCTCCTTAATGTAGCCAGAGGAGTGAAAGGAGATTTGAAAAGTGAACAGTTTTTTCATTTGTGTGATTCAATGTTGGTTAATATTTTCTCTGTGCACCTTTTAAAATCATCACTGGGACCACCTAAAATCACTTTCGGAAACAATTTTTTTTTTGGAAACTCATGGTGAGGTTTCAAGACCACAGGGCATAGAATAAGAATCAGAAAGCTGTCTGCTGGAGTGAGAAATCACCCTCACAGTATTATCCCTGGTGTGGGGATATAGGAGTTGACATAGACTAATTGTAGAAATGTAAATTGGTTCAACTTCTTTGAACATACCCTTTGACTCAGTAATTTCTTCTTCTAGATACTTTTCCCACAAATATAATCATGAGTCATTACAATATTTTTGGTAATAGTAGAATATGGAAATAACCTAAATGTCCATCAGTAAGGAGCATACTGTACAATGGAGTATTATACAGCCATTAAGAAGAATGAGAGACTTACATGTGCCGACATAGAACAATTTCCAACACATATTGTTTGAAGAAAGCAAGGTGCGTGGCAGTGTGTATAGGTCGTTCCCATATACATTGTGTCAGTCAGCTATAGCCAGGTAACATATAATCCCAAAACTCAGTGGCATACAACAATAAGCATTTATTATCAGGCTCAAAGGCATGCAGTCATTTGGAGCATCTCTGCTTCTTTGGCCTGGAAGACCTAAACCAAAACAGTCTGATCCATATGTCTCTCATTCTCCTGGGACCAGTAGTCAACATATGGCCAAGTCCAACATCAGTGGGGCTGGAAACCATGTGTCTCCCAAGAGAAGGAGGGGAGGGAATGTCAGCTGAAAAATAATCCAAAAAAAAATCATCTATGAAATACATAGATAGCTAGCTGGCTAGGTAGATGCACACTTGGTAAATCATATTTCATATATATACTCAACAGATAGAGATTCTCTAAGGAAGAACACATAAGAAATTAATAATGGATCTTGTCTAGGGAGAAAACCCAGGAGATTGGGGACAGGATGAAAGAAAAACTCACCTTTCATCATCCTTTTCAATATTTGAATTGTACACCATTTGCATATACCATGTTTTTTCACCCTCCAAAATTACACACCTCCTCTACATCTGGTTCACAAGGCATTTTCATATCCATTATCTTATTTGATATTCACACCAGAGCAAGACAGGCAGAAAAGGGATTATGACACCATTTTTGTGGATAAGAAAGAAACTGAGATTCCACAAGGTAAAGAGAAATGCCAAAGCCAGAAGCTAAAACACAGCCAAGCCAGGCTTGAACCCAGGTGTGGACCCAAAGTGCTCCACCCCACCATGTGCTTGCCATGGGCCTCTGTTCCTTCATCACCATCACTGTCCAGTGAGGGATAAAATCCTCGATCCCAGCACACACCATGTGGACAGCCCCCAGAGATCTTGTCCAGCCTGTTCACTGGACCAATGGGTAAAGACAGGCCCAGAACCACCAAGCTGTGCCTCCTCCCTGATCATCCATCTCCCCGGGCCTCGGATGGGACCTTAAACCCCACCTAACAGGATTGTCTTGAGGTTCAAGTAAGACCATGTGTATGAAAGGGCTTTGCAGCACAGAGAGCGTGAGGCAGGATTTGGGGTACTCACTTACCCAGCAGCTGTCCCCCACAGGAGAGCAGGAAGACCCCATCCTTCTCCTTTCTCCAGCCCAGCTACATAAAAAAAACCCCCCGGCCAAAGCTAGCACAGGTGAGTTCGCTGAGAGCTGAAGCAACCGCTCTCAAGAAAAGCCAAAGGGCTTTGAGCCACTCAGGCAGACAGCAGGTTGCTCTGCAATAAGTGCGTGTTAGTTTTGTACAGCAAATATGTCAGAGAATTGTTCTGCAACAGATTTCATGCCTGGGCTGGGACTGGGTTTATGCAGCTCAGCACATAAATCATTTTCTTACCCAAACTCTGTCCTTATGGGAAGGGCCCAGGCAGCTGAGAACCTTCTCCTTCCCCCTCCCACCCCCAGGCAGGCTTCCCCTCCCCTCCATGTCCCCAGCGGACCAAAGCCTGTCTCGCCAACGTGCCCTCCACTCCCCTGTCATTGTCAGGACCCCTGCTCCCTCAGCAGGGAGCAAAGAAATGAGCGGGAGGAAGCAAAATGGAGGTGCCAGATGCTGTTGAGTGAGCAGAAGTGAGTGGGGCCCTCAGAGTTCCACTTAAGCCATTTTCAACTTCGCACAAATGGAAATTTCTGGAAGCCGCACTGAAAACTCCTACAATGACTAATGTCGCCAAGTGAGCTCTAGGAACAAATGGATGCTAATTGTTTTGTGGAAGATGAGACAAGTGGAGAATTTAAACAGGGGGGTCCAACGAAGCAGATGGTGGGAAGTTGGAAGGCTCAGAGTGGCAGGGCCCAGCCTCCCTTGCTCAGCTCCAAGGGGGTGGCTCTGAGAAGCCCCTCTGCATAGTTCCCCTGCCGACCTGTGGACTCTGGGTCCAGGGCCCCCACAGGCTGTGAAGCTGCCCAAAGCTGGACTTACTGAACTGGCATGGAGGTGGGCAACATCCAACAGTCCCACAGGGAGCGTCCAGAGCTTTGGGAATGAGACGCCTGATGCCTTAGAAAACCTTTGGGCTTGAAACTAGAAGGGTAGTGGGCTTGGCTTCCCATTTCCTTCTGGTCAGTGGAGAGGGATGGGTGCCAGGTGAGCCCACCCCTGGAGCCATCCTCCCACCCTAGGGGCTGGTGCTGTGAGCACTTCACACTCCAACAGCATGGGACATCTAGACATTTGCGGCTCAGTTTTGCCCTTCTGGTCTTTGCTCAAGCCCCTGCTTCCTGGAGTGTACTCCCTTTCGCCCCCTCCTGCCCACTTCCCTTTCAGCCTTCATGATTCAGGGTTGCCTCTTCTAACCCGGGCTGGGACCACACAGGCTGTCCCCTGGGCTTGCCCGGAAGCATGCCGCGACTTTGAGTCTCTCAAGGGCTGGGGCCTGGCCTGATTCACCTCCAAGCACCCACGTGAGATGACCCCAGCCCAGGAACAGTATTCAATTACCACCTGCTGACTTGAGTTGAGTTGGCACTTGGCAAGAAGGATTGGAGCCAGCCTTGCACTCCAAGTGGGGTCCAGCCATGCTCCCACCCACAGAGAGAGGTGGCAGCTCATTAAGAAGCAGCAGAGATCGGGGTGACTGCCAACTTCCCTGAAGCTTCCATCTACCTGAGAGTTAGCCCCCAAGCAGTCACAAAAGCAACAGAGAAGAGCAGTGCAGGGATGGGAGCTGGGATGATCCCCCAGAACATGGATTCTACCCACCTCCCAGGGGGAGTCAGGCACAGGGAGGGGAAGGGGAGCCCAGGGCAGAGCAGCCCAGAAGCCCAGTCCCCAGATTCCCAGGGCTGTGTCCCCTCATGCACATCACATGGAAATATGACCATAATAAGAGCAAGCACTTATTTATATGAGGACTTACTATGTGCTGGAGGCTATTCTGAACACGTTACATGTGTTAACTCATCTAATCCTCTCAACAGCCCTGTAGACTAGACTAGGGACTGTTGTCATCTGCAGTTTACAAATAAGGAAACCAAGAATGGTTAAGTGGTTTGGCCAAGGTCACACAGCTAGTAAGTAACAGAGCTGAATTTGAACCCATGCAGGCTGGCTGCAGTCTGGCCCACTTGAATAACCCAGAATTGCTGCCCACCCATCCCCTCCTCATCCAGACCCAGAACAATGCCATGGGACTCAGCAGAGTCCTTGGCATCCTTGCCCAGCACAGTTGTTCCCAGTCTGGAGAAGGACGCCCAAGGGAGGAAGTCAACTTTCTGGGGAAAGAACAAATCCAGGTGTGTTTTTGAATAGCACCAGCTCGATCATCTCTGTGGGGAAAATAATATGTGTATGTATGTGTCCATCATATCAATCAGCTGCTATGACAAGTCTATTGCCCCATCCCTTTTAAGTAATTAAAACAGTCAGATTTCTCCCCACCAGTTGTGATAATGTGGTGCAGAGAAAAACGAGTGGACATTTGAAGGAAGAAAGACCTGAAATCTGTGCCAGCTCTGCTTCTCTTATTTGCTGTGTGACTTTGGCCAACTCCCTTAACTTCTCTGAGCCTGTGATTTCTCAGCAGTGTAAGGGGGCTGTGAGACCTTCTCTCCTACAGCTCTGTGTAAGGCACAGGACAATCAGAGATGAGCAGAATGTAGTCCATGCTCCACTCCCAGGCCAGCAGAGGAGGGAAAAAGTGAGGACAAAAGGCATCACAGAGCCAAGTCACAGTGGAGATACAGAAGTAGGAGTGCCCAGTTCTGCACAGGTGAAGATCAGGAAGGGTGTCACAGAGCTGGAGACCCTTTTTCCTAGTTCTCTCCCTGCATCTTGCTCTCATGGTCTCAGTCTCCACTAGAGTCCTGGTCTCCAGCTCAGCATCCTGCTCTTCACACTCGCTCCATTGTTGCCATTGAGCCAAGGCTACTGCCCAATCCCAGCTTCCCCCAGCTCCGGATCCTTGCTGGGTGCCCTGCTGTGCTTGTTCAGCATCATCACTGCAGAGTGCCTGGAGACATGGCTCTCTCTCCACCAAATCTCATACTCTTAGATGGATCCTGCAGCTGGTGGCTTCGGCCCCTGGGAGTTACAGCTCTCTCTCTCTCTTTTGACAATTGCATCTCTCTTCCCAGGGTGCACACAAGTTGCCATGGTAAATGTGTCACCAGATTGTGTGGGAAGGGTGGACTTTCAAACAGCAGGTGTCATACTGTTTTGCAGAATGACCCCTCCTCTAAGCCCTAGGCCTTGCTGTATTGCTGGGTATCATTTGCTCTGCTAGACTTCTCCTGGGACCCCTTGTATTCTATTTTGCTAATGCTGCTGGGATGCAAAACACGAGAAATGGATTGCCTTTTATAAAGGGGGTTTATTTGGTTACACAGTACAGTCTTAAGACCATAAAGTGTCCAAGGTAAATGCATCCACAATTGGGTACCTTCACTGGAGTATGGCCAATGGTGTCCGGAAAATCTCTGTTAGCTGGGAAGGCACATGACTGGCATCTGCTCCAGAGTTCTGGTTTCAATATGGCTTTCTCCCAGGACATTCCTCTCTAGGCTGCAGTTCCTCAAAAATGTCACTCTCAATTGCTCTTGGAGTGTTTGTCCTCTCTTGGCTTCTCTGGAGCAAAAGTCTACTTTCAACGGCCATCTTCAAACTGTCTCTCATGTGCAGCTCCTCTCTCAGTTTCTGTGCATTCTTCAAAGTGACCCTCTTGGCTGTAGGAAGCACGCTCCTTCTGTCTGAGCTTATATAGTGCTCTAGTGAACTAATCAAGGCCCATGCTGAATGGGTGGGGCCACACCTCCATGGAAATGATTTTATCAGAGTCATCACCTATAGTTGGGTGGGTCACATCTCCATGGAAACACTCAAAGGATTCCAATCTAATCAGCATGAAAACGGCTGCCCCACAAGATTGCATCAAAGATAATGGTGTTTTGGTGGAGATAATACATCCAAACAAGCACACCTTGCAATTTTGGGGGGAAAAGAGAGGGTGGGGATCCAACCCATACTCACCAGACACACCCATAAATATCTGAATGCCAGCCAAGGACACAGCCTGCAGGCCTCCTGCACATTTGTGGAGGTAAATGATACCTGAGAGAGGTGTCAAACCTCAGCTCTAGCCTGGCTGCAGCCTCTACTACACATTTCCAATCATAAAAATAACCAAAGAGCATTATGGAAAATTTGGGAAGGCGTTTAAAATCACCCCAAATCTCCTCCCTCCAGAGAAACCCCACTGTTAACATTGGACAACACTCCTTCTTGCCTGTTTATCTAAGATTATGTAGAGATTAGAGAAAGAGCTGTAAAAAGAGATGAAAGGACATAAAATAGTTGAGATATGTGCCAGTTTTAATGTATTATGTCCCCCAAAATGCCATTATCTTTGATGTAATCTTGTGTGGGCAGACCTATCAGTGTTAATTAAATTGTAATTCTTTGAGTGTTTCCATGGAGATGTGACCCACCCAACTGTAGGTGATGACTCTAACTGGATAATTTCCATGGAGATGTGGCCCCACCCATTCACATAGGCCTTGATTAGTTCACTAGAGCACTATATAAGGTCAGACAGAAGGAGCAAGCTTGCTACAGCCAAGAGGGACACTTTGAAGAATGCACAGAAGCTGAGAGAGAAGCTGCAGCTGAGAGGCAGTATGAAGATGGCTGTTGAAAGCAGACTCTTGCTCCGGAGAAGCTAAAAGAGGACAAACACTCCAAGAGCAACTGAGAGTGACGTTTTGAAGAGGAGTTGTGGCCTAGAGAGGAACGTCCTGGGAGAAAGCCATTTTGAAACCAGAACTCTGGAACAGATGCCAGCCATATGCCTTCCCAGCTAACAGAGGTTTTCTGTACACCATTGGCCATCCTCCAGTGAAGGTATCTGATTGTTGATGCGTTACCTTGGACACTTTATGGCCTTAAGACTGTAACTGTGTAACCAAATAAACCCCCTTTTATAATAGCCAACCCGTTTCTGCTATTTTGCATTCCAGCAGCATTAGCAAACTAGAACAAGATATGTATATATATACCCTTTATACTCTGCTTTTTTTCTTTCAGAATATTGTAAGTGTTTTCTTATATCATTAGAAATTCTTTTCATCATTTTCAACTGGTTCATTATAATCTACCAAATGAAGACACCATAGTTGGCCATTGTATCTTAATGGCAGGATAATAATTTTTTGCTGTTAATAATACTGCAACAAGCATCATTGTCTCTATCCTGATCACTGTCTTAAGATATATGTCTAGAAGTGGAATTCCTAGGACAAAGTATAGTCTGTGGCTATTGATACACACTTGTTAAATACCCTCTAAAAAGTTATTCTCCCATCACCTGTGTTTGAGAAGTCCTGTCTTACCACATCCTGTATGTTATCCTGTTTTTTTAAAAATGTGTATGATATACACATATCTACAAACACACCTATGAAATTGCAAAGCTCAGATTTGCAATTAACATAAATTGAAAAAGCTCTGATTTTAAATGCAATTTAAATTAAAAGGATGTTCTTCCCCCAGCCTTGGCCTTTAGGACAAACGGGCCTCACAGGTGAAGGGCCGCTCTGCCCCGATAGCTCCCTGCCAGTAACAAGCGGGAGAACCCACAGCCTCTACACAGCCCTGCTCTCTCTGACTCCCTGCCTGCTGGCCGTGTCGCTGACTGGGAGGAGGATAAATGGCTCCGCTGGCTGCCCTTTTTCCCAGAACCCACTTCCTAGCAATCCAAGGGGACCATTTCTCATCCCGCCACAGATCTCAGCTCTGCCAGACATCTCATTCCACTTCCCCTGCCAAGGACATGGCTGGGAGGGACCGATTCACATCTTTGATTCTATAAAGCCATGAACAGAAAAGCAGACTAGGAGCCAGGAGGCCTCATGTCTAACTCGCTGTGTGACCCTGGGCCAGCAGTGGAGCCTCTCTGGACCTGTGGATCTTCATCCTCTAAAAGTCGCCCTCCCAATCTGGGTTGTAAATGAGAAAATGTCCACCTGGGTCCCGTTGATAACCAGAGAGCCTGGAGGGCCACCCAGGGGTTGTAAGTGAACACAGCTGAAATAACAGCCCCAGACATGCTGAGGTCAGCAGGGGGCAAGGGGATGGAGCAGAGGCTGGAAACAAGGGAAGTCAGCAGGTGGATGGCACAGCCTAAAGGGAGGTGCTGGAAGACAGAGGAGTTTCCCAGCACTGTTGTGCCCCTGGGAGCCTGGAGCTCCATCCATCCCTCCAGCGGATCACAGTGCTCCCTGCTGCCATCAGAAAGGCTCAGCTGCCTCAGCTGGAGGTCAGAACAAAGCCCAGCCTCCTGTCTTTTCCATGGAGACCTGTGTTTCCAGATGTTCCTTTCCTGCTGAATATTTCCCGAGAAAGAGAAGCAGCGGAAAGGTTCAGATGATGGGAGGGGAGGCTGCAGATTTAAGAAACAGGAACAGTTGGCTTCAGAGACTACTGGAAGGAGAAAAAGTGCTTTTGTTCTTTGTCTTTTCCCCTGTGTTCCCGGGTTTAAATGAAAGCGGCTGATTGATCGGGGGTCTCTCTTTAAAAGGGCCGCACACAAAGTGCTTTCAAGCCGCGGCGTGGGTGTGTCTGCCCATCCTGATGCCGAATGAAAAACGCGATTCTGTTTATTTCGTTGCTTTTCACATCTAACTAGGGATTTGATTTTGTTCTAGTAAATTGCTACTTTCAAGAGCCTCGGGTGTCAGTGCAATTCCTGGAAATGAGGGATAAGATTGTGCTTAGAAGATTCAAAAATAACCAGGCGCCCCTCCCAGGGATGTCCAGCCAGGGCCATAAGGAGCATGAAGAACCTTTCAGAGAAGACTCTGAAGCTGAAACCCAGGCAGGGAGGCTGGCGTAGAGCCGGGGATCTTGGTTTCCCAGGGCTTCTGTAACAGAGCACCACAAACTTGATGACCTAAACCAACAGAAATTCATTGTCTCACAGTTCAGGAGCCTAGAAGTCTGAAATCAAAGCACTGACAGGGCCAGACTCCCTCTGAAACCCATAGGAGAGAATCCGGCCTTGCCTATTCCAAGCTTCTGGTGGTTATCCGCAGCCCTTGGCGATCCTTGGCTTGCAGCTGCAGTGCTCCCGACTCTGCTTCCATCACACATGGCCTTCTCCTCCCCTTTCAGGTCTGTCTGTTTCTGTGTCCAAATTTCCTCTTCCTGTAAGGACACCAGTCACACTGGGTCAGGGTCCAGCCTCATCCAGTCTGCCCTCATCTTAATTCATCACATCATCAAAGACCCTGTTTCCAACTAAAGTCACATTTGTGGGAGCAGGGTTAGGGCTTGAACATGCCTTTTTGGGGGGCAAAGTTCAACCCATCCCCCCAGGGGCCCAGGAAGCACCTCACCCCACATGGATCACAGGCAGTTCAGAGATGAACCCTGGCCCAGTTTCTCTGTGTTTGAGATCACCTGGCCTCCTCTTTTCTGGACCAAGCTTTCCCAAAGCTCTTTGGGGGCATTGGGGGCAGAAGCATGTCCCCTGCAAAGGGCATGTTCAGGTCCCAACCCCTGGTCCTGTGGGTGTGGACCCCTTTGTAAATAGGGTCTATGGAGATATCATTTGTGAAGGGGTACCCACATTGAATGATTAATAATGGATTAATCCAATATGGCTGATGTCCTTGTAAGCAAAGGAAATTGGACATGGAGAAAAGCCAGAGGGAGCAACCAGAATTCATCAGAACCCAGAGGGAAAAGGAGAAGTCACCACCATGTGCCTTGCCATGTGATAGAAACCCCAAAGATTGCCAGCCAGAAGACACCAACCCCAGAGAAAACAGGCCTTCTACCATCTGAAACCATGAGCCAAAAAAGTTCTGTTGTTAAGCCAACCCATCTTATGGCATTTGTTTTAGCAGCTAGGATGCTAAAACAGAGGGGAAGTCTCTCCCCCTGGAACTTCCCAAGGTAATCTCAGCCCTGGCTTCCTCCCCGGCTCCCTTGGGCTCCCCTGGGTGGGACTGCAGCTCCTAGAGCAGAATCCAGGGGTAAGACATGACCAAGTGTGCTTAAAGGGTGGAGATCACTCCATTACCAAAAAACTCACACCCTACCAGCCAAGCTAACAGATGTCCTGGGAATAACCACATGACAGCTCACTCCGGCTCTGCCCTGTCATTGCAGCCAGCATCCTTACATCCTGCCAGGTGAAATTAGCACAATACAGGGAAGCAGAGCCTTTATGAGCCTTCACATCCCAACTCCACCACGCACCATGTGCATGAAGCTGAGAAAATCCATTTCTCAGGTCAACGTTTCCTCTTCTCTTATATAGGGATAACAGTAGTACTGGGGTCATCGTGAGGATTCAGTCGAGTCAACAAATGTAATGTACTTAGAATAATGCCTGCCCCATGGAGGTCTGTGTAAGCACTGGCTATTTTCATTATGCACACGTCTTTAGGATACTTTCCGAGGACAATCTGGTGGATCCTCCGGTGTTAATTCCAGTTGTGCTCGCACTTACATCAGAACCCAGTTAGCGATCCTGTGGGCTGCAGCAGCAGGCTCTGGGCTCCGCACAGCTGGGGCTCCTGCTCCCAGGAAACTCGCAGCCCAAAGGGAAGCAAAACTGCCTCCCCACATATTTATCTCCCGCTCTCACCTGGAGAACCGGAGTGAGCATGGATCATTGTTTGTTTTACAATCAAGTTGAATCAGCGAAAAGAATACACATATATTTATTCTGAAATAGGAACAGACTTCATTGAAGAGTCCACCAGAGCCAGTAAAAAAAGAGTGATGTGACCATATTTGGAAGGAGAGAAGAAAGGAAGCCGGAGATTAAGCGCAGCAAGAAGCGTTTTAATGTTTCTAGTAACTGATTTATAAATTCCACGGAAAGCCCTGCACATTTAATGCTTGCTGCGAATACAGCACCTCCATTTTTCCATTTTATAGGCTTAGCGGGAAATGGCCTTTTTCAGAGCCGTCACTTAAAGCATTTAACCGGGCTGTGGAGCATCTTGGGCCCAGGCTGATGAGGAGAGTTACCCCCGTGTGTCTGCCCAGTGCGGGCACCTCCCTCCGCCCTTCCCTTTTTCCTTGACTGTCCTCCGCCCTCCTGCTCTTCCTCCTTCCCCTCCTGACTTCAGCTCTGACCCAGCCTATCGGCAGGTGAGCCCACTTGGCCTCCTAAACAGCAGGACTCAGCCTCTCAGGATCCCTGAATAACCAAAACCGTGTTCCCATTTTAGAAATAGTCTTTCGGGTTATGTTCAAAATAGGATGAATCCAAGCAAATGACAAGTTTTGGAGGGTTTTTAAATTTATTTTTCTTTCTGCTGCTTCTTTCGTCTGAGTGATGGCAAATTAAATTTTACATCATCCTTTCCTGTAAGCGAAGCTTCCAAAAGCATCCTCCTTCTCTGAGTGGAGTGAGGTCAGATGGACCTGGTTCCAGCGCTCACTAACAGATATGAATTGTGCCAAGACTCAGTTTCCTCAACTGTAAAATGGGGATAAGGTTGATAGCTGCCTGATACAGTTCTGTTGATTATTCAATAACCTCTTGCAAGGAAGGTGAGGCCAGGCACATGGGCTGTCACCACTGTGGCTCTCCCGGCTGCAGCCAGCCTTGACAAAGCCTCTTGCATCAGATCAAGCAGCTCTCCTCTGGATCCGGGCAGCCAGCACCCAGAGACCATCTCTCCTGAATTGAGTCAGCGCTTGCCCCCAAACCGAGCACGCCGAAGGGCTTGCTTCTCCCACATGACTGCCAGCTGGAAGGTCAGGAAGCAAACAGATATCTGTGCCAAAAAGACCCAGGCTCTTACTAAAAATAAGTATAAGAAAATAAAAATAAGAAGAGCCAATCTCAGCACTTCAGCTTCAGCATTACTTACTTGTACCCATCCCTCCTCCTCCTCCCCCTCCTTTTTCTTTTTCTCTTTCCTTCTCTCTCTACCACTCTGTTTTCCAGCAGCAAGAGGGTCACAGAGTTGTGATAATCAAATAAGAGAAAGGATATAATAAAAGGGCTTTGTCAACAGTAAACCATTTTACAAAGGTTAATTTTTATGAAGAAGCCCCCTGGCTCCCTTGCACCTAAAATAGCAAGCCTGAATCTTTCTCTTTGGCTCCTCAAATGGTAGTTTTGGGGCTCCATATTTTAGGAAAGAGGACCCAGGCTGGGGAGGCTGGAGCTGGGATGGCTCTGTCCCTTCCAGTTTGGATAAAATGGGCCACACACCCATTGCATCACAAGGTGTCGATGAGTTCTCAGGAGCTCAGCTCTCCTGGTCACTTCCAGCTCTGAATTGTAGCTTCAAATTCCAGCTGTCCCAAAATAACAGCTAACATTTACTGAGCTGTTCAAAGTGTTTTGTCCATATTAGACCATTGAATTCTCACACACCCCTGAGGAACTGGGGCACAGAGAGGTTAAGTAACTCAGCCGAGAACACAAAGCTGAGATTCTAACTGAGGCAGACACACCCCAGAGCCCAAGCTCCTAACCTTTGGCACTGATGTTTCAACTTCCATGCCTGCTCCCTTCCTTCTCCTCCTCACTGATCCAGATGTGGAAATCAGCCCCTTTTACTTGATTTGTCCCCAAAACCATGCACTCAAGGTGTCTGCATTTGCAGAAGACTGTCCAGAAGTGATGTATTCAGGTGATGCCTGAAACCAAAGTTGGTAGCGGCCTCACCCTCAGGGGTGTCTCCCAGGCTGCCTTTCCCGGCAAGCACATCAGTGCCAGCCAACAGTGAACTCCTCCCCCAAGACCCTCCACTGGGCAGAGTGTTCTGCCCCCACCCCCTCCTGGACCCAGGCCACACCCTTCCAGCCCAAAGTGGGCCCAAGGGGCATCGTCATTCAACTCTCCCCTTCTCCCTCCTTCGCTTGTCTCTATAAATGGAAGATCCAGGATTTATTTTCCCACTGATATGGACCGTGCCAACCCCCATTTGAAGGCAAAAGTACCTACAGTGAGTTTTGGTGATAAGCCACACATTTTTCCCGCTGCAGCAAGCTACCATGTCTGTTGCAAAGCTGTCCCTCGATGAGGGTTGAGGGGAGGATTACATCAGTGGGGTGTGTGAGCTGTGGGAAGAAAAATACAGGTTTTAGAACACCTGTATTTTTATATGACAATTAGAAATTAAACATGTTAAATATTATGCAAATATTATACTAATGTTTTAGTAATAACATGATGCTAATATTTAATTTGCAGATTGCTTAGTAGCATGATTTGTAAATAAATATGCCTCATATCAAAACTGGTTGTTCGAAAATTCTTTACTAAAAAGGGTGCACAATCAAAATGTATCATGACCAGGGAACCAAGCAGCACAGTTTGGCAGCTGCACAGTGGCACACAGGAAATCCCAGAGCCAGCTACAACCCTGAAACCCAGTCTGTAGTCATCTGATCTGTTGCCTTGAGCAGCTGGAGGAAGCTGATACTTTGGATAATTTGGAAGTAAAATAGTTCTTGTTGCATTATCCTGTATTTTCTTGTCACATAATCACATTGCATTATCTTCCACATATTTTTCAGAGTTCTTTATATTCTGTCAAACACAACTAAAACACTTTTTTTGAAAAAGATTGAAAGGAAATGCTCCAAAATATCAGCAGCATTTGTATTTAAATGGTGACCATGTGGGTAATTTTTCTTCTTTTCTCTATTTTCCTCAGGTATTACTTTCACAAAGAGCAAAAGCAGGTGCTCCTTCTGTTTCTTGGCCTTTGCTCACCCCTCAGCTGTGGTTTTGAATCGTGCAGGGAACTGAGGGCCACAGCCCCTGCCGACCCTTTCTTTGTTCTTCAGGAATTAGGCAGAAGCAGCAGGCCCCAGGTTTGAGGAGTGCTGATCGATTTTCCTTCACATCCCCAAGAAAAGCTCAGTAAGGACAATCCACATTTGACCAGCCATTTGCAATCCACAAAGCACTTTCTCCACTTCATGCTCGTTCCCAGCACAGACCCGGCCTGTCCTGCCTGCCTGGAATGCGGTGGTAGTCTTGGGGGCTGCGCCATCTGCGTTCGGATCCTGGGGCTGGGCAAGTCCCTTAGTTCCTCCGTTTGGCCACCTGTAGGTGGGGAGTGATGATGGCAGGCCTGGCTCTCTCAGGTAAGGACTGAATGAGGGAGTCCTGGCAAGGCCCTTAGAACTCTGCCTGGCGCTTAGACCAGCTACAGAGGGCTCTGATATAATGATTTCCACACGTCCCAAATGGATTGCTCACTCCCTCGTGTCATTCACTTAAACGTCACCTCCTCTGAGAAGCCTTCCCTGACTATCCTATCCAACTCCTCCACTCTACCCTGCCATCATCTAGCCCCTACTCTGCTTTATTTTTCTTCATAGCACTTATCTCTGTGTCCCTCATGAGAACAGAGATATTATCTTCCTTATTCTCATTCGAACAGCACCTGGTCCATAGCAGTCACTCAATATATATTTGTTAGAATGGGTGAGTGTGTGGGTGGATGGATGGGTGGATGGATGGATGGATAAATAGATTCCAGCAAACACCACTACATAGGAAACAAAACAGACTCAGAGGGATTGAGTGAAGTGTCCAGGGCACACACCACAAAGCACGCTTGATGCTGAGTTTTTGACCCCAAGCAGACTCAGGCCTTCCAGTTAACATCCTCAGGACCCGCAACCACTTCCAGTCATTCATGTGGAGTCACTCACTCCTCCCAAATCACCTTCCTCTTGGGGATACAACAGGGCATGTCCCACTCCCTCTGCCTTAGAAACCTCCCAGGGCCACAGGTATGAAGGGGTTTTCTCTTGGGAGATTCAGTGCCTCTCCCTCAGCATGGCTTCCAGGGCCCTTCCTGGCCCATTCTTGTCCTCACACGCACCCCTGCACTCCAAGCTGTGGCCATACTGAATAGTCGGTGGTCTCTCAAGCTTCGGGAGCCTTTACTCACACTGTTTCCAGACCCAGAGCCCTCCCCCTTCTCTTCTTCAGCTGGCTACCAATGTCTAGCCATCCTGTGAATCTCCAAGTAAAGGCCTCTTCTTCCAGGAAGTCTGCCCTGATTCTCTTGCTAGATTAGGCTCCCCTCCCCTATGTTCCCTTAGAAACCCCCATACTTCCCCTCTTCCCCCTTATCTCCCTTGATTGTTACCATTTGTTTAATCATCCCTCTTCCTGCTCCACACCCCCATATTTTAAGCTCCTTGAGGACAGAGACATGCCATTTAACCCACAAAGCAACCCTGAGGGAGGTGTGTCATCACTCCCAATTTATGTGCTCAGTGAGGCTCTGTGACTCACGGGGGCTGCTCAGCTTCTGCCCAGGCTTCGGATTCAAGCTGGGCTTGCTCCAGAGCCCACCGTGCTCCCCCAACAACAAGCTGCCTCCCCAGCGGAGGTGCAGTTTCCACTACACTCTCCCTTCACGGGGCATTCAACAGGTGGGTTTTTCGAGTTCTTCCAAAATCACCCCACCTTCTTCTCTGCAGATCTTCCACTGCAGTTTGGTGACCCAGCCACACCTCCTGTGACTGAGCCTCTGGGACCCCCCTGAGCCCCTGGGTTTCCTGCAGACAGTCTGCTCTTGGGGCAGGGTGTCTCTTAGGACCACCCAGCTGGGTTCCCTTCCCCGGGTCAGATTGGGCCAGGAACGTATGTGCCCTTTGCCCCCTGATCTCTGCAAGTGTGAGTCAGACCCCAACGCCTCTCCCTGACATCCAGGGCCCTTGCTGACCTCTGCCTGCCTCCTCCCCCTTTCTCTTCTCAAATGTCAACAAAACATTCACAACAGGCCTTGGTTACTGGGCATTTCCCACATTCTGGGCCCTGCTTTGAGGTCCTCACACCAACATGTCACCAACCCCAGTGGCAGAGGTACCGTTTCTCTCCCTGTTTTACAAGGGTCACACAGCAAGGAAGCAGCAAAGCTGGAATTTGAACCCAGAGCCCACTCCTCTACTGCCCTGCCTCCCTGCTGCAGCCAGACCTCGCAAGGCCTTGCTTACCTCCTCACTTTGAGGACTCTGTGCCTTCTGCTGGACTCCCCGTCCTCCTGTCCTTCCACATTGATTTCTACTGTCCTAGGAAGGCTCCCCTCACCTCCACCCCCACTTCCTGCTCAGCATCCCCATTCCCTGGTGCAAACTCGGCCAGGGCAAGGACTACAGCCTCTTACATCCACTCTGCACCACGGGCCCCTGACACCAGGCCTCGCAGGCCATCGTGAGTGCTAGGTAAATATTTAATAAACAAGCAGTGAAATGAATGAGCAAAAGGTTCTGGCTCCTTCTTTTCCAATTTGGAAGTCTCTGTCCTCTCCAAGATAGAGACTTCCCATTACTCATGGAAATAAATTGACAGTTTCAAAGGCTTAATCCTCTCACTCTTACTGCAAACCCATACTCATGCGGAAATAAATAAGTTTCTTTTTTTAGGAGGAAAAAAGGCAGCTTTTCATAGCATCATAAAAACAAAGCTTTATTTTTCATCTCATAGAGCCTGTCTGGCTTAGTTATGCTCACGAGCCTGAGAAAGACTCTGAGCTAACACTCGCATGAAAAATTGCCATCTCCACAGCTGCCTGAGGCTAGCAAAAGAAGTAGAAATTTCTCTCTGTGTACGTCTGTGTGTGTCCGGCGGTCATCCATCACCCACAGAATGGGGCCTGTGGGGGTGGGGTGAGTCCATCACTCCCAGTAAATGGCGAAGAGATTTGGTGAAAGAGAGAACAGGCAGACACGGGGGGCTGTAAACAATGGAGAGGAAGGAACACTAGCACATTCTGAAGATCTTTAAACTTATGATTAGGACCCAAGGAGCCCCAAGGCCCTTTTGCTGGGCTCATTTCCAGTCTACCTTGTCCTTTTCCGGGGCATCTGCACTCAGATGGGGTCTCTAATTGCCTCCCTCCCTCCCTCCCTCCTTCCCTCATCCCTTCCTCCCTCCCTTCTTCATTCTGTCCTCCCTTTTATTCATTCTGTGATATTCATTCATGCCATTCACATCACATTTTGCCTCTCTGCCTTCTGGGCCTGTGGTAGTGTTGTCAGATTTGGGTTTCTAGTTTCCTGGCCATGCCGCGAGAAAGAATTCAAAGGCACAGCACAGCATAGAGTAAGCTGGTAGAAAGTGTGTTAGGAACGTACGTGAGACGACATGTGGGCACTCTCGCAAGAAAAGGGGGGTGACAGGCAAGAGGCTCCCATACTGTGGGGCGATCTGCTTTTATAGATTTTTGTTCCTTTTGTAATTTTTATTAACTATTTTACTCCCTTCCCCTTCTTTCTGCTTTGTGATCCTTGGGTCTAGATGACTCACGCAGTTGTGCTCTTTGGCCCTCAGGTGCTGTTCACTGCTTGTCTTTCAGAGACATCTTTCTCCTCGCAGACTGACAGCTTCTTGGAATTTGCCCTTTGCTCAACCAGCCACCGCTGTGATTCTAACCCCACCTCAGAAGGATGAGCATCCCAGCCCCCTCTAGTTTTGTGGGGCTATCACTAGTTCTGGACAACTAGTTGGAGCATTTAATTGCCAGTGTTCAGCCCTGTCGAGCTGCCAGGTGTTGAAGTGATGGATTAGGACAACAAGCCAAGCTGAATGTAACAATCAAGGCTTTATTCACTGTGATCGCATAAGCAAGAGGTCAAAACAGAACTGGCTGCCTCTGGTTCCATTTCTCCCCCAATGAACAGCACTGGTTGGGGGTCCATCAGATGATGGAAGGGTGCAGATGGGGAAATCCTCTCACTGCAGAGAAGCCTGCACAAAAGGCTGCTTTTTTGTGGATCTTGGGGCAGGGGGAGGGAGAGACTGAAGAGCTAGGAGTGGAAAAGCACAGAGTCAGAGTGGAGCTAAGTGTCTTAGTCCAGATCGGCTGATGGAAGGTCTATGAGGAGATGCCTGATGTGCATAAGGGGACAGCTGGCCTGGGGACGCAGGGACAAGCACTGAGTCCTTGACTGCAGCCTCCTCCTGAGACCACGTGCACCAAGTCTGGTGTAGGGGGGCAGCCTCCCCCCCAGGCCTGCCAGGCAAAGCCTCTGTAATGGCCCATGGTGGGGCCTCAAGGGCACACATAGGATTTTGGCCTGGGGCTGGACCCCTCCACTTCTCCAGGGCTCAGCAGTATTGGAGATGGTGGCTGTCCTGCCAGCCTGGACTCGGAGTGAAGACACAAGGAGCCCCCTGAGATGAATGTGTTGTATGAGTGAGAAATAAACTTTTGTTGCCATTACCCTGAAGATCTGGGTTTTGTGTTTTTTCTGCAGCTTTATCTAGCCTATCTGGATTGATAGAATTCAGTCAACAGACCCAGCAGCCAGAGGCCTTCAGCTTTGGTGCTGGGACCTACGACTTATTAGCTGAGCAGCTTTGGGCAGTGCCTTGACCTCTCTGGGCCTGAGTCTCCTCATTGGTAGACCTGCCCTGTCTGAGCTTCTTCATAAAATGGAAAAAGGTTCTCCCCAACCTCCTTTTTGCCTGTATCCCTTCCACCCTCCCACCACCATCCTTTACCTTTCTACTCTTGCATCTACAGGTCAGGAGCAGTCCAGGGTCCCAGTTCATGTGACAAACAAGGAAAATGCACACTGGCCTCCTCTCATCAGCCCAAAGGACACCCACTGGTTCCACATATTTTCCACTGGAGGAGCCTGCCACCCTCCCCTGCCCAGGATGTCATGCCTGCCAAAGAGTCAGTCCTTTGGGAACCCTGTATTTTTTAGGGCTTCATGTGTGTCTGTCTGTGAGGCTCTCTGCAAGCAGGAAGAAGGGGTACCTGCAGCACAGCACAGCATGACTAGGAGAGCTCTACAACAGTAACCATTTATCCTCCACTTTACAGTCTGCAAGGCACCACCCCCCTGCAAAGAAGGCCTTGTAGATGAGGAGACTGAGGTACACAGAGGCTAAAGGACTGGCCCACATTTATCCACAGGAGGCCGGGAACCCCGATTCCAAACCCAGGCCTTCTGCCTCCCAAGCCCATTCTCCATACACCAAACTGCAAAGCCAAATACAGTCATTATTTAAATAAACAAGAGCCGGGGGTGGGGCAGGAATAACCTGACCCCAAGATAAAACCAAAGTACAGCCACTCCTGGGTTAACAGGTGTGTGAGGCAGGTGAGGGTTAAGTTCAAGGGCTCTGGACAGGCAGGCCTGAGCCTGATCATGATCTTGGGGAAGTCATTTATCTCCAAGCCTCAGTCTTTCCTCTGTGACATGGAGATGGTCACTGCTCCTACCCCACAGGGGCTGGTGAGGAGTAAATGAGGTAATGCCTGGGCTTAGCACACATGAAGTCCTGGGTGCAGGTGCATTCTCAAAAGGAGTTTGGCAGCTTGTTTTCACTCTGCCTGGAAATTGCTCTGCACACACATACACAAGTGTCTTCACAAGGTGACTTTTTCTTGCCCTTCAGGTCTCAGCTCAAATGTCACCTCTTCAGTGTCACTGACCACCCAAAATAAATGATCACACACACACAGTCATGCTATTTTATTTCCTTTGCAGCACTTATAACTCTCTGAAATCTCTTTGTTTATGTTTTTATTGTCTGTATCCCCCCTACTAGAGCATAAACATCACAAGGGCGAGGACTTTGTCTCTCTTGTTCATTGCTGAATCCTCAGTTCCCAGCAGGGTCTGACACAGAGTAGGTGCCCAATAAATACTTGTTGAGTGAGTGAGTGAGTGAGTGAGTGAATGAATGGGGAAGCATTTGCATCTGAAGAATAGAAAGGTAGAGATGGCTGGAGAAGGCAGTGTAGAGGTGAACAAGGTATAGAGACCTGATTCATGAGCTAGAATGGTGGAGGGCTGGGGGGAGAGGTTTTGAGCTTTTAAGTCACACTTAGTTCAAATCCTTGCTCTGCCACTTACTGGTTATTTGACTTTGGGCAAGTTGCTAACTTCTCCAGCCTGTTTCTCGGCTGTAAAATAGAGGTAGTCCTTACTGCCTTGCTGGTTGTCGTCAAGACCAAAAGAGAAGGCTTTTATCTAAGTGGCCACAAGGCATTCTGTGAATGTTCTGAGACAGAGCCAGCTGGTCAAGCCTCCCATTGCGTTCACATCCCCAAAGGTCCGTGAGCATCAGTAGGTATTTTCCTCACAGCAGTGGCATGCCACGCAGGCCACTGAGGCAGGGTGTGGCACATATGAGCTTCCTTGAACCAGAGATGTCCTCTCCCTGTGGCTGAACCAGGGCTTCCATGTCTCCGTTCCATTCTTGGCCAATATGGCAGTGTGGCCCCTATGGGCATAATGTCCTCAGTTGGTGCCAGGCTGACAGCTCCACAAAAGGGGTGCGAAGCCAGGCTCAAGAGCCTCAGTGTCCTGTTAATCTTGGTATAAGTTGCCCTTAAGAGAAAAAGTGTACACTTCCTATTGTATTCATCCCCAGGAATGGGTCATATCTGCTTACAGTTGAATGTGGTGAGCCGTGACCTTGAGCCAATTACACAACTCTCCAAGGCTTGGTTTCCTTGTCTGTATAAATGATGGAGAGCTACCATGAGGGTAGCTGGCACAGAGTAAGGGCTTAATAAATGTTAAATCAAGACCACATCTTCCCATGGAGACTGATGAGTCTGTAAGAGCAAGGGGTATGGCTGTTTTGCAGGTGTGAGAGCAACCCTAGCACCCAGCAGGGCCTGGCACATAGCAGGCTCTCAGTAAATACATGTTGCCTGAAGGATGAATGTGTTCTCATCACCACCCAATCGTAGAACCCATCACCCTGTGTTGGAGGGGACTGTTTAGCTCTCAGCCCCAGGAAGGCCCAGACCTGGTCTGCAACATTCATGATGTACCAGAGGGGCCCTGCTTGAGGCTGGCACAACAGAAAGGCCTCCTCATGTTGGCTCCATTGGAAGTGGAGAGGAAGAATGGCTCTGCACACAAGCTTTGGAGTCAGAAGTAGGGGTTCTGATGATCCACCTTGGACAAGTTACTTAAGGTTTTCTGCAAAATAGGGATGATAAAACCCACCCCATAGGGCTATTTTATAGATTAAATGAGCCAGCCAATGCAAAGCTCTTTACCCAATGCCTGGCACAAAATATTCACCCAACTGATGCTCCTTGTTATTATCACTGGGTCATTGACAGCTGTCAAGAGTGGGTGCCCAAATGTCTCTCAAAATTGAATTTAAAAAAAAAAAGAGTGGGTGCCCAGGGCAGGTCCTCATCCTGGTAGGCAATGAAGACCATCAACTTTCTGCAGAGCTCTTGTTGAAGCCCAACATTCCCTTCCTTCCTGTTCTGCATGTTCAATTTAGGCTCCAGCAAAGAGCACTGCAGGAGACTGGGAGAAGGTGAAAATGACTTCATTTTCATTCATCTTCCCTGGGCTCTTTGAACTGACACTGACAACAGAGATTTAACTGTTTGCTGTTGGCTTGTTCTGATTCATTACCTGGGCCTCGCCTGCACGCCCTCCCCTGCTGGCTGGGTTGCAAGCTTGACTCCAAATGGACCAGATCAGAAATCGAGGGCTCAGCCGGCCAATGGAAAGCACCTGGGTCGCCTCAGGGCTCCTCTCTGCCTTGCCTCGCCAAGCTGTCTCCTTTCCTGATTTGCTCTTTCTTCCCTGACTCCCAAGAAGCACCACCGGCCCTCCACTGTCATGTGGAAATGACCGCAGGGTAATGGCTTTTAAAACACCAAATTGCATCAAGTGCACGGGCTGCTGCGAGCTCCGTCTCCAGCACGGAATTTTCCCATTTGGCTTGGATGTCCAGTGGAGCAGTAGACAGCAGTTTAATCATTATTACCGGGGCTGCGCTGCCGCTCTCCCGAGAAGCGCTAAACTGGAATGAAAAGGAATTGACATAATTAGTCTGACACAGTTCAATAGGGAACTATTACACCAAAGGTAATGAGCTCCAATGATATGTTAATGTTATTGTAAGAAATTATGCCCGTGCAACAAAGTGGCTTTGTGTTGGGGAGGGAGAGGGGGAGAACATGCCTGGAATTTTCCCAGGCAATATGCTAGCAGAAAAGAAAAAGGAGAAGGCTTGTAAAGCCCCCTTTCCTTTGACCCCAAGGTGCCTGTGGTCACTTGGGTTTGAGGATCTATTATCAAAGCCATGGGATACTGCAGTGGCTGTGGAGGCAACGCTGCTGCTGATGATATGCACAAGTGGCTGGATATTTGTTTGGCTGGGAAAATAAAAAGCTCAAGAAAATTACTCTGAGCACTAAAAGTCGATGGAGGGATATTGTAACAACAGTCCTTTACAGTTGTTTGACACTGTGCAATTTACAGTGTACTTTCACCTCCTTTACAAGAAGCAGAGGAGAGCAGAGGATGAGGATGAGTCAAATATCTTAATATATAGGGGCCTTGGTTTCCTCATCTGCAAAGTGGGAACAATACCTACCTTACAAAGCTAAAAGGATGCACATAAGCCTTTTATTACTTAGTAGCCATGCAATAAAATCTCACTGGCATTAGGCCAATTAATTGTCTTCACATGAGCAAGGCTGACTGACGCCAGCTCTAATCCACGTCTATGTTCATTGGAAACTCTTGGATTAACATTCGGTCCTAGAAAGGAAGATGTGGGCAGCATCTTTCAGGCCCAAACCAGCAAATGGCAACATTTCCAAAGCCTGAGTGAGCATTTCTCAAACCCAAATAATGAACTAGCCTGGTCTTTCATGTTATTGGAGTCCTGGCCAAAGCTGGTGTGAGAGCTGAAGTTTGGACTTTTGCCTCATTGAATCCATTTTTTTATCTGAGTTCTCCAAACATAAGGATAAAAGGTGAGAAAGCCACCACCCCAGCCCCATCGAAAGTGATAACTCCCGTCATGACCTTTCCGGTTCCCCTCTCTCCCCTGCTTGTCCTTCAAACTTGAAACAAGAATAAAAACTTACACATGTACACAAGTCACCTTTTACACACTGATTTCTCATCCTCCCAAAACAATCCCAGCAGACAGTGGGGGGCATTTTCATTGTGCCCATGCCACAGATGAGCAGATTGGGGCTCAAGGTCACACAGCACAGGAAGGTGAGGCAGGACGTGAACTCGAGCTTTGATACCAGGCCTGGGACCTGGAAGGTTCTGCTGCTGCCCTGCCCACTACCCCAGTCACCCCCTCGGTGCAAGGCATTCTCAGGTAACTATCCTGGCAGGCCCCTTCCTTCCATCCCAGAAGGGGTTTCGCTTGCCCCTTGGAGTGGGGGTGAGGGGGTGGGGATCAGGGTAATCAGCCTTGTGTTTCTCTGGTGTGGGGAATTTTTCTCAGTCTGTTATCCCCAAGGACAGGTCTGGTACCCGGTCCCGGTCCCCTGATCTGGGGGATTCCACCCCACCCCATCCTTCCCTTGATACTTTCCATCTGTCTTCTCAGACCAAACACATAGTGAATCTGATGGAGGTTTAAACAGCTCTTTTGCTGAAGAATTCAAGTAAGCGCCTAAAAGCTGTGCTGCACAGCCAGACCACAGCTCGGCCACTGGTTCTCAAAGTGTGGTCCCAGAGCCAGCAGCATCAGCCACACCAGGAGCTTCTCAGAAACATGGGATGGGCCTCCAGGTGATTCAGATGTGTGCTGATGTTTGAGAACCGCTGGTCCAGACATCTTGCCCTTGGGTGTCACGGGGTAGAGAGAAAGGAACCCATCTCATTTGAGGTGCTCCTTCCCCTTCCTCTAGCTCACCAGCCCCTCAGTGTTTTCTGCCTATCGCCCCCCACCAGGAAGCCGACCCCTTCAGTCAGCCTCAGCCATCCTTCAGGTCTGTCTATATCTCAGGACACTACCGAGGCCTGCCCTGAGCCACAGCACAGCCGGGCCCCCTCTGTCTTCAGCCAGATGCAGGGTTTCTACCAGGGGCAGGAGGGGAACTCAGACCCCCGAGCTGGGGGCAGAAAAGTTTTTCAACTCCACGTCAGCCTCTCCCCACCAAGGATGGCTGCCACCAGTTTCCTTCTAACTGGTTAAGGACACTTTTAACCAAAATATATTTTTTTTGGATGATGTCACAGTCTAGTTTACAAGAGGAGCATGTGTCCCTCCTGTTGACATTGGTCCCGCTCTGTGTGAAATAGTGGCCCGGCGCCTTATTCCAGAGCAGCACTGGCTGCCTCCCTGGGCCTATTTTCATGCCAAGGGGTGAGAACCTAACTGAAAATGCCTCTGTCACCCCGGCAGGTTCTGGTTCCATTTCTTCCCTGGTGCAGGGTGTATTAGTCAGGATTCTGTAGAGAAATAGAACCGACAGGAGCTCTCTGTAGATATTGTGAGATTTTTAATAAGAATTGTCTCATCATGACTGTGGGATGCACAAGTCCAAATGCCATAGGGCAGGATGCAACCTGGGAACTCTGGTGAAGGTTCTCGATAAATTGCCCAGGAGAAGCTGGCTGGCTTAAGTAGAGATGGAAATTCTCTCTTCTGACTGCTGAAAGCGTCACTTCTTTTAAAGTCTTCAACTGACTGGATGAGACACATCTCATTGCTGAAGACACTCTCCTCGGCTGATTGTAGATGTCATCAGCCATAGACGCAATCACCTTTCTGATGATTTACATCCACAACATGTCCTCACAGTAACAGTCAGGCCAGTGCTTGCTTGACCAACAACTGGGCACCATCACCTGGCCAGGTTGACACGTGAACTTAACCATCTCATAAGGAGAGGCTCAGGTCACCCCTTGAATGGGCCACCCCCAGAATAAGAAGCAGGGCTGCAGAGACCCCCCCCCCCCCACAAGGCTGCAGAGACCATCCACGGGGCTGCAGAGACCACTCATGGGGCTGCAGAGACCACCCATGAGGAGCAGCAATCCAACCTCACAGCATCCTGGATGGAGGCCGAGTTTCATTCCCACCCCGGTCAGGACCCCCAGGGGCTGGGCCTCACTGGACCCCAGGAGGGTGCTGGGTTCCACCTCCCAGAGCTTTACTGGGATAATCTACAAGCAGAAGGAAGGCTAAGATCCACAGCTTTCTGCTCACCCTTCCCCAAATGGTGGCCTGGGCAGCCCAGTCTCTGAAGCCCCAGGGAGGTGGTGGCCTCCAGCACATGGAGTTCCTGCTCAGAAACCTCTCTCCCATGTGGCTGGTGGCTGTCCACACTGCAAGTGCCTCCCACTCCACAGAGTGCGCTGTGAGCCACAGGTGGAGCTTGTGTGCGGAGCCCCAGCCATGGGTTGGTGCCAGCTGTGTGGGCAGGACCATTGCTCATATGAGGAGCATCAGTGTGACCCCTCCCCTCCTACATCCAGAACCCAAGGGTCTGGGCCCTCCCTGGCAGTCAGGCAACCCCATGGGGCTGCACAGAACCCACCAGAGCTCCCCAGTGGGCTCTAAGCAAAGCAACCTCCCAGGAAAACCCCCACCCCCAGCACACACCCCCTGAGCTCTAGCACATCCAGATTGGGGGGGCCTCCTGCTGCCTCCTTGTCAGATGGTGGCTCTGATGTTCCCCTGGGCCCCCCACGCCATGGGACCCCCAATGCTATCCCTGACAAGCAGTTAAGAAACAGTAGTTAGGAGCCAAGGGGCCAAACTCAGATGGATGTGGGTCCAAATCCTAATCCCACATTTCTTACCTTTGAGACCCTAGGATACTATC
Organism: Choloepus didactylus; assembly: GCF_015220235.1. Taxonomy (NCBI): domain Eukaryota; kingdom Metazoa; phylum Chordata; class Mammalia; order Pilosa; family Megalonychidae; genus Choloepus; species Choloepus didactylus. Next base: position 12,931,979 of record NC_051324.1, read on the forward strand.
TTCTCTCTCTTTCAATCTCCATTTCTTCATCCATTCTATAACCATACTAATACCTTCTTCATAGTCACTGACCCCATAGTATGCACACAATAAAAAGAGTAGAAATGATTTTTCATAACTATCATTTTATTATCTACAATAGCAAAATGATGAGAGGGTAGTTACAAGTGGAGAGTTATAAGAAGCTTGGGGACCCTGGGGCCTCATACTTCCTTTAGAAGGCAAAAAGAACTCCCTTGGGCTTACAGTGTGACCCACCAGGAGCCCTCAGGCCCAGGGACTCGACCCTGAACCTCAGGGTATCTGGACAACCAAAGCTGGACCAGCCCACAACTGGACTGGGAGAGAGACAAGGTCTACTGCCCTCCCAAGAAACTCACCTGGGCTTCCCCACCCCCACCCAACCTCTCCAGGCCCCTGCCTGTAACGTCATGCCCTATTTGACTTCAGACTCCTTAGGTTGCAAGTTATCAAACCATCTGACTCAAGTGAGCTTAAGTAAAATAAGGAATATATAGGCTTATGTAAATAGAACCCAGATGCAGATCTGGCTGGCTGCAGGCATGGCTGGATACAGGTGCTTAAATATATATTACTTAGCAAATGCTCTTTGAGTCCCTTCCATATTTCAGGCAGTGTATTCAGCATACAAACCAAACCCCATTCCTCATGAAGCCTAAGAGAGCAAAAGAATGTGCATCCTCACCCCATCTCTCTAGGTAGGCACAGTCAGGCTGCCACTTCATGGCCACGAGTGGCTACAGCAGCAACTAAGGCTACATCCATCCATGTTCAAGTCCATCAGAAAAGAGTGAGTCCCAGCAGACGCCCCAGACACACATGGATTAGTGAGCCAGAGGTCAAGCTCCCACTCCTGAACCAAAAACTGGCCAGGGGAACATGACACAGTGGTGGGCTCAGGCCTGAGTTCCAGAACCATCCAGACTATTGAAACTGAGGATGGAGGGGGGTGGTGGCCAGAGTAAGGGGGAATGGATGCTGGGGAGGTGTATTAGTTAGGGTTCTCTAGGGAAACAGAAGCAACAAGAGATATCTGTAAATACAACATTTTATAAAAGTGTCTCACACAACTGTGGAGATGCACGAGTCCAAATTACATAGGGCAGGCAGCGAACTGGCAACTCCAATGAAGGTGTTTGATGAAATCCTCAGGAGATGCTGGCTAGCAGGAGAAAAGATATGAAGGTTCTCTCTCTTTCCCTTAAGAGTCTTCAACTGATTGGATTAAATCCAGCTGATTGCATTCTCTCATTGTGGAAGCCATGCCCTTAGTTGATGTCATCAGTCACAGCTGCAGCCAATTGACTGATGAGTTAATAAACCAGCCTTCTGGTTTATCAACCAGCCACAAATGTCCTTGCAGTAATGGTTAGGCCAGTGCTTGCTTGACCAGACACCTGGGCACCATCACCTGGCCAGGTTCACACCTGAACCTAACCATCCCAGGAGGCAAGCAGCACATGTCTTCTCTAGACCCCTGGCAGTGCTCTCCCTTGCCTGGGGCTCACTCTCCTTTCTGAGATACAAACAAGCTCATCTGATAAGCAAAAAATGATGAGTATGTTCTCCTTTCTCTCCTGGTTTCATCCCAAAGGTAAAAACAATAATAAAATTTCTATATGTACATAATTTTCTGTTTACACATTAATTTCACATCCATTGTCTCTTCCTTCCCACAGAGTCCCTGTGAAATTGGAGGGCAGGCTTTAACTCCTTCCTGTCCCAAACCCTGCAGGGCCATTTGGAAGGGCTGTGGGGCTGGCTTTGAGGAAAGGCCTCTGCCGCTGTCTCTAACCTGGAGGAGGAAGGAGGGAAGGGAATCCCAGGCTGATGGAAGGAGAGGCTGGGAAGGTGCTGGATAGTATCTACATATCCAGACTCCCTCCACACCTACTGCCTTGGACTCTTGGAGCCAGGGAGACAGTCACTTCTTTTCCTTTCCCCAGCCTCAGCCCTAGAGTGACAGCTAGAGGTCAACTAGAGGAGAAGGAGCACTGGCTTAGGAGTCCAGACACCTGGTCTTCAGCCTCAGCTTTGCCCCTGGCTTGCTGTGTGACCCTTCAGGTGGCTCTCCCTCTCTGGGCCTCAGTCCCCACATCTGTCAAATGAGCAGGTTGAATTGCCTAACCACCAGGATCCCTCCTGGCCCCGCCATCCTGGTCTATTCTCTGGAGATGCCAAGGAGCTGGGACACTAGGGAGAAGTCGGCAGCATATGCCTGAGGAATCTGACCTTAGCCCACCCCTCCCCTCCTCTCCTCAGGGTTGGGGGGCTCCACCAGCTCCAGGGAGATCAGCATCCATGTGTCCCCGGCAGGTCCCCCAGCCTGGCCAGGTCGAGTTGCCGATAGAGTTTCAGATGCTTAGTCATAGTTTTTTGAGTAAATATCATGGTAAAAAGACATGACATTTCCAGGGCCAGTCTTCAGCATTAATAAAAGATTCCAAGAACAGGGTGACCTTTTCACAAAGGATTTGTAAATGCCAAAAACTATAAAAAACCTCTCTTTCTGAGGCAGGCAGGATTGTCACAGCTCAGCATTGTTCCCCCACAGGTGAGGCTGGCTCCTGTTTCCCCCAGTCCTGTGTGCTGGCTGGTGAGAGGCTGGTGAGCACTGCCCGAGGGGAGGAGGGGGAGTGGAGGGAAGGGAGGAGGGTGAGGGAAAGAAGAGGAGGATGGGGAGGAGGGAGAGGAGGGTGAAGAAGAGGAGAAGGAAGGAGGAAGAGAAGGAAAAGGAGGGAGGAGGAGAATGAGGAAGGAAAGGAAGAAGAGGGGGAGGAGGAAGGAGGAAGAGTAAAAGAGAAAAGGGGGAGGAGGAGGAGGATAAAGGCAGACTGTGGGGCGTGGCCAGCCCTGGGAATCAGCACAGGTGGGATCCGGAGTCTCAGCCACTTTGAAGCCCGTGGAGGATGAAGCGTCCCAGCTGCTTCATCAGCCCCTGCGACGGGCCTATAGCGCATCCACGCAGACCATCGGCCAATACGATGAGAAATGAAAGAACGTGTCCGAAGGGGCTGGCCAGTCCGCGGAGTCACGAGCTGTGTTCCTGCTGACAAAGACAAGAGCCCAGACACCGTCCCTCGCTAGCCTCCCCTGTCCATACCTCACAGAAGCTCGGCAGGGAGCCCGCATGGCTTTGGGGTTGACTCACCTGGCTCTGAGACTGTCCCATCCTGTGGATGATGATGTAGACCAATCACCTGGTACCGGACATCTGGATGCTAGAAGGAGCCATCTGTCCCAGGGCCTTGCTCAGTCCTTCCTGTTCTGAGGCACTGGAGACCCCGTGGCTCTTGGGTCTTTCCCATTTGTGCAGGTTTCTGCCATGGGAGCTGAAACGGGATTCTGAGCACTAATGGAAGTGGTTTATACTCTCAGGCTGGAAGGTTCTATTGCATCCTTCCCACTCCAAAGAGGGGGAGCCTTCTGCGTGGAGCTGTCACCTGGAGTGACAGTAATGGCCTGGCTGGGACAAACACTCCCCCTGCACAGCTGCTTCTGCCCAGCCAGAAACTTGGCTTGCTGCCACTGGCTGCCCCCTTGCTAGGTTTATTGTGTAATGGTGCTTGACAGATCCTAATTTTCTTTTAAAAAGACATGCATTATAACAGAGGGAATAACACACATCAGTGACATGAGGCAATTGTCCAGTTAGTGAGGACAGAGCGGTTTCACTGGCCAGCTCAAGCACCCGACTCATGAAGGATTTTAGAAAGTCTGGAGTCTGGAAGGTGACAGTGAATCAACCAAATCTGCAAAGAGCCTTTCAAGGCAACAATCGTGTTTGGTGGTCCAGGCCATATGCAGAGCAACGGGAACCCCCAGATAGAGAAGCCTGACCCCTGCTCCTTGTGAGCCCCAAACTAGTGAAAGATGAGACTTCACAACAACCCTGAGGATTAGGCAATATGAAACAGAAGCCCAGAGAGAGTAAGAGATTTGCCTCAAGTCACACAGCTCAAGTCATTCTGCAGAAAGAAGACCAGAGCTCAGATCTCCTATTGGTCCATGGCACATTGGCCCACACAGGAGCGAGCTCTGGACAGATTCCCAGTCATCATTCAAGCAGGATAGCACAGTGGCTAAGAACGATGAGCTCTGGAATCAGACAAACTGGGTTCTGCCAATCCAGCCCATTTCCTGTTTTGAAGGGCAGGAATGTCTCTCCAATCAGCCAGGCAGTTGGCAACTTCTCCCAACTTGGTGAAGGTGGAGGGGTGCAGATGAGGTGTTAGGAAGATCCCTAGAATCCACTCCTCACCTCACCCCCTTTACCTGGCTAACTCCCCTTTCACAGAGTATGCCCAGAGCACCCAGTAAAGATGACTCAGGTTCAACCTGGAGGAAGGTCTCTATTGACTGTTGTGCCAGTTTGGATGTATTATGTCCCCCAAACTGCCATTATCTTTGATGCAATTTTGTGGGGGCAGATGTATTGGTGTTGATTAGGTTGAACTATTTAATTGAGTGTTTCCATGGATACGTGAACCAACCAACCAGGCAAGACATTCAATTGGATAACTTCCATGGAGGCATTACCCCACCCATTCAGGGTAGGTGTTAATTGGATCACTGGAGTCCTATCAAGAAATTCATAGACAGAAGGACATCAGAGCAACTGAGAGTGACATTTTGGAAGACCTTCAGCTAAGAGAGGACAAACACCCCAAGAGCAACACTTTGGAGCATGCCATTTTGAAACGCAACCCAGGATTAGCAGATGCCAGCCACGTGCCTTCCCAGCAAACAGAGGTTTTCTGGATGGCATCGGCCATCCTTCAGTGAAGGTACCCAATTGTTGATATCTTACCTTGGACTCTTTATGACCTTGAGACTGTAACTTTGTAATCAAATAAACCCCCTTTATAAAAGCCAATCCATTTCCGATATTTTGCTTAACAGCAGCATTAGCAAACTAGAGCAACCGTCTTGGGGTTTCTCTGCTCTTGGCTTCATCCACATTATCATTCATCTAGTCATTCACTCAATACATATTCATCAAGTACCTGCTATGTCCCAGGCCTATGCCAGGCAGTAGTATTGAATGGAAAGTAAAATAGACATGGTCCCTGCCCCGATGGAGCTGACAGCCCAGTGGGGAAGACAGATGACTCAATAAGCAATAACCATGGAAGGTGACAAGTGCCGTGATTAGGAGGCAATGTTTTCATGGGAGTCCAGGCCAGGGAGGGGTGGGGAGTGGCATCCACACTGACAGGCAAAAAGTGAGTTAACTGGGTGAAGGAGTGGGGTGATGGTTAAAGCCAAAGGGAATGCATGTGCAAAAGTCCAGGTTTCAGAGAGAACAAGGGATCCTGCAAACACCCCAGTATTGTTAGAACATGGACTGGCATGGGGATGGGATGGATAGTTCTGAGCCAGTGGGGCTGAAGGAGAGAACAGGGACCAATCAAGAAGTGCTTGGGACCCAGGCCAAGGAGTTTGGGCTTTATCCTGAAATCAGTGCTGATTCACCAAAGGATTCTGAACAGAATTGCCATGGTCAGGTTTGCCCTCAAAATAGGCAGCTCTGGTTGCTGTTGGAGAATGGGCTGGAAGAGCAAAGCCTGGAGTCAGGGAGTCCAGGTAGGGGGCCCTGGTAGCTCCCAAGTGACAGGTGGTTTGAACTAGGGTCTTGGATGTGGGGATGGGAAGAAAAGAGCAAACTCAAGAGCATCAGGGAATTAAAATAAGGAGACTCTGGTGACTAAGGAAGGGCTGCCAGGGTTGGGGAGGGTCCTGGAGAGGAACAAAACCCACCTAGCTAAAGCATGATGGTGAACTTTCACCACAGTCAAGGTGCATAGGTCAGAGGTCAGAACCCAAAATGAAGCCCCTGGGAATCTCAGGCAGTAGAACCCAGAAGACACATCCAAAACAGGTCCTTGGAGGCCCTGGGTGTGCAGAGGGAGGAAGCCAAAGAGGGTCAGAAAACCAGAGAAGGTAAACCCAGGAGAGAAGGCAAAGAGGGGTCAGGGGGCAGCGTTGTTCTCAACCCTCTAGACGGGATCTTGCTGCCCCTTTGTGAGGGGGTTAGGTCCATTTAAAAGGCCAGCACAGAAGGGACAGCTGGGATCCAGATTACAGAAGAGGCTGGCAGCACAAGTGACAGCCCCTGGTGACAAGGTCAGAGCGTGAAACTTGCACTTGGGCTTGAAAGCCAGGCGCGTAAGTCTTAGGCCAGCAGTCTCTCCAAGGGGGGTGCTTGGGGTGCCTCTGTCAGACTATAAGTCCTGTGTGAGCTGTCAGCAGCCTGTGGCTGCCAAGAAAGCAATTGCCTTTTCTGACTACATTAATAGGAGCTTAGTATCCAGATCAATGGAGCTAAGAGCCCCGTGGCACTCGGCACTTGTCAAGCTGCATCTGGGGCCCAGGTACTGCAAGAAGCTGTGTGGCTCAGACACTCCCTGGGGGCTCCCTCAAAAACCTGGTCCAAACAGCCTACACTCCCCACTTTGGGTGATGGTGGCCCCAGGTCCTTGGCTGCAAGGCCTGCTTCTCTGGGGACACCCCACCTCCAGTTGGAATTGGCTGGGAAGCTCTGGTCGGCAGGTGTGCAGGGCCAACGTTGCCAGATTTCCCCATATTTCAAGATGTCAACATGCCAGTTTTATAGATGACAACTTGTGATGTTTAAATGTCAGTTCAAATAGTTTTTAAAACCCAGCACAGGCCAAATGTGCCTAAGAGCTGGATCAAACCTGTAGCCTCCAGTCCAAGACCTCTGATCTAGCTGAGACCTCAGTTTTCGGGTGTGGACGGTGAGGCTCAGAGCACACAGCCCAACACCAATTGAACCTTGTTGCCAGTGAGTCCCTCCTTTGTTCTCTTCCCCAGCCACACTGGGTTCCTTGTCCTCAGGTCTCTAGCTTGAACCCCACTCCCTGAGCCCCTATCTTTGTGCCATGCCTATATCTAGGCTCTCAGCACCTCTGGAACATTGAGGAACCTTGTCTTCTGAGGGTCCCCAGTTCTGCTGTGACCCCCAGCACCTCTGCTACCAGATCCACCTCCACATCCTTCCTGCAGCAAAAGGCTTTCAGTGTGGCTGGAGGCCAAGGTGTCTAACTGCCCCCATGCCTGAGCCTCCCTGACTCCTTACGTTAGTTTCCTACAGCTGCTGTAACAAATTACCACCAATTTAATGGCTTAAAACAGCACAGATGTGTTACCTTACAGTTCTGGAGGTCAGAAGTCCAAAATGGATATTACGGGCTAAAACCAAGCTGTTAGCAGAGCTGTGATCCTCCTGGAGCTTTAGGGGAGGAGCTGTTTCCTCACCTTTTCCAGCTTCTAGAGGCCACCCACATTCCTTGGCTCATGGCCTCCTCCTCCATCTTCACAGCACATCACTCCAACCTCGACTTCATCATTCCATTTCCTTTCCGACTCTCACCCTCCTACCTCCTTCTTATAAGGACCCTCATGGTTACAGTGGGCCCAACTGTATCCTCCGGGATAATCTCTCTGTCCTGAGAGCCTTGACTTTTTCACACCTGCAAAGTCCCTTTTGCCATGTAAGGTAATGTAGTCACAGGTTCCAGAGTCAAGGTTATGGATATCTTAGGGAAGGGGCATTTTTCTGTCTACCACACTCGTCATCCTTCAACTTGGGTCCATGGTGGCTGGGTCTACCCTCTGGATCCTGGTGAGCTGTGGGCTCCAGCAGGCTGAGAGACAGACAGGTGGTAAGACATGTGGACAGAGTCAGACTAGAGCAGAAAAGGAAAGACAGCACAGAGGTTGGGGGTAGGGGGCATGGAGTGGAAGGGGCAGGAAACCCTGACACACAGGTTCCCCCACACATCCTGCTGCCTGAGGCACCCCTAGCCCTGAGGCCACTCTCCAAGGTGTCACATCAGCAGCTTTCCCCACCCCCAAGTCACTTACCAAATTGGATTAGCTGTGGACAGAGCCCATTAAATAAAGCACCTCCCAGACTTGATTTCCTGGAAGAAAACAAGAGATGTCTTCCTTTCTGGGAAGGTATCATTCTTCCTGCATTAATGTGCAGACTCCGGCAGACTTTTGGTGTAACTTGTCTCCATCAGGCCAGGGGGCTCCACTAGTTAGAATCTTAGAATCAGAGCCTCAGAGCTGAGAGGGGACTGAGAGTCACTCATCCCAGGGAGGTCCAAGGTTTACCCATAAGCCATGCTGCTCATCAGGTGAAAATAAAAATGGCACAAAGACCCTGGATTCCCAACTCCAGAGAACTCCAAGTTGGGAGGTACTTGGAAGTTCAGACCATCAGTGAATTTGACAAGTGACACCAGCAAGTGACAGGATCTCAGGTGCTGCCCACCCCATCCCATACTCAACTAGGAGGTCAAGATGGGACACTGTTGGCCAGGCAGGGAGCAGAACAGGAGGGCCTTTGCAGCCCCATGGAGGTAGGTTGGGATCTTGGCCCCACTGCTCATGTCACCTTGGATAAGTCACTTAAACTTTCTGAGCCTCAGTTTCCTCTTCTGTAAAATGGGAATAATTAGAACCCAGTTCATTGGTTTGTTATGAGGTTTAAAAGATGAGAAGAAAAACAGGTCCTCAGTGCATAAGACTTTGCTTCCTGTCCCTGAGCCTATAGGCACTGATATGGGTCTCTGCCCCTAAAAAGGGGCAGCCAGCAAGAGCAAAGAGGACATCACCCTGAAGAAGGGCCCTGTGCCAGTCTGAATGTATTGTGTCCCCCAAACACCATTATCTTTGATGTAATCTTGTGTGGGCAGACGTTATCAGTGTTGATTGGATTGTAATTCTTTGAGTGATTCTGTGGCGATGTGCCCCACCCAGCTGTGGGTGATGACTCTGGATAATTTCCATGGAGGTGTTGCTCTGCCCATTTGGGTGGGCCTTGATCAGTGGAGCCATATAAATAAGCTGACTCAGTGCAGCTGGAAGTAACATTTTGAAGAGGAGCTACAGCCAAGAGGGACACTTTGAAGAATGCACAGGAGCTGCAAATGAGAGACAGTTTGAAGATGGCTGTTGAAACCATACTCTTGCTCCAGAGAAGCTGAGAGAGGACAAATATCCCAAGTGCAACTAAGAGTGACATTTTTGAGGAACTGCAGATTAGAGAGGAACATCCTGGGAGAAAGCCATTTTGAAACCAGAGCTTTGGAGCAGATGCCAGCCACATGCCTTCCCAGCTAACAGGTTTTCTGGACACCATTGGCCATCCTCCAGTGAAGGTACCCAATTATTGATGTGTTACTTTGGACACTTTATGGCCTTAAGAGTGTAACCGTGTAACCAAATAAACCCCCTTTTATAAAAGCCAATCCATTTCTGGTGTTTTGCATTCTGGCAGCATTAGCAAACTAGAACAGCCCCTATGCACACTGAAAGATTTAGAGCTGGAAATGGACCCCATTATCAGAAAAAGGAACACATGACGTATGTGGGGGATAGGAAGGTAAGGGCTGGGGCTTCAGAATGGGGCCAGGGTCTGGAGAGCACAACTCAGCCCCAGCCTTGGGGTCTGATGGCCTGAGGATGCTAAGCCCCAGATGTGTGAGGCTGGAACCACAGGCCAGGCTGATCCTGGCACCTGGGCTCTGGCCAAGCCCAGAGCTGAGTCAGGGGCTCCCACTGTGGGGACAGGAGGTCCAGAGGACAGGGGCTGGGCAGGGTCTCACAGGGCTGCCATCCAGGAAGGAGGGGACTGTTGTGGGGTGAGGGCACCGTGTCCTCCATCCCTGGCTCCTGCTTCTGCCTATGAGATGAGGATGTGACTATTTGTTTCCAAACTTGGCCACCTTCATTATCAGTGAGTCTGCTCCCTGAGCAGCTACTACCTGAGCCACCATCTGACTCTGAAAACAGATGACCTTGGTTGTAGCCAGTGAAGAAATCAAGTTGCATTGTAGTTCCAGCCCCAGCGTGAGTCACCACTCCCTCTCCTAGCAGCCACGTTCTGGGGATTTTCTACATGCATCTCAGCCTGCCTCCCCTGACATGCAGCTGACAGGCATCTGACGTGGCACTGCCAAGCACCCACAGACATACCACCTGTTCCCTGATCACAGGCTGGCTCCATGGGCTGAGGCCTCCTTAAAGGAAAAATCACCAACATGGCCACCTAATAGGTGTGCCCTGAGCCTGCACCACCCTCCCCAACCCCAAACCCGCAGCCTGGCCTCTGAAGTGTGGCCTTGTCTCTAGGCCTTGGCCTTGGGAACATCAGAGCCACATAACAGACACGTGTACAGCTCTTCCAGGTTTACAAAGAACTTTCAGTTTCCAATTCTATTAAACCCTCACAACAGCCCTGATATGTGGGTGGAGCAATAATTAGGCTCCAGGTTGCACAGACAGGACAGCTGAAGCTCAGAGAGGGCAGGCGACTTGCAAGGGTCACAGAACTAGTAAGTGCCAGAAGGTCTCCTGGTCTCAAGGGACGAAGTTTCCCTTCTCTGCCTGTGTTTTCAAGGAGTGAGCTCTCCATCAGTAAACGGGCAAAACTCATAGAGGGGCCTCCTCGGGAGGTTGTGCTAGGGAAGTACCCAAAGTTCTGGGTGACATCATATGTAGACTTGTCATGAGTTCTGTTGAAAAGAAATCACTCTCAGTTCTTTGAGCAACAACCACATGACTGAAAACATTAACTACTTCTCCTTCCCATCCCAAAGAGGCAAAAACACCAAAAATTGGGCAGTAGCTCTTTCAATTCTCCCTCAAATTAAGCAGCAGAAAGAGTAGCAAGAACACAAGGTAAGTCCCGGTTCTGCCACTAAAGTCACGTGGCTTTGGGTAAAGCAGCTCTCATCTCTAATAATGGAATAATATCTCCCCCCATGGCTGCACATCCCGAGTTCCTGATTTTCAGACCTGGGGGTCTTTGGATTCTTACCTTCCCCTCTCAGCCCCACGTTGAAAAGAGAAGACCTCCTTGGAATTTTCTCCCTGACTCTCGTGAGCCGCCGTCCTCCTGCTCACAGCCCCAGCTCAAACCTGGTCTACCAGGAGCCAAAACAAGGAGCTCAGTTCAGTGGGGAAAAAACCAGCCCAAGCAATTGTCTGACCAAATTGACTTGTCAGTTATCCTGCCCAGACAGGGCCTTGGAGAGTCACCCGAGCTCCACACAGGAAAGAATGATCTGTAAGCTTTCAGGCCAGGAAGAAAATCACCCAGGAAAGGCTAACACAAGAGAAAAACTCAGCCTGGGTTTTCATAGCAGTCCTGGAAGAAACGGAAGGCGCTCATGCAGGGCACACAGCAGTGCCTTGTGCCTCCACCACACACCACACACACACCCCCTGACACACACACACACACACACAGATGTCACCCACCCAACCAGTTCCCTCTCCAAAGCTGCAATCCACCCATCCAGTCCCCAGCCCCTGAAATCAGCAAACATCCCACTCTGAAACCCTCACGACTTTTCTCCACTGTCTGCTTTGGTTTGGGAGAGGAATCCTGAAATTCTGCAAATCTGGGTTGATGCAGTACATCTAAAACATGAATAGTCCTAGGTAAAAACATATCTACATATTTGTACTGAGAATAGAGAAACAGCCCCAGAGTGCCAAGCTTGCTCCTTTACAAGGGTTTGCACACCCTTGTGGCATAGGCACACTCCCAATCAGGATGATGGAAAATTGATGGTTACAAATAAACTTGAATGTTAACTTCTTCTGAGATTTTAGCACTAATTCTTTTTCTGATGCACTTTGGCTTTGCCTGTCTGGAGGCATCTCTTATCTGGCAGTAGATCCCTCCTATGCCACCTGCTCTGGAAATAATAAGAAATGTACTCCAGATGTTTCACAGCCTCTCCTATTCTGTTCCAAACAGGTCTTTGAATCACCTGTGAGGTGCGGAGTGGCAAGCTGGAAAATCAGGGAATTCCATCTCACTGCCTGGGGGTGGGTGAGAAGTACTTCTCTACCCCTTCTCCTCTGCCCTCCCTTCTTTCCAGCCTCTACCTCTCTTCCCCACCTCCCACCCACCCAGCCACCCCAGCTTTGGCCACCCCACCCCTCTCCACCCATTCCTTCCTTATTTATGTGAGTCAGGCTCTGGCTGGACACTAGGCCAGGGTCTCTCCTGCTCCTTCCTTGCTGAGTTTCCAAGTGAAGGCTGTGGACTTGGCTCCCAGGAGTGAACAGAAGGTAGGGCCCTGTAGCCTGGTTCAGTCACCTCTGGCAGCTGATTTCCTCATTGGTTTACTGAAGACACAAGCCCACTACACCATAACAAGTGATGAGAAAAGGTCACTCTTCCTGTTACTATAACTTCAACCTTGTCCTTTGAGAAAAAAACAAAGGACACTTACTAGCACATTGTTGTGTTAAAGAACATTTGATTCTCTCCTGGGCTGGGTTCATATGACAATAACATCTATTGGGGCTGGAAAGGGGCCCTCTCGGTGGGCCTGGGGCCAACTCTGGTTTCTTATCTCAAGTCACACACACGGGTTAGAAAGGGGATGAGGAAACTCCAGTCCATCTTGCCACATCATGATAATTTCACTAACATAGTATTTATAATTATCTGAATATTATTATATCATTGTATATATGTTGAGCATCATATTATCATAACACATTATTATAATTATTTGATAGTATTTGAATGACTTGAATGTAGCAGGATTTCAGGCCTCTCACCTCCTGAACCCCCAACAGCTCTTGATGTAGGAGTGGGGACCTCTGATTCACAGGCTGGGTGGCTGATTTGAAAAGTTGGCGAGTGCCAGCATGATGGAGCCCCCTGGGCAGGGCCTGCCACACACCCAGGCTTCTCTGGCTCCTGGTCCAGGGCAGTCCTCTGACGAGTCCACAGCAACTTCATTGGGATTTTTTTTTTTTTAATTCAGATCGAGCTAAAACCAAATGTTCCAGTTTGCTAATGCTGCCTTTTCGCAAAACACCAGAAATGGATTAGCTTTTATAAAGGGGGTTTATTTTGTTTGGTGTTAGTCAAAGCCCATGCTGAATGGGTGGGGCCACACCTCCATGGAAATTATCTAATCAGAGTTATCACCTACTGTTGGGTGGGTCACATCTCCATGGAAACACTGAAAGAATTACATTCTAATCAACACTAATACATCTCCACACAGATTGCATCAAAGATAATGGTGTTTGGGGGGACATAATACTTTCAAACTAGCACAGCAAATTTCAGAAGAGACTCGTGAGAGGTGCCAAGGGGGTACCCTGAACCTCGTGATCTCCAAGCACGTGCTCTTGGTTTAAGGGAAGAGTGTGATATGCTGAGATTTGTTTCACTCAAACTTTTAACACAAGATGGCAGGAACATCCCCCACAGATTACTTAGTCTGGGGTGGGAAAAGGCTGGGACCTGAAGCAGAATAATGAGGGATGTACAGGAAACACATCAGGGTACCAGGAAATGCACTCACCTGTGGCCCACCCATCATGATGTGTGTGGCTCTTGCCCACTCCTCATTTAGGTATGAGCTCAAATGCCACCTCCTCAGAGAGGCCTGCCTCAAATCCCTGCTCTCAGTTATGTCCTCCTGTTAATCTCATGAATCAGTTCCAGACTGTTCTCTAAGAATAGCTACTGTTATGTTTGAATTTGTATTTAGTCTGTTTGCATGTTTTATTGGCTTGTCCCTATTATGAGACATCATAATATGTTTGATTCATCCTATATCCCTAGTGCCAAGCATCATTTTTTCCAATTGTAGCTTTTCAATAAATATTCCAAGAAGGGGAGGAAAGGATGCAGAGGATGTTCTTTAACTCAGTGGAGGATCGACCCGCTTGAGAGCAGGAGCATTTGGGGAAGGGTCAAAGGACAGAAAGGGCTACAGTGTGGGGCAGGAGGAGGCCCTGGCAGCCTGGTGAGCAGGAAGGCTGGGAGGGGGCTCTCTTAGCAGAGCTCTGGAAATTGACCTGGAAGGGAACTATCACAAGAATGGGAACTTTACCTCTGAGTGGACCCACCCTGCATCGATATCATATCTGACAGGTTCTGTAAGAGCCACTCAACCTGCCAGATCCAGTGACACTGATGCCTTTCTCAGGGTCATTGTATTAGTTTCCTATTGCAGCTCCAAGAAATAACCACAAACAGTGGCTGCAACAACACAAATCTACCTTTTTTCCATTCTGGAGGACAGAAATCTGACATGAATCTTTCTGGTCTAAAATCAAGGTGGCAGCTGAGCTGCATTCCTTCTGGAGGATACAAGGGAGGATCTGTTTCCTTACCTTTTCCAGCTTCTCAAAGCCTCCTGTTCTCCTGGCTCGTGGCCCCCTTCCCCCATCTTCAAAGACAGCAATGGCAGGTTGAATCCATTCACATCATGTCACTCTGACCTACTCTTCTCCTTCCCTCTAACACTTTTGAGGACCCCTGGGATGACATTGCGCCAACCCAGATAATCCAAGATCATCTTCTTACCTTAAAGTCAACTGATTAGCCACTTTAGTTCTGCTGTTACCTTAATTCCCCTTTGCCATGAAATGTAACATATTCACAGCCTCTGGGGATGACAGTGTGGACATCTTTGGGGGAGGCAAAGGGTCTGGTGGCTGCCACCATCTCAACAGACCACGGAGCTCCCGTGTGCCTCACTAACACCATGGAGAAACCCTATGCCTGCTCGCTAGCTAGACCAGACCTGCCAGGGCTCTGGCTTCCCTGGCAGCTGCCTAGAGGACATCACGGGCTCCTGGAAACATCCCCAAGACCAAGAAACCACTTATGGCAAAGGAGTAGCCAGCTCAGTAGCATAGCCTTGTGTGTTTGCTCTCCCTGCTACCCTGCCTCATTTTCCCTTTTCCCTCAATTGATTCCCAGGGATTGCACACATCCTCCTGCCCCTGTAAAGCATCAGTGAGGAAGCCTTTGCCTCTGACTCTGTTTCTAGGAAGACAGGCTAAGACAGTGGTTATCAAGAGTGGCCCAAACTGGAGGAAAAATGTGGAAATATTAAACTTCCCCACCTGGGGAATTACTGATATACTCAAAAGCTTTGGGAACTACCAATTTAGTAGGCCAAGCCCTTAATCTTACTACAAAGGAGAGGCTAAGCCTACTTATAATTGTGCCTGAGTCCCCCCCCAAAGAAATTCTTTTGTTGCTCAGATGTGGCCGTCTCTCTCTCTAAGCCAATTTGGGAGGTAAACTCACTGCCCTTTCCCTTAAATGGGACATGACTTCCAGGGGTGTAAATTGCCCTGGCAATGTGGGACATGAATCCCAGGGATGAGCCTGGACCCAGCATCAAGGGATTGAGAAAACCTTCTTGACCAAAAGGGGGAAGAGAAATGAAACAAGATTTCATATGGAGTCTAAAGGTCATTCTAGAGGTTATTCTTATGTGTTATATAGATATCCCTTTTTAGTTTTTAGTGTATTAGAATAGCTAAAAGGAAATATCTGAAACTGTTGAACTGCAACCCAGTACACTTGATTCTTGAAGATGATTACATAACTATGTAGCTTACATGGTGTGACTGTGTGATTGTGAAAACCTTTATCCAGTGTATGGACAGATGAGTATAAAAATGGGAACAAAAATTAAATGAATACTAGGGGGGATGAGGGGATGGGATGTTTTGGGTGTTCTTCTTCACTTGTATTTTATTCTTATTTTTAATTATTTTTGGATTAATGAAAATGTCCAAAAGTTTTTTGGTGATGAATGCACAACCATATGATGGTACTATGAACAATTGATTGTACACTGTGGATGATTGCAAGGTATGTGAACATATCTCAATAAAACTGAATTGGAAAAAAAAAAAGAGTGGCCTGAGAAAGCAGAACCTCAGGATGGGACTTGAGCATTGGATTGCCCACCTGACTTTCAGTAATAGGACCCTATCACTGTGCTAAAAGGATGGCATGTAGTGATGTCAAAGTATGGATGTTTTCACCTGTGGTTTGTTGGGATGAGGTTTATAACGAAGGCACTGTGTTAGAACATCCACTCAGCCTGACTTACCCACCCTGGGTCTCACCTACTTGCTTGGTTTCCAAGGCAGAGCAGCCTCAGTGACATCTCATCCCATTCCTGTGCAAGGTGCCAGTCGCTGCTCCAGGGAACAAACCCTCTTTCACAGCACCAATGAAGAGGAACAATCACACACAAGTGCAATAACCCACCTGGACCATCGGAGGCTCTGGCTACCATAGGGGCTGCCTAGAGGCCAGGGGATAATGTTGGGAGTTATACCCCTTGGGGTTGACTTTTACCTATGAGAAAGAGGACCTAGGAAGGATTCAGCAAGCAGCAGCCTTGCCCTACCCCCTATTATGTATTGAATGATGTCTCTCACAAAGACAAGTTCAAATCCTAACCCCTGGTGCTGTGGGTGTGAACCCTTTTGGAAATAGGATCTTAGGAGACCCTCCTAAGATGAGGCAAAACTGAATTGGGGTGGGCCTTAATCCAATATGACTGGAATCCTTATAAGGAAAGGAAATTTGTTCACAGTAGTAGAAGCCAGAGGAGGAGATAGAAGGAGACAGGTCACCATGACTGGAGACGAAGATTTGAGTTATGGATTACTAGGAAGCCACCACCAGGATGCTAGAGCCTTCAGAGAAGGCAGGACTTGCCAATACTTTGATTTGGGACTTCCAGCTCCAAATCTGTGAGACAATAAATTCCTATTCTTTAAGCCAGCCAGTCTGTGATATTTGTTAAAGCAGCCCTAGCAAACTAAGACATTCTCTCCTAATATACTGTTCTGAAAAGCAGAAGTTTCATACAGCCTCTCTGGAAATGTCTCACAAGGGATATTTACTACAAAGATGTGGCCATCTTGTATTTTCTCTCCCTCTTTTCCTCCCTCCTCACTTCCTTTGTTCCCTCACTCTTTCCCTGGGATTGTGCCACCCAATAAAGCATTAGATGTAAGCTTTTGTTCATAGGCTCCACTTTCTAGGGAACCCAGACCATGATGAATTTGTATTTTTCCTTTCAAGAGCTAGAGAAAGCAATCAGGGCAACACCTTCATCTTGCCTATATGTGGCCCAAAAGAAACAAGAGTTGGTAAAATGATAGTAGCAGGAAGGTGGGGAATGGATCAGGGTCTTCTTGAAATCCAAAATGCCAATAGGTGTTAAGCAAGGAGACTACAGACAATAGAGGAAAAATATAAAGGTGATTCCAAGGGCAGACACCCTAAAAGGGAACTTAGCTCACTATGGAGAGAAGTAAAGAGTGAAGTAGAAGAGAAGAAGAAGGAGATGAGCTTAGTAATCAAAAGATCAGGCTCAGGAGTACAATGTGAGTTCAAAATCCCCTGAATTCTTTAGCAAATGAGTCACCTCATCAAGTTACCACACTTCTTGAGTTTTAAAATAAGAATAAAATTCATTTTTCTGGATCAAGTTGGTATGACGGTTATATAATATAAATCTATGGAATATAATGCAGAGTTTAATAAAAGTTCACATAATAACTTCCTCATATTTGATTGGCATTTCACAGTTTGCAAATACCTTCACATACATTATCTCTCTGAACTCTCTCAGCAAGCCTGTGAAGAGGCCAGAACAGTGGCAACCCAATTTGGTGATGAGGAAACTAAGGTACAGAGTTTAGTGATTTCCTGGGTCCTGCCATTAACAACATAGGTGGAGCTTAAACCATTGGCTTGAGACTCTTCATTGAGGTTTCTTTCCAAGCTATCACTTGGAAATTGGGGAAAAACATTTATTCTGAATCACACATGAAAAAATCCTGTTAAGGGGAAAAGAAGAGACACCAAGAGAAACCAGTGTGGTTGATGGAGGAGGAGTACATGGCTGTACTGGTTTGGATGAATTATGTCCCCCAAAATGCCTTTATCTTTGATGCAGTCTGTGTGGGCAGAAAAGTTGGTGTTGATGGGGTTGGAGACTTTTGATTGGATGTTTCCATGGAGATGTAATCACTCAATTGAGGCTGAGATCTTTCATTGGATAATTTCCATGGAGCTGTGGCCCTCTCCATTCAGCATGGGCCTTGGTTAGTTTACTGGAGCACTAGATAAGCTCAGACAGAAGGAGTGAGCTTGCTACAGCCAAAGGGACACTTTGAAGAATGCACAGAAGCTGAGAGAGTAGCTGCAGATGAGAGAAAGTTTGAAGACAGCCATTGAAAGCAGATACTTCCTCCAGAGAAGCTAAGAGAGGAAAAACGCCCCAAGAGCAACTAAGAGTGATGTTTTTCAGGAAATGCAGCCTAGAGAGGAACTTCCTGGGAGAAAGCCATTTTGAAACCAGAACTTTGGAGCAGATGCCAGCCACGTGCCTTCCCAGCTAACAGAGGTTTTCTGGACACCATTGAACATCCTCCAGTGAAGGTACCTGATTGCTGATGTGTTATCTTGATACTTTTTGGCTTTAAGACTGTAACTGTCTAACCAAATAAACCCCCTTTTATAAAAGCCAATCCATCTCTGGTGTTTGCATTCCGGCAGCATCAGCAAACTGGAACAGTGGCAGAAGGGCAAACTGAGTGCAGCTGAAGTCCTCACTTACAGCTTCTGCTGGTCCTGCCCCAGAGTGAGAAGCATGTGGGGAAAAGGCAGACAACAAAACCAGTATCTGCCTTTTATTGAGCTTTTCTCTATGCCAGACACTGCAGATTGCTTTCTTTAGACAATCCCACTCAATCCTCATTCAACCCAATGAGATGGGTACTTCTATCAGAATGTTTTAGGTTGCAACTAATAATATTTTTTTAAACGAAAAATGGTTTAAACACTAGAGAGAGCCTTCCAGCCAAGATGGCACTGTAAGTTCAGTTCACGCTTTGAGCTCTCGCTCTGATCCCAATATATGGCACTCACAGATAAAATATAAATAGTGAGAGCTGAAAAGACATAGCCACTTTCAAAAGCAAGGTAAATATCTTTCTGGACTAGAAATGGTAGAAAAAAGAGTAAAGGCTGGCTGAGTTACAGGCAGAGGTGGCTGGGGACAATACTGATGTGGGGAACAAGGGACTAAAAATGCCCTACGTGAGGTGGGATTTCTCACTGGTCCTGAGATGCAACTTTTCTTCCGGGGAAAGGAGCTAAAAACAAACTGCAGCTTACCCAGCTTGGGGGTGTGGTTTACATGAAGCCATGTGATTAACAAAGTGGGAAGAGGCCGGTGCAGCTTCCCAGCTAAGACCTGGGCAAGCCATCATGCTCTTAGGTCTTTCCCTTGCTTTCTTTCCTCACAGGACCAGAGCCCCAACTACCAAAATGTGGCCAGGTGCTTGGATGGTGGCCTCAGAGACTGGGTTAGAGATGGCTACAAAAAGTGAATTGGGTTTGAGGTCATGGGGGAATTCCCATTCAAGATAATCCTACAGAGCTGTGTTCTATAGCATGCGATCAAGTCTAACACTCAGAAAGACAGCCAACAAATCTAGTTCTCTGAGATTAATTCACCCCAGGCCAAGTTGAAATAATAGAACAAGCAGAAAATAAATTTTGGATAAAAGAAGACATAACATGAATAATAACAATAAGAAATTGTTAAACAAGGGAAATAGAAATGGAGCAAGGGCAGATGGGTATTTTTTAAAAGAACCCAGTTAAAAATGCTGGACACAGGGGCAGTTAGTAGATAGCCAGGAACTGCATGCATCAGACACTGCAGAGGAATTTGAGTTTGGACATACTTCATACAACACTCACAAACATGTGGAGCAGCTGAGATCAGTGAAATCTGTGAGTTCTCGTGGCCAGGGGCCCATGCTGCTCCCTGCCAGGCACAATCATGAAGGGAGGGGCCATTGGTGCTGGGAACCAGGAGCGAGAACTGCAGTTGCAGATCTGATTGAAAACTCAGACTGCTGATCAAAAACTCCAAGCATAGATAAACTGAGTCCAGACAGCAGAGAATCTGAGAGCAGTCAGCCCAGTGGAGAGGAGATAGGGCTAGCAAAAACAGCAAAAAAAGAAAATAAATAAAAACAGAGACTTTTGGAGTTGTGGGAAACATAATATGGAGAAAGGCCAAGGGCAAATAGAATCAGGCACATATGCAAACCGAGGGAAATGGGGCCCTTCTCTGAAAAGTTGGTTTCTCTGCTTTCTTGATTGTTCCTTAATTGCCTCACTCAGACCCCAGGGGCTGGAATACAGAAACCAGCTTCAGTCAGCCATGCCCCTGACAGGGTAAGGGTCACCTGGAGAACTAAAGGCTCCATAACTCACACTGGTGAGGGAGCTGCAGGTTGGCAAGCACCACCTTCTGGACAGAACAGTAAAAGCACAGAGTCTAAAGGCCTCACAGGAGGGTCTCATTCTCAAGGAAACTCCATATCTTCCTCCTGAGACCTGGGCCTCTCTGGACTGGGAAAACCTGACTGAGGTTGACCATATCTGAGGAGACCCTCACACAAAAAGGTTATATAGGGGTAGGGCAAGAAACAGAAAAATAAGAGGTGAAAAATTCCGATCAACTAAATATAACCTAAGCTAGAGGCCTAGAATAAGCTGAACTAAACACCAAAGGTTAGAGAACAAAGCCAACCAACAAGAAAATCCTAGGTAAAAGAGTGAAAACAAGCTCTGGAATAAACCAATCAAGAAAGGCAGATGCCTAGAGAGCTGAAGATAATGAGCCATACTAGGAAACACAAAAATATGGACCAGCCAAAGGAACAAACTATTACTTCAACTGAGATACAGGAGTTTAGGCAACTAATGCTAAATCAATTCAATGAACTGAAGGAAGAACTAATTAAAGATGCTCAAACAAATCTAAATGAATTCAAAAATCAAGTCATTGAACTGAGGGAAGATAAAGCAAAAGAGATGAAGGATATAAGAAAGACACTGGATGACCATAAAGAAGCAGTCATAAACTTGAAAAAACAAATGGGAGAACTTATGGGAATGAAGGACATAATGGAGGAGATGAAAAAGACAATGGAAGGATACAACAGTAGATTTCAACAGGCAGAAGAAAGAATCAGTGAATTGGAAGGCCAGACATTTGAATTCATACACACAAAAGAACAGATGGTGAAAAGAATGGAAAAATACAAGCAGGATCTTAGCGAGCTGAGTGACAACATGAAGAGCACAAATATACATGTTACGGGTGTCCCAGAGGGAGAAGACAGGGGAAAGGGGGCAGAAAGAATATTAGAAGAAATAATCAATAAAAATTTCCCAACTCTTATGAAAGACTGAAAATTACAGATTCAGCAACTAGAAGAAGGAGTGAAGCTGTGAAACATGCAATGAGGTGAATGGATCCTGTAGACGGCATTTTGAGTGAAGTACACCAGAAACAAAGGCAAACGCTATAATGCCTCACCAATACAGACTAACTACAATGTGTAAACTCAGAATTGAATCTTAGAGCACAGCCGAACAGGGAAACAATTATTGTAATGGTCCCTAGATTGTAAGTCTTACAGCAGTCAAATCTATTCCTCAATTGTAATGGCTATCTCCAAACTCTGAGATGCTGATCCCTTTGTGTATAGCCAGATTGGTATCTGGAACATTGGTTATCTGTGTGACACCTGAAACTCAGAGCTAGAGCTCGGCAGATATGAATGTCAATATTAATACAGCAACTGTCAAAAAAAAAAAACAGCTGAAAAAGATCCCAGACCTCAATTAGAGACATGAATGAAGCAGATCTGGTTAAGACTAGGGCAAATAGGGCCAAAGGGTAAAGGTTGAAACTGACTGTGTGTTAAAACTTCAACTTCCATATGAGACCAAGGAAAGAGATGGTTATTTGGTGTAGGATCTATATTTTCTAAACAATATAAATTCTACAGTTTGTTCAAACACCACAATTACATGGAACTTTGAATAGGAAGTGAAATATGGTAGGTTTGTATAGGTTAGAGTGAAATAGCAACACATCCCAAAGTAATTTGGGCAGAAAATAAAAATATATATGCAGGGCCCCCCTCAGAAGCTGGGGGGTAATGGAGAATTATTGGACTTCTTCACCTGGATTGTTGCTGATGTTCTCACAAACATTGAGGACTGACAGCTTGATATGCCAAGCCCTCTATCTTGGGGTCTGCCCTTATGAAGCTCATTACTGAAAAAGAGAGGATAAATGTGCTTATAATTGTGCCTAAGGGTCTCCCCCTGAGTGCCTCTTTGTTGCTCAGATGTGGCCCTCTCTCTCTTTCTCTAGCTAAGCCACCTCAGCCGGTGAACTCACTGCCCTTCCCCCTATGTGGGACCTGACTTCCAGGGGTGGAAATCTCCCTGGCAACATAGGATATGACTCCCAGGGATAAGTCTGAACTCGGCATCATGGGATTGAGGACACCTTCTTGACCAAAAGGGTGATGGTAGATGAAACAAAGTGAAACTTCAGTGGCTGAGAGATTTCAAATGGAGTTGAGAGGTCTGGTAGACATTCTTACACACTATATAGATAACACTTTTTAGGTTCTAATGTATTAGAATAGCTAGTAGTAAATACCTAAGACTATCAAACTCCAAGCCACTAGCCTTGACTCTTGAAGATGAGTGTATAACAATGTAGCTTTCAAGGGGTGACAGTGTGATTGTGAAAGCCTTGTGGATCGCACTCCCTTTATCCAGCATATGGATGGATGAGTACAAAAATTGGAGAACAACTAAATGAAAAATAGGGTGGGATGGGGAATGATGTGAGTGTTCTTTTTTAATTTTATTTTTCATTCTTATTCTGATTCTTTTTGGTGTAAAGAAAATGTTCAAAAATAGACTGGGGTAATAAATGCATAACTATATGATGGTACTGTGAATGGTTGATTGTACACCATGGATGACTGTATGGTATGTGAATATATCTCAATAAAACTGAACTTAATTAAAAAAATGCTGGACACAAAATATATAGGCCCTTAATTTAAGAGATTTCAATGGAAAGAATAAATGCTAGAAGATAAAGTCAAAGAAAGAATGAATAAACTGTTTTTCCCTGTTATACCACTCTGAAACAACTCTGAGAAATAAATAAATATGTTAAAGATCTGTTAAAAAACTGTGGCTAAAACATGTGTCTAATAAGTTCCAGAAGAAGAGAAAGGGGATTGCAAAGAAGCGATTTTCGAAAAGGAAAAGAAAAAAAAATCCAACTATGTGTTGCTTACAAGAGACAGAGAAAGTTGGAATAAAGGGATGAAAAAAGCCATACCAGGCAAATATTAGAGGAAAACTGGTATAACAATGCTAATGTATGACAAGACTAAATTTGAGGCCAAAAAAAAAAAAAAAAAAAAAAAAATCAAGAGCAATCAAGAGGGACAATTTACAATGATAGAATGAACACACTCCACCAAAGAGATACAATGATCATGAACTTCTGTTTATCTAAAATATCCTGTGTCAAAATACAAAAAGCAAAAACTGGTGGAGTTACAAGGAGAAAATGATGAATATCCAATCACAGAGGACGAGTTTAGTGCACATCCCAGAAACAGACTGATCAGTTGGTAAGGATATGGATTATTTGAATCACATAATTTTAAAGCTTGATCTATGAGCTACAGCTGGAACTCTGTTCCCAATAAGCAGGGAATATTAATTATTTTCAGGCACACAAAGAACATTATAAAAATTGACTAGGCACTAAGTCACAAAGACAGTTGTCAACACAGTGCAAAGAATCCATATCACACAGACCAAGTTCTCCAATCAATGCAATTATATTAGAATTCAATCATGGAAGTAGTTTTAAAATGCATTTAAAAAAGAAAAACACACCCCTAAATAACATGGGTTGAAAAGACATTTACAATGGAAACTTATGTAGTATTTAAAACTGAATGACAACATCTAGACTTCATGTAAAATCTGTGGGACATGGCTGAAGTTGTACCCAGAAAAAACATCTAGCCTTAAATGTATTTGTTTAGCCAGGAAAGATTAAAAATAAATGAGCTCTTGTTTAACTCAAGAAGCTAGGAAAAGAAAACCAGGATAGAATGAAGGAAATAATAAAGACGATAGGAGAAATTAGTGAATAGAAAAAGTATTAGAGATGAGTAACCAAAACTTGACTCTTTAAAAGATTAACAAATCAGACGAGCCCCAAACAAAAAAAAAAAAAAAAAAAGGATACAATCAAGATTTGAAATCATAAAAGAAAACTATGAGCAACTACAAGTCCATGGTGACATAGATGAATTTATAAATTGTGAAAACTGACTCGAAAAGAAATAGTCAACTTGAATAAACCATAACATTAAAAAAATATAACAGAGAGTCAAAAATCTTCTTTATCTCCTCAAAGACACCAAGCCCAGTCAGTAACAGACACAAATTTTACAAAACGCTCAAGAGACAATTTCTATTTGACATAATTTGTCTCATGGAAGTAGGAGTGGAGAGAGAGAACTACCCTCATTTCATAAGGCTGGGAAAATCATACTCTAAGTCTATTTATTAATATAGATATAAAAATCCTAAATAAAACAGTGGTAAATTAATTCCAGCAGTGTATAAATATAATAGGAACAAATACAATTTATCCTAGGAATGCAAATGTAATTGAATTTTAGGAAATCTGTCAATATAATGCAACATACAGATTAAGCAATGATATTATCAATTATATGATCCTATCAAGTGATGCACAAAAAGCATTCAATAATGTTCAATATTTATTTATGATTTAGAAAGAAGAAAAATCTCTTTGCAAGATACAATTAGAAAGTAGTTGCCATGATCCAATAAAGGGTGCATTCCAAAAACTTCCAAGAAATATACTTGATGAAAATTTAGGTTCCGAGTCAAATCAGGAGAAGGACAAGGGTGCCTGCTGTTGGCGATACAATTTGAAATCGCACTGGAACTCTAGCCAGTGCAACAGAGAGAAAGATACAAATTTGTCATTATTTTCAAATGACTAGTTTATAAAAAAATACTCCATAGATGTTCATTGAATGATGACTGACTGACTGAATGAATGTGGTTTGGTTCTGCTACATCAGGGAGAAACAGACAAGGGACCTTCACAGTTTTCTTGAGAAAACTCAAAGCTGTGGGAGAACAGCTAACCTGTTCACAGGGCTGTGCCTTTTGGAAGTCAGGGAAATCCTTTCCATCCTACTGGCGCTGACTTTCTTCTGAATTTTGATATTTGTTCATCATGGGTCTCCTGCATGAACTGTGATTTTTAAGTATTGAATTAAAATAGTATTCATCTTGATTCCAGAGTTTGTAGGTGCCTCAACTTTTCCACCTGTGGCGAATGGCCTGTCTCGTCTCACCCTACTTCCGGCCCTCACCCTACTTCCTGCCCCCACCCTACTTCCGGCCCTCACCCTACTTCCGGCCCTCGCAGAGGTTGGTGAGCTCGCCTGCGTTAACACCGCCTCACAGAGGAGATATCAATCCTTAGGGCTGAGAGGCGCCTGATCTATTAAGGGATCCCCTGCTTTGGTGCCTCCTACACACGTCTTCGTTGTCTTTCAGTCAGGCTTGACAAGACGAGGCTGACAGCCTTCTCGTTTGAGTCTGTGAGGGCTGAAGGCGCAGTCGTGCCTGGAGCCATTGTATCACCAAATGGAAGGGGCAGGGGTGGTTCCTCTGTGCAGCTGGGGCTGCTGAGCTAATGCTCCAGAGAGACCCAGCCCTCTCGGGGACCACAGCCCTTAGTGCTATGGTCCTCCTACCTTCTGAAAAACAGATACACAGATACCTGGAATTCCCAGGTGTCCAGCTCCCTCTCTGCCCCTGGCCCATACTTGTGCTAAATAGGCAGCCAGCGTATCTTGGAGGTTAAAGGCAGCCTCAGTTCAAATTCCAGCTCTGCCACTTCCTGGCTGTGTGGCCTTAGGAACCTTATATTGACTCTTTCTGAGGTTCTGCATCCTCACCTGTAAAATGGAGATCAGAACACCTGCTTCCCAGGGCTTGTGAAAGGATTGAATGGAGCTAATAGCCATAAAGTGCCTGGCACTTACTATGTTCTCTGTAAATGGTGGCTATTTCCAACAATGAACTTGTGGTCACAGGATTAAATAAAGATATAAGCCATGTGATGAAAGGGGAGACTGCTTGGCTATGGGCAGGAGAGTTTTGCAGAGGAGGTGGCCCTGGAACTGGATCTAGGGAAACGAGAATGGAAAGCTCAGTGGGTGCAGAGGGGGCATTCCAAGCTGAGGCTGAGCCTGTCAGACCCCAGGGAGCAGACCTGGGAGGGAGGGGTACCAGATTGGCAGAGGGACACCTGTGTGTGCTTAGATAGGTGCTGAGAGTAAAAGGGAGGGTCTGAACATGTTGTGCAAAGAAGTTGGACATGTCATGAGGGTAAGCATCCATTGCCAACCCCTGAGGGGTACGGTGGCATGAGATTTGTGTTTAGGAAAATAACTTGGTGGTGTTTCTGAGGACTATCTGGTTGAGGGGGGTGGCTGGAGGCCATTCTGTCTCTCTACTTCCTGCCCACACCTCTCTTCCTTGGGTGTGAAGTGGGGACTGGTCTGATTCATCTCGTGGTCCCTGGTGGCCAGTGTGTGCCCTGGCTCAGTGCCCAGTGAAGGAGTGGAGCCTGGCTTCCAGAAGATCTAAAGCTCCTCTCTCCCAAGCCCTCGTTCCCAAGGATGACTCAGAATAAAAGGCAAGTAGGAAGAGAGTTCACTCCCTAAGGGGGAAAAGGCATGGTCTGGTTTGATGGATTTCAGAATACTAATTGGATTGATTTTTCTCAGGGCAGGATTTTCCATGGATTTTACAGTTTCTCTTACACAGCCCTCTAGCTTCCTCTGTTTGAACACTCTCCTCTGCAGCAGTCAGGCCCAGGACCACTGAAACCATGGCCGGAGGACAGCCTGGGATAGTTACACCCTTGGGCTAGAGGAAATACCCCCATGCTTTTCTCTCTAGAGCCATCCTACCCCACCCCACTGTTGGCAGTTGTGTTCTGTATTGGCTTTTCTTTCTAGAAATAAGATTTAGGATTTGGGATTGAGCATTAATGAGTGAAACAGATGGTGCAAACTTCCTGGCCTTGGGTCTGAGACAATACGAAGTCTAACTAGCCTTGAAGAAAGAAGCCACCCAGAGGGGTGCAACCAGTTCAATTGAATTCTGCATCAAGGTTTGGGGATCAAAACTGCAGCTATTTTTAAAAGGGTTGCTTTGCCTCTGTGGCAGATGGCATTTTCCTAAACAATGCAACAAAATCTCTCATCCCACATGCCCTTCTTGCAATGTGACTTCAACATTCCTCCCATTGAGAGGTGTCTTGGGACTGCTCCAAACAGCAGAGAACAGCAGAAGTGATGCTGCGTGACTTACAAGACTGGTTTACAGACAGGTCACAACTCCCCTCATGCTGTTTGGGGGATGCTCACTCTGGACAAGCCAGCCATCATTGGCTCGAGGAAGTGCCACCTAGCCTGCCAGAGGGACCACATGCAGAGGCACTGAGGCCCCCAGACAACAGCTGGCATCGACTACCAGATGTGAGTGATGAGCCTTCAGATGATTTAGGGACCTTAAGGACAGAGTGAACTTCCTAGGTCCACTGATCTTAATACCTTCTCATAGCACTCCAATCCCCTCATCACTCCCTCATGGACAAAAGGAGAGATGAAAGGAGGAAGGAAGGGAAGCAGACAGAATTGCAGCCCTGGCATTGCAGCCACCCAGAGTAGCTCTAATAAAAAGATCCTGTACTCTGGGTATTTACTGATTTCTCCAGCTGCAAAAATACTGGCAACAACCTAAGTGTCCAGCAGTAGGGGAAAGGGAATATCATCCACTAGTATCAAATCCTGGGGCAATCCTGATGCCTGTCTGAGAACATCTCAGTGGTTGCTTGGAGCTCTGTGTACCCCAGGAAAACACATTCCTAATCTAATCCATTCCTGTGGGTGCGTATACTTAAAACACCAAGTCTTGAATGACGTACCAAAATGTTAATGGGTGACTTTATAGAGTACAGATTCTAAGGGCCTGCCCCACCCTATTGCTAACATTTTCTGATTTTTCAGCAATAAACATGAATTACTTCTGAAACTAACAAAAAAAATCAAAGCCATTTAAAAATTTAAAATTTTCAAAAAAGCCTCTTCTTTGCCTTCCTGGTAACTGGGAACTGTGCCTACCTGCCCCAATGCTTGTGTAAGGAGTGATTCCCTGTGTGCCAAGTTCAGCTTGGTCAGACAACAGCACCAGGCCTGTCAGAAAGACCTCTGTGTTCAATGACTGCCAAGCAGAGCCAAGAAGGACAGGTGGCCTGGCCCAGAGTGCTCAGCTGTAGGTTAGTACACAGAGCAAGTCCGAGATGCCAAACTCAGAGCCCAGCAGGGAAATAAAACTATTATTGGAAACCCAGAGCAAGGATCAGAACAAGAGGGTCATGGTAAGCTGGAAGCCAAGTCATCCACAGACATGGGTCATGAGGCAGGTGGCAGGTGAGGCACTCAGGGTCTGAGAGGAATGGATTGGGTGGGCTGCCCACACCTCCAGCAGCCCCACTTTGACCAATTCACAGTGGTCATGCTGGTGAAGAGACATCTGCCTTGGGCACATGGCAAGAGTCTGCATTACCCTCATCATCCCTCGATGTGGGGCACAGGGGTCTTAAGGAGAAGGTTCTAGTCCTATTCAATGAAGAGGAAGGTGAACCAAATCCAGGACATTATCATGTTGTCTGGATGACCTTTCCTGTCCCCCTTTTCAGCCCTTTCCAGGGACCCTTCTTTAGGAAATATCTCCCCCATCCCTTGCTTGGCTGGCTTGGACACCAGTGAGAGGACCAGCTGGCTGAGGTCTTACTCAAATGAAGCCTCTCAGCCCAGCCTTTGGAAGAGAATCACCAAGCTCCCAACTCAGACACCTGAGCAGACATTGGCCCATCTGACCAAGCTCACAGCCAAGCAAATAAAGATCTTGTCCCTGACAGCCCTGAATCTGAGACCCTCTGGCTTGGCAAAGCAGCCGGAGCCCATGGAAGCCTTGGCAGGTGCCAGCAGGCAGCCTGGAAGCCAGCCAGTGGAGTGAAGTCAAGGTGACAGCTCATGTCCAATTGATGAGGGGTGGCCAGAATAAAAATGCACTTCCACTGAGCCCCAGGCTGCCACCTCCCCTGATGAAGGGTGCTCAGCTGACCCATCAGGGGAGCCTACTCTCCCTCATTCCACTGAAGGAAGATCTTCATGTGTCTCCTTCTCCAGCTCCTTCACTGTTGCAGCTCAAACACTTTGTCATACCACCATGGTGTCTAATACAGGGTCCCTGAAGAAAGACCAGTACCCAGAAGAGCCACTCCCCAGGCTCTAGGGCTGATGACACCGCAGGTCTGGAGGGCAGGCCCAGTCCCAGACCTCCTCACATTATGACCTGGAGATAAGGAAAGTTGCAGGGCTATGCCAACGTAGTTCAGTTGGAACACGCAGAATCCCCTTTCCTGCATGCTTCCACATTCAGGGTGGCCACAGAGAAATTTGGACAAAGATTGGGAAGCAGAAATGAGGCACCAGCTGTTACTCTCTGAAGGTCATGAAAGATCCCAGGCAAAGTTGCAGCTCACAACAAAGAGCTGGGCTCTACCTCCTCCCGCGTCTGCTGGGTCTCCTCCTTCCACCTCTGTAAGTCTTGGGCCAGGTGTGTGTGCAGCTCTGCAATAAAGATGCCAGCTTCTTCTCCAGGTCACCTGTGTCACAAAGACCAGAGGCAATGAGACACATCCACTAGTAGTTTCTAGTTTGTCCTCATGGGTTCCAGTCCTTAGGGTGCTGGTTAATGTTTAACAACCAGCTCTCCAGATATAGTTCCACCATGAATGTTGGCTGATATTTTTGTGCATATTAATGAATAAGACAAAAGACAAACGATGGAGATATATGTTGGAACTTCACCCATTCATCAATCTCCTAAGCTACTCTTATGCTGTAATGGATAAAAGTTTTCTAATACTAAAAGAATAATTCCTTAATTCACAATGTAAAGACTACAGATATGATGGATTTTTTAAGTTTAATCTGCACTGTTAACATTTCCCCCATCACTTTCTTAAGTCTGACCATCAAAGCAACAATAAATTAAGCCCTGGTTTGTAGTGTTTGCTGATTTCTATGATATAAATATGCCAACCAGGACCAATTTCAAGTTCCCACAATGATGTCCCTGAACATGGAAGTGGGAAGAGATGTGCAGGCAGTACACCTAAATTATATAGTATTTCCACCATACAGATACAATAGATGTCAATAATGCCAAGAGCATAGATAATAAAACCTAGTAAAATAATTAGGAATTTGTGAGGTTTTGAGTATTTACCACCTTTGTTTTTAATGTAATTTATGTATTGTAAGTTTATATAATTTAATTTTTAATCTAATCTAATCTAATTTTAATAATGTCTAAAAATTGGCTTGCAAAATTCCTGAAAACTTAATTATCGACTCTCGGGCTGTTACGAGCAAACTTGGGCACAGTCATCCTCACGGTTTCCAGTGTGACTTTGCTGTCCCCAATTTCACATCCACCTTTCCTTTCCAACAGAATGACAGTGACTTCAGGCCAGAAACAGAGGCAAGAACCTGACACAGACATCCTAACCAGTGGCCACAATTGCATAAAGACTAATTCCTTCAATAAATCTCTTCTTCTATAAAACTCATTGTGTTTCTGTTTCTGTGATCAAACCCTGGCTGATACAGAAACAAAGGAAGTTCATGAGGCCAAAGAGGATGCTGGCCACCCCAGCAGCTAGCTCCAGGGTCTTGTGAACATTTCCCCAAACTGCAGGGATGCACCCCTCTGCTGGGCTGCTCCTATGTCACAGACACCCACACATCCACATGTGTGCACACACCCTCCCTACAGACATGGGATGGCAGGATCCAAAATCCAGGCTTAGACCATTATTCCTGGCCTGACAGAGTGGCCAGGGTGACAGAGTCAGGATTGGTCTGACAGGTACCAAGGGGCTGTCCCAGCAGCAGGGTTGACCAGATCTCTAGCAGGTGGTCCTCAGTGAACCACTAGTGTCCCCAACATGTACAGGCAAGATAGCCATTAATCCTAGTGGCAACAAGTCAGGGTGGAAGGCCTGTCCTGTCCTTTGTTAGCACTCATTCACTCATTCACTCATTCATTCATTCATTCACACACTGCCCATTCTGTGTCAAGCCTTGGACTTGACTCTTGGGGTTGCAGTCATGAAAACAGAGGCTTCCTAAATGCAGTGTGCCCTGAAATGGATTGTGAGTCCCAAAAAGAGCATTAGTAGAAAACCTGGTGTAATCTGTAAAGTCTGTAGTTTAGTTAATAGTGTCGTACCAATGTTAATTTCTTAGTTTTGATGAAAGTACTGTGGGTACGCAGCATGTTTACATGAGAGGGGCTGAATGAAGGATATACAGGAAGACTCTGTACTATGTTTGCAAACTTTTTGTAAATCTAAAATTACTCCAAAATAAAAGGCTTTCTTTTTTGGTTACACCTATGCAAGCTTCAGCTAAATATGCCAAATGACCACAATATTATAAGCCCAATTCAACAGAAGTCCTGAAAACCTAAAGAATACCTAGATATGTCTCTCAGACTCTACAAAAATTTCACTCACTAATTCTTCAGAAACTTGAATCCTCCAGAGAGCTCCTATGCCAGCTAAGCCCCCAAACCCAGAGGCAATAGCCTCTTGAAGAACACCAACCAGATGTGTCCCCTTTTCCCATAAAGTTGACACCCCTTTTCAACATGAATAAGTTAGGGTGGTCACTTCTTAGACGTCCCTGAAGATTGGGAAAGTGATTAAACTAGAGGAGGGGTAGCAACAGATAAGATGGAATTTAACAAAGTATTTTGAATACAGAATCTCCATATAATTTACTTTTTCTTAGTTGCTGGGGTATTAGAATAGCTAGAAGGAAAGAATTGAAATGGTGGAACTGTAACAAGTAACTAGAGCTACTTGTTAAATTGTAATTTGAAAGTTATCACCTTTTTGTATATATGTTATATTCCATAATGAGGAAATAACTTAAACTATGGTGCTGCAACTCCTAACAAAAAGGCTTATTTTTAAATGTAAAAAAGAAAGAAAGAAAAAAAAAAAAAAAAAAACAGATGTCTGCCCAAGGTCAGGGCCAATCAGACAGGAAACAGGCAAGAATAAGGTCAGGCTTCCCTTCTAGAAGGACTAAGCTGATCACCAGAACTCAGAGCATAAATCAAACCCAAAGCTTGAACAAACACTCAGAGCCCAGGCTCAGGAACCTGTCATTGCAGGACAGACAGGCTCAAAGGGTGAGAGCCTCTCCTGGGGCTCATGCTGCTCCTCCTTCTTGTAACACAGTAGGGTGCCTGGTTAGGCAGAAGTCAAACATTTTTAGGGAGCCATGTTACCACTTAAAAGATGCAGCCACCTCTCTCTGTCAGTGGATTGTCCTGGGAATACTCTCTGTGTGTCCCTATGGAAAAAGACAAGCAGTCACCCATTGTCTTGTGGGGGAGGGCTGGAACTGGAAATTGTCCTGCACAAAGGCTGTTCCTGCTAATATTTCTTGGCAAGCAGAAGGGGTTCAGTCTCAAAGATTGGGTCCTCAGGCAGCTTCTCAGCAAAGAAGCCAACGTTGCCCTCTTCCATTTTGAGGTTCAAATCTTGGAATCTCTGAGGGACTGTGGCAATCCCAACTGAGACAGTTTAGCAGAAAAGGACCCTCTGGGGGCTGTGACCCCTAAGGAAAGAGGGCATCTGGAGAGGTGACACAAGCTAAGGGTAGAGAGTTGGTCTCGGCCCCATGTTTGGCTGAGGGTGGCAGAAACCCCATGCCCAGCCCACCATGGAAGAAGGATGTGGCTGAGAATGGGAGTGAGAATTAGGGAACTGTTGGAGCAGAAGTCCCAAGGTGGAGCACTCTGCACTGAGGGGAGCATTGCAGAAAGAGGATCACAACCTCCAAAGAACCATGTTGGCCAGTGCAGTGATCTGAACCAGCCAGAGCATCATCACCACCATGGGCAGGAGACATCACACTGTGCTGGACCAATTTGCAATGACCATCACCTGTGGCAGCAGCAGCAGCAGTGGCAGCTGATCAGCTTTCCCATTTCTCCAGCTCAAGCACATGGATGCTGGACTGACAGCTTAGGACTGAGCAAACCCCAAGGTTTCTGTATATCCACATGCTTCAAGAGATTTGCTGAGATTTTTTTTTTTTTTTTCTAATCTGGCAAGTGGAGGGGCTGAAGCCCATTTTTATTTGAAGATATGAGATGTGACCAAATTCACATCCTGCCTTTATGAAGCTGGACATCCCAAGTGTAGAAGCTCAGGTCAACTCACTTAGAAGCCTTCCCTGATAAGCTTCCCCTTGGCCCCATTTATTCTTCTGTCCCAGGAGGCTTGTGCTTAGAGTTTTGAACCCAGAACTTGAAAAGCATTATTTGGTTCTTTGAAATGGAACCAAGTGCCATCACATGATGAATGTGGCAGGAGCTGGAAGGTGAGACTGTTAATGGAAAGAAAGAGGGAGAGGGAAGGTTCCAGCTGCTGCAGAATCCTTAGGCTGGGCCTTTGCTCCCAGGGGAGAGGCTGCTCAGACTGAGTAGCTCTTGTTTCAGGCACAAATCTGCTCTCTCTGGACAAATAAGGCAGTGGACACCTGGTCTTCTAAACCTGTTGCCTGGAAGCATTGGTGAAAAGTAACTGATCTGTGGGTGCTCAGAGCAGCTGGCTCCTTCCCTGAGGTAAGGAAGCCCATAATCTCATCCTCCAAGTGTCCTCCAGAACATCCAAGGTGAGCCTCTTGGGCACCTCAGGATGGATCTGCCAAGTAAAGCCCTTAGCCATCTGCCTGGGTCTCTGTTAGTCCATCAGGATCTCTAGGGCTACAAAGATGTAAGCAGCAGCTTATTCTCCAAGACA
This sequence comes from Choloepus didactylus, assembly GCF_015220235.1. Taxonomy (NCBI): domain Eukaryota; kingdom Metazoa; phylum Chordata; class Mammalia; order Pilosa; family Megalonychidae; genus Choloepus; species Choloepus didactylus. The sequence continues at coordinate 12,965,779 of NC_051324.1, forward strand.
GGGATGGGGGCAAGATGCAGGGAAAAGACAAGAACTTTGGAGTCAAGCAGACCTGAGTTCATTTCCCAGCTCTGTGTCTCACCAATCAAGGGACCAAGGCAGGACATGGTTTCCTTAGCCCTTGGAGATTCCAACCTCATTAGGATTAAATGGGATAATGCCTGGGAAGCACTTTGCACTCAAAAACCATGAGTCCTTGGCATGGACATGACACTTAGTTTTCAAATTCTCTCTTCCTGTCTTCTGTTTGATCCTCATTTCAGCTCTATGAGGAAGCTAGGGCAGATTTTTTTTTTTTTTTGCTCCCAGTTTCAGATGAGGAAACTGATAAATCCTCTGCCCAAGATCACACCAGTTGATGCTGGGGCCAGGACAAGAAGGTTTGCACACCTGCTTTAAGTGGGGCTCACATTTCACCTTCTCCCCCTGTGCTGGTTTGGATGTATTATGTCCACCAAAATGCCATGTTATTTGATGCAGTCATGTGGGGGCAGATATATTAGTGTTGATTAGGTTAGAATCCTTTGATTGAGTGTTTCCATGGAGATGTGACTCAATCAACTGTGGGCAAGACCTTTGATTGGATAATTTTCATGGAGGTGTTACTCCACCCATTCAGGGTGATTCCAGTGAATCACTGGGGTCCTATAAAAGTGTTCACACACAGAAGGAGCAGCTGCAGCCAAGGGAGAGACTTTGGAGAATGCACAGGAGCTGAGAGAGGAGCTGGAACAAAACCCGGGATCATCAGACACCAGCCATGTGCCTTCCCAGCTAACAGAGGTTTTCTGGACACCATTGGCCTTCTTTTGGTGAAGGTATACTTATGTTGATACCTTCATGCGGACATTTTCCAGGCCTTCAGTCTCTAATTTTGTAACCAAATAAACCCCCTTTATAAAAGCCAATCCATTTCTGGTATTTTGCATATTGGCAGCATTAGCAAACCGGAACACCCCTGAGCCACACCCTTACCCCCCCACTGCTGAAAGTGGTCAGGAGAGATGAAATCCCAATGCCCCATCATCCTTTAAGTCATTTTAAGTGGCATGAAAGAAAGCTTCTCTGAGCGATAAAGTGGCCCAGCTTTTGGCCACTATTCTCCTTAAGAATGATTTCCACGGAGAAAGTGCCTGTGTTTCCAGAAGGGCCAGCCCCTGGCTCCCTCACCAGGAGCTGCCATGGGCCACTAAAGCAGGTGAAATAAATTCACTTCCAGTCTACTCCACTGTGGTCCGGAGGCCAGGAAGGCCCTGCTGCTTGAGCTCCTGTGGAGGCTGTATGGGTGGGGAGTGATTCAGTGTGTTTGTGGGAAGGGGGCAGAAAGGTGGCTGCTCTCCTGACCGAGGGCATCCTGCAGGCTACAGGGAAGGTGGTCCCATTAAGGGAAGTTCCTCTACCTGCACCAGCAGATGGGGATTCCCTGCTGACTGGCTGCTCAAGGAAAACCTGGGCCATCCATCTCTGTTCCCTAATGAGGGATGGAGAAGGGGAGGGAACAAGGGAAGGAAGAAGGGAGGGAGGGAGAGAGGGAAGGAGTGAGGGAGGGAAGAAGAAGGAAGGAAGGAAGGAAGGAAGGAAGGAAAGAAGGAAGGAAGGAAGGAAGGAAGAAAAGGGGAAAGGCAAGCAGGCAGGTGGGAAGGAGGGGAGAGGGAGGGTTGAAAGGAAAGAGAGAACGTGACAGAGAGTAAGAAACAGAGACAGAGTGAAATAGAGAGAGAGAGAGAGAGAGAGAGAGAGAGAGAGAGAGAGAGAGAGAGAGAGACCCTGAAAGACAGAATGAGGACCAGAGACAGAAACAGAGAAAGAAAGAGATAGGGAAGAGAGAAAGACAAAACCTGGGAGAGAGAGAACAAGAGAGTGAAGAAAAAGGACTTGGATCAAATTTAAAACGTTAGTTCAGTTGAAGCTCACACTGGTTGGCTGTCTGAGATAACTCCTGTAAGAGCTAGCACTCAGCCAGCACTTACTATGAGCCGGGCACTAAGTGGAGCGCCCATTGGCATCAGTCTTTGATCTGCCCGACAACCCTGCAAGGTGGGTAATGCAATCATCCCAGTTTTTCAGATGAGGAAAGAGACTGTGTCAGCTGGGGTTCCACACTGTGCCACAGAACTGGGGTCTTCTGGCCTGAGAACCAGGCATGACTTTTGGCTGCTAATGCTGAAATGCCTTCTACATCCACAGTTGCAACTGCCTCTCTTGACTGAAGCAAGTTCTCTCTGAAAGCTCCAGTTCATCTCCTCCTACTCTGCTGAGCTAAATCAGCCTTCTTGGAAACATGACATTCAATCCTGCCACAGGACCTTAGCACTTGCAATTCCTCCTGCCTGGAATTCCACCCCCGGATCTCCAAAGACGTAGTTCCTTTCTACCATTCAGATGTACCCCAACATCAGTCCTCAAAGAGGCCGTCCCTCAATGCCCTGTATCAGTCATACTCTCTCACATTCACACATATACACACTCATCATCATCATCACCATCATCAGACTATAGCCCCTTACCCAGATAATTTTATTTGCTTGTTATCTTTCTCTCCCCCTAGAATGTAAGCTTCATCAGGGGTAGAACTTTGTTTATCTTGTTCATACTTGTGTTCCCAGCTCCAAGAAGAAGGTACTCAATATTATATGAATAAAAGGTGAAGGAGTGAACTGTTCTTTCTGGGACCAATGAATATTGGCCAGATGCTGCCTAGGAGACAAGATCTTCAAGCTAGAAAAGAGCAGTTTCATCCAAAGTCACCCCCTCCCTGTGGGCAGCCACATGCAATATCTGATCAATGTGAGGTTACAAAAATGTCAATTCTAGATAGTGTGAAAGGGCCATCCCTGCTCCAGGCCTCCCCGTGGGATCAGCTAAAGCCTCTGTTATGGCTGCATCAGAGCCCTCACCTCTTCCCTTTGGTCAGGCATGTTGTACAGACCCCACAGATATTGATCTTGAGGGCACTCTCTAATAAACTTGGTGCCTTCAGAGATCCATGTCAGAGTCACTTCTCAGGGCCCCTGACCTGAGACATCATAACTACCGATGCCTCCCATCCCCTGTCTGGGCAGTGATAATGAAGAGAAGGTTCTTCCATGGACTAACCTGAAATGAGCCTCTCTACAGGTCTTCCCATCTACAGGTACCAGTTCTTTCCTTCAGGGCCACACAAACAGGTCAGATCCCTCTGTCTCCAAACACTCTCTCAGATATTTGAAACTGTGCATCCTTGTCTCCAGAAAGGCAGCCCCGAGCTAATGGTCCCCACTTCCAGCAACCATTCTGACACTGAGCATCCACGTCTTCTTGCTTGGACTCATGAGCGTGTCGTCTCCCCCATGCCCCTGTTGAATTCGAGGAAGAGAAACTGCCCCACATTCGTGTCACACCCCTTCCCTCCCTCCTTAGTCACAAAGCAGGGGCAGCTTGACACCACAGGCAAAGACCATCAAGGGCTTGGAAGCATCTGGAATTTCTCTTCTATTTTGCTTATAAAACCTGAGTTCTTTACTTTGGAAAATGGCAAATGTAAGCAGACCCTCTTACCCCAACCCCCAAGTTGGGTAAAAATCACCAACAATTCTTTCCATCAGAGACTTTTCTTTTTTTTCTTTAACTACAATTATTTTTGGCCAAAAAGTATCCAGCTCTTAAGTCACCCTATAAGAGTAATAGCCAAGAATTCTCACTGATAGGAAAAAGTGTTTTTTCCCCCCATCTCTGACTTTAATTGAGTTGCAAATATAATGAATATTGCACTGTGTTTGTTTTTTTTTTGGGGGGGGTGGAGATGAGGTAAGAACATGTTGTAAAATAGGCTGTTGATTTTAAGAGGGGGAAAATGTCATGTTAACAGGCCAAACTCATGTTACTATGACTACAATTTTTAAAAGATTATGAGCAAGCCAAATGTCTTCTATTATTCATAAAGAAAAGAAAATGTTTTGCCATTGCAGAATGATGTGCCCTGCATCAAGATGCACTGTCTTTTATCTGGATGTGCGGAAGGGAACAGCAGCTCAATGTATTTTGTCAGAGTTGTTAGCTTCTCCGGAGAGAACATTGGAACAATGTTGATGATGGGGAATCCATAATGCCACAGACAACTTCTTCCAAAGCACTAATTTTCTCAGCATTGTGCAGTCTAACTCATGCGCCAGCTCTGCACATCAGTGTCGCTGTAACGCAATAATCAGCTGTAAGCATCCGGCTTCAGCTAAGACAGCAGGCTGAGAGAGGCACCATCTCAGTGTAGATTTACACACTAGAACCAGAAGGGCTTTTGACTGTCTCCAGCTCCAAGAGGCCCAAAAGAAGTGTGAAAGGGGTGGCAGGAAAGAGAGGAGATGTCAGAGAGTCAAGAACTGCTTTGGAAGAGGGCAGCCTGGAGTAGACCATGAGAAGGACCCAATCAGAAAGGAGACAGGCTCAGAGCTGGTTTGGGCTCATGCTGTGGGGAAGACAGTGGAAGTTAATGTCTGACCAGCAAACAGAGAACAGAACTGTGGGAATCAAGGCACTGACGCCATAGGTGGACATGAGCTCTCCAGCACCCACCACTCCCCAGTTCTGACTTCATTCCATGGACATTTGAGTCTGGAGCCTTTTGTAAAGGGAAGGAAATTTTAGATTGGGCTTTGAAGGGTGAGTAGGAGTCCAATAAGGAAAAAAGAAACACCTGCCAAGCAGGGAGAATTATACATGCAAAGGCCAGTGGGTGTGAAATAGTCCAGGCACTGTGCAGTAGAAAAGGGGTGCATGGGGTTCTGGTCAGGCTCCTCTGGTTGGTCTAAGTCAGGGTTTGGGGGGAGGAGGTTTGGGTCCCTAAGCCACAGGGAGAGAGAAAGGAGGCATGGTCAAAGGCCAGGGTCACCTGAAGAAGCTGAGCCACAAAGAAGGTGCAGCAGCTACTGGAGACTGCAAAGCAGAGAAGGTGGGAAGAGATATCCTGGTTTCCCCCTTCTTCCTGCCTCCAATTGTCTGCCAGTACCTCCCATTGACTAAACTCCTCTGGATGCCTCTGACACCAAAGGCTGGGAAATGCTGCCTGCAAGGGTCAGCCCTCCCCCCATACCAAGCAGAGATGATAAAAGGGAAGAACAGATCTGAGAGCAAACAGACCCAGGACAGGTGCAGTCTCCCAAGCCCTTTATTCTTTCCTTCGTCAACTCCACTCCAAGCCTGGCCCTGCCCTGGGTGCTGGGGGAACAGAAGTGAATCAGATGCTGTCCCTGCTCTGGAGGAGATGGAAAACTACACACAGCATGCCCCGCAGAAGTTCTCCCCAGGGAATGTTTTCCCCAAAGAACACCTCTCGGTTTCGAAGACTCAAACATCAGTGTCTCTGAGTACAACATTTGGGGGTGATATTTATGCAGGAAAAAAAATATTTATCCCTAAAACACAATCTATTTTAACAAAATACTGCAGGACAGCTACACCAGCCCCTGTATGGGCTCCCCACCTCACCTCTTTCCCTCTCCCCAATCCATCTTTTCAAAACATGAACTTGATCCTTCTCTCCCTCCCTAAAATCCTTTGAGTGTTTCCAAGAGAAAGACTAAAACTTCCCAGCATGGCCCTGAGTGGACAACCCTTATGCATCCTGCTAACCACCCCTGGGCCCCTCTCTCCCCAGCCACAGCAGCTGCCTTTCATTCTGCATTCTTAGCTCCTTCCTCCTCCTGCCACAGCCAGCTCTTCCTTCTCTGCTTTCACCAAGTCCACTCCTCCTAATCTTTCAGATAAAAGCTCCAGCTCAGAAGCCTTCCTTACCTCTGACTGGGTTCAATCACGGATTACAAGTTTTCATAGCACTGAGTATCTCCCCTTCAGGACACTTGTCACACTTGCAAGTTGGCATTTGTCTGTGTTACTGTCTGTCTCCTTGGCAGGAAGCTCCCTCAGGGCAGAGACTATTTTGGTTCTCTCACCATTGCATCCTCAGCACCAAGCATGGTGGCTGAATCCTGGTAGGCATTTAGGAAATACCTGTTGGGTGGGTGGCTAGGTGGGTGTGTGAGAATTAAATTAAGTTTAGCTTTCACACAGGGTGGGGGCAGCTCTGGGGAATGGCAGAGGGTCAAGAAGCCAAGCTGTAATTGGTGGCCAGTCCTCCTGTTTATCCACCCACTATCCTTGCAAGGGGGAGACTCCAGGTAGAGGTCCCTAAAATAGCTTCATAAGTTGTTACCAAACTGGCTCAGACTGGCTCTGCAGTTAAAGAACAAAGGAAAGAGGGGTGGAGGCTTGTTTCAAATAGTCCTTGTTTCAAATGTTTCAAGTTCCACAGGGAGTTTCCAATTTGCGTTGATTGCATATTTCAAATTTTCCCTGGCTAGTTAGGCTTGTAGAATAGAATGTAACCTCTAAAGCATCCAGCCACTGGAGAAACAGTGGAGGGACTTGCAGGGTAGGCATAGGGAATAAATAGTGCTGGGTCTATTGCTTGGTGTGCCAATCCCTGTTCTTGCAAGAATGTGAATAAATTATTTTCTTCTCCACAATCGGGTGAGTGTTTATGCCTTTTTAGGTATAGTGCTGTTTCTCATGGGAGGTTGGGTGGAGGGAGGAAGGGATGGGTGGAGGGGAGCAGTGGGTTGTGGGTGTGGGCCTTTGAAACACGTATCACCCTCCAGAAGAGTTCTGGGATGACGCTCCCTCAGGGCTGCTCTCTGGCAGTATGTGGTGTCCAGGAAATGTGTGCTTCCTCTCGTTTTTCTCCCACTCTTTTTCCACCCCCTGAAGGAGACAGCTCTTCCTTTAGGTGGAACTTTGTGGAGAGAGTGGTTTCTGCTTAAGTTATGGAGGTGGAATCTACGGTCACCTTCCCCAACTGCAAGCCATTTGATCAGAGATAAGGGTTCTAGCCCATGGAATTCCTTTTTAATCTGTTGGTTTACACAAGAGCAAAGAGGCTAAATTGGATTCTTCATCCTCTGTTTGTAAAGTCAGGAAATGAACTTGGTGGAGCAAATATGGCAGCAGGGGTCCCATGATAGAGGCTGCAAACACGATCAGAGGTTTGGGAGCCTGCACAGATGAAGAGTCACATGTACACCCCAGGATGTGGGAAACCCCCAAGTAGAGCCAGGGGACATAGTCTGTGCCAGTTTGAATGTATTATGTCCCCCAAAACACCATGTTCTTTAATGCACTCTTGTGGGGGACAGACATATTAGTGTTGATTAGGTTGGACTCTTTAGATTAGGTTGTTTCCATGGAGACATGACCCACCCAACTGTGAGTAATACCTTTGATTGGACTATTTCTATGGAGGTGTGGACCCCACCCATTTTCAGGGTGGGTCTTGACTGAATCACTGGAGTCCTATAAAAGAACTCACAAACAGAAGGACCTCAGAGCAGCTGAGAGTAACATTTTGGAGTACAGCTGAGAAAGGCGTTTTGGAGACGGTTGTTGAAAGCAGACTTTTTCTGATGCTTTGGAGATAGGAGCCCTAGAAGCTAAGCCCAGAATGCTGCCACATAAGCCTTTGGAAAGGACTTGGGAGAAGGAACTGAGAATGCACAGGAGCTGAGAAAGGAGCTTGAACACAACCTGGGATCAGCAGATGCCAGCCATGTGCCTTCCCAGCTAACAGAGGTTTCCTGGACACCATTGGCCTTCCTTTGGCAAAGGTACCCTACTGTTAATACCTTAGCTTGGACACTTTCATGGCTTTAAGATTATAATTTTGTAACCAAATAAACCCCTTTTATAAAAGCCAATCCATTACTGGTACTTTGCATAACAGTGGCATTAGCAAAACGGAACACCCTCCGTTATGGATATGAGGATGCCCATAAAGCAGGTGACTAGCCCCCTCCCAACAGCCCTGATATGTGGTACTTGGACCCCAGGGACCACTCTCAGAGGTTCTGTGACTCCTCAGCATGGCTCATTTCCCAGTGTCTGGGAAAAACCAAGAGCCTTTGCATGATGGCAGAGCTGGACTTTCTCTAGAACACTGTCAGGCCTTCCCAACTCTCAGTGATACCTTGCCCTCCCTGTCTGGGACTGAATTCCAGACTGGCCTGGAAGTTTGGGTCCCCATTTTTCATGCCAATCAACTCTTCCCCCAGACTGTGACCTCCCTGGGTGGAATCCTCATCTGTTCTCTCCTTTGCAGCAGAGCAAGTCTTGAGCTGGGAATGAGGAATTGTCTGGGGACCCTTCTAGTGTGGCAAGTTCACCATAAACAGCTGAGCTTGGGTTTTACAGAAGATGCCACCACTGCTGCTCCCAGTCCAGTGGGGGAGACAGATGATAAACACACAAGGAGGCTGCAGTGTGATCAGGGCCATGCTGGAGGGAAGCCCAGGGGTCGTGTTTGCCCAGACAAGGTGGAAGCACTAACTCTTTCCAGAAAAGTCAGAGAAGGTGCATCAGGCTTGAGGATTGAAAGATGAGTAAGAGTCCACCTGGGGATGCTAATAATGAACTTTTTTTAAAAAACTTCCTCTGGGCCTTGCATTTTTCTCAGTGCTGTACATGGACTAGTTCAATCCTCACCCAGCCTGAGTGAGGATTTCCCATTATTATATCTTCTACAGATGAAGAAACTGAGATAGAGAGAAGTTAAATAATTTTCCCCAAATCATGTAGGTGGTGAGTAGTGGTACCAGGACTTAGAACCCAGGGGGTTGAGTTTCAAGACTCTGCCTTACCACTTCCGCACACTGCCTAGGCAGGAAAGGGGGTGCATCCCAGGTAAAGAGGACAGTAGCTACATCAGGGTCGTGCAGAGCCATCTTGGGGCCTGATACCAATTCTACTTTTTTCCAGACCTAGATGTTGAAAATATGATTGATGAGTTTGCTTCCATTAAAGCCAGGAAAGTGAAATTATAATGAATTCTGGTTTTGGTGTAAATAAAATATTTAAACTTAACATAATGTTGTGAGCTCTTATACACTTCCTTTCTACTCCTCAATATTTTTCAACTTTAATGCTCTAGGAAAAGTAGTTATTTAAAAGAAATGAGTAAGAGCATGTATGTAGGGGCATGCATTTTTCTTTTTTGCTTCCAGCTCCAGTATGGCTTGACACGGCACTGTCAGATCCTGCCTTCATGCAAAATTCTGATATTTTGTTCATCATGGATTTTTCTGCATTCATTGTCAATTTTTAAAATATTGCATTAAAACATGATTTATCTGGATTACTGAATTTTTTGACATCCCCTTAAATTTTGCACCCACAGCAAGTGCCACACTTACCCCACCCTGGTCTTAACCCATGTTGCATAGACAAAGAACCAAGGAAGTCCTCTGGCGTAGCTGGAGAGGGGGATGGATGGGAAAAGGTCAGAAGAAAGGGCCTTGGAAAGATAACTTTGGGCCAGATCACAGAGGGCTTTCTATGCTGTAATTAGTTTAGATTTATCCTGTGGGCAATGGGGAGGCACTGACACTATTTTAATCAAGAAAGTGACAGGGTCAGGCTTGTGTCTTAGGAAGATCATCCTGGCTGCTGGCCAAGAGGCAGGCAGACTCTTAAGAAGGCTGATGAATTGGGCAGGTGAGAAGGGTTAAGCCCGACCTAGGGCCCGGGCTGGGCACATACAGACCCAGGCGGTGGACTGGGTGGCATTGCCAAGGAAGCTGCATCTGTCTGGCAGACTCGGGAAATCTTCCAGGTTCTGGGGATCTGCACTGTGGCTACTCACCAGAGAGAAAGAGGCCAGGAAAGCAGCAAAGTTAATCCATGCAGAAAAGTAATAATAATAATAAATGCTCACTCTTCCAAGTCCTGAGACTGTGTGCACCATGCCCTGTTACCCAGAGTTGAGACCAGCGGGAGGGCTCCAATGGACCACCACCCAAAATTGAATGTGGAAACTTCTGAACTATGTGGGGCCCCTTAGGGGGGCTGATTAGCACAAGAGGGTGTTGGAGACAAGTAAACAGCAGACTCTTTTAATTTCACATTACTGGCATCCGGTGTCACCCTTTCATTCCCAAGGATCTCTGGGGACCTGAGGCTCCCCCTGCCTTTCTTATGTGAGACATATGATTTAAGGCTTTGATTTCACATGTAAACCCTATGAAATAAAGTCACCAAAAGCAACACCCAAGATGCCAATCCATCATTCAGCCTTCAGTGGATGTGCTGCAAGTTATTTTTTGTCTTCCTCTTGGCTAAATTTTACACTAACCATCCTCCTCACCTGTCCCACAAGTTAGAGAGGGTGAGCTAAGGATTTGCCTTCAAGTTCTAACCCAGGAAACTCCATCTCAGGTCAGCTCTGTGGTCAAAGGAATAGAGCATCCAAGCCAGAAAGGCTTTAAAGTTCATGTTAAAGATGGAAAGAAATACCCAAGAAGACTTACTTGCAGGCAAATGTTCATAGCATCTCTATTCAAAAACTGGAAACAACCCAAATGTCCATCAACAGGTAAATGAATAAATATATATATATGTATATATGCAACGGAACATGACTCAGCAACAAAATAGAACAAACTATTGATATGTGCACAAGATGAACAAATCTCAAAAGCATTATACTGAGAGAAAGAACCAAATGCAAAAGAGTCCACACTGTAATTCCATTTATGAGTTCAAGAGCAGACAAAACTAATCCATGGTGATAGATTTCAAAGTGGTAGTTACCTTGGGGGTGGAGATGGGGGAGTGAGGCAGAGTATGTTGACCAGGAAGAAGCACAATGGAACTTTCTGGAGTGATGGGAATGTTCATGTATTGATTTGAGTGGTCATCACACTGGTATACGTATATTAAAAATTCTTTGGGCTGCATACTTAAGATTTGTGTATTTTACTGTATATAAATTATACCTCAATTTAAAAATATATAAAAATAAATTAATTTTAAAAAGAGGAAGTGATTGATGTATACATACATAAACCTATGTAATTAGGTTAAAATGCAAGTTTCAACTCAAACCCGATACTATAGATCATCACCGCCCAGTGGAATTTCCTTCAGTGATGGAAATATGGTAGTGACTGGCCAAGTGTGGCTAATGAACACTTAAATTTTGACTAGGGAACTGAATCTTTTTAAATTTCCTTTTAATTTATTTAAATTTAAGTATAAATACCCACACATGACCAATGGCTATAGTTTTGGGCAGTGTAGCAGAGATCTCAGATACCAAAGTAAGATGCCAAATCAAGACATGTAAATTTTCCACATTATGCCAAAAGAGAGGTGCTTCAACAGACCACTCAGGAAGTCTGATATGTTCAGGGTCACAGTGACTGCTTTGGAGAGGAGAGGTATTTTATAATTCCTCTTTTATTCTCTAATCAGCTCTGTTTCCTCTGAGGTCAACTTTTCTATTATCTTGCTCTTTCCCTTGATTAATTCAGATTCACCACAAATGCTTGGGGATCTTTGGTCATCCATTCACTTTCATGAATAAAGTGGTTGGAAGGCTAACCCTGAGCTCTGTATCCAAGGGCAGGGATTGCCACCTGGCAGGTTTCATTATCAGGGAGTTACAGTTACACTAAGACACACACACACACACCCCAAATGCCATGAGGCAGAGTACCTGACTCTGGGGTCCCAACTCACGCATGCACCCTAATTCTTTGTGGACACTTCATGCAATTTGTTAAGAAATAAACACTCTGGGCTGGTCCAAGTATAGTGGAAGTTACAACTAATTGATTACATTCAGTTACAGAGTCCTTTGTTCATACTCCACTCCCACTGCTTTGTCCTGCTTTGTCCTGGGGGTAACTTACAGGGTGTCATCTAGTCCATATCTTGGGAGAGGGAGGGAGAGTTGTGAGAGTCAACTCTTTTTGTACAGATCTGCAATTGTTCCTCCAGCTTTCAGCTTCAAGCTCGCATGTTTTAGGCCAGCCTTAAGTCCTATATGTCATCTAAGTCTGAGACTTTCTCTGAGCGCTACTAAGTGTGTCCATTACTTCTCCCATACAGTTCACTTCGCATGGATTCAGTGCTGGACATTTCTCTATTTCTTGGAGACAATTCCCAAGGTCTCCTCCCCCACTTTATAATCTTGCATTGCATTCCTCCCTTGGCTGGGGTGAGGGAAATAGCATCTCTAGGAGCCAGTGCAGAGCAGAAGGGATGAGCAGCACAGTTCAGCGTTAGATCCAGGAACTTCCACTTCCACCTAAAATAGACAATTAACAGGACACCTAAGGGTCCACACCCCCAAACCACACTGAAAATCAGGCAATGGGGAACCCTGAACTTACCTCTGGTGAGAGCCTTGAGTTACCTGCCCCAAGGGCTTAAGGGGGAGGATGGTGGTCTCAGCTCCTGGGAAGTGAGGCCTCATGGCCCTGGAATGAAGAACTGGAGCCACAATGAATGAGGGCCTTGCCATGCCTTAGGGTGAGGCTGGGCAGGGCCTGTTTAACTGCAGATGGAGGGAGCAGATCAGCAAAGGCCCAGGGGCTGGCACTTGCAAGAGCTGAGTGGATACCCTTTTTGGAAGGCAGAACACTATTTGAAGGGCACAGCTCTGCATTATTGGTGGTTGCCCATGCTGGAAGGTAAAGAACTCGTCATTTTTGACATGGAGAAATAGGTGGTTGTGCAGATGGAATACAATTTGTTCCCAATCAAGGTATATTTGTACTGATCAGAAGACAACCCATTAAAGACAATGACTAAAAGGTTTTGGAAATTGTCCACCAGGAGCAAGGGCCTCTGTAGCCCCTTAAAACACATGCTTAGCCACCTTGGCAGGTGATCTCACTGCCCTCCCCCCTACATGGGACCCTACTACCTGGGGTGCAAATCTCCCTGGCAGCACAGGATATGACTCCCAGGGATGAATCTGGACCTGGAATCATGGAATTGACAACATCTTCTTGACCAAAAGCGGGATGCAAAATGAAATGAAACAAAGCTTCAGTGGCTGAGAGATTTCAAATGGAGTTGAGAGGTCACTCTGGTGGACATCCTTATGCACTGTATAGATAACACTTCTTAGGTTTTAATGTATTGGAATAGCTAGAAGTAAATACCTGAAGCTACCAAACTCCAACCCAGTAGCCTTGACTCTTGAAGGTGATTGTATAACAATGTAGATTACAAGGGGTGACAGTGTGATTGTGAAAACCTTGTGGATCACACTCCCTTTATTCAATGTATGGATGGATGTGTAGATAAATGGGGACAAAAACTAAGCAAAAATAGGGTGGGATGTGGGGGATGATTTGGGTGTTCTTTTTTACTTTTATTTTTTGTTCTTATTCTGATTCTTTCTGGTATAAAGAAAATGTTCAAAAGTAGATTGGGGTGATGAATGCACAAGTATATGATGGTACTGTGAACAGTTAATTGTACACCATTGATGATTGTATGGTATGTGAATATATCTCAATAAAACTGAATTTAAAAAAAACACATGCTTAGGCCATTGACCTCCTCTTTCAATAGTGTGGAGAGTTTCACATGTGTAGAAGAAATAATTTGTATGAAACATAGTTTGGACTGTGGTAGATGATTCCAAGGTGGACCTGGAGATGAAGTAGTGCCTCATCAAGGTTGAAAATTCTTGTATTATGCAGGGGTGATATTCAAAATACTTAACAACTAGCATGGCACAGGCACTGAGCCCTAAGAATGAACATTGACCTTAATATCCAGTCCAGCCAGAACAGGTGCTGCCCATGGGCTCTGCTCGTGTGCATGCCCAGCCTTGGCCAAGTGTGCCAACTGTGTTGGGCTGCATAGCCTGGCAGCTTGGCCATGCCTGGCACCTTTAGCCCATGTTGGTTGCTACTTTACTCTGTATGTGGGAGGTGGGGGGGGGGGGTCTCTGAGAAAATTCCCTTTGGGGGAATTGCGTCTGCCAATTTGTTCTAAGTCTTTGGCCTTCGGTCTCCTAACTATTCCTAAATTAGCAAGATGCGTATAAGCTTTATGTTAAGAGGAGGCTGGTGCAGTGTTACAATGATACACCAGCTTAAATTTAGGCCCAATGCCCTGCTGGGCCTAAATGAAGTGAAAGAGTATGTTTGGTATGCAGTAATATAATTTTTTTAATTAAGATTTGTTCACACATCACAAATCATCCAAAATATGCAATCTATTGATCACATTACCACATATTTTTTTAAATTTTTTCTTGTACCAGAAAAAGTGAAAATAAGAATTAAAAAAATAAGAGTAAACAAAGAACACCAAATCATCCCCCACATCCCACTCCTGCCCTATTTTTCCTTTAGTGTTTTGCCCCCATTTTTCTATTCATCCATCCATATACTGGATAAAGAGAGCGTGATCCACAAGGCTTTTACAATCACATTGTCATGCCTTATAAGCTACATTGTTATACAATCATCTTCAAGATTCAGGGCTACTGGGTTGTAGGTAGCCCTACAGGTATTTACTTCTAGCTATTCCAATTCATTAAAACCTAAAAAGAGTTATCTATATAGTGCATAAGAATGCCCACCAGAGTGACCTCTTGACTCCTTTTGGAATCTCTCAGCCACTGAAGGTTTTTTTCATTTCATTTCACCTCCCCCTTTTGGTCAAGAAGATGTTCTCAAGCCCATGATTCCAGGTCCAGACTCATCCTCAGGAGTCATATTCCACATTGCCAGGGAGATTTACACCCCTGGGTGTCAGATCCCATGTAGAGAGGAGGGCAGTGATTACACCCACCAAGTTGGCTTAGCCAGAGAGAGAGGGCCACATCTGAGCAACAAAGAGGCATTTGGGAGGAGGCTCTTAGGCACAATTATAGTCAGGCCTAGCCTCTCCTTTGCAGTAACAGGCTTCTTAAGGGCAAGTCCCATGATAGAGGGTTTGGCACATCAACCCACAAATCCTCAATGTCTGTGAGATGCAGTAATAGAAATTTAAATGATTGGTGGGTTACTTGGGCACAGGCCACCCCATCTCTGGTTACTCTTGGTAAGACCTATGACTATACCCAGATAGCCTCATATATTATGAGTTACATTCAGGAATTAGTAATAGAAACTAGAAATAATTTATTTCTCACTCTCATAGAAAAGAAGCTCTGAGATAGGCAGTGCAAAGTGTTCCATAGTAATTAGGAGCAAGGATCTTAGATCTTTCTGCTCTACCATCCTTAGACATGGCTTGTATCCTCAAGGCCACCTCATGGCCCAAGATGGCTGCTGGATATTTAGTCATGATGTCTGAGTTCCAGGCAGAAAGCAGTCAGAAGGAGAGAAAGAGGAAAAAGTGAACTGCCACTGTCTATCCCTCTCAAAGTACCTTCCCAGCCACTTCTGTTTACAACCTATCAACCAAGAAGTGCTGAAAAACTTAGTCCTTCAGTTAGGCCCATTGCCACACAGAATGGAATCAGGGTTTCTTTGGAGGAAGAAGAGGGGTATGGATATTGGAGAGGCAACTGGCATTCTCTGTTACACTCCATAGGAGGAAGACCCAGGACTTACTCAGGGGCCATCTGAAATGAGGAGACCACCCCAACACCTGTCACTGCTGTTACATCAGCTGAGGCCTTCTAGAAGAATTGCTGACCCTGCCCCAAGAAACTGAGGAAAACCCTGTGCCTCAGGGGCCCACAGGCTGCCAGAAAGAAGCCCCCATTCTGAGGAGCAGTGAAAAGCTATAATCTTTTATTGCCTTTTGGCCTGGCTCTTCCCCTCTCCGCCTCCTCACTGGGTGACAAGAGGTGGCACTAAAGCTTGGCAATATTGCTTCACCATGAAAAGGCCCACTCATACAGGGCAAAGAACCTGCTACTATTAGCTCCATTTTGAAAAAGGAAAATTAGTTTTCAGACCAAGAGGTGGTGGTCTCCATCACCCATCCCAGGTAACTCTCTCAGGATTTACCCAAAAATAATGAGAACGAGCCCAAGGGTGCAAGTGGCAATATTGGACATCCCACTTGGACAGTCTGGAGACAGCAAGTCAGGGGTGTCTCCTGCCCTCAAAGAAACTACATCACAAGGACCTTGTGCTAAATACCAAGTTGGAAAGTGAGGAAAGGGTTTCAGATGCTGACCTGAGGGGGAAGTCAGACAAGGGAGGCCCCCTTCCAGTTTGGGGCTCAGAGAAGCTGAGGGAGGTTTAAGTTATTTTTTAATGATGGGGAGGATTTGGATGTGGAAGATGGGATAACATCTTTCCAGATGTCAATGCAGCATGAGCAAAGACCAGAAGAGAGCTTGCCGGCCTGACACTTGACTCTGCATCCCTCCTTCTCCTGCTTCCTCCCCTTCTTGCTCAGCCCTTGCATTTCTTCTCTGCATCCTAAGGAGGATGGATGAGGACTTCCTCTGAGGCTAACCAGTCAGCCTTGGACAGATTCTGCAAGCAAAGCCCTGCTGGGGTCCTCAACCACAGCCCACACTTCCCACCTGGATTCTGTCTGTATATCACGGGCACTCAGGAAAAAATTTTTGAACAAATTAATGGATGAACAAATGAACTGTTGAATGGGGCCACCTGAGCAGCTGAACTTGCTCCTCAAGGGATGTCCTCCATGCAGGGACAAAATGGACTTCCTTTGGGTCCACCCAGGACCAAGTCTCAAAGGGAAAAGTGACCCATAATACATGGTTGTGCAGTAAAATGAATGATCTTGGTGTCAATTATTTAGAAACAAGCCTCTAATGTGAACAATCAGAAGTGAGGAAAAATCGATATACTTTTTCTCATTGTGTAGAAATGGAAAACAAGTTTCATTTTACTCTAGCCCCAGGGAGAAAAGGGCAAATTAATGGTTCCTGTCAGGGGCTCCTGTCCTACCTTCCTGCCCAGGACCTGGCTCAGAAAGGCTCTGATTAGAGGGGTTAGTGGGTTCTGATATCAGGCCTGAAGTCCCTGAGTGAATTCAGGGTGCACACACTTGTGCACACACACACACATCATAAAGAGGCATGCACATATGTTGTCATATACACTGTGCATGAATACACATGGACACATATCTATGTACATGTATACACATACATTAACATAATTCCATCTGTCTACACATATGCATGTGCAAGGGTGACACATGTGTAATCACACCTGTGCACATTTGAACATTCACACACACATGTGAATACATGAACCCAGGTACCTGCACCACTCACTCACATAGACACTTACCTTTGGATCCTCTGACACATAAGGCTTGCTGAGCTAAATTGCAGTATTGGGTTTGATTGTAATGGACTACTAAAAAATTAGATGGAAAATCAGCAGCCTTACCAGGAATCTTCTCATTTCTGCACCTCCATCTGGTCACCCAAGGGGCTTCCCTTGCTCAAGGACATTTAGACTTTTAGGAAAATATGCATACTTAGAAAACCTCATGTGAACATCTGTATTCATTTCCTATTGCTCTTACAAGTTCCTACAAACACAGTGGCCTGAAACACAAATTTATCTTATGCTTCTAGAGGTCAGAAGTCCCCACTGGATCTTACAGGGCTAAAACCAAGGTGTCAGCAGGGCTGTGTTCCTTCTGGAAGCTCTAGTGGAGAATCCATTTCCTTGCCTTTTCCAGCTTCTAAAGCCACCTGCATTCCCTGGACCATGGAATCTTCCTCCACCTTCCCAGCCAGCAGTGTAGATTTCCATGTCTCTCTCTGACTCTGACTGTTCTGCCTTCCTCTTCTACTTATAAAGACCTTCGTGCTGGGAACGTTACTATAAACCATTGACTATAGTTAATACTATGATTATAATAATATTCTTTCATTAATTTTGTAATATATATTATTATTCCATATATATATTATTCCATATGTAATCTTAAATCCCCCTTGCTCTGTAGCATAGCTCACTCACCATTCTGGGGATCAGGACATAGACATTTTGCAGGTCATTATTCTGCCTACTACACTCACACGTTGACAGTAAAGAGCACAGAGACACTTCCAGAACAGCTTTCTAGTTAAGCACATGGACTTTAAGCTCAGCTAGGATTGGAATTTTGAAGCATGCCCAAGTGACCTTGGGCATGCTTTAAAACCTCTCTAAGCTTCAGTCTCACAATCTGTAAAACAGAAATAATAGCACCTACATCATGGGACTATTGTAAGGCTTAAATAAGATAACGTATGCAAAGCGACTGGTGGTAAGTAAACTGCCAGTAAGCCATTGCTATGAAACAACTCACAAAATCTTACAGGCAGAGCCCTGAATTTGGTCTTTTGTGCATGGCTCTGTTGTAATGGTCACACCTTTGATTTGATGAGAAATCATTTCCTTTTCCAACCCTGCAATTTCTGGGCTCTCTACATTTCCGTGAAATTTTGCTTGCTAACTGGTCGATTCTTTCTTGAGCTTATCTCTTTCAAGTGCAATTAGCAGCAGCCAGCTCCTGCTTTCAACATTCTGTCTCAAAATCTCTTCACCCAATTTAACAAAATTTTAGGCACATTGTTACCTTCCAGGTTGTTGCAAGTGACAGTTTTGCCAAATGTTTCACCATCACCAAAAATGAGGCCATTTTACCAGCCTTCTATTGAGACAGAGCTGAGGGACGTGATGCCATTGGCTGGGAATGCCTTTACCATTGTCAGTAGGGGCAGAGACCTCTAAAAAGGTACAATCCTTTAACTCCATTTTCAACAAAACTCATGATCTTCACTCACACTGCTTCATCCAATGTCTCTTCTTTACAGTTGTTCCAGTTTGCTAATGCTGCCTTTTCACAAAACACCAGAAATGGATCGGCTTTTGTAAAGGGGGTTTATTTGGTTACACAGTTACAGTCTTAAGCCCATAAAGTGTCCATGATAAGGCATCAACAATCAGGTACCTTCACTGGAGGATGGCCAGTGGTGTCCAGAAAACCTGTGTTAGCTGGGAAGGCATGTGGCTGGCATCTGTTCCAGAGTTCTGGTTTCAAAATGACTTTCTCCCAGGACATTCCTCTCTCAGTCCCTGTGCATTTTTCAAAGTGTCCCTCTTGGCTGTAGCAAGCTCACTGCTTCTGTCTGAGCCTTTATAGGACTCCAGTGAACTAATCAAGGCCCATGCTGAATGGGCAGGGCCACACCTCCATGGATATTATCTAATCAGAGTTATCACCTACAGTTGGGTAGGTCACATCTCCAAGGAAACAATCAAAGAATTACAATCTAATCAACACTAATACGTCTACCCACACAAGATTGCATCAAAGATAATGGCATTTGGGGGGACATAATACATTCAAACTGGCATAATAGTCTTAACATTATATCAGCATATAAAAGTAAACTGGTGGCCTGCCCCCAAAAGTGTGGATAGTCACACTAGAGCAGGACCACCAGGACTTGTGCCCTGGTTCCACCACTTAGTAGTCGCACGATCTTGGGCAAGTCACAAGCCACTTATAACTATATAAACATTAGCTAGTATTATTTTATTTCATTTAAAATTGGGGAAAAGGCACCAATTTGCAGAGCTATGCTTGGTGCACCACAGCTCCTCCCACTTAGCCGCCTAGGTGGCTCTCTGTTGCCTCACTAAATGAGCTTTAAGTTCTGCTCTAGTTTCCTGGCTGCTAAAACAAATGCCATGCAATGGGTTGGCTTTAACAATGGGAATGTATTAGCTCATGATTTTGAGGCTAGGAGAAGTACAAAATTGTGGTACCCCTAAGGCAGTGCTTTCTTCCTAAAGACTGGCAGTTCTGGGCTTGCTGGTGGAG
Organism: Choloepus didactylus; assembly: GCF_015220235.1. NCBI lineage: Eukaryota > Metazoa > Chordata > Mammalia > Pilosa > Megalonychidae > Choloepus > Choloepus didactylus. The sequence goes on from NC_051324.1 coordinate 12,985,369, forward strand.
ATCCTTGGTCCTTGGCTTTTCTGTCACTTGGCATTGCACATGGCAGCCTCTCCTGGCTTCCCTCTCTCTCTCTCTCTCTCTCTCTTTCTCTGTGTGTGTGTGTGTGTATGTGTGTGTGTGTGTATGTCTGAATTTCATTCTGTCTATGAAGGACTCCAGTAAATATGTTTAAGACCCATCCTGATTCAGTTGGGCCACTCCTTAACTGAAGTAACCTCATCACAATGTCCTATTTACAATGGGTTCACAGCCACAGGAATGGATTAAGATTAAGAGCATGTTTTTCTGATGTACACACAGCTCCAAGCCACTACAAGTTCCCTCAGTCACCTACAAAACACCATGATTTGCTGTATATCATATGGACATAAGTGGTGTGCTGGCTTGGATGTGTTATGTTGCCCAAAATGCCATCTTTGATACAGTCTTGTGTGGACAGGAAACGTATTGGTGTTGATTGGGTTGGAGACTTTTGATTAGATGTTCCCATGGAGATGTGATCACTCAGCTGGGGGTGAGGTCTTTCATTGGATAATTTCCATGAGGTGTGGCCCCGCCCATTCAACATGGGCCTTGATTGGCTCACTGGAGCACTATAGAAGCTCAGACAAAAGGAGGGAGCTTGCTACAGCCAAGAGGGATACTTCGAAGGATGCACAGGAGCTGAGAGAGGAGCTGCAGATGAGAGACAGTTTGAAGATGGCTGTTGGAAGCAGACTCTTGCTCTGGAGAAGCTAAGAGAGAACAGACACCCCAAGAGCAACTGAGAGTGACATTTGAAGAGGAGCAGCAGCCTAGAGAGAAACGTCCTGGGAGAAAGCCATTTTGAAACCAGAACTTGGAGCAGATGCCAGCCACGTGCCTTCCCAGCTAACAGAGGTGTTTCCAGACACCACTGGCCATCCTCCAGTGAAGGTACCCGATTGTTGATGGTTACCTTGAACACTTTATGGTCTTAAGACTGTAACTGTGTAACCAAATAAACCCCCGTTATAAAAGCTGATCCATTTCTGGTATTTTGCATCCTCGCAGCATTACCAAACTAGAACAGGTGGTGAGAGGGACCCCTGAGGAAAAAGTCTCTGACTATTCAATGAGAAATGGACTCAATTTTCAAGAGGTTCTCATATATTTTAGAACCAGCCTTTGGCAGAAAGAAGCTACTCAGTCGAAAGTTTCAGAAGTCTTTTCTGTTGCTTTGTGTGACTCATTTAGAGCAATGGGTGATAAATGAGGGAAGGTAGTAGAAGCTGGGGAAAGGCAGCAAACTCTTGCTTCAAGCAGGGGAGAGAACAATGCACCATTGTTTGTAGTGGATTCCTGGAGGAAATCCTCATGCTTGTGAGTCATTTGTAATTAACTCAACCTGGGATGAAAAATGTTGTGTATATGAAAATGTTATACTACCTGTGTAATGATAAATCATTAGCAGATGCTACAAGCTTGAAGATCGTTATTAATGACTTTGGAAGAGAAAAAGGGTTGTGGGGAATGTTTGGTTCAGAGGGAGGAAACAATTCTTCAACTCCAGCCTGTTTGGCTGACACCGAGTGGTGTGCGTAGGAACCTCGATCTGGTTATTCTGAGTTGACGGGAACTCTCCCCCCGGATGGGGAAGTCTGGCACCCTCACCCATGCCTTCTTGCGGGGAGACTGAGTCAAGACTTCCTGTGATCAGTGAGGTCTTGAGTCCTTGGAGGTTTGGGTCCCTGCTTCTCCTGTGCACACTGGAAGGGCCCCTGGGCATACCTGTCAAGCTCAGCCAGGAGGAGTCACCATTTGATATGGGGCAGTCATCATTTCCAGTGCTTAATCTGTGCCAAATTCTCACCTCTCAAGAGAGTATTCCAAATGCTCAATCCTCAGCATCAACAAATAAACCTGACCCATCTACTACCCAGCAGACCCTCAGGTATTTGGGGATCACATCGCATCCCACCCACAACAGCTTTTGCACACTGGTCCAGGCCCCATTCCTCCATGTCCACATGGGACTGGATTGCACACGAAACCCCCAGCCACCAACTGGCTTAGGAAAGGGCATGTGGCCAATTCAAGCTAATGAAGCACAGGGAGAGGTTTCCCTGAAAACTGAGAAAAAAGCTTCCTCGTTCTTATGCAGAAGCTTTCTCTTTCTCTGGACTTTATAATGTGTGCATGGGAAACCAGAAGCTATTACCTCTCTTGCCTCCTTAAAAGCAACACTCTGAAGACAAGGATGAAACAGGAGAGCACAGGTGAGGGAATTGCATCAAATGGACATTGGAGCCGTTAGATCAAGCTGGCCCTAATGGCACCTTATACCTGGACTTCAAGTTACATGAGTCAATAAATTTCCTTATTGTTTAGGCCAGTTCAAGTCTGTTTTTCTATCATTTGTGGTCAAAGTCATCCTAACTGATATATCTCCCCTCATAAAATGAAGAATAAATTTCTCCCAAATGTCTGTGTTTCCCACCCAAATGTCTCCACCCTGCAAGCTCTTCTCCCACCCCACCTGTTCAACCAGTGAACACCTCATGCCCTCTGAGCCCACTCCCCTGGGAATTTTCTTATTTGTGTTCTATGGAGTCTGTCTCTTTGGTGTTTAAAACTATGATAAGTAAGACTTAGAGCTGCCATGAGTCCTGCCATGTGAAGAAAGCTGTTCATCACGGACAAGTAAATGAAACAAACATGCTCATGAGGCAAAGATGAGCTTTGGGGGAGTTGGGGGCAGACAGAGAGACTTGAGAGTATTCAAGCCCCTGGTTCCAACTCTTCATGAAACCCAGCAGCTTCCCTGCCTTCCGCTTGACTGATCTGCCCTTCCTGATATTCTGCAAGCCAACAAATTGTTCTTTTAAGCTTAATCTTCTCTGAAGTTGGTTTCTGTAATTTTCTGTCCAAAAAAATTCTTTAAAATGTACCCTATGCCCTATCCCCTAAAATCACCTTTAATGAATTCAGCATCCCATATGATCCTCCTCTAACAACCTGGTCTGACAACCCTCCAGCTCTCTAACTCAGTGACGTTCCTTTCTCTTCTGCTGCCTCCCAGGCTGGGTGCCCTGTCATAGCTCCTCCACCTCCAGGGTCTCAGACATGGCTGTGTTCATGGTGCATAATCACAAGATCTGGAATTAGAAGCCTGAACCCATGTCAAGCACTGAAGGATGGTTAGAACTTGGAAAGCAAACCTGCCTATTTCCACAGCCAAAGCCACCCACACTCATCTCCCTACAAATTCTGGACCAAGTGCTGCACTCTGTGACCTCCTGGGATCCCTTGAACCCCGGCAATAGGGTCTTGTCCTCCATGGTCAAAGATCTTACCCTTTGACCCTTCACCAGCTTCAGACTACTGAGCTTCACTGGAAATTAAATAAACTGATGCTGGTTATTCATTCCACAAACATTTATTGAGCACCAATTTTTTTTTTAAATGCCAAAATAAGTTCTTATTAGATCATGGGTAGATTCCTCTCAAGTTGCAGAACAGTTTCCTTCAAGGCACAATCTTCTGCCCAATGGACTTTGCTCCCCAAAATGAGGTTCTGAAACACATGTTGAATAACTGTAGTAATCTGTATCTCCACCTGTAGGTTTTGCCATATGGTCTTTATCTTGTCTGAATTTTCCATACTGTCCAAATCATCTTTTTGTTTATTCTTTTCAGTTTGTATTTCTAAAAGTTTACTTTCTGACGCTTGTTTTAATTGCAGTCTCTTCTTTCTAACATCCAGCAGTTTTTCCTCAAAGTCCCAAGATTTCTGCTGTGATTTCATTATTAATTTATTTAGCTTTAATACATGTTTCAGGTCATCCATGAGTAAACTAGTTTTGGTGTCAGTTTTCTCCAGGTTTCTTTTATGTGCCGATGAAAGCTGCAACCTGTCTAATGCAAGACTTTTCATTTCAAAGGCAATTTTGGACCCTTCAAGTTCATTTTCCAAGTCCTCAATTTTAGCCTCAATTTGCTTTTCTTGCATTTGTTCTGGAGATTTTTCTTGAATTGCAACAACCATTGATTTATATTCCAAAAGTTGCTGTTTTTTTTTTTTTTTTCTTTTGTGCTCTCAGCCTGAGCAGCAGGGTCTTGCAGTTCTCTCCACCCGCTGCCTCAGCACCAGCTACCCATGGCTGCTGACAGCACTGCCTTCCCCTCTGGAATCAGCAGGCTCGGCAACGGCTTTCTCCTCTGTTTCTCCATTGCTGGCCAGGCGGAAGAGCTGCCACGCAGGACAGGCAGAGGGACATGCAAACATGTCACGATACCGTGGGTGCCTCAGAAGTGAGCACCAATATTATAGCACCATTTATTGGTGCTCAAACATTTATTGAGCACCAATAATGGTCCTAGATGACTAAAACACAGTTCTTGCCTTTGCCAAGCTCTTTTTCTATTGGGAGACCTGCACTATGAACAAATAACATCAACACAATATAATGAGTTGTATTTTAAACCCAGAGCCTTTTAAGAGCCCAGTGGAGAAGCAACGTGTAGGGACAGCTCCCTGGGGTTGGTTGGTGGCTCCTCACTTTAATCTGGAAGAATTAACAGGAATTTGGAGGCACAGGATATTCCAAGAAGAAGATAAATGCAAGACAGATTATTCATTCATCATTCAACAAGTATTTATTGAGCACCCACTAAGTGACAGGCATCATTACAAGCACAGAGGATGCAGCAGTGAGCTAAACTCTGTGAACCCCTGCCTCTGCCCAGACGAGCCCTGAAGACTGCAGCTACAAGAAACCCTGCACATGCAGAGAACTGATTAACACCTTAGTTTCCTGCAAATCTTCCCTCTCCCTCACCCCAGCCACCAAGAGCCATCGATTCACAGATTGTTATATGAGTCACATTTCAAATTTATCCACGTTCAGTGCCTTCTTGTTAGTTTCAGGAAATTCTTCCACCTTATCAAGATATTTACATATCCTGATTAATCATTCAATGAGTTAATTGTCACTTCTAGGTTCGTATCCCCTGCAAAATCAGGAAAGCATCTGCCCCCTGCATCTTCACTCAAGTCATTTGCAGAAATATTAGACACTCTGCACTGGAAATTAAATAAGCTTCATGTGTCAGAACCCTTGCACTGACCAAGCACTGCCATCCTCCCACTGGCATCAAACCATCCCATCACTTCCTCACTTAACACCTTCAGACTCTGATGATGTGCTTGATACTGTTCTGTTGCTAGATAGGCAGAGGTTACCAGCTCTGCCTTCCATGGGTTCTGTATTTAGCCAGGTTTACAAAGGAGGCAGTACTGACCCTGACAGTAGAAGGTGGGAAATATTTCTGAAAGAAGAGGGCATTTAAGCTGGCTCTTAGCAGACATATGTGAGTTTTCAGGGTGGAGAAATGGAAAAGGATTTCCCGGAGGAGGGGGCAGTAATTGCAAAGCAGGATGCATGCAGGAATCTGTGACTGCCTGAGCAGGGCTGCATCTTCGGGGATATGAGGGAGTCAGAAATACAGGCAAGGGCAGATGGTGGGAGGCTGTGTGCCAACACTCCCTGGGGGGTTATTTAAGCCGATGTCATCCTCCAGCATGTCCACAAAGACGTCTTGAGAAGCCACCCTTCTGCTGTGAGGCTGCGTGTGCCTGAGGTTCTGAGTTACATCATTTCTTGATAAATAATTCAAAACCCAACTTCAAGGGACCACATATGCCTTCTCATTCAAGGAGCAATGATTTATGGACACTTAGATTTCAAACACAAAAGACTCTGCTTCTAATTTTTTTAGAGCAGAAACACTCAGGATTTTGTACACTGATAGGCATGTACAGAAAATGAGAACAAGAGGAAGCTCTGGGCTACTTGATGTAAATATACAGAGATGCTAACATCCTCTAATAGGAAAGAGGAACTAGCCTGCCACCTGCCTCCTACCACCTGCTTTCTGCCTCTCCATCCTCGGGGGCAGAGAGAGAGACAAGAATGCTTTCTGTTAATCCTAGTGTTTCCCTGTTATAGCCAGACCCCTTTGAATCACAGATGGGGAAATTGTCCAAAATCATGCAGGAGGAGCGGCAGAATCAAGTCACTCAGAGCTGCATATCCCCAGCTAATGCAGTTTCTACTTCTTTGAAGCCTCACCAGTTTCTAAAATATCTATTTTCTTCATTATTACGGTCTGTGAAAGCAGCATGATTCAGCAAACAGAGCAGATCCTGCTGAGAGGGAACTGTGAGCTCAGCTTCTCATTCTGCCACTCACCAGCTGCCTCATTTTAGACAAGTTATTGCATCTCTCTATGCCTCGGTTTTCTCATCTCTAAAATGGGGGTTATAGTGAGAAGATCTCATAAGGATTATAGAATGCTTGAAGAGGGCTCCTTGCACACACACTCATTTTTTAATTCACAAATTGTGCCAAAAGGAATTTATGCCTTTTGCCATCTTTTTCTATGCATTGTTTCCCCCTTTTATGTTGTGCATGTACATCTATGATGTAAAATAGAGACCTAACCTACTTTTGCAGCAACATCTTTATCATATACCAAGTTAGGTAGATATCTCTTCAATCTAACAGTTATAAAATGAGTAAATCCAGTGTTGGGTAGCATTAAAGAGACAGACTGATCACTGTCAATGAGGATATAATTGGCATGATATTTTAGCCAAAATCTCTAAATATATGGTTATATTTAAAACATATATACTCTGAGGAGATGGAAGAAGATGGCGGCATAGTGAGGAGTGGCAGCTAGTTTGTCCCCCTGGAACAACTAATAAACAACCACGACAAAAGTGACTGTCTTCTCATTATACACCAACCTGAATTGGGGAATGCCTGATATCACAGCATAAAATCTATAAGTAAAAACTGCAGATCCTCTTCCCCCAAGACCTGAACTTCAAAGTCTTGTGGTGCTAGAGAGCAGTACTCTCCAAGCAAGTGAATATAGCTCAGCTGAGCTCCAACTGGGGTTTTAATTAACAAACATGGAATGCTCAATACAAGATATGAATCCCCAACAAACAGACAGAGGCTTTTTGTGATGACTGACCTTGGAGAGCTGGAGGGTGGCTGTGGACTGGCCCTGAAGGGGGCTTTCTGTCCCTTTCTCAGCTCAGTGGAGAAAGCCTCAGCCATTTTCAGTTCCCAGCACTCTGATCCAGACAAGGGTGGAGATAGCAGACTGAGAAACTATTCAAATACCTCTCCTTGGGGGAGTATCTTTCCTAAGAGGAAAGATGTGGGGCACAGCTCTACTATCCCCCTTCCATTCAGAACAAGACCCCAGAGCCTGGGGGAAAACAGCCATGGGCCACACCTCCTTACACCAGTCTGGAGCTACAAGCTGACAGGTGCCACCTGCTGGGCAGAAAAGCACAGTGGCTTGAGGCCTCACAGGGTGTACCAGTCTTCTAAGATACACCCTCCGGGAAACAGGATACTATTCTCTCCTCCCAAGACCTGAGCCCATTCTGGTCTGGGGAAACCTGATTGGGGTAACCTAGGAAACCAGATGCCTAGACAACAGAAAAACACAACCAACACTAAGAAAAATGAAGCTCTGGCCCAAAGGAACCAACTTACATTTCAACTGAAATATGGGAATTTAAACAACTAATACTAAATCAATTCAAAAAGTTTAGGGAAGATATGGCAAAAGAGATGACGCATATAATGAAAACACTGGGCGTACATAAGGTAGAAATTGAAATTTCAAAAAAAACAACTGGCAGAATCCATGGAAATGAAAGGCACAACACAAGAGATGAAAGACACAATGGAACATACAACAGCAGATCTCAAGAGGCAGAAGAAAACACTCAGGAACTGGAGAACAAGGCACCTGAAAGCCTACACACAAAAGAACAGATAGAGAAAAGAATGGAAATATATGAGCAACATCTCTGAAACTTAAGGACAAAATGAAATGCAGTAATGTACATGTCATTGGTGTCACAGAAAGAGAAGAGAAGGGAAAGGGGGCAGAAGCAATAATGAAAGATCCAAGAAGTGCAGCATACCCCAAACAGAATAGGTCTAAATAGGCCTACACCAAGACACTTAATAATCAGATTATCAAACATCAAAGATAAGAAAAGAAACCTAAAAGCAGTGGGAGAATCTCAATCCATCACATACGAAGGAAACTTGATAAGACTGTGTGTGGATTTCTCAATAGAAACCATGGAGGCAAGAAGGAAGTGGGGTGATATATTTAAGATACTGAAAGAGAAAAACCACTAACCAAGAATCCTATATCCAGCAAACCTGTCCTTCAAATATGAGGGAGAGATTATAATATTTTCTGACAGATAATGACAGAGTTTGTGAACAGGATAACTGCTGTACAGGAAACACTAAAGGGAGCACTGCAGATAGAAAGGAAAAGACAGGAGTGAGAGGTTTGGAAAATAATTTTGGGTGATAGTAGCACAGTGATGTAAGTACACTGAACAAAGATGACTGTGAGCATGGTTGAAAGAGGAAGGTTAGGAACATGTGGGAAACCAGAATGAAAGAGGAAAGATAAAGACTGGGACTGTATGACTCAGTGAAACCTAGGGTGCTCAACAATTGTAATAATAGGTACAAATATGTTTTTACATGAGGTAGAACAAATGAATGTCAACATTGCAAGGTGTTAAAAATAGGATGGGATTGGGGGGAAAATAAAATGAATGCAAACTAGAGACTATAATTAACAGAAACATTGTATTATGCTTCCTTTAATATAACAAAGGCAATATACCAAAGCTAAATGCATTTGAGGGGGAATAGGGGAAGGGTATGGTACTCCTGGCATTGGTGACATTGTCTGACTCTTTATTCTACTTTAGTTTAATGCTACCTTTCCTTTTGTTACTTTCAGGCTGTCATTTTTTCTCCCTCTCTTTCTTTTTTCTTTTTCTTTTGTCCCTCTACCTTCTTTGACTCTTCTTCCTTCTTTGTGGAAGAAATAGAGATATCCCTATATAGATAGTGGCAATAGTGCTGAATACATAAATACATGACTATACAGCGAACCAATGATTGTTTACTTAGGACAGAATGTATGGTGTGTGAACAAAACCATCTTAAAAAAATGGGTTGATGAAGAAACCTTGAGGACACTATACTGAGTGAAATAAGACTGATACATAAGGACAAATATTGCAGGGTCTTACTGATATGAACTAATTATAATATGTAAACTCCTAGACATGAAACATAAGTTACCAGGACATAGAATGAGGGAGAATGGGGAGCAGTTGCTTATAATGAGCAGAATGTTCAACTGGGGTGAACTTAAACATTTGGAAATGGACAGAGGTGATAGTAGCGCATTGTGAGAATAACTAACAGTGCTGAATGGTGTGTAAAGGTGGTGAAAAGGGTAAGCTCAGAGTCATGTATGTCACCAGAAGGAAAGTTGGAGGTTAAAAGATGGGAATGTATAAAACAGTGACTCTTGTGGTGGACAATGTCCGTGATCAATTGTACAAATATTAGAAATGTCTCTCATGAACTAGAACAAATGTATAACCCTATATCTAGAAATTAATAATAGAGGGGCATATAGGAAAAAATATGTACCTATTGTAAATTATATACTACAGTTAGTAGTAGTTTAACATTCATTCATTCATTAACAGTAACAAATATACTCTCCCAAAGCTATGAATCAATAATGGAGGGGGTGGTTAGGGGTATGGGAGGATTTGATTTTCCTTTTTTTTGTCTTTATTTCTTTTCTGGAGTAATGAAAGTGTTCTAAAAATTGAAAAAAATTAATTGTGGTGATGGGCACACAGCTGTATGATGGTACCATGGGCAGTTGATTGTACACTTTGGATCTTTGGATAATTGTATGGTATGTGAACAATCACAATAAAAAAATTCAAAAGATAAAAATAAGATATGTATATATATACTCTAAAGTCCTGCCATACCCCTTCTAGAATCCTGTCTCACAAATATTAAGCATAAGCAAGTAAAGCCCAATATTGTCTGTAATGATTAAAAAAAAGTGGAAATGATTTAAATATCTGCCCATTTCTGAATGAATAAATTATAGTACATTCATACAAATAAATATCTACAAAACTATTATTTTTAAAAGTTTACCATCTCAGAATCAAAAGCTTCTGTACCTCAAAGGAATTTGTCAAAAAGATGAAGAGGCAGCCAACTCAATCAGAGAAAATATTTGGAAACCATGTATTTGATAAGAAACTAATATCTTGCAGATAAAAAGAAGTCCTACAACTCAATGATAATAGTACAAACAGACCAATTATAAAATGGGCAAAAGATATGAAAAGACATTTCTCTGAAGAGGAAATACAAATGACTAAAAAACACATGAAAAAATATTCATCTTCACTAGCTATTAGGGAGATGCAAATCAAGACCACAATGCAACATCATCTCACACCGATAAGAATGGCTGCCATCAAATAAACAGGAAACTACAAATGCTGGGGAGGATGTGGAGAAATTCTTCATTGCTGGTGGGACTATATAATGGTGCAGCCACTCTGGAAGACAGTTTGGTAATTTCTCAGAGAACTAGATGCTGAATTACCCTATGATCTGGCAATTCCACTTCCTGGTATATACCCAGAAGATTTGAAAGCAGTGACATCAACAGACATTTGTACACTGGTGTTCATAGCAGCATTGTTCACAATTGCCAAGAGATTGAAACAATCCTAGTGTCCTTCAACAGATGAGTGGATAAACAAAATGTGGTATATACACATGATGGAATACTATGCAGCAGTAAGAAGCAACAAGGTCTTGAAACATATGGCAACATGGATGAAACTTGAAGATATAATTCTGAGTGAAATAACTCAGACACAAAAGGAGAGCTGTTGTGTGTTACCACTTCTATGAACTACCTGAACAATGTAAAAATGATGTCTTATAAGAGTACTGGGTACCTAGTGAGAGACAGTAGCTAGTGAGGGGGAATGATAATCTAATAGGTTCATATATGTTAATGATGGTGAATTAAAAGGTATGGTAATGGATAGGGGAAATGATTGTTTGTTAATGAGATTATAGGTATCAGAGCTGTATTGAAGGCAAATAGGAATGAAAGTGGTTGTTTAAAGGCATGTTTCCTACAGATCAGCCCCACAAATATAGATAGATGCTTGCATGATATATCTCTAAAGTATGACACTAGCACAGAGAGTTAACAACAGAAGGGTACCTGGGGAAAATCTACCCATTGCATACTAAAGACTATAATTTATAGGAATACCATACTAATATTAAACAAATACTAGGGACAAATAATTAAGGACTGACAAGAGGTATGAAATGTTTTCGTCTTGAGGATTGTTTAAATGGACAGTGATGAGGATTGTACAACTAAGTGATGATAACATGAGATATGGATGGATTGTCGTGGATATAACATATACTGTGTGAAATTGGGAACCCCCTTCTTTATAAGTCAAGCCCTCAATATTGATGCTGGCTTGGGTGAAACTTATGGCTGTAAAGAGGAAGCTAGCCCACCTGTAATTATGCCTGGGAGTCACCTCCAGAGAACCTCTTTTGTTGCTTAAATATGGACTTTCTCTCTCTAAGCCCAACTCTGCAAATAAATTCATCATCCTCCCCCCAAAGTTTGACTGGACAACCCAAGTGAGTGAGACTCCCTGATAAAGTGGGACACAGATTCGAGGCATGAGCCTGACCCTGGCATTGGGGGATTGAGAATGCCTTTTTGACCAAAAGGGGGAAAAGAAAGGCAATAAAATAAGGATACAGTGGGTAAGAGAATTCAGAGAGTCGAGAGGCTGTCCTGGAGATTACTCCTATGCAAACTTCAGCTAGATATACCAAATGACCACAGTATGATAAGTCCAAGTCCACATTAGTCCCAAAAACCCTACAGAATACCTGGGTTCCTACCTGAGACTATAAAAATTTCACTATGTTTACTCTTCACAAACTCAAATCCTCCAGAGAAATCCTTTGCCAGCTAAGTCCCAAAACCTAGAGGCAATAGCCTCTTCAAGAACATCAACCAGATGCATCCCCTTTTTCCATAATGTTGACACCACTTTTCAACAAGAACAAGTTAGGGAAAGTGATTAAGCTAGAGGAAGGGGCACTGTTCTAGTTTGCTAATACTGCAGAATGCAAAACACCAGAGACGGATTGGCTTTTATAAAAAGGGGGTTTATTTGGCTACACAGTTACAGTCTTAAGGCCATAAAGTGTCCAAGGTAACACATCAGTAATCGGGTACCTTCACTGGAGGATGGCCAATGGCTTCCAGAAAACCTCTGTTAGCTGGAAAGGCATGTGGCTGGCGTCTACTCCAAAGTTCTGGTTTCAAAATGGCTTTCTCCCAGGACGTTCCTCTCTAGCAAGCTTGCTCCTCTTCAAAACATCACTCACAGCTGTACTGAGTTCCTTTTCTTTGAGTCAGCTCATTTATATGGCTCCACTGATCAAGACCCACCCTGAATGGGTGGGGCCACACCTCCATGGGAGTATCCCACGAGAATCACCACCCACAGCTGGGTGGGGCACATTCCAAGCAAATCTAATCAGCACCAAAACGTCTGCCCCACAAGACTACATCAAAGATAACGGCGTTTGGGGGACACAATACATTCAAACTTGCACACTCAGTTATCCTTTGTTGAGGTCTACACAGCCTGCAAGGCCCCCGAGTCTCATCCCCGGCAACCCTTTGTTCCCCAACACAACCACCGGCCTCACCCAGGTGGTCACTGCCTTGCTTTCCTCTGCAGATTTAGTCTCCAGAGGTGCATCCAGGAACGCCGTAGTGTGGTTCTGCCTGGAGCATTTCCTTTTCCCCAATGCACAGTTACCTTGGTAAAAGGCCATAGGTCCCCCTGGGGAAGGCTGGGAGGAAGATTAACAGTATAAATTTTTGGCAGTGTAATGGGGTACTTCCCCAAGAGTATCCAGCCTTCCCCTCACTTAAGGGGCTCTGGGTCTATAAAATGTCTCAAGTCTGGGAATTGATTAAGGGGCTGTGACTCTGTTTTTGTAATTCAAGTTAGACTTTTGTTCATTTGACCTAGAGTTTGCCTGCTTATATAGCTCAAACAAGGATTTCATAGACTGCCCATCTATTTTACTTCTAGGTACTGCATGATCGACTAGCCAAGGCCATAAGACTCTGTGAGTCAGATTATTTTGACTGCTGCTTTGAGCCTGTTTTCCATTATGGTAGCCACACCCACCTTGTCTTTGGCAATTAACTGCTGCCACATGGCTTTCTGCCAACTGAGGATCTGATTATCCCGACTGTGTCCTGGTAAAAGGTGTGTCCTCTGGACATTCCAGGGGTGTAAGAGCAGGTCTTCCATGATAAATCTACTCCAACATTCCAATCTCTGTAAGCCTTTGAATCGCCTCCTCTACATTATACCAGGGCAGTTCTGGCATTTTGACCTCAGGTAGTGTTGGCTGACTTTTGATCCATGTTTCAGCCAATTGCCCAAACAAACTGTTAATGCCCATTCTAACCCCTCAAGCTACAACACTGAATGCAGAATCTCTGCTTAGTGGACCCATACCAATAAATTTCACCTGGTCCAACTTTATATTCCTTCCGCCATTATCCCACACCCCTAATATTTATTCCCACATATATTCCCCTGATTTTTGTCTATACAAATAGGAAAACTCATGCAGTTCTTTTTGAATATAGCATACTTTCTCATGGGTCACATGAGACCAGACCAGGTGTCTGGTCAAGCAAGCATTGGCCTAACCATTACTGCAAGGACATTTGCAGCTGGATAATAACCAGAAGGCTCATTTATTAAATCATCAGTCAATTGACTGCATCTGTGGCTGATTACATCAATGAAGGTCATGTCTTCTGCAATGAGAGAATTAAGTCAGCTGGATTTAATCCAATTAGTTGAAGACTTTTAAAGAAGAAGAGAGAGAACTTTGTACCTTACCCTTTGGGGCCTGTTGGGACTTTAGTCTAGTTACAGGTCTTGAAGCAAAGACTGGTGGTGGGGGTAGGGCATTAAAAGAATTAGAAGTATCCCTCAAGCCATTTACCTTGGAACATTCCATTGCAGTTTTATCTCCTGAAACAGGATTAATCTCTCCAGACAGAGGAGTGAGGGCTGCTTCCCCAGGGGAGGTGATTATAGGTTTAGCAGGCACTGAAGGGTTAATCTCTTTAGGCTGAGGTTGGATGGCAGGCTCCTCAGGGCAGACTGGAGTTTGGGAAGCTCTTTCCTCAAAGCAGGTTGGAGGTTGTGTAGTTGTCTCCTCAGGACAGACTGTAGGTGTGGGCTGTTTATTCAAGACAGACCACTACAGGTATATCTAGCAAAGACTCAGCAGATTCCAGGGTTCCAATGTCCTCACTACCATTATTATCAATCCATGTGTCCCCATCCGAAGTTTCAGGATCCCATTCTTTCCCAATCAATGACTTTACTTTAACAGAAGACATCCTGTGAAGCTGAGATTTTAGTTTATGCTGTAAATCTGCTGCTCACACAATGAGACTCTGGGTCTGGTTTTCAGAAATCTCAAGTGTGTGGCCATAGAAAATAAGATTTTCTTTCAGGGTGCACACAGAAACATTTACATCTGTCTTATGGCACTTAAGTTTCAAATTTGTAGGCTTTAGTTCATCCCTTTCTCTTATAACTTTATCCAGTGTATCTAAGAGTCACAAACTAACATCATTATACCTCTTAACCACACAAAACTCTGTTAAGGTGTCAAAAACACTGTCACCCAGAGCCTTGCTTCATATAAGATTAGGAGAATCAAATGGTGATATTTTGTCTATCTCCATTGCCAACTCATGCCATGGACTATCAGTGTCATCTTGATTAATGGCAATGGAGTCCTTAGTGCCTTTGAATCTAATCAAAGTAGAAAGCTAATTGTAAAAGCCCATTTTAAGATTCTGTTTCTCAAGAACCACTCCTGGTACCAAGATGTATTAGTTAGGGTTCCCTAGGGAAACAGAACCAACAAGAGATATTTGTAAATACAAGATTTTTTAAAAGTGTCTCATGCAACTGTGGGGATGCATGAGTCCAAATTCTAGAGAGCAGAATGCATGCGTCCAAATTCCAGAGGGCAGGCAGCAAGCTGGCAACTCCAATGAAGGTCTTTGATGAACTCCCCAGGGGAAGTTGGCTTGCTGAAGAAGTGAAAGTTCTCTCTCTTCTTCTTTAAAAGTCTTCAACTAATTGGATTAAATCCAGCTGACTTAATTCTCTCATTGCAGAAGACATGACCTTCATTGATGTAATCAGCCACAGATGCAGTCAATTGACTGATGATTTAATAAATGAGCCTTCTGGTTATTATCCAGCTGCAAATGTCCTTGCAGTAATGGTTAGGCCAATGCTTGCTTGACCAGACACCTGGACGCCATCACCTGGCCAAGTTGACACATGATCCTAATCCTCAGGGGTGGGGTTGGGGGCTCATGCTCTGAAAGCACCTCATTTCGAACCCATTTGGGCCCCAGAAAACCTGTAGTTGATTGAACCAAACATTGATGCTATGATTAGGAGCTGGATGTAATGAGGAGCTGGATAGAGATTTGAGGGACCCTGGAAAGATGAAGGGGAATATTAAAGACATAATTGTTCATTTTTTTTCTGCCTTATTCCCAAAGAGATTGAAGGCAGTTAATTTTACAGGAGTCTTGGTCACCAGTAACAGAAAAGACACTGGAACTAGGGAAAGCAGAAAAGGGGAAAATTATAATGAAACAGGATGACTCCTGGAAACCAGGGCACAGATGCATCTTGGCTTTAGCAACACTCTGGAAGCAAGGACTGGGGAGCAATCCAGGGCAACCACCATCTCCGTCCCTTCCTCCTGCTTCTCTCTGCTCATTGGTTTCATTTTCTTTCCTACTGCAGCCTGGCTTGCTCTGTTTTTCCTAGAAAATGGCCCCTGGTAACAGCTCCTCTGTGGCCAGTCTGCTGGGTCTGGGAGGAAAGTTCACTTGTACAAACATGGCTATTTCTCTACAATTTAGTATGCATGGCAGTGGGTGGGTGGCTCCATTATAGTCCATTCTTGGCTGCCTGTCACTCGTGGACACATGTGCAGGATCACAGCTCACAAACTTTACAACACTGCACCCACACAGTCTGGCCTTCCTTCACGTGGGCTATTTCAAAGATGTCCTCACCTAGCCCATCTGCCTTGGTTATGCAAACTAACTGTACAAGTTTGTATATATTATGTCTCCCAAAACATGTTGTTTGATGCAATCTTGTGGGGGCAGACATATTAGGTGGGGATTAAGTTGGAACGTTTGGATTAGGTTGTTTTCATGGAAATGCACCCAACCCAACTGTCAGTGATAAGTCTGATTGGATAATTTCCATGAAGGTGTGGCCCCACCCATTCAGCATGGGCCTTCATTAGTTTACTGGAGCACTACAGTTTGCTACAGCCAAGAGGGACACTTTGAAGAACACACAGGAGCTGAGAGAGGAGCTGCAGATGAGAGACAGTTCAAAGAGGGCCGTTGAAAGCAGACTTTTGCTCCAGAGAAGTTGAGAGAGCAAAAACACCCCAAGAGCAACTAAGAGTGACATTTTTGAGGAGCTGCATCCTAGAGAGGAACATCCTGGGAGAAAGCCATTTTGAAACCAGAACTCTGGAGCAGACACCAACCATGTGCCTACCTAGCTAATAGAGGTTTTCCGGATGCCATTGGCCATCTTCCAGTGAAGGTACCCGATTGCTGATGTGTTACCTTGGATACTTTATGGCTTTAAGACTATAACTTTGTAACCAAATAAATTCCCTTTATAAAAGCTGATCCATTTCTGGTGTTTTGCAATAAGGCAGCATTAGCAAACCGGAACACAGTTACTGCCCTTGTCAGTGGAAGGCAATCTCCAAACATGCCCAGCTCCTGCAAGCAGAGGTGAAAGGGGGTGGGTTTTTCTGAAGGGACTGGATATTCCCACAGTTATTCTTGGGAGTGATTAAATTTGGGCCAGGAGGGGCTGGAACTGCTCCACAAGCATTTCCAGTGGGAGACATGGGCCTGGTCTCCACGCCAAAGTCAATTTTGTCAGACTTGGGTGAAATAAGTTGCAGGCAGAACACAGATCCTGAAAATAGCTCTGCTTTTACCAATTGACTGCATCTCATCAGTTAAAGAAAATTAGAATATCTTGGAATTCAGTGGATACTATAAGAGTTAGAAAAGATCTCAAAAGGGAATAAAAGCCTACTAGCTGAAGTCTATCTGATAATAAGAAATAATGACTCAGTCCTAAATGTATGTTTGTGGCCCTATTGCGGTGAATTGAAACAAGTTCCAGCAATCTCTTCTTTGGTTTGGAATGACAGTGAGCCATTTACCTAGAAGCTTGGGTGGTGGTTAGGAGAGCAGACTCCAGAGCCAGCCTGCCATGGGTTGAATCCCAACTCTGCCACTCTGTGGGACTTTAGGAAAGCTACTAATATCTCTTTGCCTCAGTTTCCATGTAAAGTGAGGATGATAATGGTACCTGTTATCATAGTGCTGTCATTAGGATTAGATGGGTAATGCATATAAAACTTCTAGAACAGGGCAAGGATGGGTGGGGTGGCTGTACTAGCAGACTGTAACTTCTGAGTTCACCCAAACTTGGGTTCAGCTTTGAAGAATCTAATACTCTCGCTTTTTGAACCTACCCACAGGCTATTGAAAATTTCCTCATACCCTCAGCAAGGGAGTGAGGGCCTTCTGGGCCTCCCACAAAGGTTGGGTGCTCCTTCCCAGACACCCTGCCTGCCATGACTTTCAGCAATTGTCACACCCCCAGCTGGGGGCTAAAAATTGGAGGACTGTGCCTTGGGCAGACCCGGAACTACCAACTCTACTTGCAGCTTCCTGGGGGGGGAGGATCAGAGCCCCCTCTGGGGTGATGGGAATGTTTACCTTGAGAATGGAATAAATTAGAACCAATTGATGGAGCACTATTCCAGCGTGTTGTCTGCTGTAAGGCAATAGAAGCAAGTAGGTTTGTCCTAGAGCACCCTCCCATGGTTCTAAGGGACTTACATGAGGGCTTTGGCCATTTGGGGAAGAATTAATTTCTAAAAAATATATGGCTGAGGTAATCACATTCAGATGCAAGTCATGTACCTGCCACATTCAGCAGGTAATTGTGGATGCAGCTGGTCTGGAATCTGTTCAAATAAGCAAGCTTGCTGTGCACAGCTTTCCTGTCCTTGGAAGTGCAGAGTCAGGGTCTTGGGTGCAGAGTTGTGGTGATCTCACACCTTCTACCCAGGCTTATCAACCTGTGAGAGAGCAGCCACGGTTGCCTGGATCCTTCTCAAAGTATGGATGTCCTGCCCAAATCCACCTCCATCACAGGACAGCTCCAAGAGCTGGGATACCAGAGTTCAAGCACATCTCATCTCCAGGGGGAGATCCTGATGAAGTCAACCAGATGTACCGAGTGTGTTTAGCAACATGGCCTGAGTAGGAAATCAGTGGCTCACGAAGGGAGCATCTGGTGCATGCTAATGATGCTGCTGGAACTGATGCCACAGGTTTGGGCCTTTCCCTTCTCAATTTTTTGATGTTTCTGTCCCTGTCCTCTTGAACTCTCCTTGGGGTTAGCTGTGAGAGGTTGAGATTTGATGACTTCTCTCACCGAGCCAATGAGCAATAAAACCAAGAGGTTACACCTGTCACTGTGTACTTATGATGTGCTGGACACTGATCTGAGCATATACATGTGGCTCATTTAACCCTTGGAACAACCATCAGATTCAAGGAGGCCAAAGAAGAGACCCCCCAGGGCTGTGCAGTGACCCAAGCGGGTGGTGAGAAGTGATAGAAGAGGTGGGGAGGGAGATGCATTCATCTTGTGCTTCTATATCTCAGGGAGGGGTAGTGTTAGGAGACTTTACTTTCATGAATTGAGGACAACATTTATATAAGTGTTGCAACACCAATGTGTCCAGTTCTAAGATTACTGATTGCCTGGGGCCATGGAGGTGGCCCGCTCACAGGCATTGTCACTAGGGTGGGTCCTGGTATCACATGGGCAGTATGGCAGCCAGGAAGGGAGTGAAGGGAGACATCTGGGCAAAGCTCCTGGTCATTTGGCTAATAGTAAATCCTTACTGATTATGCTCCATGTGCCATGCACTGTACTAGGTGCTGGGAGTAAACTGATGAGATCAGATGTGGTTCCTGTCCTCAGGGAAGTTACCATCTAGTGGGGGTAGGCAGGCAAGGAAGCAGTGGGGCCAATGCAGTGTGGTAAGTGCTCTGAGAGGGGTGCTCAGGCTGCTGCACAAGCACAGGGCAGTGGAACGTAAGCCAGGGGCAAGGGCATGGCATGGCTTCCCACAGGAGTAGACACCTAAGCTAAGTCTTAGACTCCATTCCCCCAGATGCCTTCTCCTTCACCCCTCTCTTGGCTCTATTAACCCACCCAGACCTCAGAACAACACAGCACAAACAATACCAATAGAAAAGCCAAGCCCAACATAGGGCACTGAAAAATGCTTGTTTTTGCACGTATCTGCAAGCCATTCAAATCCCCCAAAGCATCTGCGTCTGCTGCTGTCTCCAGCCAGAGTCACCAGTCCCATGCCATCTCCCACACCCCATCAATTCCTCCTTGCATCCAGAGGGGACAGGGAGGGCTCTAGGCTTGGCTGCTGGGGCCACCAACCAGACCCCTGAGTTAGGCTTCCACAGGTCTGCAGAACCCTTGCCAGCTCCAGATGAATGTTTCCTGAGATGCTGTTTCCCCACCTGGACGGTTGGCCTGTGAAGTCCCAGGAGGTAGGCTGGGTGCCTGGGTGAACATGGACATATAAAGCCCAACAGAGGCACCATCAAAGCTCTGTAACTTTAGAGCTGGAAGGTACCACCAAGGGCAACTTGTTTATAGATGAAGAAACTGGGACCAGAGAGGTTGAGACAGCCAGGACTCAAACATGGGTGTTCAGACTTCAGCTGCCAAGCTCATCAGGACCCATCTCCCCTCCGTCTCTGCTGCTGCCCTACTTCTCCCACAGTTCCACGATTAGGTAAGGATGGGTCTCCTTCAGGGCTCAGTAAAGTCGATCTTTGCAGGCACAGTCCCAGGATGGGCTGAAGCTGAAGAGCTTCTGCATCTGGCTTGGCTTGGTGGCCTCAGCCTGCACCCTCTCATACTGCTTCTGGCTCAGCACCTGCCCATACAGCTTGTCCAGGACAGGGTCCACCGGTGTCACCTGGGCCACCAGCTGCTCCCAATACCAGTCCATGAAGTGCAGGGCTGGGGCTTCTGGGAGTGGAGGTAAGGCTGTTCACAAACAAAGAAGGGTTCCCATCATAGCCTCTACCTCTGATCCCCCAACTTTAGCCCCCTTCACTCACCCCATCTGCATCCCTGACTTTCTTTTCTTCCTGTAAGGGCACTTGGCCACCAGAAGGGCAACCTTGCCCTCACTCACATCAGTCTCCAGCCTGGCATTTTTCTGAACACAGATAGGGGAGACAGCCATGCTGGAGCTATTTGAGGCTACCCAGTGGAGGTGCCAGGGCCTCCATGGGCTGGGAGTATGGGGACAAAGGGTGGGACTTGTCCCTGGGCATGCACCCTCTTTCCAAGGCCTGATCCCTTGTGAGGTATGCATCAACAATCTCTTCCTTTCTCTCTTTCCATCTCTCCAGGACCAGACAGAACACTCCAGAACTGCCACTGGCTCCTGTGGTCTCTAACAGCCTTTACTAACCTGTCAGGGTTGGAGGGAGCAGTGTGACTGCAGATCTGAGATCTCCTGGGGAGAAACAGAGATGAAGCATCCATAACGGTGCCAGTTGTTAACACATAAGATACACCTCAACCCCCCCGCCCCCCACGTCTGAGATAACTTGGATTCTGTGAACAAGCTATAGACAAGTTCTGACAGAATCTGGGAGTAAGGGCTGGAAGGACCCTTAGAGATTTTCTAGGTGAATCCCTTCCTATGTCTATGGGGAAACTGAGACCTAAAGGCCCTTATCATAGACCAATACACACATGAACACACACACACACACACATACACACACACACGTAGAGAAGGCAACAGCAATTTCTCCCACAACACCACAACAGTCCAGGCATGGTTTCATCCAGCCTTGGCTTGAACAGAACCCGTGGTGGAGAACTAAGCCAGTCCCTTGCTTGATAGCTTATTGAGATCTCCTTAGTCTGAGTGGACCTAATCTGTTTGTTCTACATTTGCACATCAGAATCTGGAGTCAAACAAATATTGGCATTTGGGAGTAATGGGTGAATTTTCATAGAAAAATAAACAACACAAACATGAAGGGGCTTAAACAGTTACTTGAAAAAGGAGAGGAAGGAAGTTCCCAGCAGCTTGTGGGAACAAGGCCTGAGGGTCTGAGCAGATTCCAAGGACAATGTGACCGCAAAGCCTGGGGAGGTGGCATAGGAGATGGGAGCTCAGGCTGCATTACTGGGAGCCCTGGGTCTTGTGGATGGAAGGAGGAGGGTGTTCTACATTCCTTAATGCTGACTGGAAAGTCCTGGACTCAGTCCTGACTCCATTCACAAAGGAGCACGTACTGAGGAAGGCTGCTGGATGCAAAGAATTTTAAAAATCCAAAATGTAAGAGGAATGACAGGAAGAACTGAAGATGTTTAATTGGAATAAGAGGAGACTTTAGGGAGGCCATGGTTACATCTTCAACCTGAAGGGTTTTCCCATGGAGAAGGAGATGGACTTCTGTGAGTTCCAAGGGACAGAATTAAGACTGATAGGAAGAAGAGATTGGCTTAGCGTGAGGGAAAAGAATAATATTGCTACTATTTATCGAGACATGTACCTACATCATTTTACTTCATCTTTCCAACAATCCTGCAAATTAGGCATAAAAATCCCCATTTTACAGATGAGGAACCAAAGCTCAAACAAGGTTAGTGCTTTCCCACAGTTACACAGCAAGCAAAAGTAAGTGCCAGAGTGGGACTCAAACCCATGTCTGATGTTGCGGCTTGGTTAGTTCTCTACCTGTGGTTGACTGAAGTCAAGAAGGAGTAAAGCTCTTCCTCTTTCCATCACACTGTGCAGCCTGTTTGGAGCAGCTCAGGAGGCAGCTCCATCATATTTCAACTGCTGACAAGGGCTGGTCATTGCTGAAAAGAGTATTTAGGGAATTTTGGCTCTTGGAGGTAGTGGTGCTAGACTATGAGAGTGTAGGTTTCTTACATGCCTGAAGGTTTATTATTTGATTCCCTCTTGAGAATATCTGAATGATACTGGTGAGAGTATCTGATGTTGCCAAAGTTGGTTAATCCACCCAACTCCTATGAAATCATCAAGTTCTTATTCTTTCATATCATATCCAGGCTATCATGAGAGACTTTGCCAAAGGCCTTAACCACTAGGTCAAAATTTTGGAAAGTCAAAATCTGTTAATTCCAGTTCAGCATGTTGATAACATCCTATATGGGAAAGAGCATGGGGGTTGGAGTCAGATTGACTTAAATTGAAATTCTAATCAGACCAGCTGGTATATAATTTGAAAAAGTCACTTAACCTCTCTGGACTTTTTCTTCTCATTTTTAAATTGTGATAATACAAACTGCCTCCCTGATGGGCACACACATACTTTTACTGACTTTCTCCCACTTTTGAGACCGTTGGACTTGACCTGGCTTTTACCTGCTTTTACCAAGGCCTCCCATACCATAGTTCCATTTTTCTTATCTTTCACTTGAAGCCTGATCCCTGATCCCAAGTGGCCAACATAGAACTCAGAGAAGAGCTCGGATTCTCCAGGGCTTCAATAGCAGAGTTCCAGTTCCTGAAGAGAGAAAGAGTCATCATGTGAGAAGTCACCATTCATCCGGCACTGAACGTCTTTTCCCACATGACACCTTCTTGGCCCTCCTAGTAATGCCCCAACCCCACAGGGACATTTTGATTATCTCCTGCACTGAAATCAATTGGTACCTTCAGATGCTGCTCTTTCCTTAATTTCCCATTGTCCTGATTCAGATGGATGGAGACACAGCTGGGTACCACATGGATGAGTCAGGGCTCATCCTTGAAAGTAATGTTCACACATCCTAAATCAGATCCTTCTCCCTCCATCTCTTCCATCTTTAACCCAAACCCTCATTTCTCCAGTTCAAAGACTGTCTTCTCAATGAATCATAAACTTGACCCATTTTCAGTCAACAGAAAATTTATATCCATCTTCTTCCCCAAATCACAATTCACAACTCTTAATTCCAACTGTCTTCCAGACATGCTCCTTTCCCAGTGTTCCCAAACTTTGTGAATGGCACCACCATCCACTGAGAATTTGGCTTGCAAATTTAGGCATCACCCTTATTCCTTCCATTCTCTCCCCATATACAGCCAGTGCACCAAATCTGTTGGCTCTACCTCCAAAATATACCCCCAATTCATCAACTTTTCTCCGTCTCCACTACTATCTCTCTAGGCAAACCACCATCACCTCTTACCTGGAGTGTCTCAACAGCCTTTCTCCCTGTCTACTTCTATTCTTGCACCCTCATCTTTCATCCTCACCCAGCAGCCAGAGGCATATTTATGAAAATAAATGAGATCTTGCTGTTACCATGTTTAAGACCCTCTGAGGCCTTGCCATTGCACTTAGAACAAAATCCAAACTCCACATCAGGGCTGACGGGGCCAACAAGCCCCAGGAGACCTCTGTCTCTTGCTGGACCCCATCTTCCTTCTCTCTTTGGCTACACTCACCAAGCTCTGCCATGCGGGACTCCGTTTTGTCATCGGAAGGTGTCAAGCCTGTTCCCACCACTGTGTCTCTGCACATATTCCTTTTGCCTCTAAATGCTTTGCCACAGATCTCATTGTCCTTCTTGTTGTCAAGGTCTCAGCTCAAATACTACCTCCTCAGAGAGGCTTTCCCCAACCATCCAGTCGAATGTCACCCATGTCACTCTCCTGCACAGTCCTGTTGTTGTCTTCTTCGCAGCACTTCGTGGTACTTGGCCACTATTTCTTGAGATGACAACCCACCAGGTTGTAATCTTCCCAAGGGCAGTGTTTCATGTGTCTTGTTCACTGAACTATCCCCAGTGCTGAAGACAGCACAGACTTGGCACCTGGTAAATATTTGTGGAATGACTGAATTGTGTCTTGTGTCTCTCGTGTCTTGTTAACAACTAACACAGCAGTACAACTCCAAGGTATTGATCCTTGGATTCATGTTTCCCAACTCATAAGATATATATCCCTTCTTCTTCCCTACTGGTCACCTAGCCATCTGGAGAATTAAACTAAGGAGTCTTAGGAACCTTCCAGAAGCCACTGACTTCAGAGATGAACAGCTTCTGCCCAAGATGATGTAACATGGTTAACTTTCTGATTCTTGTTGCCTTTTTCTCTCCTTTTATTCCTCTAACATACTAATATTGTCTCCCTTATCTTTATTCTATTATTTCTGATTCCCTCTGGTCTTCTTCTATCACTTAAGGAAAAACAAAACTCTATGATATATTTTTCCCTGACCATAGTTACTGCTCTGAATTTAACCGATTGATGGTTCTATCACCCCCTCCTGACCCTGCAGACAAAATTTAATAGCTAGCCAAAGGGGACTTCATATTATAGCAAATAATTTTAGTTGCACCTATATAAATACTACAGGACCAGTAGGACAATTTGTGACTAGGGGGAAAATCAAGCCACCTGGCTTTCTAAGACAGACAAGCTGGATTCCAGACATGTTTTCATTGACTGAATTTCATAATCTAGGTCCCTGGTTTTGAGACTTGTTACA
This sequence comes from Choloepus didactylus, assembly GCF_015220235.1. Classification (NCBI taxonomy): domain Eukaryota; kingdom Metazoa; phylum Chordata; class Mammalia; order Pilosa; family Megalonychidae; genus Choloepus; species Choloepus didactylus. The sequence continues at coordinate 13,010,104 of NC_051324.1, forward strand.
AAGACTAGAAGAAGTTATTTTTTAGTCATTTGTTTTTGATTCTGCCTTGTTACTATTGGCCTGTGTATCCTGTTTGGAGTCCTAAAGGCTACTGTACAGCCATTGTCATGTCAGGTGGTTCAACAACTTATTTTGCAACAGAAAGAGAAAGAAGGATTAACCACGGTTCAACTAAGACTATGTCCAGTGGACACACCTCTGATCCTAATCAGTAGAATCTCAGCAATGGTGAAGATCTGGTTATCATGAATAATGTCCAATGGCCCAACTTCATCTGCCGTTGGCTGAACAGGGAGACTGAAGAAGACAGAAAGAAAGAAAAAAAAGTGTCTCCTGACACCAAAGAACTGGTCTGACCCTCATAGCTAGACCTCAGATTTATTACAAACTGAGCTGATAACTCATTTTATCAGCTTATAACTTATAGCTAATCTATACTGTTTTCCATTGGGCAAACACAATCTCACAGAAAATCCACTTTGGACAAGGTTGCTGTGTAACCCACACAATATCAAACATCTACCTTTTGGTACCACTTCTTCAGCAATTCCAGCTTTATCCTCACTTTAGTCTGCCCTCCCTATAGATAAGACTTGTTGAGATTCCCAGTCATAGGGTTGCACCTGCTTTCTGACAATACCCAATCTACAGCAAATCTCTGCTTCCATAGACCTGCCCCACAAATTACACAACCAAGATCCAAATAACATGATATGTTCTTTCTAACACCCTCCTAATGAGATACCCCACTGGCTCCCCGTGTATAAGTTATCTCTCACTGCAAGATTAATAAACCCAACTGCAAGTGTGTTCCTGCTGGTTTTTGACCCTAAAACTCAAACACTTCTCAGTGACTCCAAGTCAAAACCCATTGTCCTCCCCATCCTGAATGTGATACTCCCTCCTAACCTCTTTTCCCCCAGTCTTTGAAACCCAAATCCCACTTGCCTTCTGCCCACCCCCAAATCATCCCGTCCTTGGGAAAACTCTGAGACCTGCCCCATCTGGCATGACTGCTGGTCCCCTGGGGGTGGGGTGAACTCTGGGCTGCTCACACTGGGGATTATTTCCAGCTTCCCTGGACCACACACAGTGTATCGGGAGCCCATGAAGAGTGGGGTCAGTGGGGGCGGCTTGAGTATTCGCACAAACTGGAACTTCTTTTCTTCATCATCTATGGCCAGAGGGAAATGCGGAGCAATGATTAAATGGTAGGGGGGGGGGTTGCCTAGCAGCGCAGCGATTCCGCCCTATGGAGTCTGGTCTGAATGAGGTGAAATGTGTTTCGGTGTATTTGTGTGGGTGGAGGGGGCTGTACCATCCCTGCATCCCTGTCCCCCTGTTCACTGATATTCAGAGAGCCCCCCACTGGGCCCTAGCTTTATGCAGGGTCTGGCTGCACAGAATAGGGTGGGAACAGGGTCCTTGGTAGAGAAGAAGAGAGAATGGGGGAAAAGGCTAGAATTCAGAGCATGGAGGCCTCTCATCATTTGACTCTTGGAACAAGGCTGCCAAAGGTCATCCAGAAATCAGCAATGGAGGTGTGAACTCAATCTGGGGAGATCTTGGAGAACCAGGAGACCAGTCCATGGCTGAGCAGTGGGAAGACTCTATCCTCATCAAGTACCCACTAATACGAGGCCAATCCCTATTCCTAATTCAGGAACCATCTAGGGGGCTCTCTGGCTGCACCTCATGTTTGCCATCAGCCCACCCTGGCCTGGCCCTTCTGGCTCTCAGCATCACCTTCTGAATGGTGCAGTCACTGGGGATCAGGTAGAGGTGGAAGGAGACTTCCTCAGGATGGGGGTGATGGTAGAGCAACACGGTGGAGGTGATGGGTATGCGCAGGGCAGCGTGGATCACTCTCAGGAGAACTCCCATGGGGGAGAAGCTGAGGCTTTCCAGGATGATGTAAGAGGGCTCCACCCTAGCTGGCTTCTCCAGGAGCATCCCCTCTTCTTTAAAGTGGGCCACTTGGAACAGAGAGTTGTCCACATGGCCTCCTGTCAAATAATGGATTCAAGAGTCATGGATTGAGTGCCCTCACTGGGTCAGGCTCTGGCTGGAGCAGTAGGATCCCAGGGTTTAGGCTCAGCAGCATTCCTGGGAGAACTTACTATGGGGTACAGGGCACTCCTGGGCTCAGGGCCTTTGGAGGCTGCAAGAGATACTGTCTGTAGGGTGGAAGCACCACAAGAGCCCCCTTGGGCCTGGCCATACACATCTAGGTTCCTACACAGGCCCAGACCCTGGCCCTGGGGCCGGGACAGATGCTGAATCTGTGGTTCCCTGTGCTGTCCTGGACTCCGTAACAGCGAGGGGCTGCTGAGTGCTCCTGGCAGGTCTGATTTCAGGAAGATAGAGAACAAGGGGGTAGGGACAGTGGGAAAATGGAGTGACCAAGGGAACTGTGCATGTATCAAGTATTTGGCACCTGCGATTCAAACCCTTCTTTTGGGGAAGAACCCCTCCTCCCCCCCATTGTGTGGGTCTTGGCAGGGCACAGGTCGGGGCTCCCACTCAGGAGAGTGCTACTCCCTGACTAAATGGACACCCCTCAGCAGGACCTCTGGAGAGGGTGAAGCAAGGATGTAAAACCAGAGATTACTTTGGCAGCAGCAGTGGGATCAAGAGTCCAGCAGCCACCATGGCAAGGAGGGTCCTGCCATGGACCTGGGCGTGGAACCCAGTGGCTATGTCTGCAGCAGAGGCCTCTCCAGACTTTTCTTGGTGTGACCTTGGCATGTCCTTAGCTTTTCAGCCTCCTTTGGTCACTGCCTTGATTTTTTTTTTCCCAGTCTGGTTACCTAACCTTTTGTTAAGTCTATGAGCTACTCAACAAGTCTTCCAGTATATTCCTTTCTGCCTACATCAGCCAGAAATGGTTTCTTTGTTTACAGCCAAGAACTCTGGCCAATGCACCAGGTGGGGACTTTGAAGCCACAAGAGACAGCTTTAGGAGCAAAGGATGGTAGTTGGAGACATAATGGACTCGAGGTAGGGGTTGTGGCTCCATCCCACAGCACAGATGGTTTCTGGACATCACAGAGGGGTCCAGCAAGTCGGACAAAGCCTTTAGTCTGTGTAGGCATTGGTCAGAACATTGCAGAGTGATGTTGATCCCAGAAGGGACAATGGAGTCCATGACTTAAGTTTTCCTGTTTACTAACTGCTATTACCATATGAAAAATAATGTAACAGTGGTGCACATGGTCTGAAACAAGGAGAAAGAATTCACGTATGAGCTCACTAATCAAACACTGCAACTACTACCTCTTCACCTTTTCCATTATAGCCTTTCTTTGCAGGAACACATTTTCATGTTTCCATTGCAGTGCATGTAGTTTTGTGTCCTGCTTTTTCTTTGTCAGCTTAAATTGCCACAAGCATCTGTTACCTTCCTAATGACTGCATATGATTTCTGCTACTGGACACATTATCCTATAATGAATCGTTTGCCTCTTGTTTCAGCCTCTTGTTCCAGCTGGTCACCACGATAAACAGCACTGCAATGCATATATTTCTGCAGAGAGTTTTGCTATTTCCCTTGGGTTATTGACTTGGAATTAGTAAGCACCAAGGGATGTAAAAAGTGCATGAAAGGACAAGAATATTCTTGTGACTTGCCATATTTTGCCAGTTTGCTTCTCAAAGAAGATAGTGCTGGTTTGGTTGAGCTTGTTAAGTGGACTGATCTCACCTCATCCTCCAGGGCAACAGAACTTCCTCATTTGTCAGATAGGGGAACTGAAATCCTGAAGGGGAAAGCAGTTTTCCCAAGATCACCAGCCAGCACCAGCACGGGCAAGAGATCCCTGCACTCTCATCACAGCTCCCAGCTCTGTGTCAAGCTAATTGTACCTGCATTCTGGAAGGTGCTGTGTGACTTCCTGCTGGGGTGACCAACTGTCCCAGTCTGCCTGGGACCGATTGGGTTCCCAGGATGCAGGGCTTTTGGGGCTAAAACCAGGACAGCCCCAGGCAAACCAAGATGAGCTGGTCACCCTATTTCTTGCACAGACTGTAGAAGAATCACTTTCTCCAAACCTGTTGTTTAATAGTATAATTGTGCTGGTAGATTGGAGAGAGAAAAGAAGCAACGGAGCAGACTCTAAACTGAAAGGGAAGAAGCTTGAGTGGTGACTGGGGCATGAACCACTGCCAGAAAGTCCAGGACCTTCTCCCTGGAGGTGCCTGTGGCTGGTCTCATTAGAAATGTTCAGAACAACCTGTCACAGGCTAGGAGTGTCTCTGCAGCAGGGGCTGAGGCTGAGGATCTAGCATCCCTTTATTAAACAAAGTTTATTGAGCTCTGCGGACTGGGCAGTGCGGCCACTGCAATTGTGAAGCCCACGGCCAAGCAGGGAAGACTGAGAGCCAACTAAACAGTGACCAAAAGCCTAACAAGCTCTCTGATGGGGAGGCCTGTGGTAGCTCCTGCCCCCCTAACCCAGCAGCCTGGGGGCTCTTCTCCTGCAGACCCTGCTCTTGGGCCTGTGGTCTGACACCGCAGCTCTGCCCTCCCTGCCCAGTATCCTTGGCACCTTCCAGGCTCAAGTGACCTGTCGAGGAGTAAAGTCACTTTCCCACCCAAAGCAGGACCCAGGATCCACACCACGTGAAGGTGGGGGTGCTGGAGGGCAATACAGCAGCGTGGTTAATGACAGAGGCTGCCAGTGTGAGTTCAGCTCCTGGGAAAGCACTTACAGCTACAAGACCATGCCCACCTGTAACATAAAGCACCTGGAGCGGCATGGGTTACCTGCTACTGTTAGGGATAAAATGCAGCTTGACCAAGGCCATCAGGACCTGGCCATTGGGTTCTTTCTGTTCCTTCCTTAGGCAACCCTCAGTGTCTGGGCAAATCTTTTAAAGACATATTTTGCTGAATCTGAGGAGTTTCAGGCCTCTCTGTTGAACAATTCAGAAGGTGTTGGTTCCAGAGAATAGACAGTTTTGAGGCGTGTGGGCTATCTCTGTGGTTTCTGACACTGTGGTCCTAGTTGGCTTCTGGGGCAAGAGGGATGGGGTGGACAGCACTGAAGAATGAGCCCTTGGAGGTGGTCATATAAAGACTCTTGTTCCTGGTGGGGAGAACAGAGAGGAGGTTCCAGAAAAAAGTGCACCAACCCACTTTCCTGGAGGGAGGACTTGTTGAGAGCAGGGACCTGTGTGAGCTGAAGGAGGTGGGCAGTGAGGGGGGAAGGAGCCAGAAGGGCAGGTCCAGCTTCTTGGGCATGCTGCCTGTGCAGTTACATGGAGGCCCCATGCTCATAAATTGCTCCATCCTTGGGATTTAATGCTTTGCTATTGCCATCTTGAAAGCTTTAATATTTTTGAACAGGGGATCCCACATTTTCTTCTTTGCACTGGGCCCCACAGATGATGTAGCTGGTCCTGCAGGAAGGTGAGCTCTGCTGGACCCTGGGGTGAAGCTAAGATGCTGAAAGCTCTATGTTCTGTCTAGTAGGAGAAGATCTACCATGGAAAATTAAAACTTGATGGAGAACTTAAGCTGTGATGGTGAAGAACCAGCTAGGGCCCAAGACCTAAGTTAGGGAGTGAGGTCTTGGTTTCCAGGACAATCAACAGCTACAGCCCAGAGGACAGACAGCAGGAATTCCAGGAAGGGGCCCTGCTCAATCCCAGGGCTTGGTTTTCTGGGCCATGCACAGGCACCATGAGCTAAAAGCAGCCTTTGTACATTTTGCCTCTTGCTCTGTGTGCAGAATCTAAAGGGACACAGGGCGAGGCACAGAATGTGCTAGGGAGGCTGGTGGGACATGGGCTTCGGCAGGCCTGGGCTGGGGGGTGGGTTGGAATCCCAGCTCTGGAGATGGGTCTTCATCTTTCTGAGCTTCAATTTCCTCATTGTCACACTGCAGGGAAACAGCAGGACCTAACTCGTGGGGTCATTATGAATGCTGAGAGGATACCGCCTTGCACGGTGCTTGGCATGGAGTGCTCAGTAAATATTCACAAATGCCATTGGCCATGTCCCAGGCACCTTCACAGGAAAGTGCCACCTACTTGGTGGTTCACCCCTGTCCATATAGGGCCTTCAGTCTGACTGGCTCGGGCTGGACTCCTGTGGCCCCTTTCTTGGGCACATCCCTTTCCCAGGCCCACCAGATGGCTGTACAAGGCTGACCAGGGTATGGCTGGGGTCTTCCCCAGTGGGAGGTGCTGCTAGCCCACCTGTGAGAGGGGGTGTGGGAGGAGGCCTGGGAGCAGGAGCCAAAGGCAGACCTAGTCTTCTGGGCCTGTTGGTGCCTCGTAGCACGAGGTTTTTTTCCTGGCACACCCGACATACAGTAGGAATGGCAGTGCAGCCCTGAGCACCCCAGGCCATAGGCAGACAAAGACTCTGGATGCAGGCAGAGTGACAGCAGAGTTGGACCCACTGACTCCTTTGGCCAAGCCCCTCTTTCCCTGGGCCAAGGTCTTGCTTTGCGAAGGGGCAGAATGGGTTGCAGTGGTGGCTATAGCCATTACTCTGTAGATGACCAGGTGGGGAAAAATAACTTCTCCCAGCTTGTTGTCTGCTCCATTGCCCCAACTTCTTCTCATGTGAATGGGCCTCTGCAGCTCCCAGGACTCATCTTGCACCTCCCTCCTTCAACCCCTGCTTTATTCTGGAATCTTCCCTAGTGAATGCTTGCATGATCCCATCTGTCAGACCAGGTACCCCAGGATGCTCGAGGCTCCTAAATCTTTCCCCACTGCCTCCACCTCTGCTAGGATCCTACAGCTTTCCCCTTGGTTATGGCCTCCATTTCCCCTGTCCCCCAGGCTCTCTGCCTGAGAGCTTGAATTGTGTGCAGCTTGAATTATCTCCTGAGCTTCTGTAACCTCAATAAATGAGCCTTTCCTGGTCCTGGGTGCTGGGCAAGTCCTTGCTTTTTATCTTTCTCATTCCATTTTTTTCTTTCTCCTGGTGTGTAAATTATTCTTCTTAACATTTATTCTTTGATCGATTCCCTTAATATTTTTAATGTACACACTTAAAGTCTAAAGTTAGTCAGTACTTTTACCTAGAGGAGATATTAAATATATTTAACTATTGGGACAACAGTATAAATTAATATGTAAATCAATATATAAATAAAAAATATCCTGTTATTATCTAATTAAACTGTACCTATTATGAAAGTGCTTACAACTAATTTAAATGGTAACATATATTGTTTATCAAATCATTCATCAATGAAATGAAACCCTTGCCTGAGTCATGATTTGACATGGAGAATTGCACTGGATTATTTTGAAGACTTCCCCGATAAATTGATAGACATTAGGTCCCTGGCACCTAACATTGGCTGGATTTGCACCTGATGTCATTTGGCCAGATCCAGAGAGCCTGCGCCACAGTCCCTGTCATCAACACTGCTCTGGAGATCTCTGTCCTCCTGCCTGGTGGGCTCTGATCTTCCTACTTCCCCCTGGGCCAGCCTGGAGCAACGCTGTCTCAGCCACCCCGTCCCAGCCTGCAACACACCACATCCTGTTATCCGCCTCTATGGCCAACACTGGATGACATTGTTATGTAATTTGTGGTCTCAATAAGTAGGAAGGCTTTCAGAAGCATTTCAGTATTTTAACAGCCTGGAGCATGACTGAATGTCAGCCCTGCCTTCACTATCCTGAGCTGTACAAATACCTTAGAATTTTGGACATTCTTATTTTCTGTTATTGTTCATATGCTAGTTCTTTCTCTCTCTCTCTTTACTCCCCACACAACACACATTATTATTGTTGCCTTATCAAGTCAATGTTTTGTTAGGTTTACCCACACATGTATCAGTGTCTTTGCTAATCACATCATCTTGTACCTGAGAACTTCCGTATCATTTTCCTTTTGTCTAAAGTGTATACTCTAGAATTTCCTTCAGGAAGGATTTGGAAAACTTTTGGTTTTAGTTAGTTTTAAAATGTCTATTTTACCTCCTTAAATCGTATTTCTTTGAGTTTACAATTCTTGGTTGAGATTTATTTCATCCATACATTGAAGATACCATTCCATTGTCTTCTGCCATCCATTGCTCCTCTTCAAAAGTCAGTCATCAGCCTAATTGCAGTACCTTTCTAGGTAATCTACCTTTCTGGCTGCTGTCAAGATCTTGCTTTAGACTTGGTATTCTGTAATTTAACTATAATGGGTCTAGTGCAGATTTTTGTTTTCTCTCCTGGTTTGGATTATCAGGATGTCTGATTCTGAGAAGTTATCTCTTTCAGCAATTTTGGAAATTTCTTGGCCATTATCTTTTCCAGTATTACATCTTCTCCATCCTCCCTAACATATCCTTCTTCAGTCAGTTAGATGACTGTTAGGTTTTCTCACACTATCCTCCATGTCACTCTATCTTTTTTTCATATTTTCTGTCAATTTTATTTGTTTCCAAATTTGCTTTATCATTTTTAATGGTTTCTGGCTTCTTGCTTATATTTTAAAGACTATATATATATAGATAAGCATATGAAACATACTTATTTTATGTTCTTGTTTTATAATTCCAATGTCTACAGTTGTTATAGGAGTCATCCTGGTGTCCTTAGTTGCTGCTGGCTCTCACTTATGGTGACTTGTTTAGTGTTTGTGAGATTTTTGACAGTGAGTCTGTGTTTTAGAACTTAAGCTGTGGGAAGTCTTTGGAGGCAACAGAGGTCTGGATAACTACAACCCTTTAAAACCATGTCTCCAATTGGGAAGTCCCTCTTTTATGGCTCCAATTCTCAACTGGACTCTGGCGACACTGTTTCTTCTTGCTTGTAGTAATAGTAATGGCTTCCCATTGTTGCTAGTCCCTGGGTACTCTAACCATCCTTGGTGGTTCACTTAGCCTTACTTTGCAAATGGTCCTGTCTTAGAAAAGTCTCCCTAAATATCTCATCTGTTTCATGCAGGGACCTTGACTGATACAATCTTATGTAAATAGAACTTAATAAATGTTAGTTATTATTGTTACTGAGGAGATAACTTTCTCTTTAGGGAGCAAGTAAGCTCAAGTGAAATTAATTTGAGGCTGGGAGACAAATGCTTCAAAAAGATATGTTTAGAGTACTGTGGAAAGAGGGAAAACCTGTTTCTACTTCCATAACCTTCTCTCAGTCTTTCAATGAAGCCACAAAGCTCCTCCCCTAGGACACTGTTATTCTATAGCCCTTTCAGGCCCACTATTGCTTCCACCTACCCCCTCACCCTTCTCCCTCTTGCTTACCTTCCAGCGCCACGAAGTGAGGGAGGTGCACAGCTGCCACAGCTCCTGGCTCAGCCTTGATGTCAAACAAAGCTCCTGCAACCATCCAGCTGTGCTGTGGGTCTGTCCCATTCAGCAACTGCTTCCACACACAGAACTCAATCTCAAGGGTCACTGCCCATCGCACCACAAAGCAGAGACCCATGTTGGGCCAGTGGTAGGAGCTGGCCACAGGGAAGTGCACTCTGGGAAGAACAGGGAGAGGCAGACACTAAGTCTACACAGACTCACTGAACTTCTGTGCTAGACCCTGCACTGGGCACTGCAGATACAGTAGAGGGGCTACAAGCCCAGACTTTGCAGTCAGACAGACGTGGGTTTGAGTCCTGGCTCCTCAACTTTCTAACTGCGGATCCCTGAGCAAGTCATTTAACCTCAGGAAGTCAGTTTCCTCATCTGTAAATGGGGATCATGATAGCACTCATCCCATTGGACTGTGAGTTATAAGTGAAGGAATGCATGCTGACAGTTTCTTACTATATGTTGGGGAGTGGTCAGTTGTTTCTATTATGATGATGATATTGATGAAATAGGCAAACATTTTTTCTTTTTAATTAAGGGGCCATTTACTACTAAGTAAAACAGGCTATAAACCAATATCAGTGATAATCCTTTGGACCTGAAAGTATACTTTACAGAGATTGTAAGTGACTTCCAATTTCTCCATCAGGAAAATCAAGTCTCTCCAGATCTTCCAATCTGGTAAATGGTGGGGAACCTGTACGCCGGCTTCTGTGGATCTAAGCTGAGAGTGACATTATCTCTCAGCTGAGACAATGTCTGCGACAGTGTTTGGTGAATGGTAACATGTCATATAAATACCCAGAACCATGATTATGATTATAGTCATTTATTAATTATCGTTAGTATGGTACTTAGCCCATAGCACTAATAAAGGAGGAGCATATGAATTTTAAATGAGATGCAGATGAGGTTTAAGGACATAGCAAATCAAATACAATGAATGGACCTTGTTTGGATCCTGAATAGAACAAACAAACTGCTAGAAGATAAATGAGCAAATGTGAATATGGACTGGGTATTAGATGATGTGAAGGACTTCAATTTTGTTAGATGTAATAATGCCATAGTGGATATGAAAGATAACATCTTTATTTTTATTTTTTCAAATGCATAACGGAATATTTGAAGACAATTTTTTTTTATCTGGATGTCTTGGCTATAAAATAGTACAACAACAAATGAGGGGGCGGATGAATAGTTGAAACCAGTTTGGCAAAATGGTTGGCAAAGCTGGATAAGGGGTAAATGGAAGTTTCCTGTACTCTATTTTGTGTATGTTTGGAAATATTCATAGCAGAACAATTTTTTTTTTTACTTGTTAAAAGCAGTAGCTCAGCTCTGACCCTGCCTGCTTGCTTGGCAAGGGGTGGGGGCATTGGAGGAGAGTGAAGTGCTGACTACGGGGCCCAGCGTGGGGAAAGTGGGGTAGAGGAGGCCAGCTTGGGGAGCAGGCAGAGCCCCCTCACTCACCGGTACAGGCTCTTCCCCTTGTCAACCACTTGGGTGGCCATGGGCCCTGTGGGGCCCCAGAAGTCATATTCAATTGCCGGTGACTCCGTGCACACGTCCTCAGGAAGGGTGGAACCAGGCACCCAGTGGGGCTCCACCTGTGCTACTTGTGGGGACTGTCCCTCTGGAACAGGTGAGGCAGTGGTCACTCTGGGTTCTCCTGCCTGGTCTCCCCCAGCCCCCCTGCAGTTGGACAGAGGGGTCCTTCCAAGGCTGGGGCCTGCCTGAACCATGGCAGGGAGCAAATCTGCAGCCTCTTTCCTGTGCCTGGGGCCCACCTCCAACTGCCCCCGGCCCCAGCCTCTGCCCACCTCCCCTTCCCATGGGTCCAGAAGCATTGCTCTACCCAGGTGAGCAGGTTGAGAGAGGAATGTGGTTCAAAAGATGGATGGGCAGGGATGGAAAGGTGATTTGCAGGCCTCGGCAGATAAGAACAGGCCTTGGGTGACTGGGCCCTGGTTCAGAGTCTGATCCATGCCACAGCCATTCTGGGGAGGGGCAGCGCCAGCCTCTGAGACTTGGAGAGAGGGAAGCAGAAGCCCCACCAGGTTCAGGAGCAGAAGCTCCCACGTGGGGTGGGACCCAGCTATCTCGTCTTCATGCCAGAGGCAGGGGGATGGAGGGGATGACCTTCCATAGCTGCCCCCTCCCACTCATCCCTCTCCAGTCGTGACGCTGCCAGCCTGGCCTCTTCAAACTACCTGATTCTGATCTCTGCCGCTTGAGTGAGGACTTGCTACGATCCATCTGGCTCCCATCTGAGTCCTCATTAGGAATTGCCACATTTTGCTTCCTAGAAACAGAGTTGTTCCTTGCCCCTGAGAACTCGGAGGGGCTGAGGCTGTCTACATGAGATCCCCACCTCAAAATTCACTCATTTGAATGTGAGCCCATGATCCCCCCCATGCCAGCCTCTCCTTAGTCTCTGACTCGGTGACGATTCTCCATTCACCCAGCCAGGCCAGGGACACCATCCTTGGCTCCTCCCTCTCCCACCCTGAGAGCTGATCCACCATCTTGGTGCTACCTCAAAATAGCCCTCCTTTTATCTTCTTCTCTCCCCCACCATGGCCTCTACCCTGGTCCCAAGCCTAGTCATCAGAGATCCGGGCCTGGACCACTGCCTGCTCCTTCAAAAAGTTTCTCTGCTTCTATTCTTGTCTCTCTCCAGTCCATTTTCTACACAGCAACTGATTTTAAAATCTGAATCTGGCATGTGGCTTCATTTAAAAGCACCCCCATTGCTTTTAAGGTTAAAACTGAAAGTTCTTAACGTGGTCCAAAAGGCCTTGCCTTGCCCCATCCACCCTCCAGCCCCACCTGTGTCTCCCTCCTCCTGCTAACTGACCCCTAGACCGGGGGTTCTCAAACTTGGTGTGCTTAAAAATCACCTGGAGGGCTGGCAAAAACAGATTCCTGGGCCCCACTCCTAGGGATTCTGGTTCAGCAAGTCGGGGAGGGGCCTGGGAAGTTGCATTTCTAATGCACTCCCAGGTGATGGGGTGATGCTGACAGTGCCGGTCCATGGACCACACTTTGAGCAGCACAGCTCCAGACCCCTGGCCTCCTCCCAGTTTCTCAAAGGAGCTAAGCTCTTTCCTCCATCAGAACTTCTCCCTCTGCCTGGACTTGAACCTCTCTTGGCCCAGCTAATGCCTTCCACCTGTCTGAGCTCAGCTCAGCTTCTTGGCAGGGTCAGTGGGTTTGTCAATGAACTCACTGGCCCCAGGTGTAACTATACAGGCTCCTGGGATAACTCGTTTGTGCCTATCTTCCCACTGGCCCAAGCTCCTGGAGGCTGGGCCTGTGTCTGCCTGGTTCACGCTGTATCCTCAGAGCCCTCTGCAGTGCCTGGCACACAGTGGGTCTGTGGGGAATGTTTGCTCAATGAATGAATGAATCCTCCTAGGCCTAGGAGCCCTTTCCCTTCCATTTTAGGTGAGACACAGAAACTAGGAACTTGGGGACAGGCAGTGAGATGTACTTAGTCACAGGCTGAAATGGGCCTAACTGGGGAGGTATGGGGATCCTAGGGGGATCTGCAGGGAGGGGGTGGGGGATCGACTTTCCTGCCCCTGGGCTCCACCTTCAAGCTTGGGGTGGGGTGTCTGTGTGTGTGTGTGTGGTGTATGCACATGAGGTGTATGTATGGTGTGTGCACATGAGGCGTGTGCATGGTGTGCATGATGTGTGCATGGTGTGTGTGTGATGTGTGTACATGTGTGATGTGTGTGTGCACCTATGGTGTGTGCACATGGGGTGTGTATGTGGTGTGTGGTGTATGCATGTGAGGTGTATATGTGGTGTGTGCACTTGAGTTGTGTGCATGGTGTGTGTGGTTAGTATGGTGTGTGCACATGTGATATCTGTGTGCAACTGTGGTGTGTGCATGTGGGGTGTGTGTGTGTGGTGTGTGCATGGTGTGTGTGGTGTGTGCACAAGGGGTGTGTGCGGGCATGTGATGTGTGGTGCTTGATGCTGTGTGTGGTGTATGTGGTGTGTGTACATGTGATGTGTGTGTGCACATGGAGTGTGTGTATGTGGTATATGTGGTGTGTGCACATGGGGTGCGTGTGTGATATTTGCTGCCTGTGGGGTGTGTGCGTGGGGTGTGCCATGATGGTGGTTTTTTTCCCAAGACACTCTCTGTGTCTTTTTCTCTTCTTTGTGGCCACTTCTTTCCATTTTCCAAACCATCCCTGTTCTTCATTGAACAAACATGTACCTGCACCCACCCGATCAAGCTTCGCAGGCACAGAGGATTCATTCATTCATTCACTCACTCACTGCATTGGTTCACCTCCTTATTCATCTCATTGGAAGGGTTAAGCAGAGGAATGACATGACTGTATTTGCACTAAACAAACATAAAAGCAAATCCCACTCTGGCTGCTATGCTCCCTTCAGGAAGCTTGGTCTCTCCCTGGCTCTGTCTCTCCCCCACCCCTAGTCTCTTCCCCAACCTCCTGGGTCTGGACCAGCCTGGGTCAGCTGGAGGGAGTTCAGGTCCAGCCCTTACCATCTGCTGAGGACACACAGCTGAGGCTTCTCTTCCTTCAGGGCCCTTAGCTCCCGGCTCACCTCCTCATTCCGAGGGATCTGGCCCAGTCTGCAAGCACAAGGAAGCCTCGTTCCCCCAGGACCCCTCAACAATCCCGAGGTCCTCAGGGCCTGAGACCCTGGAAACCAGGCTCTGAGAGGGAGACTGGGGTGAGGATGTTCACTGGGGAGTGTTCTGGGGTCATCATCAGTGGGAGGGAAGGGAGGGAAGCTGGGCTGGGCTGAGGGAGGTCTTGACCCACTTTCTTGGGGTCCTGAAGCTTTCGGGGATGACCCTTCAGAGCTGTCCAGAGTTGGGATGAGGGGACTGGCCTCTATACCCCACCATGGATCAGTCTTTAGGTTCAGGACACTCCAGGGAGGGGATTCTCGGAGAAGATGGCTGTCTTGGGCAGAGGCCATCCCTGTATGGCTGCCAGCAGCCGGGGGGCTCTGTCCTCACTCCTGAAGGGGGATCTGGGTGGTGGAGCTCAGCACCGTTGCATACATTTTATTTAATTCCAACCCACGAGGTGGATATTGTGTTCCCATTGCACAGACGAAGAAGCCAAGTCTCGGAGAAGACACACAGCGTAAGTGGGTAGAGTCAACCCAGGCTGACTCTGCATTTCACCACCCCCTTTCCTTCCCCTGCCAATTGCACAGCACCCCTTTCCCCTTCTCCTGCTCCCTGCCCTGCCCTCCACTCAGGAGGGACCCACGGGCCTTACCACAGGTGGTTGAGGTTGCAGGTGGGGTGCCTCGGCCCCTGGCAGAGCCGCCCCAGGCCTGGGCCTCCCAGGCTGTTCTGCTGCAGGTCCAGCTCCACCAGGCTGGGGCTGGCACTGAGTGCAGAGGCCAGATCCTGGCAGCAGCTGGGTGTGAAGCCAGAGCCCCCCAGCCTGCAGGAGAGAAGCACACAGGCCCCTGTCATTGTCCCGAGGGCTCCCTCCTCTGGGTACCTGGGGCCCATCACCCATCCTGGTAGCTGTGGTCCTTTGGGGGTCCTGGGGTGATCATTAAGGAAGAGAATGACTTGCCTAGCTTTCGGGAACCTGGGCGACTTTAATTCTACATCTGCAGCCAAGGAGCCCCCCTTCTCCCTCCCGTGTGATTTACGTGGATCCTGCCCACTCACCATAGCAGCCTCGGATGAGTAATTTGCCTAGTGTTCCCCTCTATACTTGTGTCTAATTGTCAACCATATTGGCCTTTGTTAATCATAAATGCCCAGAGTCAGCTGGCTTGGGGTCTTATGGTGGGTTTCAATATTCTGGGCATTTATAGTACGGGAGGGAAAAATAAAGTGAGCTCTCATTATAAGAACAAGGGTTGAGGGAGTGGATGGTGGCTTCAGACAGAATTGAGGGCCCATCCTCAGCTCCACACTTAGGTATTAGGGTCTGGGATATGTGATGTCCCCGGACAAAGCTACAGGTTTCTGGCCTGCATTGCCTCCTCCAGGGACTAACCCCACATCTCCCATGGGTGAACTGCAGGTTTGAGGAAACCATGGCAGGGGCCAGCTGGGCAGGCCTGAGCTCTGTGAGGTCTCGGGCAGTGTGGGTCCTCACCTTTCAGGGGCCAAGTATCATAGGGAGCCAGGGGGACAGCTCATCCCAGAGGAGAAGTGAGGGGGGAGGGGTGGGCCACGTACAGGGATCTCCTGCTAAAGACCCCTTGCCCTAATGTGTGACACCCCTGGGCCCCCAGCCCCAGTTCTGCAGTATTGTGGTCACAGAGATACTTTGGGAAGGATCTGACATTAGGGGTTGGGGATGAGGCTTACTGTGGCCCAGCTGATCTTTATTGTATCTCTAGAAAAGTACAATCTCCTTAGAGGGCAAAATTAACAATGCACATACTCTCCACCTAGCACTCCTACTTTTCAGAATTTAGCCTACAGATAATTCCCTGTGTCTAAAGATGCACGTAGGAGGATGTAAACTGCCTCAGTTTACTATGGCAAAGACTGGAAGTAAACCAGATGCCCATCAGTAGGGGACTGATTAAATGAATAATGCTACCTCATGTGGTGAAATTCCATGCGGCCATTAAAAAGAAAGGAGCAGCTCATCATGTAGTGATGTGGGATCGTGTTCAAGATATATTTGTAAATGATAAAGCATGGGCAGGGCATTGTTTGCGGTATATTATCATTTATGTAAGATGAGGGCTGAGCGTACGCCATATGCTGTTTATCTGGAGATCCTCTGCCCTGCTTCTGCCACTTTGGCCCCCACAGCTGGGTCTGTTCAGCAACCAGCAGAAAGCTCAGGCCCGAACGCCTTCATCTGCAGACCAAGCTGACACTTGGCTAAGACAGGGGCCAGGGAAAGGAGAAACCAGACTTCGACCCCAGAGCTGGCTTCAACCCTGGGTGCTGCTCCTTCCTAGCAATGTGACTTTGGGACTCTCTGGGACTCAATTTGTCATCTGTAGATGTGGTGAGGATTCAATGTTAGAGAGTTCCTCGCTCCCAGGGATCACAGACCCCTGGTATTGGAAGGGGATCCCAGTCGGCAAGCCTTCTTGTCCCTCCTCCCATCTGCCTCCTTGCTCAGGATTACTGGATGGGGAAAGAGGCGATGGCCCAGTGAGGGCAGTGGTGTGGACTTGAGCAGAAGGGAGGGTGGAGTGTAAGGTCCAGAGAGTGAGCAAGGATCCCTCAGGGTGTGGGAAGAAACCAGGAGGAGACCCAGAGGGCAGCCTCTCTTCTGATGATACTATCCCAGTGAGCCCTCACTCCTCAGGCTCCAGCTTCCGTGACAGGAAGGTGGTGTCAGGGCTGGGTCTCCCACTCCCTGGGTTCCTGTGCATTCTCCCACTTCTACTTATGTGAAATTTGGGCAAGTCAGTTAACCTCCCTGAGCCTCAGTTCTTACCACTGGGACAATGGAGATAATTGTCCCTGCTTTGCCATTGTCACAGGCTGTTTTGAAGGGTCGAGAAGATAATGGATAGGGAGACACTTTGGAAATTGTGAAGTTCTATACCAATGTAAGGGAGTACATTTTAGCATCTTCCTATTAGCATCTGAAGTTTGAGGTAGGATTAGGATTTCTGAGTGTCATTCAAAAGCTTTTCCTACTACTGTGGAGGTTTTAGAAGTGGTTTTAGGAGAGAGTGTACCAGCCTCATGTGTATAAGAAGGCTACAACACAAGGCCGGCTTTGTCTCTTTATTCTGTCTGGTTTTCCTCCTGCCTCCCTAGCTGCTCCTTCTTGGTTTTCTCTGTTAGCTTTTCTTTGCTATGCCCTTCTCCATCTCCACTGCCAACTCTGTAGTCCAAGCTATCACATCTCTTTCAGAAACAACTGCAATTTTATTTAGTCCAACCTATCACAGGAACTATAACAGTGTTCGTACTGACTGGTTCCCCAGTTTCTACTTTAGAAATAGAAATTTGATCTCATCAGCCTTCTGCCCCAAATCCCATTGTGTTTGGGAAAAAAACCCAAATCCCAATATGGTCCATGAGGTCCCGCCTGTTCTGGCTCCTCTTGACCTCTGTAGCCCCATCTTGCTCTTTGCTCTCTATCCTCCAGCCACACTGGCCTGCTCTCAATTCCGTGAATGCCGCACCTCCCTCCAGCCACAGGGCCTTTGCACATGCTGTTCTGTCTCTCTCAGACTTTCTTCTCTCTTGCTTCACTTAGTTAACCCCTCCTTATTCAGATCTCCTTCAAGACTCGCTACGTCAAGGAAGTTTTCACCACTGATTCCCTTATCTGGGATTGTAATTACATGTTCATTAGCATGGTTCCTCAATTAATGTCAGTGGCTTGCAAACTCTATGGGGAAAGAACCCTGTCTGTGTTTCTTTATCAAAGAAGCTCTGGAACCTGGTACAGTACATGGCCAGACAGGGACTCATGGCCAGAGAGAGATTGAATGAATATTTGTTGAGTACAAAGAGAAAATCCCCATGCTTTGCTCAGCGTCCATCTTGGCTCTCCTGCCCATCCCTGCTTCAGAGCAGAACCCAGGCCCAACTCACCGCAGCGTCTCCAGGTGGCAATGAGGGCATCCGAGGGCCTCACAAAGAGCCTGCACTGCAGAGCGGCTCAGGGAGTTTCCACTCAGGTCCAGTTCCTGCAGGCTCCCAATGACCCCAAGAATGGAGAAGAGAATCTTTCATTGGGCATCTGTAATCAGGATCCTCATGAACCTGAGGGTGGGAGAGAGGGACAGGAGAGGTGAGACTTGTGTGCATGAGCCTGATGTGCAATGGGCAGTGCCATCTCCATGGTGGTGGACCAGCCTCCCTGACCTCCCCTGTACCCCCCCATTCCCTGATACTCTTTATTCTACCACAGCCCCTTGCCACACTGTTCTGAAATATTTGTTTTGTGTGTCTGTTTCTGCCTCTATCTGGGAGTTCCTTGAAGGCAGGGCAGACTTGTTCATGTTTTTTGTCCTTGGTGCCCAGCACAGGACTTGGCACAAGGAGGAACTTGGGGATTCGCACAGCCTCCTCCTTTCAGTGTGGGCACATCTGTCTGTCTTTGCACAGTCCTTATGGATTCTCAGTGCCCAAAAAGGGAAGGTGGAGAAGTGAGGTGGAACAGCTGTGAAGGTGGTTTGAGGATGACTTTCTGATGGGAAAATTGTACATGATCATTTGGGTTGGCTCATATGGGACCCTAGCCCCTTCCAAGGACAGCAAAGGAACAGAGGGTCTGCAGGGGGCAGCTGATCCCCTAAGGGGGAACATTTGAATCCCAAAGTGGCAGAGAATGATGGCTTCATTGGAGAGCACCTCGTATAGTTTCCACCCACTACTTTCTCACTTTTCACACACTTCTTCAGGGGTCTCATCTCCTTCTAGGGCTTCAATTACCCAAACTCCATACCAAGTTCCAAACTGGTATCTCTATTTTCTTGCCAGATATTTCCACCTCGATCCTCAGACCTAATAAGTCCTCAGACCTAGTAAGTACCAAAATGTCCCCAACTCAATTTATCTTTCCCCCAAGACTATGAAGCAACAGAGAGGTAAGGACAGAGGCTCTGGATTCAGCTGCCTGCAATGAATTCTACTTTCCTGTGCCTCACTCAGGCTCCTTAGCTGTAAAATGAGCTGTACCTACTACAAAATATACCAACTGCAGAGGGTTTTGTGAAGATTACAAGATATTACAGACTATCCCAAAAAGCTTAGTTCAAGTTTTTTTCAAAGTGTACAATCAATGGCTTTTAGTATATTTGCAGAGTTGTGCATTTGTGCCAGTTTGGATGTATTATGTCCCCCCCAAATGCCATGTTCTTTGATGCAATCTTATGGGAGTAGATGTATTAGTGTTGATTAGGTTGGAATCCTTTGAGTGTTTCCATGGAGATGTGACTCAATCAACTGTGGACAAGACCTTTGAATTATTTCCATGGAGATATGGACTTTGCCCATTCAGGGTGGGTCTTGATTTAATCACTGGAGTCCTATAAAAGAGCTCAGACAGGAGCTCAGTGCTGCAGCCAAGAGAGACATTTTGAAGATGGCCATTCAAAGTAGATTTTTGCTACTCCAGAGTTTGCCTGGGTGAAACTCAGAGAACACCCCCAGATGCCTAGAGAGAAATGTCCTGCGAGAAAGCCATTTTGAAACACAACCTGGGAGCAAAGAAAGAAGATGCCAGACATGTGCCTTCCCAGACAACAGAGGTGTTCCAGACGCCATTGGCCATTCTTCTGTGAAGGTAACCTATTATTGATACCTTAGCTTGGACACTTTTCTGGCCTTAAGACTGTAACTTGGTAACCAAATAAACCCTCTTTATAAAAGCCAATTCATTTCTGGTATTTTGCATAACGGCAGCATTAACAACCAGAACAGCATTCATCATCACAATCAATTTTAGAGCACTTTCATTATTCCAGAAAGAAAAACCCCATACATCTTAGCAGTCACTTCTCATTCCCTCTGTCTTTCTCTAGCCCTACATAACCAGTAATCTATTTCTGCCTCTATAGATTTTTTTATATTTACATTTTATATAAATGGAATCATACAATATGAAGAACTTTGTGTCTGGTTTCTTTCACTTAGTATAATACTTTTTGTTTAAATTATTATTATTTTAAATTTTAATTAGAGAAGCTGTAGGTTTACAGAAAAATCCTGTATCAAATACAGTGTTCCCATATACCCCCATTGTTGACACTTTCATTAGTGTGGTACTTTTGCTACAATTGATGAAAGAATATTAAAATAGTACTATTAGGTGTATTTGTTTCCCATATACCACCCTATAATTAACACCTTGTATTATTATCATACATTTGTTACAGTTCATGAAAGAATATTGTCCATAACAGGGTTCACTGTGTTATACAATCGCATATTTTGCCATCTTTCACTCTAGTAACATACAAGACCCAAAGCTTCTCCTTTCAACCACATTCACATACATAACTCAATGCTATTTATTACACTTACAATAATGAGCTACCATCACCACCATCCATCTCCTAACTTTTACAATCAACCTAAATAGAAATTCTGTACAAATTAAGCAGAAGTTCCCCATTCTCTACCCCTGCTATATTCCTTGGTAACTAATTATAAGTAAACTCTGTGCATTTACTTATAATTAGTTCATATCAGTGAGATCATACATTATTTGTCCTTTTGTGTCTGGCTTATTTCACTCAGCATAATGTCCTGAAGGTTCATCCATGTTGTTGCATGTATCAGGACTGAATGATATTCCATCACATGTATACACCATATTTTGCTTATCCATTCTTCAGCTAATGGACACTTTGGTTGCTTCCATCTTTTGGCAATTGTGAATAATGCCACTATGAACAATGGTGTGCAAATATCTATTCAAGTCCCTGTTTTCAATTCTTCTGGGTATATACTTAGAAGCAGGATTGATGGGTCATATGGTAATTCTATATTTAGCTTCCCAAGGAACTGCCCAATTGTCTTCCATAGAGGCTGCACAATTTTACATCCCCACCAGCAATGAACAATGTTTATATTTTTTCACATCCTCTTCAACACTTGTAATTTTCTGTTTTTTAAATTGTAGCCATTCTAGTGGATGTGAAATGATATCTCAATTATTTTTGATTTGCGTTTCCCTAATATCTAGTGATTGAGCATCTTTTCATGTGCTTTGTGGCCATTTGAATATCCTTTTTGGAGAAATGTCTATTCAAGTCTTTTGTCCATTTTTAAATTGAGTTGTCTGACTTTTTGTGGTTGAGTTGTAGGCTTTCTTTATATATTCTGGCTATTAAACCTATTTCAGATATGTGGTTTCCAAATATTTTCTTCCATTGAGTACATTGCCTTTTCTACTTCCATGACAAAGTCCTTTGATGCACAAAAGTTTTTAATTTTGAGGAGGTCTGATTTCCCAATTTTTTCTTTCATTGTGCTTGCCTACCACAAGATCTTGAAGATACTTCCCAACATTTTCTTTTGGAATTTTATAGTCCTAGTTTTTATATTTAGGTCTTTGATCCATTTTGAGTTAATTTTTGAATAGGGTGTGAGACAGAGGTCTTTCATTCTTTTGCATACAGATATCCTGTTCTCCCAGCACCCTTTTAAAAGAGAATATTCTTTTCCAGTTGAGTGGATTTGGCAGCCTTGTCAAAAATCAATTGGCCATAGATGCTAAGGTCTATTTCTGAAATCTCAATTCAATTCCATTGGACAATATGTCTATCGTTTCACCAGTACCATGATGTTTTGACCACTGTAGCTTTGCAATATGCTTTAAAGTCAGGAAGTGTGAGTCCTCCCACTTCGTTCTTCTTTTTCAATATATTTTTGTCTATTGAGGGTCCCTTACCCTTCCAAATAAATTTGATAATTGGCTTTTTCATTTCTGAAAGTAGGCTGCTGGAATTTTGATTGGGATTGCATGGAATCTGTAAATGGATTTTGGTAGCATTGGCATCTTTATTTATTTATTTTTTACAACCTTTTTTATTATTCACCAGTATTTGTTACCACTTTTTAAAGCAGAACAGGATTTGGGCACCACATTTACATTCACAACCCCAGCTGAATGTTTTCACTGCTTTACAACAGCTTAGGCAGGCTTATAATTGTGCTACTCTACACAACAGTTTTCTTTGGAAAATAAGCCCTATGGATAGTTGCTTTTGTTGAATTGGTTGTGTCACATACTCATTTCTAGAGGCCTAGTACATGCAGAGTTGTTACCTACAGGGGATGGAAGTTTTAAAAAAGTAGATTCTTTAAGATGAAACTCAAGTCATTCTTCCAATCCATGAACATGGATTGTTTTTCCATTTATTCAGGTCTTCTTTGATTTGTTTTAGCAATGTTTCATAGTTTTCAGTGAACAAGTCCTTTACATCCTTGTAATAATCCTATTCCTGCATACTTGATTACTTGATTCTTTTAGTTGCTATTGTAAATGGCATCTTTTCTTGATTTCCTCCTCATTTTCTCATTACTAGTGTATAGAAACACTACTGATTTTTGCATGTTGATCTTGTATCCCACCACTTCACTGAACTCATTTACTAGCTCTAGTAGCTTAGTTGTAGATTTTTTGGACTATTATATATAGAATCATGTCACTGGCAAATAAAGTTTTACTTCTTTCTTTCCACTTTGGATGTCTTTTATTTCTTTTTCTTGCCTAACTGCTCTGACTAGAACTTCTAGCACAATGTTGAATAACAGTGGTGACAGTGGGCATCCTTGTCTTGTTTCAGATCTTAGAGGGAAGGTTTTAAGTCTTACACCATTGAGTATGATGTTAGCTGTGGATTTTTCACATATACCCTTTATCATGTTGAGGAAGTTTCCTTCTATTCCTATTTTTCTAAGTGTTTTTATTAAAAAAGGATGCTGGATTTTGTTAAATGACTATTCTGTATCAATTGAGATGACCATGTGTTTTCCCCCCCTTTGTTTTGTTAATATGGTGTATCACATTAATTGATTATCTTGTGTTGAACCACCTTTGCATTCTGGGGTAAAACCCTCTTGACCATGGGCTGTTGGATTCAATTTGCATGTTTTGTTGAGGATTTTTGCATCTATATTCATAATAAAAATTGACCTGTAATTTTTTTTCTTGTATTTCTATATGGCTTTGGTATTAGGGTGATATTGGCTTCATGGAATGAGTTAGGTAGTACTTGTTCCTCTTCAATTTTTTGGAAGAGTTTGAGCAGAATTGGCATTAATTCTTCTTGGAATGATTGGTAGAATTCACCTGTGAAGCCATCTGGTTCTGGGCTTTTCTTTTTTGGGAGGTTTTTGATGATTGATTCAATCTATTTTCTTGTAATTGGTCTGTTGAGGTCTTCTATTTTGTCTGGAGTTGGTGTAGGCTGTTCGTCTGTTTCTAGTGATTTGTCCATTTCATATAAGTTGTCTAATTTGTTGTCAAACAGCTATTCATAGTATCCTCTTATGATCCTTTTTACTCCTTTGGGGTCAGTAGTAACATACACCCCTCTCATTTCTGATTTTATTTATTTGCAGTGTCTCTCTTTTTTGTCAGTCTAGCTAAGTGCTTGTCAATTTTATTCATCTTCTCAAAGAACCAACCTTTGATTTTGTTATTCTCTCAATTTTTTAAATTCTCAATTTCATTTATTTCTGCTCTAATCTTTTTATTTCTTATTTCTGTCCCTTTGGGATTAGTTTGCTGTTCTTTTTCTAGTTCCTTTATGTGTTCAGTCAGGTCTCTGATTTTAGCTCTTTCTTCCTTTCTAATGTAAGCATTTAGGACTATAAATTTCCCTCTCAGCACTGCCTTTGTTGCATTCAATAACTTTTAATATATTGTGTTCTTGTTTTCAATAGTCTCATGATATTTACTGGTTTCCTTGCAATTTCTTCTTTGACCACTAATTGCTTAAGAGTATGTTGTCTAATTTCCATATATTTGTTAATTTTCCAGTTCTTTGCCTGTTATTAATTTCCGTCTTTATTCTATTATGGCCAGAGAAAGTGCTTTGTACAATTTTAATCTTTATAATTTTACTGAAATTTGTTTTGTTACCCAACATGGGCTGTTGGATTCAATTTGCATGTGTTTTGTCGAGGATATCCTGGAGAATGATCCATGCCCACTTAAGAAGAATGTATATCCTGCTGTTTTGGGGTCTAGTGTTCTATATATGTCTGTTAGGTCTAGTTAATTTATCATATTATTCAAGTGTTCTATTTCCTTATTGAATTTCTGTCTAGTTGTTCTATTTATTGAGAGTGGTATATTGAAGTCTCCTACTATCATTGTAGAGACATCTATTTCTCCCTTCAGTTTTGCCAGTGTTTGCCTCATGTATTTTGGGGCACCATGGTTAGGTACATAAATGTTTATGATTGTTATTTCTTCTTGGTGGATTGTCCCTTTTATTAATATATAGCATTCTTCTTTGTCCCTTAAAGGAGTTTTGCATTTAAAGTCTATCTCATCTGCTATTAGTATATCTACCTCAGATCTTTTTTTTGGTTACCATTTGCACAGAATAGCTTTTTCCAACCTTTCACTTTCAACCTATTTGTGTTCTTGGATCCAAGGTGAGTGTCTTGTAGGAACCATATACTAGGATCATGTTTTTTTTTTTTTTTTTTTTTTTAATCCATTCTGCCAATCTGCATCTTTTCATTGGGGAGTTTAATCCATTAATTCAATGTTATTATTATTATAATATTATTATTATTATTAGGTCTCTCTCTCTCTCTCTCTCTCTCTCTCTAACCATTTTAGTTACCCTTACTGATAATCTTCATTTCTTCACACTACTCTAAGCCACTCTCTCCTGTCTTTTCTTTTCAGCCTGCAGAACTCCCTTTAGCAATTCTTGTAGGGCAGGCTTCTTATTGATGAATCTCTCCGTATCTATCTGTGAATATTTTAAACTCCTCCTCATTTTTGAGGGAGATTTTTTCCAGATAAAGAATTTTTGGCTAGCAGTTTTTCTCTTTTAGTTCCTTAAAATATACTAAAAATACAAATGCCTTCTCTCCTCCATGATTTCTAATGAGAAATTAGCACTTAGTCTTATTGTGGAACCCATATAACTGATGAATCACTTTTCTCTTACTGCTTTCAGAATTCTTTCTTTATCTTTGGCATTTTACATTCTGATTAATATGTGTCTCAGAGTAGTTCTATTATGATTTATTCTGTTTGGAGTACACTGTGCTTCTTGGATGTGTATATTTATGTCTTTCATAAGAGATGGGAAATTTTTGGCCATTATTTCCTCAAATATTCTTTCTTTCCCTTTTCCCTTTTCTTCTCCTTCTGGGAAACCCATGACACATATGTTTGTGTGCTTTGTGTTCTCATTTAAATCCCTGAGACCTTGCTCAATTTTTTCCATTCTTTTCTCTATGTGTTCTTCTGTCTGTAAGATTTCGATTCTCCTGTCTTCTAATTTGCTGATTCTTTCTTCTGCCTGTTCAAATCTGTTGTTGTATGCCTCTAGTGTATTTTTAAATCTCTTCTATTGTGCATCTTACCCCTATAATTTCTGTTATGTTTCTTTTTATACTTTCAAATTCTTCTTTATTCTCACATATTGTCTTCTTAATATCTTTTACCTCTTTATGAATATTTTCCTTCATCTCCTTGAATTAATTTATGAGATATGTTTGAACATCTTTGATTAGTTGTTCCAAATTCTGCATCACCTCTGAAGTTTTAATTTGTTCCCTTGACTGGGCCATATTTTCTTGCTTCTTAATATGGCTTGTAATTTTTTTGCTGATGTCTAGGCATCTTATTATCTTGATGTGTTTATTCTGAAGGCCAGGTTCTCTCTCTGGTCTTGGGTTTTATTGTTGATTGGCTTTGTGTTCAGGTTCTTCTTTGATGTTTGGTTCAACTTATTCAAGATCTTTAGAATAACTGTGTTTAACTGATCAGATTTTTTCTGCTGTTCTTCATCTGTTTCTTGCCCTGTCTATGTGGTATACTATTTAAGATTACACTCTTTGTGCAATTATTTCACCACCTGGAGAAACCTTCCTTTCCTCTGTTCCTTCTCCAGGAATTTTGTCCTGTTTGTTTTTGTTTTGCCTGTACAGTTTTTATTCTCCTTTCATTGTCTCTAGTTGCCTTCCAGGCAGCTTCTAGGAGAAGGCTCACTTCAGAAAGGACTTTCCCAGGTCAGTATTTCCCAGCCAAAACAGGGTCAGGAACCCCCAAAGGGGTGCAGACTGACTTGAGAGTGCCCTGGGGAGGGGATCAAGGAGAATGCCAAAAACCTCTTTGATGTCTCCCTAAGGCCGTGCTTTCCTGTTCCTAGCAAATGCAGCCTTTCCGCTAACTGTTTCCCATAGCCCCGAGGAAGCACTGCATCTTTAAATCTCCACTGCCTCAACCCCTGTCTGGGGTGGGGTTCAAACAATGGCTGCCACCTCCTTTGTCCAGGGCTGGTTGAAACAGTAGCTCAGGGCTGGGACCCAGTGATCTGAATATAATAATAAAAAACCATGATCAGTGATTGGCTGTGCCCACTCCTGCTCTTAGGGGACAGGAGTTTCATATCCCTTTCTGCCACCAGCAAGCTAGCCAGGGAGTGAAACCCAAATGGCCTGCCATGAGAGTGGGGATGGGTGCCAGAAGCCACCATGTGGAAAGAGCAACTCACTGTTCTTTACCATGGTTTTTTCAGCCTCTCCTCCTGCTCTTCCTTAGATGCTGTAACCCAAGGCCAGTGTTCTTCTGGCCTCCAGAGCCCCTGAAGAGTTTTTTCAGACAGTTCCTTCCTGTTTAATAGCTTTTGGTGGGAGGAACTGAGTCCTGGAGCTCCCTACTCCACCATCTTCCCCGGGAGTCAGCCTGTCAGTGCAGATTTAAGCTTTGATGACTTCAGAAGTAAAAATGCTACAAACTTACAAAGAAATCATTTGAATATTTACCTGTTTCAATTTCTTTTACACTTATTTTGTTTTGCAAAATTTGAATTATAAAGTTTAATTTTTTCATTTTGGTCACTGTTTGCCATCTTTAATCTTTAACCAGAGGAACTAAAACAAAACATTAAAAACTATTATTCAAAATTCACAAGGCTTGATTAAATGTCAGATGCCTGGAGCCCACCCTCCTGCCACCTTCATTTCCTTGACATGTCAGAGTGGCTGTTTCCTCTTGCTTCCCACTATCTTTGGCCAAGACTCATCATTTCTTCCTGGCTTTTTTTTTTTTTAACAATAGCCTTCTCACGGTACTCTCTGCAAACTGACCCAGTGCCTTTAAGATCTCCCTTTCCAGTTGCAGCTGTAGCTTCTGACTCCCCCATGGGACTCTCTCAAGTCTCCATTTGCCAAACTCTCCTGCTCCAGCCCACTGTGCCTTGCTCCTGCTGCTCTTCATCTGTCCTTTGCCTCTGTACCTGCTCAGGACACCTTGAAGGCCCCATGTCAGGCCTCCACAACTTCCAACACTGTGCTCCACTCCTTCAAGGCCTAGTTTACATTTATAACCATGAACAACTAGAAATAGCTGAAATGTCCAAGAACTTAAGAACAGTCAAATTGGCCATGGCACCTTCCCTATTGATGTTGTATCACACTATTGAATAATGCAGGAAGATAGCCTTGCTCTATTAAGAAAGAAAATCCTGATTGTAAAATAGTATATACAGTATGTGTATGTAATTTTGCATAGAAATGAGTGCAGAAAGACAGAAGGACATGTGTCAATTCTTAATGATGCTATCATCTCTAAGTGAGGGGATTCTGGTTGATGTTTCTTTTCATCTTTTTGCTTATCTACACATTCTTATTTGTCTATAATGAACAGGGGTTGCTTTTATTGTGAAAAAAAAAAACCTATAAAAGAAAATCTAAAAATAAAAGACCCAACTCAAGTGTTGCTTCCTCAGTCTCACCCCGATATGGTCCATTCATTGTGATCATTTCTCCATTACTGTAGGCATCATACTTTACTGCAATCATTTGGATGGATGTCTGTCCTCTCCCCTGGGTTTTGAGTGACTTGAGGGTAGGGATTGTGCCCTGTTAGTCTGTGATCTGCATAGAATCAGTGTTTAATAAATATTCATGGAAAAGGGAAGATGGACACATGGAGATACTCTCTGACCAATACTGCAAGAGCATCAGGGGAACCTGAATGGGGAAGTTACTTGTTTTGCTGGGTTTGGAGGGTGGTTAGAGAAAGCTACTCTTTCTGCTCAGAGGGTGAGTGCCTGGGCTAACAGCAGGATCATGCAAACAGGGAAGTCAGTTTTGCAGGAAAAATAAGGACTCCCTTTCAGCTACATGCATCCTGAGAGGATGGGGTGATCCCAGGGCCGACGTCATTCTCAACAATCTTTCCAGTCAAGGGGGTGCCTGATGTAGCTGAGGGGCAACCTCTCAGGCAGAAGTGATGTCAAGAGAGAAGCAGAGGCAGGTGCACTGTGGGATCCTGGGGGAAAGCGGAGGGAAGCTATGGTCAATGTGCAGGTGGAGGTGCATCTAGGAGAGAAGGCAGACCCTCATCACAGAGGGAGCAGGGGGTGACATTATCCATGTGGTCAGATGCTGCAGAGGGTTTTAGGTGGACAGAGAATTTTACATGGTTACATTTGGGCATAAGAAGTCACGAGTGGCTTTAGCCCTTGGCATAAGCTTAGTGAGTGTGCCTCTGGGCTCAGGAGATTCCTGCTACGGGAACTGACAGAGAGGAGGTGGGATGAGGGCAGGGTAGAGGTACTCACAGAACCACCCGGGGGTCCCGTGATGCTGGTCCGTGCTGCCCGACATCATTCACTTGAAGCCTCTTTACATTGCGGCAAAATTTAAGGCAGAAAGTGAGCACCAGGAGATCCGGGTCCATTTGAACCTGCACCCTCGTTCCTTGTAAATGGGCCATTGCTTGTGTCAGAAATTCCTCATCCTGAATCTCATACAAACAGTGGAACAACTCCAGAGAGCACAGCTGCAGTGAGGACTCCCTGTGCTGGACTTCTGCTTCCGTCCACTGCAGCAACTCACCCTCCACCCCACCAGAGGGCTTGTGGTTGAAGATGTTCTCCAACTCTCTTGCCCCATGTTTACCTAAAAGGCTGAATAGGAAACGTGTGGTTGGTGCCCCAAACAAGTCATGCCTTCCATACCTTCGCAGCAATTTCTTCACCCTTTGGATGCTACTGGGGTGATCTCCTGTTTCCTCCTCATCTCCCAACTCCACATCTCCCAGTACACAGAATATTGCTGCCAAGAACTCCTGGAAACAAAGGTGAATGAAGCTGTAGCTCAGAGAGGTGGGGAGTTTTTGAAGAACACCCATCTTTATGAAGGTTAAAATGAGGCCCCTATCTAACCCCTGCATCCTGAATTCAGCTGGACTGAACAGTGTCTTTCCTTTCTGGGTTCCCTTAGCAGCCAGAGAGCACAAGTTCCTCAGGTGGATACTGAAGGGCTGAGATGGGAGAGTCTGGGAGAGGAAGTGCAGGCAGAGGGCAGTGGTGGTCTGGGAGGCCAGTGGGAGCTCTTCTCCCTTCTCCATCTGCTGCTTTAGGCAGGTGCAGACCATCCAAGACACCCAGGGCACAAGGCACAGAGTCAAGAGGGCTTGGTTTGATTCCACCAGGCTAAAGGCTCTGATTGCTTGACTTTCATCTGTGAAATATTTGTAGAGGTATTCCTTCCTGCCAGCGTCAGAGAACCCCAGCACCTCCACCCAACGTGGCTGCTTCAAAGAAGGAATGAGTTTCTCTAGAGCTGTGTTCCGAACTGTGATCAGCAAGGATGCCCCGGGGAGGGTGGTTTTCCCCAGCAAACCACCCAGCAGGGCATGCACTGGCTGCTGCTGGCTCCAGTGCAGGCACAGCTCAGAGCACTGCTCCTTAAACACCCATCCGGGCTCATCTAAACCATCAAGGATGAAGAGCAGCTGTTCGGGCTGAGACAGGATCTGCCCAGTGGGAACCAAAGGGGTGGGCCAGTCTTTTTCCAGGAGCTCAACGAGACTTGCCACCTTGAACTGGGCCAGCTCTCTGCAGTCGAGGTAGAACACATGCTGGAAGCGGTCCCGGTACAGCTGGCCATCCTCCCAGGCTCCTCTCACCTGTCTGGCCAGTGTTGACTTCCCAATCCCAGCAGCTCCCAGCAGTATGACTGTGGGGGCCTCGTCCTGGATGCCCAGGGCTGGGCCAAATAAGTCTTGGACCTCAATCAAATGCCCTTGCTCCTCCAGCCCATGGCCTTGAGGGTGAGGTCTGTGTAGAAGTAGCAACTCTGTGAACTTTTGATGCAAAATCCCTTTTTTCCAGGACTGAGAATTCTGACCCTGTGTGGTGCAGGGCCTCTCTGTCTTCTGGGGAGAGGATCTTTCTTTGTTTCCTAAGTCAGGGAGGTAAGATGGAACAACATAAAGATATAGGATTCATTTGTTCATCCATCCATTCATCCATCCATCCATCCCTCCAGTCATCCTACAACTCTTTTAGGCATCCACTCCCAGCCACATGCTGTGCTGGCTGCTGATCCTGTGTGTTTTCTCTGGTGTCATGGAAGGAACATGGGCTTTAGATCTTGATGCTACCAAGTCGTTCTCCCTGTATGACTTGCTTTCATCCTGCAAATACTCATCACGTGCTTACTATCTGCCAGTCATTGTTCTAGGGGCTGGAGATAAAGAGTGAACTAAACAGACACAACTCTCTGCCCTCATTAATCCCATGACTTGGGCAGCTCCACTGGACCCCAGTTTTCTTAACTGTAAATTGGGGCTCATGATTTTGAATGAGATAATGGACGGTGGAGCAGGTGCTGTTGGTGCATGACTGTATCACCTCAGCAATCACCATTCCAGAATAAGCTGACGGTGTCTTTCTACAAGCTCCTGTGGTTCTGCCTGAGGGGCTCTCTCTTGGCCAGTCAGACCCTCCATCAATGAGAGAAGAAGTCCCTTGCCCCCCAGGAGAGAGAACATGAGCATCCTATACTCACTTTCAGAGATCCCCAGCAGGATCCAACCTCAGGGGCCCACAGGGTTAAACTACTTCACAATGCACCTGTTGTTTGACTTCCTTCCCTTCTCTGTCTCACTTCTTCACTCTCCTACCAGTGTTTCTGAAGTAAACTGCCTGTACTTTACAAACATCCTCCTGCCTCAGGGTCTGATTCTGGGTGGATCCAACCTGAGACAGATGAGAACTTGGAGGCACTAAGCACATATAAGGGACTGCCCCTTAGATTCCAAATAGAATAATTGTTACAACTGCCTCCTTCTTCCCTTCAAGATACTTTGAGGGCTTCTCACTTCTCTCCTTAGGTGAAATTTAGAGACAATGCAAGTGCCTCACCTGGGGTCCCAAAGCCCAGTTTATCTGGGGAAACCAGCTGGGCCTTCAGACTTCAAGGTTACCTGTTCTATCTCAGTGGGTACCTTGAGGAAAACCTGGGGAAGGGTGGGTTTTGGGGGGTTCAATTTTCATCTCCATTACTGGGAGAGATGGGGTATCAGGGGGCCATCTCCACTTCTGAAATCATAATCTATAGACTCCCTGTGTGGTGGGGAGTTTGTCATGGAAGAGAGGGCTCCTAGAATTCTGGGTAATGTGGGAAACCCCAGGCCTTGGAGGTCAAAGTCAGGCAGAGAGAGGCTATCAAGAGCAGAACAGTGGCAGAGACATGTGCTTCCCCAGTGCCAAGCAGAAAATGTGGCTGCCTGGTCACCGGCCCCCATTTCTCTCTGGGTGTGTTGGAGGATGTGGGGTGAGTGTGTAAGCTTTACTGGCCTTGAGCTCTCAGGCATGGATTTGGGGTATCCCAGACTAAACCTTTAATCTCAGGCATATCAACAAGAGCAGCAGAAGAGGGAGTGGAGGCCCAGAGAAGTAAGAGGACTTGCTCAGATTACACCGCAGGTCAGTGGCCAAGCTGGGACCAGGAGTCAGGTCTCTATTTCCCAGAACAAGTATTTTTCCTTTTCCAGAACATTCCATTTAATTTTAGGGCAGCAGGATTTGGAGAGAAAGAGATGGAATTTGGTGTCTGAAGGCTCCACTCTGTCCTTAGCAGTTTTGTAATCTTGGGCAAGTCATTAAACTCGCCAAGCCTCAGTACCTACCTTTGTAAAATGGGGATAATAAGGCCTACTTCATAGGGTATAAAGCCAAATAATGCACATGATTGCAGTGTGCACAGTTGCTGGAGCACTTAGCAAGTACTTAATACAAGTTAGTTTGTCTTTTTTTAAAAAAATTTCATCTGTCCCAATTCTACTCATTCTTTAAGGGCCAACTCAAATGGCACTTCTCCCATGAAGCCTTTCCTGCTTTGATCTTCCATCCCACAGCTCATATCCCAGGATGCTTTACAGCACAGCCATCCGTACCTGGAGGCCAGGTAGCACAATGGGAACCAAGAGGGCTTTGGATCTGGTCAGCCTGGGTTCCAGACCTGGCAGTCACTTGTTGATGGTGTGACCTTGGGCACCACCTGCCTCTCTGTCTCTTGTCTCTTAAAAGGAAATTCCCATCCCTAAGTGGTTAGGAAGGTTGAATGAATAAATATGAACATGACTTAATACAGGAGCTGGGATGTAGCTGAGGGCAAATATATATCAGTTACCTGTTACCTTCTCCTTCTTTAAGATCGAGGGTTCCTTGAAGACCAGTACTGAGTTTTGTCTTTTTTACATGTAGAAAAGTAGCTGTTTCTTAAGTTTCCTAGCTGCTAAATAGGTTACTGTGATGGTTATGTTCATGTATCAACTTGGCCAGGTGATGGTGCCCAGGTGTCTGGTCAAGCAAGCACTGGCCTAACTGTTGCTGCAAGGACATTGGTGGCTGCTTGATAAACCAGAAGCCTGGTTTAGTTAAATCATCAGTCAATGGGCTGCAGCTGTGACTGATGATGTCAATGAAAGGCATGTCTTCCACAATGAGAGAATGCAATCAGCTGGATTTAATCCAATCAGTTGAAGACTTTTAATCCAGACAGATAAAGGACCTTCACTTCTTCGGCTGACCAGCAAAGCGTTTCCTGAGGAGTTCATCGATGTTGCCAGTTCATTCCTGAAGAGATCATCGAACACATTCATTGAAGTTGCCAGTTCACTGCCTGAGGAATTCATTGAACATTTTCATTGGATTTGCCAGTCTACTGCCTGACCTACGGAATTTGGACTCGTGCATACCCACAGTTGCTTGAGACACTTTTATAAATCTTATATGTATAGATATCTCTTGTTGATTCTGTTTCCCTAGAGGACCCTAACTAATACAGTTATCTTAATTGGAATTTATTCAACCACAGTTTTGAGACTAGGAGAGGTCTAAAATCGAGGCTTCAGCAAGGTGATCCTTCCTCCCTGAAGACTAGGGCATTTTGGGACTGGCTGCTGGTGATCCTTGGTCTTTTGCTTCTCCATCACATGGTAATGCACAATCTTCTCTGGATTCCTTTGGCTTCTGGCTTCTTTCTCCTCCCTGGTGACTTCTCCCTTCTCTATAAGGCCTTTAGTAGAAGTAATAGGATTAAGACTCATCTTGCCTCAGTTGGCCACACCCTAACTAAAAACAACATCTTCAGAAGGTCCTATTCGCAATGGGTTTCATGCCTACAGGATTAACATTAAGAACATATTTTTTCTGGGGTACATAATTCAACCTACTACAGGAGCTCAATGCTTTGCACAGAATTGGTGTTCAGATAGTATATTTAATTGAAGTAATTTCAAACATCATTTTATTTTTAATTTCACAAATAATTCGAACACAGTTTCACCGTTAAACGTTCAAGCAGTACAGGCATTGCTCCTCCCACTTTCCCAGTCACAGGCCTGTCCGTAGATGCAGCTGTTCCCAGTATGTTGTATGTCCTCCCAGACCATTCTCTGCATTCACACATGCACACACACACACACACACACACACACACCTATATCTACATAGCTTTGCTTTGTATCATAATGTGTGTCTCATTATACATCCCTAAGTCTTTTTTGTTATGTCATGCTTCACATGGACGAAAGAATCCTGCCGTGAGCATCCTTGCACCTCCTTCTGGGATAGTGTTGGGGTTTCTTGGGTTGGAGGCTTAGAAGCGGAGTCCATGGGTCAGTGGTTATGAACCTTGTACATTTCACTCTCTTGGGGGCCTCATCCTGTCTCATGGCTTTAAGGTCACCCATGGGCTGATGACTCTGATGTTTATAGCTCCTGCCTGGACCCTTCCCCTGAACTACAGGCCCTTTATCCAACAGCCCCCTCAATATGTCCACATGAGCACATCCGGCCATCTTCAGCTTAACACCTCCAGATCTGAACCCCGATCCCATCATCTCCCCCAGCCTCTTTTTTTCAGTCATTGATAACTCCATTTCTGCTCAGTCCCCAAAACACTGCAGTCTTCTTTGACTTCTTTCTTTCAAGCCTCCCATCTGATCTGTGAGCAAGTCTGCCGATGCCATCTTTTAAATACATCCAGAATCTCTCACCACCCATGCTCTCCTTGTCCAGCCCACCATCATCTCTTACCCAGAGTGTTGCAATAACCTCTTGGTTGTTCTCCTGGACTCTCTGATGTTGCCTGTTTGCTATCTATGCTTAGCCCAGGAGCCAGAGTTATTTATTTAAAACATAAATCAGATCGAGTCACTTCTCTGCTCAAAATCTTTCAATGATACTGATTTCATTCTGAATACAAGCCAAAGTCCTCACTGTGGCTCATGAAGTCCTACAGGATCTGTCCCCTGATGTCTCCTTGACTTCTGTGGCTCATGAAGTCCTACAGGATCTGTCCTCTGATGTCTCCTTGACTTTATCTCCTACCCCATCCTCTTCCACCCTCTGTTCCAGCTCCACTCATCTCCTTCCTGCTCCTTGAACACTGCAAGAATACATCCACCCCAGGGCCTTTACACTGGCTTTTCCAGCCTCTTGGAATGATTTCCCCCAGAGAGCCAGAAAGCTTGTTGTCTCCCCTGTTATAAAACAGCACCCTTATCCACCTTTATTTTTCTCCATAGCACTATCACCAACACCATTTTATATTTGTTTATTGTCCATCACTCAGACACGCCGACATCATTTTAGTTCCCTAAGGGCAGGGGCTTAGCCAGATTGGTTCATTATTGTATGTCCTGCTCCTAAAACAGTGCCTTTCCTGCAGTATCAGCACTCATTGAATGTCTATTGAACGAGTTCCTCTTTATTCTTTCAAACAGCCACTCATCCTGGCCGTTAGATGGCACTCAGGTACTTCCCATGTGTGAAAGCAGCAAGAAATTTGGACCCATTGGCGCTCTCCCTCTGAGACTGGATTTTTAAAATTATCCCTGTTTCTGGTGTTTTGGGTCTTTGCTCCCTTCCTGATGCTTCGGGGACTTTTGGGAGCACACCCAAAACCTACTTTTATTCAAATAATGGTCATTTCTATTACAAATTAACTTTATGTCTCACACTCATCAAGGTAAAGTGACATCTTCTTTTTCTGTTCAAATAATTATGATATGAATCCAAACCTAAATAACTTCTGGAAACTGGTCTCCTGGAAATTTCCCTCTTGTCAGCTGTTTCTAGGGTTTCCCAGGTTTTCCCTCAGGGGGTCTAAAGTCCCTCGGTCTCCCCTCTTCCTCCCTGCAAAGAACACAATTTACGTCACTTGCTCTGGAACATGACCTCTCCCTCTGAGCATCCTCATTGGACTTTCTTAGCCACATTTAGGTCTCACCCAAGAAGAGTGATCAGTTCCTGCTTTACATGCACAAAAGGATCCGCCAATGGGGTCCTCCTAGAACACTGGCACCACACATCAATGTCTCCACCCTCGAAGGAAGAAATTGCATGTAAACTTTTAGAAAACCTTTTTATTTTGAAAACACTTCAAATGTATAGAAAACTTGCAAGAGTAGTAGAGTGGACGCCCATGTAACCTTATTATTTTGTTTTCATGTCTTGCTGATTATTGGAGAGTAAGTTTCAGGCACCACAATCTTTGATTTCCAACGACTCCAGCAAGTATCTCCTAAGAATAAGAAAATTTTCTCACGTAACCATTGCACAATGATCAAATTCAGAAAATTTAACGTCAATACAATGCTATCTACATGTAACTTCTAAAACAGCAGTTTTATTTTTTTCTGGTTCTTTAAATTATTCTTTGTGATTACAAAAATACAATACAGAAATGTTATAGAGTAAAAAGTAAAAATGTTCATATATCACCCCCCACATTTTATTCACTCTCCAGGGGTAACCACTGTTTGTGTTTTTACATAAATGGGGTTATACTTCTCTATATTCTGTGTTGATTGTAATGCTATTTCTTACAAGTTGATTTTTTTTTCTCTTAAAGTATCCTGCAGATTCTTCCATGTTAGTGTAAGGCTCTAAGTCATTATTTTTCTTTGTTGTAGTTTCACATCTACAGTTTGGATGTACTATAATTTATTCATTAGTCCAGTTTAGTGGAAATTTAGCTTGGTTCCATTTGCATTTTGTTGTTACCATCCAGGCTGCAATACCCAACTTTGTACACGTGTGTCTGCACACATGTGAGTACCTCTAAGGAATAGATTCCTAGAAAAGGAACTTCCAGTAGAAGGGAATTAACGCTAAAATATTTTGGTTCAGAAATGTGCTTTTCTTGGTGTGCTAGTTTAGATATATTATGTCCCACCAAAAGCCACGTTCTTTGATGAGACCTTGTGGGGGCAGACATATTAGTGTTGATTAGGTCGGAACCTATTGATTCAGTGTTTCCATGGAGATGTGACTCAATCAACTGTGGGTGAGACCTTTCATTGGATAATTTCCATGGAGGTGTTGCCCCACCCATTCAGGGTGGGTCTTAATGGGATTACTGGAGTACTTTAGAAAGAGCCACACAGGGGCAAGATGGAGGCATAGAGAAGAGTGAAAGCTAAGTAGTCCCCCTGGAACAACTACAAAAAACCAGAAACAACTAGTAAATAATCCAGAATAACTGCAGGGGGACAAACGAGACCATCCACTCTTCATACACCAACCTGAATTGGGAGGAATGCCCGAGAACACAGCATAAAATCTGTAAGTAAAACCTGTGGAACCAAGTCGTGGGACCCCCCTCCCCCATAGCCCGAGCTGCAGAGCCGCGTGGTGCCACAGAGAAGCTCTCTCCCAGCAAGTGAATACAGCTTAGCTGAGCTCCAACTGGGGTTTTAAGTAGCGAGTGTGAACTGCTCACTACAGGTACGCATCCGCAAAAAACAGACAGAGGCTTTGGGTGACGACTGACCTGGGAGAGCCGGAGAGTCGCCTTGGACTGGGTCTGAAGGGGACTATCTGTTTCTTTTTTGGCTCAGTGGAGAAAGCCCCAGTCATTTTCAGTTTCCAGGGCTGTGAAGTGGAGAAGGGTGGAGACAGCACAAGCAGAGAGAGAGACCATTGAAATGCTAATGACCTCCACCTGGGAGCTCTGTCTTCTCTAGGAGGAAGGGAGTGGGGCCCTTTCCATTCAGAACCAGACCCCAGAGCCTGGGGGAACACGGCCATACCTCCTCACACCAGTCAAGAATTATAGGCTAACAGGCGTCACCTGCTGGGCAGAAAAGCACAGTGACCTGAGGCATCAAAGGGTGGAGCAATTTTCTAAGACACACCCGCAGGGAAACCAGATACTGAATATTTCTTCCCTCTGGGACCTGAGCCTGTTCTGGTCTGGGAAAACCTGATTGGAGTAACCAAGGAAACCATGCCTAGACAACAGAAAATTACAACCTACACTAAGAAAAACAAAGTTATGTCCCAGTCAAAGGAACAAACGTACACTTCAACTGAGATACAGGAATTTAAACAACTAATGCTAAATCAATTCAAAAAGTTTAGAGAAGATATTGCAAAAGAGATAGAGGCTGTAAAGGAAGCACTGGGGATGTATATGGCAGAAATCAAAAGTTGAAAAAAAAACTAGTAGAATCTATGGAAATGAAAGGCACAACACAAGAGATGAAAGACACAATGGAAACATACAACAGCAGATCTCAAGAGGCAGAAGAAGACACTCAGGAACTGGAGAACAAAACACCTGAAAGCCTACACGCAAAGGAGCAGATGGAGAAAAGAGTGAAAAAATATGAGCAACGTCTCCAGAAACTCAAGGATGAAACAAAGTACAATAATGTATGTATCATTGGTGTCCCAGAAGGAGAAGAGAAGGGAAAGGGGGCAGAAGCAATAATAGAGGAAAAAATTAATGAAAATTTCCCATCTCTTATGAAAGACATAAAATTACAGATCCAAGAAGCACAGCGTACTCCAAACAGAAGAGATATGAATAGGCCTACGCCAAGACACTTAATAATCAGATTATCAAATGTCAAAGACGAAGAGAGAATCCTGAAAGCAGCAAGAGAAAAGCGATCCATTACATACAAAGGAAGCTTAATAAGACTATGTGCGGATCTCTCAGCAGAAACCATGGAGGCAAGAAGGAAGTGGTGTGATATATTTAAGATACTGAAAGAGAAAAACCACCAACCAAGAATCCTGTATCCAGCAAAGCTGTCCTTCAAATATGAGGGAGAGCTCAACATATTTTCTGACAAACAGACAATGAGAGACTTTGTGAACAAGACACCTGTCCTACAGGAAATACTAAAGGGAGCACTACACGGTGATAGAAGACAGGAGTGCGTGGTTTGGAACACAATTTGGGGAGATGGTAGCACAACAATGTAAGTACACTGAACGAAGGTAACTATGAATACGGTTGAGAGAGAAAGATGGGGAGCATGTGAGACACCACAAGAAAGGAGGAAAGATAAAGACTGGGACTGTGTAACTTGGTGAAATCTAGAGTATTCAACAATTGTGATAAAATGTACAAATATGTTCTTTTACGAGGGAGAACAAGCAAATGTCAACCTTGCAAGGTGTTAAAAATGTGGAGGCACTGGGGGAGGGATGCAATCAGCATAAACTAGAGACTGTAACTAATAGAATCATTGTATTATGCTTCCTTTAATGTAACAAAGGTGATATACCAAGGTGAATGCAGATAAGAGAGGGGGATAGGGGAGGCATGTTAGACACTTGACATTGGTGGTATTGTCTGATTCTTTATTCTACTTTGATTTAAGGTTATTTTTCTTCTTGCTGCTTCCTAGCTGTCTTTTTTTTTCCTCTTCCTTTTGCCTCTCTACCTTCTTTGACTCTCCCTCCTGCCTTGTGGAAGAAATGTAGATGCTCTTATATAGATAATGGTGAAGGTGGAGAACACATAAATGTATGACCATGCAGAAAACCATTGATTATTTACTTGGGATGGAATGTATGGTCAGTGAACAAAACCATATTAAAAAAAAATGGGTTGATGACAAAACCTCGAAGGCAATATACTCAGTGAAATAAGCCAGGCACATTAGGACAATTATTGCAGGGTCTCACTGATAGGAACTAATTATAATATGTAAACTCATAGACATGAAATATAAGGTACCAAGATATAGGACGAGGCTTAAGAATGGGGAGTGGTTGCTTAGTATGAGCAGAATGTTCAATTAGGATGAACTTAAATGTTTGGAAATGAACAGGGGTGTTGGTAGCAAGATGTGAGAATAACTAACAGCACTGAATGGTGTGTGAATGAGGTGGAAAGGGGAAGCTCAGAGTCATATATGTTACCAGAAGGAAAGTTGGAGGTTAAAAGATGGGAATGTGTAAAAGTGAATCCTATGGTGGGCAATGTCCATGATCAACTGTACAAATACTAGAAATCACTTCCATGAACCAGAACAAATGTATGACAATACAATTAGAAGTTAATAATAGAGGGGCATATAGGGAAGAACTATATACCTATTACAAACTATATACTACATTTAGTAGTATTTCAACATTTTTTCATAAACAGTAACAAATGTACTATATCAATACTACGAGTCAACAATTGAGGGGGGTTGGTTAGGGACAGGGGAAGATTAGAGTTTCCTTTCCTTTTCTTTTTTTTTTTTTCATCTTTCACTTTATTTCTTGTCTGGAGTAATGAAAAGTTTCTAAAAATTGAACAAAAATTAAGTGTGATGGATGCACAGCTGTATGAGGGTACCCAGGGGCAAGTGATTGTACACTTTGGATCTTTGGATAATTGTATGGTATCTGAACAATCTCAATAAAAATGAAAATAAAAAGAGCCACACAGGCCCACATGCAGAGCAACTGAGAGATATTTTGAAGACAGCCATTGAAAGCAGACTTTTGCTCTGGAGAAGCTACGAGAGGACAACCGCTTCAAGAACATTTTGAAGAACCCACAGGAACTGAGAGAGGAGCTAGAACACCACCTGCAATCAGCAGATGCCAGCCACATGCCTTCCCAGCTTAGAGAGGCTTCCCTGGATGCCATTGGCTTTACTTCAATGAAGGCATATGATTGTTGATGCTTTACCTTGGACACTATTATAGCCTTAAGACTGTAACTGTGTAACAAAATTAACCCCCTTTATAAAAACTGATCCATGTCTGTTATTTTGCTTAACAAAGCATTAGCAAACTGGAACACTTGACTATCCAGTTTTTTTTTCTTTCAGGTGCTACATTAAATAACCAGTCCTGTGTGCCTCTTTGGTTGTCTTCTAGGAAGATTTTGAGTCAAATGTTTGACCATCTCTTACAATGACATGAAAAATGCAACTTGAAAGCCCATGATCCCTGCATTACCTTCACTCCTGGTTTCATAGAATCTCCTCCCTATTCTCATTTTAACTGTCTTTGATATATGTACCAAGTTAATAAAAATTTTTGTTTGATCGTCTATCTTTGTATGTACATAAATTTGTATACTGAGTCCTTCCAGCACAAAGGAGACTTAGTTGGGATTTTTCACAACAGTCCTGGGAATAAGGCAAGGGGTAGGTGAGATAATTAATAGCTATTGTGTGGGATCTAATTTATGCCAGGCACTTTACTAGTTGCCCTCTTCTTCCCAATAATCCTGTAAGATTGGGGTCATCCCTCTTTTGCAGATGAGAAGCTTCTGCCCAGGGAAGGAAAACAGCTTACCACAGGCCACTTGTGTGGGATTCCAAATAAGGCCTGTAAGACTCAAGCCCATGCCTTCATCCCCAGGTGGCATGCTGCCCCCAGATTGGAGAGAGGTGTGCTCTCAGGGTGGCTGGTCAGTGTATCCACCTCTAATGAGCCTTCCTCTTGTCACTCCTAAGTCTGCTTTGCAAGGCATTTGGGAGGCAGGTCTGATGTGCACCTTAAGCCTGCTCTGGCCCCTACCACTGGACAAGCCAGCACCTCTCAGAACACACCTGTGTCTCTTGCATTAAATGTATTCCTGTCCTCACATCCCAACCCCAAGGCTTTTTTAAAAAATTCAATTTTATTCAGATTATTCACATACCATAAATAAACCAAAGTGTGCTATCAGTTGTTCATGGTACCATCAAATAGTTGTGCATCCATCACCACAATTAGTTTTTCTTTCAATTTTAGAACATTTTCATTACTTCAGAAAAGAAATACAAATAAAAAAGAAGATCCAAATCCTCCCAAGCCCCTAAGCCCCTCCTCCATTATTGACTCAAAGTATTGGTATAGTATATTTGTTATTGTTGATGAAAGAATGTTAAGATATTACTAACTGTAGTACATACTTTGCAATAGATACATTTTTTCCCTATATACCCCTCTATTATTAACTTCTAGTCATAGTGTTATACATTTGTTCTAGTTCGTGAAAGAAATTTCTAATATTTGTACCATTAATCATGGACATTGTCAATCATAAGATTCACTGTGTTATACATTCCCATGTTATAACCTCCAACTTTCCTTCTGGTGACATATATGACTCTAAACTTGCCCTTTCCCTCACATTCACACATCATTCAGCACTGTTAGGTATTCTCACAATAACATACAACCATCACCTCTGTCTATTTCCAAATGCTTAAGTTCAACCTAGTTAAACATTATGCTCATAATAAGCAACTGCTCCCCATTCTTTAGCCTCATTCTATATCCTGGTAACTATATTTCATGTCTATGAGCTTAGGTATTATAATTAGTTCAAATCAGTAAGATCATACGTTTGTGCTGTCCAGTGTCTGACTTCACTCAATATATTGTCCTCAAGGTTCATCCATCAACCTGTTTTTTTTAAAGACAGTTTTGCTCACACACCATACATTCCATCTTAAGTAAACAATTGATGGTTCCCTGTATAATCATGTAATTATGTATTCACCACCACCACCACTATCTATATAAGGACATTTCTATTTCTTCCACAAAGAAAGAGGAAGAGTCAAAAAAGGTAGAGAGACAAAAAAGAAAGAGAAAGAAAGCTAAAAAGCAAAAAAAGAAGAGATAAAATTAAGATAAAGTACAATAAAAGAGTCAGACAACCTCACCAATACCAAGAATCCCATATCCCTCCCTTATATCCCCCTCTTATAGGCATTTAGCTTTGGTCTATTGCCTTTGTTACATTAAAGGAAGCATAATACAATGTTTCTGTTAACTATAGACTCTAGTTTGCATTGATTGTATTTTTTTCCCTATACCACCCCATTTTTAACACATTGCAAGATTGACATTCATTTGTTCTCCCTCATGAAAAAGCATATTTGTACATTTTATCACAATTGCTGACCACTCTTGGTTTCAGTAAGTTATACAGTCCCAGTCTTTATCTTCCTTCTTTCCTTCTAGTGTGTCACATGCCCCTAACCTTCTTCTTTCAATCATATCACAGTCATCTTTGTTCAGTGTACTTACATTATTGTGCTACCATCACCCAAAATTATGCTCCAAACCTCTCACTCCTGACTTTCCCTATCTGTCTGTAGTGCTCCCTTTAGTATTTGCTGTAGAGGAGATATCTTGTTCACAAAATCTCCCATTGTCTGTTTGTCAGAGACTACTTTAAACTATCCCTCATATTTGAAGGACAGTTTTGCTGAATATAAATTTCTTGGTTGGTGGTTCTTCTCTTTCAGTATCTTAAATATATCACACCACTTCCTTCTTGCCTCCATGGTTTCTACTGAGAAATATGCACACAGTCTTATCAAGCTTCCCTTTTATGTGATGGATCACTTTTCTCTTGCTGCTTTCAGGCTTCTCTCTTTCTCTTTGATGTTTAATAATCTGATTATTAAGTGTCTTGGCATAGATCTATGCAGATCTATTCTGTTTGGGATATGCTGCACTTCTTGGATCTGTAATTTTATGTCTTTCATAAGAGATGGTAAAACTTTCATTGATTATTTCCTCCATTATTGCTTCTGCCACCTTTGCCTTCCCTTCTCCTTCTGGAACACCAATGACACGTACATTTATGTGCTTCATGTTGTCATTCAATTCCCTGAGACATTGCTCATATTTTCCCATCCTTTTCCCTATCTGTTCTTCTGTGTGTAGGATTTCAGGTGTCTTTTTCTCCAGTTCCTGCATGTTTTCTTCTGCCTCTTGAAATCTGCTATTGTATGTCTCCATTGTGTTTTTCATCTCTTGTGTTGTGCCTTTCATTTCCATGGGTTTTGCTGTTCTTTTTTCAAACTTTTCAGGTCTTCCTTATGTTCATCCAATATTTTCTTTATATCCTTAATGTGTTTTGCCATACCTTTCCTAAACTTATTGAATTGATTTAGCATTAGTTGTTTCAATTCCTGTATCTCAGTTGAAGTAA
Source organism: Choloepus didactylus (assembly GCF_015220235.1). Classification (NCBI taxonomy): domain Eukaryota; kingdom Metazoa; phylum Chordata; class Mammalia; order Pilosa; family Megalonychidae; genus Choloepus; species Choloepus didactylus. The sequence goes on from NC_051324.1 coordinate 13,053,535, forward strand.
AGTTTGTTCCTTTGAGTGGGCCATATCTTTATTTTTTCTACAGTGATTTGTAGTTTTCTGTTGTCTAGGCATCTGGTTTCCTTGATTACCCCAATCAGATTTGCTTTTCCTAACCTGCCCGGCAAGTGATGCCTGTCAGCCTGTAGCTCCCCACTGGTGTAAAGAAGTGTGGTCCTTTAAATTCTCAAATTAAGTTGTTTCTGGTTTGATTGTTTTCCCCCAGACCCTGGGGCCTGGGTACTGAAGGAAAGGCAGACACTAGAGCTAGGGCCCACTTCCTTCCTCCTAGGGAAGGTACACCCCCTAGGGAGCTATCTTCTGCATTTGAATTACTTCTTTTTCTGACTTTGTTAACTCCACCCCTGTCTGGGTCAGAGCACTGCAAACTGAAAATGCCTGAGGCTTTCTCCACTGAGCCACTCAGATTGAGAGAGAAAAAAGACAAAAGAAAGCCCCTTTTCAGAGCCAGTCCACGGCCCCCCAGTTTTGGCCAGAGATAGTTCCAGCATTCTAAGCTCAGATGTTTCCAAAATCCTCTGTGTGTGTGTATATATACATATATATTTTCCCCATCAGCCCCACCTACTCTTCACTGGGAGAGACCTCAGGTTGCTTTGCTGCTTGTCAGGAATTTGTTTGTGTTTATAGCTTGTATTCAGCAGTCCATACTTGTTAAAATCCCAGTTGGAGCTAAGTTAAGTTATATTTGCTTGCTCGCAGCAGGGACTGCTGGTTTCTCCCACAGTGAGGTTTTGCAGCCCAGCCTGCTGTGTGGGTAGGGGGCTTCTGGCACAGTTCCACAGTTTTTACTTATGCTTTTGTGCTGTGATCTCAGCCATTGCACCCATTCCAGGCTGGCATATGATATGTGGACAGTTATGGTTGTCCCCCAGAAGTAGTTCCAGACTATTTATTAATTGTGCCTGGCTATTTGCTAGTTGCTCTAGAGGACTAATTAATTCCATACCTCTCTATGCTGCCTTCTTGTCCTGCCTCCTACCTACTCCAAGTCTTTTGAGTAGCAAAACACAGAGGTCAGATAATCTTTGAGTGTATGTATGCAGCTCCACTGTAGCAAAGAGGCTTTAACTGCAGCAGGAGGAACTGGGATTAGCTGTGAGGTAGGACTTCTGCTGAGTGAGAAGTGCTAAATACAGGAATGAGTTATGGAATTCCCTTCTAGGAGCCTTTAAGAACAGGTCAAATCCTCAGCCATCCGGGGCTAAGCACAGACAATTAACAAGGCCTCTGTGACAGCCCTTTTAAGCCTCCTTGGAAAACTAAAAATCTGCAATGTTAACTGGTCATTAAATTCCTTTACTCTAGGCTCCTCTCTTTTCTTGACAAAACTCATCTTAGGCCACCAGGTGGTAATAATTCAACAGAAAAAAGACTGTACAGAGTTCCTTCAAGCCAAGAGAGTGTATTAAAAAAAACAAAAACAAAAACAAAAAACCAGCCAAACCAAAAAAAAAAAAAAAAAAAACAAAAAAAACAAAAAACCAAACCCAGCGAGTTCTGACTTTGAAGTCCACAAGTCCCATAAGAGGGAAAGCTCTCTGATCCTGAACACCATAGCTCTCAGAAACCTCTTTGTGGAGCCAGAGAGTCCATGGGGTGGGTTGGTTGAGGTACATTTTGGAGGTTGAAGTCTCTAGCCATTCCTCAAGAGGAAATCTGAGCAATGAAAACTCTGGGGAGGGAGAAAATGCCATCCATGGGACATTTCTCCTGTTTTTCAGGGACCCCATGGGCTCCCACCATGATCACTTTAGGTCACATCAAAGGATGCAGCCTGATGCCCAGGGGATCTCAGACAGCTGAGGTGGGTCCTCTCTCTCAAAGAAACTGTGACTGGGAGCAATCAGACTAAGTCCATTTTTTTTAAATTGAGTTTTATTGAGATATATTCACATACCATACAATCATCCACAGTGTCATAATCAATTGTTCACAGTACCATCATATTAATCACCACAATTTTTGAACATTTTCATTATTCCAAAAATAAAAAAATAAAAAAGAATAAAAATAAAAGTAAAAAAGAACCTCTAAAACATCTCATCCCCCACCTCCCATCCCACCCTATTTTTCATTTAATTTTTGTTCCATTTTTCTACTCATCTGTCCACACACTGGATAAAGGGAGTGTGAGCCGCAAGGTTTTCACAATCACATGGTCACATAGTGTGAGCTATATAGTTCTACAATCATCTTCAGGAATCAAGACTACTGGGTAGCAGTTTGACAGTTTTAGGTATTTTCTTCTAGCTATTCCAACACACTAAAAACTACAAAGGGATATCTATATAGTGCATTAGAATACCCTCCAGAATGACCTCTCGACTTCATTTGAAATCTCTCAGCCTCTGAAACTTTGTTTCATTTTGCTTCCCCCTTTTGGTCAAGAAGAATTTCTCAATCCCACGATGCTGGGTCCAGGTTCATCCCTGGGAGTCAGGTCTCACATTTCCAGGGAGATTTACATTCTTTGGAGAGACCAAGGTCTTTGGATCTGCTGAATTTCTCCCAGAAACTGGGCCCAACAAGGAGGTTATAAGGGCAAAACCCACAATGGTGATGCCACTTTTCTTTGTTCTTGTCTGTCTGCCCCTAGAATGTAACTCCTTTGAGGGAAGTGATCATGTCTATCTTGTACACCACAATATCCCTAAGCACCTAATAGTTTATTAGTTGTATGTAGTAGAAACTTGAATCAATGAATAGTAGGATAAGAGCCTGGGTCCTTGGAGCTGTCCAGGGTGCTTGCTAGCAACTGGCTTCTTTTGCAGATTTGGTTTTTTGCCTTCTTGCTTTGTTCCCAGGGTTTTGCCACAATACCTGCAGGGCCTCGTTCCTGGAATGTGCCTAACACATATTTATATTATTATGTGCACCCTGGTAGCCTCACTGAATCCCTGCCAGCCACTCAAGATCCAGCTGACTCAGGTCCAAAAGAATGGTTCTCCCTGCACAGAACCAAATGGGTTAAATGCCTCATTCTTCATCTATATCCATAGTTTTTGTTTATGCTCCTGGTTAAACCCCTTCAGTGTCTCCCTACTGCCAAAGTGGCATTCTAAGACCTTCGTGATGTGACCCTAGACCACATTTCAAGCCTTCCCTTTACTTCTCTCCTCATGCACTTTACACTCCAGCCTTGTGTTCTCAGTGTCCCCCAAACCACATTCTGTCAATAACTTTTGTTTTTTGTCAGCCTGTTTCCTCTACCTGGATGCCTTTCTCCTACTTGATGATCTCCTTCTCATCTGAGACCTGGTTCAGATTCACATCTTGCTGGAAGACTTCTCCCTTGTTCCCAGGCAGATTTCCTTCTTTGGCTGTGTACTTGTCTGTCTCCCCTGCACCCCCACCCCTCAACCATGAGATCCTTGAGAAAAAGAATTATGTCTTACATCTTTTTGTATTCTCTTCCTCCCCCTGCCCAGCAGAGTGCCTGGTACATATTTGGTGCATGTTAAGTGTTTAGAGAATTGTAAAATTAGTTGAGCCCATAAGACAGATGCTTCAGTCTAGAAGGATGGAGCTGAGAGAGACACAACTGAAGCTTTGAAACATTAAGGAGACCAAGAATGGTACGTTAACTGCTGGGGTCAGTTTCTTCCTCAGTCTTTGGCCTGGTCATTCCCTTGTGCTGTCTCATAGATCCATTCCCTGCTCTATCCTGCAAAAAACTGTTTTCCAGGTCCTTTTGCTACTGGTTTATGTCTAGGTTTGGCTGGAGAGTAGAGCATGGGTGAAAGGGAGAAGTCAGAGTATTTGTCCTTCTCTGTTTGCTTTATGTGGGAGAGGTCATTTTCTGGAAACAGTTGTATCTGCTTGCCATTCCAGCTTCCTGCTGGATAGACTCTCCTCTGTGGTTTTCCCTCTTGCTGGGCAGCCTCTGCAGTGGTTTTAGCCCCTGCTGGATGGCCCTGGCTTCTGGGTTTTGGTTACACCATCAATTCCTGGATCCTGCAGTCCTGGAGGGGACATTCTCTTCCTGTTGTTGCTAATTTTTTAGTTGCTTCCCTGCTCCTGATTGGCTTCTTAGACATCCATCCCCAGTGTGGCCAGTCCTCTGTATTAAATTCTCTGTGTGTGAAATACTAGAGTGGTTTCAGTTTTCCTGCCTGGACCCTGATTGTTACAGTCTTCTTGCTTATATCAGCTGAAGGTTCAGTCTTGGGGTCCCTGGAACAGTTTCTGTTCTTGGTTGCATTGCCCTGGCCACGTGTCCCTGCAAACCAGCTATTGGCTCCTATAAGAGCCAGTGCAGCCCCCTGCTGTCACATGACTTTAGGACCCCCATTAGGTGACTTCGATGGATTCTTGCTGAACCAATCCTTCTATCCCCTCTCGTTCTTATGAAGAAGGATCTTGAATGTTGGCAGAGTAAGGTAAGGGGTGGTGCAAGACCACAACCCAGATGGAGTCACTGATTCCAGGATGCTGATTACTATCTGCACTTTGACACTTGGAAGAGCAATGTTTGAAACACATTCAGAAGGTGGGAAACTTCAGGAATTCAATGTGCCAAGAATTAGCGACAATCAGAAGTATAAAGTCCTTCCCAAGAGGCCTGAACCCAGATGATTGATCTGTGTAGGATAATTAAGGGAAATGAGTCTGTTGTGGGTCCATCTTGGGTGGGATGGACCTGAAGCTGGCCCCATGGGCAGTTCCTGTGCTCCTTCACAGGGATGCAGGGGGTGAAGAGACTATTCCCAAACTCTGGCAGAGTCAAAAGTGCAGGAGTGGAGATGAAGGGAGTGGAGCTGCAGAGGAGATGGATGGGTCACTTGAAGGAACCAAATAGAGACAGGTGCAAGCTTCCCCTGCAGCAGAGAAATGAAAATATTTAAAGCTTCAGTTTGACAAGTAAATATGACTCTCATTGAGCAAGGAGAGAAAAGGAGAGAGAGAGTTAAGAGAGGGGGTGGGGAAGAGATATGGAACCCAGGAAAGAAAAGGACAATTCTATAAAGTTCATTGAGGAGACAGGATATCAGGGAAGCCAGGAACCCAACATGCAGGGCACTGGAGATCAGGCAGCACCTTTTGGCTTCCATTATCCAGTATTTCTGTGGACCAGGTATGTGGGGATGCAGAGGTGTAAAAGGCAAAGTTCTTGCTCCTGGGGAGCCTGTACTCTAGAGCAGACAATAGAGCAGATGATTACAATTCAGTGCGCTAAGGTCTCTGACACATTTGCACCTGTTGCTAAGGAGTACCTGACCCAGGGAGGCCTGGGGGGAGAAGGGAGGGATTTTTGAGTAGAGTTTTGAAGGGTGAGTTGCAGTAGCCAGGAGAAGAGGAAGCAGTGGGGTGGGGTAGGGCACTACAGGCCACTGGAGAGAGATACTCAGAGGCCTTCAGTGAGAGTGGGACGTGTTTTGGGAGCTGGAGTGAGGGGTGGGTAGTGGGGGCATGGTGAGATGGGAGACGGAGAGGTAAGTGGTGTTGGGGGTGTGTCTTGAGACTTGGAGTTTGAACTGTTCTCCTGTGGGCAGTGGGGAGTTGATGGAGGAACATGGTAGAGGGGTGGCACCATCAGAGTTGATTACCCTGGCTGCAGTGAGGCACATGGTTGGAGAGGGGACACCACACAGGAAACTGTTGGGATGACTTGCTGTGAATCTAAATAACCCAGCTCTAACAACCAGGGATAGAGATGGGGCCTGTCCCTCTCCCTGACCAGGACCTGTGATCACACCACCCACTCTGGCTTGGAGAGTGCCTTGGAGAGCTGCTTTGGGAGCAGAAGAGGCAGAGAAGTCACTGGCCTGGCTTCAAAATGTGCATCCTCCCCTTGCACATGGCACGCACTGTCCTCCACAGCCTGACATGGGGCCTGGTGCCATGACTCAGTGGGGCGAGCACTTTGTCGATGGAGGAAGAGCTTCAATGGCTGATGACTTGTTTTGAGAGCGTGGGTTTGGGAATGTATGAAGCAGGCATCTCTATACAGCTAAATTCCTTTATTAACTTAATGAGTTTGGCTGCTTTCCTGGAAATGCAAGTACCATTTGGCACCATTGCTGCTGCTTCAGAAATGGTGTCATTAAACTAAGAATCTCTATAAATGCACAATAGCGATAAACGAAGCTGCTTGGGAAATGACAGGCCATCTCTCAGACTTCACAAGGACCTTCTGGAATGGAGACTGCTCTAGCTGTGAGGTAGGTATGCAGTAGGGGCTGGGGGTGGGGGTAGTGGATATCTGGGTAGTTATCCAGATAATACAGTCCATGCAGGTGGTATTGGGTAATACCTGGAGGACTAGTGTCAGAGTCCCATTAAAGAAAAGTTGAAGTAAAGACTTCAAAGGGGCCAAAAGTCTTCCCAGCCTTCACCCTCCCCTATTTGCCAACATACCCTTGAGTCCAGGTTCTGAAGTCTGGGTGCTGATGTCATGACTTTGTTCTTTTCATGCCCCAGTTATATTTGATTGTCTTGGTGGCTTCCTAGCCCACTGAGAGAGAAATCTGAGGCAAATTGCTTCTTCTAAGTAAGCACCAGGCCAGATGTGGAATATCAGAGGCTGAGATGAGATTGTTAGGCAAGATGGGACCAGAAATCTCTTTTCTTGTCCCTTTTGTTCCTTGGAATGGGAGGAGGAGACATGCGAAATTATCAGGTTTTGAGCTTATAATACCTTTGTGAAACCCTCTCTCTTGGAATTGAGTCTGAAACTCAGCATTGGATGTGGACACCGTGACACAATAAAATCTCTCCAGACGGTGTCAGCCCAAAGACCTCTGATGTCATTTGTGTGATGCCAGGTCCTCAGGGACCACAGCTGCAGAGAGCATGGAGCCACATAACCCTAAACAGCATGACGTCCTGACCCCCTGCTGTGTGCCGTTGCCCTCTCCAATCCTCAAGGCCAGTCCATAAAGGTGATTAGTCTTTTGTAGGTGAGAAGCACCCACCCAGCTGGTATGGGGTGGAGCTGGGATTTGAACTCAGGTTGTCTTGTGCTGAAGCTGGTGCCCATACCTCTCCTGGCTGGTGAGGATGGAGTGGATGGGGGGGGGGGGATCCTTGTAAAATCAGGTTTGAGCTCAGCCCAGCCTGAGAAAAGTGTCTGTGGTTCCCTCCACCCCCTCTTGGCTCCCATCCCAGTCAAGGATTCCACATGGTTGGGTGCTTTTACAAAATTTTTATTTTTCAATTACATGCTCATTGTAACAAATCTAAACAATACAGAAGTGGATAAAGGAGGCAGAGAAAGTCCTCCTCTTCCCCCTCCCAGTTCCAGACCTTTCTCTATGCTTATTACAAGTGGTGTAGAGGGTGACGGTGCTGGCTCAGGGGCTGCATGGCCTGGCTTGATTCTGGGCTCCACCATGTACCAGCTCCAGAACCTTGGGGAAATGGTTTCATTTTTCTGTGCATCGGTTTCCTCATATGGAATATTGGATACTAGTATCAATATCATGAGGTTGTTCTAAGGATTAAATGGTTAGATAAGGGCCTGACAAAGAATTAAGCATTCAATAAATCATTACCTATTCTTATCACATATGGATCTTAAAGACCAAAATGCATATTAAGATTACACATACTGTGCTGCAACTTCCATTTTCACTTTACAATATGTTGTGGACTTTCTTCCAAGTCTATGCATCTGGTACACTTCTTTGATACATTTTTTTACTGTAAAATATAATGTATATACATAAAAGTGATAGCTTTCCAAGTGCAATTTAACAAATATTTAGAGAGCAAATTTCAAAGAATATTATAGTTTGCAATTCCATGGTTTCAGTTATTTCCTTATTATGAAATATAACATACATACAAAAAGGTAATATCTTTCAAAGTGTGATTTAATAAGTAGATACATAGGAAATTTCCAAAGTTGTTATGAGTTTTAGTACCATAGTTTCAGTTATTTCCTTATTGTGAAATATAACATATATACAAAAATGTATAGCTTTCAAATTACAATTTATCAAGTAGCTATAGAACAGATTTCAAAGGATGCTATGGGTTACAGTTCCACCATTTCAGCTCTTTCCTTCTAACTATTCTAGTACCCTAGCAACTAAGAAAAAGAAAATGATATAAAGATTCAGTATTCATAATCCTTTGTTAAATTCCATCTTGTCTGTAGCTACCCCTTCCTCTAGTTTAATCACTTTCCTGATCTTCAGGGATGTCTAGGCAGTTACCACCCTAACCTGTTCATGTTGAAAAGGGGTGTCAACTTTATAAGCAAAGGGGACACATCTAGTTGATATTCTTGAAGAGGCTGTTGCCTCCAGGTTTTGGGACTTAGCTGCCAGAAAAGCTCTCTGAAGGTTCTAAGTTTCTGATGAATAAACTTTAGTGAGTAAAACTTTTATAGAGTCTCAGAAAGGGGTCTGGGTATTTTTTTAGGTTTTTGGGACTACTCTTGACTTCGGCTTATCATATTGTGGTCATTTGGCATATCTAGTTGAAGCTTGCATAGGAGTAACCTCCAGGACAACCTCTTGACCATATTTGAATTCTCTTAGCCACTGAAACCTTATTTTGTTGCCTTTCTTTTCCCCCCTTTGGTCAAAAAGGCATTCTCAATCCCTTGATGCCAGGGTCAGGCTTATTCCTGGAATCCATGTCCCCTGTTGCCAGGAAAGCTCATTCATCTTGGGGGTCCTGTCCCACGTTGAGGGGAGGGTGATGAATTTATTTGCAGAGTTAGGCTTAGATAGAGAATGTCCACATTTGAGCAACAAAAGAGGTTCTCTGGAGGTGACTCCTAGGCATAATTACAGGTGGGCTAAGCCTGCTCTTTACAGCCATAAGTTTCACCCAAGCAAGCCTCAATATTGAGGGCTTGACTTATAAAGTAGGGGGTTCCCAATTTCACATAGTATATGTTATATCCACAACAATCCATCCATATCTCATGTTATCATCACTTAGCTGTACAATCCTCATCAGTGTCCATTTTAAACAATCCTCAAGACCAAAACATTTCATACCTCTCATCAGCCCTTAATTATTTGTCCCTAGTATTTGTTTAATATTAGTATGGTATTCCTATTAATTATAGTCTTTAGTATGCAGTGGGTAGATTTTCCCCATGTGCCCTTCTGTTGTCAACTCTCTGTGCTAGTGTCATATTTTAGAGATATATCATGCAAGCATCTATTTATATTTGTGGGGCTGATCTGTAGGAAACATACCTTTAAACAACCACTTTCATTCCTATTTGCCTTCAATACAGCTCTGATACCTATAATCCCATTAACAAACAATCGTTTCCCCTATCCATTACCATACCTTTTAATTCACCATCATTAACATATCCAAACATATTAGATTATCATTCCCCCTCACTAGCTACTGTCTCTCACTAGGTCCCCAGTATTCTTATAAGACATTGTTTTTACATTGTTCAGGTAGTTCATAGACGTGGTAACATACAACATCTCTCCTTTTGTGTCTGAGTTATTTCACTCAGAATTATATCTTCAGGTTTCATCCATGTTGCCATATGTTTCAAGACCTTGTTGCTTCTTACTGCTGCATAGTATTCCATCATGTGTATATACCACATTTTGTTTATCCATTCACCTGTAGAAGGACACTTGGATTGTTTCCATCTCTTGGCAATTGTGAACAACACTGCTGTGAACATCAGTGTAGAAATGTCTGTTCATGTCACTACTTTAAATTCTTCTAGGTATATACCAGGAAGTGGAATTGCCCAATCATAGGGTAATTCAGTATCTAGTTCTCTGAGAAATTACCAAACTGTCTTCCAGAGTGGCTGTACCATTATATAGTCCCACCAGCAATGAAGAATTTCTCCACATCCTCCCCAGCATTTCTAGGTTCCTGTTTATTTGATAGCAGCCATTCTTATTGGTGTGAGATGATATCGCATTCTGGTCTTGATTTGCATCTCTCTAATAGCTAGTGAAGATGAATGTTTTTTTTATCTTCATTTTATTGAGATATATTCACATACCACACAGTCATACAAAACGAATCATACATTCGATTGTTCACAGTACCATTACATAGTTGTACATTTATCACCTAAATCAATCCCTGACACCTTCATTAGCACACACACAAAAATAACAAGAATAATAATTAAAGTGAAAAAGAGCAATTGAAGTAAAAAAGAACACTGGGTACCTTTGTCTGTTTGTTTGTTTGTTTCCTTCCCCTATTTTTCTACTCATCCATCCATAAACTAGACAAAATGGAGTGTGGTCCTTATGGCTTTTCCAATCCCACTGTCACCCCTCATAAGCTACATTTTTATACAATTGTCTTTGAGATTCATGGGTTCTGGGTTGTAGTTTGATAGTTTCAGGTATTCACCACCAGCTACCCCAGTTCTTTAGAACCTAAAAAGAGTTGTCTAAATTGTGCATAAGAGTGCCCATCAGAGTGACGTCTCAGCTCCTTTTGGAATCTCTCTGCCACTGAAGCTTATTTCATTTCCTTTCACATCCCCCTTTTGGTCAAGAAGATGTTCTCTGTCCCACAATGCCAGGTCTACATTCCTCCCTGGGAGTCATATTCCATGTTGCCAGGGAGATTCACTCCCCTGGGTGTCTGATCCCACGTAGTGGGGAGGGCAGTGATTTCACCTTTCAAGTTGGCTTAGCTAGAGAGAGAGGGCCACATCTGAGCAATAAAGAGGCATTCGGGAGGAGCCTCTTAGGCAAAATTATAGGGAGGCCTAGCCTCCCCTTTGCAGCAACCATCTTCCCAAGGGTAAAACCTATGGTAGAGGGCTCAACCCAGCAAACCACCAGTCCCCTATGTCTGTGGTCATGTTAGCAACCATACCGCTGCATTCTCCACAGGCTCCTCAAGGGGGCACTACATATTTTTTTCCTTGTTTTTTTCTTTAACTTTTTTTTTCTTTTTTAAATCAACTGTATGGAAAAAAAAAATTAAAAAAAAAACATACAATAAAAGAAAATTTCAAAGAGACCATAACAAGGGAGTAAGAAAAAGACAACTAATCTAAGATAACTGCTTTACTTCCAACCTGTTCCTACTTTACCCCTAGAAATTTACCTAATATAGCAACATTTCTGTGAACTTGTTCCTACTATATCCATCAGAAATTTACAGACCATAGTCATTCCTGGGCATCCCTAGAACGTTAAATAGCTTATCTGTTCTTGGATTATTGTTCCCCCTTCCTTAATTGCTCTCTATTGCTAGTTCCCCTACATTCTACAGTATAAACCATTTGTTTTACATTTTTCAAAGTTCACATTAGTGGTACCATATAATATTTCTCTTTTTTGTGCCTGGCTTATTTCGCTCAGCATTATGTCTTCAAGGTTCATCCATGTTGTCATATGTTTAACGAGATCGTTCCTTCTTACTGCCACGTAGTATTCCATCGTGTGTATATACCACATTTTATTTGTCCAGTCATCTGTTGAAGGACATTTGGGTTGTTTCCATCTCTTGGCCATTGTGAATAATGCTGCTATGAACATTGGCATGCAGATATCTGTTCGTGTCACTGCTTTCCGATCTTCCGGGTATATACTGAGAAGTGCAGTCGCTGGATCGAACGGTAACTCTATATCTAGTTTTCTAAGGAACTGCCAGACTGACTTCCAGAGTGGCTGAACCATTATACAGTCCCACCAACAATGAATAAGAGTTCCAATTTCTCCACATCCCCTCCAGAATTTGTAGTTTCCTGTTTGTTTAATGGCAGCCACTCTAATCAGTGTTAGATGGTATCTCATTGTGGTCTTAATTTGCATCTCTCTAATAGCTAGTGAAGCTGAACATTTTTTCATGTGTTTCTTCGTGATTTGTATTTCCTCTTCAGAGAACTGTCTTTTCATATCTTTTCCCCATTTTATGATTGGGCTGTCTGTACTATTGTCATTGAGTTGTAGGATTTCTTTATATATGCAAGATATCAGTCTTTTGTCAGATACATGGTTTCCAAAAATTTTTTCCCATTGAGTTGGCTGCCTCTTTACCTTTTGGAGAAATTCCTTTGAGGTGCAGAAACTTCTAAGCTTGAGGAGTTCCCATTTATCTGTTTTCTCTTTTGTTGCTTGTGCTTTGGGTGTAAAGTCTAGGAAGTGGCTGCTTGATACAAGGTCTTGAAGATGTTTTCCTACATTATCTTCTAGGAGTTTTATGGTACTTTCTTTTATATTGAGATCTTTTGTCCATTTTGAGTTAATTTTTGTGTAGGGTGTGAGGTAGGGGTCCTCTTTCATTCTTTTGGATATGGATATCCAACTCTCCCAGCCCCATTTGTTGAAAAGACCATTATGACTCAGTTCAGTGACTTTGGGGGCCTTATCAAAGATCAGTCGGCCATAGATCTGAGGGTCTATCACTGAATTCTCAATTCGATTCCATTGATCTATATGTCTATCTTTGTGCCAGTACCATGCTGTTTTGGCAGCTGTGGCTTTATAATAAGCTTCAAAGTCAGGGAGTGTAAGTCCTCCCACTTCGTTTTTCTTTTTTAGAGTGTCTTTAGCAATTCGAGGCATCTTCCCTTTCCAAATAAATTTGATAACTAGCTTTTCCAAGTCTGCAAAGTAGGTTGTTGGAATTTTGATTGGGATTGCATTGAATCTGTAGATGAGTTTGGGTAGAATTGACATCTTAATGACATTTAGCCTTCCTATCCATGAACATGGAATATTTTTCTATCTTTTAAGGTCCCCTTCTATTTCTTTTAGTAGAGTTATGTAGTTTTCTTTGTATAGGTCTTTTACATCTTTGGTTAAGTTTATTCCTAGGTACTTGATTTTTTTAGTTGCTATTGAAAATGGTATCTTTTTCTTGAGTGTCTCTTCAGTTTGTTCTTTTCTAGCATATAGCAACATTACTGACTTATGTGCATTAACCTTGTATCCCGCTACTTTGCTAAATTTGTTTATTAGCTCTAGTAGCTGTATCATTGATTTCTCAGGATTTTCCAGATATAAGATCATATCATCTGCAAACAATGACAGTTTTACTTCTTCTTTTCCAATTTGGATGCCTTTTATTTCTTTGTCTTGCCAGATTGCCCTGGCTAGCACTTCTAGTACAATGTTGAATAACAGTGGTGACAGTGGGCATCCTTGTCTTGTTCCTGATCTTAGAGGGAAGGCTTTCATTCTCTCACCATTGAGTACTATGCAGGCTGTGGGTTTTTCATATATGCTTTTTATCATATTGAGGAAGTTTCCTTCAATTCCTACCTTTTGAAGTGTTTTTATCAAAAACGGATGTTGGGGAGGGAGGCCGGGCAAGATGGCGGACTGGTGAGCTGTATGTTTTAGTTACTCCTCCAGGAAAGTAGGTAGAAAGCCAGGAACTGCGTGGACTGGACACCACAGAGCAATCTGACTTTGGGCATACTTCATATAACACTCATGAAAACGTGGAACTGCTGAGATCAGCGAAATCTGTAAGTTTTTGTGGCCAGGGGACCCGCGCCCCTCCCTGCCAGGCTCAGTCCCATGGGAGGAGGGGCTGTCAGCTCCGGGAAGGAGAAGGGAGAACTGCAGTGGCAGCTCTTATCGGAAACTCATTCTACTGATCCAAACTCCAACCTTAGATAGACTGAGACCAGATACCAGAGAATCTGAGAGCAGCCAGCCCAGCAGAGAGGAGACAGGCATAGGAAAAAAACAACACGAAAAACTCCAAAATAAAAGCGGAGGATTTTTGGAGTTCTGGTGAACATAGAAAGGGGAAGGGCAGAGCTCAGGCCCTGAGGCGCATATGCAAATCCCGAAGAAAAGCTGATCTCTCTGCCCTGTGGACCTTTCCTTAATGGCCCTGGTTGCTTTGTCTCTTAGCATTTCAATAACCCATTAGATCTCTGAGGAGGGCCCTTTTTTTTTTTTAATCTTTTTTCTTTTTCTAAAACAATTACTCTAAGAAGCCCAATACAGAAAGCTTCAAAGACTTGCAATTTGGGCAGGTCAAGTCAAGAGCAGAACTAAGAGAGCTCTGAGACAAAAGGCAATAATCCAGTGGCTGAGAAAATTCACTAAACACCACAACTTCCCAAGAAAAGGGGGGTGTCCGCTCACAGCCATCATCCTGGTGGACAGGAAACACTCCTGCCCATCGCCAGCCCCATAGCCCAGAGCTGCCACAGACAACCCAGGGTGACGGAAGTGCTTCAAGTAACAGGCACACACCACAAAACTGGGCATGGACATTAGCCTTCCCTGCAACCTCAGCTGATTGTCCCAGAGTTGGGAAGGTGGAGCAGTGTGAATTAACAAAGCCCCATTCAGCCATCATTTCAGCAGACTGGGAGCCTCCCTACACAGCCCAGCAGCCCATAACAGCCCTGGAGGGACGGCACTCACCTGTGACATAGCACAGTCTTCCCTCAACAGAGGACCCGGGGTGCAGAGCCTGGAAGAGGGGCCCACTTGATAGTCTCAGGAGCCATACGCCAATACCAAGGACTTGTGGGTCAGTGGCAGAGACAAACTGTGGCAGGACTGAACTGAAGGATTAGACTATTGCAGCAGCTTTAAAACTCTAGGATCACCAGGGAGATTTGATTGTTAGGGCCAACCCCCCCCCCCCCGACTGCCCAGAAACACGCCCCATATACAGGGCGGGCAACACCAACTACACACGCAAGCTTGGTACACCAACTGGACCCCACAAGACTCACTCCCCCACTCACCAAAAAGGCTAAGCAGGGGAGAACTGGCTTGTGGAGAACAGGTGGCTCGTGGACGCCACCGACTGGTTAGTTAGAGAAACTGTACTCCACAAAGCTGTAGATCTGATAAATTAGAGATAAGGACTTCAACTGGTCTACAAATTCTAAAAGAACCCTATCAAGTTCAGCAAATGCCACGAGGCCAAAAACAACAGAAAATTATAAAGCATATGAAAAAACCAGATGATATGGATAACCCAAGCCCAAGCACCCAAATCAAAAGATCAGAAGAGACACAGCAACTAGAGCAGCTACTCAAAGAACTAAAGATGAACAATGAGACCATAGTATAGGATACAAAGGAAATCAAGAAGACCCTAGAAGAGCATAAAGAAGACATTGCAAGACTAAATAAAAAAATGGATGATCTTAAGGAAATTAAAGAAACTGTTGACCAAATTAAAAAGATTCTGGACACTCATAGTACAAGACTAGAGGAAGTTGAACAACGAATCAGTGACCTGGAAGATGACAGAATGGAAAATGAAAGCATGAAAGAAAGAATGGGGAAAAAAATTGAAAAAATCGAAATGGACCTCAGGGATATGATAGATAATATGAAACGTCCGAATATAAGACTCATTGGTGTTCCAGAAGGGGAAGAAAAGGGTAAAGGTCTAGGAAGAGTATTCAAATAAATTGTTGGGGAAAACTTCCCAAATCTTCTAAACAACATAAATACACAAATCATAAATGCTCAGCAAACTCCAAATAGAATAAATCCAAATAAACCCACTCTGAGACATATTCTGATCACACTGTCAAACACGGAAGAGAAGGAGCAAGTTCTGAAAGCAGCAAGAGAAAAGCAATTCACCACATACAAAGGAAACAGCATAAGACTAAGTAGTGACTACTGAGCAGCCACCATGGAGGCCAGAAGGCAGTGGCACAATATATTTAAAATTTTGAGTGAGAAAAATTTCCAGCCAAGAATACTTTATCCAGCAAAGCTCTCCTTCAAATTTGAGGGAGAGCTTAAATTTTTCACAGACAAACAAATTCTGAGAGAATTTGCTAACAAGACACCTGCCCTACTGGAGATAATAAAGGGAGCCCTACAGACAGAGAAACAAAGAAACGACAGAGAGACTTGTAGAAAGGTTCAGTACTAAAGAGATTCGGTATGGGTACAATAAAGGATATTAATAGACAGAGGGGAAAAATATGACAAACATAAACCAAAGGATAAGATGGCTGATTCAAGAAATGCCTTCACGGTTATAACGTTGAATGTAAATGGATTAAACTCCCCAATTAAAAGATATAGATTCGCAGAATGGATCAAAAAAAATGAACCATCAATATGTCGCATACAAGAGACTCATCTTAGACACAGGGACACAAAGAAATTGAAAGTGAAAGGATGGAAAAAAATATTTCATGCAAGCTGCAGCCAAAAGAAAGCAGGTGTAGCAATATTAATCTCAGACAAAATAGACTTTAAATGCAGGGATGTTTTGAGAGACAAAGAAGGCCACTACATACTAATAAAAGGGGCAGTTCAACAAGAAGAAATAACAATCGTAAATGTCTATGCACCCAATCAAGTTGCCACAAAATACATGAGAGAAACACTGGCAAAACTAAAGGAAGCAATTGATGTTTCCACAATAATTGTGGGAGACTTCAACACATCACTCTCTCCTATAGATAGATCAACCAGACAGAAGACCAATAAGGAAATTGAAAACCTAAACAATGTGATAAATGAATTAGATTTAACAGACATATAGAGGACATTACATCCCAAATCACCAGGATACACATACTTTTCTATTGCTCACGGAACTTTCTCCAGAATAGATCATATGCTGGGACATAAAACAAGCCTCAATAAATTTAAAAAGATTGAAATTATTCAAAGCACATTCTCTGACCACAATGGAATACAATTAGAAGTCAATAACCATCAGAGACTTAGAAAATTCACAAATACCTGGAGGTTAAACAACACACTCCTAAACAATCAGTGGGTTAAAGAAGAAATAGCAAGAGAAATTGCTAAATATATAGAGACAAATGAAAATGAGAACACAACATACCAAAACCCATGGGATGCAGCAAAAGCAGTGCTAAGGGGGAAATTTATAGCACTAAATGCATATATTAAAAAGGAAGAAAGAGCCAAAATCAAAGAACTAATGGATCAACTGAAGAAGCTAGAAAATGAACAGCAAACCAATCCTAAACCAAGTAGAAGAAAAGAAATAACAAGGATTAAAGCAGAAATAAATGACATAGAGAACAAAAAAACAATAGAGAGGATAAATATCACCAAAAGTTGGTTCTTTGAGAAGATCAACAAGATTGACAAGCCCCTAGCTCGACTGACAAAATCAAAAAGAGAGAAGACCCATATAAACAAAATAATGAATGAAAAAGGTGACATAACTGCAGATCCTGAAGAAATTAAAAAAATTATAAGAGGATACTATGAACAACTGTATGGCAACAAACTGGATAATGTAGAAGAAATGGACAATTTCCTGGAAACATATGAACAAGCTAGACTGACCAGAGAAGAAATAGAAGACCTCAACCAACCCATCACAAGCAAAGAGATCCAATCAGTCATCAAAAATCTTCCCACAAATAAATGCCCAGGGCCAGATGGCTTCACAGGGGAATTCTACCAAACTTTCCAGAAAGAACTGACACCAACCTTACTCAAACTCTTTCAAAACATTGAAGAAAATGGAACATTACCTAGCTCATTTTATGAAGCAACATCAATCTAATACCCAAACCAGGCAAAGATGCTACAAAAAAGGAAAACTACCGGCCAGTCTCCCTAATGAATATAGATGCAAAAATCCTCAACAAAATACTTGCAAATCGAATCCAAAGACACATTAAAAAAATCATACACCATGACCAAGTGGGGTTCATTTCAGGCATGCAAGGATGGTTCAACATAAGAAAATCAATCAATGTATTACAACACATTAACAAGTCAAAAGGGAAAAATCAATTATCATCCCAATAGATGCTGAAAAAGCATTTGACAAAATCCAACATCCCTTTCTGATAAAAGCACTTCAAAAGGTAGGAATTGAAGGAAACTTCCTCAACATGATAAAGAGCATATATGAAAAACCCACAGCCAGCATAGTACTCAATGGTGAGAGACTGAAAGCTTTCCCTCTAAGATCAGGAACAAGACAAGGATGCCCGCTGTCACCACTGTTATTCAACATTGTGCTGGAAGTGCTAGCCAGGGCAATCTGGCAAGACAAAGAAATAAAAGGCATCCAAATTGGAAAAGAAGAAGTAAAACTCTCATTGTTTGCAGATGATATGATCTTATATCTAGAAAACCCTGAGAAATCGACGATACAGCTACTAGAGCTAATAAACAAATTTAGCAAAGTAGTGGGATACAAGATTAATGCACATAAGTCAGTAATGTTTCTATATGCTAGAAATGAACAAACTGAAGAGACACTCAAGAAAAAGATACCATTTTCAATAGCAACTAAAAAAATCAAGTACCTAGGAATAAACTTAACCAAAGATGTAAAAGACCTATACAAAGAAAACTACATAACTCTACTAAAAGAAATAGAAGGGGACCTTAAAAGATGGAAAAATATTCCATGTTCATGGATAGGAAGGCTAAATGTCATTAAGATGTCAATTCTACCCAAACTCATCTACAGATTCAATGCAATCCCAATCAAAATTCCAACAACCTACTTTGCAGACTTGGAAAAGCTAGTTATCAAATTTATTTGGAAAGGGAAAATGCCTCGAATTGCTAAAGACACTCTAAAAAAGAAAAACGAAGTGGGAGGACTTCACTCCCTGACTTTGAAGCTTATTATAAAGCCACAGTTGCCAAAACAGCATGGTACTGGCACAAAGATAGACATATAGATCAATGGAATCGAATTGAGAATTCAGAGATAGACCCTCAGATCTATGGCCGACTGATCTTTGATAAGGCCCCCAAAGTCACTGAACTGAGTCATAATGGTCTTTTCAACAAATGGGGCTGGGAGAGTTGGATATCCATATCCAAAAGAATGAAAGAGGACCCCTACCTTACCCCCTACACAAAAATTAACTCAAAATGGACCAAAGATCTCAATATAAAAGAAAGTACCATAAAACTCCTAGAAGATAATGTAGGAAAACATCTTCAAGACCTTGTATTAGGCGGCCACTTCCTAGACTTTACACCCAAAGCACAATCAACAAAAGAGAAAATAGATAAATGGGAACTCCTCAAGCTTAGAAGTTTCTGCACCTCAAAGGAATTTCTCAAAAAGGTCAAGAGGCAGCCAACTCAATGGGAAAAAATTTTTGGAAACCATGTATCTGACAAAAGACTGATATCTTGCATATATAAAGAAATCCTACAACTCAATGACAATAGTACAGAAAGCCCAATTATAAAATGGGCAAAAGATATGAAAAGACAGTTCTCTGAAGAGGAAATACAAATGGCCAAGAAACACAAGAAAAAATGTTCAGCTTCACTAGGTATTAGAGAGATGCAAATTAAGACCACAATGAGATACCATCTAACACCGGTTAGAATGGCTGCCATTAAACAAACAGGAAACTACAAATGCTGGAGGGGATGTGGAGAAATTGGAACTCTTATTCATTGTTGGTGGGACTGTATAATGGTTCAGCCACTCTGGAAGTCAGTCTGGCAGTTCCTTAGAAAACTAGATATAGAGTTACCGTTCGATCCAGCGATTGCACTTCTCGGTATATACCCGGAAGGTCGGAAAGCAGTGACACGAACAGATATCTGCACGCCAATGTTCATAGCAGCATTATTCACAATGGCCAAGACATGGAAACAACCCAAATGTCCTTCAACAGATGACTGGACAAATAAAATGTGGTATATACACACGATGGAATACTACGTGGCAGTAAGAAGGAACGATCTCGTTAAACATATGACAACATGGATGAACCTTGAAGACATAATGCTGAGCGAAATAAGCCAGGCACAAAAATAGAAATATTATATGCTACCACTAATGTGAACTTTGAAAAATGTAAAACAAATGGTTTATAATGTAGAATGTAGGGGAACTAGCAATAGAGAGCAATTAAGGAAGGGGGAGAATAATCCAAGAAGAACAGATAAGCTATTTAACGTTCTGGGGATGCCCAGGAATGACTATGGTCTGTTAATTTCTGATGGATATAGTAGGAACAAGTTCACAGAAATGTTTCTATATTATGTAACTTTCTTGTGGTAAAGTAGGAACATGTTGGAAGTTAAGCAGTTATCTTAGGTTAGTTGTCTTTTTCTTACTCCCTTGTTATGGTCTCTTTGAAATGTTCTTTTATTGTATGTTTGTTTTCTTTTTAACTTTTTTTTTCATACAGTTGATTTAAAAAAGAAGGGAAAGTTAAAAAAAAAAAAAGAAAAACAAGGAGAAAAAGATGTAGTGCCCCCTTGAGGAGCATGTGGAGAATGCAGGGGTATTTGCCTACCCCACCTCGATGGTTGCTAACATGACCACAGACATAGCGGACTGGTGGTTTGATGGTTTGAGCCCTCTACCATAAGTTTTACCCTTGGGAAGACGGTTGCTGCAAAGGAGAGGCTAGGCCTCCCTATGGTCGTGCCTAAGAGCCTCCTCCCGAATGCCTCTTTGTTGCTCAGATGTGGCCCTCTCTCTCTGGCTAAGCCAACTTGAAAGGTGAAATCACTGCCCTCCCCCCTACGTGGGATCAGACACCCAGGGGAGTGAATCTCCCTGGCAACGTGGAATATCACTCCCAGGGAGGAATGTAGACCCGGCATCGTGGGATGGAGAACATCTTCTTGACCAAAAGGGGGATGTGAAAGGAAATGAAATAAGCTTCAGTGGCAGAGAGATTCCAAAAGGAGCCGAGAGGTCACTCTGGTGGGCACTCTTATGCACACTTTAGACAACCCTTTTTAGGTTCCAAAGAATTGGGGTAGCTGGTGGTGGATACCTGAAACTATCAAACTACAACCCAGAACCCATGAATCTCGAAGACAATTGTATAAAAATGTAGCTTATGAGGGGTGACAATGGGATTGGGAAAGCCATAAGCACCACACTCCACTTTGTCTAGTTTATGGATGGATGAGTAGAAAAATAGGGGAAGGAAACAAACAGACAAAGGTACCCAGTGTTCTTTTTTACTTCATTTGCTCTTTTTCACTCTAATTATTATTCTTGTTATTTTTGTGTGTGTCCTAATGAAGGTGTCAGGGATTGATTTAGGTGATGAATGTATAACTATGTAATGGTACTGTGAACAATCGAAAGTACGATTTGTTTTGTATGACTGTGTGGTATGTGAATATATCTCAATAAAATGAAGATAAAAAAAAACGGATGTTGGATTTTGTCAAATGCTTTTTCAGCATCTATTGAGATGATCATTTGATTTTTCCCTTTTGAATTTTTAATGTGTTGTAATACATTGACTGATTTTCTCATGTTGAACCATCCTTGCATGCCTGGAATTAATCCCACTTGGTCATGGTGTATGATTTTTTTAATGTGTGTTTGGATTCGATTTGCAAGTATTTTGTTGAGGATTTTTGCATCTATATTCATTAGGGAGATTGGCAGGTAGTATTCCCTTTTTGTAGCATCTTTGCCTGGTTTTGGTATTAGATTGATGTTAGCTTCATAAAATGAGTTAAGTAGTGTTCCATTTTCTTCAATGTTTTGAAAGAGTTTGAGTAAGATTGGTGTCAGTCCTTTCTGGAAAGTTTCGTAGAATTCCCCTATGAAGCCATCTGGCCCTAGGCATTTATTTGTGGGAAAATTTTTGATATCTGATTGGATCTCTTTGCTTGTGATAGGTTGATTGAGGTCTTCTATTTCTTTTCTGGTCAGTCTAGGTTGTTCATATCTTTCCAGGAAATTGTCCATTTCATCTACATTATCCAGTCTGTTGCCATACAGTTGTTCATAGTATCCTCTTATAATTTTTTTAATTTCTTCAGGATCTGCAGTTATGTCAACTTTTTCATTCGTTATTTTGTTTAAATGGGTCTTCTCTCTTTTTGATTTTGTCAGCCTAGCTAGGGGCTTGTCAATCTTGTTGATCTTCTCAAAGAACCAACTTTTGGTGATATTTATCCTCTCTATTGTTTTTTTGTTCTCTATGTCATTTATTTCTGCTTTAATCCTTGTTATTTCTTTTCTCCTACTTGGTTTAGGATTGGTTTGCTGTTCATTTTCTAGCTTCTTCAGTTTATCCATTAGTTCTTTGATTTTGGCTCTTTCTTCCTTTTTAATATATGCATTTAGTGCTATAAATTTCCCCCTCAGCACTGCTTTTGCTGCATCCCATAGGTTTTGGTATGTTGTGTTTTCATTTTCATTTGTCTCTATAAATTTAGCAATTTCTCTTGCTATTTCTTCTTTAACCCACTGATTGTTTAGGAGTGTGTTGTTTAACCTCCAGGTATTTGTGAATTTTCTAAGTCTCTGATGGTTATTGACTTCTAATTGTATTCCATTGTGGTCAGAGAATGTGCTTTGAATAATTTCAATCTTTTTAAATTTATTGAGGCTTGTTTTATGTCCCAGCATATGATCTATTCTGGAGAAAGTTCCGTGAGCACTAGAAAAGTATGTGTATTCTGGTGATTTGAGATGTAATGTTATGTATATGTCTGTTAAATCTAATTCATTTATCAGATTGTTTAGGTTTTCAATTTCCTTATTAGTCTTCTGTGTGGTTGATCTATCTATAAGAGAGAATGATGTGTTGAAGTCTCCCACAATTATTGTGGAAACATCAATTGCTTCCTTTAGTATTACCAGTGTTTCTCTCATGTATTTTGTGGCAACTTGATTGGGTGCATAGACATTTATGATTGTTATTTCTTCTTGTTGAATTGTCCCTTTTATTAGTATGTAGTGGCCTTCTTTGTCTCTCAAAACATCCCTGCATTTAAAGTCTATTTTCTCCGAGATTAATATTGCTACACCTGCTTTCTTTTGGCTGTAGCTTGCATGAAATATTTTTTTCCATCCTTTCACTTTCAATTTCTTTGTGTCCCTGTGTCTAAGATGAGTCTCTTGTATGCGACATATTGATGGTTCATTTTTTTTGATCCATTCTGCAAATCTATATCTTTTAATTGGGGAGTTTAATCCATTTACATTCAACGTTATAACCATGAAGGCATTTCTTGAATCAGCCATCTTATCCTTTGGTTTATGTTTTTCATATATATTTTTCCCCTCTCTCTATTGATATCCTTTATTGTACCCATACCGAATCTCTTTAGTACTGAACCTTTCTACAAGTCTCTCTGTCGTTTCTTTGTTTCTCTGTCTGTAGGGCTCCCTTTAGTTTCTCCAGTAGGGCCGGTCTCTTTTTAGCAAATTCTCTCAGCATTTGTTTGTCCGTGAAAAATTTGAGCTCTCCCTCAAATTTGAAGGAGAGCTTTGCTGGATAAAGTATTCTTGGTTGGAAATTTTTCTCACTCAGATTTTTAAATATATCATGCCACTGCCTTCTCACCTCCATGGTGGCTGCTGAGTAGTCACTACATATTCTTATGCTGTTTCCTTTGTATGTGGTGAATTGCTTTTTCTCTTGCTGCTTTCAGAACTTGCTCCTTCCCTTCCTTGTTTGACAGTGTGATCAAAATATGTTTCAGAGTGGGTTTATTTGGATTTATTCTATTTGGAGTTTGCTGAGCATTTATGATTTGTGTATTTATGTTGTTTAGAAGATTTGGGAAGTTTTCCCCAGCAATTTCTTTGAATACTCTTCCTAGATCTTTACCCTTTTCTTCCCCTTCTGGAACACCAATAAGTCTTATATTCGGACGTTTCATATTATCTATCATATCCCTGAGGTCCATTTCAATTTTTTCAATTTTTTTTCCCCATTCTTTCTTTTATGCTTTCATTTTCCATTCTGTCATCTTCCAGGTCACTGACTCATTGTTCAATTTCCTCTAGTCTTGTACTATGAGTGTCCAGAATCTTTTTAATTTGGTCAACAGTTTCTTTAATTTCCATAAGATCATCTATTTTTTTATTTACTCTTGTAATGTCTTCTTTATGTTCTTCTAGGGTCTTCTTGATATCGTTTGTATCCTGTACTATGGTCTCATTGTTCATCTTTAGTTCTTTGAGTAGCTGCTCTAGGTGCTGTGTCTCTTCTGATCTTTTGATTTGGGTGCTTGGACTTGGGTTATCCATATCATCTGGTTTTTTCATATGGTTTATAATTTTCTGTTGTTTTTGGCCTCTTGGCATTTGCTGAACTTGATAGGGTTCTTTTAGGATTTGTAGACCAATTGAAGTCCTTATCTCTAATTTATCAGATCTACAGCTTCGTGGAGTACAGTTTCTCTAACTAACCAGCAGGTGGCGTCCACGCGCCACCTGTTCTCCACAAGCCAGTTCTCCCCTGCTTTGTCTTTGTGGTGAGTGTGGGAGTGAGTCTTGTGGGGTCCAATTGGTGTACCAAGCTTGCATGTGTTGTTGGTGTTGCCCGCCCTGTATATGGGGCGTGTTTCTGGGCAGTCAGGGAGGGGGGTGGCTCTAACAATCAAATCTCCCTGGTGATCCTGGAGTTTTAAAGCTGCTGCAATAGTCTAATCCTTCAGTTCAGTCCTGCCACAGTTTGTCTCTGCCACTGACCCACAAGTCCTTGGTATTGGCGTATGGCTCCTGAGACTTGCAAGTGGGCCCCTCTTCCAGGCCGTGCACCCCCTGGTCCTCTGTTGAGGGATGACTGTGCTATTTCACAGGTGAGTGCTGTACCCCCAGGGTGGCTGGGCTGTGTAGGGAGGCTCCCAGTCTGCTGAAATGATGGCTGAATGGGGCTTTGTTAATTCACACTGCTCCACCTTCCCAACTCTGGGACAATCAGCTGAGGTTGCAGGGAAGGCTAATGTCCACGCCCAGGTTTGTGGTGTGTGCCTGTTATTTGAAGCACTTCCGTCACACTGGGTTGTCTGGGGCAGCTCTGGGCTATGGGGCTGGCGATGGGCAGGAGTGTTTCCTGTCCACCAGGATGGTGGCTGTGAGTGGACACCCCCCTTTTCTTGGGAAGTTGTGGTGTTTAGTGAATTTTCTCAGCCACTGGATTATTGCCTTTTGTCTCAGAGCTCTCTTAGTTCTGCTCTTTTCTTGACCTGTCCAAATTGCAAGTCTTTGAAGCTTTCTATATTGGGCTTCTTAGAGTAATTGTTTTAGAAAAAGAAAAAAGATTAAAAAAAAAAAAGGGCCCTCCTCAGAGATCTAATGGGTTATTGAAATGCTAAGAGACAAAGCAACCAGGGCCATTAAGGAAAGGTCCACAGGGCAGAGAGATCAGCTTTTCTTTTGGATTTGCATATGAGCCTCAGGGCCTGAGCTCTGCCCTTCCCCTTTCTACGTTCACCAGAACTCCAAAAATCCTCCGCTTTTATTTTGGAGTTTCTCGTGCTGTTTTTTTCTATGTCTGTCTCCTCTCTGCTGGGCTGGCTGCTCTCAGATTCTCTGGTGTCTGGTCTCAGTCTATCTAAGGTTGGAGTTTGGATCAGTAGAATGAGTTTCCGATAAGGGCTGCCACTGCAGTTCTCCCTTCTCCTTCCCGGAGCTGACAGCCCCTCCTCCCACGGGACTGAGCCTGGCAGGGAGGGGTGTGGGTCCCCTGGCCACAAAAACTTACAGATTTCGCTGATCTCAGCAGTTCCACGTTTTCATGAGTGTTGTATGAAGTATGCCCAAAGTCAGATTGCTCTGTGGTGTCCAGTCCACGCAGTTCCTGGCTTTCTACCTACTTTCCTGGAGGAGTAACTAAAACATACAGCTCACCAGTCCGCCATCTTGCCCCACCTCCCTGATGAATGTTTTTTCATGTGTTTTTTAGCCATTTGTATTTCCTCTTCAGAGAAATGTCTTTTCATATCTTTTGCCCATTTGATAATTGGTCTGTTTGTACTCTTGTCATTAAGTTGTAGGATTTCTTTATACCTGCAGGATATTAGTCTCTTATCATATACATGGTTTCCAAATATTTTCTCTGATTGAATTGGCTGCTTCTTCATCTTTTTGATAAATTCCCTTGAGGTACAGAAGCTTTTGAATTTGAGATGGTAAACTTTTAAAAATAATGGTTTTGTAGATTTTTATTTGTATGAATGTACCATAATTTATTCATTCAGAAATGGGCAGATACTTAAATCATTTCCACTTTTTTTAAATCATTACAGACAATATTGGGCTTTACTTGCTTATGCTTAATATTTGTAAGACAGGGTTCTAGAAGGGGGATGGCAGGACTTTAGATTATATTTATGTATTTTATTTTTATATTTTTAATTTTTTATTGCAATTGTTCACATACCATACAATTATCCAAAGATCCAAAGTGTACAATCAATTGCCCATGGTAGCATCATACATCTGTGCG
This sequence comes from Choloepus didactylus, assembly GCF_015220235.1. Taxonomy (NCBI): domain Eukaryota; kingdom Metazoa; phylum Chordata; class Mammalia; order Pilosa; family Megalonychidae; genus Choloepus; species Choloepus didactylus. The sequence continues at coordinate 13,079,615 of NC_051324.1, forward strand.
CCCATCACCACAATTAATTTTTTTCAATTTTTAGAACATTTTCATCACTCCAGAAAAGAAATAAAGACAAAAAAAAAAGGAAAATCTAATCCTCCCTTACCCCTAACCATGCCCTCCCCTCCATTATTGATTCATAGTTTTGGGATAGTACATTTGTTACTGTTGATGAAAGAATGTTAAAATACTACTAACTGTAGTATATAATTTGCAATAGGTACATATTTTTTCCTATATGCCCCTGTATTATTAGCTTCTAGTTATAGGGCTATACATTTGTTCTAGTTCATGAGAGAGATTTCTAATATTTGTACAATTAATCACGGACATTGTTCACCACAAGATTCACTGTTTTACACATTCCCATCTTTTAACCTCCAACTTTCCTTCTGGTGACATGCGTGACTCTGAGCTTACCCTTTCCACCACCTTTACACACCATTCAGCACTGTTAGTTATTCTAACAATATGCTACTATCACCTCTGTCCATTTCCAAATGTTTAAGTTCACCCTAGTTGAACATTCTGCTCATTGTAAGCAACTGCTCCCCAGTCTTTAGTCTCATTCTATGTCCTGGTAACTTATGTTTCATGTCTATGAGTTTACATATTATAATTAGTTCATATCAGTGAGACCCTGCAATATTTGTCCTTATGTATCTGTCTTACTTCACTCAGTATAGTGCCCTCAAGGTTTCTTCATCAACCCATTTTTTTAAGATGGTTTTGTTCACACACCATATATTCTGTCCTAAGTAAACAATCATTGGTTTCCTGTATAGTCACATATTTATGTATTCAGAACCATTGCCACTATCTATATAGGAACATCTTCATTTCTTCCACAAAGAAGGAAGAAGAGTCAAAGAAGGTAGAGGGACAAAAGAAAAAGAAAAAAGAAAGAGAGGGGGAAAAAATGACAGCTTGAAAGCAACAAAAGGAAAGGTAGCATTAAACTAAAGTAGAATAAAGAATCAGACAACATCACCAATGCCAGGAGTCCCATAACCTTCTCCTATGCCCCTCATATGCATTTAGCTTTGGTATATTGCCTTTGTTATATTAAAGGAAGCATAATACAATGTTTCTGTTAATTATAGTCTCTAGTTTGCATTCATTGTATTTCCCCCAAACCTACCCTATTTTCAACACCTTGCAGTGTTGACATTCATTTGTTCTACCTCATGTAAAAACATATTTGTACATTTTATTACAATTGTTGAGCACCCTAGGTTTCACTGAGTTATACAGTCCCAGTCTTTATCTTTCCTCTTTTGTTCTGATGTCCCACATGGTCCTAACCTTACTCTTTCAACCATGCTCACAGTCATCTTTGTTCAGTGTACTTACATTGCTGTGCTATTATCTCCCAAAATTGTTTTCCAAACCTCTCACTCCTGTCTTTTCCTTTCTATCTGCCATGCTCCCTTTAGTGTTTCCTGCAGAGCAGTTTTCCTGTTCACAAACTCTGTCATGTCTGTCAGAGAATATTTTAAGCTCTCCCTCATATTTGAAGGACAGTTTTGCCGCATATAAGATTCTTGGTTGGTGGTTTTTCTCTTTCAGTGTCTTAAATATATCATCCCACTTCCTTCTTGCCTCCATGGTTTCTATTGAGAAATCCACACACACAGTCTTATCAAGCTTTCTTTGTATGTGATGGATTGAGTTTCTCCTGCTGCTTTCAGGATTCTCTTTTTATCTTTGATGTTTGATAATCTGATTATTAAGTGTCTTGGTGTAGGCCTATTCAGATCTGTTCTGTTTGGGGTATGCTGCACTTCTTGGATCTGTAATTTTACGTCTTTCATTATTGCTTCTGCCCATTTTCCCTTCTCTTCTCCTTCTGTGATACCAATGACATGTACATTCCTGCATTTCATTTTGCCCTTAAGTTCCCAGAGATGTTGCTTATATTTTTCCTTTCTTTTCTCTATCTGTTCTTTTGTGTGTAGGCTTTCAGTTGCCTTGTTCTCCAGTTCCTGAGTGTTTTCTTCTGCATCTTGAGATCTGTTGTTGCATGTTCCATTGTGTCTTTCATCTCTTGTGTTGTGCCTTTCATTTCCATGGATTCTGCCAGTTGTTTTTTTGAACTTTCAATTTCTACCTTATGTACACCCAGTGTTTTCATTATATGCATCATCTCTTTTGCCATATCTTCCCTAAACTTTTTGAATTGATTTAGTATTAGTTGTTTCAATTCGTGTATCTCAGTTGAAGTATAAGTTTGTTCCTTTGGGCCAGAACTTCATTTTTCTTAGTGTAGGTTGTGGTTTTCTGTTGTCTAGGCATCTGGTTTCCTAGGTTACACCAATCAGGTTTCCCCAGACCAGAATGGGCTCAGGTCTTGGGAGGAGAGAATAGTATCTTGTTTCCCGGAGGGTGTATCTTAGAAGACTGGTACACCCTGTGAGGCCTCAAGCCACTGTGCTTTTCTGCCCAGAAGGTGGCACCTGTCAGCCTGTAGCTCCAGACTGGTGTAAGGAGGTGTGGCCCATGGCTGTTTTCCCCCAGGCTCTGGAGTCTGGTTCAGAATGGAAGGGGGATAGTAGAGCTGCACCCCACCTCTTTCCTCTTAGGTCAGATGCTCCCCCCAGGGAGAGGTATTTGAACAGTCTCAGCCTGTGCTTTCTCCACCCCTGTTTGGGTCAGAGTGCTGGGAACTGAAAATGGCTGAGGCTTTCTCCACTGAGCTGAGAAAGGGACAGAAAGCCCCCTTCAGGGCCAGTCCACTGCCACCCTCCAGCTCTCTAAGGTCAGTCATCACCAAAAGCCTCTGTCTGCTTGTTGGGGATTCATATCTTGTATCGAGCAGTCCATGTTTGTTAAAACCCTAGTTGGAACTCAGCTGAGCTATATTCACTTGCTCGGAGAGTGCTGTTCTCTTGCACCACAGGCTTTGCAGTTTGGGCCTTGAGGGAAGGGGATCTGCAGTTTTTACTTACAGAGTTTATGTTGCAATCTCGGGAATTCCCCAATTCAGGTTGGTATATGATGAGAGGACAGTCACATTTGTCCTGGTTGTTTATTAGTTGTTCCAGGGAGACAAACTCACTTCCACTCCTCTCTATGCCACCATCTTCTTCCATCTCCTCAGAGTATATGTTTTAAATATAACCAGATATTTACAGATTTTGGCTAAAATATCACACCAATTATATCCTCATTGACAGTGATCAGTCTGTCTCTTTAATGCTACCCAACACTGGATTTACTCATTTTATAACTGTTGGATTGAAGAAATATCTACCTAACTTTGTTTATGATAAAGATGTTGCTACAAAAGTAGGTTAGGTCTCTATTTTACATCATAGATGTACATGCACAACATAAAAGGGGCAAACAATGCATAGAAAAAGATGGCAAAAGGCGTAAATTCCCTTTAGCACAATTTGTCATTTAAAAATGAGTGTGTGTGCAAGGAGCACTCATCAAACATTCTCTAATCCTTATGAGATCTTCTCACTATAACCCCCATTTTAGAGATGAGAAAACTGAGGCATAGAGAGATGCAATAACTTGTCTAAAATGAGGCAGCTGGTGAGTGGCAGAATGAGAAGCTGAGCTCACAGTTCCCTCTCAGCAGGATCTGCTCTGTTTGTTGAATCATGCTGCTTTCACAGACCCTAATAATGAAGAAAATAGATATTTTAGGAACTGGTGAGGCCTCAAATCATTAGCTGGGGATATGCAGCTCTGAGTGGTTTGATTCTGCCACCCTTCCTGCATGATTTTAGAAAATTTCCCCATCTGTGATTCAAGGGGTCTAGCTATAACAGGGAAACACTAGGATTAACAGAAAGCATTCTTGTCTCTCTCTGCCCCCGAGGATGGAGAGGCAGAAGGCAGGTGGCAGGAGGCAGGTGGCAGGCTAGTTCCTCTTTCCTATTAGATGATGTTAGCATCTCTGTATATTTTCATCAAATAGCCCAGAGCTTCCTCTTGCTCTTGTTTTCTGTACATGCCTATCAGTGTACAAAATCCTGAGTGTTTCTGCTCCAAAGAAATTAGAAGCAGAGTCTTTTGTGTTTGAAAGCTAAGTGTCCATAAATCATTGCTCCTTGAATGAGAAGGCATATGTGGTCCCTTGAAGATGGGCTTTGAATTATTTATCAAGGAATGATGTAACTTGGAACCTCGGGCACACTCAGCCTCACAGCAGAAGGATGGCATTACAAGACATCTTTGTGGACATGCTGGAGGATGTCATGGGCTTAAATACCCCCCAGGGAGTGTTGGCACACAGCCTCCCACCATCTTCCCTTGCCCGTATTTCCAACTCCCTCATATCCCCCAAGATGCAGCCCCACTCAGGTAGTCACAGATTCCTGCATGCATTCTGCTTTGCAATTACCAGCCCCTCCTCCGGGAAATCCTTTTCCATTTCTCTACCCTGAAAACTCGCATATGTCTGCTAAGAGCCAGGTTAAATGCCCTCTTCTTTTAGAAATATTTCCCACCTTCCGCTGTCAGGGTCAGTACTGCCTCCTTTGTAAACCTGACTAGATACAGAACCCATGGAAGGTAGAGCTGGTAATCTCTGCATATCTAGCAACAGAACAGTATCAAGCACATCATCAGAGTGAGGAAGTGATGGGATGGTTTGATGCCAGTGGGAGGATGGCAGTGCTTGGTCAGTGCAAGGGTTCTGACACATGAAGCTTATTTAATTTCCAGTGCAGTGTGTCTAATATTTCTGCAAATGACTTGAGTGAAGATGCAGGGGGCAGATGCTTTCCCGATTTTGCAGGGGATGCAAACCTGGAAGTGACAATTAACTCATTGAATGATTAATCAGGATATGTAAAGATCTTGATAGGGTGGAAGAATTTCCTGAAACTAACAAGATGGGACTGAATGTGGATAAATTTGAAATGTGACTCATATAACAATCTGTGAATCAATGGCTCTTGGTGGCTGGCGTGAGGGAGAGGGAAGATTTGCAGGAAACTAAGGTGTTAATCAGTTCTCTGCATGTGCCAGGGTTTCTTGTAGCTGAAGTCTTCAGGGCTCATCTGGGCAGAGGCAGGGATTCACAGAGTTTAGTTCACTGCTGCATCCTCTGTGCTTGTAATGATGCCTGTCACTTAGTGGGTGCTCAATAAATACTTGTTGAATGATGAATGAATAATCTGTCTTGCATTTATCTTCTTCTTGGAATATAGTGTGCCTCCAAATTCTTGTTAATTCTTCCAGATTAAAGTCAGGAGCCACCAATCCCAGGGAGCTGTCCCTACAAGTTGCTTCTCCACTGGGCTCTTAAAAGGCTCTGGATTTAAAATACAACTCATTATATTGTGTTGATGTTATTTGTTCATAGTTCAGGTCTCCCAATAGAAAAAGAGCTTGGCAAAAGCAAGAACTGTGTTTTATTCATCTACGACCATTATTGGTGCTCAATAGATGTTTGAGCACCAATAAATGGTGCTATAATATTGGTGCTCACTTCTGAGTCACCTATGGCATCACAACATGTTTGCATGTTCCTCTGCCTGTCCTGCGTGGCAGCTCTTCCCTCTGGCCAGCAATGGAGAAACAGCCAGAGGAGAAAGCTGTTGTTGAGCCCACTGACTCCAGAGGGGAAGGCAGTGGAGGTGGGCAGTTGTGGGTTGCCGTCACTGAGGCAGTGGGTGGAGAGGACCTCAAGACCCTGCTGCTCAGGCTGAGAGCACACACACAAAAAAACCCAGCAACTTTTGGAATATAAATCAATGGTTGATGCAAATGAAGAAAAAACTCCAGAACAAATCATGCAAGAAAAGCAAACTGAGGCTAAAATTGAGGACCTGGAAAATGAAATTGAAGAGTCCAAAACTGCTTTTGAAATGTAAAGTCTTGCATTAGACAGTATGCAGCTTTCATCGGCACTTGAAACCTGGAGGAAACTGACACCAAAACTAGTTTACTCATGGATGACATGAAACATGTATTAAAGCTAAATAAATTAATAATGAAATCACAGCAGAAATCTCGGGACTTTGAGGAAAAACTGCTGGATGTTAGAAAGACAAGACTGCAATTAAAATAAGCTTCAGAAAGTAAACTTCTAGAAATACAAATTGAAAAGAACAAACAAAAAGATGATTTGGACAGTATGGAAAATTCAGACAAGATAAAGACCATATGACAAAACCTATAGGTGGAGATACAGATTATTACAGTTACTCAACATGTGTTTCAGAACCTCATTTTGGGGAGCGAAGTCCATTGGGCAGAAGATTGTGCCTTGGAGGAAACTGTTCTGCAACTTGAGAGGAATCTATCCATGATTTAATAACTTATTTTGGCATTTAAAAAAAAAATTGGTGCTCAATAAATGTTTGTGGAATGAATAACCAGCATCAGTTTATTTAATTTCCAGTGAAGCTCAGTAGTCTGAAGCTGGTGAAGGGTCAAAGGGTAAGATCTTTGACCATGGAGGACAAGACCCTATTGCCGGGGTTCAAGGGATCCCAGGGGGTCACTGAGTGCAGCACCTGGTCCAGAATTTGTAGGGAGATGAGTGTGGGTGGCTTTGGCTGTGGAAATAGGCAGGTTTTGCTTTCCAAGCTCTAATCATCCTTTAATGCTTGACATGGGTTCAGGCTTCTAATTCCAGGTCTTGTGATTATGCACCACGAGCACAGCTGTGTCTGAGACCCTGGAGGTGGAGGAGCTATGACAGGGCACCCGGCCTGGGAGGCAGCAGAAGAGATAGAAACATCACTGAGTTAGAGAGCTGGAGGGTTGTCAGACCAGGTTGTTAGAGAAACATCTTCTGGGATGTTGAATTCATTAAAGGTGATTTTAGGGGATAGGGCATAGAGTACATTTTAAAGAATTTTTTTGGACAGAAAATTACCAAAACCAACTTCAGAGAAGATTAAGCATAAAAGGACAATCTGTTAGCTTGCAGAATATCACAAAGGGCAGATCAGTCAAGCAGAAGGGAGGGAAACCTCTGGGTTTCAGGAGGAGTTGGAACCAGGGGCTTGAATACCCTTATCTCTCTCTCTGCCCCCAACTCTCCCCAGAGCTCATCTTTGCCTTGTGGGCATGTTTGTTTCATTTGCTTGTCCATGATGAACAGCTTTCTTCATGTGGCAGGACTCATGGCAGCTATAAGTCTTACTTATCATAGTTTTAAACACCAAAGAGACAGACTCCATAGAACACAAATAGGAAAATTCCCAGGGGAGTGGGTTCAGAGGGTGTGAGGTGTTCATTGGTTGAGCACGTGGGGTGGGAGAAGAGCTTGCAGGGTGGAGATATTTGTGTGGGAAACACAGACATTTGGGAGAAATTTATTCTTCATTTTATGAGGGGAGATATATCAGTTAGGATGACTTTGACTGCAAATAAGAGAAAAACAGACTTGAACTGGCCTAAACAATAAGGAAATTTATTGACTCATATAACTTGAAGAATAGGTATAAGGTGCCATTAGGGCCAGCTTGATCTAACGGCTCCAATGTCCATTTGATGCAATTCCGTCACCTGTGCCCTCCTGTTTCATCCTTGTCTTCAGAGTGCTGCTTTTAAGGAGGCAAAAGAGAGGTAACAGCTTCTGGTTTCCGATTCACACATTATAAAGTCCAGAGAAAGAGAAAGCTTCTGCATAAGAACGAGGAAGCTTTTTTCTGTTTTCAGGGAAACCTCTCACTGTGCTTCATTAGCTTGAATTGGTCCACATGCCCTTTCCTAAACCAGTTGGTGGCTGGGGGTTTTGTGTGCAATCCAGTCCCATGTGGACACAGGAGGAATGGGGTCCCTGGACCTGTGTGCAAAAGCTGTTGTGGGTGGGATGTGATGTGATCTTCAAATACCTGAGGGGCTGCTGGGTAGTAGATGGTCAGGCTTATTTGTTGAAGCTGAGGGTTGGATATTTGGAATGCTCTCTTGAGAGGTGAGAATTTGGCACAGATTAAGCACTGGAAATGACAGCTGCCCCAAATCAAACGGTGGCTCCTCCTGGCTGAGCTTGACAGGTATCCTTGACAGGTATCCTTGACAGGATGCAAGAGTTTGCTGCCTTTCCCCAGCCTCTACTACCTTCCCTCATTTCTCACCCATTGCTCTAAATGAGTCACACAAAGCAACAGAAAAGACTTCTGAAACTTCCGACTCAGTAGCTTCTTCCTGCCAAAGGCTGGTTCTAAAAAGTGTGAGACCCTCTTGAAAATTGAGTCCATTTCTCATTGAATAGTCAAAGACTTTTTCCTCTAGGGTCCCTCTCACCACCTGTTCTAGTTTGCTAATGCTGCCAGGATGCAAAATACCAGAAATGGATTGGCTTTTATAAAGGGGGTTTATTTGGTTACACAGTCACAGTCTTAAGGACATAAAGTGTCCAAGGTAACATATCAACAATAAGGTAAATTCACTGGAGGATGGCCAATGGTGTCTGGAAAAACCTCTTTTAGCTGGGAAGGTACATGGCTGGTGCCTGCTCCAAGTTCTGGTTTCAAAATTGCTTTCTCCATGTTAGTTCCTCTCTAGGCTGCTGCTCCTCTTCAAAATGTCACTCTCAGTTGCTCTTGGGGTGTTTGTCCTCTCTCAGATTCTCCAGAGCAAGAGTCTGCTTTCAGCAGCCATTTTCAAACTGTCTCTCATCTGCAGCTCCTCTCTCAGCTCCTGTGCATCCTTCAAAGTGTCCCTCTTGGCTGTAGCAAGCTCCCTCCTTCTGTCTGAGCTTATATAGTGCTCCAGTGAACCAATCAAGGCCCATGCTGAATGGGCAGGGCCACACCTCATGGAAATTATCCAATGGAAGATCTTGCCCACAGCTGAGTGGTCACATCTCCATGGGAACATCCAATCAAAAGTCTCCAATCCAATCAACACCAATACGTTTCCTGTCCACACAAGACTGCATCAAAGATAAAGGCATTTTGGGTTACATAATACATCCGAACAAGCACACCACCTATGTCCATATGATATACAGCAAATCATGGTGTTTTGGGGTGGATTGAGGGAACTTGTAGTGGCCTGGAGCTGTGTGTGTACCTCAGAAAAATATGCTCTTAATCTTAATCCATTCCTGTGGCTGTGAACCCATTGTAAATAGGACCTTTTGATGAGGTTACTTCAGTTAAGGAGTGGCCCAACTGAATCAGGATGGGTCTTAAACAGATTTACTGGAGTCCTTCATAGACAGAATGAAATTCAGACACACACACACACACACACACACACACACACACACACACACACACACAGACACACAGAGAGAGAGAGAGAGAGAGAGAGAGAGAGCCAGAAAGCCATGGGAATAAATGGAAGACAATGGAATCCAGAGAAGCCAGGAGAGGCCACTATGTGCAGTGCCAAGTGACAGAAAAGCCAAGGATCAAGGATCTCCACCAGCAAGCCCAGAAATACCAGTCTTCAGGAAGAAAGCATTGCCTTACAGACACCTCAATTTTGTACTCCTCCTAGCCTCAAAATCATGAGCTAATACATTCCCATTGTTTAAGCCAACCCATTGCATGGTGTTTGTTTTAGCAGCCAGGGAACTAGACAGAACTTAAAGCTCATTTATTGAGGCAACAGAGAGCCACCTAGGCAGCTCGGTGGGAGGAGCTGTGGTGCACCAAGCATAGCTCTGCAAATTGGTGCCTTTCCCCCAATTTTAAAGGTACTAACATAATACTAGCTAATGTGTATATAGTTTTAAGTGGCTTGTGACTTGCCCAAGATCATATGACTAATAAGTGGTGGAACCAGGGCACAAGTTCTGGTGGTCCTGCTCTAGTGTGACTATCCACACTTTTGGGGGCAGGCCACCAGTTTACTTTCATATGGTGATATAATGTTAAAACTATTATTCCAGTTTGAATGTATTATGTCCCCCAAACACCATTATCTTTGATGCAATCTTGTGTGGGTAGACATATTAGTGTTGATTAGATTGTAATTCTTTGATTGTTTCCATGGAGATGTGACCTAACCAACTGTAGGTGATAACTCTGATTAGATAATTTCCATGGAGGCATGGCCACACCCTTTCAGCATGGGCCTTCATTAGTTCACTGGAGTCCTATAAAGGCTCAGACAGAAGTGGTGAGCTTGCCACAGCCAAGAGGGACACTTTGAAGAATGCACAGGAGCTGAGAAAGGACTGTCCTGGGAGAAAGTCATTTTGAAACCAGAACTCTGGAACAGATGCCAGCCATGTGCCTTCCCAGCTAACAGAGGTTTTCTGGATGCCACTGGCCATCCTCCAGTGAAGGTACCCGATCGTTGATGCCTTATCATGTACACTTTATGGGCTTAAGCCTGTAACTTTGTAACCAAATAAACCCCCTTTATAGAAGCTGATCCATTTCTGGTGTTTTGTGAAAAGGCAGCATTAGCATACTGGAACAGCTATAAAGAAGAGACATTGAATGAAGCAGTGTGAATGAAGATCATGAGTTTTCTTGAAAAAGGAGTTGAAGGATTGTACCTTTTTAGAGGTCTCTGCCCTTACTAACAATGGTAAAGCCATTCACAGCCAATGGCGTCACTTCCCTCTGCTCTGTCTCGATAGGAGGCTGGTAAAATGGCCTCATTTTTGGTAATGGTGAAATATTTGGCAAAACTGTTGCTTGCAACAAACTGGAAGGTAAAAATGTGCCTAAAATTTTGTTAAATTGGGTGAAGAGATTTTGAGACAGATTGTTGAAAGCAGGAGCTGGCTGCTACTAATTGCATTTGAAAGACATAAGCTCAAGAAAGAATCAACCAGTTAGCAAGCAACATTTCAAGGAAATGTAGAGAGCCCAGAAATTGCAGGGTTGGAAAAGGAAACAATTTCTCATCAAATCAAAGATGTGACCGCTACAACAGAGCCATGTGGAAAAGACCAAATTCAGGGCTCTGCCTGTAAGATTTTGTGAGTTGTTTCATAGCAATGGCTTGCTGGTAGCTTACTTACTACCAGTCACTTTGCATACATGATCTCATTTAAGCCTTACAATAGTCCCATAATGCAGGTGCTATTATTTCTGTTTCACAGATTGTGAGACTGAAGCTTAGAGAGGTTTTGAAGCATGTCCAAGGTCACCTGACTCTTATAAAGTCGAGCTAGGATTGGAATTTGACAATGGAGCTGACTCCAAAATCCATGTGCTTAACTAGAAAGCTATTCTGGAAGTGTCTCTGTGCTCTTTACTGTGAACATGTGAGTGTAATAGGCAGAATAATGACCTGCAAAATGTCCATGTCCTGATACCCAGAAATGGTGAGTGAGTTATGCTACAGAGCAAGGGGGATTTAAGATTACATATGGAATAATATATATATGGAATAATAATATATATTACAAATTAATGAAAGAATATTATTATAATCATAGTATTAACTATAGTCAATGGTTTATAGTAACGTTCCCAGCACGAAGGTCTTTATAAGTAGAAGAGGAAGGCAGAACAGTCAGAGTCAGAGAGAGACATGGAAATCTACACTGCTGGCTGGGAAGGTGGAGGAAGATTCCATGGTCCAGGGAATGCAGGTGGCTTTAGAAGCTGGAAAAGGCAAGGAAACGGATTCTCCACTAGAGCTTCCAGAAGGAACACAGCCCTGCTGACACCTTGGTTTTAGCCCTGTAAGATCCAGTGGGGACTTCTGACTTCTAGAAGCATAAGATAAATTTGTGTTTCAGGTCACCATGTTTGTAGGAACTTGTTATAAGAGCAATAGGAAATGAATACAGATGTTCACATGAGGTTTTCTAAGTATGCATGTTTTCCTAAAAGTCTAAATGTCCTTGAGCAAGGGAAGCCCCTTGAGTGACCAGATGGAGGTGCAGAAATGAGAAGATTCTAGGTGAGGCTGCTGATTTTCCATCTAATTTTTTATGAGTTCATTATTATCCAACCCAATACTGCAATTTAGCTCAGCAAGCCATATGTGTCAGAGGATCCAAAGGTAAGTGTCTATGTGAGTGAGTGGTGCAGGTACCTGGGTTCATGTATTCACACATGTGTGTGAATGTTCAAATGTGCACAGGTGTGGTTACACACATGTCATCCTTGCACATGCATATGTATAGATAGATGGAATTATGTTTATGTATATGTATACATGTACATAGATATGTGTCCATGTGTATTCATGTACAGTGTATATGACAACATATGTGCATGCCACTTTATGATATGTGTGTGTGTGCGCATGTGTGTGCACCCTGAATTCACTCAGGGACTTCAGGCCTGATATCAGAACACACTAACCCCTCTAACCAGAGCCTTTCTGAGCCAGGTCCTGGGCAGGAAGGTAGGACAGGAGCCCCTGACAGGAACCATTGATTTGCCCTTTTCTCCCTGGGGCTAGAGTAAAATGAAGCTTGTTTTCCATTTCTACACAATGAGAAAAAGTATGTCAATTTTTCCTGACTTCTGATTGTTCACATTAGAGGCTTGTTTCTAAATAATTGACACCAAGATCATTCATTTTACTGCACAACCATGTATTGTGGGTCACTTTTCCCTTTGAGACTTGGTCCTGGGTGGACCTGCAGGAAGTCCATTTTGTAGATTGGTGTGTTCCTGTATGGACAACATCCCTCAAAGAGCAAGTTCAGCTGCTCAGGTGGCCCCATTCAATTGTTCATTTGTTCATCCATTAATTTGTTCAAAAAGTTTTTACTGAGTGCTTGTGATATACAGACAGAATCCAGGTGGGTAGTGTGGGCTGTGGTTGAGGACCCCAGTAGGGCTTTGCTTGCAGAATCTGTCCAAGGCTGACTGGTTAGCCTCAGAGGAAGTCCTCCTCATCCTCCTTAGGATGCAGAGAAGAAATGCAAGGGCTGAGCAAGAAGGGGAGGAAGCAGGAGAAGGAGGGATGCAGAGTCAAAATGTCAGGCCGGCAAGCTCTCTTCTGGTCTTTCCTCAGGCTGCATTGACATCTGGAAAGATGTTATCCCATCTTCCACATCCAAATCCTCCCCATCATTAAAAAATAACTTAAACATCCCTCAGCTTCTCTGAGCCCCAAACTGGAAGGGGGCCTCCCTTGTCTGACCTCCCCCTCTGAGGTCAGCATCTGAAACCCTTTCCTCACTTTCCAACTTGGGATTTAGCACAAGGTCCTTGTGATGTAGTTTCTTTGAGGGCAGGAGACACCCCTGACTTGCTGTCTCCAGACTGTCCAAGTGGGATGTCTAATACTGCCACTTGCACCCTTGGGATTGTTCTCATTCTCTTTGGGTAAATCGTGAGAGATACCTGGGATGGGTGATGGAGACCACCACCTCTTGGTCTAAAGACTAATTTTCCTTTTTCAAGGTGGAGCTAATAGCAGCAGGTTCTTTTCCCTGTATGAGTGGGCCTTTTCATGGTGAAGCAATATTGCCAAGCTTTAGTGCCACCTCCTGTCACCCAGTGTGGAGGAGAGGGGAAGAGCCAGGCTGAAAGGCAATAAAAGATTGTAGCTTTTCACCGCTCCTCAGAATGGGGGCTTCTTTCTGGCAGCCTGTGGGCCCCTGAGGCACAGGGTTTTCCTCAGCTGCTTGGGGCAGGGTCAGCGATTCTTCTAGAAGGTCTCAGCTTGTGCAACAAGAGTGGCAGGTGTTGGGGTGATCTCCTCATTTCAGATGGCCCCCGAGTAAGTCATGGGGTTTTCTCCTATGGAGTGTAACAGGGAATACCAGTTGCCTCTCCAATATCCATACCCCCCTTCTTCCTCCAAATAAACCCTGATTCCATTCCATGCAGCAATGGGCCTAACTGAAGGACTAAGTTTTTCAGCACTTTTTGGTCGACAGGTTTTAAACAGAAGGGGCTGGGAAGGTACTTTGAGAGGGACAGACAGTGGCAGTTGACTTTTTCCTCTTTCTCTCCTCCTGACTGCTTTCTGCCTGGAACTCAAACATAATGGCTAAATATCCAGCAGCCATCTTGGGCCATGAGGTGGCCTTGAGGATGCAAGCCATGTCTCAGGATGGTAGAGCAGAAAGATCTAAGATCCTTGCTCCTAATTACTATGGAACACTTTCCACTGCCTATCTCAGAGCTTCTTTTCTATGGGAGTGAGAAATAAATTGTTATTTCTAGTTTCTATAACTAATTTCTAAATGTAACTCATAATATATGAGGCTATCTGGGTGTAGTCATAGGTCTTACCAAGAGTAACCAGAGATGGGGTGGCCTGTGCCCAAGTAACCCACCAATCCTTTAAACTTATATTACTGCATCTCACAGACATTGAGGACTGGTGGGTTGATGTGCCAAGCCCTCTATCATGGGACTTGCCCTTAATAAGCCTGTTACTGCAAAGGAGAGACTAGGCCTGCTTATAATTGTGCCTAAGAGTCTCCCCCTGAGTACCTATTACTTGCTCAGATGTGGCCCTCTCTCTCTCTCTCTCTAGCTAAGCCAACTTGGTGGGTGAAATCACTGCCCTCCCCTCTATGTGGAATCTGATACCAAGGGGTGTAAATCTCCCTGGTAATGTGGAATATGACTCCTGGGGAGGAATCTGGACTTGGCATTGTGGGATGGAGAACATCTTCTTGACCAAAAGAGGGATGTGAAATGAAATGAAATAAAGTTTCAGTGGTTGAGAGATTCCAAATGGAGTCGAGAGATCACTCTGGCGGGTGCTCTTACACACTATATAGATAACTCTTTTTAGGTTTTAATGAATTGGAATAGTTAGTAGTAAATACCTGTAGGGCTACCTACAACCCAGTATCCCTGAATCTTGAAGACGATTGTAATAACAATGTAGCTTACAAGAGGTGACAATGTGATTGTGAAAGCCTCGTGGATCACACTTTATCCAGTGTATGGATGAATGAGTAGAAAAATGGGGGCAAAAATCTAAAGGAAAAATAGGGCAGAAGGGGGGGATGATTTAGGTATTCTTTTTTTACTCTTTTTTTTTTTATTATTTTCACTTTTTCTGGTACAAGAAAGATGTTAAAAAAATAGGTGGTAATGCAATCAATTGATTGCATATTTTGGATGATTGTATGATTTGTGAATAAATCATAATTAAAAAAATTCTATTACTGTAAACCAAACATACTCTTTCACTTCATTTAGGCCCAGCAGGGCATTGGGCCTAAATTTAAGCTGGTGCATCATTATAACACTGCACCAGCCTCCTCTTACTATAAGGCTTATAGGCATCTTGCTATTTTAGGAATAGTCGGGAGACCGAAGGCCAAAGACTTAGAACAAAGTGGCAGATGCAATTCCCCCAAAGGGAATTTTCTCAGAACCCCCCACCCCCATACAGGTCTCCAGAGTAAAGTAGCAACCAATATGGGCTAAAGGTGCCAGGCATGGCCGAGAAGGCAGATTGTGCAGCCCAACACAGCTGGCACACTTGGCCGAGGCTGGGCATGCACACGAGCAGAGCCCATGGGCAGCACCTGTTCTGGCTGGACTGGATATTAAGGTCAATGTTCATTCTGATGGGTCAGTGCCTGTGCCATGATAGTTGTTAAGTATTTTGAATATCACCCCTGCATGATACAAGAGTTTTCAACCTTGATGAGGCACTATTTCATCTTCTGGTCCACCTTGGAATCATCTACCACAGTCCAAACTATATGATTCGTATAAATTATTTCTTCTACACATATGAAACTCTCCACACTATTGAAAGAGGAGGTCAATGGCCTAAGCATGTGCTTTTTTAAAATTGGGTTTTATTGAGATATATTCACATAACATACAATCATCCATGGTGTACAATCAACTGTTCACAGTACCATCATATACTTGTGCATTCATCACCCCAATCTATTTTTGAACATTTTCCTTATACCTGAAAGAATCAGAATAAGAATAAAAAATAAAAGTAAAAAAGAACACCCAAATCATCCCCCCACAACCCACCCTATTTTTTTCATTTTATTGAGATATATTCACATACCACGCAGTCATACAAAACAAATCATACATTCGATTGTTCACAGTACCATTACATAGTTGTACATTCATTACCAAAGTCAATCCCCGACACCCTCATTACCACACACACACAAATAACCAGAATAATAATTAAAGTGAAAAAGAGCAAGTAAAGTAAAAAAGAACACTGGGCACCCTTGTCTGTCTGTTTGTTTCCTTCCCCCACCTTTCCACTCATCCATCCACAAACTAGACAAATGGGAGTGTGATCCCTATGGCTCCCCAATCCCACTGTCCCCCCTCATAAGCCACATTTTTATACAATTGTCTTCAAGATTCATGGGTTCTGGGTTGTAGTTTGATAGCTTCAGGTATCCACCACCAGCTACCCCAATTCATTAGAACCTAAATAGGGTTGTCTATATTGTGCATAAAAGTGCCCACCAGAGTGACCTCTCGGCTCCTTTTGGAATCTCTCTGCCACTGAGTCTTTTTTCATTTCCTTTCACATCCCCCTTTTGGTCAAGAAGATGTTCTCCATCCCACAATGCTGGGTCTACATTCCTCCCCGGGAGTCATATTCCACATTGCCAAGGAGATTCACTACCCTGGGTGTCTGATCCCACATGGGGGGGGGGGGGGGGCAGTGATTTCACCTTTCAAGTTGGCTTAGCTAGAGAGAGAGGGCCACATCTGAGCAACAAAGAGGCATTCAGGAGGAGGCTTATAGGCACAATTATAGGGAGGCCTAGTCTCTCCTTTGCAGCAACAGTCTTCCCAAGGGCAAATTCCGTGGTAGAGGTCCCAATCCATCAAACCACCAGTCCCCTATATCTGTGGGCATGTTAGCAAACATCGAGGTGGGGCAGGCCAATACCCCTGCATTCTCCACCAGCTCCTCAAGGGGGCTCTGCATATTTTTTCCTTGTTTGTTTTTTTTCTAACTTTTTTTCTTCTAAATCAACTGTATGAAAAATTTAAAAAAATTTAAAAAAAAATAAAAAAAAAACATACAATAAAAGAACATTTCAAAGAGACCATAACATGGGAGTAAGAAAAAGACAACTAACCTAAGATTACTTTACTTCCAACATGTTCCTACTCTACCCCAAGAAAGTAACCTAATATAGCAACATTTCTGTGAACTTGGTCCTACTATACCCATCAGAAATTAACAGACCATAGTCATTCCTGGGCATTCCCAGAACATTAAATTTACCCATGATAGCTCATCTGTTCTTGGCTTATTGTTCCCCCTTCCTTAATTGCTCTCTTATTGCTAGTTCCCCTACAATCTACATTATAAACCATTCATTTTACATTTTGCAAAGTTCACATTAGTGGTAGCATATAATATTTCTCTTTCTGTACCTGGCTTATTTCGCTCAGCATTATGTCTTCAAGGTTCATCCATGTTGTCATATTTTTCCCAACATTGTTCCTTCTTACTGCCATGTAGTATTCCATCGTGTGTATATACTACATTTTATTTATCCACTCATCTGCTGAAGGACATTTGGGTTGTTTCCATCTCTTGGCAATTGTGAATAATGCTGCTATGAACATTGGTGTGCAAATATCTGTTCGTGTCACTGCTCTCTGATCTTCCGGGTATATACAGAGAAGTGCAATAGCTGGATCGAAGGGTATCTCTATATCTAGTTTTCTAAGGAACGGCCAGACTGACTTCCAGAGTGGCTGAACCATTATACAGTCCCACCAACAATGAATAAGAGTTCCAATTTCTCCACATCCCCTCCAGCATTTGTAGTTTCCAGTTTGTTTAATGGCAGCCATTCTAAATGGTGTGAGATGGTATCTCATTGTGGTCTTAATTTGCATCTCTCTAATAGCTAGTGAAGCTGAACATTTTTTCATGTGTTTCTTGGCCATTTGTATTTCCTCTTCAGAGAGCTGTCTTTTCATATCTTTTGCCCATTTTATAATTGGCCTGTCTGTACTACCGTCATTGAGTTGTAGGATTTCTGTACGTATGCAAGATATCAGTCTTTTGTCAGATACATGGTTTCCAAAAATTTTTTCCCATTGCGTTGGCTGGCTCTTTACCTTTTTGAGAAATTCCTTTGAGGTACAGAAACTTCTAAGCTTGAGGAGTTCCCATTTATCAATTTTTTCTTTTGTTGCTTGTGCTTTGGATGTAAAGTCTAGGAAGTGGCCACCTAATACAAGATCTTGAAGATGTTTTCCTACATTATCTTCTAGGAGTTTTATGGTGCTTTCTTTTATATTGAGATCTTTGGTCCATTTTGAGTTAATTTTTGTGTAGGGTGTGAGGTAGGGGTCCTCTTTCATTCTTTTGGATATGGATATCCAACTCTCCCAGCCCCATTTGTTGAAAAGAACTTTATGACCCAGTTCAGTGACTTTGGGGGCCTTATCAAAGATCAGTCGGCCATAGATATGGGGGTCTATCTCCAAATTCTCAATTCAATTCTGTTGATCTATCTGTCTGTCTTTATGCCAGTACCATGCTGTTTTGACTACTGTGGCTTTATAATAAGCTTCAAAGTCAGGGAGTGTAAGTCCTCCCACTTGGTTTTTCTTTTTTAGAGTGTCTTTAGCAATTCGAGGCATCTTCCCTTTCCAAATAAATTTGATAACTAGCTTTTCCAAGTCTGCAAAGTAGGTTGTTGGAATTTTGATTGGGATTGCATTGAATCTGTAGATGAGTTTGGGTAGAATTGACATCTTAATGACATTTAGCCTTCCTATCCATGAACATGGAATATTTTTCCATCTTTTAAGGTCCCCTTCTATTTCTTTTAGTAGAGTTATGTAGTTTTCTTTGTATAGGTCTTTTACATCTTTGGTTAAGTTTATTCCTAGGTACTTGATTTTTTTAGTTGCTATTGAAAATGGTATCTTTTTCTTGAGTGTCTCTTCAGTTTGTTCTTTTCTAGCATATAGAAACATTACTGACTTATGTGCATTAATCTTGTATCCTGCTACTTTGCTAAATTTGTTTATTAGCTCTAGTAGCTGTATCATTGATTTCTCAGGGTTTTCCAGATATAAGATCATATCATCTGCAAACAATGACAGTTTTACTTCTTCCTTTCCAATTTGGATGCCTTTTATTTCTTTGTCTTGCCAGATTGCCCTGGCTAGCACTCCTAGCACAATGTTGAATAACAGTGGTGATAGCGGGCATCCTTGTCTTGTTCCTGATCTTAGGGGGAAGGCTTTCAGTCTCTCACCATTGAGTACTATGCTGGCTGTGGATTTTTCATATATGCTCTTTATCATATTGAGGAGGTTTCCTTCAATTCCTACCTTTTGAAGTGTTTTTATCAAAAAGGGATGTTGGATTTTGTCGAATGCTTTTTCAGCATCTATTGAGATGATCATTTGATTTTTCCCTTTTGATTTGTTAATGTGTTGTAATATGCTGATTGATTTCCTTATGTTGAACCATCCTTGCATGCCTGGAATGAACCCCACTTGGTCATGGTGTATGATTTTTTTCATGTGTCTTTGGATTCGATTTGCAAGTATTTTGTTGAGGATTTTTGCATCTATATTCATTAGGGAGATTGGCTAGTAGTTTTCCTTTTTTGTAGCATCTTTGCCTGGTTTTGGTATTAGATTGATGTTAGCTTCATAAAATGAGTTAGATAGTGTTCCATTTTCTTCAATGTATTGAAAGAGTTTAAGTAAGATTGGTGTCAGTTCTTTTTGGAAACTTTAGTAGAATTCTCCTGTGAAGCCATCTGGCCCTGGGCATTTATTTGTGGGAAGCTTTTTGATGACAGATTGGATCCCTTTGATTGTGATTGGTTGGTTGAGGTCTTCTGTTTCTTCTCTGGTCAGTCTAGGTTGTTCATATGTTTCCAGGAAATTGTCCATTTCCTCTACATTATCCAGTTTGTTGCCATACAGTTGTTCATAGTACCCTCTTATAATTTTTTTAATTTCCTTGGGATCTGCAGTACTGTCACCTTTCTCATTCATTATTTTGTTTATATGGGTCTTCTCTGTTTTTGATTTTGTAAATCTAGCTAGGGGCTTGTCAATCTTGTTGATCTTCTCAAAGAACCCACTTTTGGTGTTATTTATCCTCTCTATTGTTTTTTTGCTCTCTATGTCATTTATTTTGGCTTTAATCCTTGTTATTTCTTTTCTCCTACTTGGTTTAGGATTGGTTTGCTGTTCATTTTCTAGCTTCTTCAGTTGATCCATTAGTTCTTTGATTTTGGCTCTTTCTTCCTTTTTAATATATGCATTTAGTGCTATAAATTTCCCCCTCAGTACCACTTTTGCTGCATCCCATGGGTTTTGGTATGTTGTGTTCTCATTTTCATTCATCTCTATATATTTAGCAATTTCTCTTGCTATTTCTTCTTTAACCCACTGATTGTTTAGGAGTGTGTTGTTTAAATTCCAGGTATTTGTGAATTTTCTAAGTCTCTTAGGGTTATTGACTTCTAATTTTATTCCATTGTGGCCAGAGAATGTGCTTTGAATAATTTCAATCTTTTTAAATTTATTGAGCCTTGTTTTATGTCCCAGCATATGATCTATTCTGGAGAAAGTCCCATGAGCACTAGAGAAGTATGTGTATCCTGGTGATTTGGGATGTAATGTTCTATATATGTCTGTTGAATCCAATTCATTTATCAGATTGTTTAGGTTTTCAGTTTCCTTATTGGTCTTCTGTCTGGTTGATCTCTCTATAGGAGAGAGTGATGTGTTGACTTCTCTGACAATTATTGTGGAAACATCAATTGCTTCCTTTAGTTTTGCCAGTGTTTCTCTCATGTATTTTTTGGCACCTTGATTGGGTGCATAAACATTTATGATTGTTATTTCTTCTTGTTGCACTGCCCCTTTTATTAGTATGTGGTGACCTTCTTTGTCTCTCAAAACATCCCCGCATTTAAAGTCTATTTTGTCTGAGATTAATATTGCTACACCTGCTTTCTTTTGGCTGTAGCTGGCATGAAATACTTTTTTCCATCCTTTCACTTTCAATTTCTTTGTGTCCCTGTGTCTAAGATGAGTCTCTTGTATGCAGCATATTGACAGTTCAATTTTTTGATCCATTCTGCAAATCTATACCTTTTGATTGGTGAGTTTAATCCATTGACATTCAACGTTATAACCGTGAAGGCATTTCTTGAATCAGCCATCTTATCCTTTGGTTTTTGTTTGTCATATATATTTTTCCCTCTCTCTATTAATGTCCTTTAATGTACCCAAACTGAATCTCTTTAGTACTGAACCTTTCTCCAAGTCTCTCTCTCCTTTCTTTGTTTCTCTGTCTATTTGGGCTCCCTTTAGTATCTCCAGTAGGGCAGGTCCCTTGTTAGCAAATTCTCTCAGCATTTTTTTGTCTGTGAAAAATTTAAGCTCTCCCTCAAATTTGAAGGAGAGCTTTGCTGGGTAAAGTATTCTTGGTTGAAAATTTTTCTCACTCAGAATTTTAAATATGTCATGCCACTGCCTTCTTGCCTCCATGGTGGCTGCTGAGTAGTCACTACTTAGTCTTATGCTGTTTCCTTTGTATGTGGTGAATTTCTTTTCTCTTGCTGCTTTCAGAACTTGCTCCTTCTCTTCCATATTTGACAGTGTGATCAGAATATGTCTCAGAGTGGGTTTATTTGGATTTATTCTATTTGGAGTTCACTGAGCATTTATGATTTGTGTATTTATGGTGTTTAGAAGATTTGGGAAGTTTTCCCCAACATTTTCTTTGAATACTCTTCCTAGACCTTTACCCTTTTCTTCTTCTTCTGGAACACCAATAAGTCTTATATTTGGATGTTTTATATTATCTATCATATCCCTGAGGTCCTTTTTGATTTTTTTGATTTTTTTCCCCATTCTTTCTTTCGTGCTTTCATTTTCCATTCTGTCATCTTTCAGGTCACTGATTCATTGTTCAACTTCCTCTAGTCTTGTACTACGAGTATCCAGAATGTTTTTAATTTGGTCAACAATTTCTTTAATTTCCATAAGATCATCTATTTTTTTATTTAGTCTTGCAATGTCTTGTTTATGCTCTTCTAGGGTCTTTTTGATGTCCTTTATATCCTGTTCCATGCTCTTCTTGATGTCTTTTATATCCCATGCCATGGTATCACCGTTCATCTTTAGTTCTTTAGTTGCTCTAAGTACTGTATTTCTTCTTATCTTTTGATTTGGGTGCTTGGGCTTGGGTTATCCATATCATCTGTTTTTTTCATGTGCTTTAAAATTTTCTGTTGTTTTTGGCCTCTTGGCATTTGCTTAACTTGGTAGGGTTCTTTTAGGATTTGCAGACCAATTTAAATCCTTATCTCTAATTTGTCAGGTCTACAGCTTCGTGGAGTACACTTTCTGTGACTAACCACAGGTGGTGTCCATGAGCCACCTGTTCCCCTCAAGCCAGTTCTCCCCTGCTTTGCCTCTGTAGTGAGTGGGGGAGTAAGTCTTGTGGGGTCCAGTTGTTGTACCAAGCTTGCATGTGTAGTTGGTGTTGCCCACCCTTTATAAGGGGCGTTTGTCTGGGCAGCCAGGGAGGTGGGGCTCTAACAACCAAATCTCCCTGGTGCTCCTAGAGTTTTAAAGCTGCTGCAATAGCCTAATCCTTCAGTTCAGTCCTGCCACAGTTTGTCTCTGCCACTGACCCACAAGTCTTTGGTATTGGTGTGTGGCCCCTGAGACTTGTGAGTGGGTCCCTCTTCCAGGCCTTGCACCCCCTGGTCCTCTGTTGAGGGATGACTTTGCTATGTCACAGGTGAGTGCCGTCCCCCCAGGGTGGTTCTGGGCTGCTGGTCTGTGTAGGGAGGCTCCCAGTCTGCTGAAATGATGTCTGAAAGGGGCTTGTTAATTCCCACTGCTCCACCTTCCCAAGTCTGGGACAACCAGCTGAGTGTGCAGGGAAGGCTAATGTCCACACCCAATTTTGTGGTGTATGCGTGTTATTGTAAGCACTTCCGTCACATTTGGTTGTCTGGGGCAGCTCTGGGCTATGGGGCTGGTGACGGGCAGGAGTGTTTCCTGCCCACCAGGATGATGGCTGTGAGTGGACATCCCCCTTTTCTTGGGAAGTTGTGGTGTTTAGTGAATTTTCTCAGCCACTGGATTATTGCCTTTTGTCTCAGAGCTCTCAGTTCTGCTCTTGTCTTGACCTGCCCAAATTGCAAGTCTTTGAGGCTTTCTGTATTGGGCTTCTTAGAGTAATTGTTTTAGAAAATGAAAAAAAGATTTTAAAAAAAGGAAAAAAAAGGCCCTCCTCGCAGATCTAATCCGTTATTGAAATGCTAAGAGACAAAGCAATTAGGGCTATTAAGGAAAGATCCAGGGGGCAGAGAGATCAGTTTTTCTTTGGGTTTTGCAAATTTGCCTGCAGCCTGAGCTCTGCCCTTCCCCTTTCTATGTTCACCAGAACTCCAAAAAGCATCCGCTTTTATTTTTGAGTTTGTCTTGCTGTTTTTTTGCTATGCCTATCTCCTCTCTGCTGGGCTGGCTGCTCTCAGATTCTCTGGTGTCTGGTCTCAGTCTATCTATGGTTGGAGTTTGGATCAGTAGAATGAATTTCTGATAAGAGCTGCTACTGCAGTTCTCCCTTCTCCTTCCCAGTGCTGACAGCCCCTCCTTCCACGGAACTGAGCCTGGCAGGGAGGGGCATGCATCCCCTGGCCACAAAAACTTACAGATTTCACTGATCTCAGCAGTTCCACGTTTTCATGAGTGTTGTATGAAGTATGCCCAAAGTCAGATTGCTCTGCGGTGCCCAGTCCACACAGTTCCTGACTTTCTACCTACTTCCCTGGAGGAGTAACTAAAACATACACCTCACCAATCCACCATCTTGCCCCACCTCCCCACCCTATTTTTTGCTTAGTTTTTGTCCCCATTTATGTACTCATCCATCCATACAATAGATAAAGGGAGTGCGATCCACAAGGTTTTCACAATCACATGTTACCCCTTATAAGCTACATTGTTATACAATCATCTTCAGGAGTCAAGGCTACTGGGTTGAGTTTTGGTAGTTTCAGGTATTTACTTCTAGCTATTCCAATACATTAAAACTTAAGAAGTGTTATCTACATGGTGTGTAAGAATGTCCACCAGAGTGACCTCTCAACTCCATTTGAAATCTCTCAGCCACTGAAGCTTTATTTTGTTTCATTTTGCATCCCCCTTTTGGTCAAGAAGGTGTTTTCAATTTCATGATCCTGGGTCCAGTTTCATCCCTGGGAGTCATATTCTGTGTTGCAAGGGAGATTGGCACCCCTGGGAATGAGAACCCATGTTGGGGGGAGGGCAGTGAGATCACCTGCCAAGGTGGCTAAGCATACATTTTAAGGGGCTACAGAGGCCCTTGCTCCCAGTGGACAATTTCCAAAACCTTTTGGTCATTGTCTTAATGGGTTGTCTTCTGATCAGTACAGATACACCTCGATTGGGAACAAATTGTATTCCATTTCTGCACAATCACCTTTTTCTCTGTGTCAAAAATGACGAGTTCTTTACCTTCCAGCATGGGCAATCACCAGTAACACAAAGCTGTGCCCACCAAACAGCGTTCTGCCTTCTGAAATGAGTATCCACTGAGCTCTTGCAAGTGCCAGCCCCTGGGCCTTTGCTGATCTGCTCCCTCTATCTGCAGTTAAACAGGCCCTGCCCAGCCTTGCCCTAAGGCATGGCAAGGCCCTCATTCATTGTGGTTCCAGTTCTTCATTCCAGGGCCATGAGGCCTGACTTCCCAGGAGCTGAGACCACCATTCTCCCCCTTAAGCCCTTGGGGCAGGTAACTCAAGGCTCTCACCAGAAGTAAGTTCAGGGTTCCCCACTGCCTGATTTTTAGAGTGGTTTTGGGGTGTGGACCCTTAGGTGTCCTGTTAATTGTCTATTTTAGGTGGAAGTGGAAGTTCCTGAATCTTCTAATGCTGAGATGTGTTGCTCACCCTTTCTGTTCTGCACTGGCTCCTATAGGTGCTATTTCCCTCACCCCAGCCAAGGAAGGAATGCAATGCAAGATTATAAGGTGGAGAGGAGACCTTGGGAATTTTCTCCAAGAGGTAGATAAATGTTTAGCACTGAATCCATGCAAAGCAAACTGTATGGGAGAAGTAATGGACACGCTTAGTAGAGCTCAGAGAAAGTCTCAGACTTAGATGACATATAGGACTTAAGGCTGGCCTAAAACACGAGAGCTTGAAGCTGAAACCTGGAGGAACAATTGCAGATCTGTAAAAATTTTGACTCTCAAAACTCTCTCCCTCTCCCAAGATGTGGACTAGATGACACCCTGTAAGTTACCCCCAGGACAAAGCAGGACAAAGCAGTGGGAGTGGAGTATGAACAAAGGACTCTGCAACTGAATGTAATCAATTAGTTGTAACTTCCACTATACTTGGACCAGCCCAGAGTGTTTATTTCTTAACAAATTGCATGAAGTGTCTACAAAGAATTAGGGTGCATGCGTGAGTTGGGACCCCAGAGTCAGGTACTCTGCCTCATGGCATTTGGGGTGTGTGTGTGTGTGCCTTAGTGTAACTGTAACTCCCTGATAATGAAACCTGCCAGATGGCAATCCCTGCCCTTGGATACAGAGCTCAGGGTTAGCCTTCCAACCACTTTATTCATGAAAGTGAATGGATGACCAAAGATCCCCAAGCATTTGTGGTGAATCTGAATTAATCAAGGGAAAGAGCAAGATAATAGAAAAGTTGACCTCAGAGGAAACAGAGCTTATTAGAGAATAAAAGAGGAATTATAAAATACCTCTCCTCTCCAAAGCAGTCACTGTGACCCTGAACATATCAGACTTCCTGAGTGGTCTGTTGAAGCACCTCTCTTTTGGCTTAATGTGGAAAATTTACATGTCTTGATTTGGCATCTCACTTTGGTATCTGAGATCTCTGCTGCACTGCCCAAAACTATAGCCATTGGTCATATGTGGGTATTTACACTTAAATTTAAATAAATTAAAAGGAAATGAAAAATGATTCAGTTCTTTAGTCACAATTTAAGTGTTCATTAGCCACACTTGGCCAGTGGCTACCATATTTCCATCATTGAAGGAAATTCCACTGGACGGTGATGATCTATAACATTAGGTTTGAGCTGAAACTTGCATTTTAACCTAATTACATAGGTTTATATATGTACACATCAATCACTTCTTTTTAAAATTAATTTATTTTATATATTTTTAGATTGAGGCGTAATTTATATACAGTAAAATACACAAATCTTAAGTATGCAGCCCAATGAATTTTTAATATACATATACCAGTGTGATGATGACTCAAATCAATACATGAACATTTCCATCTCTCCAGAAAGTTCCATTGTGCTTCTTCCTGGTCAACATACTCTGTCTCACTCCCCCATCTCCACCCCCAAGGTAACCACTGCTTTGAAATCTATCACCATGGATTAGTTTTGTCTGCTCTTGAACTCATAAATGGAATTACAGTGTGGACTCTTTTGCATCTGGTTCTTTCTCTAAGCATAATGCTTCTGAGATTCATTCATCTTGTGCACTATTGATAGTTTGTTCTATTTTGTTGCTGAGTCATGTTCCATTGCATATACATATATATACTTTACATGTTGATGGAAATTTGGCCTGTTGCCTAGCATGAATAGAGATGCTATGAACATTTGTTTGCAAGTAAGTCTTTTTGGGGTATTTCTTTCCATCTTTAAGATGATCTTTAAAGCCTTTCTGGCTTGGATGCTCTATTCCTTTGACCACAGAGCTGACCTGAGATGGAGTTTCCCAGGTAAGAATTTGAAGGCAAATCCTTAGCTCAGCCTCTCTGACTTGTGGGACAGGTAAGGAAGATAGTGAGTGTAAAATTTAGCCAAGAGAGAGAACAAAAAGATAACATGCAGCAGATCCATCAAATGCTGAAAGATGGGTTGGCATCTTGGGTGTTGCTTTTGGTGACATTATTTCATAAGGTTTGTATATGAAATCACAGTCTTAAATCATGTGTTCTGCATAAGCAAAGCAGGGGGAGCCTCAGGTCCCTGGAGATCTTTGGAAATGAAAGTGTGCCATCGGATGCCAGTAATGGGAAATTAAAAGAGAAGAGTCTGCTGTTTCCTGGTCTCCAATACATTCTTGTGCTAATCAGCCCCCCTCAGGGGCCCCACATAGTTCAGAAGTTTCCACGTTCGATTTTGGGTGGTGTCCATCGGAGCCCTCCCACTGGACTCAACTCTGGGTAACAGAGCACGGTGCACACAGTCTCAGGACTTGGAAAAGTAACATTTAATATTATTATTACTTTTCTGCATGGATTAACTTTGCTGCTTTCCTGGCCTCTTTCTCTCTGGTGGGTAGCCAGCTTCCCTTGTTATCAGCCACAGTGCAGATCCCCAGAACCTGGAAGATTTCCCGAGTCTGCCAGACAGATCCAGTTTCCCTGGCAATGCCACCCAGTCCAACGCCTGGGTCTGTACGTGTCCAGCCCCTGCCCTAGGTCGGGCTTATCCCTTCTCACCTGCGCAATTCATCAGCCTTCTTGAGAGTCTGCCTGCCTTTGGGCCAGCAGCCAGGGTGATCTTCCTAAGACACAAGCCTGACCCTCGTCACTTCCTTGATTAAAATAGTGTCAGTGCCTCCCCATTGCCCGTAGGATAAATCTAAACTAATTACAGCATAGAAAGCCTTCTGTGATTTGGCCCAAAGTTATCTTTCCAAGGTCCTTTCTTCTGACTTTTTCCCATCCACCCCCCACTCCAGCTACGCCAGAGGACTTCCTTGGCTCTTTACCTATGCAACATGGGGTAAGACCAGGGTGGGGTAAGTGCAGAACTTGGTATGGGTGCAAAATTTAAGGGGATGTCAAAAAATTCAGTAATCCAGATAAATCATGCTTAATGCAGTATTTTAAAAATTGACAATGAATGCAGAAAAATCCATGATGAACAAAATATCAGAATTTTACATGAAGGCAGGATCTGACAGTGCTGTGTCAAGCCACACTGAAGCTGGAAGCAGAAAAGAAAAATGCATGCCCCTACATACATGCTCTTATTAATTTCTTTTAAATAATCACTATCCCTAGAGCATTAAAGTTGAAAAATATTGGAGTAGAAAAGGAGGTGTATGGGAACTCACAACATAATTTTAGTTTAAATATTTTATTTACACCAAAACCAGAATTCATTATAATTTCACTTTCCTGCCTTTAATGGAAGCCAACTCATCAAAAATATTTTCAACATCTAGGTCTGGAAAAAAGTAGACTTGGTGTCAGGCCCCAAGATGGCTCTGCACAACCCCAATGTAGCTACTGTACTCTTTATCTGGGATGTGCCCCCTTTCCTTCTTAGGTACTGTGGGGTAGTGGTTAGGCAAGCTCTTGAAACTAAGTCCCCTGGATTCTGGTACCACTACTCACCAGCTACATGATTTGGGGAAAATTATTTAACTTCTCTCTATCTCAGTTTCTTTATCTGTAGAAAAGATATAATAATGGGAAATCCTCACTCAGGCTGGGTGAGGATTGAACTAGTCCATGTACAGCACTGAGAAAAATGCAAGGCCCAGAGGAAGTTTTTTAAAAAAAGTTCATTATCAGCATCCCCAGGTGGACTCTTACTCATCTTTCAATCCTCAAGCCTGATGGGTCTTCTCTGTTCTGGAAAGAGTTAGTGCTTCCACCTTGTCTGGGCTCTCACGACCCCTGGGCTTCACTCCAGCATGGCCCTGATCGCACTGCAGCCTCCTCATGTGTTTATCATCTGTCTCCACAGCTGGACTGGGAGCAGCAGTGGCAGTGTCTTCTGTAAAACCCAAGCACAGCTGTTTACGGTGAACTTGCCATACTAGGAGGGTCCCCAGACAATTCCTCATTCCCAGCTCCAGGCTTGCTCTGCTGTGAAGGAGAGAAGAGATGAGGATTCCACCCAGGGAGTTCACAGTCTGGGGAAGAGTTGATTGGCATGAAAAATGGGGACCCAAACTTCCAGGCCAATCTAGAATTCAGTCCCAGGGAGGGTGAGGTATCACTGAGAGTTGGAAAGGCCTGACAGTATTCTAGAGAAAGTCGAGCTCTGCCATCATGCAAAGGCTCCTGTGTTTCCCAGAGACTGGGAAACGAGCCATTCTGAGGAGTCATGGAACCTCTGAGAGTGCTCCCTGGGGTCCAAGTACCACTTATCAGGGCTGTTGGGAGGGGCTAGTCACCTGCTTTATGGACACCCTCATATCCATAATAGAGGGTGTTCTGGTTTGCTAATGCCGCCATTATGCAAAGTACCAGTAATGGATTGGCTTTTATAAAAGGGGTTTATTTGGTTACAAAATTACAGTCTTAAAGCCATGAAAGTGTCCAAGCTAAGGTATTAACAATAGGATACCTTCACTGAAGGAAGGCCAATGGTGTCCAGAAAACCTCTGTTAGCTGGAAAGGCACATGGCGGGCATCTGCTGATCCCAATTTGTGTTCAAGCTCCTTTCTCAGCTCCTGTGCATTCTTGGTTCCTTCTCCCAGGTCCTTTCCAAAGGCTTATGTGGCAGCATTCTGGGCTTAGCTTCTCAGGCTATTATCTCCAAAGCATCAGAAAAAGTCTACTTTCAACAACTGTCTCCAAAATGCCTTTCTCAGCTGCACTCCAAAATGTTACTTTCAGCTGCTCTGAGGTCCTTCTGTTTGTGAGCTCGTTTATAGGACTCCAGTGATTCAATCAAGACCCACCCTGAAAATGGGTGGGGTCCACACCTCCATGGAAATAATCTAATCAAAGGTATTACCCACAGTTGGGTGAGTCACATCTCCATGGATCAACCTAATCTAGAGTCCAACCTAATCAACACTAATACATCTGTTCTCCACAAGATTGCATGAAAGAACTTGGTGTTTTGGGGGACATAATATATCCAAACTGGTGCAGACTATGTCCCCTGGCTCTACTTGGGGGTTTCCCACATCCTGGGGTGTACACGTGACTCTTCATCCATGCAGGCTCCCAAACCTCTGGTCTTTTTCACAGTCTCTATCCTGGGACCCCTGCTGCCATGTCTGCTCCAACAAGTTCATTTCCTGACTTTATGGAGGATGAAGAGTCCAATTTAGCCTCTTTGCTCTTGTGTAAACCAACAGATTAAAAAGGGATTCCATGGGCTGGAACTCTTATCTCTGATCAAATGGTTTGCAGTTGGGGAAGGTGACCATAGATTCCATCTCCACAACTCAAGCAGAAACCACTCTCTCCACAAAGTCCTGCCTACACAAAGAGCTGTCTCCTTCAGGTGGTGGTAAAAGAGTGGGAGAAAAACGAGAGGAAGCACACATTTCCTGGGCACTACACACTGCCAGAGAGCAGCCCTGAGGGAGCATCATCCCAGAACTCTTCTGGAGGGTGATATGTGTTTCAAAGGCCCACACCCACAACCCACTGCTCCCCTCCACCCATCCCTTCTTCCCTCCACCCAACCTCCCATGAGAAACAGCACTATGCCCAAAAAGGAATAAACGCTCACCCGATTGTGGAGAAGAAAATAATTTATTCATGATCTTGCAAGAATGGGGATTGGCACACCAAGCAATAGACCCAGCACTATTTATTCCCTATGCCTACCCTGCAAGTCCCTCCCCTGTTTCTCCAGTGGCTGGATGCTTCAGAGATTACATTCTGTTCTACAAGCCTAACTAGCCCGGGTAAATTTGAAACATGCAACCAACACAAATTGAAAACTCTCCGTGTGAACTTGAAACATTTGAAACAAGGACTATTTGAAATAAGTCTCCAACCCGCTTTCCTTTGTTCTTTAACTGCAGAGCCAGTCTGAGCTAGTTTGGTAACAACTTATGAAGCTATTTTATGGACCTCTACACTGAGTATCTACCTTGCAAGGATAGTGGGTGGATAAACAGGAGGACTGGCCACCAATTACAGCTTGGCTTCTTGACCCTCTGCCATTCCCCCAAGCTGCCCCCACCCTGTGTGAAAGCTAAACTTAATTTAATTCTCACACACCCACCTAGCCACCCACCCAACAGGTATTTCCTAAATGCTTACCAGGATTCAGCCACCATGCTTGGTGCTGAGGATGCAATGGTGAGAGAACCAAAATAGTCTCTGCCCTGAAGGAGCTTCCTGCCAAGGAGACAGACAGTAACACAGGCAAATGCCAACTTGCAAGTGTGACAAGTGTCCTGAAGGGGAGATACTCAGTGCTATGAAAACTTGTAACTGGTGATTGAACCTGGTCAGAGGTAAGGAAGGCTTCTGAGCCGGAACTTTTATCTGAAAGATCAGGAGGAGTGGACTTCGTGAAAGCAGAGAAGGAAGAGCCAGAAGTGGCAGGAGGAGGAAGGAGCTAAGAATGCAGAACAAAAGGCAGCTGCTGTGGCTGGGGAGAGAGGGGCCCAGGGGTGGTTAGCAGGATGCATAAGGGTTGTCCACTGAGGGCCATGCTGGGAAATTTTAGTCTTTCTCTTGGAAACACTCAAAGGATTTTAGGGAGGGAGAGAATGATCAAGTTCATGTTTTGAAAAGATGGATTGGGGAGAGGGAAAGAGGTGAGGTGGGGAGCCCTTACACGGGCTGGTGTAGCTGTCCTGCAGTATTTTATTAAAATAGGGGATTGTGTTTTAGGGATAAATTTTTTTTTCCTGCATAAATATCATCCCCAAATGTTGTATTCAGAGACACTGATGTTTGAGTCTTTGAAACCAAGAGGTGTTTTTTGGGGAAAACATTCCCTGGGGAGAACTTCTGTGGGGCATGCTGTGTGTAGTTTTCATCTGCTCCAGAGCAGGGACAGTGTCTGATTCACTTCTGTTCCCCAGTGCCCAGGGCAGAGCCAGGCTTGGAGTGGAGTTGGTGAAGGAAAGAATAAAGGGCTTGGAAGACTGCACCTGTCCTGGGTCTGTTTGCTCTCAGATCTGTTCTTCCCTTTTATCATCTCTGCTTGGTATGGGGGGAGGGCTGACCCTTGCAGGCAGCATTTCCCAGCCTTTGGTGTCAGAGGCATCCAGAGGAGTTCAGTCAATGGGAGGCACTGGCAGACAATTGGAGGCAGGAAGAAGGGGGAAACCAGGATATCTCTTCCCACCTTCTCTGCTTTGCAGTCTCCAGTAGCTGCTGCACCTCCTTTGTGGCTCAGCTTCTTCAGGTGACCCTGGCCTTTGACCATGCTTCCTTTCTCTGTCCCTGTGACTTAGGTTATGACCTACCTCCTCCCCCCAAACCCTGACTTAGACCAACCAGAGAAGCCTGACCAGAACCCCATGCACCCCTTTTCTACTGCACAGTGCTTGGACTATTTCACACCCACTGGCCTTTGCCCGTATAACTCTACATGCATGGCAGGTGTTTCTTTTTTCCTTATTGAACTCCTACTCACCCTTCAAAACCCAGTCTAAAATTTCCTTCCCTTTAAAGAAGACTCCAGACTCAAATGCCCATGGAGTGAAGTCAGAACTGGGGAGTGGTGGGTGCTGGAGAGCTCATGTCCACCTATGGGGTCAGTGCCTTGATTCCCATAGCTCTGTTCTCTGTGTGGTGGTCAGACATTAACTTCCACTGTCTTCCCCACAGCATGAGCCCAAACCAGCTCTTAGCCTGTCTCCTTTCTGATTCGGTCCTTCTCAGGGTCTACTCCAGGCTGCCCTTTTCTGAAGCAGTTCTTGACTCTCTGACATCTCCCCTCTTTCCTGCCACCCCTTTCACACTCCTTTTGGGCCCCTTGGAGCTGGAGATAGTCAAAAGCCCTTCTGGTTCTGTGCTGAGATGGTGCCTCTCTCAGCCTGTTGTCTTAGCTGAAGCCAGACGCTTACAGCTGATTATCGCGTTACAGTGGTGCTGATGTGCAGAGCTGGCACGTGAGTTAGACTGCACAATGCTGAGAAAATTAGTGCTTTGGAAGAAGTTGTCTGCAGCATTATGGGTGCTCCATCATCAACAGTGTTCCAATGTTCTCTCCGGAGAAGCTAACAACTCTGACAAGATACATTGAGCTGCTGTTCCCTTCCACACATCCAGATAAAAGGCAGTGCATCTTGATGCAGAGCACATCGTTCTGCAATGGCAAAACATTATCTTTTCTTTATGAATAATAGAAGGCATTAGGCTTGCTCATAATCTTTTAAAAATTGTAGTCATAGTAACATGTGTTTTGCCCAATATGACATTTTTCCCCCTCTTAAAATCAACAGCCTATTTTACATGTTCTTACCACATCCCCCCCCCCAAAAAAAAAAAAAACCAAACACAATGCAATATTCATTAAATCTGCAACTCAACTAAAGTCAGAGATGGGGGGGAAAACACTTTTTCCTATCAGTGAGAGTCCTTGGCTATTACTCCTATGGGGTGACTTAAGAGCAGTATTCTTTTTTTTGCCAAAAATAATTGTAGTTAAAGAAGAAAAGAAAAGTCTCTGATGGAAAGAATCATTGGTGATTTTTACCCAACTTGGGGGTTGGGGTAGGAGGGTCTGCTTACATTTGCCATTTTCCAAAGGAAAGAACTCAGGTTTTATAAGCAAAATGGAAGAGAAATTCCAGATGCTTCCAAGCCCTTGATGGTCTTTGCCTGTGGTGTCAAGCTGACCCTGCTTTGTGACTGTGGAGGGAGGGAAGGGGTGTGATATGAATGTGGGGCAGTTTCTCTTCCTCAAATTGACACGCTTCAACAGGGGCATGGGGGAGATGACTTGCTCATGAGTCCAAGCAAGAAGACGTGGATGCTCAGTGTCAGAATGGTTGCTGGAAGTGGGGACCATTAGCTTGGGGCTGCCTTTCTGGAGACAAGGATGCACAGTTTCAAATATCTGAGAGAGTGTTTGGAGACAGAGAGATCTGACCTGTTTGTGTGGCCCTGAAGGAAAGAACTGGTACCTGTAGATGGGAAGACCTGTAGAGAGGCTCATTTCAGGTTAGTCCGTGGAAGAACCTTCTCTTCATTATCGCTGCCCAGACAGGGGATGGGAGGCATCAGTAGTTATGACGTCTTAGGTCAGGGTCCCTGAGAAGTGACTCTGAGATGGATCTCTGAAGGCACCAAGTTTATTAGAGAGTGCCCTCAGGATCAATATCTGTGGGGTCTGGATGACATGCCTGAGCAAAGGGAAGAGCTGAGGGCTGTGATGCAGCCATAACAGAGGCTTTAGCTGATCCCACGGGGAGGCCTGGAGCAGGGATGGCCCTTTAACACTCTCTAGAATTGAGACTTTTTGTAACCTCACATTGATCAGATATTGGATGTGGCTGCCCCCAGGGAGGGGGTGACTTTGGGTGAAACTATTCTTTTCTAGCTTAAAGATGTTGTCTCCTAGGCATCATCTGGCCAATATTCATTGGTCCGAGAAAGAACAGTTCACTCCTTCATTTTTTATTCAAATAGTATTGAATACCTTCCTCTTGGAGCTGGGAACAAAGGTATGAACAAGATAAACAAAGTTCTACCCCTGATGAAGCTTGCATTCTAGGGGGAGAGACAGATAACAAACAAAATTATCTGGGTAAGAGGCTATAGTCTGATGATGATGGTGATGATGATGAGTGTGCATATGTGTGAATGTGAGAGCGTATGACTGATACAGGGCATTGAGGGAAGGCCTCTTTGAGGACTGATGTTGGGGTACATCTGAATGGTAGGAAGGAGCTATGTCTATGGAGATCCCGGGGTGGAATTCCAGGCAGGAGGAATTGCAAGTGCCAAGGTCCTGAGGCAGGAATGAATGTCATGTTTCCAAGAAGGCTGATTCAGCTCAGCAGAGTAGGAGGAGATGAACTGGAGCTTTCAGAGAGAACTTGCTTCAGTCAAGAGAGGCAGTTGCAACTGTGGATGTAGAAGGCATTTTAGCATTAGCAGCCAAAAGTCATGCCTGGTTCTCAGGCCAGAAGACCCCAGTTCTGTGGCACAGTGTGGAACCCCAGCTGACACGGTCTCTTTCTTCATCTGAAAAACTGGGATGATTGCAATACCCCCCTTGTAGGGTTGTCGGGCAGATCAAAGACTGATGCCAATGGGATCTCCACTTAGTGCCCGGCTCACAGTAAGTGCTGGCTGAATGCTAGCTCTTACAGGAGTTATCTCAGACAGCCAACCAGTGTGAGCTTCAACTGAGCTCAGATTTTAAATTTGATCCAAGTCCTTTTTCTTCACCCTCTTTTGCTCTCTCTCCCAGGCTTTGTCTCTGTCTCTTCCCTATCTCTTTCTGTTTTTGTCTCTGGTCCTCATTCTGTCGTTCAGGGTCTCTTTCTAACTTTTTGTCTCTCCCTTTCTCTCTGTCTCTGTTACCTACTCTCTGTCACTTTCTCACTTTCCTTTCACCCCTCCCTCTCCCCTCCTTCCCACCTGCCTGCTTGCCTTTCCCCTTTCCTTCCTTCCTTCCTTCCTTCCTTCCTTCCTTCCTTCCTTCTTCTTCCCTCCCGCACTCCTTCCCTCTCTCCCTCCCTCCCTTCTTCCTTCCCTTGTTCCCTCCCCTTCTCCATCCCTCATTAGGGAACAGAGATGGATGGCCCAGTTTTTCCTTGAGCAGCCGGTCAGCAAGGGCTCCCCATCTGCTGGTGCAGGTAGAGGAACTTCCCTTAATGGGACCACCTTCCCTGTAGCCCACAGGATGCCCTCAGTCAGGAGAGCAGCCACCTTTCTGCCCCCTTCCCACAAACACACTGAATCACACCCCACCCATACAGCCTTCACAGGAGCTCAAGCATCAGGGCCTTCCTGGCCTCTGGACTGCAACAGAGCAGATTGGAAGTGGATTTATTTCACCTGTTTTAGTGGCCCACGGCAGCTTGTGGTGAGGGAGCCAGGGGCTGGCCCTTCTGGAAACACAGGCACTTTATCCATGGAAACCCTTCTTAAGGAGAATAGTGGCCAAAAGCTGGGCCACTTTATCGCTCAGAGAAGCTTTCTTCCATGTCACTTAAAATGACTTAAAGGATGATGGGGCATTGGGATTTCATCTCTCCTGACCACTTTCAGCAGTGGAGGGTAAGGGTGTGGCTCAGGGGGTGTTCCAGTTTGCTAAAGCTGCCGATATGCAAAATACCAGAAATGGACTGGCTTTTATAAAGGGGGCTTATCTGGTTACAAAGTTATAGACTGAAGGCCAGGAAAATGTCCACATGAAGGTATCAACATAAGTATACCTTCACCAAAGGAAGGCCAATGGTGTCCAGAAAACCTCTGTTAGCTGGGAAAGCATGTGGCTGGTGTCTGATGATCCTGGGTTTTGTTCCAGCTCCTCTCTCAGCTCCTGTGCATTCTTCAAAGTCTCTCTCTTGGCTGCAGCTGCTCCTTCTGTGAGTGAACACTTTTACAGGACTCCAGTGATTCAATTAAGACTCATCCTGAATGGGTGGGGTAACAGCTCCATGAAAATTATCCAATCAAAATTCTCACCCACAGTTGATTGAATTACATCTCCATGGAAACACTCTATCAAAGGATTCCAACCTAATCAACACTGATATATCTGCCTCCTCAAGATTGCATCAAATAACATGGCATTTTGGTGGACATAATACATTGAAACAAGCATAGAGGAGAAGGTGAAATGTGAGCCCCACTTAAAGCAGGTACGCAAAGCTTCTTCTCCTGGCTCCAGCACCACTTGGTGTGATCTTGGGCAGAGGATTTATCAGTTTCCTCATCTGAAACTGGGGGCAAAAAAAAAAAAAAAATCGGCCCCAGCTTCCTCATAGAGCTGATATAAGGAGCAAACAAAACAAAGGAAGAGAGAATTTGAAAACTAAGTATCATGCCCATGCCAAGAACTCACAGTTTTTGAGTGCAAAGTGCTTCCCAGGCATTATCTCATTTAATCTTAATAAGTTTGGAATCTCCAAGGGCTGAGGAAACCATGTCCTGCCTTGGTCGCTCAATTGGTGAGAGACAGAGCTGGAAAATGAACTCAGGTCTGCTTGGCTCCAAAGTTCTTGTCTTTTCCCTGCATCTTGCCCCCATCCCTGTCTTGGAGAATAAGCTGCTGCTTACATCTTTGTAGCCCTAGAGATCCTGATGGACTAACAGAGACCCAGGCAGATGACTAAGGGCTTTAGTTGGTGGATCCATCCTGAGGTGCCCAAGAGGCTCACCTTGGATGTTCTGAAGGACACTTGGAGGATGAGATTATGGGCTTCCTTACCTCAGGGAAGGAGCCAGCTGGTCTGAGCACCCTCAGATCACTTACTTTTCACCAATGCTTCCAGGTAACAGGTTTAGAAGACCAGGTGTCCACTGCCTTATTTGTCCAGAGAGAGCAGATTCGTGCCTGAAACAAGAGCTACTCAGTCTGAGCGGCCTCTCCCCTGGGAGTAAAGGCCCAGCCTGAGGATTCTGCAGCAGCTGGAACCTTCCCTCTCCCTCTTTCTTTCCATTAACAGTCTCACCTTCCAGCTCCTTCCACATTCATCATGTGATGGCACTTGTTTCCATTTCAAAGAACCAAATAATGCTTTTCAAGTTCTGGGTTCAAAACTCTAAGCATAAGCCTCCTGGGACAGAAGAATAAGTGGGGCCAAGGGGAAGCTCATCAGGGAAGGCTTCTAAGTGAGTTGACCTGAGCTTCTACAATTGGGATGTCCAGCTTCATAAGTGCAGGATGTGAATTTGGTCACATCTCATGTCTTCAAATAAAAATGGGCTTCATCCCCTCCACTTGCCAGAGTAAAAAAAAAAAGAAATCTCAGCAAATCTCTTGGAGCATGTGGATATACAGAAACCTTGGGGCTTGCTCAGTCCTAAGCAGTCAGTCCAGCATCCATGTGCTTGAGCTGGAGAAATGGGAAAGCTGATCAGCTGCCACTGCTGCTGCTGCTGCCACAGGTGATGGTCATTGGAAATTGGTCCAGCACAATGTGATGTCTCCTGCCCATGGCAGTGATGATGCTCTGGCTGGTTCAGATCACTGCACTGGACAACATGGTTCTTTGGGGTGGTGATCCTCTTTCTGCAGTGCTCCCCTCAGTGCAGAGTGCTCCACCTTGGGACTTCTGCTCCAATAGTTCCCTCATTCTCACTCCCATTCTCAGCCACATCCTTCTTCCATGGTGGGCTGGGCATGGGGGTTCTGCCACCCTCAGCCAAATGTGGCTACCCTTAGCTTGGGTAATCTCTCCAGATGTCCTTTTTCCTTAGGGAGGGTCACAGCCCCAAGGGTCCTTTTCTGCTGAGCTGTCTCAGTTGGGATTGCCACAGTCCCTCAGAGATTCCAAGATTTGACCCTCAAAATGGAAGAGGGCAACGTTGGCTTCTCTGCTGAGAAGCTGCCTGAGGACTCAATCTTTGAGACTGAACCCCTTCTGCTTGCCAAGAAGTATTAGCAGGAACAGCCTTTGGGCAGGACAATTTCCAGTTCCAGCCCTCCCCCACAAGGCAATGGGTGACTGCTTGTCTTTTTCCATAGGACACACAGAGAGTTTTCCCAGGACAATCCACTGACGTAGAGAAGTGGCTGCATCCTTTAAGTGGTAACTTGGCTCCCTAAAAATGTTTGACTTCTGCCTAACCAGGCACCCCACTGTGTTTACAAGAAGGGGGGGCAGCATGAGCCCTAGGAGAGGCTCTCACCCTTTGAGCCTGTCTGTCCTGCTCTGACAGGTTCCTGAGCCTGGGCTCTGAGTGTTCAAGCTTTGGGTTTGATTTCTGCTCTGAGTTCTGGTGATCAGCTTAGTCCTTCTAGAAGGGAAGCCTGACCTTATTCTTGCCTGTTTCCTGTCTGATTGGCCCTGACCTTGGGCAGTCATCTGTTTTTTTTTTCTTTCTTTCTTTTTTTTTTACATTTAAAAATAAGCCTTTCTGTCAGGAGTTACAGCACGATAGTTTCAGTTATTTCCTTATTATGAAATATAACATATATACAAAATGGTGATAACTTTCAAATTACAATTTAACAATTAGCTATACAACAAATTTCAAAAAATGCAATGGGTTACAGTTCCACCATTTCAATTCTTTCCTTCTAGCTATTCTAATACACCAGCAACTAAGAAAAAGAAAATTATATGTAGATTCAGTATTCAAAATCCTTTGTTAAATTCCATCTTATCAGTTACTATCCTCTCCTCTAGTTTAATCACTTTCCCAATCTTCAGGGACGTCTAAGAAGTGACCACCCTAACTTATTCATGTTGAAAAGGGGTGTCAACTTTATGGGAAAAGGGGACACATCTGGTTGGTGTTCTTCAAGAGGCTATTGCCTCTGGGTTTGGGGGCTTAGCTGGCATAGGGGCTCTCTGGAGGATTCAAGTTTCTGAAGAATTAGTGAGTGAAATTTTTGTAGAGTCTGAGAGACATATCTAGGTATTCTTTAGGTTTTCAGGACTTCTGTTGAATTGGGCTTATAATATTGTGGTCATTTGGCATATTTAGCTGAAGCTTGCATAGGTGTAACCAAAAAAGAAAGCCTTTTATTTTGGAGTAATTTTAGATTTACAAAAAGTTTGCAAAGATAGTACAGAGTCTTCCTGTATATCCTTCATTCAGCCCCTCTCATGTAAAGATGCTGTGTACCCACAGTAGTTTCGTCAAAAGTAAGAAATTAACATTGGTACAATACTATTAACTAAACTACAGACTTGACTTTACAGATTACACCAGGTTTTCTACTAATGCTCTTTTTGGGACTCACAATCCATTTCAGGGCACAGTGCATTTAGGAAGCCTCTGTTTTTATGACTGCAACCCCAAGAGTCAAGCCCAAGGCTTGACGCAGAATGGGCAGTGCGTGAATGAGTGAATGAATGAGTGAATGAGTGAATGAGTGCTAACAAAGGACAGGACAGGCCTTCCACCCTGACTTGTTGCCACTAGGATTCATGGCTATCTTGACTGCACATATTGGGGACACTAGTGGTTCACGAGGTCCACCTTCTGGAGATCTGGTCAACCCTGCTGCTGGGAGAGCCCCTTGGTACCTGTCAGACCAATCCTGACTCTGTCACCCTGGCCACTCTACCAGGCCAGGAATAATGGCCCAAGCCCAGATTTTGAATCCTGCCATCCCCATGTCTGTAGGGAGGGTGTGTGCAGACATGTGGATGTGTGGGTGTGTCTGACGTAGGAGCAGCCCAGCAGAGGGGTGCATCCCTGCAGTTTTGAGCAATAGTCACATGACCCTGGAGCTAGCTGCTGGGGTGGCCAGCATCCTCTTTGGCCTCATGAACTTCCTTTGTTTCTGTATCAGCCAGGGTTTGATTACAGAAACAGAAACACAATGAGTTTTATAGAAGAAGATATTTATTAAAGGAATTAGTCTTTATGCAAGTTTGGCCACTGGATAGGATGTCTGTGTCAGGTTGTTGCCTCTGTTTCTGGCCTGAAGTCACTGTCATTCAGCAGGGCTGGCTGTTGGAAAGGAAAGGTGGATGTGAAATTGGGGACAGCAAAGTCACACTGGAAACCATGAGGACAACTGTGCCTGAGTTGGCTCGTAACAGTCCCTGAGAGTCGATAATTAAGTTTTCAGGAATTTGCAAGCCAATTTTTAGATGTTATTAAAATTAGATTAGATTAGATTAAAAATTAAATTACATAAACTTAACAATGACATAAATTACATTAAAAACAAAGGTGATAAATACTCAAAACTCATAAACTCCTAATTATTTTACTACGTTTTATTATCTATGCTCCTGGCATTATTGACATCTATTGTATCTGTATGGTGGAAATACTGTATAATTTAGGTGTACTGCTTGCACATCTCTTCCCACCTCCATGTTCAGGGACATCATTTTGGGAACTTGAAATTGGTCCTGGTTGGCATATTTACATCATAGAAATCAGCAAACACTACAAACCAGGGCTTAATTTACTGTTGCTTTGATGGTCAGACTTAAGAAAGTGATGGGGGAAATGTTAATAGTGTAGATTAAACTTAAAATTGCATCATATTTGTAGTCTTTACATTGTGAATTAAGGAATTATTCTTTTAGTATTAGAAAACTCTTATCCATTACAGCATAGAAGTAGCTTAGGACATTGATGAATGGGTGAAGTTCCAACATATATCTTCATAGTTTCTCTTTTGTCTTGTTAACATGCACAAAAATATCAGCCAACATTCACAGTGGAACTACATCTGGAGAGCTGGTTGTTAAACATTTACCAGCACCCTAAGGACTGGAACCCATGAGGACAAACTAGAACCTACCAGTGAATGTGTCTCATTGCCTGTGCTCTTTGTGACACAGGTGACCTGCAGAAGAAGCTGGCATCTTTATTGCAGAGCTGCACACATACCTGGCCCAAGACTTAGAGAGGCGGAAGGAGGAGACCCAGCAGATGCTGGAGGAGGTAAAGCCCAGCTCTTTGTTGTGAGCTGCAATCTTGCCTGGGATCTTTCATGACCTTCAGAGAGTAACAGCTGGTGCCTCATTTCTGCTTCCCAATCCTTCTCCAAATTTCTCTCGTGGCCACCCTGAATCTGGAAGCATGCCAGAAAGGGGATTCTGCATGTTCCAACTGAACTACGTTGACATAGCCCTGCAACTTTCCTTATCTCCAGGTCATAATGTGAGGAGGTCTGGGACTGGGCCTGCCCTCCAGACCTGTGGTGTCATCAGCCCTAGAGCCTGGGGGTTGGCTCTTCTGGGTACTGGTCTTTCTTCAGGGACCCTGTATTAGACACCATGGTGGTATGACAAAGTATTTGAGCTGCAACAGTGAACAAGCTGGAGAAGGAGACACATGAAGATCTTCCTTCAGTGGAATGAGGGAGAGCAGGCTCCCCTGATGGGTCAGCTGAGCACCCTTCATAAGGGGAGGTGGCAGCCTGGGGCTCAGTGGAAGTGCATTTTTATTCTGGCCACCCCTCATCAATTGGACATGAGCTGTCACCTTGACTTCACTCCACTGGCTGGCTTCCAGGCTGCCTGCTGGCACCTGCCAAGGCTTCCATGGGCTCCGGCTGCTTTGCCAAGCCAGAGGGTCTCAGATTCAGGGCTGTCAGGGACCAGATCTTTATTTGCTTGGCTGTGAGCTTGGTCAGATGGGCCAATGTCTGCTCAGGTGTCTGAGTTGGGAGCTTGGTGATTCTCTTCCAAAGGCTGGGCTGAGAGGCTTCATTTGAGTAAGACCTCAGCCAGCTGGTCCTCTCACTGGTGTCCAAGCCAGCCAAGCAAGGGATGGGGGAGATATTTCCTAAAGAAGGGTCCCTGGAAAGGGCTGAAAATGGGGGCTGGAAAGATCATCCAGCCAACATGATCATGCCCTGGATTTGGCTCACCTTCCTCCTCATTGAATAAGAACTAGAACCTTCTCCTTAAGACCCCCATGCCTCACATCGAGGGATGATGAGGGTAATGCAGACTCTTGCCATGTGCCCAAGGAAGGTACCTCTTCACCAGCATGACCACTGTGAATTGGCCAAAGTGGGGCTGCTGGAGCTATGGGCAGCCCACCCAATCCATTCCTCTCAGACCCTGAGTACTTCACCTGCCACCTGCCCCATGACCCATGTCTGTGGATGACTTGGCTTCCAGCTCACTGTGACCCTCTTGTTCTGACCCTTGCTCTGGGTTTCCAATAATAGTTTTATTTTCCTGCTGGGCTCTGGGTTTGGCATCTGGGACTTGCTCTGTGTACTAACCTACAGCTGAGCACTCTGGGCCAGGCCACCTGTCCTGCTTGGCTCTGCTTGGCAGTCATTGAACTCGGAGGCCTTTCTGACAGGCCTGGTGCTCTTGTCTGACCAAGTTGACCTTGGTGGCATGGAATCATTCCTCACACAAGCACTGGGGCAGGTAGGGGCAGTTCCCAGTTACCAGGAAGGCAAAGAAGAGGATTTGTTGAAAATTTTAAATTTTTAAATGGCTTTGATTTTTTTTTTTTTTTTTTGTTAATTTCAGAAGCAATTCACATTTATTGCTGAAAAATCAGAAAATGTTAGCAATAGGGTGGGGCAGGCCCTTAGAATCTGTACTCTATCAAGTCACCCATTAACATTTTGGTATGTCATTCAAGACTTGGTGTTTTAAGTATATGCACCCACAGGAATGGATTAGATTAGGAATGTGTTTTCCTGGGGTACACAGAGCTCCAAGCAACCACTGAGATATTCTCAGACAGGCATCAGGATTGCCCCAGGATTTGATACTAGTAGATAATATTCCCTGTCCCCTACTGCTGGACATTTAGGTTGTTTCCAGTATTTTTGCAGTTGGAGAACTCAGTAAACACCCAGAGTACAGGATCTTTTTATTAGAGCTGCTCTGGGCAGCTGCAATGCCGGGGCTGCAATTCTGTCTGCTTCCCTTCCTTCTTCCTTTCATCTCTCCTTTTCTCCATGAGGGAGTGATGAGGGGATTGGAGTGCTATGAGAAGGTATTAAGATCAGTGGACTCAGGAAGTTCACTCTGTCCTTAAGCCCCCAAATCATCTGAAGGCTCATCACTCACATCTGGTAGTCGATGCCAGCTGTTGTCTGGGGGCCTCAGTGCCTCTGCATGTAGTCCCTCTGGCAGGCTAGGTGGCACTTCCTCGAGCCAATGATGGCTGGCTTGTCCAGAGTGAGCATCCCCCAAACGGCACGAGAGGAGTTATGACCTGTCTGTAAACCAGTCTTGTAAGTCACACAGCATCACTTCTGCTGTTCTCTGCTGTTTGGAGCAGTCCCAAGACACCTCTCAATGGGAGGAATGTTGAAGTCACATTGCAAGAAGGGCATGTGGGATGAGAGATTTTGTTGCATCGTTTAGGAAAATACCATCTGCCACAGAGGCAAAGCAACCCTTTTAAAAATAGCTGCAGTTTTGATCCCCAAACCTTGATGCAGAATTCAATTGAACTGGTTGCACCCCTCTGGATGTCTTCTTTCTTCAAGGCTAGTTAGACTTTGTATTGCCTCAGACCCAAGGCCAGGAGGTTTACACCATCTGTTTCACTCATTAATGCTCAACCGCAAATCTTAAATCTTATTTCTAGAAAGAAAAGCCAATCCAGAACACAACTGCCAACAGTGGGGTGGGGTAGGATGGCTCTAGAGAGCAAAGCATGAGGGCATTTCCTCTAGCCCAAGGGTGCAACTATCCCAGGCTGTCCTCTGGCCATGGTTCCAGTGGTCCTGGGCCTGACTGCTGCAGAGGAGAGTGTTCAAACAGAGGAAGCTAGAGGGCTGTGTAAGAGAAACTGTAAAATCCATGGAAAATCCTGCCCTGAGAAAAATCAATTTAATCAGTGTTCTGAAATCCATCAAACCAGACCATGCCTTTTCCCACTTAGGGAGTGAACTCTCTTCCTACTTGCCTTTGATTCTGACTCATCCTTGGGAATGAGGGCTTGGGAGAGAGGAGCTTTAGATCTTCTGGAAGCCAGGCTCCACTCCTTCACTGGGCACTGAGCCAGGGCACACACTGGCTACTGGGGACCATGAGATGAATCAGACCAGTCCCCACTTCACACCCAAGGAAGAGAGGTGTGGGCAGGAAGTAGAGAGACAGAATGGCCTCCAGCTGTCCCCCCTGCAACCAGATAGTCCTCAGAACCACAAGTTATTTTCCTAAACACAGATCTCACACCACCGTACTCCTCAGGGATTGGCAACAGATGCTCACCCTCATGACACTTCTTTGCACATGTTCAGCCCCTCCCTTTTACTCTCAGCACCTAACCACACACAGGTGTCCCTCTGCCAGTCTGGTACACCTCTCTCCCAAGTCTGCTCCCTGGGGTCTGAAAGGCTCAGGCTCAGCTTAGAATGCCCCCTCTGCACCCACTGAGGTTTCTATTCTCATTTCCCCAGATCCAGTTCCAGGGCCACCTCCTCTGCAAAACTCTCCTGCCCACAGCCAAGCAGTCTCCCCTTTCATCACATGGCTGGTATCTTTATTTAATCCTGTGACCACACCTTCATTGTTGGCAATAGCCACCATTTACAGAGA
Source organism: Choloepus didactylus (assembly GCF_015220235.1). Lineage (NCBI taxonomy): Eukaryota > Metazoa > Chordata > Mammalia > Pilosa > Megalonychidae > Choloepus > Choloepus didactylus. Next base: position 13,124,256 of record NC_051324.1, read on the forward strand.
ACATAGTGAGTGCCAGGCCCTTTATGTCTATTATCTCCGTTTAATCCTTTCACAAGCCCTGGGAAGCAGGTGTTCTGATCTCCATTTTATAGGTGAGGATGCAGAACCTCAGAAAGAGTCAATATAAGGTTCCTAAGACCACACAGCCAGGAAGTGGCAGAGCTGGAATTTGAACTGAGGCTGCCTTTAATCTCCAAGATACACTGGCTGCCTGTTCAGCAAAGTATGGGCCAGGGGCAGAGAGGGAGCTGGACACTTGGGAATTCCGGGTATCTGTGTATCTGTTTTTCAGAAGGTAAGAGGACCATAGTCCTAAGGGCTGTGGTCCCCGAAAGGGCTGGGTCTCTCTGGAGCATTAGCTCCATAGCCCAGTGCAGAGAGGAATCGCCCCTGCCGCTTCCATTTGGTGATACAATGGCTCCAGGCATGACTGCGCCTTCCGCCCCCACAGACTCAAAGGAGAAGGCTGTCAGCCTCATCTTGTCAAGCCTGACTGAACGACAACGAAGACGTGTGTAGGAGGCACCAAAGCAGGGGATCCCTTAATAGATCAGGCACCTCTCAGCCCTGAGGCTTGATATCTCCTCTGTGGGGCAGTGTCAATGCAGGTGACTCACCAACCTCTGCGTGGGCCGGAAGTGGGTGAGGGCCGGAAGTAGGGTGGGGGCAGGAAGTAGGGTGAGAGGAGACAGGCCATTCGCCACGGGTACAAAAGTTAAGAGGCACCTACAAACTCAGGAATCAAGATGAATACTATTTTAATTCAATACTTCAAAATCACAGTTCATGCAAAAGACCCATGATGAGCAAATATCAAAATTTAGAAGGAAGTCAGGATCAGTAGGATGGAAAGGATTTCCCTGACTTCCAAAAGGCACAGCCCTGTGAACAGGTTAGCTGGTCTCCCACAGCTTTGAGTTTTCTCAAGAAAACTGTGAAGGTCCCTTGTCTGTTTCTCCTGATGTAGTGGAACCAAACCACATTCATTCATTCATTCACTCATTCATTCAGTGAGCATCTATGGAGTACTTTTTATAAACTAGTCATCTGAAAATAATGACAAATTTGTATCTTTCTCTCTCTCAGTTGCACTGGCTAGAGTTCCAGTGCGATTTCTAATCATATTGCCAATAGCAGGCACCCTTGTCCTTCTCCTGATTTGACTGGGAACCGAAATTTTCATCAAGTATATTTCTTGGTAGTTTTTGGAATGCACCCTTTATTGGGTCATGGCAACTACTTTCTAATTGTATCTTGCAAAGAATTTTTTCTTCTTTCTAAATCATAAATAAGTTTTGAAAGTTATTGAATGCTTTTTGTGCATCAGTTGATAGGATCATATAATTGATAAGATCATTGCTTAATCTGTATGTTGCATTATATTGACAGATTTCCTAAAATTCAATTACATTTGTGTTCCTAGGATAAATTGTATTTGGTCCTATTATATTTATACACTGCTGGAATTAATTTGCCACTGTTTTATTTAGGATTTTTATATCTATATTAATAAATAGATTTAGAGTATGATTTTCTTTTTTATACTGTTCTTGTCCAGTTTTGGTAGGAGGATCACCCCAGACTTACAAAATGAGTGTAGTTCTCGCTCTCCACTCCCACTTCCATGTGACAAATTGTGTCAAATAGGAATTATTTGTCTCTTGAGCATTTTGTAAAATTTGTATCTGTGACTGACTGGGCTTGGTGTCTTTGAGGAGACAAAGAAGATTTTTGACTCTCTGTTATATTTTTTTAATGTTATGGTTTATTCAAGTTGACTATTTATTTTTGAGTCAGTTTCCACAATTTATAAATTCATCCATGTCACCTTGGACTTGTAGTTGCTCATAGTTTTCTTTTATGATTTCAAATCTTTATTGTATCCTTTTTTTTTTCTTGTTTGGGGCTTGTCTGCTTTGTTAATCTTTTAAAGAGTCAAGTTTTGGTTACTCATCTCTAATACTTTTTCTATTCACTAATTTCTGCTATTATCTTTATTATTTCCTTCATTCTATCCTGTTTTTTTTTTTCCTAGCTTCTTGAGTTAAACAAGAGCTCATTCATTTTAATCTTTCTTGGCTTACCAAATACATTTAAGGCTAGATGTTTTTTCTAGGTACAACTTCAGCCATGTCCCACAGATTTTACATGAAGTCTAAACGTTGTCATTCAGTTTTAAATACTACATAAGTGTCCATTGTAAATGTCTTTTCAACCCATATTATTTAGGGGTGTGTTTTTCTTTTTTAAATGCATTTTAAAACTACTTCCATGATTGAATTCTAATATAATTGCATTGATTGGACAACTTGGTCTGTGTGATATGGATTCTTTGCACTTTGTTGACAATTGTCTTTGTGACTTAGTGCCTAGTCAATTTTTATAATGTTCTTTGTGTGTCTGAAAATAATTAATATTCCCTTCTTATTGGATACAGGGTTCCAGCTGTAGCTCATAGATCAAGCTTTAAAATTATGTGATTCAAATAATCCATATCCTTACCAACTGATCAGTCTGTTTCTGGGAGGTGCACTAAACTCATCTTCTGTGATTGGATATTCATCATTTTCTCCTTGTAACTCCACCAGTTTTTGCTTTTTGTATTTTGACACAGGATATTTTAGATAAACAGAAGTTCATGATCATTATATCTCTTTGGAGGAGTGTGTGCATTCTATCATTGTAAATTGTCCCCCTTGATTGCTCTTAAATTTTTTTTTTGGCCTCAAATTTAGTCTTGTCTTACGTTAGTATTGTTATACCAGTTTTCCTTTAATATTTGCCTGGTATGGCTTTTTTCATTCCTTGATTCCAACTTCCTCTGTCTCTTGTAAGCAACACATAGTTGAATTTTTTTTTCTTTTCCTTTTTGAAAATTGCTTCTTTGCAATCCCCTTTGTCTTCTTCTGGAACTCTTATTAGACACACGTTTTAGCCAATTTTTTAACAGATCTTTTCTATATTTATTTCTTTATTTCTCAGAGTTGTTTCAGAGTAGTATAACAGGAAAAACCAGTTTCCTCATTCTTTCTTTGACTTTATCTTCTAGCATTTATTCTTTCCATTGAAATCTCTTAAATTAAGGGCCTATATATTTTGTGTCAAAGCATTTTTTTAATTAAGTTCAGTTTCATTGAGATATTGTCACATACCATACAGTCATCCATAGTGTACAATCAGCCATTCACAATACCATCATATAGTTATGCATTTATCACCCCAATCTATTTTTGAACATTTTCTTTACACCAGAAAGAATCAGAATAAGAATAAAAAATAAAAGTAAAAAAGAACACTCATATCATCCCCCCATCCCCCCCTATTTTTCATTTAGTTTTTCTCCATTTTTTCTACTCATCCATCCATATGCTGGATAAAGGGAGTGCGATCCACAAGGCTTTCACAATCACACTGTCACCCCTTGTAAGCTACATTGTTACACAATCATCTTCAAGAGTCACAGCTAGTGGGTTGGAGTTTGAAAGTCTCAGATATTTACTACTAGCTATTCCAATACATTAGAACCTAAAAAGTGTTATCTATATAGTGTGTAAGAATGTCTACCAGACCTCTCAACTCCATTTGAAATCTCTCAGCCACTGAAGTTTCACTTTGTTTCATCTCCCATCCCCCTTTTGGTCAAGAAGGTGTTCTCAATCCCATGGTGCCAGGTTCAGACTCATCTCTGGGAGTCATATCCTACATTGCCAGGGAGATTTCCACCCCTGGAAGTGAGGTCCCACATAGGGGGAAGGGCAGTGAGTTCACCTGCCTAGGTGGCTTAGCTAGAGAGAGAGAGAGAGGGCCATATCTGAGCAACAAAGAGGCACTCAGGGGGAGACCCTTAGGCACAATTATAAGCAGGTTTAGCCTCTCTTTTTCAGTAACAAGCTTCATAAGGGCAGGCCCCAAGATAGAGGGCTTGGCATACCAAGCCGTCAGTCCTCAATATTTGTGAGAACATCAGCAACAATCCAGGTGAGGAAGTCCCATAATTCCACATTTCCCCCCAGCTCCTCAGGGGGGCCCTGCATATATATTTTTATTCTCTGCCCAAATTACTTTGGGATGTGTCACTATTTCACTCTAATCTATACAAACCTACCATATCTCACTTCCTATTCAAAGTTCCATGTAATTGTGGTGTTTGAACAAACTGACTGTAGAAGTTACATTGTTTAGAAAATATAGATCCTCCACCAAATAACCATCTCTTCCCTTGTTCTCACATGGAAGTTGAAGTTTTAACACACAGTCAGTTTCAACCTTTACCCTTTGGCCCTATTTGCCCTAGTCTTAACCAGATCTGTTTCATTCATATCTCTAATTGAGGCCTGGGATCTTTTTCACCTTTTTTTTTAAGTTGCTATAGGCATTAATATTGACATTCATATCTGCTGAGCTCTAGCTCTGATTTTCAGGTGTCACACAGATACCCAATGTTCCAGATACCAATCCAGTTATACACAAAGGGATCAGCATCTCAGAGTTTGGAGACAGCCATTACAATTCAGGAATATATTTGACTGCTGTAAGACTTACAATCTAGGGACCATTGCAGTAACTGTTTTCTTGTTCGGCTGTGCTCTAAGATTCAATTCTGAGTTTACACATTGTAGTTAATCTGTATTGGTGAGGCATTATAGTGTTTGCCTTTGTTTCTGGTGTACTTCACTCAAAATGCTGTCTCCAGGATCCATTCACCTCATTGTGTGTCTCACAGCTTCACTCCTTCTTCTAGTTGCTGAATCTGTAATTTTCAGTATTTCATAATAGTTGGGCAATTTTTATTGATTATTTCTTCTAATATTCTTTCTGCCCCCTTTCCCCTGTCTTCTTCCTCTGGGACATCCATAATATGTATATTTGTTCTCTTCATGTTGTCACTCAGCTCCCTAAGATCCTGCTTGTTTTTTTTCCATTCTTTTCACCATCTGTTCTTTTGTGTGTATGAATTCAAGTGTCTGGTCTTCCAATTCATTGATCCTTTCTTCTGCCTGTTGAAATCTACTGTTGTATCCCTTGATTGTCTTTTTTCATCTTCTCCATTATGTCCTTCATTCCCATAAGTTCTGCCATTTGTGTTTTCAAGTTTATGACTGCTTCTTTATGGTCATCCAATGTCTTCCTTATATCTTTCATTTCTTTTGTTTTATCTTCCCTCAGTTCATTGACTTGATTTTTGAATTCATTTAGATTTGTTTGAGCATCTTTAATTAGTTCTTCCTTCAGTTCATTGAATTGATTTAGCATTAGTTGCCTAAACTCCTGTATCTCGGTTGAACTAGTAGTTTGTTCCTTTGGCTGGTCCATATTTTCGTGTTTCCTAGTATGGCTCATTATCTTGAGCTTCCTAGGCATCTGCCTTTCTTGATTGGTTTATTCTAGGGCTTGTTTTCACTATTTTACCTAGGATTTTCTTGTTGGCTGGCTTTGTTTTCTAACATTTGGTGTTTAGTTCAGCTTATTCTAGGCCTCTAGCTTGGGTTATATTTAGCTGATCAGAGTTTTTCACTTCTTGTTTTTCTATTTCTTGCCCTGCCCCTATGTAGCATTTTTGTGTGAGGCTCTCCTCAGATATGGTCAACCCTAGTCAGGTTTTCCCAGTCAAGAGAGGCCCAGGTCTCAGGAGGAGGGTATGGAGTTTCCTTGAGAATGAGACCCTCCTGTGAGGCCTTTAGACTCTGTGCTTCTCCTGTGCTGTCCAGCAGGTGGCACTTGCCAACCCACTGTTCCCCCACCAGTGTGAGTTATGGAGCCTTTAGTTCTCCAGGTGACCATTACCCTGTTGGGGGCATGGCTGACTGAAGCTGGTTTCTGTATTCAGCCCCTGGGGTCTGAGTTCCCCAAATGAGGGCTGCCACTGGAACTGGGCCAAGCCCCCCCTTGTCTTGGGAAGGTATGGTCTTTAGTGAATTTTCTCTGCCACTAGACTTACTGCTCTGTCTCTCAGAGCTATCTTAGCTCATTCTTGCCTGGGCCCAATTTGCAAGTCTTTGAGTCTTTCTGTAATGGGCTTCTTTGAATAGTTTAAAAAAAAGAAAAAAATAAATTAAAAACAGAAAAAGAAGGGCCCAATGTAGACTATTTACAGTCCTTGCAGTTCTGATGGGCTATTGAGAAACAAAAAGACAAGGAGTTGAGGAAAATTAAGGAACAATCAGGAAAGCAGAGAAACCAACTTTTCAGAGAACGGCCCTGGTCCCCTGGGTTTGCATATGTGCCTGATTCTGTTTGCATCTGGCCTTTCTCCATATTATGTTTACCCCAACTGCAAAAGTCTCTGTTTTTATTTTTATTTTTTGCTGTTTTTGCTAGCCCTATCTCCTCTCCACTGGGCTGACTACTCCCAGATTCTCTGGTGTCTGGACTCAGTTTATGTATGGTTGGAGTTTTTGATCAGCAGTCTGAGTTTTCAATCAGACCTGCAACTGCAGTTCTCCCTCCTGGTTCCCAGCACTGATGGCCCTTCCCCTGGGGACTGTGCCTAGCGGGGGGGGGGGGGCATGGGGCCCCTGGGTGTGAGAACTTACAGATTTCGCTGCTCTCTGCTGCTACATGCTTTCATGAGTGTCATATGAAGTATTTCCAAACTCAAATTCCTCTGCGGTGCCTGATCCACACAGTTCCTGGCTATCTACTAACTGCCCCTCTGCCCAGCATTTTTAACTGGTTCTTTTAAAAAATACCCACATGCCCTTGCTCCATGTGGGTTTCTTGCCCTGCCCACTCAGTTTGTCCTTGTGCCACTGTCCCAGTTTGCTGATGCTGCCAGAATGCAAAACACAAGAGATGGATTGGTTTTTATAAAAGGGGGTTTATTTGGTTAGGCAGTTACAGTCTTAAAGCTATAAAGTGTCAAGATAACACATCAGCAATCAGGTACCTTCACTGGAGGAAGGCCAGTGGTGTCCAGAAAACCTCTGTTAGCTGGAAAGGCACATGGCTGACATCTGCTCCAAAGTTCTGGTTTCAAAATGGCTTTCTCCCAGGAAGTTCCTCTCTAGGCTGCAGTTCCTCAAAAATGTCACTCTTAGTTGCTCTTGGGGCATTTTTCCTCTCTTATCTTCTTTGGAGCAAGAGTCTGCTTTCAATGGCTGTCTTCAAACTTTCTCTCATCTGCAGCTACTCTCTCAGCTTCTGTGCATTCTTCAAAGTGTCTCTCTTGGCTGTAGAAAGCTCACTCCTTCCATCTGAGCTTATCTAGTGCTCCAGTAAACTAACCAAGGCCCATGCTGAATGGGTGGGGCCACACCTCCATGGAAATTATCCAATGAAAGTTCTCACCTTCAATTGAGTGATTACATCTCCATGGAAACATCCAATCAAAAATTTCCAACCCCATCAACACCAACTTTTCTGCCCACACAGACTGCATCAAAGATAATGGTATTTTGGGGGACATAATTCATCCAAACCAGTACAGCCATGTACTCCTCCTCCATCAACCACACTGGTTTCTCTTGGTGTCCCTTCTTTTCCCCTTAACAGGATTTTTTTCATGTGTGCTTCAGAATAAATGTTTTTCCCCAATTTCCAAGTGATAGCTTGGAAAGAAACCTCAATGAAGAGTCTCAAGCCAATGGTTTAAGCTCCACCTATGTTGTTAATGGTAGGACCCAGGAAATCACTAAAGTCTGTGCCTTAGTTTCCTCATCACCAAATTGGGTTGCCACTGTTCTGGTCTCTTCACAGGCTTGCTGAGCAAATTCAGAGAGATAATGTATGTGAAGTTATTTGCAAACTGTGAAATGCCAATCAAATATGAGGAAGTTATTATGTGAACATCTATTAAACTCTGCATTACATTACTTACATTTACATTATTTAACTGTCATACCAACTTGATCCAGAAAAATGAATTTTATTCTTATTTTAAGATGTGAGAAGTGTGGTAATTTGATGAGGTGACTCATTTGTTAAAGAATTCAGGGGAATTTGAACTCACATTGTACTCCAGAGCCTAATCTTTTGATTACTAAGCTCATCTCCTTCTTCTCTTCTACTTCACTCTTTACTTCTCTTCATAGTGAGCTAAGTTCCCTTTTAGAGTGTCTGTCCTTGGAATCACCTTTACATTTTTCCTGTATTGTCTGTAGTCTCCTTGCTTAACACCTCATAAGGCCATACCTCATCTATTGTCATTTTGGATTTCAAGAAGACACCGATCCATTCCCCACCTTCCTGCTACTATCATTTTACCAACTCTTGTTTCTTTTGGGCCACATATAGGCAAGATGAAGGTGTTGCCCTGATTGCTTTCTCTGTCTCTTGAAAGGAAAAATACAAATCCATCATAGTCTGGGTTCCCTAGAAAGTGGAGCCTATGAACAAAAGCTTACATCTAATGCTTTATTGGGTGGCACAATCCCAGGGAAAAAGAGTGAGGGAACAAAGGAAGTGAGGAGGGAGGAAAAGAGGGGGAGAAAATACAAGATGGCCACATCTTTGTAATAAATATCCCTTGTGAGACATTTCCAGAGAGGCTGTATGAAACTTCTGCTTTTCAGAACAGTATATTAGGAGAGAGTGTCTTAGTTTGCTAGGGCTGCTTTAACAAATATCGCAGACTGGCTGGCTTAAACAATAGGAATTTATTGTCTCACAGACTTGGAGCTAGAAGTCCCAAATCAAAGTATTGGCAAGTCCTGCATTCTCTGAAGGCTCTAGCATCCTGGTGGTGGCTTGCTAGTAATTCATAACTCAATCTTCATCTCCACTCTTGGTGACCTGTACTTCTATCTCCTCCTCTGGCTTCTACTACTGTGAACAAATTTCCTTTCCTTATAAGGATTCCAGTCATATTGGATTAAGGCCCACTCCAATTCAGTTTTTGCCTCATCTTAATAGGGTCTCCTAAGGTCCTATTTACAAAAGGGTTCACACCCACAGCACCAGGGGTTAGGATTTGAACTTGTCTTTGTGGGAGACATGATTCAATACATAATGGGGGGAAGGGCAAGGCTGCTGCTTGCTGAATCCTTCCTAGGTCCTCTTTCTCATAGGTAAAAGTCAACCCCATGGAGTATAAACTCCCAACATTGTCCCCTGGCCTCTAGGCAGCCCCTATGGAAGCCAGAGCCTCTGACAGTCCAGGTGGGTTATTGCACTTGTGTGTGATCGTTCCTCTTCATTGGTGCTGTGAAAGGGGGTTTGTTCCCTGGAGCAGCGACTGGCACCTTGCACAGGAATAGGATGAGATATCACTGAGGCTGCTTTGTCTGGGAAGCCTGGCAAGTAGGTGAGACCCAGGGTGGGTAAGTCAGGCTGAGTGGATGTTCTAACACAGCGCCTTCCTCATAAACCTCATCCCAACAAACCACAGATGAAAACATCCATACTTTGACATCACTACATGCCTTCCTTTTACCACAGTGATAGGGTCTTATTACTCAAAGTCAAGTGGGCAATCCAATGCTCAAGTCCCATCCTGAGGTTCTGCTTTCTCAGGCCACTCTTTTTTTTTTTTCAATTCAGTTTTGTTGAGATATGTTCACATACCTTACAATCATCCACAGTGTACAATCAATTGTTCATAGTACCATCATATGGTTGTGCATTCATCACCAAAAAAACTTTTGGACATTTTCATTAATCCAAAAAAAATTAAAAATAAGAATAAAATACAAGTGAAGAACACCCAAAACATCCCATCCCCTCATCCCCCCTAGTATTCATTTAATTTTTGTTCCCATTTTTATACTCACCTGTCCATACACTGGATAGAGGGAGTGTGAGCCACAAGGTTTTCACAATCACACAGTCACACCATGTAAGCTACATAGTTATGCAATCGTCTTCAAGAATCAAGTCTACTGGGTTGCAGTTCAACAGTTTCAGATATTTCCTTTTAGCTATTCTAAGACACTAAAAACTAAAAAGAGATATCTATATAACACATAAGAATAACCTCAAGAATGACCTTTAGACTCCATATGAAATCTTGTTTCATTTCTCTTCCCCCTTTTGGTCAAGAAGATTTTCTCCATCCCTTGATGCTGGGTCCAGGCTCATCAACAGGATTCATGTCCCACATTGCCAGGGCAATTTACACCCCTGGGAGTCATGTCCCACCTAAGGGAAAGGGCAGTGAATTTACCTGCCAACTTGGCTTAGAGAGAGAGAGGGCCACAATTGAGCAACAAAAGAATTTCTTTGGGGGAGACTCAGGCACAATTATAAGTAAGCTTAGCCTCTCCGTTGTAGTAAGATTGAGGGCTTGGCCTACTAAATTGGTAGTTCCCAAAACTTTTGAGAATATCAGTAATTCCCCAGGTGGGGAAGTTTAATATTTCCATATTTTTCCTCCAGTTTGGGCCACTCTTGATAACCACTGTCTTATCCTGTGTTCCTAGAAACAGAGTCAGAGGCAAAGGCTTCCTCACTGATGCTTTACAGGGGCAGGGGGATATGTACAATCCCTGGGAATCAATTGAGGGAAAAGGGGAAATGAGGCAGGGTAGCAGGGAGAGCAAACACACAAGGCTGTGTTACTGAGCTGGCTACTCCTTTGCCATAAGTGGTTTCTTGGTCTTGGGGATGTTTCCAGGAGCCCATGATGTCCTCTAGGCATCATGGGAGCTCCGTGGTCTGTTGAGATGGTGGCAGCCACCAGACCCTTTGCCTCCCCCAAAGATGTCCACACTGTCATCCCCAGAGGCTGTGAATATGTTACATTTCATGGCAAAGGGGAATTAAGGTGACAACAGAATTAAAGTGGCTAATCAGTTGACTGTAAGATAAGGAGATGATCTTGGATTATCTGGGTTGGTGCAATGTCATCCCAGGGGTCCTCAAAAGTGGAAGAGGGAAGCAGAAAAGGAGGTCAGAGTGACATGATGTGAAAGGATTCAACCTGCCATTGCTGGCTTTGAAGATGGGGGAAGGGGGCCACAAGCCAAGGAGAACAGGAAGCTTTGAGAAGCTGGAAAAGGCAAGGAAATGGATGCTCCCTTGGATCCTCCAGAAGGAATGCAGCTCAGCCGGCACCTTGATTTTAGACCAGAAAGATTCATGTCAGATTTCTGTCCTCTAGAGTGGTAAAAAGGTAGATTTGTATTGTTGCAGCCACTGTTTGCGGTTATTTGTTGGAGCTGCAACAGGAAACTAATACAATGACCCTGAGAAAGGCATCGGTGTCACTGGATTCGGCAGGTTGAGTGGCTCTTACAGAGCCTGTCAGATTTGGCATCTTTGCAGGGTGGGTCTCCTCAGAGGTAAAGTTCCCATCCTTGTGATAGTTCCCTTCCAGGTCAGTGTCCAGAGCTCTGCTGAGAGAGCCCCCTCCCAGCCTTCCTGCTCACCGGACTGCCAGGGCCTCTTCCTGCCCCACACTGCAGCCCTTTCTGTCCTTTGACCCTTCCCCAAATGCTCCTGCTCTCAAGCGGGTCGATCCTCCACTGAGTTAAAGAACATCCTTTGCACCCTTTCCACCCCTTCTTGGAATATTTCTTGAATAGCTATGTTTGGAAAAAATGATGCTTGGCACTAGGGATATCGGATGAATCAAACACATTATGATATCCCATAATAGGGACAAAAAGTAAAACATGCAAACAGACTAATAAGCAGAAATTCAAACATAACAGTAGCTACTCTTAGAGAACAATCTGGAACTGATTCAGGAGATTAACAGGAGGACATAACTGAGAGCAGGGATTTGAGGCAGGCCTCTCTGAGGAGGTGGCATTTGAGCTCATACCTACCTAAATGAGGAGTGGGCAGGAGCCACACACATCATGATGGGTGGGCCGCAGGTGAGTGCATTTCCTGGTACCCTGATGTGCTTCCTGTACATCCCTCATTATTCTGCTTCAGGTCCCAGCCTTTTCCCACTCCAGACTAAGTAATCTGTAGGGGATGTTCCTGCCATCTTGTGTTAAAAGTTTGAGTGAAACAAATCTGAGCATATCACACTCTTCCCTTAAACCAAGAGCACGTGCTTGGAGATCACAGGGTTCAGGGTACCCCCTTGGCACTCTCATGAGTCTCTGCTGAAATTTGCTGTGCTAGTTTGAAGTACTATGTCTCCCCAAACACCATTATCTTTGATGCAATCTGTGGGCAGATGTATTAGTGTTGATTAGAATGTAATTCTTTGAGTGTTTCCATGGAGATGTGACCCACCCAACAGTAGGTGATAACTCTGATTAGATAATTTCCATGGAGGGGTGGTTCCACCCATTCAGCATGGGCTTTGACTAGCACCAAACAAAATAAACCCCCTTTATAAAAGCTGATCCATTTCCGGTGTTTTGCGAAAAGGCAGCATTAACATACTGAAACATTTGGTTTTAGCTCAGTCTGAATTAAAAAAAAAAGCCCAATGAAGTTGCTGTGGACTCATTGGAGAACTGCCCTGGACCAGGAGCCAGAGAAGCCTGGGTGCGTGGCAGGCCCAGCCCGGTGGGCTCCATCATGCTGGCACTCGCCAACTCTTCAAATGAGCCGCCCAGCCTGTAAATCAGAGGTCCCCGCTCCTACATCAAGGGCTGTTGGGGGTTCAGGAGGTGAGAGGCCTGAAATCCTGCTACGTTCAAGTCATTCAAATACTATGAAATAATTATAATAATATGTTATGATAATATGATGCTCAACATATATACAATGATATAATAATATTCAGATAATTATAAATACTATGTTAGTGAAATTACCATGATGTGGCAAGATGGACTGGAGTTTCCTCATCCCCTTTCTAACTGATGTGTGTGTGACTTGAAATAAGAAACCAGAGTTGGCCCCAGGCCCACTGAGCGGGCCCCTTTCCAGCCCCAATAGCTGTTATTGTCATATGAACCCAGCCCAGGAGAGAACTGAATGTTCTTTAGCACAGCAATGTGCTAGTAAGTGTCCTTTGCTTTTTTCTCAAAGGACAAGGTTGAAGTTATATTACCAGGAAGAGTGACCTTTTCTCATCACTTGTTATGGTGCAGTGGGCTTGCATCTTAAGTAAACCAATGAGGAAATCAGCTGCCAGAGGTGATTGAACCAGGCTACAGGGCCCTACCTTCTGTTCACTCCTGGGGGGCAAGTCCACAGCCTTCACTTGGAAACTCAGCAAGGAAGGAGCAGGAGAGACCCTGGCCTAGTGTCCAGCCAGAGCCTGACTCACATTAATAAGGAAGGAACTGGTGGAGAGGGGTGGGGTGGCCAAAGCTGGGGTGGCTGGGTGGGTGGGAGGTGGGGAAGAGAGGTAGAGGCTGGAAAGAAGGGAGGGTGGAGGAGAAGGGGTAGAGAAGAACTTCTCACTCACCCCCAGGCAGTGAGATGGAATTCCCTGATTTTCCAGCTTGCCACTCCGCACCTCACAGGTGATTCAAAGACCTGTTTGGAACAGAATAGGAGAGGCTTTGAAACATCTGGAGTACATTTCTTATTATTTTCAGAGCACGTGGCACAGGAGGTATCTACTGCCAGATAAGAGATGCCTCCAGATAGGCGAAGCCAAAGTGCATCAGAAAAAGAACAACTTTTAGTGCTAAAATCTCAGAAGTTAACATTCAAGTTTATTTGTAACCATCAATTTTCCATCATCCTGACTGGGAGTGTGGCTATGCCACAAGGGTGTGCAAACCCTCAGAAAGGGGCAAGCTTGGCACTCTGGGGCTGTTTATTCTCAGGACAAATATGTAGATATGTTTTTACCTAGGACTATTCATATTTTAGATGTACTGCATCAACCCAGATTTACAGAATTTCAGGATTCCTCTCCCAAACCTAAGCAGACAGTGGAGAAAAGGTGTGAGGGTTTCAGAGTGGGACGTTTGCTGATTTCAGGGGCTGGGGACTGGATGGGTGGATTGCAGCTTTGGAGAGGGAACTGGTTGGGTGGGTGACATCTGTGTGTGTGTGTGTGTGTCAGGGGGTGTGTGTGTGGTGTGTGGTGGAGGCACAAGGCACTGCTGTGTGCCCTGCATGAGCGCCTTCCGTTACTTCCAGGACTGCTATGAAAACCCAGGCTGAGTTTTTCTCTTGTGTTAGCCTTTCCTGGGTGATTTTCCTCCTGGCCTCAAAGCTTACAAGTCATTCTTTCCTGTGTGGAGCTTGGGTGACTCTCCAAGGCCCTGTCTGGGCAGGGTGACTGACAAGTCAATTTGGTCAGACAATTGCTTGGGCTGGTTTTTTCCCACTGAACTGAGCTCCCTCCTTGTTTTGGCTCCTGGTAGACCAGGTTTGAGCTGGGGCTGTGAGCAGGAGGACGGTGGCTCACGAGAGTCAGGGAGAAAATTCCAAGGAGGTCTCCTCTTTTCAAGGAGGGGCTGAGAGGGGAAGGTAAGAATCCAAAGACCCCCAGGTCTGAAAATCAGGAACTCGGGATGTGTAGCCATGGGGGGAGATGTTATTCCATTATTAGAGATGAGAGCTGCTTTACCCAAAGCCATGTGACTTTAGTGGCAGAACCGGGACTTGCCTTGTGGTCTTGCTACTCTTTCTGCTGCTTAATTTGAGGGAGAATTGAAAGCAGCTGCTGCCCAATTTTTGGTGTTTTTGCCTCCTTGGGATGGGAAGGAGAAGTAGTTAATGTTTTCAGTTGTGTGGTTGTTGCTCAAAGAACTGAGAGTGATTTCTTTTCAACAGAACTCATGACAAGTCTACATATGATGTCACCCAGAACTTTGGGTACTTCCCTAGCACAACCTCCCGAGGAGGCCCCTCTATTAGTTTTGCCCGTTTACTGATGGAGAGCTCACTCCTTGAAAACAGAGGTAGAGAAGGGGAACTTTGTCCCTTGAGACCAGGAGACCTTCTGGCACTTACTAGTTCTGTGACCCTTGCAAGTCGCCTGCCCTCTCTGAGCTTCAGCTGTCCTGTCTGTGCAACCTGGAGCCTAATTATTGCTCCACCTACATATCAGGGCTGTTGTGAGGGTTTAATAGGATTGGAAACTGAAAGTGTTTTGTAAATCTGGAAGAGCTGTACAAGTGTCTGTTATGTGGCTCTGATGTTCCCAAGGCCAAGGCCTAGCAGACAAGGCCACACTTCAAAGGCAAGGCTGTGGGTTTGGGGTTGGGGAGGATGGTGCAGGCTCAGGCCACAGCCATTCAGTGGCCATGTTGGTGATTTTTCCTTTAAGGAGGCCTCGGTCTGTGGGGCCAGCCTGTGTTCAGGGAACAGGTGTTATGTCTGTGAGTGCTTGGCAGTGCTACGTCAGATGCCTGTCAGCTGTATACCACAGGAGGCAGGCTGAGGTGCATGCAGAAAACCCCCAGAATGTGGCTGCTAAGAGAGGGAGCAGTGACTCACGCTGGGGCTGGAACTGCAATGCAACCCGATTTCTTCACTGGCTACAACCAAGGTCATCTGTTTTCAGAGTCAGGTGGTGCCTCAGGTAGTAGCTGCTCAGGGAGCAGACTCACCGATAATGAAGGTGGCCAAGTTTGGAAGCAAACAGTCACATCCTCATCTGTCACAGGCAGAAGCAGGAGCTAGGAATGGAAGACACAGTGCCCTCACACAACAGTCCCCTCCTTCCTGGATGGCAGCCTTGTGAGACCCTGCCCAGCTCCTTCCCTCTGGACCTCCTGTCCCCACAGTGGGAGCCCCTGACTCAGCTCTAGGCTTGGCTGGAGCCCAGGTGCCAGGATCAGCCTGGCCTGTGGTTCCAGCCTCACACTTCTGGGGCTTGGCATCCTCAGGCCATCAGAGCCCAAGGCTGGGGCTGAGTTGTGCTCTCCAGACCCTGGCACCATTCTGAAGCCCCAGGCCTTACCTTCCTACTCCCCACAGATGCTATGTGTTCCTTTTTCTGATAATGGGGTCCATTTCCAGGTCTAACTCTTTCAGTCTGCATAGGGCCTGTTCTAGTTTGCTAATGCTGCCAGAATGCAAAACACTAGAGATGGATTGGCTTTTATGAAAAGGGGTTTATTTGGTTACATGGTTACAGTCTTAAGGCTATAAATTGTCCAAGGTAATGCACCAACAATTGGGTAACTTCACTGGAGCACGGCCAATGGTGTCCAGAATACCTGTTAGCTGGGAAGGCACGTGGCTGGTGTCTGCTCCAAAGTTCTGGTTTCAAAATGTCTTTCTCCCAGGACATTCCTCTCTAGGCTGTAGTTCCTCAAAAATGTCACTTTTAGTTGCACTTGGGTTATTTGTCCTCTCTTAGCTTCTCTGGAGCAAGAGTCTGCTTCCAACGGCTGTCTTCAAACTGTCTCTCATCTGCAGCTCCTGTGCTTTCTTCAAAGTGTCCCTCGTGGCTGTAGCTCCTCTTCAAAACATCGCTCAGAGCTGCACTGAGTTCCTTGTGCTTGTCAGCTCATTTATATGGCTCCACTGATCAAGGCCCACCCAAATGGGTGGAGCAACACCTCCATGGAAATTATCCAATCAGAGTCATCACCCACAGCTGGGTGGGGCACTTCTTCAGAGAAACACTCAAAGAATTACAATCCAGTCAACACTGATGTCTGCCCACACAAGATTACATCAAAGATAATGTCATTTGGGGGACACAATATATTTAAACTGGCACAGGGCCCTTCTTCAAGGTGAAGTCCTCCTTGCTCTTGCTGGCTGCCCCTTTTTAGGGGCAGAGACCCATATCCGTGCCTATGGGCTTAGGGACAGGAAGCAAAGTCATGTGTGCTGAGGACCTGTTTTTCTTCCCATCTTTGAAACCTCACAACAAACCGATGAACTGGGTTCTAATTATTCCCATTTTACAGAAGAGGAAACTGAGGCTCAGAAAGGTTAAGTGACTTATCTAAGGTGACATGAGCAATGGGGCCAAGATCCCAACCTACCTCCATGGGGCTGCAGAGGCCCTCCTGTTCTGCTCCCTGCCTGGCCAATATTATCCCATCTTGACCTCCTAGTTGAGTATGGGATGGGGTGGGCAGCACCTGAGATCCTGTCACTTGCTGGTGTCACTTGTCAAATTCCCTGATGGTCTGAACTTCCAAGCACCTCCCAACTTGGAGTTCTCTGGAGTTGGGAATCCAGGGTCTTTGTGCCATTTTTATTTTCACCTGATGAGCAGCATGGCTTATGGGTAAACCTTGGACCTCCCTGGGATGAGTGACTCTCAGTCCCCTCTCAGCTCTGAGGCTCTGATTCTAAGATTCTAACTAGTGGAGCCCCCTGGCCTGATGGAGACAGGTTACACCAACAGTCTGCAGGAGTCTGCACATTAATGCAGGAAGAATGATACCTTCCCAGAAAGGAAGAAATCTCTTGTTTTCTTCCAGGAAATCAAGTCTGGGAGGTGCTTTATTTAATGGGCTCTGTCCACAGAAAATCCAATTTGGTAAGTGACTTGGGGGTGGGGAAAGCTGCTGATGTGACACCTTGGAGAGTGGCCTCAGGGCTAGGGGTGCCTCAGGCAGCAGGATGTGTGGGGGAACCTGTGTGTCAGGGTTTCCTGCCCCTTCCACTCCATGCCCCCTACCCCCAACCTCTGTGCTGTCTTTCCTTTTCTGCTCTAGTCTGACTCTGTCCACATGTCTTACCACCTGTCTGTCTGTCAGCCTGCTGGAGCCCACAGCTCACCAGGATCCAGAGGGTAGACCCAGCCACCATGGACCCAAGTTGAAGGATGACGAGTGTGGTAGACAGAAAAATGCCCCTTCCCTAAGATATCCATAACCTTGACTCTGGAACCTGTGACTACATTACCTTACATGGCAAAAGGGACTTTGCAGGTGTGAAAAAGTCAAGGCTCTCAGGACAGAGAGATTATCCCGGAGGTTACAGTTGGGCCCACTGTAACCATGAGGGTCCTTATAAGAAGGAGGTAGGAGGGTGAGAGTCAGAAAGGAAATGGAATGATGAAGTCGAGGTTGGAGTGATGTGCTGTGAAGATGGAGGAGGAGGCCATGAGCCAAGGAATGTGGGTGGCCTCTAGAAGCTGGAAAAGGTGAGGAAACAGCTCCTCCCCTAAAGCTCCAGGAGGATCACAGCTCTGCTAACAGCTTGGTTTTAGCCCATAATATCCATTTTGGACTTCTGACCTCCAGAACTGTAAGGTAACACATCTGTACTGTTTTAAGCCATTAAATTGGTGGTAATTTGTTACAGCAGCTGTAGGAAACTAACGTAAGGAGTCAGGGAGGCTCAGGCATGGGGGCAGTTAGACACCTTGGCCTCCAGCCACACTGAAAGCCTTTTGCTGCAGGAAGGATGTGGAGGTGGATCTGGTAGCAGAGGTGCTGGGGGTCACAGCAGAACTGGGGACCCTCAGAAGACAAGGTTCCTCAATGTTCCAGAGGTGCTGAGAGCCTAGATATAGGCATGGCACAAAGATAGGGGCTCAGGGAGTGGGGTTCAAGCTGGAGACCTGAGGACAAGGAACCCAGTGTGGCTGGGGAAGAGAACAAAGGAGGGAGTCACTGCCAACAAGGTTCAATTGGTGTTGGGCTGTGTGCTCTGAGCCTCACCGTCCATACCCAAAAACTGAGGTCTCAGCTAGATCAGAGGTCTTGGACTGGAGGCTACAGGTTTGATCCGGCTCTTAGGCACATTTGGCCTGTGCTAGGTTTTAAAAACTATTTGAACTGACATTTAAACATCACAAGTTGTCATCTATAAAACTGGCATGTTGACATCTTGAAATATGGGGAAATCTGGCAACGTTGGCCCTGCACACCTGCCGACCAGAGCTTCCCAGCCAATTCCAACTGGAGGTGGGGTGTCCCCAGAGAAGCAGGCCTTGTAGCCAAGGACCTGGGGCCACTGTCACCCAAAGTGGGGAGTGTAGGCTGTTTGGACCAGGTTTTTGAGGGAGCCCCCAGGGAGTGTCTGAGCCACACAGCTTCTTGCAGTACCTGGGCCCCAGATGCAGCTTGACAAGTGCCGAGTGCCACGGGGCTCTTAGCTCCATTGATCTGGACACTAAGCTCCTATTAATGTAGTCAGAAAAGGCAATTGCTTTCTTGGCAGCCACAGGCTGCTGACAGCTCACACAGGACTTATAGTCTGATGGAGGCACCCCAAGCACCCCCCTTGGAGAGACTGCTGGCCTAAGACTTACGCGTCTGGCTTTCAAGCCCAAGTGCAGGTTTCACACTCTGACCTTGTCACCAGGGGCTGTCACTTGTGCTGCCAGCCTCTTCTGTAATCTGGATCCCAGCTGTCCCTTCTGTGCTGGCCTTTTAAATGGACCTAACCCCCTCGCAAAGGGGCAGCAAGATCCCATCTAGAGGGTTGAGAACAACGCTGCCCCCTGACCCCTCTTTGTCTTCTCTCCTGGGTTTACCTTCTCTGGTTTTCTGACCCTCTTTGGCTTCCTCCCTCTGCACACCCAGGGCCTCTGAGGACCTGTTTTGGATGTGTCTTCTGGGTTCTACTGCCTGAGATTCCCAGAGGCATGAATTTGGTTTCTGACCTTGGACCTATGCACCTTTACTGTGGTGAAAGGCCACCGCCATACTTTCGCTAGGTGGGTTTTATTCCTCTCCAGGACCCTCCCCAACCCTGGCAGCCCTTCTTTAGTCACCAAAGTCTCCTTATTTTAATTCCCTGATGCTCATGAGTTTGCTCTTTTCTTTCCATCCCCATGACCAAGACCCTAGTCCAAACCACCTGTCACCTGGCAGCTACCAGGGCCCCCTACCTGGACTCCCTGACTCCAGGCTTTGCTCTTCCAGCCCATTCTCCAACAGCAACCAGAGCTGCCTATTTTGAGGGCAAACCTGACCATGGCAATTCTGTTCAGAATCCTTTGGTGAATCACCACTGATTTCAGGATAAAGCCCAAACTCCTTGGCCTGGGTCCCAGGCACTTCTTGATTGGTCCCTGTTCTCTCCTTCAGCCCCACTGGCTCAGAACTATCCACCCCATTCCCATGCCAGTCCATGTTCTAACAACACTGGGGTGTTTGCAGGATCCCTTGTTCTCTTTGAAACCTGGACTTTTGCACATGCATTCCCTTTGGCTCTAACCATCACCCCACTCCTTCACCCAGCTAACTCACTTTTTGCCTGTCAGTGTGGATGCCACTCCCGACCCCTCCCTAGCCTGGACTCCCATGAAAACATTGCCTCCTAATCACGGCACTTGTCACCTTCCATGGTTATTGCTTATTGAGTCGTCTGTCTTCCCCACTGGGCTGTCAGCTCCATCGGGGCAGGGACCATGTCTATTTTACTTTCCATTCAATACTACTGCCTGGCATAGGCCTGGGACATAGCAGGTACTGGATGAATATGTATTGAGTGAATGAATCGATGAATGATAACGAGGACGAAGCCAAGAGTAGAGAAACCCCAAGACGGTTGTTCTGGTTTGCTAATGCTGCTGTTAAGCAAAATACCAGAAATGGATTGGCTTTTATAAAGGGGGTTTATTTGGTTACAAAATTACAGTCTTAAGGCCATAAAGTGTAAGGTATCAACAATCGGGTACCTTCACTGAAGGATGGCTGATGGCATCTGGAAAACCTGTATTTGCTGGGAAGGCACGTGGCTGGCATGTGCTTATCCTGGGTTGTGTTTCAAAATGGCGTTCTCCAACGTGTCGCTCTTGGGGTGTTTTGTCCTCTCTTAGCTGAAGCTTGTCCAAAATGTCTCTCTCAGTTGCTCTGATGTCTTTCTGTCTGTGAATTCCTTGATAGGACTCCAGTGATCCAATTAACACCTACCCTGAATGGGTAGGGTAACGCCTCCATGGAAATTATCCAATCAAAGGTCTTGCCCAGTTGGTTGAATCACGTCTCCATGGAAACACTCAATTAAAGATTTCAACCTAATCAACACCAGTACATCTGCCCCCACAAAATTGCATCAAAGATAATGGCATTTTGGGGGACACAATACATCCAAACTGGCACAGCGGTCAATAGAGAGCTTCCTCCAGGTTGAACCTGAGTCATCTTTATTGGACGCTCTGGGCACACTCTGTGAAAGGGGATTAGCCAGGTAAAGGGGGTGGGGTGAGGAGTGGATTCTAGGGATCTTCCTAACACCTCGTCTGTACCCCTCCACCTTGCGCATGAGATCAGCATGGGAGAAGTTGCCAACTGCCTGGCTGATTGGAGAGACATTACTGCCCTCCAAAACAGGAAATGGGCTTGATTGGCATAACCAATATCAGCCAGAACCCAGTTTGTCTGATTCCAGAGCTCATCATTCTTAGCCACTGTGCTAACCTACCTGAATGATGACTGGGAATCTGTCCAGAGCTCGCTCCCGTGTGGGCCAATGTGCCATGGACCAAGAGGAGATCAGAGCTCTGGTCTTTCTGCAGAATGACTTGAGCTGTGTGACTTGAGGCAAATCTCTTACTCTCTCTGGGCTTCTGTTTCATATTGCCTAATCCTCAGGGTTGTTGTGAAGTCTCATCTTTCACTAATTTTGGGCTCACAAGGAGCAGGGGCCAGGCTTCTCTATCTGGGGGTCCCCATTGCTCTGCATATGGCCTGGACCACCAAACATGATTGTTGCCTTGAAAGGTTCTTTGCAGACTTGGTTGATTGACTGTCACCTTCTAGGCTCCAGACTCTAAAATCCTTCATGAGTCGGGTGCTTGAGCTGGCCTCTGAAACCCACTCTGTCCTAACTAACTGGACAATTGCCTCATGTCACTGATGTGTATTATTATTTCCTCTGTTATAATACATGTCTTTTTAAAAGAAAATTAGGATCTGTCAAGCACCATTAGACAATAAACCTAGCAAGGGAGCAGCCAGTGGCAGTGAGTCAAGTTTCTGGCCGAGCAGAAGCAGCTGTGCAGGGGGAGTGTTTGTCCCAGCCGGGCCATTACTGTCGCTCCAGATGACAGCTCCATGCAGAAGTTTCCCCCTCTTTGGAGTGGGAAGGATGCAATAGAACCTTCCAGCCTCAGCGTATAACCCACTTCCATTAGTGCTCAGAATCCCGTGTCGGCTCCCACAGCAGAAACCTGCACAAATGGGAGAGACCCAAGAGCCACGGGGTCTCCGGCGCCTCAGAACAGGAAGGACTGAGCAGGGCCCTGGGACGGACGGCTCCTTCTAGCATCCAGATGTCCGGTACCAGGTGATTGGTCTACATCATCGTCCACAGGATGGGATGGTCTCAGAGCCAGGTGAGTCAACCCCAAAGCCATGCGGGCTCCCTGCCGAGCTTCTGTGAGGTATGGACAGGGGAGGCTAGCGAGGGACGGTGTCTGGGCTCTTGTCTTTGTCAGCAGGAACACAGCTCGTGACTCCACGGACTGGGCAGCCCCTTCGGACACGTTCTTTCATTTCTCATCGTATTGGCCGATGGTCTGCGTGGATGCGCTGTAGGCCCGTCGCGGGGGCTGATGAAGCAGCTGGGACGCTTCATCCTCCACGGGCTTCAAAGTGGCTGAGACTCCGGATCCCACCTGCGCTGATTCCCAGGGCTGGCCACGCCCCACAGTCTGCCTTTATCCTCCTCCTCCTCCCCCTTTTCTCTTTTACTCTTCCTCCTTCCTCCTCCCCCTCTTCTTCCTTTCCTTCCTCATTCTCCTCCTCCCTCCTTTTCCTTCTCTTCCTCCTTCCTTCTCTTCTTCTTCACCCTCCTCTGCCTCCTCCCCATCCTCCTCTTCTTTCCCTCACCCTCTTCCCTTCCCTCCACTCCCCCTCCTCCCCTCGGGCAGTGCTCACCAGCCTCTCACCAGCCAGCACACAGGACTGGGGGAAACAGGAGCCAGCCTCACCTGTGGGGGAACACTGCTGAGCTGGGACAATCCTGCCTGCCTCAGAAAGAGAGGTTTTATGTAGTTTTTGGCATTTACAAATCCTTTGTGAAAAGGTCACCCTGTTCTTGGAATCTTTTATTAATGCTGAAGACTGGCCCCGGAAATGTCATGTCTTTTTACCATGATATTTACTCAAAAAACTATGACTAATCATCTGAAATTCTATCGGCAACTCGACCTGGCCAGGCTGGGGGACCTGCAGGGGTTACATGGATGCCGGTCTCCCTGGAGCTGGTGGAGCCCCCAACCCCAAGTGGAGGAAGGGAGGGGTGGGCTAAGGTCAGATTCCTCAGGCATATGCTGCCGACTTCTCCCTAGTGTCCCAGCTCCTTGGCATCTCCAGAGAATTGACCAGGATGGCGGGCCAGGAGGGATCTTGGTGGTTAGGCAATTCAACCTGCTCATTTGACAGATGTGGGGACTGAGGCCCAGAGACTGAGAGCCACCTGAAGGGTCACACAGCAAGCCAGGGGCAAAGTTGAGACTGAAGACCAGGTGTCTGGACTCCTAAGCCAGTGTTCCTTCTCCTCTAGTTGACCTCTAGCTGTCACTCTAGGGCTGAGGCTGGGGAAAGGAAAAGAAGTGACTCTCCCTGGCTCCAAGAGTCCAAGGCAGTAGGTATGGAGGGAGTCTGGATATGTAGATGCTATCCAGCGCCTTCCCCAGCCTCTCCTTCCATCAGCCTGGGATTCCCTTCCCTCCTTCCTCCTCCAGGTTAGAGACAGTGGCAGAGGCCTTTCCTCAAAGCCAGCCCCACAGCCCTTCCAAATGGCCCTGCAGGGTTTGGGACAGGAAGGAGTTAAAGCCTGCCCTCCCATTTCACAGGGACTCTGTGGAGAGGATGAGACAATGGATGTGAAATTAATGCATAAACAGTAAATTATGGACATATAGAAATTTTATTATTGTTTTTACCTTTGGGAGGAAACCAGGAGAGAAAAGGAGAGTACACTCATCATTTTTTGCTTATCGGATGAGCTTGTTTGTATCTCAGAAAGGAGAGTGAGCCCCAGGCAAGGAGAGCACTGCCAAGGAACCAGAGAAGACATGTGCTGCTTGCCTTCTGGGATGGTTAGGTTCAGGTGTGAACCTGGCCAGGTGATGGTGCCCAGGTAACTGGTGGTCAAGCAAGCACTGGCCTAACCATTACTGTAAGGACATTTGTGGCTGGTTAATAAATCAGAAGGCTGGTTTATTAAATCATCAGTCATTTGGCTGCAGCTGTGACTGATGACATCAACTAAGGGCGTGGCTTCCACAATGAGAGAATGCAATCAGCTGGATTTAATCCAGTCAGTTGAAGACTCTTACGGGAAAGAGAGAGAACCTTCATATCTTTTCTCCTGCTAGCCAGCCTCTCCTGAGGATTTCTTTGAACACATTCATTGGAGTTGCCAGTTTGCTGCCTGCCCTATGTAATTTGGACTCGTGCATCTCCACACTTGCGTGAGACACTTTTATAAAATATTATATTTACAGATATCTCTTGTTGGTTCTGTTTCCCTAGAGAACCCTAACTAATACACCCCCCCAGCATCCATTCGCCCTTACTCTGGCCACCACCCCCTTCTGTCCTCAGTTTCAATAGTCTGGATGGTTCTGGAACTCAGGCCTGAGCCCACCACTGTGTCATGTTCCCCTGGCCAGTTTTTGGTTCAGGAGTGGGAGCTTGACCTCTGGGTCACTAATCTGAGTGTGTCTGGGGCTTTTGCTGGGACTCACTCTTTTCTGATGGACTTGAACCTGGAAGGATGTAGCCTTAGTTGCTGCTGTAGTCACTCATGGCCTTGAAGGCCATGAGAGCGATGGGGCAAGGATGCACATTCTTTTGCTCTCTTAGGCTCCATGAGGACCAGGGTTTGGTTTGTATGCCCAGAACACTGTCTGAAATATGGAAGGGACTCAAAGAGCATTTGCTAAGTAATATACATTTAAGCGCTTGTATTCAGCTATGCCTGCAGCCAGCCAGATCTGTATCTGGGTTCTATTTATATAAGTCTATACATTCCTTATTTTACTTAAGCTTGCTTGAGTCAGGTGGTTTGATAACTTGCAACCTAAGGAGTCTGAAGTCAAATAGGGCATGATGTTACAGGCAAGGGGCCTGGAGAGGTTGGGTGAGGGTGGGGAGCCACCTCTGGGGCCTGGCAAAGCCAAGGGTGAGGGTCTTGGGAGGGCAGTAGACCTTGCCTCTCTCCCAGTCCAGTTGTGGGCTGGTCCAGCTTTGGCTGTCCAGATACCCTGAGGTTTAGGGTCAAGTCCCTGGGCCTGAGGGGTCCTGGTCTAGCTCCTGGTGGGTCACACTGTAGGCCCAGGGGAGTCCTTTTTGCCCTCTAAAGGAAGTGTGAGGCGTCAGTGTCCCCAAGCTTCTTGTAACTTTCCACTTGTAATGACCCTCTCATCACGTTGCTATTGTAGATAATAAAATGATAGTTACGAAAAATCATTTCTACTCTTTTTATTGTGTGCATACTATGGGGTCAGTGACTATGAAGAAGGTATTAGTATGCTTATAGAATGGATGAAGAAATGGAGATTGAGAGAGAAGATAGCATCCTAGGGTCTCAAAGGTAAGAAATGTGGGATTTGGATTTGAAACCACATCCTAGTTTGGCCCCTCGGCTCCTAACTAGTGTTCATAGCTGCTTGTCAGGGATAGCATTGGGGGTCCCATGGGGTGGGGGTCCCAGGGGAATATCAGAGCTGCCATCTGACAAGAAGGCAGCTCAGGGAGTTCATGCTGGGGGTGGGGGTTTTCCTGGGAGGTTGCTTTGCTTAGAGCCCACTGGGGAGCTCTGGTGGGTTCTGTGCAGCCCCTCAGGGTTGCCTGACTGGCAGGGAGGGCCTAGAGCCTTAGGTTCCTGGGTGTAGGAGGGGAGGGGGTTGCACTGATGCACCTCACGTGATCAATGGCCCTGCCCACACAGCTGGCACCAACACATGGCCGGGGCTCCTCACACAAGCTCTGCCTGTGGCTTGCAGCCCACTCTGTGGAGTGGGAGGCCCTTGCAGTGTGGACAGCCACCAGTCACATGGGAGAGAGGTTTCTGAGCAGGAAGCCCACATGCTGGAAGCCACTACCTCCCTGGGGCTTCAGAGACTGGGCTGTCCGGGCCACCATTTGGGAAGGGTGAGCAGAAATCCATGGATCTTGGCCTTCCTTCTGCTTATGGATTATCCCAGTAAACCTCTGAGAGGTGCAACCCAGCACCCTCCTGGGGTCCAGTGAGGCCCAGCTCTTGGGGGTCCTGACCTGGGTGGGAATGAAGCCAAACTCTGCCCAGGTTGCAGTGAGGTTGGGTTGCAGCTCCTTGTCGGTTGTCTCTGTAGCCTCATGGGTGGGGAATCTCTGTGGCCTCCTGGGAGGGGTCTCTGCAGCCCCATGGGTGGTCTCTGCAGCCTTGTGGGGTGGTGGTCTCTGCAGCCCTGTGGGTGGTCTCTGCAGTCCTGTGGTTGGTCTCTGCAGCCCTGTGGGTGGTCTTTGCAGCCTTGTGTGTGGGGGGTTGGTCTCTGCAGCCTTGTGGGGGGGGTGATCTCTGCAGCCCTGTGGGTGGTCTCTGCAGCCCCATGAGTGGTCTCTGCAGCCCTGTGGGTGGTCTCTGCAGCCTTGTGTGTGGGGAGGTGGTCTCTGCCACCCCATGGGGAGTCTCTGCAGCCTTGTTGCTGGCCCCTGCAGCCCTGCTCCTTATACTGGGGGTGGCCCATTCAAGGGCTGACCTGAGCCTGTCCTTGTGAGATGGTTAAGTTCACGTGTCAACCTGGTCAGGCGATGGTGCCCAGTTGTTGGTCAAGCAAACACTGGCCTGACTGTTACTGGGAGGACATGTCATGGACATAAATCATCAGAAAGGTGATTGCGTCTATGGCTGATGACATCTACAATCAGCTGAGGAGTGTCTTCAGCAATGAGATGTGTCTCATCCAGTCAGTTGAAGGCTTTAAAAGAAGTGATGCTTTCAGAAGTCAGAAGAGAGAATTTCCATCTCTACTTAAGCCAGCCAGCTTCTCCTGGGCAATTTATCGAAGACCTTCACCGTAGTTCCTGGGTTGCTTCCTGCCCTATGGCATTTGGACTCGTGCATCCCAACAGTCAAGATGAGATAATTCTTATTAAAAATCTCACAATATCTACAGATATCTCCTGTCAGTTCTATTTCCCTATGGAATCCTGACTAATACACCCTGCACCAGGGAAGAAATGGGACCAGAACCTGCCGGGGTGACAGAGGCATTTTCAGTTCGGTTCTCACCCCTTGGCATGAAAATAGGCCCAGGGAGGCAGCCAAAGCTGCTCCAGAATAAGGAGCTGGGCCACTATTTCACACCGAGTGGGACCAATGTCAACAGGAGGGACACATGCTCCTCTTGTAAACTAGACTGTGACATCATCAGAAAAAAATACATTTTGGTTAAAAGGTGTCCTTAACCAGTTAGAAGGAAACTGGTGGCGGCCATCCTTGGTGGGGAGAGGCTGACGTGGAATTGAAGCCTTTTCTGCCCCTCAGCTCGGGGGTCTGAGTTCCCTTCCTGCCCCTGGTAGGAACCCTGCATCTGGCTGAAGACGGAGGGAGCCTGGCTGTGCTGGGGCTCAGGGCAGGCCTCGGTGGTGTCCCAAGATGTAGACAGATCCAAAGGATGGCTGAAGCTGACTGGAGGGGTCGGCTTCCTGGTGGAGGGTGATAGGCAAGAAACACTGAGGGGCTGGTGAGCTAGAGGACGGGGAAGGAGCACCTCAAATGAGATGGGTTCCTTTCTCTCTACCCCGTGACACCCAAGGGCAAGATGTCTGGACCAGCGGTTCTCAAACATCAGCACACATCTGAATCACCTGGAGGCCCATCCCATGTTTCTGAGAAGCTCCCGGTGTGGCTGATGCTGCTGGCTCTGGGACCACACTTTGAGAACCAGTGGCTGAGCTGTGGTCTGGCTGTGCAGCACAGCTTTTAGGTGCTTACTTGAATTCTTTAGCAAAAGAGCTGTTTAAACCTCCATCAGGTTCACTATGTGTTTGGTCTGAGAAGACAGATGGAAAGTATCAAGGGAAGGATGGGGTGGGGTGGAATCCCCCAGATCAGGGGACCGGGACCGGGTACCAGACCTGTCCTTGGGGATAACAGACCAGGAACAATTCCCCACATGAGAGAAACATAAGGCTGATTACCCTGATCCCCACCCCCTCACCCCCACTCCAAGGGGCAAGCGAAACCCTTTCTGGGATGGAAGGAAGGGGCCTGCCAGGATAGTTACCTGAGAATGCCTTGCACCGAGGGGGTGACTGGGGTCGTGGGCAGGGCAGCAGCAGAACCTTCCAGGTCCCAGGCCTGGTATCAAAGCTCGAGTTCACGTCCTGCCTCACCTTCCTGTGCTGTGTGACCTTGAGCCCCAATCTGCTCATCTGTGGCATGGGCACAATGAAAATGCCCCCCACTGTCTGCTGGGGTTGTTTTGGGAGGATGAGAAATCAGTGTGTAAAAGGTGACTTGTGTACATGTGTAAGTTTTTATTCTTGTTTCAAGTTTGAAGGGCAAGCAGGGGAGAGGGGAACCGGAAAGGTCATGACGGGAGTTATTACTTTCGATGGGGCTGGGGTGGTGGCTTCCTCACCTTTTATCCTTATGTTCAGGGAACTCAGATTACAAAATGGATTCAATGAGGCAAAAGCCCAAACTTCAGCTCTCACATCAGCTTTGGCCAGGACTCCAATAACATGAAAGACCAGGGCTAGTTCATTATTTGGGTTTGGGAAATGCTCACTCAGGTTTTGGAAATGTTGCCATTTGCTGGTTTGGGCCTGAAAGATGCTGCCCGCATCCTCCTTTCTAGGAATGAATGTTAATCCAAGAGTTTCTGATGAACGTGGATGTGGATTAGAGCTGTCCTCATTCAGCCTTGCCCATGTGAAGACAGTTAATTGGCCTAATGTCCTGAGATTTTATTGCATGGCTGCTACATTATAAAAGGCTTACGTGCATCCTTTTAGCTTTGTAAGGTAGGTATTGTTCCCACTTTGCAGATGAGGAAACCAAGGCCCCTATATATTAAGATACTTGACTCATCCTCATCCTCTGCTCCCCTCTGCTTCTTGTAAAGGAGGTGAAAATACACTGTAAATTGCACGGTGTCAATCAACCATAAAGGACTGTTGTTACAATATCCCTCCATCGACTTTTAGTGCTCAGAGTAATTTTCTTGAGCTTTTTATTTTCCCAGCCAAACAAATATCCAGCCATTTGTGCATATTGTCAGCAGCAGCGTTGCCTCCACAGCCACTGCAGTATCCCGTGGCTTTGATAATAGATCCTCAAACCCAAGGGACCACAGGCACCTTGGGGACAGAGGAAAGGGGGCTTTACAAACCTTCTCTGTTTTCTTTTCCACTAGCATATTGCCTGGGAAAATTCCAGGTGTGTTCTCCCCCTCTCCCTCCCCAACACAAAATGACTTTGTTGCATGGGCATAATTTCTTACAATAACATTAACATATTATTGGAGCTCCTTACCTTTGGTGTAATAGTTCCCTATTGAACTGTGGCAGACTAATTATGTCAGTTCCTTTTCATTCCAGTTTAGTGCTTCTCGGGAGAGCCGCAGCGCAGCCCCGGTAATAATGATTAAACTGCTGTCTATTGCTCCACTGGACGTTCAAGCCAAATGGGAAAATTCCGTGCTGGAGATGGAGCTCGCAGCAGCCCCCGCACTTGATGCAATTTGGTGTTTTAAAAGCCATTACCCTGCGGTCATTTCCACATGATGGTGGAGGGCTGGTAGTGCTTCTTGGGAGTCAGGGAAGAAAGAGCAAATCAGGAAAGGAGACAGCAAGGCAGGGAGGAGCCCCGAGGTGATTCAGGTGCTTTCCATTGGCCGGCTGAGCCCTCGAGTTCTGATCTGGTCCATTTGGAGTCAAGCTTGCAACTCAGCTGGCAGGGGAGGGCGTGCAGGCGAGGCCCAGGTAGTGAATCAGAACAAGCCAACAGCAAACAGTTAAATCTCTGTTGTCAGTGTCAGTTCAAAGAGCCCAGGGAAGATGAATGAAAATGAAGTCATTTTCACCTTCTCCCAGTCTCCTGCAGTGCTCTTTGCTGGAGCCTAAATGGAACATGCAGAACAGGAAGGAAGGGAATGTTGGGCTTCAGCAAGAGCTTTGCAGAAGGTTGATGGTCTTCATTGCCTACCAGGATGCAGACCTGCCCTGGGCACCCACTCTTTCTTTTTTTTTAAATTCAATTTTATTGAGTTATTTGGGCACCCACTCTTGATGGCTATCAATGACCCAGTGATAATAACAAGGAGCATCAGTTGGGTGATTATTTTGTGCCAGGCATTGGATATAGGGCTTTACATCTGCTGGCTCATTTAATCTATAAAATAGGTCTATGGGGTGGGTCTTATCATCCCCATTTTGCAGAAAACCTTAAGTAACTTGTACAAGGTGGGTCATCGGAACCCCTATCTCCAACTGCAAAGCTTGTGTGCAGAGCCTTTCTTCCTCTCCACTTGTGATGGAGCCAACATGAGGGGGCCTTTCTGTCATGCTAGCCTCAAGCTGGGCCCCTCTGGCACATCGTGAATGTTGCAGACCAGGTCTGGGCCTTCCTGGGGCTGAGAGCTAAACAGTCCCCTCCAACACAGGGCGATGGGTTCTACAATTGGGTGGTGATGAGAACACATTCATCCTTCAGGCAACATGTATTTACTGAGAGCCTGCTATGTGCCAGGCCCTGCTGGGTTCTAGGGCTGCTCTCACACCTGCAAAACCACCACACCCCTTGCTCTTACAGACTCATCAGTCTCCATGGGAAGATGTGGTCATGATTTAACATTTATTAAGCTCTTACTCTGTGCCAGCTACAATCATGGTAGCTCTCCATCATTTATACGACAAGGAAACCAAGCCTTGAAGAGTTGTGTAATTGGCTCAAGGTCATGGCTCACCATGTTCAACTGTGAGCAGATATGACCTATTCCGGGGGATGAATACAATGAGAAGTATACACTTTTTCTCTTAAGGGCACCTTATACCAAGATTAACAGGACACTGAGGCTCTTGAGTCTGGCTTCGCACCCCTTTTGTGGAGCTATCAGCCTGGTACCGACTGAGGACATTATGCCCATAGGGGCCACACTGCCATATTAGCCAAGAATGGAACAGAAACATGGAAGCCCTAGTTCAGCCACAGGGAGAGGACATCTCTGGTTTGAGGAAGTGCATATGTGCCATGCCCTGCCTCAGTGGCCCACATGGCATGCCACTGCTGTGTGGAAAATACCTATTGATGCTCACGGACCTTTGGGGATGTGAATGCAGTGGGAGGCTTGACCAGCTGGCTCTGTCTCAGAGCGTGCACAGAAAGCTTTGTGGTCACTTAGGTAAAAGCCTTCTCTTTTGGTCTTGACAACAACCAGCATGGCAGTAAGGACTACCTCTATTTTACAGCTGAGAAATAGGCTGGAGAATTTAGCAACTTGCCCAAAGTCAAATAACCAGTGAGTGGCAGAGTAAGGATTTGAACTCAGGTGTGACTTCAAAGCTGAAAACGTCTCCCCCCACCCCTCCACCATGCTATCTCATGAAGCAGGCTCTACACCTTGTTCACCTCTACACTGCCTTCTCCAGCCATCTCTACCTTTCTATTCTTCCGATCCAAATGCTTCCCCATTCATTCATTCACTCACTCACTGACTCACTCAATAACTATTTACTGGGCACCTACTCCATGTCAGACCCTTCTGGGAACTGAGGATTTAGCAGTGAACAAGACAGACAAGGTCTTTGCCCGCGTGGAGCTTATGCTCTAGTGGGGAGGGGGAGGATACAGACAATAAAAACATAAACAAAGAGATTTCAGAGAGTTATAAGTGCTGCAAAGGAAGTAAAATAGCATGACTGTGTGTGTGTGATCATTTATTTTGGGTGGTCAGTGACACTGAAGAGGTGACATTTGAGCTGAAACTTGAAGGGCAAGAAAAAGTCACCTTGTGAAGACACTTGTGTATGTGTGTGCAGAGCAATTTCCAGGCAGAGTGAAAACAAGCTGCCAAACTCCTTTTGAGAATGCACCTGCACCCAAGACTTCATATGTGCTAAGCCCGGGCGTTACCTCATTTAGTCCTTACCAGCCCCTGTGGGGTAGGAGCAGTGACCATCTCCATGTCACAGAAGAAAGACTGAGGCTTGGAGATAAATGACTTCCCCAAGGTCATGATCAGGCTCAGGCCTGCCTGTCCAGAGCCCTTGAACTTAACCCTCACCTGCCTCACACACCTGTTAACCCAGGAGTGGCTGTACTTTGGTTTTATCTTGGGGTCAGGTTATTCCTGCCCCACCCCCAGCTCCTGTTTATTTGAAGAATGACTGTATTTGGCTTTGCAGTTTGGTGTATGGAGGGAGAATGGGCTTGGGAGGCAGAAGGCCTGGGTTTGGAATCAGGGTTCCCGGCCTCCTGTGGATAAATGTGGGCCAGTCCTTTAGCCTCTGTGTACCTCAGTCTCCTCATCTACAAGGCCTTCTTTGCAGGGGGGTGGTGACTTGCAGACTGTAAAGTGGAGGATAAATGGTTACTGTTGTAGAGCTCTCCTAGTCATGCTGTGCTGTGCTGCAGATACCCCTTCTTCCTGCTTGCAGAGAGCCTCACAGACAGACACACATGAAGCCCTAAAAAATACAAGGTTCCCAAAGTACTGACTCTTTAGCAGGCATGACATCCTAGGCAGGGGAGGGTGGCAGGCTCCTCCAGTGGAAAATATGTGGAACCAGTGGGCGTCCTTTGGGCTGAGGAGAGGAGGCCAGTGTGACTTGTTCTTGTTTGTCACATGACCTGGTACCCTAGACTGCTTCTGACCTGTAGATGCAAAAGTAGAAAGGTAAAAGGTGGTGGTGGGAGGGTGGCAGGGATACAGGCAAAAAGGAGGTGTGGGAGAAGCTTTTTCCATTTTATGATGAAGCTCATACAGGGCAGGTCTACCATTGAGGAGACTCAGGCCCAGAGAGGTCAAGGCACCGGCTCAAGGCTGCACAGCTAATAAGTCGTAGGTCCCAGCATCAAAGCTGAAGGCCTCTGGCTGTTGGGTCTGATGACTGAATTCTTTCAGTTCAGATAGGCTAGATAAAGCTGCAGTAACAACAACAAAACCCAGATCTTTGGGGCTAATGGCAACAAAAGTTTATTTCTCGCTCATACAACACATTTATCTTGGGAGCTCCTTGTCTCTTCACTCTGAGTCCAGGCTGGCAGGACAGCCACCATCTCCAATACTGCTGAGCCCTGGAGAAGCGGAGGGGTCCAGCCCCAGGCCAAATTCCTACGTGTGGCCTTGAGGCCCCACCATGGGCCATTACAGAGACTTTGCCCGGCAGGCCTGGGTGGGGAGGCTGCCCTCCCTACACCAGACTTGGTGCACGTGGTCTCAGGAAGGGCCTGCAGTCAAGGACTCAGTGCTTGTCCCTGCATCCGCAGGCCAGCTGTCCCCTTATGCACATCAGGCGTCTCCTCGTAGACCTTCCATCAGCCCATCTGGACTAAGACACTTAGCTCCACTCTGACTCTGTACTTTTCCACTCATAGCTCTTTGGTCTCTCCCTCCCCCTGCCCCCAAGGTCCACAAAAAATGCAGCCTTTTGTGCAGGCTTCTCTGCAGTGAGAGGATTTCCCCATCTGCACCCTTCCATCATCTGATGGACCCCCACCCAGTGATGTTTGTTGGGGGAGAAATGGAACCAGAGGCAGCCAGTTCTGTTTTGGCCTCTTGCTTACGCAATCACAGTGAATAAAGCCTTGATTGTTACATTCAGCTTGGCTTGTTGCCCTAATCCATCACTTCAACACTTGGCAGCTCAACAGGGTTGAACACTGGCAATTAAATGCTCCAACTAGTTGTCCAGAACTAGTGATAGCCCCACAAAACTAGAGGGGGCTGGGATGCTCATCCTTCTGAGGTGGGGTTAGAATCACAGTGGTGGCTGGTTGAGCAAAGGGCAAATTCCAAGAAGCTGTCAGGCTGCGAGGAGAAAGATGTCTCTGAAAGACAAGCAGTAAACAGGACCTGGGGGCCAAAAAGCACACCTGAGTGAGTCATCTATGTTCAAAGATCACAAAGGAGGGAGAAGGGGAGGGGAGTAAAATAGTTAATAAAAATTACAAAAGGAACAAAAATCTATAAAAGCAGATCACCCCACAGTATGGGAGCCTCTTGCCTGTCACCCCCCTTTTCTTGCGAGAGTGCCCACATGTCTTCTCACGTACGTTCCTAACACACTTTCTACCAGCTTACTCTGTGCTGTGCTGTGCCTTTGAATTCTTTCTTGCGGCATGGCCAGGAAACTAGAAACCCAAATCTGGCAACACTACCACAGGCCCAGAAGGCAGAGAGGCAAAATGTGATGTGAATGGCATGAATGAATATCACAGAATGAATAAAAGGGGGGACAGAATGAAGAAGGGAGGGAGGAAGGGATGAGGGACAGAGGAAGGGAGGGAGGGAGGCAATTAGAGACCCCATCTGAGTGCAGATGCCCCGGAAAAGGACAAGGTAGACTGGAAATGAGCCCAGCAAAAGGGCCTTGGAGCTCTTTGGGTCCTAATCATAAGTTTAAAGATCTTCAGAATGTGCTGGTGTTCCTTCCTCTCCATTGTTTACAGCCCCCCGTGTCTGCCTGTTCTCTCTTTCACCAAATCTCTTCGCCATTTACTGGGAGTGACAGACTCACCCCACCCCCACAGGCCCCATTCTGTGGGTGATGGATGACTGCTGGACACACACAGACGTACACAGAGAGAAATTTCTACTTCTTTTGCTAGCCTCAGGCAGCTGTGGAGATGGCAATTTTTCATGCGAGTGTTAGCTCAGAGTCTTTCTCAGGCTCATGAGCATAACTAAGCCAGACAGGCTCTATGAGATGAAAAATAAAGCTTTGTTTTTATGATGCTATGAAAAGCTGCCTTTTTTCCTCCTAAAAAAAGAAACTTATTTATTTCCTCATGAGTATGGGTTTGCAGTAAATGTGGAAGGATTAAGCCTTTGAAACTGTCAATTTATTTCCATGAGTAATTGGAAGTCTCTGTCTTGGAGAGGACAGAGACTTCCAAATTGGAAAAGAAGGAGCCAGAACCTTTTGCTCATTCATTTCACTGCTTGTTTATTAAATATTTACCTAGCACTCATGATGGCCTGTGAGGCCTGGTGTCAGGGGCCTGGGGTGCAGAGTGGATGTAAGAGGCTGTAGTCCTTGCCCTGGCAGAGTTTGCACCAGGGAATGGGGATGCTGAGCAGGAAGTGGGGGTAGAGGTGAGGGGAGCCTTCCTAGGACAGTAGAAATCAATGTGGAAGGACAGGAGGACGGGGAGTCCAGCAGAAGGCATGGAGTCCTCAAAGTGAGGAGGTGGGTGAGGCCTTGCGAGGTCTGGCTGCAGCAGGGAGGCAGGGCAGTAGAGGAGTGGGTTCTGGGTTCAAATCCCAGCCTTGCTGCTTCCCTGCTGTGTGACCCTCATAAAATGGGGAGAGAAACTGTACCTCTGCCACTGGGGTGTGGTGACGTGTCAGTGTGAGGACCTCAAAGTTAGGGCCTGGAATGTGGAAAATGCCCAGTAACCAAGGCCTGTTGTTAACGTTTTGTTGAGGTTTGAGAAGAGAAAGGGGGAGGAGGCAGGCAGAGGTTAGCAAGGGCCCCGGATGTCACAGAGAGGCATTGGGCTCTGACTCACACTTGCAGAGATCAGGGGGCAAAGGG
Organism: Choloepus didactylus; assembly: GCF_015220235.1. Lineage (NCBI taxonomy): Eukaryota > Metazoa > Chordata > Mammalia > Pilosa > Megalonychidae > Choloepus > Choloepus didactylus. The sequence continues at coordinate 13,159,628 of NC_051324.1, forward strand.
CACGTATGTTCCTGGCCCAATCTGACCCAGGGAAGGGAACCTGGCTGGGTGGTCCTGAGAGAGACCCTGCCCCAAGAGCAGACTGTCTGCAGGAATCTCAGGGGCTCAGGGGGGTCCCAGAGGCTCAGTCACAGGAAGTGTGGCTGGGTCACCAAACTGCAGTGAAAGATCCGCAGAGAAGAAGGTGGAGTGATTTTGGAAGAACTCGAAAAACCCACCTGTTGAATGTCCCGTGAAGGGGGAGTGCAGTGGAAACTGTACCTCCACTGGGGAGGCAGCTTGGTGTTGGGGGAGCACGGTGGGCTCTGGAGCAAGCCTGGCTTCAATCCAAATCCTGGGCAGAAGCTGAGCAGCCCCCGTGAGTCACAGAGCCTCACTGAGCACTGTAAAGTGGTAGTGATGACACACCTCCCTCAGGGTTGCTTTGTGGGTTAAATGGCATGTCTCTGTCCTCAAGGAGCTTAAAATATGGGGGTGTGGAGCAGGAAGAGAGATGATTAAACAAATGGTAACAATCAAGGGAGATAAGGGGGAAGAGGGGAAGTATGGGGGGGTCTAAGGGAACATAGGGGAGGGGAGCCTAATCTAGCAAGAGAATTAGGGCAGACTTCCTGGAAGAAGAGGCCTTTACTTGGTTTACTTGGAGATTTACAGGATGGCTAGACGTTGGTAGCCAGCTGAAGAGGAGCAGCGAGAGGGCTCTGGGTCTGGAAACAGTGTGAGTAAAGTCTCCCTAGGCTTGAGAGACCACAGACTATTCAGTATGGCCTCAGCTTGGAGTGCAGGGGTGCATGTGAGGACAAGAATGGGCCAGGAAGGGCCCTGGAAGCCACGCTGAGGGAGAGGCACTCAATCTCCCAAGAGAAAACCCTTTTATACCTGCAGCCCTGGGAGGCTTCTAAGGCACGGGGGGGTGGGACATGCCCTGTTGTATCCCTGAGATGAAGGTGACTTGGGAAGAGTGAGTGACTCCACCTGAGTGACTGGAAGTGGCTGCAGGTCCTGAGGATGCTAACTGGAAGGCCTGAGTCTGCTTGGGGTCAGAAACTCAGCATCAAGGCCGCTTTGTGGTGTGTGCTCTGGATGCTTCACTTAACCCCTCTGAGTCTGTTTCATTTCCTATGCAGTGGGGTTTGCTGGAATCTATCCATCCATCCATCCATCCACCCATCCATCCACCCACCCACTCACCCATTCTAACAAATATATATTGAGTGACTGCTATGGGCCAGGTGCTATTTGAACGAGAATAAGGAAGATAATGTCCCTGTCCTCATGAGGGACACTGAGATAAGTGCTATGAAGAAAAATAAAGCAGAGTAGGGGCTAGATGATGGCAGGGTAGGGTGGAGGGGTTGGATAGGATAGTCAGGGAAGGCTTCTCAGAGGAGGTGACGTTTAAGTGAATGACACGAGGGAGTGAGCAATCCATTTGGGACGCATGGAAATCATTATATCAGAGCCCTCTGTAGCTGGTCTAAGTGCCAGGCAGAGTTCTAAGGGCCTTGCCAGGACTCCCTCATTCAGTCCTTACCTGAGAGAGCCAGGCCTGCCATCATCACTCCCCACCTACAGGTGGCCAAACGGAGGAACTAAGCGACTTGCCCAGCCCCAGGATCCAAAGGCAGATGGCGCAGCCCCCAAGACTACCACCGCATTCCAGGCAGGCAGGACAGGCTGGGTCTGTGCTGCGAATGAGCACGGAAGTGGGGAAAGTGCTTTGTGGATTGCAAATGGCTGGTCAAATGTGGATTGTCCTTACTGAGCTTTTCTTGGGGATGTGAAGGAAAATCGATCAGCACTCCTCAAACCTGGGGCCTGCTGCTTCTGCCTAATTCCTGAAGAACAAAGAAAGGGTCAGCAGGGGCTGTGGCCCTCAGTTCCCTGCACGATTCAAAACCACAGCTGAGGGGTAAGCAAAGGCCAAGAAACGGAAGGAGCACCTGCTTTTGCTCTTTGTGAAAGTAATACCTGAGGAAAATAGAGAAAAGAAGAAAAATCACCCACATGGTCACCATTTAAATACAAACGCTGCTGATATTTTGGAGCATTTCCTTTTAATCTTTTTCAAAAAAAGTGTTTTAGTTGTGTTTGACAGAAAATAAAGAACTCTGAAAAATATGTGGAAGATAATGCAATGTGATTATGTGACAAGAAAATACAGGATAATGCAACAAGAACTATTTTACTTCCAAATTATCCAAAGTATCAGCTTCCTCCAGCTGCTCAAGGCAACAGATCAGATGACTACAGACTGGGTTTCAGGGTTGTAGCTGGCTCTGGGATTTCCTGTGTGCCACTGTGCAGCCGCCAAACTGTGCTGCTTGGTTCCCTGGTCACCATACATTTTGATTGTGCATCCTTTTTAGTAAAGAATTTTCAAACAACCAGCTTTGATATGAGGCATATTTATTTACAAATCATGCTACTAAGCAATCTGCAAATTAAATATTAGCATCATATTATTATGAAAACATTAGTATAATATTTGCATAATATTTAACATGTAGTTTAATTTCTAATTGTTATGTAAAAATACAGGTATTCTAACATTGTCTTCCCACAGCTCACACACCCCACTGATGTAATCCTCCCCTCAACCCCCATCTAGAGACAGCTTTGCAACAGACATGGTAGCTTGCTGCAGCAGGAAAAATGTGTGGCTTATCACCAAAACTTACTGTAGGTACTTTTGCCTTCAAATGGGGGTTGGCATGGTCCATATCAGTGGGAAAATAAATCCTGGATCTTCCATTTATAGAGACAAGTGAAGGAGGGGGAAGGGGAGAGTTGAATGAGGATGCCCCTTGGGCTCACTTTGGGCTGGAAGGGTGTGACGTGGATCCAGGAGGTGGTGGGGGCAGAACATTCTGCCCAGTGGAGGGTCTTGGGGGAGGAGTTCACTGTTGGCTGGTGCTGATATGCTCGCCAGGAAAGGCAGCCTGGGAGACACCCCTGAGGGTGAGGCCGCTACCAACTTTGGTTTCAGGCATCACCTGAATACATCACTTCTGGACAATTTTCTGCAAATGCAGACACCTTGAGTGCATGGTTCTGGGGACAAATCAAGTAAAAGGGGCTGAGTTCCACATCTGGATCAGCAAGGAGGAGAAGGAAGGGAGCAGGCATGGAAGTTGAAACATCAGCACCAGAGGTTAGGAGCTTGGGCTCTGGGGTGTGTCTGCCTCAGTTAGAATCTCAGCTTTGTGTTCTCGGCTGAGTTACTTAACCTCTTTGTGCCCCAGTTCCTCAAGGGTGTGTGAGAATTCAATGGTCTAATATGGACAAAACACTTTGAACAGCTCAGTAAATGTTAGTTGTTATCTTGAGACAGCTGGAATTTGAAGCTACAATCTGGAGCTGGAAGTGACCAGGAGAGCTGAGCTCCTGAGAACTCGACACCTTGTGATACAATGGGTGTGTGGCCCATTTTATCCAAACTGGAAGGGACAGAGCCATCCCAGCTCCAGCCTCCCCAGCCTGGGTCCTCTTTCCTAAAATGATGGAGCCCCCAAACTACCATTTGGGGAGCCGAAGAGAAAGATTCAGGCTTGCTGTTTTAGGTGGGAGGGAGCCAGGGGGCTTCTTCATAAAAATTAACCTTTGTAAAACAGTTTATTGTTGACAAATCCCCTTTATTACATCCTTTCTCTTACCTGATTATCACAACTCTGTGACCCTCTTGCTGCTGGAAAACAGAGTGGGTCGAGAGAGAGGGAAAGAGAAAAAGAAAAAGGAGGAGGAGGAGGAGGGATGTGTACAGGTAACTAATGCTGAAGCTTAAATGCTGAGATTTGCTTTTCTTATTTTCATTTTATTATACTTATTTTTAATAAGAGCCTGGGTCTTTTTGGCTCAGATATCTGTTTGCTTCCTGACCTTCCAGCTGGCAGTCATGTGGGAGAAGCAGGCCCTTCGACGTGCTCGGGTTGGGGGCAAGCGTTGACTCAATTCAGGAGAGATGGTCTCTGGGTGCTGGCTCCCCGGATCCGGAGGAGAGCTGCTTGATCTAATGCAAGGGGCTTTGCCAAGGCTGGCTGCAGCCGGCAGAGCCATGGTGGTGACAGCCCGTGTGCCTGGCCTTGGCTTCCTCGCAAGAGGTTATCTAATAATCACCAGAACTGTATCAGGCAGCTGTCAACCTTATCCCCATTTTACAGCTGAGGAAACTGAGTCTTGGCACAATTCACATCTGTTAGTGAGCATTGGAGCCAGGTCGGTCTGACCTCACTCCACTCAGAGAAGAAGGATGCTTCTGGAAGCTTTGCTTACAGGAAAGAATGATGTAAAACTATTAATTTGCCATCACTCAGACTAAAGAAGCAGCAGAAAGAAAAATAAATTTAAAAACCCTTCATAACTTGTCACTTGCTTGGATTCATCCTATTTTAAACATAACCCAAAAGACTATTTCTAAAATGGGAACACGGTTTTGGTTATTCAGGGATCCTGAGAGGCTGAGTCCTGCTGTTTAGGAGGCCAAGTGGGCTCACCTGCCGATGGGCTGGGTCAGAGCTGAAGTCAGGAGGGGAAGGAGGAAGAGCAGGAGGGTGGAGGAGGGTCAAGGCAAACGAGAAGGGCGGAGGGAGGTGCCCGCACTGGGCAGACACACGGGGGTAACTCATCTCATCAGCCTGGGCCCAAGATGCTCCACAGCCTGGTTAAGTGGTTTAAGTGATGGCTCTGAAAAAGGCCATTTCCCGCCAAGACTATAAAATGGAAAAATGGAGGTGCCATATGTGCGTCAAAGCATCAAATGTGCAGGGCTTTCTGCGGAATTTATAAATCAGTTACTAGAAACATTAAAACGCTTCTTGCTGCGCTTAATCTCCGGCTTCCTTTCTTCTCTCCTTCCAAATATGGTCACATCGCTCTTTTTTTACTGGCTCCAGTGGACTCTTCAATGAAGTCTGTTCCTATTTCAGAATAAATATATGTGTATTCTCTTCGCTGATTCAACTTGACTGTAAAACAAATAATGATCCACGCTCACTCCGGTTCTCCAGGTGAGAGCGGGAGATAAATATGTGGGGAGGCAGTTTTGCTTCTCTTTGGGCTGCGAGTTTCCTGGGAGCAGGAGCCCCAGCTGTGCGGAGCCCAGAGCCTGCTGCTGCAGCCCACAGGATCGCTAACTGGGTTCTGATGTAAGTGCGAACACAACTGGAATTAACACTGGAGGATCCACCAGATTGTCCTCGAAAGTATCCTAAAGACATGTGCATAATGAAAATAGCCAGTGCTTACACAGACCTCCATGGGGCAGGCATTATTCTAAGTATATTACATTTGTCGACTCGATTGAATCCTCACGATGACCCCAGGACTACTGTTATCCCCATATAAGAGAAGAGGAAACGTTGACCTGAGAAATGGATTTTCTCAGCTTCATGCATGTGGTGTGTGGTGGAGTTGGGATGTGAAGGCTCATAAAGGCTCTGCTTCCCTGTATTGTGCTAATTTCACCTGGCAGGATGTAAGGATGCTGGCTGCAATGATGGGACAGAGCCGGAGTGAGCTGTCATGTGGTTATTCCCAGGACATCTGTTAGCTTGGCTGGTAGGGTGTGAGTTTTTTGGTAATGGAGTGATCTCCACCCTTTAAGCACACTTGGTCACGTCTTACCCCTGGATTCTGCTCTAGGAGCTGCAGTCCCACCCAGGGGAGCCCAAGGGAGCCGGGGAGGAAGCCAGGGCTGAGATTACCTTGGGAAGTTCCAGGGGGAGAGACTTCCCCTCTGTTTTAGCATCCTAGCTGCTAAAACAAATGCCATAAGATGGGTTGGCTTAGCAATAGGATTTTTTGGCTCATGGTTTCAGAGGGTAGAAGGCCTGCTTCCTCTGGCTCGGTATCTTCTGGCTGGCAATCTTTGGGGTTTCTATCACATGGCAATGCATCTGGTGGTGACTTCTCCTTTTTCCTCTGGGTTCTGGTGACTTTTGGTTGACCCCCCTGGCTTCTCTCCATGTCCAATTTCCTTTGCTTACAAGGACATCAACCATTTTGGATTAATCCATAATTATTTAATGTGGGCACCCCATTATGAATGACATCTCCATAGACCCTATTTACAAAGGGTCCACACCCACAGGACCAGGGGTTGGGACCTGAACATGCCCTTTGCAGGGGACATGCTTCAGCCCCCAATGCCCCCAAAGAGCTTTGGGAAAGCTTGGTCCAGAAAAGAGGAGACCAGTTGATCTCAAACACAGAGAAACTGGGCCAGGGTTCATCTCTGAACTGCCTGTGATCCATGTGGGGTGAGGTGCTTTCTGGGCCCCTGGGAGGATGGGTTGAACTTTGCCCCCCAAAAAGGCATGTTCAAGCCCTAACCCTGCTCCCACAAATGTGACTTTAGTTGGAAACAGGGTCTTTGATGATGTGATGAATTAAGATGAGGCCAGACTGGATGAGGCTGGGCCCTGACCCAGTGTGACTGGACAGGAAGAGGAAATTTGGACACAGAAACAGACCTGAAAGGGGAGGAGAAGGCCATGTGTGATGGAAGCAGAGTCGGAAGCACTGCAGCTGCAAGCCAAGGATGGCCAAGGGCTGCGGATAACCACCAGAAGCTTGGAATAGGCAAGGCCGGATTCTCTCCTATGGGTTTCAGAGGGAGTCTGGCCCTGTCAGTGCTTTGATTTCAGACTTCTAGGCTCCTGAACTGTGAGACAATGAATTTCTGTTGGTTTAGGTCACCAAGTTTGTGGTGCTCTGTTACAGAAGCCCTGGGAAACCAAGATCCCTGGCTTTACCCCAGCCTCCCTGCCTGGATTTCAGCTTCAGAGTCTTCTTTGAAAGGTTCTTCATGCTCTTTTTCACCCTGGCCAGACATCTGGACCCTGCTAAAGTTGGTCAATCTGGCTATGGACTGGTTCTCTTTCCCATGCCTCCCTGAAATGTCCCAGTGGGACCCTTGGTAGAGCCCCTCCTGCCTGCACTTGCCCCTAGTAATGAGCCTCAGCTTGAGCTGAGTGCCCTGGAGCCTCCTGGTCTGGAGGGGGCAGTGGCAACCCTGGTCCAGCACCCCTGGTGCATGGGGCAGCCTGGCCTCTTTGAGCTTAGCTGGACTTGGCAGTCTGGGCTTTCCTCACCTTCCACAGGGATGGGCTGCAATTTCTTTGGGCCTGGCAGACCCAATTGAAAACTCCATGGGGGGGTGGCAGGGCAATCACATCAGCCACCAATAGGGTGGCAGGAATTATTCCATGTGCAAGTGATGGAGGGGCTCTCCCAACTCGGATATTCCATAATTCTACTTGGAATTGATGGGGAAATGTAGACTTAAGGTTATGGGTTCATGTGTTAGATGGCATCTCAAGCCATATAGCTGGGTTGTGAGCAAGGCAAAAAGACAATAGCAAAGCCTGGGGGCCAGTTTGGGCTCCCAGGAAGAAGTCAGGCCCAGGAATTTCCCTGAGGACATTATTAACCCGTCTGGCACGAACGCACTGTAACGTGATCTTCCAGCTGGACAACACATCCCAGTTTTCAAGGTATTTTCCTTTACTATTATGTCTTCTCCCCCCTCTCACAATAATCCTAGGGAAAAGGCAGGGGAGTGTAAAATCCCATTTTACAGATGAAGAAACACAGAGGAGAACTGACTTACCCAGGATCACACAGCTAAGTTATAGAATGTAGACCCCACCTCTGGCTCAGGGCCCTTTCTGTGACTCTGCATGGCATATTTGGATTTTAGTAACCCACTGACAGTTTTCAGGTTCCCCTTGAGGAGCAGCTGGCACAGTGTCACTAGTGTGATAGCCAAGTGTGACAGGTTGAGCCCCAGTGTCCTCAGCTGTGTAGTGGCTGACCACAGTGGTCTCTCGTGTCTGCCCAAGAGCTTGCATACAGGGATGATTTCCACATTACAGGAGCAGTGTTTGATGATGACACAAAGCTGGGAGGGACAGCTAGTATGCTGGATGGGAGAGTTGAGTGGAGAACAATGGAGAATGTTTGATGTATTGGAGATAAGTAGGCTGTGGAGGGAGAGCAGCTGTGGAACCCTGGGCAAATTACTTAATGAGCTCAGATGCTCATTAAACATCCCTTCTCTTTCTCTGGCAAAGAAGGCAGGCTTGCTGCCCTCAAATGTATGAAGCTCCTTTCTAATAAATAGGGTGCTGCTTGCAGTGATAGCCTAGAGGCTAACACCTCTGACTGTCTGGGTTCCCAACCCAGTTCTGCTGCACACTAGTTGCAAGACCTTGGATGAGTTAGGCTGCGCTTCAGTGCCCTCTTGTAAGACAGACAATAGCAGCACCCACCTTGCAGGGTTGTTGCAAGGAGGCATGTAGAATGGCAGCCAGCACACACCAGACGAGTGCTTTCCACTGTTATTTTTGCTCTGTTCTCCCAAGGCTCCACTGGAGGCCAATGGCATAACTTACAGAAGTCAGACTGTTATTCCATGTTGGTGAGAACTGTTCATATCACTCTCCTGCTGAACATCTTCCAGTTTCACTCCATCACCCTTCGGAGAAAGGCAGAAATTATGAACACAGCTTTACAAGGCCCTTGGTCCTTAGCTCTTGACTTCTCACTCTGTGCTCCAACTGCACCAACCTTTTAACATTTCCTGTATGCATAATTCTCCGCACCTCAGGGCCTTTGCACAGGCAGTTTCTTCTACCAGAAACACTTTTCTCTCCTTTTTCTGACCAATCTCTACTGATCCTTTCATTTTGAGTTTAAGTATCACTTCCTCAGGGAAACTTTTCCAGCTCCTCCAGGCAAGGTTCGTCCTCCTTACTATACACTCTTCATACACTCTCTTATTCTCCTCTACAACAGTTATCCCAATTGCAATTCTTCATAGACTAACAATTCAATGCCTGTCTCTAATGAGAGCAGTGACAGTGTTTGCCTTGTTGGTTCCTTGCCCTCAGCTGCTGGCATGGTGCCTGGCACATGGTTAGCACCCAGGAAACCCATGTGGGTTGACAGAAGGCCCTTTCTCACTGGCATGGCTGTCCGGATGGGCAGGGCTGCCTCTGGGGGCTGTAGGGCCATCGTGGGAGAGGTGGGACAACAGCCAGGGAGCCCATGGGATGAAGAAGCACTGGGCTGAGCTGGGGCCTCCCTGCTTCCTCCACCAAGAAGTTGATGCCTCATCCCAGGGTGTAAAGGGGATGGACTCTTGGGGCCTAACGAAACCTGAGTGTTAGTTTGCAAGAAACCGAGTCACAGGGATGCCAACATAAAGAATGCAAAGTTCTCATGCCAGCTAGAAGCAGTGAGTGTTTCAGAAGGAGATCCCTCAATGAGGTTGTGAGATGTGGTTTATGTTACACACTCTAGAGCAGAACTTTTGCAAAGCGTGTGGTCCCCTGAACAGCATCATCTGGGAATTGTTAGAAATGCAAAATCTTGTTCCCTTCCTCAGACCTGTCAGAGGTTCTTAAACTTGTCTGGACATTAGAATACCTTGGGGATCTTTTAAAAATCCCAAAGCCCATGCCACATCCCAGGCCAGTTAAACCCCAAGCTCTGGGCATGTTGTACAGGCATTGTATGATTCCATTGGGCAGACAAGCATGGAAACCACCACCTACCGAGTCAGAAACTCTGAGGTTGGGGCCCAGGAATCTTTGGGTGATTTTGATGCCCTGCTGCAGGGCAGATGCTTCTCAAACTTTAACACGAACATCACCTCACTTGCTAAAATGCAGATTCCCATTCAGTGAGTCTGGGGCGGGGCGTGAGGTTCTGCATTTCTAACAAGCTCCCAGGTGCTGCTGCTACTGCTGAACTATGGACCAGACTTTTAAATATCAAGGTTCCAAGGGGAGATTTGCAACCTGGGTGCACGTGAGAATCACCTGGGAAATACAAAAACAAAAACCAACACCTGGGTTACATTCCCAGTGATTCTAAAATTTGTCTGGGGGTAGGCAGAGCCTCAGTAACTTCCAAAGCTCTCCAGGTATGGTGGGCACTTGGGGCTGTGAGTCACTGCTCTGGGGAGGGAATCAGTTGCATCTTAGAATTTAAGGCCCCTGACATTCCATTGTTTTCCATCCAGGGGCCCAGCAGAGCCCCTCCCTTCCCTCCTGGTGGGGGGGTGGTGCAGCAACTGAGAGACAGCAAACCCCCCACCTAGTGGAGCAGTAGAAACTGGGAAAAAGCCACCAACCTTCAAGCTCTGAGGCTGCAAAATTTGTAAGACAAGCAGCTAAGACTGATGAGTACTGAAATTTGATTTTTCTACAGGGCGGGGTGTCAGCTGCTGGGGAAAGGGAAGGGATACACCAAGTGGGGATGGGAAAAGAAGTCTGCAAAAAAAAAGGAAGGCAAGTCCTTATAGGACCAGCACTGAGGTTTGACTCAGCTGCTGCCAGGTGGGACATTCCTGGGGTAACGGCCAGTAGGAAGCCCTCCCTTTCCCTCCCTCCACCTGCCCCACACCCCACTCTTTAAGACTTTGGAACATTGCCCAATCCTCACAGTAAAATATTTCTAGGTGAGCAAGATGAAGGACTGAGGCAGTGAGGACAGAGCCAGAGGGGGGAGGTGGGGTCTTCACGGAGGGGTCGTGGGTGCATCCGCATGAGGCAGTGAGGGGCACTCTCTCCTTGAGGCTGCATGTGGGTCACAGCTGGGGCACCCCCAGCCTCCTGAAGTCAGGGCACACACACTAAACATCCCACCAACATCCCTGCTTCTGGAACCAGGGGCTCCTGAGGGATTTTTTAAAATTTTGGTACCAACTCAGCTGCAGACGTGTACAGAGAAGCCCTCTGATAGCATCCTAACTAGAACACCAGCCCTCCATCCCCTCCTGCCCTGCTGGTGGAGTTCAGATCTCTGATCCACTATCAGCCCTGGGGCCCGAATCACATACAGGGCGATTTTCTCCCTCAACAAGAGACGGATCCCTGGGAGGGGGGCCCGGTTATTTTTGACTCTTCTAAGCACAATCTTATCCCTCATTTCCAGGAATTGCACTGACACCCGAGGCTCTTGCAAGTAGCAATTTACTAGAACAAAATCAAATCCCTAGTCAGATGCAAAAAGCAACGAAATAAATAGAATCACATTTTTCATCCAGCATCAGGACGGCCAGACACACCCACGCCCCGGCTTGAAAGCACTTTGTGTGCGGCCCTTTTAAAGAGAGACCCCCGATCAATCAGCCGCTTTCATTTAAACCCGGGAACACAGGGGAAAAGACAAAGAACAAAAGCACTTTTTCTCCTTCCAGGAGTCTCTGAAGCCAACTGTTCCTGTTTCTTAAATCTGCAGCCTCCCCTCCCATCATCTGAACCTTTCCGCTGCTTCTCTTTCTCGGGAAATATTCAGCAGGAAAGGAACATCTGGAAACACAGGTTTCCATGGAAAAGACAGAAGGCTGGGCTTTGTTCTCACCTCCAGCTGAGGCAGCTGAGCCTTTCTGATGGCAGCAGGGAGCACTGTGATCCGCTGGAGGGATGGATGGAGCTCCAGGCCCCCAGGGGCACAACAATGCTGGGAAACTCCTCTGTCTTCCAGCACCTCCCTTTAGGCTGTGCCATCCACCTGCTGACTTCCCTTGTTTCCAGCTTCTGCTCCATCCCCTTGCCCCCTGCTGACCTCAGCATGTCTGGGTCTGTTATTTCAGCTGTGTTCACTTATAACCCCTGGGGTGGCCCTCCAGGCTTTCTGATCATCAACGGGACCAAGATGGACATTTTCTCATTTACAACCCAGAGTGGGAGGGCAACTTTTAGAGATGAAGTTCCACAGGCCCAGAGAGGCTCCACCACTGGCCGAGGGTCACACAGCGAGTTAGACATGAGGCCTCCCGGCTCCTGGTCTGCTGCTCTGTTCATGGCTTTACAGAGTCAAAGATGTGAATCGGTCCCTCCCAGCCATGTCCTTGGCAGGGGAAGTGGAATGAGATGTCTGGCAGAGCTGAGATCTGTGGCGGGATGAGAAAGGGTCCCCTCAGATTGCTAGGAAGTGGGTTCTGGGAACAAAAGCAGCCAGCGGAGCCATTTATCCTCCTCCCAGTCAGCGACACGGCCAGCAGGCAGGGAGTCAGAGAGAGCAGGGCTGTGTAGAGGCTGTGGGTTCTCCCGCTTGTTACTGGCGGGAGCTATCGGGGCAGAGCGGCCCTTCACCTGTCAGGCCCGTTTGTCCTAAAGGCCAAGGCTGGGGGAAGAACATCCTTTTAATTTAAATTGCATTTAAAATCAGAGCTTTTTCAATTTATGTTAATTGCAAATCTGAGCTTTGCAATTTCATAGGTGTGTTTGTAGATATGTGTATATCATACACATTTTTAAAAAAACAGGATAACATACAGGATGTGGTAAGACAGGACTTCTCAAACACAGGTGATGAGAATAACTTTTTAGAGGGTATTTAACAAGTGTGTATCAATAGCCACAGACTATACTTTGTCCTAGGAATTCCACTTCTAGACATATGTCCTAAGACAGTGATCAGGATAGAGACAATGATGCTTATTGCAGTATTATTAACAGCAAAAAATTATTATCCTGTCATTAAGATACAATGGCCAACTATGGTGTCTTCATTTGGTAGATTATAATGAACTAGTTGAAAATGATGAAAAGAATTTCTAATGATATAAGAAAACACTTATGATATTCTGAAAGAAAAAAAGCAGAGTATAAAAGGTATATATATATATCTTGTTCTAGTTTGCTAATGCTGCCAGAATGCAAAATACCAGAAATGAGTTGGCTTTTATAAAAGGGGGTTTATCTGGTTACACAGTTACAGTCTTAAAGTCATAAAGTGTCCAAGGTAAAGCATCAACAATCAGATACCTTCACTGGAGGATGGCCAATGGTGTCCAGAAAACCTCTGTTAGATGAGAAGGCACATGGCTGGCATCTGTTCCAGAGTTCTGGTTTCAAAATGGCTTTCTCCCAGGATGTTCCTCTCTAGGCCACAGCTCCTCTTCAAAATGTCACTCTCAGTTGCTTCTGGGGTGTTTGTCCTCTCTTAACTTCTCCGGAGCAAGAGTCTGCTTTCAACAGCCATCTTCAAACTGTTTCTCAGCTGCAGCTCCTCTCTCAGCTTCTGTGCATTCTTCAAAGTGTCTCCCTTGACTGTAGCAAGCTCGCTCCTTCTGTCTGAGCTTATATAGTACTCTAGTGCACTAATCAAGGCTAATGCTGAATGGGCAGGGCCACACCTCCATGGAAATTATCCAATTAGAGTCATCACCTACAGTTGGGTGGGTTGCATCTCCATGGAAACACTCAAAGAATTACAATTTAATTAACAGATAGGTCTGCCCACACGAGATTACATCAAAGATAATGGCAATTTGGGGGACATAATACATTCAAACTGGTACATATCAACTATTTTATGTCCTTTCATCTCTTTTTACAGCTCTTTCTCTAATCTCTACATAATCTTAGATAAACAGGCAAGAAGGAGTGTTGTCCAATGTTAACAGTGGGGTTTCTCTGGAGGGAGGAGATTTGGGGTGATTTTAAACACCTTCCCAAATTTTCCATGATGCTCTATGGTTATTTTTTATGATTGGAAACATATAGCAGAGGCTGCAGCCAGGCTGGAACTGAGATTTGACACCTCTCTCAGGTCTCATTTACCTCCACAGATGTGCAGGAGGCCTGCAGGCTGTGTCCTTGGCTGGCATTCAGATATTTATAGGTGCGTCTGGTGAGTATGGGTTGGGGCCCTACCCTCTCTTTTCCCCCCAAATTGCAAGGTGTGCTGGTTTGGATGTATTATGTCCCCCAAAACACCATTATCTTTGATGTAATCTTGTGGGGCAGCCATTTTTGTGCTGATTAGATTGGAATCCTTTGAGTGTTTCCATGGAGATGTGACCCACCCAACTGTAGGTGATAACTCTGATGAGATAATTTCCATGGAGGTGTGGCCCCACCCATTCAGCATGGGCCTTGATTAGTTCACTAGAACGCTATATAAGGTCAGACAGAAGGAGTGTGCTTGCCACAGCCAAGAGAGACACTTTGAAGAATGCACAGAAGACGAGAGAGGAGCTGCAGCTGAGAGACAGTTTGAAGATGGCTGTTAAAAGTAGAATTTTGCTCTGGAGAAGCCAAGAGAGGACAAACACCCCAAGAGCAACTAAAAGTGACATTTTTGAGGAACTGCCACCTAGAGAGGAATGACCTGGGAGAAAACCATTTTGAAACCAGAACTCTGGAGCAGATGCCAGCCACGTGCCTTCCCAGCTAACAGAGGTTTTCCGGACACCATTGCCCATCCTCCAGTGAAGGTACCCAATTGTTGATGCATTACCTTGGACACTTTATGATTTTAAGACTGTAACTGTGTAATCAAATAAACCCCCTTTATAAAAGCCAATCCATTTCTGGTGTTTTGCATCCTAGCAGATTAGCAAACTAGAATACAAGAGGTCCCAGGAGAAGTCTAGCAGAGCAAATGATACCCAGCAATACAGCAAGGCCTAGGGCTTAGAGGAGGGGTCGTTCTGCAAAACAGTATGACACCTGCTGTTTGAAGGTCCACCCTTCCCACCCAATCTGGTGACCCATTTATCATGGCAACTTGTGTGCACCCTGGGAAGAGAGATGCAATTGTCAAAAGAGAGAGAGAGAGAGCTGTAACTCCCAGGGGCTGAAGCCACCAGCTGTGGGATCCATCTAAGAATATGAGATTTGGTGGAGAGAGTGCCATGTCTCCAGGCACTCTGCAGTGATGATGCTGAACAAGCACAGCAGGGTGCCCAGTGAGGATCTGGAGCTCAGGGCAGCTGGGATCAGTCAGCAGCCTTGGCTCAATGGTACCAACAGAGCAAGTGTGAAGAGCAGGATGCTGAGCCGGAGACCAGAACTCCAGTGGAGACTGAGACCATGAGAGCAAGATGCAGGGAGGGAACTAGGAAAAAGGGTCTCCAGCTCCATGACACCCTTCCTGATCTTCACCTGTGCAGAACTGGGCACTCCTACTTCTGTATCTCCACTGTGACTTGGGCTCTGTGACGCCTTTTGTCCTTGTTTTTCCCTCCTCTGCTGGCCTGGGAGTGGAGCATGGACTATGTTCTGCTCATCTCTGATTGCCCTGTGTCTTACACAGTGCTGTAGGAGAGAAAGTCTCACAGCCCTCTTACACTGCCAAGAAATCACAGGCTCAGAGAAGTTAAGGGAGTTGGCCAAAGTCACACAGCAAATAAGAGAAGCAGAGCTGGCACAGAATTCAGGTCTTTCTTCCTTCAAATGTCCACTTGTTTTTCTCTGCACCACATTATCACAACTGGTGGGGAGAAATCTGACTGTTTTAATTACTTAAAGGGATGGGGCAATAGACTTGTCATAGCAGCTGATTGATATGATGGACACATACATACATATATTATTTTCCCCACAGAGATGATCGAGCTGGTGCTATTCAAAAACACACTTGTGTTTGTTCTTTCCCCAGAAAGTTGACTTCCTCACCTGGGTGTCCTCCTCCAGACTGGGGACAACCATGCTGGACAAGGATGCTGAGGACTCTGCTGAGTTCCATGGCATTGTTCTGGGTCTGGATGAGGAGGGGATGGGTGGGCAGCAATTCTGGGTTATTCAAGTGGGCCAGACTGCAGCCAGCCTGCTTGGGTTCAGATTCAGCTCTGTTACTTACTAGCTGTGTGACCTTGGCCAAACCACGTAACCATTCTTGGTTTCCTTATTTGTAAACTTCAGATGACAACAGTCCCTAGTCTACAGGGCTGTTGAGAGGATTAGATGAGTTAACACATGTAACGTGTTCAGAATAGCCTCCAGCACATAGTAAGTCCTCATATAAATAAGTGCTTGCTCTTATTATGGTCATATTTCCACGTGATGTGCATGAGGGGACACAGCCCTGGGAATCTGGGGACTGGGCTTCTGGGCTGCTCTGCCCTGGGCTCCCCTTCCCCTCCCTGTGCCTGACTCCCCCTGGGAGGTGGGTAGAATCCATGTTCTGGGGGATCATCCCAGCTCCCATCCCTGCGCTGCTCTTCTCTGTTGCTTTTGTGACTGCTTGGGGGCTAACTCTCGGGTAGATGGAAACTTCAGGGAAGTTGGCAGTCACCCCGATCTCTGCTGCTTCTTAATGAGCCGCTGCCTCTCTATGTGTGGGTGGGAGCACGGCTGGACCCCACTTAGAGTGCAAGGCTGGCTCCAATCCTGCTTGCCAGGTGCCAACTCAACTCAAGTTAGCAGCTGGTAACTGAACACCGATCCTGGGCCGGGGTCATCTCATGTGGGTGCTTGGAGGTGAATCGGGCCAGGCCCCAGCCCTCGAGAGAGTCAAAGTTGCTGCATGCTTCCGGGTGAGCCCAGGGGACAGCCTGTGTGGTCCCAGCCTGGGGCAGAGAAGGCAACAACTGAATCATGAAGGCTGAGAGGGAGGGGGGCAGGAGGGGGTGAAAGGGGGAGCACTCCAGGAAGCAGGGGCTTGAGCAAAGGCCAGAGGGGTGAAACTGAGCTGCAAATGTCTAGATGTCCTGTGCATTTGGAGTGTGAAGTGCTCACAGCACCAGCCCCTAGGGTGGGAGGATGGCTCCAGGGGTGGGCTCACCTGGCATCCATCCCTCTCCACCGACCAGAAGGAGGTGGGAAGCTGAGCCCACTACCCTTCTAGTTTCAAGCCCAAAGGTTTTCTAAGACATCAGGCGTCTCATTCCCAAAGCCCTGGACACTCCCTGTGGGGCTATTGGACATTGCCCACCTCCATGCCAGCTCAGTAAGTCCAGCTTTGGGCAGCTTCATGGCCCATGGGGGCCCTGGACCCAGAGTCCACAGGTCGGCAGGGGAACTATGCAGAGCAGCTTCTCGGAGCCACCCCCTTGGAACTGAGAAAGGGGGGGCCGGGCCCTGCCACTCTGAGCCTTCCAACTTCCCACCATCTGCTTCATTGGACCCCCCTATTTAAATTCTCCATTTGTCTTGCCTTCCACAAAATAGCATCCATTTGTTCCTAGAGCTCACTTGGTGACATTAGTCATTGTAGGAGCTTTCATTGCAGCTTCCAGAAATTTCCATTTGTGCAAAGTTGAAAATGGCTTAAGTGGGACTCTGCAGGCCCCACTCATTTCTGCTCACTCAACAGCATCTGGCACCTCCATTTTGCTTCCTCCCACTTGTTTCTTTGTTGCCTGCTGAGGGAGCGGGGGTCCTGATGACCACGGGGTAGTGCAGGGCACGTTGGCAAGATGGGCTTTGGTCTGCTGGGGACGTGGAGGGGAGAGGAAGCCTGCCTGGGGGTGGGAGGGGGAAGGAGAAGGTTCTCAGCCACCTGGGCCCTTCCTGCAGGGACAGAGCTTGGGTAAGAAAATGATTTATGTGCTGAGCTGCATAAACCCAGTCCCAGCCCAGGCATGAAATCTGTTGCAGAACAATTCTCTGACATATTTGCTGTACAGAACAAACACGCACTTATTGCAGAGCAACCTGCTGTCTGCCTTAGTGGCTCAAAGCCCTTTGGCTTTTCTTGAGAGTGGTTGCTTCAGCTCTCAGCGAACTCAGCTGTGCTAGCTTTGGCCGGTTATTTTATGTAGCTGGGCTGGAGAAAGGAGAAGGATGGGGTCTTCCTGCTCTCCTGTGGGGGACAGCTGCTGGGCAAGTGAGCACCCCAAATCCTGCCTCACGCTCTCTGTGCTGCAAAACCCTTTCATACACATGGTCTTACTTGAACCTCAAGACAATCCTGTTAGGCGGGTGTTAAGGTCCCATCTGAGGCCCGGGGAGATGGATGGTCAGGGAGAATGAGGCACTGCTTGGTGGTTCTGGACCTCTCTTTACCCATTGGTCCAGCAACCAGGCTAGACAAGATCTCTGGGGGCTGTCCACATGGTGTGTACTGGGATCAAGGATTTTATCCCACACTGAACAGTGATGGTGATGGAGGGACAGAGGCCCATGGCAAGCTCATGGTGGGGTGGAGTTCTTTTGGTCCAACGGTTGAGACACACCTGGATTCAAGCCTGATTTGGCTGTGTTTTGGCTTCTGGCTTTGGCATATCTCTTTACCTTGTAGAATCTCAGTTTCTTTCTTATCCACAAAAATGGTGTCATAATCCCTTTTCTGCCTGCCTTGCTCTGGTGTATCAAATAAGATAATGGATATGAAATGCCTTGTGGACCAGATGTAGAGGAGGTGTTTAATTTGGGGGAGTGAAAAAACATGGTATATGCAAATGGTGTACAATTCAAATATTGAAAAGGATGATGAAAGGTGAGTTTTTCTTTCATCCTGTCCCCAGTCTTCTGGGTTTTCTTCCTAGACAAGATCCATTATTAATTTTTTAAGTGCTCTTCCTTAGAGAATCTCTATCTGTTGAGTATAAATATGATATATGATATAGCAAGTGTGTCTATCTATTTATCTACCTAGCCAGCTAGCTATCTATCTATCTCATAGATGATTTTTTTGGATTATTTTTCAGCTGGCATTCCCTCCCCTCCTTCTCTTGGGAAACACATGCTTTCCAGCCCCACTGATGTTGGACTTGGCCATATGTTGACTACTGGTCCCAGGAGAATGAGAGACATATGGATCAGACTGTTTTGGTTTAGGTCTTCCAGGCCGAAGAAGCAGAGCTGCTCCAAGTGACTGCACGCCTTTGAGCCTGATAATAAATGCTTATTGTTGTATACCACTGAGTTTTGGGATTATATATTACCTGGCTATAGCTGACTGATACAATGTGTATGGGAATGAACTATACACACTGCCATGCACCTTGCTTTCTTCACACAATATGTGTTGGAAATTGTTCTATGTCGGCACATGTAAGTCTCTCATTCTTCTTAATGGCTGTATAATAATCCATTGTACAGTATTCTCCTTACTGATGGACATTTAGGTTATTTCTGTATTCTACTATTACCAAAAATATTGTAATGACTCATGATTATATTTGTGGGAAAAATATCTAGAAGAAGAAATTACTGAGTCAAAGGGTATGTTCAAAGAAGTTAAACTAATTTACATTTCTACCATTAGTCTATGTCAACTCCTATATCCCCGCACCAGGGATAATACTGTGCGGGTGATTTCTCACTCCAGCAGACAGCTTTCTGATTCTTATTCTATGCCCTGTGGTCTTGAAACCTCACCATGAGTTTCCAAAAAAAACAAAACAAAACAAAAAACATTGTTTCCCAAAGTGATTTTAGGTGGTCCCAGTGATGATTTTAAAAGGTGCACAGAGAAAATATTAACCAACATTGAATCACACAAATGAAAAACTGTTCACTTTTCAAATCTCCTTTACTCCTCTGGCTACATTAAGGAGAAAGTCCCAGTTGGATGCTGATACATTTTTAACACTTCTCCAGCACTTGCTTATTTCCCTTTTTAACAAAGAGAGATCAGATCTTGAGCTCAGGTACTTCTGCCTTCAGTGGGAAGCAGTACCTTGCTTTCATTGCATTCACTTTTACCAATTAACTCTTTTGTGGCTAATGACCCTGGTTTTCCATTTTGGGTAGTGACAGTAAGTTTCCTTTGGAAATAAATTTATTTCAGTAAAAAAAAATGGACCTAAGATTCTTTTTACCTTTATTTCTTTGGAATATTATTAGACCTACAGAAAGTTGCAAAAAGAGTACAGAACATCCCTGTACTATTTACGAGCCTCTCCAATGTTAACCTCTTACATAATCATTGTAACAAGTATTGAACCTAGAAATAGTATTAATCGATACTATTGATTAAGCTGAAGACCTTATTTGAATTTTGCCAGTTTTCCCACTAAAGTCCTTTTTCTGTCCCAGGATCCAATCCAGGATTCCACACTGCATGTAGTCATCATTTCCACTTAATCTCCTTTAATCTGTGATGGTTCCTCAGTCTTTCTTTGTCTTCCATGATCTTGATACTTTTGAAGAGTACTGTCTAGTTATTTTGTAGAATGATGCTCAGTTTGGGTTTGTCTGATGTTTTCTCTTGAACGCCATGGAAATGATGCTTTGCCCTTCTTGCTGCTTCAGATCAGGGGGTACCTGATGTTGCTACATCTTAGGTGAGATGGGAGCCGAGGTCTGGGGAACCGTCCCATAAGCAGAGAGCATTTGTGGCTGTTCCCTGGTGGCATTTGTGATCTGGACCCTCCCACCCCGGCCTCCTGTGGGAAGGCTGACCGTCTCTGCCTTGTCAGAGCCTGGGGTCCAGCTCTGCATGGCCATTATGGAAATGAGAGCCTCCATCTCCACCACCCTGCTCCCCACAGCTGCTCCTGCACAAGACCGTCCTAAAACCCTACCTAGCTTTTATCCCCGTGCTTTCTGAGCCTGCTTGTGCTGCTTCAGATGAAAGCTTCGAGACAACTCTTTGCATTTGATCATCCCTGGGATGAAGCTTTTTAGATGAGAAAATGCAGATGCCCTGGGAAGGTGGGAGTTGGAGATAACCTTGGCAGAGGCTTTGCTGCAGTTTTCCCTTTCAACCCCAAAAGAGATTTTCCCAACTGATCCTGCTAAACATCTGTTAACAAATTATTGCTTTATTTGACTTTCTTTCACTTCATGTTCAGGAAAATGTACTTTGAAATCACAATCTCTATTCCCTGTGTGATCCGAAGAAATCCGATCTTTTGGCCTCTTTCCCACTTTGTCTCTCCATGGAGCTTGGCAAAGATGCTGGGGGCTTGGATTTGCTGTGGCTCCTGGGCAGCCTCTGTTGGTTTAGGTCCCAGGTAATCTTGTCCTGATGAGAAAAGCCAATTACCCTAAGCCATGACTAATTAACCACCAGAGAGGGCTGAATCTCAGAAGAAAACACCTGATTCTCCCCAGGGTCTGTTTAATGAGATGATGGCCCCACGGGTCACCTTTGACAATTTCAAGGCCTGAAATGGATCTGCTACTCAATTCACCACTGAATCTAGATCCCAGCATCTCCTCTGCTAATTTCTGTCTCACACACCACCTGACTTTATATTTTGTCAAAGCTGACTGATGAAGAGGAAATGTAAAGTACATTATGATTTTTTGTCAAAGTCCTGGTTCAGCCACTTAGACATGCACAGGAGACTTTGAGGAATTTCTATCAAGTAGATTCTGGGAAGTAAACAGGTAGGTATAATAAAAAAAGATTGAATGCTCCAATGGAGCAATTCATTACTGCAATGAATATTTATTTCCTGAGTATTTACTTTATATCAGGCCCTGCAACTAACTGCTGCTGAGGGGACAGCAGTGAATGAGTTAGGCCTGGTCCCTGCCTTCCTGGAGTTTAGGGGAATTTCCAGCTAATGAACCAGGTAATCACAGTTAAGAGGGATGAGGGTTTCAGGAGGGTGCAATGGGAGTGAGGAGGGGAGCTGATCCAGGCTGGGGGTGAAGGAAACTTCCCAGAGGAGTGAATTTCAGCTTGGGGCTTGAAGGCTGGGTAGGAGTTACACAGACAGAAGAGGCAGAGCTGGCTGGGTGGGTGTGTTTTGGGCAGGGGTAATGGCACCTGTTGCTCAGAGATGAGAATAAGATGGTGAATTCAGGAAACTGTTGCAAGGTCCAATTGGAGCCCCAAGTTCAAAAGGAGGAGTCAAGACAGGTGAGGCTGGGGGTGGGCATGCAGGGAGGGCCTGGTGAGCAGAGGAGTTAAAAAGAGAAGGCAGGAATGGGGGCAGGGAGAACCATGGGCTCTGATGTTGCAGAAGTCCTGGTAAGAGGCGACAGTGCTGCACTAGGAGGGGATGGGGAAAAGTGACTGTATTGAGAACAGGGTCTTTATTGCCACCCCTCAACCCTCCAAAATACAATGGGGTCTAAGCCCTAGTAGGTTCACCACCATCTCTCTAAAGTCAGAATTTACTATCTGTGGCAAGGCCAATGTTACTGTTTATGACACACCAAGTTCTCACAAACGGAGTGTGGGCAGAAGTGATGTAAGCCATACCCAGGCTTGGGCTTAGAAACATCCCACACAACCCTCCAGCATTGCAGGATGGTGGTTTCACAGGCAGAAGGATCCCCGAGTCCCTGCTTGGAGGACAGTCACCAAGGACACTGCCTAACTTGTTTCAGGCTGTGACATGAACATGCACGAGGAACAAACCTGGATTTTGTTAAGCCACTGAGATGCTGAAGTTGTTAATCACAGCAGCTGGCATTCATTACCAAGCCTAATACATTCTTCCAATGGGACTCAGATTTTCCTACCTCTTCCATGGCCCTTCTTGGTTTTCAAATCTCTGCTCACCCAGGGAGTGAAGGATCACATTTCAAAGACACAGGTGAAAAAGGAATTGTTGAGTGTCCATGAGGTCGGGGAGGAAGTTATATAGAATATACAGAAATGTGTATCCATGCAGATGTGAGGGGCCTCATCAACCAGGGTATCTATATAGGCCCAGAAAAGAACTTGGTCATAATGATGAAGATGATAAAATAGACACTCCCTCAGTGTCAAGAACCATGCAAATATTTCATTCAACCCCACAAGAATCCTAGTAGGCAGGTCTATGATGAGCTCTTTATTACAGATGAGGAACTGAGGTCTAGAGAGGGTGAGTGACTTGGGTGAGTGACTCTCCTGAGGTCACACAGGGTTTGATCCCAGGCAGCCTGACTTGGGAGTCTGTCACTGTCCTTTCAGCCACAACCCAGAGACAAGGACACAAAGACAGAGCTGGGGACACACACACACACACACACACACACACACACGACAGAGACAGACAGTCTGAACTGTCCTTGACTCCAACATGAATGCCATTCCATTTTGGGGAGAGAGATGGGCAGATCGCAATGGTGATAAGAGCAGAGCATTACTTTAAGCAAAGACTTAACTTTAATGAAATGCTCAGCAGGCTCAGGATGTTTTGTTTCTCTCAAGATCACTTCCTGATGCTATCACTTTTGCATACCCTATTTATTTCACCTGCTCCAGCTCTTCCTGGCCCATAAAGGAGGCTCTGCTGGCTTGTTTGATGTTCCTTAGATACAAATGATCCTTCCCTGAATTACAAATTGAATGCACCCTTCAGAGGAATTTATGATTCCCCTCTTGTTCCCCTAGTTTCTAAATGGGATACTTTCTGGAAGGTACTTCTTCCCAGCCCACACATGAAGGGAGCCAGTGGGAGGCCTGCTGATCCCGTGGACCCTGGGCTTGAGGCCTCACCCAGACTCTGGCCTCTGAAGCGTGTGGCCCCCTCAGCACCCCACCACACATTAAACCAGAATGATGCTTCCTCTTTGCCTACGCCATCCTACACTCTATTCCTCTCCCAGAGAGGAGAGGTCATTAGCAATGAGAGCTCCTGTCCTGGTATACTCATGGGTTTGGGGAGTAGTTCCTGAGCTGAGGAGTTTCCAGTTTGGATGTGACCCTAAAGTCTTCTCTTCCAAACAACCATCAGTTCTGGTCACTCTTGCTGAAAAATAGAGTGGTGTAAACAACCATTTAGTCTGCTTGCAGATTTGGTGGGTCAGGGATTAGGGAAAAACCCAGTGGGGATGGCATGAATCCTGCTCCACACTGGGGACTCAGCCAAGAAGACTCAAAGGCTGGGTCACTCCAGCTGCGAGCTGGAATCATCTGGAGTGGACTTTCCTCATATTTTGGAGGTCAATGCCATCATCTTGGACCTCAGCTGGGCTGTTGGCCTGAGCCCCTATTCTTGGCTTCCCCATGTGGCCTCTCCATGTATGCTGGTTTGGAATTGTGCTCAGCATGGTGACTGGGTTCCCAGAGCAAGCATCCCAAGAGAGCAAGGCAGACTGCTTGGCTTTGCTGTGATCTAGCCTTGAAGGCCACATAATGCTACTCTTGCCGTGCTCCACTGGTAAGGCAGCCACAATGGTCTGCCCCATTCCAAGGGGAGGGGAAACTGACCCACCACTTGATGGGCATGTGGCAAGATTCTAGAAGAAGATGCAGGGCAGCAGATACTGTTGCAGTCATTTCACAAGTGAATTCCTTCCTGGTATCCTACCACATGTTCATGTAGTCTCTACTCTCTTACACTTCTATGATGGGGAGCTCACTACCTGTATCAGTTAGGGTTCTTTGATTGCAAGCAACAGAAGCCAATCCTGGCTAACTTAAGCAAAGAGAATCTACTGGCACAATGTAGGGGACATTGAAGGATTGAAAGGAAAGCTGAAGAACCAGGATGGGCACATACAAGGACCTGGGCAGCACCAGAAGCAGAAAAGTGTGGCAGTCTTGTTCAGGCACTGCCTGTGGGATAAATGAATTACAACCCACTTTTTGAATCTTTTAGGCACTATGTTCACAGTTCAGATTTTAGGTAAGGAAGGATGTGAATGGCCTTGCTTGTGCACAAACTTTACCACTTATTACTTGCTTAATGCTGGGAAAGCTGCTTAACTGCTTTATGACTCAGTTTCCTCACCTGTAAAATGGGGACACTAATAGTAATTACTTCATAGGTTATGTGAGAATTCAACAAGATGATGCTTATAAAGTGCATAGCCTAAGTCCAGCACATTGCAAATCTCCAATAAATGTCAGCTAACAATGACTGTTACAGTTATTACTGCAATAGTTAACTGATATTTTGGTTGCCTGCTTCTGTGTCAGGAACAGGATCAGGCACAGAGAAGATCCTGAGTAAACAGTGTTGAATGAATGAATGAATGAATGAGCAAACAAATAGCTCCTGCTCTAGTGTGTGGCAATAAAGTTCTTTGAGGCCACCTTTATATCAAAACAACAACGATCAACCCACCTGAACCTAGGTGTATTTCACTTTTGGACCCACCCTCCCTAGCGACTGCTTTCTGTCTCTCTAGCCCTCATTCTGAAAAATATCCCTGGTGTTGCTCCTTGCCCGAGTCCTTCACAAATGCTGCAAGCAGTAAACAAAGAACTCCACTCCGAGGAAGTGAAAAATATGCCAACAGGATTGCACACCACATCAGTTCTTGAGTCGTTTTTGATTAATTGGGTATCTTGCTTTGTTATGTCTCAGCCCTTATTTCAAACGTGTCCTTCAGACAGGACACTGGAGAAAGCAGACAGGGGAGATCAAACAAGGGACAAACTTATGCAAAGAATTCATGAGCGCCCAAAAACGTAGTGACTGACGTGACGTTTAATGCTCTCAAAGTCTCACACTGCTCACAGAATGAGCTCACTGCTGTCACAGTGGCGTTTTCCGGGCTTGAGTCATTGTGCCCGGCCACCATGAGACGGCCACTTCACACACTATTAATTAGCAGAGTGGCCAGCAAACACTGCCCCACTTAGCTGTGAGACCCAAGCAGGTGACAGCTACTGGAGATGGCAGAATCTGGCCCGCAGGCACATGTCCCGCAGGCTGCAGTCCTTCTGGAGCGCTGATCTCTATGGGGGGTGCCGTGCAGCTGAAGGTGACAAAGCCAGCTCCCTTGTGGCTAAAGTGGGTCAGGGCAAGATTTCACTCTATCTGGTACACCTGAGTTCTGGGCCTTTCTTCTTCTAGGGCTGATGAAATCCTCCCTCCCTCCTGTTTCTCCCTTCCTACTCACTCCCCACCCCATGTTGGACAATGAGGATTTATCTGACATTTAATTCAGTTCACCAGTTATTTCTTGAGTAGTGTAGCAGACACTCTGATGTTTGTGTCATGTCTGTCCCCTTGGCTCACCTCTGATTTCAGTCACAGCTGTGTGAGTGTATGACTGTAGCTGTGACGAGGGACATAGGCTGAGCCTGGATCCTGGCCCCAGACTGCATGCCTGACCATGGTCACAGACTACACTGTGATTCCAGCTCCTTAATGCACCCTAGCCCCATGGTCACAGATAGAGCTCCAATCCTCACCACAAACTGAGTCCCACCCCTCACCATAGACTGAGCCCTAGCCCTCATCTCTGCAAACTAAGCCTTGATCCTGGTCACAGACTAAGCCCCAGCTCCCATAATCGACTGAGCCCTGATACTGGCCCTGTGACCTTGGTCACAGATGACACTCTGATCCTGGCTCCTTGATGCCCCCTGGCCCCATGGTCACAGACTGAGCCCCAACCCTCATCACAGACCAAGTCCTGATCATGGTCACAATCCAAGCCTTGATTGCAGTCAGATATTGAGCCCCAACTCTCACCACAGACTGAGTCCCATCCCTCATCTCTACAGTCTAAGCCTTGATCCTGGTCACAGACTAAGCCCCAATTCCCAACATAGACTGAGCCCTGATCCTGGTCACAGACTAAGCCCCAATTCCCAACATAGACTGAGCCTTGATCCTGGTCACAGACTGAGCCCAAGTCCTCATCACAGACAGCTCTGAACACAAGAGGACCCAGTGAAAGAAAGAGTAGAGACAACTCGGCACAGGCCACCCCATCCTCAGCATCACAGGTGGGAGCCATCCCTGCTTTCTCAGTGGGATATGGGGAGTGCAGGAATCAGGGTGAAGGCTTCATGACCACAGACAGTGCCAGTCATGGCAGCTTGCATTCTCAGGCTTCTAACTTAGAAAAAGCCACCACGGTTTCAGGCAGAGATTAATGATGTTTTCAGAGCTGTGTTTTGTTTCCTTTAGCTTGTAGAGGTTATTGTGTTTTGCAGGAAAATTAACTGGCAATTAAATTTCTGAAAAAGTGTTTGAAACTCCCACAAGCTGTGCCTCATTGTTTTGCAAGATTGGGTACACAATGTAATAATTCCTTCTGCAAATTAATTTTCTCTCACTCACAGCTTCTGATGTAATGGCAATGTCATTCATTTAGTCATTCATTCATTCATCCCTTTATTCAGGGCACATTTACTACGTATCCAATGCAAACTGGGCAGCATGGGGAAGACAGGGGTGGGTCCCTGCTTCCCTCTCACCCCCAACCCCAAATAGAGCCCCTGTCTAAGAGGGAGGCAGGATTTCTCAGAAATAAAGGTTGCAGGAGGCAGAATGTGATTGTGCCAATAGAAGGAGATGGATAGTACTTTGGATGTCCAGAATGGGAGGGACAACACCTGACTTTGTATCCATGGTCAAAGAATAGAAAGAAAGCTGAAGGTGATAGGAACCAATATTTATTGAGCACCTGCTCTATTCCAGACTCTGTATTAGGAGTTTTGCATCTGGGATCAGATTCAGTCCTTAGAATAGTTGTATGGGAGAGGTATTATTACCCCCATTTGCAGATGAGGCAAGAAAGGCTCAGCAGGTTTGGTGACTTGCTTGAGATCATGGAGCTGGTGTCAGTTTCCACTAAAAATGTGAATGATCTAAGGATCGCTCCTCTGCTGTGTGGTTTGTTGCCTTTCTGCTTCCCAACAGCACAAATGAAGGACTGGAGAAGGTCCCGAGTGGGGTGCTTCCAAAGATGAAGCCACATCAAGTGTGCTCTGAGGGAGGGAGCTGCTGGGGTGGGAGGAGAGGCTAAGCTGTCACTTCTTGACTGTCTACTCTGGTTCTACTTGGTGCTTTCCAAACATTTTCCCACTTGGTCCTTACTCACACTCTAAGGTAGGCATTATTAGCTTCAGGTTCACTTAAGCAAATAGAGGCTTAGAGAAGTTAAATGACCTACCCAAGGTCATCCAACTGGTAAATGGAGTCATGATTCAAGCTTAGGTCTGTCTGACCAAGAGGTTGGACACTTTCCATCCTCCCCCTCGGTGTCTCTTATGCAGGGTGGTGAATATCCAGCCTCAGAGCATTATGGGAGGTTGTCGTTAGGAGATTCTAAAGCATAAAGAAAAGGGATGACTTGTCCTGAGGAGCAAACCCTAATCTCAGTTCTATGACCCTGTCCCCAGCTGGATCCTTAGCCAGAGACAATCATTTTGTCCTCTTCCTGAGAGACCTCATATATCCTGTGCTAACTACTGACACCTGGTCATGGGTCATACTCTAATCCTACTGGGCACTTCCCCCAAGCTCCAGGCCTACCTGTTTTCCTCTGGGACCCCTCTACCAGATGATCTGGCACTCAGCCCCAGCATGCCTGGTGGAAATCATCACCCTGTCTTGCCCCTCCTCCCATGCTTTGCATCTCAGCGAATGGTGCCATCTGGGAATCTTCCTCTCCAACTCCCTTTCTCTCTCACTGTTTCATATAATGACCTGACAACTGCATCCTATCTGTTTTCTTCAGATACCTATCTTTCTCCATTCCCTCCTCCCAACCTGGCATTGGATCAGGCCTTATCCCTCACCCCTAGATTGTTGCCTGCCTTTTGTCTTGTTCCAAGAAGCCCCTTACTGTAGTTAGGGTGGTGGGACAGTGGGCATGGACTACGAACCAGTGATTTGTTGTTTCACCTATGCAAAGTTGCCTACTCTCTCTATGTCTTATTTTCCTTATAAGTGAAATGAAGTTAAATGAATCCACTTAGTAGGTGAATTACATGAAATGATAAGTATAAAGCATGTAGAAAAGGATTTGACCCATAATAGACATTCAATAACTGTTAGCTAATGCTATTATTATTTAGCAAATCTGATGATACCTACTACTGCTCAAAATCTTTTGTGGTCTCTTCACTTCCTCTAGAGTTATATCCAAGCCACCTGTCAGGACTTTTATCAGGCCTCTGATCATCTATCTTCATATTCTGGAGCTCATCCTTCACCCTCATCAGTCCCTATGTTATGAGTATGAATCATGGCATGCATGAGAGGAAACTACCCAAGGCTGGGGAAAGAACAATCCAAAAGGATTAGAGGTAACAGTGCCCACATTGACACAGGGCTGAGTAGTGTCTGTTCCCACCAGATTAGAAACTTCTTGATTCCCAAGGCATTGAGTACTAAGAAGGGTGTTGTGTCAGGAGTGGGGAAAGTGACCACTAGTCCTGCCAAACACACCTGAAAAGCAAAACCTGAAGGATTTTGTTTCCAAGTAACTTAATGGCATCTCAGGACATAGATCAATATTTATAGGAATACAAAAATATCCCACAACCAACAAGGTAAAACTGACAAAATCTGGCATTTGATAAAAATTACTGGGCAAAGAACAAAGAGAAAAATCAATCAATTATTATCAATCCAGAGCAGAAACAGATATTAGAATTAGCAGATGAAGACACTAAACTAGTTACTATAATAGTATTCCATATGTTAAAAATGTTAAGTAGAGACATGGATGATATAAGACCCAAACCAAACTTCTAGAGATGAAAACTGCAATGGCTGAGGCAAAAAATACATTGGATGAAATTAATGGCAGATTAGACACTGCAGAAGAAAAGATTAGTGAACTTTAAGATATAGCAATAGAAACTATCCCAAATGAAACATACCAGGGGAAAAAACAGTTAAAAAAATAAAGCATCAATGAGCTATGGAAAAATGTCAAGTGACTTTATAGTGATGTAACTGGAGTTAACAAAAGAGAGGAGACAAAGGTGGGAGGGTGTGCCAGTTTGAATGTATTATGTCTCCAAAAATGCCATTATCTTTGATGCAATCTTGTGTGGGAAGACATATTAGTGTTGATTAGGTTGTAATTCTTTGAGTGTTTCCATGTAGATGTGACCCACCCAACTGTAGGTGATAACTCTGATTAGATAATTTCTATGGAGGTGTGGCCCTGCCCATTCAGCATTGGCCTTGATTAGTTTATTGGAGCACTATATAAGCTCAGACAGAAGGAGTGAGCTGGCTACAGCCAAGAGGGACACTTTGAAGAATGCACAGGAGCTAAGAGAGGAGCTGCAGCTTACAGAGAAATTTTGGAGTCAGCCTTTTGCTCCTGAGAAGCTAAGAGAGGACAAAACGCCCCAAGAGCAACATTTTGGAGAACCCCATTTTGAAATGCAACCTGGGGGCATGTGGACACCAGCCATGTGCCTTCTGACCAAACAGAGGTTTTCCAGATGCCAATGACCATCCTTCAGAGAAGGTACCCTATTGTCGATGCCTTACTTTGGACACTTTATAGCCTCAGAACTGTAAATTTGTAACCAGATAAACCCCCTTTATAAAAGCCAATCCATTTCTGGTGTTTTGCAAAAGGGCAGCATTAGCAAACTGGAACAGAGGGTCTAAAAGTATTTGAGGAAATAATGGCTGAAAAATTTCCAAATTTGATTAAAACTATAAACCCACATCCAATAAGCTCAATAAACCTCAAGCACAAGAAGCATAAACAACACTAAGGCACATAATAATCAAATTGCTCTAAATCAATGAAAAATAAAAATTCTTAAAATTATCTGGATGTAAAAGACCCAATACATATAGAGAAACAAAAATAAGATGGCAGTAGATTTCTTGTCAGAAACAATGCAAGTGAGAATACATCAAAGAAACTCCTTTAAAGTACTGAAAAAAATTATTGTTACCTAGAACTCTATACTCAGCAAAAATATCTTACAACATTAAAAGCTGAAAGAACTTATCACCAGCATACCTGCACTGCAAGATATGTTAGAAGGAAATCTTCCAGAGATAAGGAAAGTGATAGATGAAAACCTGGATCTATGCAAAAGAACAAAGAAACCAGGAATGTTAATTACATGTGCAAATATATGATTTTTTTCTTATGAAATATCATCAATAGAAAATTTTTTCCTGTGTAAACAAAAATAACAATGCATTGCTGGGTTTGTAACATAGGAGAAAAGAAAATTCATGACAGCACGAGCACAAAGGTTGGGAGGGGATAAACAGAAGTATCCTATTGCAAGATTCTTATACCATACACAAGGTGGTATGATATCACTTGAAAGTAGACTTCAATAAATGAAATATGAACTTTATAAACCCTAAAGCAATCACTCAATTAATCAAACAAAAAGTTATGGTTTATATGCCAATAAAGGAGATAAAATAAAATCATAAGTCAATTATTTCAGAAGAGGCAGAGAAAGAGGAAAAAAGAAACAAAGAAAAGATGGGACATATGGAAAATAAATAGCAAGATGACAGATCATATCAATAATCACATTAAATGTAGATGGTCTAAACATCCCAATTAAAAGGCAGAGAATTTCAGACAGAATAAAAAAGCATGGCCCACTATATGCTGTTCACAAGAAACACACTTTAAAAATAAGACACATCAAAACCACAATGAGGAGGGAGGCGCTAAGATGGTGGCATAGAGAGGAGTGGAAGACTGCTAGTCCCCACTGGAACAATTCATAAATGAGCAAAAAACTAGTAAATAACCTGGAATAAATGCAGGGAGACAAATGTGACTGTCCACTCATCATCCACCAACCTGAATTGGGAGGAATGTCTGAGATCGCAGCATAAAATCTGTAAGTAAAAATTGCGGACCCTCACTGAGAGCTGAGAGCCCCTCCCTCACAGAAGCCTTGCAGGGCTAGAGAGCAGCACTCTCCAAACAAGCTAGTGTACCTCAGCCCAGCTCCAACTGGGGTTTTAATGTTAACTGCTCAATGCAGACAGCGAATTCCCAACAAGAAGACAGAGGCTTTTGGTGACAACTGACCTTGGCAGAGTTGGAGGACATATCTATCTCAGGATGGGGAGCCCAGAGGATCAGGTGCTATCTCTGGCTGATGGGTGAATCTGGGAGATTTCTGTCCCTTTCTCTCTCTGTGGAGAAAGCCTCAGACATTTTCAGCCCACAGTGCTTTGCAGTAAAGAAAGCCTCAGCCATTTTAAAATCAAAGCACTTTGACCAGCAGAGTCAGAGAAACAAAGAACTTACTGATACGCAGATGACCTCTCTGGAGGGGGTATAGCTTCCCAAGAGGAAAGGGAGGGGCACAGCTCTACTGCCTGCCTTACCAGAACCATACCCCAAAGCCTGGGGGAGGAGAGCCATGGGCCACACCCTCTTACACCAGCCAGTGACAGGCTGACAGGTGCACCTGCTGGGCAGAAAAGCACAGGTGTGTCAACCCTCTAAGAAAAGCCATCAGGGAAACTTGATACTGAATATTTCCTCCTTCTGTGACCTAAGGCTGTTCTTGTCTGGGAAAACCTGATTGGGGTGGCCTAGGAGGTCAGATGCCTAGACAACAGAAAACTACAACCTACACTAAGAAAAACAAAGTTATGACCCAGTCAGAGGGACAAACGTACACTTCAACTGAGATACAGGAATTTAAACAACTAATGCTAAATCAATTCAACAAGTTTAAAGAAGATTTGGCAAAAGAGATAGAGGCTGTAAAGAAAACACTGGGCATACACAAGGCAGAAATCAAAAGTTCAAAAAAACAACTAGCAGAATCTATGGAAATGAAAGGCACAACACAAGAGATGAAAGACACAATGGAAACATATAACAGCAGATCTCAAGAGCAGAAGAAAACATGCAGGAATTGGAGAACAAAACACCTGAAAGCCTGCATGCAAAGGAGCAGATGGAGAAAAGAATGAAAAAATGTGAGCAACATCTCTGGGAACTTAAGGATGAAGCAAAGTACAAGAATGTATGTATCATTGGTGTCCCAGAAGGAGAAGAGAAGGGAAAAGGGGCAGAAGCAATAATAGAGGAAATAATCAATGAAAATTTCCCATCTCTTATGAAAGACATAAAGTTACAGATCCAAGAACTGCAGCATACTCAAAACAGAATAGATCTGAATAGGCCTATGCCAAGACACTTAATAATCAGATTATCAAATGTCAAAGATAAAGAGAGAATCCTGAAAGCAGCAAGAGAAAAGCAATCCATCACATACAAAGGAAGCTTAATAAGACTGTGTGTGGATCTCTCAGCAGAAACCATGGAGGCAAGAAAGAAGTGGTGTGATATATTTAAGATACTGAAAGAGAAAAACTGCCAACCAAGAATCCTATATCCAGCAAAGCTGTTCTTCAAATATGAGGGAGAGCTCAAAATATTTTCTGACAAAGAGACAATGAGAGACTTTGTGAAAAAGACACCTGCCCTACAGAGTGATAGGAGAAGATAGGAGTGCATGATTTGGAACACAATTTTGGGAGATGGTAGCACAACCATGTAAGTATACTGAGCAAAGATAACTATGAATACGGTTGAGAGAGGAAGGTTGGGAGCATGTGAGACACCAGAAGTAAGGAGGAAAGATAAAGACTGGAAATGCGTAACTCTAGAAATCTAGTGTTCAACAATTGTGATAAAATGTACAAATATTTTCTTTTATGAGGGAGAACAAGCAAATATCAACCTTGCATGGTGTCAAAACTGGGGAGGCATTGGGGGAGGGATGCAATCAACATAAACTAGAAACTGTAACTAACAGAATCATTGTATTATGCTCCCTTTAATGTAACAAAGGTGATATACCAAGATAAATACAGATAAGATGGGGGGAATAGGGGAGGCATGTTAGACACTTGACATTGGTGGTGGTTGTAAGAAAGGAATAAGTTTCGTTTTCACATAGAGACAGCATGGAATAAGGGAAATGGAGGCAAAACCAGTTTAAACAAGCCCCAGACAAAGAGAAGAGAGAATCTGCCTGATGTAAAGAGACATGAGGTAGTATCAGAGGCGGGAACTCACAGCAAAAAAAATAAAAATTTGGGGGGGCATTGGCTAATCAGTTCAAAATCTCAATAATGAGCTAGTTGGCTCTCTGGGATTGGCTGTACAAATTAAAATCTCAAAAGATGAATTAGTTAGTGTTCTCGGATAGGCTGTAACCTCTATAGTACCCAGTCAATGGGGAAACAGGGGAGGGACTTGCGAATTAGGAGTAGGAGATTTAAACATCGCCATTCTCTTCCTCTGGGGCGCCAGCCTTCTGCGTGTTTGGCTGGACGCCCCATCTTGCAAGATCGTAAATAAATTCTTTTCTCCTCCAGAACCGAGAGAGCGTTTATTCCCTTACAGGTACCGCTTTATTTCCGACAACTTGGGGGCTCGTCCGGGATCCAAAGCTTCGGAGGGGGACCCCCGAGGTGGACAAAGGGAAGGCGCGCCCCGCTGATTGAGCGGTCTCGGACTCCGCCATTGGGGGCCCATCTCCGGCAGCTAAAGGGCCCGAGACCAGACGCTTGGATCTGCCGGTTGTGGATGAGAAAAGGGGGAAAGGGCTTGCCTCTGTTTGACCAGGCAACTCCGTGCACGGACCAAGGTAAGGAAAGTAATATATTGCCTTGGTGGTCGGGAATTCCTGATGAGTCTGGAGCTGCTTGTGTGTGACTGAGACGTGCGACATACTGCACGAAGCGAGTGCGGAGTCTCAATCTGCGGTTCCCTTCTCCCGCGAGGGAAAGGGCCAGAGACAGACGAAGCGAAAGGAACTGAGAGAAAGAAGCCCAGACAAGACTCAGGATGGGAAATAGAGGCAGTTGGCCGGCCGGGGAAGAAGAAAAGGGGGCACCTATAGAGTCCCTCGGGGACATCCCTCCAGATAGCCCACTAGGTAGGATGTTAAAATATTGGACCGATAGCGATCGGACCAAGGGAAAGGACAAAAAGAAAATGATTAAATACTGTTGTTACATTTGGACTGAAGAAAGCATTTCACCGCCAGACGTATTCTGGCCAAAGTATGGGTCAGAGGAGGACTGGCTCTGTGCCAACCTTGTAATTTATGTTAATGAGAAGAAACCCTTTTCTAAGGAGGAGTCTGATTAAACCACGTGCTGGCTAAAGAACAAAAAAAACTCCCCTTTACCTTGTGAAAGATAAAAACCCAAACTTGGAAGATGAGTTGGTAGAATCTAAACCCTGGGACCCCTTATTAAGCCTTCCTCCTCCCTACTATTCCCCTCCTCCCCCAGGGCAGAGATTGTTAGAGTCTGAGGACCTAATAAGGTCCGCACAGGTTCCAGGGGAATCAGGAGGCCCATCGGCGCCAACTGCCCCACCAGATATGACCCATCAATGGTTGAGGAAAGAATTAACACAGTGCAAAAAGGATGTACAGAATTTTCCATTTCCAAAAACTCTTGAAGGAAAGAGAGTAAGGGAACATCACCCCGTTAAATCCCTTTACCCCTTGAGGGAGGTGCCTATGGGGCCAAAGGAAGTCGGGTATGTAAATGCCCCATTAACGAGTGCAGAAGTAAGAAATTTTAAGAAGGAGATGAAATTGCTAATAGAGGACCCAATGGGGCTGGCTGAGCAAATAGATCAGTTCCTAGGCTCTAGCCTATACACGTGGTCTGAACTTATGTCCATATTAAACATCCTCTTTACAAAAGAGGAGAGAGGAATGATAAGAGGGGCTGCTATGAAAGAATGGGAAAGGCAACACCCGCCAGGGCAAGAGGTGATGGCAGCAGAGCAAAAATTTCCAAATACTGACCCTGATTGGGATAATAATGATAAAGAGGATAGGGCACAAATGAAGGATCTCAGAGACCTCATTGCAGAGGGAATAAAATTGGCGGTACCCAAATCTCAAAATTTGGATAAGGCCTTTGAGGTAAATCAAGAGAAAGATGAGTCTCCCTCTGCTTATCTACAAAGATTGAGAGAACAAGTAAGGAAATATTCAGGTATGAATCCTGAAGACCCTGTAGCCCAGGGAATGTTAAAGGCCAGCTATGTGAAGGGATCTTGGCCTGATATTCAGAAAAAGATTCAAAAAAATAAATGGATGAATGAATAAGCCATTGGAGGAGTTATTAAGGGAAGCACAGAAAGTATTTGTAAGAAGGGAGGACGAAAAACAAAAGCAGCAGGCTAAAGTCATGATAGCCACTGTTGACCACTTGGTCAAGAAAAGATTAGGAACAGGAAATGGGGGATGCAGACAGAGGCGAGATAGGGGAGGGGGCTGGGCTGATTTAAAAAAAAAGGGAGCAAGGAAAATGCAGAACTCTGCAGGGTGTTATCATTGTGAAAAGCCTGGCCATTTCAAAAGGGAGTGCCCAGACTTACAGAAGGAGGGTCGAGTTATACCGCTAATGAATTTTGAAGACTAGGAGAGTCAGAGGCTCCTCATCTCAGAAGCCCACCGGGAGCCTTTAGTAAATTTAAAGGTGGGCCCATATCAAGAGGAAATTACATTCTTGGTAGACACTGGAGCAGCTTGCTCCTCTGTAAATCATCTTCCAAAGGGGGCCAGGCTCTCTGGCAGTTCCCTCACCGTCACAGGGGTAAAAGGGGAGGGATTTAAAGTTCCCATTCTTGAACCTACTAACATTTGTTGGGAAAATAATCAAATCATAGCTCCCTTGTTGCACATCCCAGAAGCTGGGAGTAATTTATTAGGAAGAGACCTAATAATACCTATGGGACTGGATTTAGAGGTAAGGAATGGACGGATTGAGGTTTTGGCCCTGCTCACTGAAGAAGATGAAAGAGACATTAAGGAGGAGGTATGGGTAAAAGAAGGAAACAGGGGAGGGTTGCAAATTCCCCCAATTAAAATCAAGTTAAAAAAGGAAGGGGAGGTCGTGTGCCAGAAACAATATCCTATTCCTCTTAAAGGAAGACAGGGACTCCAACCTATCATTGAGGGTCTCCTTCGGGATGGACTCTTGGAAACTTGTATGTCCTCTTTTAATACTCCCATTCTCCCCATTCAGAAACCAGATGGTAGCTGGAGAATGGTGCAGGATCTAAGGGCCATTAATAAAATTGTCCAGGTTCGACACCCTGTAGTTCCTAATCCTTACACTCTCCTGAGTAAAATTCCCTTCCATCATAAGTGGTTTAGTGTAGTAGATTTAAAGGATGCCTTCTGGGCCTGTCCCCTTGATCCAGAAAGTAGAGACCTGTTTGCCTTTGAATGGGAAGATCCCTTCAATGGGCGAAAGCAGCAAGATGGACGGTCTTACCTCAGGGTTTCACGGAGTCCCCCAATCTCTTTGGGCAAGAGTTAGAGAGGGTACTGGAAAAATTTCCAGTCCCACCTGAAATCACCCTTCTGCAATATGTAGATGATCTATTAATATCAGGTAAAGAAAGGCAAGTGGTGGCTCAAGCTACGAAAAATCTACTGAACTTTTTAGGGGAACAAGGATTAAGGGTATCTAAAAGTAAACTGCAATTTGTAGCAAGGGAAGTTAAGTACCTAGGCCACCTCATAAGTGAAGGAAAAAGAAAAATCCATCCAGAAAGAATCCAGGCCATAGTAGAGTTGCCTCTTCCTCAAACAAAAAGAGAGCTAAGAAAATTCCTGGGATTGGTAGGGTACTGTAGATTGTGGATAGATTCTTTTGCATCTCGAACTAAAGAGCTATACCAAAAATTACTAGAGGAAGAGCCTGACAAGATAGAATGGGAGGAAGTGGAAATAAAGGCATTAAATGAACTCAAGCAGGCACTGGTGCAAGCTCCTGTTCTAGCACTTCCTTCCCTCGAAAAACCCTTTCACCTGTTTGTTACAGTAGATAAGGGAACAGCTTTGGGGGTCCTAACCCAAATCTGGGGAGGCCAAAGAAGGCCGGTGGCTTTCCTTTCGAAGGTTTTAGATCCAGTCTCTAGGGGGTGGCCTGGGTGTGTTCAAGCCATTGCAGCAACTGCCCTTTTAGTAGAAGAAAGCAGGAAACTAACCTTTGGAGGGGCATTAGTAGTTAGTACTCCTCATCAAGTGAGAACTATTCTGTCTCAAAGGGCAGGGAAATGGTTAACTGATTCTCGAATCTTAAAATATGAAGCAATCCTAATGGAAAAAAGATGATTTGGTCTTAACAACAGATCATAGCCTAAACCCGGCCTCCTTCCTCTGGAAGGGGCCTGAGCAAGTAGAGACCCCTGAGCATGACTGTTTAGACCTAATTGAATACCAAACTCGAGTCCGACCTGACCTAAGGGATCTTCCCCTGCACTCGGGGGAAAGACTGTTCATAGATGGATCCTCCAAAGTCCTAGAAGGAGAAAGGCACAATGGCTATGCAGTTGTGGATGGGATAACTTGTAAAGTAAAAGAAGCTAGCCGATTGCCCAATAAGTGGTCAGCTCAAACTTGTGAATTGTATGCACTAAATCAAGCCCTCAAATTATTAGAAGGAAAGGATGGTACAATATACACTGACTCTAAGTATGCCTTTGGGGTAGTCCACACCTTTGGAAAGATCTGGGAAGAAAGGGGATTAATCAATAGCAAAGGAAAAGAACTGGTTCATGGGGAATTGGTGAAACAAGTATTAATCAATCTACTCTTACCTAGAGAAATATCAGTGGTGCATATAAATGGACACCAGAAGGGACCTACTTTTGAGGCAAAAGGCAATAGGTTGGCTGATGAAAAGGCTAAGGAGGCCTCTCTCTACCCCCCTTTAAAAATAATGATCCTAATACCCTCTATCCCTAAGGAATTTGGGGTCCCTACATTCTCTGCCAAAGAAGTAAAAGAGTTGAAACAGTTAGGAGCAACCTTAAATGATCAGGGGAAATGGTTTCTCCCAGATGGCAGACAAATGTTAAATAAACAAATAATGAGGGAGATATTAGCAGTCCTACACCAGGGGAGTCATTGGGGGGTACAAGCCATGTGTGATGTAGTACTTAGACAATTTGGATGTGTAGGCCTTTATACAGTTGCTAAACAAATCTGTGAGCGGTGCATAATTTGTCAAAAAATTAATAAAAAGGTTTTAAGAAAACAGGTACAAGGGGGAAGAGAGCCGGGCCTGAGACCATTCCAGAGCATTCAAGTTGATTACACTGAAATGCCACCAATCGGTCGTTTAAAATATATTTTGGTAATTGTCGACCACCTCACTGGATGGGTGGAAGCCTACCCTCTATCCTCAGCTACAGCATTGGGAACTTCTAAAGTTATCCTTGAACAAATCATTCCCCGTTATGGGTTAGTGGAAAATATAGACTCTGATAATGGCAGTCACTTTACCTCCCGTGTGTTGCAAAATGTCATGAGAAGCCTGGGTGTCACTTGGGACTTCCACACTCCCTGGCATCCACCATCCTCTGGGAGAGTGGAAAGAATGAATCAAACCATAAAGAAACATCTTTTTAAATTAGTTTTGGAAACAAAGTTACCTTGGATCAAGTGCTTACCTATAGCTCTACTAAGAATCAGGACTGCCCCTAGAAAAGAACTGGGAATTTCCCCTTATGAAATGCTTTTTGGTTTGCCTTTCCCCAGGTGGACTGGAGAGCTCCCCTCCCTAGACACAAAAGATCTTTTTCTTAAGAATTATATACTGGCCTTGTCTTCTACTTTATCATCTCTCAGGCACCGTGGACTGCTGGCTCAGACCCCGCCTCTTGAATTTGCTGCCCATCGACATCAGCCTGGCAGCTGGGTTCTGATCCGGTCGTGGAAAGAATCCAAACTTCAACCGATCTGGGAAGGACCCTATCAGGTCTTGCTGACAACTGAGACGGCAGTCCGAATGGCAGAAAGAGGCTGGACTCATTACACACGAGTGAAGGGACCGGTGCCTGAACCAGACGATAAGTATCCAGCAACTCAACCTGAATCCTGGAAAGTGACTCCTACCTCAGATCCCCTAAGGATCACTTTAAATAGGCAACAGTTGAAAGAACATATTAGGAGGGAGGAAGGGCTGGATTAAACCCTGTGTTTGCATTGTGCTCTGTGTATAGCTTAATGATGAAATTGCTTATACTGATCATAATGTTCTATATTCAAGGAGTAACAGGTTCTGCTAAGCTGGTTATAAGTGTAGTCAAAGGCTTAAAGTCTCAAACTGTACAATTTGATGTTTGTCAAGTAATGAGCTGTAAAAATCTAAAACGTCAGCAACAACTGAGTGAGGAATATAAGCATTTATGTAAGCAGACTGTTCAAATAGAAAGCAAGATTGTTGGGGGGCGAACATTTGAGAGTATAACTTATGAGTCACCTGACCCCTGTTATTCTTGGAACACTGCTTGGTGGACCACACAGTATGAGGGATGGGTCTTACCCAGGTTGGAGGAAAAACCATTAAGGGAAACTTGGCTGGAATTTAACTCTCCAGTTCAAATTGACCCCAAGGTCATTAGAACACTTAAGGCTAAAGACTTAAAGCAAACCACAGAAATAGAGACAGGTTATGGAAATACAAATGCCTGGGTAGAATGGGGCAAACATACCATCCAGAGTCTAAACAGAAGTGACTGTTATGCTTGTGCAACCAAACAACCCACTGTTCAGATTATGCCCTTCCCCTTGGGGATGAAAAAGCATGAAAGGGAGTTTAAATGTATAACACTCCTCTTTCAAAATGCTACTCCTGGTGAAAGTTGTAGTACGTTGTCCTCCCTTTTCCCTCCAGTCCAGAAGGGAAGTGTCAAAGCCATACCAGCGTCTCACCTTGGTCCCGGAAACCACTCTGCCTGTCTCTCCAGATGGGAAGAAGGGCTCCAGAATCTTGGTACCATGGCTTTGTGTACACAGGTGTGGAATGTGAGCAAGGATAGTACTGGCAACTTCTCCAGCCTAACTATACCCCGAGCAGACCTCTGGTGGTACTGTGGGGAGGGCATCCTCTGGCCAACACTACCTGAAAGGTGGGGAGGAACCTGTGCTCTGGTTCAATTGGCTATCTCATTTACCCTGGCATTTGAAAGTAATAAAGTACCAACCCAAGGCAAAGGAGAAAAGAAAAATGTACAAAGTGTACCTAGTTCCTTCAATAAAAAATGTTTGTAGATAGTATAGGGGTTCCCCAGAAAGTTCCTAATGAGTTTAAAGCTAAAAATCAAGTAGCCACAGAATTTAAATCGTCCTTATTCTGGTGGGTCACCATCAATAAAAATGTCAATCATCAGCTAAAATTTATCAACTATACCAGGGATGTCATTAAAGAAATAGCAGAACAGTTAGATGCCACTAGCCGAATGGCATGGGAAAACAGAATGGCCCTAGACATGATGCTAGCTGAAAAAGGAGGCGTCTGTGCTATAGTTGGGGGAAATTGTCGCACATTCATCCCCTATAATACCGCGCCTAATGGAACTATCACCAAAGCCCTACAAGGCTTAACAGCCTTATTTCAGAAACTAGAAAAGAATTCTAGCATTAACAACCCACTCATAGAATGGTTGGAAAATTGGTTCAAGAAATGGAAAGGAATTGCAACATCTATTTTAATTTTCCTTATCATTCCAGCCAAAATGTTTATAACAGCTGGGTGCTACATAATCCCGTGTGCTCAAAGGCTAGTTCAAAAACCCATCAAAACCACTAGAATCAAAAATAAAAAAGATCCATATGATGAGGAATGTGAAAAAGCCCTTAGCAAATTTGAGAATCTAAAATGTGAAAACTAAAAGTGTTTAAAAAAGAAAGAGGAGGGAATCTGTAAGAAAGGAATAAGTTTCGTTTTCACATAGAGACAGCATGGAATAAGGGAAATGGAGGCAAAACCAGTTTAAACAAGCCCCAGACAAAGAGAAGAGAGAATCTGCCTGATGTAAAGAGACATGAGGTAGTATCAGAGGCGGGAACTCACAGCAAAAAAAATAAAAATTTGGGGGGGGCATTGGCTAATCAGTTCAAAATCTCAATAATGAGCTAGTTGGCTCTCTGGGATTGGCTGTACAAATTAAAATCTCAAAAGATGAATTAGTTAGTGTTCTCAGATAGGTTGTAACCTCTATAGTACCCAGTCAATGGGGAAACAGGGGAGGGACTTGCGAATTAGGAGTAGGAGATTTAAACATCGCCATTCTCTTCCTCTGGGGCGCCAGCCTTCTGCGTGTTTGGCTGGACGCCCCATCTTGCAAGATCGTAAATAAATTCTTTTCTCCTCCAGAACCGAGAGAGCGTTTATTCCCTTACAGGTACCGCTTTATTTCCGACAGTGGTGTCTGACTCTTTACTTTGATTTAAGATTATTTTTCCTTTTGCTACTTCCTAGCTGTCATTTTTTCCCTCTTTCTTTTGCCTCTCTACCTTCTTTGACTCTCCCTCCTGCCTTGTGGAAGAAATATAGATGCCCTTATATAGGTAGTGGTGAAGGTGGTGAA
Organism: Choloepus didactylus; assembly: GCF_015220235.1. NCBI lineage: Eukaryota > Metazoa > Chordata > Mammalia > Pilosa > Megalonychidae > Choloepus > Choloepus didactylus. The sequence goes on from NC_051324.1 coordinate 13,201,288, forward strand.
CACATAAATAAGTGACCATACAGAAAACCATTGATTGTTTACTTAGGATGGAATGTATGGTGTGTGAACAAAACCATCTTAAAAAAAAAATGGGTTGATGACAAAATCTTGAGGGCAATATACTGAGTGAAATAAGCCAGGCACATAAGGACAAATATTGCAGGGTCTCACCGACAGGAATTAATTATGGTATTTAAACTCATAGACATGAAATATAAGGTACCAAGATATAGGACAAGGCTTAAGAATGGGGAGTGGTTGCTTAGTATGAGCAGAATGTTCAACTAAGATGAATTTAAATGTTTGGAAATGAACAGGGGTGTCAGTAGCAAGATGTGAGAATAACTAACAGTGCCGAGTGGCATGTGAATGAGGTGGAAAGTGGAAGCTCAGAGTCATATATGTCACCAGAAGGAAAGTTGGAGGTCAAAAGATGGGAATGTATAAAACTGAATCCTATGGTGGGCAATGTCCATGATTAACTGTACAAATATTAGAAATCTCTTCCATGAACCAGAACAAATGTATGACAGTACAATTAGAAGTTAATAATAGAGGGGCATGTAGGGAAGAAATATATACCTATTGCAAACTATATACTACAATTAGTAGTATTTCAACGTTCTTTCACAAACAGTAACAAATGTACTATACCAACACTGTGAGTCAACAATTGAGGGTGGTTGGTTAGGGATATGGGAGGATTCAAGTTTCCTTCCCTTTTCTTTTTTCATCTTTTGTTTTATTTCTTGTCTGGAGTAATGATAATGTTCTAAAAATTGAACAAAAATTAAGTGTGGTGATGGATGCACAGCTGTATGAGGGTACCGGGGCAACTGATTGTACACTTTGGATCTTTGGATAATTGTATGGTATCTGAACAATCTCAATAAAAATTAAAAACAAGCAAACAAAAAAATCACAATGAGATACCATTTCTCACCCACTAGGATGACTATTATTAAAAAAAAAAACAGAAAATATTAAGTGTTGTTTAGGATATGGAAAAACAGGAACGCTATACATTGCTGGTGGCATTGCAAAATGGTGCAGCCACTGTGGAAATCAGTTTAGCAGTTCCTAAGGAAGTTAACAAAGAATTACTATAGGACCTGGCAATCCCACTTATTCATATATATCCAAAAGAACTGAAAGCAGGGACTTGGACAGATTTGCACACCAATGTCCAAAGTAGTATTATCCACAATAGCCAAAGGTGGAAGCAACCCAAGTGTCCATCTAAAGATGAATGGATCAACAAAATTTGGTATATATATACAATGGAATACTATTTGGCCACAAAATGGAATGCCGCTCTGATGCATGTGTTCTGGTTTGCTAATGCTGCTGTTATGCAAAATACCAGAAATGGACTGGCTTTTATAAAGGGGATTTATTAGGTCAAAAATTTACAGTTCTAAGGCCATGAAAGTGTCCAAACGAAGCATCAACAAGAAGATACGTTCACTGAAGGAAGGCTGATGGCATCCAGAACACCTCTGTCAGCTGGGAAGGCACATGGCTGTTGTCTGCTGGTCCTTTGCTCCTGGGTTCTAGTTTCAAAATGGCTTTCTTCAGAATGTCTCTGGGCTTCTGCCTCTCTTAGCTTCTCTCAGCTCTCTGCTTGGCTCTCCTGGGGTGTTTCTCTCTAAGTACCTGGGAGTCCTCTCTTAGCTTCTCTGGGGCAAACTCTGGGCTTTGTCTCTTAGCTTAGCATCCCCAAATGTCCTTCTGTCTCCATCTCCCAGGATCTCCAAGCATCTGTGTCTGTGTCAGCTCTTAGCTTCTCCCAGGAGCAAACTCTGGATTGCATATCTTTGCTTCTCTCCAAAATGTCTCTCTCAGCTTCTCTGAGCTCCTTCTCTCTGTAAGCTTTCTTAAAGGATTCCAGTGAACTAATTAAGACCCACCCAGAATGGGCATGGTCCACATCTCCATGGAAATGATCTAATCAAATGGTCTCACCTACAGTTGGCTGGGTCACATCTCCATGGAAACAACCAACTAAAAAGGTCCCACCCTAATCAAAAGACTAATAAGTCTGCCCCCCACAAGACTGCATTAAAGAACATGGCTTTTGTGGGGGACAGAATAGACTCAAACCAGCACAGCATGCTACAACATGGATGAAACTTAAAGCCATCACACTGAATAAAATAAGTCAGATGCAAAAGGACAAATATTGTATGATCTCACTTATATGAGATACATAGAAGAAACAAATTTCATAGAGACAGATAGTAGGTTATAGGCCAAGGAGGGGAAGGGGGAATTATTGCTTAATGGGTACAGAGTTTGTGTTTGAGGTGATAAAAAAGTTAAGGTAATGGATATTGGTGATGGTAACACAATATTGTGAATATAATTAACACTACTGAATTTACACTTGAAAGTGATTAAAATGGGAAAGTTTGAGTTGTACATATATTACAGAAATATGTAAAAAATAAAAGACAAATAAATTAAAAATAAAAGGATAGAAAAATATACACCATTTGATTAGTGTCCATCAAATGAAAGGTGATGTGTCTATATTAATAATAAAGTAGATTTCAGAGCAAAAAATATTAACAGGGATAAATAAGGTCATTTTATAATGATAAAGGAATCAATTCATTAAGAAGACAATACATTTCTAAAATTGTATGTACCTAATAGAGCTTCAAAATATATGCAGCAAAAATGGATAGAATTGCAATGGAAAAATAGACAAATCCACACTTATTATCAGATATTTCAATTTTCCCCTCTCAATAATTGAATGAACAAATAGACAGAAAATCAGTAAAAAACAGAAGATTTGAAAACAGTATCAACCAATTTGACCTAATTGACATTTATAAAAAACTTCACCCAGCAACAGCAGAATAAACATTCTTTTCAAGTGCATGCTGAACTTTTACCAAAATAGACCATATTCTGGGCCTTAAAATGAATCACAATAAATTTAAAGGATTCAGTTTATACAAGGTATGGTATCTGACCACAATGGAATTAAATTAGAAATCAACAGTAAAAAGATCTCTGGAAAACTCTCAAATGTTAAGAAACTAAATAACTTCTAAAAAACCCATGGGTCAAAGAAGAAAATTGGAAAGAATTTTAACAGAATGAAAATGAAAACACAATTTGTGACATGCCACTGCAACAAAACCTGACAGAGGCATTACAAGAAAACTACAGAGTAGTATTCCTCCTGAATAAAGATGTAAAATTTGTAAACAAATTTTTAGCAAATTATATCCAATTATATAAGGATTTGCATCATGATGAACTGAAGGTTAGTCCATGAATGGAAGGTTGGTTTAATATCAGAAAATCAATACATGCAACTCTCCATAATAACAACTTAAAAATAAAATCCATCTGATTATCTCAATAGATGAAGAAAATGCATTTCACAAAATCCCACATGCATACCTGATAAAAACTATTAACTTAGAAAAGGAGGGAAATACCCTCAATCTGATGAAGGCTATGTATGAAAATTTATAGCTTATATTATACTTAATGGTGAAAGACTGAATGGTTTGCCCCTAAGATTATGAACAATATCCTCTCTCACCATTTCTATTTAACATTGTATTAGAGATAGTAGGTAGTGCAACAAGGCAAGAAAGAGAAATACAATTCATCCAGGATAGAAAGGAAAATTGAAAACTGTCCTTATTTGTAGACAGCATACTTGTCTACTTAGAAAATCTGATAGAATCTGTAAGAAAGCTGCTAGAACAAATAAATGAATTCAGCAAGGTTGCAGGATACAAGATCAGTATACAAAATACAATCATATTTCTATATACTAACAACAAGCAATTGGATATTGAATTTAGAAATAATACTTTGCAATAGCATAAAAAATCTGAAGTACTTAGGAATATATCTGACAAATGATCTAAAAGACCTATACATTGAAAAGTATAAAACACCGACAAGAGAAATTAAAGAAGATTCAAATAAATGGAGAGTTATATCATGTTCATGGATTGGAAGACTCAACGTTGTAACAATGTCAATTCCCCTCAACATAATCCCAATCAAAATTCCACAGGCTGTTTTGTAGAAATTGGCTAATTGATTCAAAAACTCATGGAAATGCCCAAGCATCCAGAACAGTCAAAACAACTTTGAAAAAGAACAAACTCCACCTATAAAGTTAGAGTAATCAAGACAGTAAAGTTACAGTGATCAAGACAGTATTGTAATGGCATCAGAATAGACACTCAGATCCATGCATATATTGACAATAGATTTTTGATAAAAAGGCACAAAGACAATTCAGCAAAGAAGAGACAGCCTTTCCAACAAACGGTGCTAAGACAATTTGACAGCCGTATGCAAAAAAAAAAAAGAGAGAAAGAATTTTGATCCATACTTTGTACCATATAAAAGAATAACTAAAACTAAAAAAAGGAATATAGACTTAAAACTATAAAACTTCTAGAAGGAAACATAGGAAAAAAATCTTTGTGACTTTGGGTTGGGGCAAGAATTCTTAGATACGTCACCAAATACAAAACCCATGAAAGAAAAAAACATTCTTTAAGTGCTCTTTGTCAAAACTAAAAATTTTTGGTTGTCAGAAAACACTTAAAATCATAAGAATAAAAGCCAAAATTTAAGAGAAAGTATTTGCATATCATATAAAGGACTTGTATCAAGAATATATGAAGAACTCTCAAAATTCAGTAAGGGGAAAACAAATAACCCCAAATGGGTAAAAGATTTGAATAGATACTTCACCAAAGAAGATATACTGATGGCCAATAAGCACATGAAAAGATGCAAAAACATCATTAATCATTAGGGAAATGCAAATTAATACTACAAGAAATACCACTACACATCTATCAGAATGGCTAAAATGAAAAAGACTAACCATACCAAGCGTGGGTGATAATATGGGGGAACTGGAACTCTCATACACAGCTGGTAGAAATGTAAAGTGGCACAACGACTTTGGACAATAGTCTGGCAGATTCTTAAAATGTTAAACATACACCTCCCATATTTTCTGGCCATTCCATTTCTAAGTAAGTACCCAAGAGAAATGAAAATGAATATCCATACAAAGGTTTGTACATGAATGTTCATAGCAGCTTCAACAGATGGATGGAAGAAGAAATTATTCTACTCAGCAATAAAAAAGGAACGAACAATGGATACATGCAACAATATGGTGACTCATGCTGAGTGAAAGAAGACAGATACAAAAGAGTAAATACTCTTTGAATCCATTTATATAAAATTATAAACAATACAAACTTGCCTCTGATGATGGAAAGCAGATCAGTAGTTGCCTGGGGAGAGTTAAGTGAGAGAGATCACCAGGGGGCATGAGAAAACTTTTGGGGGTGATGGACATGTTCGCTATTCTGATTGTGGTAAAGGTTTCTGGGCTGACATACCCATTCCAAATTATAGACTTTAAATATATGTAGCATATTATATGTCACTTATACCTCTAAAAAGCCATTTTTGAAAATCTGAGAAAGATTTTTGTCCTGAGTAGGAGTGGAAGGAGAAGTAGAAGTCTGGAACACATGTTCTAGATGTTGAAATACAGGGTTTACAGGACATTCTTTGGTTTGGAATCAGGACATTTGTCCCTGAAGGAGTGGGTCCCCAGGGAGAATAGGACATAGCTGGGCTGACTTTGGGGAACACCTTCCCTCTACTAGGCACACCATATAAAGTCCACTGGGGGTCTGGATTAACATTTGCACCTTAATCCTGCCTCCTGGGAAAGGGAAACTTGGCTCAGCCCTCCCAGTCCACAGCCTGTGAAAGCTCAGGGCTTTTCCCAGATCCTGGAGAATTCCTGATGTCTTGACTCATCAGTTTTTTCAAGCCACCTGATATCCTAGATGCAAAGCCCAGTCCCTGCAGTGGTTTCCACCAATGGTTGCTCACAACAGAAGATTCTTGAGTGAGGTGCATTTACTCAAGATATGAGGAGTCCTGCCAAGAGATAACATAAGCCCCCAGAGTCCATTCTTCTCTCCCTTCCCCATCTACTCCCTTCTCTCTTTGGGGATCAACATCCCTCTCTCCAGGGTCTCAAGCTAGTACAAGGCTCTCCACCCTCAGCACCACCTCCAGGGTTGCAGCCTCTAACCCAAGTGGGATTACCCAGTTGTCCCCACAAAGGTGTATTTCCTGGCCTGAACAGTAATTCTTGTATTGGCTACTAAAAGAGGGGAAATTTCTCCTTCTGGTCACAAGGTAAGTGAAAATCTGTGCCTACTTGCTTCTGTGGGGGATGGGTCAAGGTGTACCCAGATTACCCAAAGGAATATTTGCATTTTTAGGCCATCCACTATCCACAGACTCTCTGGGCTCAGGGAAAGCTATTCCTTAGGGAGCATACAAGAAGGAAATCACAACACTTTGGTCAAAATATTTGGCTGCCCCCCAAATTCCTGTTTGCTTAGGAGAGACAAATGTGTGACTATGCCAGGGTACTATCTGCTCTTTGTTTTATGATCCCCTCTCAAATAACAGACTTGGTTGATTTTGGCAATCTGAAAATAAGAAACTTTTAAAAGGTAACTAGGTAACTAGTTCAAGAGGGCAGATAATGAACATGCTGCAGCCTCCCCCTCTTGCCCAAACTTCTAAGAATTGACAGACAATTATTTTTAAGAAGATGCTGTAACTATGTGGGGTGAAAGAAAAGAAGCTATTGGTGGACAGCAATTATGATGAATCCTATTGCTGACAGGGCAATGCAGGAATGAGACATGGACATAAAGCTAAGTATCCACGGAGCAGAGGGCCCACTTGCCTCTTGGGCTAAGTGGACGATAATGCCGAGTTGCTCCAGCTATTTATTAGAGCAGATCACGTGCATATGCTAAAGATCCTCGTGCTCGGGAGAGCCCACCAGATACCTATGTGTACATCAGGTGCATTTACATCAGGTGTTTACAGAAGCATCATCATCATAGTCACAAGACTTACATCAGGTGTATATTGTCATCATGGTCACAAGACACACATCTCCACAGGGCGGGCCTGCATGGCATTCTATGCAGGCCTGCGGCTCAGCGTTCTAAGCCACCACCCTAGATATGCCTCAGGCAGCATGGAAGGCTCAGTTTCCCACATATCCCCCTTTTTATTTTAGCTGCTGGCCAGATCTCTGTCTGCCACTTGGGCTCCGATCTGAGCTGGGCGTGGGAAACAAAGTAGCCAAGGGGACAGGAGACCTCCCTTGAAAGGGGTGAGGGTTCAGACCCTTGCAAAGCTGGGGGGGGTTAGGTTCTGTGCCCCACCTCTGTTGGCCCCCAAGTTTTCTCCTGATGGCCCCTCTGCGACTGTGCCTGTTTTAGGTTATTCCTTCCCTGAGGAATCTTACCCGTCTCTGGCTAACCAGCCATCCTCCAGGGCCATACAGGGTGATGTAAGGGAGGGGCAATGCCCCCCAAGAGGGTTAGTTTTGTCTCCTTGACAGCCTATGCCCCGTGGCCTCCATGCCCAACAATGGTTTGGACCCAGGCAGCCAAAATAAGTCGGACAAACTGAACGAACTGTACTCACAGCAATAGCAATAAGAGCCATCATTGCTGCCATCAGGTTAGAATCAGTCATAGACAGCTTGTCTCGTTGGACTTGTTTTTCAGCATCCTAACATAATTTCTTTATCTGCTCCAAGTTGGATGTCAGGCTTCCTTAGTTCAGGGAGTTGGCCCGATCACTGTTGTCTTCAGTGTCAGACCCTGGAACTGCATTACTGGTGGCTCGATGTCCGATAGGAATTTTCTTTTCTTTGCTGGGTTCATGGTACGGCTTCAGTCGTCGGGCCGGTATCCAAAGTGGTGCTTATCTGTCATCTGGGGAAACACAAGCATAACCTCTTCCCCATGTTAATAAAGTGACCCTGCGGGTTATGTGGAATACCTGTGGTGTGAAGAATCTGCCAAGCAGCCGTGAAAGCTGCAAATTTAGTGGATGCAAATTTTTGTTTATCTTGATTTGCTAAAGGGATGGAAAAGAAACAGTCTTTGATATCAATAACCACTAAAGCACAGTCTTCAGAAATCATGCTAGGATTGGGGAACCCAGGTTGTAAACGTCCCATGGGTTGAATGACAGCATTGACACTCCGTAGATTAGTTAACATTTTCCATCTCCCTTTAGCCTCGATTCTATTCCAAGCTTTTTTGTCTATTATTAACAGCCTGTCACCAAGTCTCAAATTGATTAGCATCTTGGCCAGGAGGCACTTCCTCAGTAACCATGACTGGGAAAGAAATAGGATAACTTATAGCCCCCAAACTTCCATGCCGCTTTACCTCTGCAAGACCCCGCCGAGCACCTGACAAAGAGGCCGGCCTGGTCAGCGGCACGCCACCAGGCACAGGAAGGGGTGGGGGGGGAAGGCAGAGGCCACTCCCCACAGCAAGGCGCAGAAAGAGGTCTGGGGCACCGACAAGAACAAAAAACCCGAGATTTCACTGGATCTTTTTTACCCTTATTATCATTAGAAAGAGGATTGGGACTAGTATTGTTATGAGATTCATATTCTTTCTCATCATCCTCAGCCCCCAAAGCTTCAAGAACAGACTCAACCAAAGACCATGTAGACCAAATAGTAGCAGGTAAATCAATTTCTTGCATATGTTTTTGTTTCAATTCCTTACCTACCCACTCCCAGTCATGCAGTTCAAGGGAGCCAAGAGTAGGGAACAAGGAACAATATTTTTTAATAACTTGCAATAATTCCAAAATCTGTGATTTCCACACCTTAACGCCACCGGCCCACAGCCACTGCCGTAAGAGGGAAATATAGACAATAACCTGCAATAATTCCAAAATCTGTGATTTCCCTACCTTAACACCATTGGCCCACAGCCATGGCCGTAAGAGGGAAATGTAGAAAACATATTTATGGTGTTCTTTAGCATTACCGATTACCCTGCTTATAATGCTCGGGAGTCGTTCTACAAGGAACACATACAAACACGTGGCCGCTACCTGCACCCGAGTTCCTGCGCTGTTGTACCTCCTTCCTTCAAGCGATTCTTTTGTCAGGAACCAGATCCGGTTAAGTCCCTGTTCAGGTGCCACTTATTGCTGACAGGGCGATGCAGGAATGAGACACGGACACAAAGCTAAATATCCAGGGAGCAAGGGGCCCACTTGCCTCTTGGGCTAAGTGGACAATAATGCCGAGTTGCTCCAGCTATTTATTAGAGCAGATCACGTGCATATGCTAAAGATCCTCGGGCTCAGGAGAGCCCACCAGATACCTATGTTTACATCAGGTGCATTTACATCAGGTGTTTACAGAAGCATCATCATCATAGTCACAAGACTTACTTACATCAGGTGTATATCGTCATCATAGTCACAAGACTTACATCAGGTGTATATTGTCATCATGGTCACAAGACACACATCTCCACAGGGTGGGCCTGCATGGCATTCTATGCAGGCCTGCGGCTCAGCGTTCTAAGCCACCACCCTAGATATGCCTCAGGCAGCATGGAAGGCTCAGTTTCCCACAGAATCCCTCAAACTGAACAAGGAAATTGTAGGGACAAGGAAACATCTGCAAGAGAGGAAGGGTGCGAAAGATGGGCATTCTCCAGCATGCCTGGAGAACACAAAACCAGGATGAGAGGAAACCTCCTGGCACTTGGTGGGGGACTGATGGGAGATGCAAGTAATAAGCAGCAGGAGGGTCTTGTTTCAAGAGGGAGCAGTTAAGTGTGGCTGCTTGGGTCAGAGGGGCAGGCAGGGTCCTGGGTGGCTGACAATACCCAGCAAAACCAGATAGCTCTTGGGCCTGGAAGACTCCTTAAAGTCTCCCCCAGCCTCCAGGCTTTATCTCTCTGCCATAATCATGGGAGATACTAAGATCCCTGCCTGGGCAGCACATTTGCCTCATCCCACATGCAGGTCACTGTATGTGGATATAAGTGGTTCAGGCTGGTGTTCAGAGGATTTTGCCAAGAAAGGTAAGTACACAACCAGAGCTCACACAGCACTTGAGGGAAGCCAGCACCATAAAGAGAGGAACCAAGCTCAACAAATGAACTCACATGGAGAACGAGGCTAAAAGAGCAAGCAGAGCAGGACTTTCAATACATTCCATTATTATTCTCAGAAAGACGTGAGAATATTGCAACCGTAAGAATCAACTTGTTATCTTGGAAATGAAATAAATTGTTATTGAAATTAAGAAAAAAACACAGATTGGTTGAAGAGCACATTGGGCAAAACATAGGTGAAGTGTGAATTAGTAACTGAGGAGAATGAACTGAGAACTTCTTTAGAAAGCAACACTGAAGATCGACAGAAGTAAAGCACAGGAAAAAAGATCGATATGTATAGGATAAATTTAGAATTTCTAACATTCCTATAATAGAAGTGTCAGAAGATTCTGAAGTATTATTAAGTATTACTTAAAAACAGGTTTGGCTACACAAAAGAGTGGCTTAAGAAGACCCAGGTTTATTTATCTATTGAGGAAACATACAGGGGAAAGCACCACTTGTGTGATGGCTTCACAGTGTAATCAAGGACCCTGATTCCTTTCTTCCTGCTTTACCATGCTAGCACATGGCTTTCATGTTCAAGCTCACCTCATGGTCCAATATAGCTGCTGGAGGTCCAGCCATTACACCTCCTTAAGTAGAAGGCAAGGAAAACAAGAAAAGGTAGGCTTTTCCTGCTAACTCAAATACCTTTAAGTAGGCCTCCCAGAATTCTCCTAAACACTTTTGCTTATATCTCAGTGTCTAGAATTTAAACATGTGGCCACATTTCATTTCAAAGGAGGTATTCCTGGTGGCAGAGGGTCCTGCTATAATCAACATCTGCTTCGAAGGAGAAAGGAGAGAATAGCTGTTGGGGCAAACAGCTAATTGTAACTGCCACAGAGAGAAAAGAGAGAATGGAGATGGGTAATATGCAAAACAAGGATAAAAGAAAAAATTCCAGAATAGAAGAATAACACAAGTCCTCAGACTGAAAGGGTCCACTGAATAGCATTCTGGCAACTCTCCATCACATGGCAGTCACTCTCTGAAGTCTGCTGACTTCTGGCTTCCCCAATTGTTCCCATTTCCTCTCTTTATAGGGCATCTGGTCTGAAGGATTAAGATCATCTCTGATTCAATTTGGCTTTACCTAAATAGGATCTTTGAAGAGCCTATTCACAAATGAGAGTACACCTTAACTCATAATAACCTTCAAAGGACCTGCTTACAAATGGGCTCACACCCACAGGAACGTGGATTAAGATTGAATGAACATGTCTCTTGTGGGGGACGTGATTGAATCCCCAACAGTGATAATCCTATTAAGTTATTTCTTTTCTCATCAGAGGCCTGGAGGAGCAGGTTCCTGTGTATTCACTAACGGAATCACTGAAACAGCCAATGAGCACACTTTCCGGGCCCAGGCAGAGATTCCTTATAAGAACTTCACAGACATTACATTTTGCCTTCCCTTTCTGCTGTTTTTTCTTGAGGGAATGTTCAGAGTCTTGCAATACTTTGCTTTAGTAACAATAGATATAATTTATTTAAATGCATCTTTCCCAAGGAGAAGGAAAAATTGCCATATGACTAATGTCCACAAGTTCCCTGGGCTTTTAAAAATCAGGATTTCCCAAGCATCTCCCAGAATGTACAGAAAAAGCTATAAGAAACAAAAGTGAGCAGAGAAGTCACTCAATAAAACATGTTGCTAAATTGAAGGGGTGGGGGTGGTGAATGAGGAGTTACAGGATAAAGGGCAGTAAACATGAGCTGTTTTGGTCTTGTTTGGGCACAGGTTACAGATACTGACTTGAATTTGTATAGTGCTATAAATATGTAAGTTTAAGAATAACAAGTGGGAGAATAAATGGACCATGTAAATTCCAAACTTAGAAGAAAATGAAACAAAGTAAGTTTGATAGATTCAACTGAGAAGCGGGAAATAAAACAAGAATAAGAAAGTATGGAAAAGACAAAATCATTTGACAGGAATAAGTGCAAGTAAGCATAACAACACATAAAATTGATTTTTTAAAAGACAGATTCTCAGATTGGATAGAAAACCAAAATTCAGATATATTTTGTTTACAAGAGAAACTTGAAAGAAAATGACAAAGGGATATTGAAAATAAAGATGAAAAATATAAACAAGTGTTAACAAATAAATCAGGAATTGCAATACTAATATTGGCCAGAATGGAATTTAGGGTGAAAAGCATTTATATGGGGCAAATTGGGGCCCTATATAAAAGGAACAATCCATCAAGGAATGATCACTATTATGAACCATTATGTGCCCAAGAAAATGGTAGATCTGAAATATGCAAAGCAAAAACAGAAATAAGAGAAATGGACAGAGCCACAATTATATATAAAGCAAAAACAAGAACACAGGGAAAAAGGAACAAAGCCCCACACCTTTCTCATAAATTGATGTATGAAATAGGTTGCTAGATTCAGCACATAAATATAAAAGGCACCCATTGAATGTGAATTTCAGATTAACAAATACTATATATATATATATATATATATATATAATTGAGATTGTTCAGATACCACACAACTATCCAAAGATCCAAAGTGTACAATCAGTGCCCCTGGTACCATTATACAGCTGTGTATCCATCAACACAATTTTTTTTCAATTTTTTAGAACACTTTCATTACTCCAGAAAAGAAATACAGACAAAAAAAAGGAAACTCAGATCCTCCTATATCCCTAACCATGCCCCCCTCCATTATTGATTCATAGTTTTGGTATAGTACATTTGTTACTGTTGATGAAAGAATGTTAAAATACTACTAACTGTAGTATATACTTTGCAATAAGTATATATGTTTTCCCTATATGCCTCTCTATTATTAACTTCTAGTTATAGTGTTGTACATTTGTTCTAGTTCGTGAGAGAGATTTCTAATATTTGTATAGTTAATCCATTGTCCACCACAAGATTCACTGTTTTATACATTCCCGTCTTTTAACATCCAACTTCCCTTCTGGTGACATGCGTGACTCTGAGCTTATCCTTTCCACCACCTTCACGCACCTTTCAGCACTGTTAGTTATTCTCAGAACATGCTACCATCACCCCTGTCCATTTACAAGTATTTAAGTTCACCCTAGTTGAACATTCTGCTCATAATAAGCAACCACTCCACATTCTTTAGCCTCATTCTATATCCTGGTAACTTATATTTCATGTCTATGAGTATACATATTATAATTAGTTCATATCAGTGAGACCCTGCAATATTTGCCTTTATCTGTCTGTCTTATTTCACTCAATATAGTGCCCTCAAGGTTTCTTCATCAACCCATTTCTTTTAAGATAGCTTTGTTCACACACCATACATTCTGTCCTAAGTAAACAATCATTGGTTCCCGGTATACAGTCATGTATTTATGTATTCAGAACCATCACCACTATCTGTATAAGAACACCTCCATTTCTTCCACAAAGATGGAGGAAGAGTCAAAGTAGACAAAGAGGCAAAAGAAAAAGAAAAGAGAAAGAGAGAAAAACAAACAAACAAAACAAAACTTGATAGCTAGAAAGTGACAAAAGGAAAGATAGCATTAATCTAAAGTAGAATAAAGAGTCAAATGACAGCACCAATGCCAGGAGTCCAATACCCTTCCCCTATTCCCCACCCCCCATATGCATTTAGCTTTGGTATATTGCCTTTGTTATATTAAAGGAAGCATAATACAATGTTTATAGTCTCTAGTTTGCCTTGATCATATTCCCCCCCAATCCCATCCTATTTTTAACACCTTGCAATGTTGACATTCATTTGTTCTACCTCATGTGAAAACATATTTGTACCTTTTATTACAATCATTGAGCACCCTAGGTTTCCATGAGTTAAACAGTCCCAGTCTTTATCCTTCTTCTTTTGTTCTGGTGCCCCACATGGTCCCAGCCTTCCTCTTTCAAGCATATTCAGAGTCATCTTTGTTCAGTGTACTTACATTGCTGTGCTACTATCTCCCAAAATTGTTTTCCAACCTCGCACTCCTGTCTTTTACTGTCTGTCTGCAGTGCTTCCTTTAGTGTTTCCTGTAGAGCAGGTATCTTGTTCACAATCTCTGTCATTGTCTGTCAGAGAATATGTTAAGATCTCCCTCATATTTGAAGGATAGTTTCGCCAGATATAGGATTCTTGGTTGGTGGTTTTTCACTTTCAGTATCTTAAATATATCACCCCACTTCCTTCTTGCCTCCATGGTTTCTATTGAAAAATCTGCACATAATCTTTTCAAGCTTCCTTTGTGCATGATGGATCACTTTTCTCTTGCTGTTTTTGGGATTCTCTCTTTATCTTTGACATTTGGTAATCTGATTATTAGATGTTTTGTCACAGGCCTATTCAGATCTATTCTGTTTGCAGTACGCTGCAGTTCTTGGATCCATAATTTTATGCCTTTCATAGGAGATGGGAAATTTTCATTGATTATTTCCTCTATTATTGCTTCTGCCCCTTTTCCCTTCTCTTCTTCTTCTGGGACACCAATGACATGTACATTCTTGCTTTTCATTTTGTCCTTAAGTCCCTGGAGATGTTGTTCAAATTTTTTCCATTCTTTTTTCTATCTGTTCTTTTTTGTGTAGGCTTTCAGTGCCTTGTTCTCCAGTTCCTGAGTGTTTTCTTCTGCCTCTTGAGATCTGCTGTTGTATGTTTCCATTGCATCTTTCATTTCTTGTGTTGTGCCTTTCATTGCCATGGATTCTGCCAGTTGGTTTCTCGAACTTTTTATTTCTACCTTATGTACACTCAATGTTTTCATTATATGGTTCAGCTCTTTCATCATATCTTCCCTAAACTTTTTGAATTGACTTATTATTAGTTGTTTCAATTCCTGTATCTCAGTTGAAGTGTAAGTTTGTTCCTTTGAATGGGCCATAGCTTCATTTCTCTTAGTGTAGGTTGTAGTTTTCTGTTGCCTAGGCATGGTTTCCTTGATTAACCCAATCAGTTTTTCCGAGATCAGAACAAGTTCAGGTCCCAGAAGGAAGAAATATTCAGTATCCAGTTTCCCTGAGGGTGTGTCTTAGAAAATTGGTATACCCTGTGATGCCTCAGGTCACTGTCCTTTTCTGCCCAGCAGGTGGTGCCTGTCAGCCAGTAATTCCAGAATGATGTAACAAGGTGTGGCCTGTGGCTGTTTTCCCCCAGGCTCTGGGGTCTGGTTCTGAATGGGAGGTGAGGAGTAGAGCTGGGCCCCACCCCCTTCCTCTTAGAGAAGATAGACCCCCTAGAGAGAGGTCACTAGCATTTCAATGGTCTCTCTCTGCTAATGCTATCTCCACCCTTGTCTGGGTCAGAGCACTGGGAACTGAAAATGGCTGAGGCTTTCTCCACTGAGTCAAAACAGGGACTGAAAGTCCCTTTCAGGACTAATCTGCAGTGACCCTCCAGTCTCCAAGGTCAGTCATCACCCAAAGCCTCTGTCTGCTTGTTGGGGATTCATAGACTGTAGTGAGCAGTTCACACTAATTAATTAAAACCCCAGTTGGAGCTCAGCTGAGCTATATTCACTTGCTGGGAGAGAGCTTCTGTCTAACACCATGAGGCTTTGCAGCTCAGGCTGTGGGGGGAGGGGTCTCCCGGCTTGGATCTGCAGTTTTTACTTACAGATTTTATTCTGTGATCTTGGGCTTTCCTCCCAATGCAGACTAGTGTATGATGAGTGGATGGTCACGTTTGTCCCCCTGCAGTTATTCTGGATTATTTACTAGTTGTTCCTGTTTTTTTTAATTAGTTGTTCCAGGGGGACTAACTAGCGTCCACTCCTCTCTATGCTGCCATCTTACCCTGGTCCTCCCAACAAATAACTTTTTAGTATAAGCATGTCCCAAATATTGAATTATACACTAAAGATTATTTACCCTTTATCTGAAATTCACATTTAATTGGGCATTCTGTATTTTAGCTGGCAACCTTAGGAACATCATTTGTCCACTGTCCTTATAGGCCACATCTGATATTGGAGAGTTTGTCCATGGGGACTGCACAATTCCCCAGAGCACCTACTAAAAAATTCTGTTTACCTCTAACTATCCATTCTTCTTTGACATGGAAAGACCTCTAAGACACTATGATGAGTAAGAAAAGTGAAAAAAGAAAAAAAGCACTGAAGAAGAATTTGAATAATTTGATATTATATAGATAATGTGTGCATCTACAGGTGCCTATATCTCTATGTGTTTGCACAGACACAGTTCCGGAAGTATAGTCACCGTGCCAAAAATACTGGTTCCTTTTGGGAAAGGGCTTGGAATAAAGGTCAAGGGAAGTTTGTTTTACTTTCTCTAGGATGCTTGAGGTTTGTACACTGATAATTATTTTTATTTACTTGTATAATTAGGAAGACATAAAAAGAATGTGAGAAAGTAACAAGGTTCTTTTTGGAGCTGAGGCTACAGACCAGCAAATGCCAGTAGCTTTCACTTGTCCTCTGGAGCCAGGGCCATTAGACTTGGCTTCGAGTTACACTGCTGAGCAAAACACTTGCGCTCTCTGGGACTCTCCTTTCACATCTGCAAAATGGAGTTGGATGATGATACCACTGAACAGCTGTTGAGAAACTCACGTAAGACAATTTATGAATGATTGTTGTAAATTCTATTGGTATACACAAATTATGAAATACAATTTATTATGTCCATTTATATTATTATATTGCATAATTCATTATGCTATGCAACCATATAATTGTATTATAATGTGCAATACTTTGGCATATTTAATGCCAAATGTAGGCATGAAAGCAGAAGTACCCTATCTTGGGTAGAAGACAAAGAAATATTAACTCTTTTAATGTATGTGAAAATGCTAAGTATTTGGTATTTAAAAGTTTCAAACAAAGGTCCCCCAACTCTAAGTCCAGGACTGTTTCTATGCTATCTCTCAAAAATTTTTATTTAGCTCACCCTCTTTCAGTCCAGTTATTATATCATACACGGTCATTGGCTTCTTTGTCTTTAGGCTCTATTTTTCCTCATCACCCATGCCATTATTTCAACTCTGGAATTTCCTCGGTTTCCAGTACATTATCATTTATTTAGTACAACAGATAGCTATTGAATAGTTGGACTGGATGTAGGGCCAACCCAACGTTTCTGAATAAGAAGGGTGGAGTAGTTGTCATTGTCAAATTTTTACTTTAAAAAGTTTTTATTTTAAAAAGTTCCTGGTAGGTTTGTACAGGTTAGTGTGAAATAGCAATACATCACAAGGTAATCTGAGCAGAGAATAAAAATACATATGCAGGGTCCCCCTGAGGAGCTGGCGGAAAATGTGGAGGTGTTGGACTTCCTCGCCTGGATTGTTGCTGAAGTTCTCACAAACATTGAGGACTGGTGGTTTGTATGCCGAGCCCTCTATCTTGGGGCTTGCTCTTATGAAGCTCGTTACTGCAAAGGAGAGGCTAAACCTGCTTATAATTGTGCCTGAGTCTCCCCCTGAGTGCCTCTTTGTTGCTCAGCTGTGGCCTCTCTCTCTAGCTAAGCCAATGTGGAAGGTTAACTCCCTGCCCTTCCTCCTACGTAGGACCTGACTCCCAGGGGTGTTAATCTCCCTGGCAATGCAGAATACAACTCCCAAGGATGCATCTTGATCTGATATTGTGGAATTGAGAACATCTTCTTGACCAAAAGGGGGATGCAAAATGAAACAAAGTTAAGTTTCAGTGGCTGAGAGATTTCAAATGGAGTCGAGAGGTCACTCAGGTGAGCACTCTTACACAATATATAGATAACCCTTTTTAGATTTTAATGTATTGGAATAGCTATTAGTAAATACCTGAAACTATCAAAGTGCAATCCAGTTGCCTTGACTCTTGAAGATGATTGTGTAACAATGTAGCTTACAAGGGTTGACAGTGTGATTGTGAAAGCCTTGTGGATCACACTCCCTTTATCCAGTGTATGGATGGATGAGTAGAGAAATGGGAACAAAAACTAAATGAAAAATGGGGTGGAGGGGTGATTTGGGTGTTCTTTTTTACTTCAATTTTTTATTCTTATTTTTACTTTTTCTGGTATAAGGAAAATGTTCAAAAAATAGATTAGGTTGATGAATGCACAATTGATGGTACTATGAATAGCTGATTGTTCACCATGGATGACTGTATGATATGTGAATATATCTCAATAAAACTGAATTTAAAAAAGTTTAATAACTCCTTTGTGTTCAATATAATTCTTAATATTGTTATTATTAAGTTGATATTTTTAAAAGTTATCTGGAAATAATATGGATTATATGAGACTCTAAGATCTATCTTGAAAGGAAGTGAGGGGTCAAAGCTCAAAGTTGGGTAAGTGAAAACTAGTGCATCTGATGAGAATAAAATCATGGGGAACATGGAGGAGCTTAAAACGGACTTATTTGCCAAATGTTGGAATGCATAAGCTGAAGCATGTGCACAGAGAATTAAACTATGTGCCTGGTAACAAGGAACTTCCATGCTGAAAATTTATTAATCAATATTTACTTTAAAATTTAAAAATTGCTATTGTCTCACTCAGTATTCACAACAGAGCAATACAGTAAATTAAATGCATCTTCAATCATTCAAAGCTGCTCCTACAGAATTATTACAGCTAAGTTATGTGTTTTAATGAACTGTAGTTAATTTCTACACAGTCAAGTAACTGTCTATGCTACATCTTCCTCCCAGGGGTCTGTGACCATCTGTCTGGCACTTCAGGAATCACGTCATTTCAAATGTCATCCTCAAAACCCCCTCCCAGAGTTCCCATCCCCCTCCTTCCCTACCAAGCCAGACTCGGCAGTGCTCTTCTTATTTACTACAGATGGTTCTATTAAGGGGCAAGGGAGTAGATTTGGGGGTGGAGGGCAGAGAGGGAGATGCTGACTAATCAACTAATGACCAAATCAGGAGATTTTTATCTAGAAGAGAATCAATGGAAGTCTGGAAATTGTGAACCCAAATCTGTGTTCTTAGGCTGCATAAAAGGGAAGGAACAAGATTCATCTGCCCTAGCAATTCAGGTCTCCAGACCTTGAGATCCAAATGCAGGAATGGGAAGAAAGCAAAGAGGAAAAAGTGGCACAGTTCTAAATCAGCATGTTCTAGTTTGCTAAAGCTGCTAGGATGCAAATCATCAGAAATGGATTGGCTTTTATAAAAGGGGGTTTATTTGGTTACACAGTTACAGTCTTAAGGCCATAAAGTTTCCATCAGCAAAGGGTACCTTCACTGGAGAAAGGCCATTGGCATCCAGAAAACCTCTGTTAGCTGGGAAGGCATGTGGGTGGCATCTGCTTGCTCCTAGGTTGTGTTTCAAAATGGTGTTCTCCAAAATGTCTGCATCAGCTTCCAACAGCCTTCTTCAAAATGTCTGTCTCAGCTCCAGCTCACTATGAACTCCTTCTGTCTGAGCTTATATGGTGCTCTAGTAAACGAATCAAGGCCCATGCTGAATGGGCAGGGCCACACCTCCATGGAAATTATCCAATCAGAGTTATCACCTACAGTTGGGTGGGTCACATCTCCATGGACACTGAAACAATAGGTTCCAACCCAACCCACACTAATACGTCTGCCCCCACAAGAATGCATAAAAGAATATGGCTTTTTCTGGGGGACATAAATATACAAACTGGCACAGAGCACAACCTCCCTGTTCACTAATCCAGTCCCAGGTCCTAGGCTGGTACACATGAGACACTGCACCAAAAGCATCCCTCCCTCCACTCAACTCAGGTTCTGTATGATCGAGAAGCCCCTCCCATTACACCATGAAACACACTCGTTCTCAGAGGCCAGAGTCACAGCATTCACTGCGATGGTCCCTGAAAATGCCTTCTCTCTTTTTCAGGGTTTCATGCAGGTAGAGGAAGCTTTCCTGGCTCGGCCAGAAGGGTGGGGTCATGACCTAAGCTCATTCTTTGAGTCTTGGTGCCCATTTTGCCCACCTTCTGTTAGTACCCAACCATACTACTGTCTGCCAACAGTTATACTATACACAACTGTTAGCCAACAATATACTATATACTATACCATTTATTTAAACTAGAATATACTAATTAATTATGTTTATTGCCTATCTCTCCCCCACTAGAATGTAAGAGCCAGGATTTCTGAACATTTTGCTCACTAATGGATCCCCAGTCCATGCCACATTAATGTTTGTTGGATAAACTGAATGGATTAGCGAATACTCATATATAACCCAACTTACTTATAACCAGACATACTCACTGCTCAGACATGCATCCTCCTCTACAACCACTGCATTAGTCAGGAGAGCTGAGGTCATGCCACAGAAACAAATTAACTCTGAGGTCCTGGTGGTTGAATACAAGTAAAACTTATTTCTCATTCATGTCACCTGTCCACTGAGGTTAGCAGGGAGGACCGGCTTCACATGGTCACTCAGAGACCCAAGGTGATGAATTTCTGCCATCTACAACGTCACTGGTCACTGCAGCAGCAGGAGAGATGGCTAGAGGGTCACACACCAGCTCTTCCAGGCCTCAGCCCAGAAGGGACACAAGGCATTTGTGCCCACAGCTGATTGGCCTGAACTGCTCTCGTGGGCTCTGCCCAGCTGCAATGGTGGCTGAGAGACGTGGGGGAGTAGAAGGCATGTCCAGGAAGCATTGCTTTGTCTGCTGCCCATTTGTCCTCACTCCTATGAACTCATATCTGTCCAAACCCATTCACACTTCTTGATGCCCACTCATGCCACTGACACTCATTCTTACTCCTGGTGCCTCTCATAACTACTCTTGCTCACTCAGGCCCAACCACCATATATCCCTCAACTGACTAACACCCAACTGAAGGCACAAGCTTCCTCCCCGCCCTCCACCTACCCACCCTGATCTAATCACCCACACTCCATTCCTCTGGTTTCTTCCAAACCAAATTCCCCTTTAAGACAGGGATACCCCTCTGGATGGAGTGCTGGATGCTGTCTTTGGGATATGATGTCACCCTTGTTATGTCAAAAAATGTTATGGAATCCCACATGTTAGCAGCAAATTTGTATTATTGATTGAGCAAATGCTAATGGAGTGAATGCAGTCACTCTCCAGCATCTGTGCTCACTAGCCACATAATTGTGCATCGCTATGTAAGGGTATATTTTATTTAAATTGCAGATCAGATAATGCTTGGTGCACATATGGATTCAAGGACCCTCTGAAAGAAAGCCATGGTCTATGAGTTGGAAGCCACCAATATAGACCAGTGCTAATGAGTAAGACAACCAAGTCATGAGAGGTTTCCCCTTCCTCTCTTACCTGCTGGCAGAGTGAAACTGACTTAATGGTATGCATTTCATGCCTAAATTGTAGCCACACTTCAATTTAATCACATTACACATTCTCTCCTCATGGACAAACTCCATTTGCAATGTAGATCTTCCCTTACAATGAATACAAACTGATGTCTAGAAAATGTGACCTATTATCTCCCCTGCCGTGGTCTGTTCACCTCCAGGATTTCATTTCACATTTGAGGGTACCTGAAGATGCTAACATGATGCCAAGATCTTTCAGAAAATGAAAAGGACTTGTTTAGGAAACTCTGTCAGAGGTGGGGAGAGCTTCCACAGCATCTGGGCATGAAGCGTCCAGAAATCAAACTCTGCACCCTGAACACCCACTGTCCAGTGATGATGTCATAGGTTCTCTCCTATTCTCCCTCTTACACCACCTTTTCCTGCCCCAGAATTCCTGCTGGTCAGTCCTAAGGACTTTCAGCCTAGAGCCTGCCTCTGCCAAGGGCAGTGAAGTTTGGATCTAGATGTTATACCTGCTGCTTATAAGTCCCCAAATCCTGTCTGCCCAAGGTCACTTTGTCCTCCAAGATTTAAGTCAAGCTGGTTCAAGTCTCATCTCATGTACAGTGAATCTTGACTGTGCACTCATCTTTGTGCTTGGGATTTTCTCTTATGCTGTTACGCAGCCCAATTTGGGGTGGATGGGGAGTTGCATATTTTTAGTGAGCACTGATGATGGCTGGATGGGTCATGCCACAGATGGGGTACCTCAGTGGCTAGTCTCCCAGATGCAGGTGCTCCCCATTCCTCCCAGGCCCCACCAACCACCCTGGGTGCTGCCCTCCCAACCTAAGCCCAGAGACTCACTGCACCAACCAGGAGATGGGCTCTCCAGGTCCCGGCTCCCCCTGCGTCGCTGTTCCTCCTGCACCTTTCTGTGCACAACCTGCCTGGATTTCCCTCTGCAATCTCTTCCCTTCTGTTTCCTTCTTTCTTTTGGGAAGCCTTCTCAGTTTCCAGTTCTCTCACAAGCTCCTCCCTAGTTTTCTAGTGTGGCTATATGTGTGCTGTGTTTACTATTGTTTTTTTAACATTTATATAATTTTTATGGGTTTGGTGGTGCTGCAGGTTGACCTGTGTCTCCCACAAAGATACACTGAAGTTTTACCCCCCCAGTACCACAGAAAGTGACCTCATTGGAAGAGAGGGTCATGACAGATTGTTCTAATTTGCTAGAGCTTGCCATTATGCAAAATATCAGAAATAGATTGGGGTTTATAAAGGGGGTTTATTAGTTCACAAATTTACAGTTCTAAGGCCACAAAAGGGTCCAAATTTAGGCATCAACAAGAGGACACCTTCACTGGAGGAAGGCCAGTGGTGTCCAGAACACCTCTGTCAGCTGGGAAGGCAAGTAGCTGGCATCTGCTGATCCTTTGCTCCCAGGTTTTGGTTTCAAAATGGCTTTCTCCAAAATGTTTCTGGGCTTTTTTTCTCTTAGCTTCTTCAGCTCCTGTGCATCTAAGCATCTGGGTTGCTTTCTTAGTTTCTCCAGAGCAAACTCTGGGCTAGCATCTCCAAATGCTACCAAGCATCTCTCAGCATCTCTGTCTGCTCCAGTTCCAGAGCTCTCTGAGGATGAGCTAATCAAGACCCACCCTGAATGGGTGGGGTCCACACTCCATGGAAATAATTTAATCAGAGGTCCCACCCTAATTAACAGACTAATCAGTCTGCCCACCCCACCCCCTCCCCCCCACAAGAATGCATTAAAGAATATGGCTTTTCTGTGGGACATCATTGATACAAACCATCACAGAGATGGAATCAGTAAAGTTAAGATGAGGTCATATGGGACTTTAATCCACTATGATCTCGGTCCTTAAAAGAAGTGGAGAAGAGACATAGAGACAGAGATACCTCGGGGAGAAGACCACATGAAGATGGAGCCACAGACTGGAGTGATGCAGCCAAAGACCATGGAAGGCCAAGAACTGCCAGCCACCACCAGAAGCCAGAGGAGGCAAGGATGGATTCTCTCCTAAGCCCTCAGAGGGTGCGTGGCCCTGCCAACACTTTGATTTCAGACTTCTGGCCTCCAGAAACATGTAACAGTAAATTTCTGTAGTTCAAGCCACTCAGTTTGTGGGAATTTGTGACGGCAGCCTGGGAAACTGACAGACTCCCCCATCTGATGCCTGAATCCTGTCTTCAGTCACTGAAAAATGCCTGCCCAGACCCCGCTCGTACCCTCCAGTGTTAGGGGAAGTCCAGCCTATTTTGCCACCTGGGCATCTTATAGATTCTGAGCTTTGGTTTCCTAATCTGACAATAAAATACTATGAACCTCCCGCGTCTTTACAAGGATGGAATGAGGCAGTGGATACAAAGTGCTTTGCACACACATACATACATATAGAGTCAGTGCCTGATATGTGCTCATTATTATTGCCCCATTGTTGAGCAAATTTGATGGATAAAAAGAGGCAGAGTTCACATAGTGAGCTAATCTATCCTTGAACCTGTTTGCTTTCAGCCAGCACAACATCAGAGAATATTGTCCCTGGCATCCTTGGGCAGCCTGAGGCAAGAGTTGTCTTCAAGCTTCTGCAGGATGCAATGCCCGTGGCCTCTCCACTTGAATATTTGATTTTATAAAACTGTATGGGATTTCTGAGCGGTTGGTGGCAGATGGAGAGACAAGGGCCTCTGAACCACGGCAGGCTTGGTCTCCAGCCTTGGTGGAACCTCAGCTACATGGGATGACGAGGAGGAGATGAAGGCTGGGCTGGGAAGGGGCTCCTCTAGCAATCTTTGTGACCCCATGCCTTGGCATGTTAAAATGGGGATCCTATATGGACTTCTGCCTCACTGTGAGCCTGGCCACAGAGCTGGGCGCTGACCCTGTTGCCACTGCCCCCTGCCCCACCAGGCCAGCCAAATCCGGATCTCACCTCAGGGTGAAAGGTTGTCATCACTCAGAGGTCCCCTCCCTCCCTTCCATGCACCACTGACTGTTGCAGCAGCAGTTCTGAAGCTGGCAGATGGCATCCTTCTGCTGCAGAAGGATTCCCAGTTCCGTTTGCAGCTCCCCTAGGATACCTCTGATGCTCCCAAGAGGGGCTGTGAAATTCTCAGATAATTCTCAAAATAAAATAAATTTTAATACATTTCCATTTAAAAATAGTAAGTGCTAGACAGAACTGTGCAGGGAATGGTTGGCTGCAGATGGAAGTCAATGAGCCAACCAGCATGTTCCACCACCCCTGGAGGGGAGGCCAGATCCCCAGATCCCCAAACCCTACTCCTACACCCGCAATCAGGCACCCGGGACGCAAACTCCTTGAGGGCAGGGCCTGTCCTTTATTGCTTCTCAGAAGTGCTTATTATGGGTCAGGGACTCCCAGGACCCTGGAGACATCTCATCTGACCCCCTAAACTCCTGCCCTTGAACCCTCTCCCCCTTTCTCCCTATTCGGAGTTAACAGGCTGAACTTCCCTTTCTCGTCTCTCTTCCTTCCTCTCTGCCACCTTAATTTTCTCAAGCACCCTCCTTTCCCTTTTCTCTTTTCCTCTCCTCTGTTTCTCTAACCCTTTCTTAGATCTTCACTTCTTCCCCCTTCTTTTAAGTCAAAGAAACATAGATCCGGAGGCTAGCCAGAAATTTGCAGATCGTCTGGTCTGGCCTCACCCTCTTTCTAAAGTCTCTCTTTCTCCTGCCCAATCCATCACCTGACTTCACCCTCATGGCCTTTGTCCTTTTCTGTCTCTGCCTGTTTCTGACCCTGTCACTGTTGCCAAGTCTTGTCTTGCTGCTTTTCCTCCCCACCCTCCCCTCCTTTTCTCCCCTGCTCTCTCCCCTCCCCTCCTTCTCGTCTCTGTCCCTCTCCATGACCCTCTTTGTCCCTGTGTCTCAGGGTCTATAGCTCTTTGCCTTCCCTGGCCCGACACTCCCCCCTCCTCTGATTCTGTCCTATCTTCTCCCTCTCTGTCTCCCCATCTCTCCGTGGCTCTTTGTCTCTGCTTCTGTCTCTTTCATGAGCCTTCTTACTGAAAGGCTGGGAGGTCATGGTTTCAGCCCTTGGTTCTGAGTCCCCTGGGAGAAGCTGGAGATTGTTGGCCTCATGGACATTGGCCAGCGTGAGGAATTGGGTCTTGGTCCTTGGACTTTGATTTTGTACTGCAGGGACCCCTGGGTCTGGTTCCCTCAGCTAAACCTGCCACTTTTCCACATTCTCTTGCATCCCTTCCCACTCTCCACTTATCGCCCTCCCCAGGATGGGACCTGCACTCGGGGGGAGCCCTCACACCTGGTCTGGCCCCCACTCCAGTGACACCACATGTACCTGCACTGCTCAGAGCTCGGGAAGGACAGACTTCCCTTGTCCTGGATGGCACTGGCACAGAGATGTGCATTTGGGGATGATTTTAGTGGCTGCCACTGTCCGAGTGGATTATCTGGAGAAAGGCAGTGAGCTGTTCTGATCTGATCTGAGGGTGATTCTCAGCTCACAACTTTTGCATTCAGTCTTTCATGGCCTCAAAGGATGAAGGACATCCGGATGGATGACAGAGAGATAGAGATGGAGAGAGAGAGAGTGAGTGGGGTGGGAGAGAGGGAGAAAGGGAGAGAGGAAGAGATAGGAAGAGACAGCCCTGTCTTCAGGGATGTCCAGGCAGTGACCACCCTAACCCTAACTTGTTAGTGTTGAAAAGGGGTGTTGACATTATGGGGAAAGGGGACACATCTAGTTGAAGGAGAGGGAGAGGGGGAGGGAGAGAGACTATTTTATTTTTTAGGGGTGTATTTCTTTCTTGAGCCTGAAGTAACCACCTTACTATTTCCTTCCATCAGAGTCTTTTTTCCAA
Source organism: Choloepus didactylus (assembly GCF_015220235.1). Taxonomy (NCBI): domain Eukaryota; kingdom Metazoa; phylum Chordata; class Mammalia; order Pilosa; family Megalonychidae; genus Choloepus; species Choloepus didactylus. Next base: position 13,227,413 of record NC_051324.1, read on the forward strand.
GGCTTAGAACAAATGCTGCTTTTTTTCTAGTCTTCCCTTTTTCTCTTCCCCCCTGCCCCCTACCATCCCCTGTAGTAACTAACTCCTCTCTCAACTGAATCCTTGAACACATGGCTTCTACCTCTTCTTTTATGGTACCATTTCCTGCCAATTTCCTCTTGTCTCTATTTCCTAGTGACTGCCACATAGTAGGGTTTTGATAACAGCTGAATTCATCTCTTCTCTGAAAACTGGCAGCTGTCTCTATTGGTGCCGCTCAGTCATCTGGTCACAGGCTTGGAGACAGGTTTGTTGGCTGTTTGTTATCTACTATGTCACCCACTTACCAAATCCTACAAATTCTTTATGTTACTAACTGTTCATCACCTGAGTTTATCCAGGTTCCATCTCTCCATGGGGGCACCGTGTCCTTTATTGGTTAAACAAGGGGGCTTAGCTAATTCTGCAGATAAATTCATCACCATCCCCGACATGGGACAGGACTCCCCAGGTGAGTGAGTCTCCCTGGCAATGTGGGACACGGATTCTGGGAATGACCCTGATCCCTGGCATTGAGGGGTTTAAAAGCCTTTCTGACCAAAAGGGAGAAATGAAAGGCAACAACATAAGGCTTTGGTGGTTACGAGATTTCAAATAGAGTAGAGAGGCTGTCCTGGAGGTTACTCCTATGCAAGCTTCAGCTAGATATGCCGAGTGGCCACAGTATGATAAGCCCAAGTCAATAGTAATCCTGAAAACCCTAAAATCTCACATCACTATCTGAGACTTCATAAAAGTTTAACTCACTAAGTTTATTCTTCAGAAACTGAAATCCTCCAGAGAGCTCTGATGCCAGCTAAGTCCCAAAACCCAGAGGCAACAGCTCCTTCAGGAAGATCAACCAAATGTGTCCCCTTTCCCCATAATGTCGACACCCCTTTTCAACATGAACAAGTTAGTATGGTCACTGCCTAGACATCCCTGAAGATCAGGAATGTGATTAAACTAAAGGAAGGGGAAGAAACAGACAAGACAGAATTTAACAAAGGGTGATGAATACTGAATCCTTATATAAAATTCTTTTTCTTAGTTGCTGGGGTATTGGAACAGCTAGAAGGAAAGAACTGAAATGGTGGAACTGTAACCCATAGCATCCTTGGGAATTTGCTCTATAGCTACTTAAATTATAATTTGAATGTCACCATGTTTTTGTATATAGTTATATTCACAATAAGGAAATAACTGAAACTATGGTACCATAACTCATAACATTTCTGGAAATTTCCTATATAACTACTTGTTAAATTGTACTTTGCAAGTTATTACCTTTTTGCATATGTTATATTTCACAATAAGGAAATAACTGAAACTGTGGAAGTGTAACCCATAGCATTCTTTGAAATTTGCTAACTACTTGTTAAACTGTACTTGGAAAGTTATCACTTCTATGTATATACGTTATAGTCCACAATAAAAAAAAAAAAAAAACAGTATTTATGTAATCCCCCCTCCCAAGAAAAAGGGGGCTTAGGCTCCATCCCATATGAGGTGGGAAACCCAAAGTCAAGCCCCCAGGTTTCTGTGAATTTTTGGAGAGCTTACATTTCTCCTGGTTTTGAATCTCCAATTGACTCTCGGGAGTATTTGTCAGACCAAACCTGAGTTCCCCAAAGAAGCAGCACAAGGAAGTGAGTGTCTACGGCATTGTGTCAAGGGTTTGGAAGTGATGGAGGAGTATTGCACCACTGCACAGCAAACAGTCAAAATTTGAACATTAGTCATTCTCAATCTTTTATGAGGGAAGTTTCTTTCAACAATAAAAAAGTGTTTTTAAAAAACAATTCCATATATTCAAAAAATTGCCAAAGTGGGACAAAATATTCCCATGAACCCTTAACCCAGATTTCCCAAATGTTAACATCTTATACAACTATAGTACAATGATAACAGTCAGGAAATTAACATTGATACAGTTTTATTATCTAATCTGTAGACTTCATTAAAATTTTCCCAATATTCCTTTTCATGCCTTTGTTTGGGGCCAGGATCTGATCCAGGATCAGAGGTTGCATTAGTCTCACTTGCCTTTCATGACACTTCTGAAGAATGCTGGTGAGCTATTTTGAAAAACGTCCCTCGATTTGAGTTAATTCCTCAGGGTTAATTCAGGTTATGCCTTCTGGGTAAGGATATCACAGACGTGGTTGTGTATCCTTCTCAGTGCTTCCCACGAGGAGGCACCTGCTATTGAGGTGTCCCATGACTGGTGATGTTAACTTTGATGACTTGACTAAGGGGTATCTGCCAGGTTTTCACACCCCTAGATTTATAATTTTCCCCTTGGAACTGAATAAGTATCCTATTGAGGTAGGTTAGACGCAGGAAAAACACCTTGCAGGTCTGGAGGCAGGGACCCGGTGCAGAGAGGGGTGACATTTGATGAGAAGAGTCAGGTTCCTGAAACCAAGGAGGTTGAACAAAGCAGGTTACAATGTTCAACCCTGTTGCATGGACCAATCACAATAAGCCATTCACAATCCTTAATTTGAATATTTATTCAGCCTATTGCAATAGCTTACTTACAAACCTTCATTTACATGTTTACTAACCAATCACAAGAATGTATAGACAACCAGTCGCAATAGCCTACTGACAATATTTAATTTGAATGCTTACTCACCGATCACAATGTACCAACACCTCAAGCCCCACTTCCCTTTGTTTAATCTGTTAAAAACCCATGTACTAAGCAATGTGCATGTGGCTTTCTCTTGAGCATGCCCACACTCACTCCTTGAGCATGTCCTGCCTTTCTCTTCAATAAACTTTTCTCACTTGCTTCCAGCCACTTGTCTCATCCTTGAATTCTCTTCTTTGATGAGACAGAGCCTGGAACGGAGCTCCGGTAATATCTTCCTCAACACGAACAGAGCTCTGGTAACCCTGTAAAAGGACACTTTGAGACACTGCAAATCTCCTGTTTCTCATATTTTTTTGCCCACTAATTTTAGCATCCATTGATGATTCTTGACTGAAACAATCGTTACTGTGATGTTAGCCAAATGTTTTTCTATTTCCATCATTTCTTCTATTTTTATTTGTTGGAATACCATTGCAAGGAAGAGCTTTCCCTTTGCCCCCTTTCATTTATTTATTCATGCTTTTATTTATATCAGTATGAACTCAAGAAATTTATTTTATTTCATGGGTTATAATCTATTACAATAATTATCTTGTTCAAATGTCATAGATTTGACTACTGGGAGCCCCTATAAGTAGCGTCTATGTCCTCTACATGTCCCATCATTTTCTGAACATTTTCCTACTTTCTGTTACCACAAGATATTCTAGGATCATCTTGTTTTTCCAAGCCCCGGGATCAGCCATTTCATCAAAGGGCCACACCTCCTTTTAATGGAGGATGGCAGTTAGAAACCATGATCTGGTTGCTGGCTGTGCTTGCTGATGCTGGGATGTCACAGCTTCACCCCCTCTGTAGACAGAACTAGGAAAGATACATTTGTTGTGAGATAATAAACGTTTGGTGTTTTGAACCATCAAGTTTCAGGGTAATTTTTTTAATGCAGCAATAGACCAATAAGAAGGTTTTAAAAATTTCTCGATGGAAAGGTCTTTTTGTTTTTTGATTTTGTTCTAATTTCTAACTTGATTACATCGTGATCACAGGGTATTGTTAGTAACATTTCTACTTTAAGGAACTTACTGATGTTTCCTTTAGGAACTAATACATGACCAGCTTTTATGAATGTTCCCTGTGTAGCTGAGAAGAACATTCATTCTTTCTCATTAGAATTTAAGGTTCCATATATATCCATCAACTATGTTAATTAATTCAACACATCTGCTGAGTACCTGCTAAGTGCCAGGTCCCATGCTGGGTTTGAGGAATACAGAGATGAGAAACTCTGTCCTTGCTCTCGTGGAGCTGGCAGGTTTACAGAAACAGGTAATCTGGGTTATATGTGGAATCATTTTAAGTCCATCTCCTTTTCTCAAAGAAGCACCCCTCTCCAGACCCTTACTCTTTCTCTCGTGGACCACTGCACATCCTGGTCTTAAAGGGGCCTTGCCCCTCTCACCTGGAGGTGGTGACCTCCTGGCAACCAGCTGCCTCTCTGAAGGATGTGCCCTCTCTCTTACTGTGCCCCCTCAATACACCCATCTAACTGGCCCACTGAGCAGAACCCTCTCAAGCAGGTGTCATGTCAGAGCCGTTTTCTAACCTCCCCATGCTCAGTTTGACTCCAAAGACAAACTGGTTTGCTCTGGGCCTGTGTTGGATCTTGTGGTTCCCTCCCCAGCATTTCCGCCCCCCCTCTCCACTAGGTTTTGAAATGGTCATGTGAAGTGGCCATGTTGCTTTAGGGGCATTAACCCTGACCCTAGTTCTAAGAGTCGATTTTGCTTTCTTTTCACTCAGGTTCCTCCTCTCATACTCCTTGCTGCAGTGTCTTTTTCAGTTAACCCAGACATGGGTCAATCAGTGCAAGGCCTTCCTCTGGCCAAAGAGACTGGGTTGGAATGTGCATGTGACCCAAAGTGGGCCACTGAGATGTGAGGGGATTATGGGAAAGAAGGTTCCTCACTGGTCTGAGAGATTTACTAAGGCCAGCTGTCCTCTCTCCAGATGGTGTGATATGGAAGAGAGACCTGGAGCTGCTGCAGCTATTTTGCCATCATGAGGAAAGCTGACATTAAAATAGGCAGAGGAGAAACAGATAGCACCAGTTCCTTGATGACATTATTGTGCCACTGATTCAAATGAACCCTGAAGTCTGCCTTACCTCAGGACCTTCCAAATTCATGAGCCAATAAATCCTTACATTGTTTAGGCCAGTTTGAGTTCAGGATCTTGACCTTCAAGGTGACAGATTCACGACAGGGTCATAGTTCATAGAGCTCTGCACTAACCTGGCTCCCTTGTCCCTGATTCCCTGTGTGACTCTTCTCTGTCCCATCAGAGAGGCACACAAGGCTTCTGCATTCTTGAACTGAACTGAAGTGTGTACATATGTGGGTCTGGAATCAGACACACATAATGTTCAAACCCCATCAATGTCCTTTGCAAGCTGTGCAACCTTGGACAAGTTATCCAACCTCTCTGAATTTAAGTTTTCTTCTCTGTAAAATGGGAAAAGATAATCAATCCCTCCCTCTCAGGGCTCTTGAGAATGAGAAAATGCAAATAAAGCCCAGCACATGGAAGGCCACAGATGACATCTCCCCCAATCCTCCTGCTGTTGCTTCTTCGTCACTGAGTGTGCCTTCCTGTGCCCAGGGCCTTAAATGAGATGGTGTGCCTCCAGATGCTGGCCTCTCAAACTTAGAATTCCAGTGATTTCTTGAGAGGAAAACAAATCCACGTTGCCAGAGCAAGATGAACAACTCAGCCATTTGCTAAAACAAATATTAGTTCAGTGTTGTCCGGGGAGAGCAAGCGGCTCCAAGAACTGTTTGTCTTTTGCGTCCTTCAAGGAGCTGATGAATACGCTGCTGAGGACAAACATCTTGGGGTGTGGGGGTCTGGGGGAGGAGCACCTCCCCTTCCTCCTGCCCCCTCAGGGCTCCTCTGCAGGCATCCTTCATGTGGCACCTGGGCATTTGCCCCTTCTCTGCTCAGGCCCTCCCTGAATCTGTTTGGGCTCATACTCTGGCTGCCAGGGTCACCCGTCCCTGGAGCCCAGGGTTGGCTTCTCTCGGCCTTGAGCATACCCGGGAGCTTGGAGGTGGATTGTACTGGTCAGACTGCTGTACGTTCAGACAGATGTTAAGAGTTTTCAGGGGGAATCGAGACCCCCACGCGCTGGAGTTTATGGTACATGTTCCAGCCCAGGGTTCCTTACCCACAGCTTTACTGAAATCTTGGTCAGATAATCCTCTGTTGAGGGGGGCTGTCCTGTCTATTACAGGATGATGGGGAACACCCCTGGCCTCTACCCACAAGACGCCAGTACCTACCCTAGTTGTGAGAACCAAAAATGTTTACAGAGGTTACCTTACATCCCCTGAGGGGCAAAATCACTTCTGGTTGAGAACTGCTGTTCTAGAAAAAGGCAGGGGAGAACACAGGCTCTGCAGTTACCTATATCTTGTTCAAATCCTGGCCCTATCACTCACCAGCTGCAATTCTGGGCTGGCTCACTTAACCTTTCCGAGCCTCAACTCGAACACTAGTAAAATGGGGACCATGATGGTACCTGTTTTGACGGATTGTTGGGAGAGAGTGAAATGAGGTCATTTACAGGGAGGAGCCTGACACACAGTCTCCTTGACACAGGTTAAGCTGCTGGGAGGAGACTGTAAACTCCAGAGGACAGGGATCACATTCATAGTGTTCACACCAAATCCCCAGTGCCCAGCTCTGTGCCGGCACACACTTGGTGCTCAGGAAGTGAATGGTGGTCTCGGCAGCTCTAGAACCCACTGCCCTTTCCCTTACTGCTTCTTCATGCTTTTGGCAAAGCCCTGTCTGGGGAGGAAAGGTGTTTTCCCTCTGGGTTTTATATACCTATCCCTTGCCCTCCCCAGGACTCTCTGAAGGAAGGCTCTGGAAAGCCTGCTCTTGCTCGGCCCATTCTCACCACCCTGGAGTCTGTTGCATGAGGGCAGCCTCTGCCTTAGATCGGGTGCATCTCTCTCCAAATCGCTACTGCTGACTCCCAGGCCTCCTCTAGGTTCCAGCTTATTGGCAGAGAAGATATGATTGATGTATCCTGCATCCAATGAGAGATTGAGTCCTTCCTGCCTTCTTACTAGTTCTGCTAAGCTTATCAAGGTCACCAGAGGTACTTCATTGGTGGGCTTGGTATTGTCTCTATTGTATCAAGGCAACTTTAAAAAGCCTAACTATGTCCCCAGACATACCAAAGGAAGGACAGTCACCTCCCCTGATATGGGTCTAGACCTGTACTAAATCGTGCAAACTCTGGAGGACAAGAATGGCTTTCCCAGAGTCTTGAAGGAGCTGACACGACAGCAGGGAGGTCAAGACTCATAAGTGACAATTAAAGAATGTGGATGCTCTAAACTGGTGATAAGTGGTTAAAGCTGGAGGTGGAGACATTGCTCAGGTGCCCAGTACTGTCCCTCTAATCCCCACCTCTCCAGCCCCTCACCTCCTCTACCCAGGCCCCTATGGAGGCGTGTTTAGATGCTGCTCGCCCTGACCTGGAACATTCTTATGATCATTTCCACCTGGTCTCCCTGCTTCCACCTCCCTCCAATCCTCTCCGCAGAGCCGCCAGGGTGATTTTTCTGAAATGCTACTAAGATTCTATTGCAGCACGCCTGGAATCTGTGGAAGGTTTATCATGGTGCTATCTGTAATTATGGCACGTTGGAAACAATTGGGGAATGGTTAGATAAATGGTGGCTCATAGGAGGAAATATTTCATAGCCATTGAAAACACATGTCTTTGAAGACTAGTTAGAGACAGGGAAAAATACCCATAATGTTATGAGACAGGGAAAAATACTCAACGCTAGGAGAAAAAAAATCTGGATTCAAAACTACATGGCACAATACAGATTTGGTAAATATGTATGTATATTATCATGCATAATTGCAAGACTGGAATTATATATATCTGGAGGAAAGTAACAATGGCTCTTTCTAGTTGTTAAGATACAGAAGAGTTTTAATTTCTTCTAGACCATAAAGTTTATGAGGCCAGAGGCTGTCTATCTTGCTTATCATTAATTTCCAATGCCTAGCAGAGTACCTGGTGCACAGAAGGCACTCAAAATATTTGATTTGTTCCACAAGTGGGAACTGAATGTTATCAGGATCCTATTTTTACCTTCTGCCAAACAAAACCCAGGAATCATGCATGACATATCTGTTTTTTTTTTTTTTTTTTGCTTCAGAAACATAAATAAAATAAAACTCTCTCCCATCAATCCCTAAGAGCAAGACAGGCCTGGCTGTATTGCTAAGATCAATAATCTTTTCAAATGAAGATCAAGCTGAAAGAAATCCTAAATACTACCTGGGTCCAGATGTAAAACCATCCCCCAAGCCTACCTGGTGATTTATAAACCTTCAACTATCTAAATTCTGATTCTTGCTCCTCTATCCTCTCCCCTCCCTGAGTGTGAACATTCTGCTTGGCTGGTCAGTCCATCCTCACTCCTGCAGCTCGGGGTTGGGTAGCTCAGGGCAGTCCTGGCACCCAGGGACAAGATAAGCCAATGTTCCCAGGACTCTTAGGGTGACAAGTTTGCTTGGAATTCTCTCAGTTTTAACACTAAACATCCCATGTCCTGGAAAACACCCTATTCCTAGGCAAACCCCTCAGCCCCAGGCAAACTGGGATGGTTGGCCACTCTCCAGGAGCATAGGATGTGGCTTTCTACTCATTTATGAGGCTGGCATCCCCAAGGTAGAATGCATCAGAGACTGGGTTGGCTGCACTGAGCCAAGCATCACTATCATCCCTAGCATCTTGTCTGGGATGAATTGATGGAGCCCCTTCCTGGAGAGAATCCCTGGAGCTGCCCTGAGAAAAGCACCTTGGGTAGTGGCATTGGAAGGGTCCATCACTGAGGCTGGTCTGAACCACTGGCTTGATCAAATGGCTGCTCTGCTTTGTCTCATCAGTGCCTTCACCAGAGGCACTGGTACCCAAGAGCTCTGTTGGTAGCCCTTTGGGTAGCCTCAGAGTTCCTTAGCAGGTCCCTTTATACAGTCAAAGGCTGGGGAGCAGGGTTCAATCTCAAACTCCTCCTGTATCTGGAATCAGAGAAAAGATGATGCAGCAAGAGATGAGAAACACCACGGAGAAGAGATTCTTCACAGAGCACGAGAAGGGAGGTAGGGAAGTGTAGGAGATAAGATGGGAGAAATGAACTAACTCTTGGTCCCTGTAATGCTTACGTTCATGTGTCAACTTGGCCAGGTGATGATGTCCAGTTGTCTGGTCAAGTAAGCACTGGCCTACATGTGGACTTAAATCATCAGTATGTTGATGGCATCTATGGCTGATTAAACATCGGCACTTGGTTAAGGGGAGTGTCTGCCACAATGAGAGATGTTTAATCTAATCAGTTGAAAACTTTTAAGGGTGGGGGGTGATAACTTCAGCAGTGAGAAGAGAGAACTTTTGTTTTTACTTTGTCCAGCCACCTCTCCTGGGGAATTCTTTGAAGACCTTTATCAGAGTGCCAGCTTGCAGCCTGCCCTTTGGAATTTGGATTTGTGCATCCTTCCCTATGGGGATGTGCGCATTCCCACAGTTGCATGAGACACTTTCATAAAATTTCATACTATTTACAGATATCTTCTGTTGGTTCTGTTTCCCTAGAGAACCCTGACTAATACAGCTTTGTTACCAGGAGGGGTGGTGGTTTGGCTGTCCCCAACCCTGGGGGAATGTGCTCCATCCTCTCTTTGATCTGGAGCAGCAACACTCTTCCTGAACAATGTGTTGGAGAAGGTTCCCTCAATTCCCCCAGGCACCTGAGAGCCCAGGAGTGGTCACACTCTTCCTGAACAATGGGGAGAAAGGCCCACTCTTGGCAAATTCTGGGGCAAACTTACCGTCTCCACATGCATGGGAGGGTCGGCCCTCCTGGCCCAAGGTTTCTTGACTCCAGATCTTAGCTTCTGTGGTTCTGCCTTTGAAGCCATTTTTCCTTCAATATGTCCCTTTTCTGTCCCTTTTAGTCCAGAATGGCACTGGCTCTGTTTATACAGATCTCACAACAAACTTATCAGTTTGGCATGCAGCACACAAGGGTCCCAGCTATCAGGCAATAGGACTTTCCACAAATCCTTTCTGGATAATTCCATTTCCAATCCTGGCTTTTCCTGAAATAGCTGACAGTTTCCATGTTTGGTAAAATCCTCACATGGGACACTATTCTCTGGGGACTCATTTTCTGAAAACTCAGAATTTTCCAAACTATCAGTTTCTGGTTCCTTTTTACCCAAGGGTTCAGTTCTCAGTGTATCCCTTTCCTCTCGCATTTTACTATAAGCTGCAAGGAGACGCCAGGCCATGCTTTCCACATTTAATTTAGATTTCTCTTTAGCTAAGTATCCCAGCTCATCACTTTCAAATTCTCCCTTCCATTTAACACCTGGACTCAATTTTGCCAGATTCTCTATCACTTTAAAACAAGGGCCTCCTTTCTTCTAGTTTGCAGTGACACATTCATCATTTCTGTCTAAGGCCTCATCGGAAGTATCCTCAGAATGTATATTTCTATCAACAGTGTCTTCAAAGCAATCTGGGCCTTTCCTATCAGCATCTCACAATTCTTCCAGAATCTTCCCCTTATCCATTTATAAAGCCATTCCACCAGATTTTGGTATTTGCAAATCGCAGCACCCCACTCTCGGTACCAAAATCTGACAGTCCCTCCTTTGTATATTGGAAGCAGATAAGTTGGTCTCAGGTTCACAGGTCTATAGCCAGAGGGGAATTTGGTCTTAAGATAGACCATGCCTGTAACTGATTTTGATAATACATATACTTAATCTTGTTACAGAAATGATTTAAGTTTTTGCGATATTGTGATGGAATGAATGTCTTTTGCATTCAGAAGAAGTCTTTTTGGAGTCCAAAGGATGGAGTGTGCTGGTTTGAAGCTGTTATGCACCCCACAAAAGGCCATGTTCTTTGAAGCCATTCTTGTCGGTGAAGACCTACCATGGGTGGGACCTTTTGATTAGGTTGTTTCCATGAAGATGTGACCCACCCAATTCAAGGTGGGTCTTAATGCTTTATGGAGTCTTTTATGGGAGGATAAAAGAAAGATGAAATAGAGTTTGCCCTGGAGAAGCTAAGAGAGGACACACAGACACTCAGAAGAAAACACTCAGAGACATTCTGGAGAGATCTTTGAGAGAACATAAACTGGCAGAGAAGGATCAGCAGATGCCACCATGTGCCTTCCCATGTGACAGAGGAGCCCCGGATGCCAGCAGCCTTTCCTCAGAGAAAGTATCTTCCTCTTGATGCCTTAATTTGGACAATTTCATGGACTTAGAACTGTAAATTTATAACCTATAAAACCCCACTGAAAAAGCCAACCCATTTCTGGTATATTGCATTTCGGCAGCTTTAGGAACCTGGCAGAGAAAAACTCCATCCCTGACCCTGGACATAGGCTGAGTCCTCAGTGGTCAAACTCACCTCTTACCCTGACCACTCCTGACCACTGACTGAGCCCTGACTCTGGCCTCATCTTGACCCTTGACTCTTATTGATGGCTGAGACTCTGGTTACATACTTACCCTTGACCCCTGACCCCTAGGATGCTCCCATGAGGGATACCCAGGCTCCTGTTTGCAAATCTGCTCTCTTCATGTAACAGCAGACCGTGCACTCTGCATTCATGCATTAGTTTGGCTGTGTTCCCCCAGTGTCCATCAATGCCCCAATTACCAGCAAATTGCTAACACTCGAAGCAACTCTTTCTGCATATTAATTCAGCCAAGTGCACATTCATTAGGTAACCTTGGCCCCCTGCTTGCCTGCCAGTGTGATTTGCTCTGCAGAACCAGGTAATTTCCTTGCTGGACTTTGGTGGGAAGTTTGAAAAACTGTGTCAGCTTCTCTGGCTCTTAATTAGGGCTGGGCTTTCTCTGGTAAATCACTGATCATTATCAATGAGCTTGTAATTTTACATCCCAGAATTAGAGATGGATGATTAAAGAGAAAACCAAGGGGCTGCTGAGCAGATTCAGCTTTCACGGGTCTGGACATTCTTTTTAATCTCCATAATTTATTCCATTGTGACCTTTTCTTACAGCATCACTGAAACTTCGAGAATTGCAACATCCCCTTCTCTTTGGGAAGGGAAGAGCTGACTCTCCTTTACCATGAGCAATGTGGCAGCAGTGGCCAGCCCTCCTGGCTGATGGGGCATGAGCTGGTGGCTTGTCTGGGCCCTAAGGCTTTGCTCAAAGCAGAGGCTCCATGTGAGACAAGGGGCCGGTGGATGGACGATGCACACACTGATGGATAGATGGGTAGATGAGGTTCATTTCGGCAGTGATCAGCTTGGCTTGTAGCTACAGGATTCCCTCTTTGCCATACTCCAATGCCTCGCCCTTGCACCTGTGGGTCACAACCAGCCCATTCCAGGGCCCTGCCCACCTTCTGTATCTTTCCCTGATGCCCCCATTCAGCTGCCTGGTAGCAGACCTGGCTGGTTCCTGGCCACTTCCATTCTCAAATTCAGCCTGACCTCCTGCAGGCACCTCCAGAGGTGCCACTCAGGGAGTCAAAGCTGGCGGGTGTGCACGGATGAGGGTCAGTTTGGGGGAGGCAGGGAATACCACCATAAGAATCCAAACAAGTCATCCAGGGCCCACCCTCCATTTTCTGTTACACTCTCCAGAGGGGCAGGCTCCTGGCCTCTAACAACTTCCTTGGCTTTTTCCTTTATGAAAAAATAATCAAAGTCCAAACTTGGCTGGCAGTTTCTGAAAGTCAATAGGAAAGAAGCAAAGGAAAGTAGCCAGCTGAGATGGAGACAGATAAAGTTCAATGCCTCTGACTGAGGCAGATCTAATTAAAACAAATCTTTAAAGTACAGAATCCAAAAGCTGGCCCCAGAGGGAATGGAAATCTTTGAGACAGGCACTCCTTGTGGGGTGAGCCACTAATGATGGAGGGACATGCACCCCCCATTTCTATACCTCCATGCTCTTCCCAGGGCACCTGGCTGCTGACCCAAAGTGCCCAGGACTCAGGCACTGTGATCATCTCTCCCTGGGGACTTGGAACCAGTGCTTTGGGGGGAGATGGTGAACAGACTGCCAAGACTTCCCTGAAGCTGGCAGTGCAGGGCCCTTGCCTTCCCAGGCTTCCAAGGGCTTTTCTGGGTACAAATGCATATTCCTATTGAATGAAGTTCATTTTTCAGCAGTGCCTGTTACCTGCCCTGCTCCCTCTTAGTCTCCCTTACAGCTCTCAGCTCTGGCATCCACCTGCTGGTGCTCAGTGCTGCCTCTGGTGCACCCCAATATGTCCTTCCTGTTTGCAGCCCTAAAGATATTCCCACAGCACACGAGTGAGATGGCTTCACTCCTGTGACGAGCTAAGACCCCCTCCCAGAGCCCCTCATTTTTGACAAGGCAAAGTCACTGAAAGCCCTTTGCAATCTGGACCTGTCCCATCCCCTGCCACTGTCCAACCCGGATGCTAAACCTCGGCCGTGGTTTCCTGATGCTCTCTGGACTCACTACAGCTTTCACCTCTCTGTGCCTTGGCACATGTGGTTCCTCCTGCAGATCACACTCTTCCTCCGTTCTTCACCTGACAAACCTCTCCACTCATCTCTCTGGACCTGGCCCCACTGTCTCCTCTGGGAAACTGCTTCCCCAGCCATAGCTGATCCAGGTACAGCCATTCTGGAGACTGTGGAGCTGGGTGCTCTTGCAGTTGAAATGTACTGTGGTTACCTGCTTGCCCTCCCTCTGGCCTCAATGGGCATTCCCTGGGTATGGGGATCCTGCCTGAGTCACAGCCACGTCCCCAGTACCAAGGCTTATGAGACGCTTTTATGGAGAATGAGTGATTGGGGAGAGGGTTGGTTCAAGAGTGGGGCACCAGGTTGGCCCTTGGGGTCTCCAGACACTGAAGTTTGGGAGGCTCTGGCCAGGCCGATGGGGTCTGGAGGGCCCTAGGATGGCCCTGGCTGGCTCCTGGGTGGCAGGAGCATTTGTTTTCCTTCCTCTCAGGCTGCAGTGGCCGCGGTGGCCAGCTGCTGCCTGCCCAGCAGTGTCAGGCTTCATTAGGATTGCTTTTGTTGCTACTGCTGAGGTTTTCACTGTTGCTAGGTCATTTTTTGTTTCTTATTTTTCTCAGAATTTTTTTTCTCCTGGCAAATAATCAGCACCCAATTAATTCTGAATTCCTCATTGTTTGCTCCAGCTGTCGAGTGCCTTGCATGAGCAAAGAATGATTGTTCAATGTTTTTCCTGTAATGAATTGTGAGAGTCTCTGGGTCACTTCTGGCTTTAAAAAGACAAGAGGAGCAGGGGAGAAGGAGAGGGAGAGGGGCAGGTGCACATGCAAGAGAGACAGACAGAGACAAAGCAAGGAAAAGAGAGAGGGACAGAGACAGGAAGAGAGAGAGACAGAAAGACACAGAAACAAACGCAAAAAGATAAAAAGAATTGGAAACATAGAGACAGAGAGGTTGTAGTCACAGGTGGACATGCAAAGAAAAATAACAGGTGCAGAGACATAGTGACAGAGAGAGAGAGAGAGAGAGAGAGAGAGAGAGAGAGAGAGAGAGAGAGAGAGAGAGAGAGAGAGAGAGAGAGAGAGAGAGAGAGAGAGAGCCCCTAACACACACAGACCAAGAGAGAAAATGTGCCAAGATACACAAACAGAAACAGACAGGGAAAGACACACTCAAAGAGATGGTGACACCGAGATAAAGGGAGACAGGGAGAAAGGAACAGAGACACACACAGGGAAAGATGCTTACGAGAGTGTCTGTGCCCCCCGTGGCAGGTGTAGTGGAACGAGGACACGAGCTGACACTAAGGAAGCCCGAGGCAGGGACAGGAGCGTCTCAGGACCACCTCCCTCACCCTCACAGCCTCCCTGGGTGCAGGTGCTATCAGCATCTCCTTTCTCTAGCTGAGGAAACTGAGGCTTGGAGCTGTTACTGTACCCACAGTCACACAGATGGCAAAAGGTAGAATAAAGTTGTGAACATTCATTGAACTTGAGCCTCCAAAGCTCAAGTTCATAAGCCTCATACTCTGAAGGCTCCCAGAAGATGGTGCTTGGGTTCCAGTTCTCCTACCTGAAAGCCATGCAAATCCCTTCATCTCTTGGAGCCATCCCTCTTAGGGCCAAATGTGGCTGGAGGGATTCCAGGGTCCTGCACACACTCACCCTGGCTGAGTCCCGGCCTGGGCTCTCGGTTCGTCAGTAGGAACACTTTGCTTCTGAGACCCTCCATCTTCTTACTACCCTATCAGGCAGCCCCTTTGGATCATTAGGAAACCTTCAGCACCCTCTACCCAACTCCCATCTTCAAGACTTTCATTATTGTGTCAAGTTGCCTATTGCCTTGAACAGAGAAAGAGGCAAGAGGTTTGCTCCTGGGAAGGAGGAGTGTATCTGTCTTGGGAAGAAGAGGGTGGTACAGAGCCAGGAGACACAGGGAGGACAGGACAGCTCCAAAGTGGAGCCCAGGTCTGGTGGGAGTCCCTTGTGTTCCCAGGGGGCCTGTGTCAGGGTGGGGCACAGTGGATGCCAGAGGGGAAGGAGGTGACTCACTTCCTGCTTCCATATATTGCGCTGAGGTGGGTGTGGCTTTGCTCCCATCATCCAGCAAACTGATGTTTGGTGTATCACTCTCCAACACAAATATTTTACTTACTTATTTGTCTGTCTCTTCTGCTAGAATGTAAACTCCATGAAGGCAGAGAGTTTTGTCTGTTTTTTTTTTTTTTTAAACCACTGAATCTTCAGGGTCTGGTATATAGTAAATGCTTAATAAACATTTACTGAATGAATGAAGGGAAGTCTTCATCTATAATGAGTCTCAGACCCTCAATATTACCAGAGTTTGCTGACCCTTGGCTGAGGCTGGCTGGGGATTCTGTAGAAGCCAGAGGACTGTCATGATCTGTCTCAAGGAAGACACTACAGATGCTGCAGCTAGCTTTTGAGCAGTAACATTCAATTTGTGATTCTGAAAGGTGGCTCTGGTGGCTGCAAGGATGGGAGACTTGTGGGGGTGATGCTGGAGGCTGGAGCTGGAGAAGAAGGAGAGGATGGTGTTAGCTGACACCCAGGGGCATAAGCACCTGCAAAAGTGCTGTCAAAACAGGAAAATGCTGTGAAGTTTAGCAAAACTGTCAAGTTCACCAACTTTTTTTTTTTTTTTCAGTTAAAGATCTTGCTTGCTTGACTGGTTTTTCCAAACTCCCAAAGCTCCCTGAAGTCAGTCAATATGGCATTATTGTCATTTGGGGAACAGTAAACCTTTGAAAAATGCCTTTTGCATTCTGGATTTATGGAAACCGTTTGAACTGTGGTGAGTCGTGAAGATCACTTCGAAATATAGTGTTTTGATTTTCTCAATAATTTCCTGAGGATCATGAGAAATGGGAATTCAAGGGCTGGGATGGATTTTTCCCCGCGGCTGCAAACTTACCGCGAGGCATGATTTATTTGGGCCCTTCAACAGGGACTTATGGCTCAGGCAAAGGTGTCCACTCAGCAGCCCTCGGGCAGCTCATTCCTGAGGTTTATGGGTCTGGCCAGATCCCAATGCCAAAGCATGTGGGAGAGACCTTAGCTCCTGGGCACTGCCATCCTTAGGAAGCTGGACTGGTATCACAGAGTGGCACACGCAGTGGTTCAGCTTGCGGTTGGGTGGGTCCACGGGTCTTCCCCACCTGGGCTTGTGCTTCTGTCCCCCAACCCTTGCCACTGCATGAAGCCTAATCAGACCAGGTGACCTTTAAGTGTCCTCCAAATCTCAAAAGATTTTGGGATTTGGGGATCAACTGTCAGCTCACTAATTTAGTTGGGACCTTACTAGTCAGTGTTCCAGGTGACGGCTCTGGGAACCTGGACTTTGGTTGGGTTGATCAAAGTCAGCATCTGGGATGGCATGGGGTAGGGTGGAATGGGAGGGAGTTAAAAGAAAACCAACTTGCTTCCCCCTTCTCCCCCTTCTCCAACGAAGGCTGGGCATGGTGGAATCTATGACTTACCAGCAGATGCTGAGGAGGGAAAAAAATAGTGGGTGTCTGAGGCCTTGTCTGGGGTCTTGGGCATTTGCCATCCCTAGTGTGGTGGTTTAGAGCTATGTGCCCTGGAAAAATGTGTTCTTAACGTTAATCTATTCCTCTGAATGTGAACTCATTGTAAGTAGGACCTTTTGATGAGGTTACTTTATTTAAGGTGTGGCCCACAATCAGGATGGGTCTTAATCCTATTACTGGTGTTCTCCATAAGCAGGATGAAATTCAGACAGACAGGAGAGAAAGACACTGGGAAGCATGAAACTGAAGGTCAATGGAACCTGGAAGAGGAGGGACAAGTCCAGGAGAGGCTGCCATGTGCATTTACATGTGACAGAAGAGCTCAGGACCAAGGATCACCAGCAGCCAGCTCGGAATGCCAGTCTTTGGGAAGAAGTATGCATCACCTTGATGATGCTGTGATTTGGATTTTTCTCTTAGCCTCAAAACTGTGAGCTAATAAATTCCCATTGGTTAAGCCAACCCATTGCATGGTATTTGCTTGAGAAGCCAAGGAAACTAAAACACCTAAGCTGCCTTGGTATCTCATTTGAGGCAGGCAGGAAGGAAAACCTCTCACCAGCACCTACGTATGCCCTGCTCTCCAGTTGTGGTCCACAAACATGCTCCAGGTTCACACCCTGAGTTCTTGCACATGCTGCCCCTTCTGCCTCAAATGCACTCCCTTCCTTAGGCCCTTTGGCAAAACCTACTCATATTTTATATCCAGCTCAGGAGCCTCCACTGTGCTGCTAGCAGAGCTAATGGCCCTGTCTGAATTCTGCACAGCCCACATCACACTCTACTGTAATTCTGCACATGTCTTTTCTCCCAAGAAGACTTGAGGATGTGGACAAGGTCTCATTCATCCTTGCAGCTCCAGGGTCTGGTGCAGGGCCAGGCACACAGTAAGTGGCTGTTGAATTATACTGAAGCATCTGGAGTTGGAGTCCCGCAGACTAGAGAGTGAATCTTTCCCCTGCCGTTTGTCAGCTCTGTGACTTATTATATGCCAGATAAAGCTCTAAATTCTAAATTCTCACAACCACCCCATGAACTAAGTACTATTATCACCTTCCCCATTAAACAGACAAAGAAATGGAGGCTCACAGTTAAGTCCCTTGCCTAAGATCACACAGCCAGAAAATGGCACAGCAAAGATTTGAACCCAGTAATGCAGCGCCACGGTCCCTGTGCTTACTCATAATCCTGCCTCTCCCAGGGCGTTGCTAATTTAATGAGCACCTAATATGTGCTAAGCACTTTATTTCAACTAATTCTTACAGAAACCCAATGAAGTATTATTACTCTCACAGGGGGAGAGGAACTCGAGGCTCAGAGAGGTTATATAACTGAAGGTAACACAGCTAGCAAACGGCAGAGCTGGGATTCCAGCTGACTAGCCTGAAAGCCCAGCATTTTTCTATTGCTCTCTCCTCCCCAACCCCTTAATTTTATTGCAGGGAAACAGAAGCCCAGAATCCAGAAATGTCTTACCTGAAGGCATGTGGTAGCTGAGTGGTGGAGCTGGGATGTCAATGCAGCTGTTGCTCTGGAATAACAAACTCCTTCCACATCGTATTGACTTTGAACTTCTCATGATTCTGTGGACTGGGCTTGCTGGTTTTTGGGGTGGGGGTCTCTCTCGTGGCTGCACTTACTGGAAGGTCGTGGGGCTCCAAGGTCTGAGCTGGCCTTACAAGTCTGCCAGTTGTTTCTGGCTGGTGGCAGGGGCTCCTCGGTTCATCCTCCAACAGACAAGACCGGCTTCCTTCCACGGTAGGAAGGGGGCGAACTTCCAGGATCGCACCGTGTGGGCAGCGCTTCCACTGAATTCTGCTGGTGCAGGTGGGGCAGGCCCCGACCCCAGTGGGAGGAGCCGCCGTCACGTGGCGCATGCGCATGGAGGGAGGGTCCCGCTAGCTTGACAGCGATCTTTCTAGGGCTCCTATCAGCCTGGTCCTTTCTCTCCTCGGCCATGCGCCTGAGGCTTTTCCATTCCTCTTCAGCCCATGTCTAGTATCGGTTTATTGGGCCTAGATGACCCGGTTTATCTTGGCATCTCTATGAGGTTGTTTATTCTGCAGAAGCCAGTGAGTGCTCGGCTTGGGGAAACCTCAGGCCACTTAGCTTCTCTCTCTTTCCCCTGACCCTTGGTCGAGGGCCACATTTGGCTGCAGGTGTCCCTGTGGATTTGGAGTCCCCCCTCTCCTGATGGCCTTGCTTGTTCTTATACCACTTTCTGGGCCGAGCCAGCTTAGCCCCACAGGCTGTTGACCCACTTTCTGGTCCTTGCTGCCCAGCCCTACAAAAAGTAACAGCAAGCCAGGTCCCCTTGTAAATTTCCAAGGTCCCTGAGATGACAGAATATTCCCAACTGAATGGGAAAAACTGCTCCTGGAAGCTCGAGGATGGGGTGGAGTGTGTAGGATAATCAAGAAAAGTCTGCAAACCTTGGTTTCCTTTTGTTTTTAAGGTTGTGAGGTGACTGGCCTCAGAAGAATGGCCAGCAGCAGAACCTACTCCTTGGATTGGGTTCAACTCAACAAACCCTTGCTAAGCACTTACCTCAGGCCACTCACCGTGAGGTGCAAAGGTGTACACCAAAATGAGAGAGACCGTATTTCAGGAAGAGTCTGCACCCAGGTGAGGGGTGAGCTGGTGTTTTGGAGGTGGGGATGACGGGAGATGTGCAACCAGTGAACCAAGACACCAAACAAAATGGGGGCAAGATGCCTGTCTGGGCAGAGAAGAAGGGGTGGGAAGTGGGGGGGGTGGTTCCTGGACAGAGTTTGCAGTGGGCGTGTACAAAGCAGGTAAGAAAAGCAAATCCAGAGTGAAGCTGAGTTCATACTCCTCTCAACAGATACCCAACCAATGGTGAATCCTGAAGTGCAACGGGCAATTAAAAACATGCTTAAGTCAAAATTTTTTTTTCCTCTGACAAGAGAAAGAAAAAGCAGGAACCACAGATTACCCCCCTCCCCACCCCCAGTCCCCCCACTGCTTTGCTTTGGCACTAAAATACGAACAGTGTATAGACACTTTATAGGGAAAAACAGCCATGTAAGTATGTGTATCAAGTGAATCAAGCAATAAAAGTCAACCAGCAACATCAGCCCTGAACTTCCAACCACCACGTTCTCCCCTGGAGGAATTCTTGCCTATGGGGTGTCCCCCTCTGAGAACTCCACACTGAGATTTCCTTTATTCCAGGCCCCCCCTCCACATTGTTCTACTGTGTTCTCACCCCAGAGAGATACGTGGGGGTATGGATCCATTTGCCTTTTTCAATGGGATTTATAACCTGTATGTTTCTTTTGCTGTTTTGTCATCCAGAAGTTTCACTTTAATGATTAAAAAGGAAAACACATTGGGAATCAAAGGAGTTCTTAAAGCACAATGTCCAAACTCCAGAAGAATAGCAGTGGGCCCCAGAAGGGGGATGCTTCTGCAGGGAGGAATTTCTGAGTCATGCTGTGATGTCTTTCTGTCTGGCCATCCCACAATGCTGCTAGCACAGACTCCCTGAAAGGTTGGCAGGCAGGTTAAAACATCACTTTATGTTCTAGTCTGCTAATGCTGCCTGTTATGCAAAATACCAGAAATGGATTGGCTTTTATAAAGGGGATTTGTTTGGTTACAAAGTTACAGTCTTAAGGCCATAAAGTATCCAAGGTAAGTCATCAACAATCGGGTACCTTCCCTGGAGGATGGCCAATGGCATCCAGGAAAACCTCTGTTAGCTGGGAAGGCACGTGGCTGGTGTCTGCTCCAGTTCTGGTTTCAAAATGGCTTTCTCCCAGGACATTCCTCTCTAGGCTGCAGCTTCTCCTCAAAATGTCACTCTCAGTTGCTCTTGGGGCATTTGTCCTTTCTTAGTTTCTCCTGAGCAAGAGTCTGCTTTCAATGGCTGTCTTCAAACTGTCTCTCATCTGCCGCTCCTCTCTCAGCCCCTGTGCATTCTTCAAGTGTCCCTCTTGGCAGTAGTAAGCTGGATCTGAGCTTATATAGTGCTCCAGTAAACTAATCAAGGCCCACGCTGAATGGGTGGGGCCACACCTCCATGGAAATCATCCTATCAGGGTTATCACCCGTTGTTGGGTGGGGCACATCTCCATGGAAGCAACTCAGTCCAAATGTTCCAACCCAATCAACACCAATACGTCCGCCCCCACAAGACTGAATCAAAGAACATGGCTTTTTCTGGGGAACATAATATATACAAACCAGTACATTTTATTTCCAAAAGCATAAAGCAATTATGCATAAATTGAGAGGTGGGTGGATTAGAAAAATGTAGAAGCCTGGATGAGTGTGAATTACCTGTTTGGGGTTGAGGGTATATGGAGGGAGGTGTGGGGTGAAGAGGGAAAGGGAACTAGCATCTGCTAAACACCTACTCGGTGCTGAAATCCTGGTAGGTACTTTTAAAGTTACCTTTCACAGCTTATTCATTTAATTCCCCAAACAATCTTGCAAGTTAGGAATTATGATTCCTGTAAAACAGGTGAGGAAATCAAGACCAAAGTCGAACCTGCGAATTAGTTTGAAATCCATCCGGATAATTCCATCATATTCATGCTGCTTCTGCACTGGACTTGAACCACTGAAGGGTTCTGACATGGTCAGAAATGAGTTTTGGCAATAAGTTTCTGGCAGTGGGGTGGCTGTTGTGGGGGGGAAGAGGAGCATCTGGAGGCAGAGATACTGGTTCTGAGATTGTTGTATAGGCTCATTAGAAATTGTGCCTGAGCTGGGAGGAAGGAAGGCTGAGAGCGGAGGGAATTTGTTAACCATATCCATGCATTATGTAACTTAGTCTTAATAGCCATACTTGGAGGTAGGAATTATTATTGCCATTTGAGGGGTAGGGACACTGAAGTAATTTGCTTAAACTCAACTCAGGTTCACGTGATTCAGAAGCTTCTGCAGTTTTCTCTAAAGCATGCTCTGATAGCTCTCCTGTGGGTGGAGCAGATTGGATCCAGATGTGAGGAGAAAGAGAAGGGGAAGATGCTTTTGAGGTTTAAGACTTGGTGGTGGAGTCCTTTCTCTGGGAGTGAGAAACTTGGAGGAGAGCAGGTGTGGGATCAGCCGGGGGGATGCTTAGTCAAAGGCTTAAGATCAGGTTCTGGAGCCTCTCAGGGATGTCTGTTTGAGGATCTTCAGGACAGACATGCTATCTGAAACCATGGGAGTGAAGTGAAGGGAGGGAAGAGAGAAGAAATGAGGGAAAGGAAAGGAAAGAGAGAAAATGCAAAAAGAGTTGCTGATGGGACCTCAGGGGAGGTCAGGGCTGGGGGTCAAAGGGAGGAGGAAGAAGACCTGCAAAGGAGACTGAGGGTGGAGGTGAGTGAGAGGGAGGCCAGGAGAAAGGGGGTGGGCTGAGGTGGACCCTTCCTCTCTCACTCCCCCTCCAGATTGGAAGGAGGGCAGCAGCAGATCCTGGGGCAGGGGCTGCAGGGGGCCCTGAGAGTCTTCCCTGATGATTCAAGTCAGCCGTGATTCTTCAGGATTCTATAGACAACGTCTTTATGTGGCAAGTTATTTTTGCTGTTAACCCACGTGGTCGTGCCTGGTAATTATAGGGTAAAAGGAATTAAGAAAGACATAATTTCTCCCCATCACAGCCTGACTGTTTTACATCTCCACCTCGCACTGGCAGCCTGGCTTTCTGCCTTCACAGGTGCCACTTTGATTTTAGTCACGTAGGAAAGGAATTCAAAACACTCTCAAAGTGATTAAAGAGAGGAAGCAATTGCAAATTTGGGCTAAATGCAATAATCACATTAACTGTTTATGGCCAAGGGCTTTCTGGAGGGAAGTCCTTGCTTTAGCTGGGAGGTGGGGTTGGGACCGGGTCTGGTGAGAAGTGGTGCTGGCATTGCAGACGCAGATGGAGACAGCGCAGGTGCAGGTGGAGGTGGGCCAACATAATAATATTAATAGTAATTATTGCAGTTTACCTCTCAACCAGTGTTGTCATCTTTAGCCTTTGCAGGAGCCCTGTGAGATGGGGGATATGGACTTCATAATAAGGAAACAAGGTCCAGACAAGTTCAATTTCTGTCCAAGATAAGCACCTAGGTAGTGGCATAATTTGGATTTGGATTCAGTCCTGCCTGAGTATAAAAACCACTCAGCCTTTGGCCTCATATTGCAGGGTCTCTATCTGCTCCTATGGTAGCCTAAGGTGTCCCCTTTTCATTTTCAGCAAAATTGACCTCTGACTCTGGACATGTTCTGAGTGGGTGGGACCCTGGTTATTTCCCAAATGTTCCTGGATGCTAGGGAGTTCGTGGGGCTTATCCCCTCTGTGGGGGATGGAGCGGAGAGGGCTCAGAGAGGGTGAAATACAGGGGCTGAAAGCCATTGAGATGAAGGATGGAGAGAGTACAAGGAAGGAATAACCCATGGCCGGCTCCACCAGGAGGGCCCAGAAGGCAGCATGCTGATGTGATGTGGCTTCATCTTTCTTGGCTGGCATCTCCATCCTAAGCAATGCTGAGCTCTAGTTGGAGGTCTAAGGAGCTCTTCCACTGTCTCATTTCTCCCCTCTACTGGGATGAAATCATGCCTTTGTCTCCTTCACTGGCATGTCCAGATGCCACCATTTTCTGGAAAGAGCAGGGGTCTTGGCTGACTTCTTAAAGCAACTCCATTTTTGCCTCTTTAAACCTACTCTGTGGGGCTGATTTCCTCCTTGTGCTTCCCTGCTCACACGTAGATCATAAAACATTAGCTGGTCACTTAGCCCCACCCAGTTCAGTAATCAGTATGTCTGGTCTTGGGTAATACCCAAAGCTCCAAACTTCACTTAAAGCTCACAATCAGAACAGGTGCATGGGGGAGATTCTTCTCTCATTATTCATTTCCTATTGCTCCTGTAACAAAATCCACAAGAATGGCGGCTTAAAGGAACACAAATTTATCTTATAGTTCTGGCCTAAAACAATCAGTAGGACTGTATTCCTTTTGAAGGTTTCAGGGGACAATCTGTTTCCTTTCCTTTTCCAGCTTCTAGAGGCTGTCCACATTCCTTGGCTTGTGGTCCCACATCATTCCAACCTCTGCTTCCTTTGCCACATCCCCTGCTCTTTGGGGCATGCTTTCCTGACAGCGAATCTCCTAATGTTGGTATATTTTGCAATCTGGATAGGTTGAGCATTTCTCAAATATCAAGTACTCGTCCTTTTTTTTGTTTTAACAGTTCTCCCCTCAGTTTATCTCTTTCCTCTTGCATTTTACTATAAACAGCTAGAAGAAAGCAGACCATATCTTCAAAACTTTGCTTGGAAATTTCCTCAGTGAAATATTCAAGTTCATCATTTACAACTTTTTCTTTCTACATACCTGCAGTATAGAATTCAGCTAATCTTTTTGTCACTATGTAACAAAGATCCCCTTTCCTCCATTTTATAATAGCACATTCTTTACTTCCTTCTTATCCCTCATTAAAAGTGCTTTTAATGTTCATATTTCAATCAAAAGTGTGTTTAAGACATTTTAGATATTCTCTAAGATATTATAGGTTTTCTCTACCAGGTTCACTTCTGTGCTGGTTTGAATCTACTATGTACCCCATAAAAAGCCATGTTCTTTTAATCCAGTCTTGTAGGGGCAGACGCATTGTTGGGTGGGACCTTTTGATTAGATTATTTCCATGGAAATGTGACCCTGCCCATTCAGAGTGGGTCTTGATTAGTTTACTGGAGTACTTAAAGTCAACTGAAACGGACTTTAATCATATCTACAAAATACCTTCACAGCAATTCCTAGGTTAGTGTTTGAATAAATAATTGGGTATTGTAGCTTAGCCAGCTTAACATGTAAACTGGCCATTATATTCTCCCACTCTCTCCTCTTCATCCCGCTAGCTAATGAGGCACATAAGTGGAGCCAAGAGGGGTGGGCAGGGGCAAGGAGAAGAGGTAGGGGGCAGGAAGAGTCTCAGGACTGGAGGGTGGAAGTCTAGCATTGTTTCCTCTGGAGGCTACTGTTTATAGCTGACCTTTTCTTTCATGAGTGCTTCTGAGAGTTTTTCAGACCCCTAGTGTTATCAACATGGGGATAACATTGTATAACAAATGGCTCCAAAACTCAGTGGCTTAAAACAGGCATATATTCTCCTGGTCATGGTTCTGCAGGCTGACTGTGGTTCAGCTAACCTGCACTTGGCTGGTGGGTCTGTCTGCTTTAGGCGTGGGTCCAGCTGGCTTTGGCAACAGGCTGTGAGGTTGGATCATGGCTCCTCCATGTTCATTTGGGAGCCCAGGTTCATTGGCCACCAGGGGCATGTTATTCTCATGGTGCACAAGAGGGCAGGCCTAACTGTGCAAGCACACTCGTTAGCCCCTGTCCACATCAGCCCTCCTCCCTTTTGCCAAAGCAGGTCACTGGTCAAGCTCAAAATCAGGGTCATGGCAATTGACTCTGCCTGCCATGAGGCCATAGTCAGGTTGTGAAAGTTTTTTATTATAAAGGAGGGAATAATTGGAACCTATAATTCAATTTATCCCCCTACCCAATTCTGGGTCTCTCACCTGCTGGTCTCTGACATGGGTGAGGCTCTCCTGGACAGGCAGCTTGTGGTGCTCCCCTTGACCCCTGATTCCAGGTGATGCTTTTCCTCACAGACTGTCTTTTGGGGTCCTGGCACCCTTCCAGGCAGTCCTTTTGGGTAAATTTCTTTTAAGACCACTCCAAGCTGTCTCACCTCAGCTCTCTAACATGCTGCCACAAGTTGCTGCAGCCCACCTAGATTTTTCAGGCATGCTTCAGACACCAATCCACTGTGCCCCCCACACCCCATGGGGTATGTTAGCAAGTGGTGTTGAAGCCTCTTTCACTTACAACCCCCATCCCTCTCCCAAGGGATCCTTGGGGTCTCCATGCCTGGCTGGGGTTCCATTTGTGCAAGAAGGATCAATTGACAGGTTTGGAGTAATTGGGTTTTTTCCTCCCATCACAGACATTTTTCTCTTTCCCAGTCAAGCATGTCTCTGTGCTGCTTGCTTTTTGCTGGACACTGCGTTTGTATTTGGAGATGAGACATTTCCTGTCAGCTCCGTTGTGCTCCGCTGAGCTGGGTGTTGCAGGAGCTGTTCGTTAAGGCTGCCTATTATCTTGGGTTCCCTTCAGTTACTCAGGACAGCTTATTGTCTTGCTAAAGAGCTAGAATCTTGGCTTCTGCAAGGCCGAAACACACAGACCGTGGCCATGTGGGCACCAGAAGATGGGGTGAAAAGTCCTGGCTGGTGTCTAGGTGCTTGGTTTGCATCAGGCCAAGCAGAAGGATTCCTTCGGGCAGTCACAAGGGTCTGTGTGGACACTGCTTGTATCTGCAGGTAACAGCCAAATTAAATGAAGTGAACCTATATAATGTCAGGCAACTTTAAAGGATTGTTATTTCTCCTGGGACAGATCTCTACTTCCTAGAATAGAAAGGTGACCTCTGAGGTCAGATCCAAATTGTCTGTTTTATGCTTCTGTGAATCTAAGTACAATACAAGAACCCTTTTGGCTGAAGATATGGGTCCTGCTGGCAGGCACCTGTGATTCTTTACTGTCCTCATTAAGCCTTCTTGGAGTGGTGGCCTGGCATGGCCCAGGGGAGTGACTTGCATCCTTCATGGGTGACAGAAAGAGAGGCTGATCACCCCTAGAGGAGGGGAGTGGGCTCACATGGCTTCCCACCCTGCTTCTGGTCTTGGACAATCCCCTGGCTCAGCAGGCTTTGCTGGAACCTTCAGGAGATGTTCTCCTAATGGCCTCGCCTTCTCCTGTTCAGTCAACTCATCCTTCAAGGCCCAGGGGGAATAAATCCGGAAGCCTCCATATGGAAGTGGATGCTTCTTCCTCTTTGTTGCCATGGTGTTTGGCTCACTTGTTTACAGTGACAATTCCCAAATGATTTATTCATCTGTTTCTTCTTTGAAGCTGGGAGCAACTCCAGGCCTGGGTCTGGGATATTGCTGGGTCCCTTGACACAGAGCAGAAGCTCAGTAAATACTCACTAAAGAGGTAGAGAGAAGAGGCGCTAAGGATCCTGACCCAGATTTCCAGGTGAGGCTGAAACGCAGCCTTATCAGTGGGTTTCTGTGGAGGTGCCGGGTGCCTGGGTGTTTGGCAGTGGCTTCAAGGTGATTAATTGGACATTGTTCTTCCCCATCCAGAGATGTCTCTGTCTATCTGGAGCCTCAGCCCATCTCATTACAGTTTCACTTCCCTGGTGGCAAAGCAAGTGACTCCCTCAATTAGGCAACATAGATTGCTGGGTGGAATATTCTGGGAGTAAAGAACTGTCAAGTCAGCCAGATAATGACCCAATCTTTTTTTGAAAAATTAATTGTTTCAAGTCCCTCAGGAAGTTCATTCCAAAGGATACAACACAGTTTGTGCAGCTGCCAGTTCATGGAGGGCAGGATCAAATAACTACAGTGTGGTTTGGGGAGAATGTTGGAAGGTAGGGACTCATTATCAGTTCTCATATCAACTTGCTTTGTGACCTTGAGTAATTCCTTTTCACCTCTGGACCTCAGTTTCCCTATCTGTAAAGTGGCTAAGAGTATGAACTCTTAAGCCACATTTCCTGGATTCAGATTCCAGCTTGCTTTTCTCTAGCAGTGTGACCTTGGGCAAGTGGCTTCTTCTGTAAATTGGGTCCAATAATCTACTTCAAGGGTTGTAGTAAAGATTGAATGAGTTAATATATATAAAGTTCTTAGAACAGTGCCTGGTGCACAGTGAGTGTTCCATAAATGTTTCCTGTCATTGTCATTATCATCATCATGGCTGGACTAGGTCACCGATTTTCCAAACATGGGTCTCTGGACTGGAGCTGGTCTGTGAGGGAAGCTCTCATCAGCTAGACAAAAGGAAAACAAAATGTCCATGTCATATATGTGCAAAGTTAAGATTTCAGGTCTGGGAAATCTGTCCTTTTTTTTTTTCCCCTGAAATGTCCTTTTTACTCTTACATTACTAACATATCATTTTTAAATGAAATACTAATGATTGTAGATTTAAAAAAAAATGTCCATTTGGCAAAACAAGATGATGGTGCCCACCTTGAGAGGCTTAAATGCCACTTGTCCCATTTTACTTGTTCTCTGGATGAGGAGGCCGCCGCTTGGAGGCTGGTGACTCACCCAAGGTCACGAGAGTCTCTGCCCATCCAGGATCTGAGGAATAGGTCCCCGTCTTTGGTTAGGTTTGAAGTAGTTGCCTGTAAAGGAAAGGGAGGACATGACTATGACAACCAAGTAAAATTCTCCTCAAAGCAGTATGTGTTCGGAAATATAATTAGGAGAAATGATAAAAGTTTTAGTTCAACTCCATTGGAACCTTACCGAGAACCTACTAATACCACATTGGTGCTGAGACAACTGGGGTAGGTTGAATTATACACCCTGTGGGTGGGGGGGTGGGGACATGTTCTTAATCTTAATCCATTCCTGTGAGTGTGAACCCATTATAAACAGGGCCTTTTGAAGATGTTATTTTTAGTGAAAGTGTGACCCACTGAATGAGGTTGGACCTTATTCCTATTAATTGCTGGAGGCTTTGTGAAGAGAAAGCCATGGGGAGGAGCTGGAACTGGAAGTCAACAGAACCTGGAGGAGAAAGGTGAGGACCACACCATGTGACAGGGAAGCCCAGGAACCCAAGGATTGCCTGCTGGCCGGAATGCAAACTGACCCTGGGAGGAAGCAAGTCCCCGGCCTCTGAACCCTTAAGCCACTACATTCCTGCTATTGAGCCAACCCATTGTGTCATATTTGTCATAGCAGCTGGGAAACCAAGACAATAACAAGTACTGATCCTACCTACAAGTGGTACTGCAAGTACTACCTCTGCCCCAGCCAAGGATGTCCAATGTTACTGTGCACTTAAGAAGTGACAGACACCACGCCAAGTGCTTCATGTGGATTATCTCACTCTCTTCTCAGAAATAAGAGGTTTTCTCAATTAGCTTCTTTTTACAGAAGAAGAAATTGAGACTTGGAGAAGTGAGGTAACTTGCCCAGGGACACAGACTCAGAGGCAGAGCCAAGAGAAGCCCAGGGTTATGGGTTGAATTGTGTCATTCCCCCTCCCCACCCCCAAAAGACACATTCAACTCATAAGCCCTGGTCCCATGAATGTGATCCTACTTGGAAATAGGGTCTTTGGAGATGTGATTAGTTAAGATGAGGCAAAATTGGATTCAGGTAGGTCCTAATCCAATATGGCTGGTGTGTATATAAGAAGGAAATTTTTACTCACACACAGACACTGGGGAGAAGACCATGTGAAGATGGAGGAGGTAGAGATTGGACTGATGCTCTACCAGCCAAGGAATGCCAAGAAGTTCTGGAAAACACCAGAAGTTAGGAGAGGCAAGGAAGGATCCTCCCCAACAGGTTTCAGGTGGAGCCTGGCCTTGCTTGATTTCAGGCTTTTAGCTTCTGGAATTGTGAGACAATAAATACCTGTTGTGTACAGTTCATCAGTTTGAGGTAATTTGTTGTGGAAGCCCTAGGAAACCAAGACACCCAGGTTTGACCCAAAGTCAAGTTTTTAACCCACAATTATGCTGCCATCATGGGCATTTGGCCCAAAGTTGGTAATTAAGTCCATGTTCACATGTGTATTTGACTTGGGTCACTCTCCCAGGAACCCCTGAAAGGGAGCAGGGAGTGCCTTTTGCTCACCTTTCATCCCCAGTGCCCAGCATAGCACCTGGCACAGAGTAGATGCTCAAGGAAAACTTACTGAATGAATGAATGAGTCAGAGAATGAATGAATTTGTTGAGAATCAACTGGAAAGCTTGTTAAACATCCAGAATCTGGTCCCCACTGCTGCCCCCAAGATTCTAATTCAGGATCTTGGGAGGGGACATACAAATCTGCCTTTTAAGGAAGCACCAGGGCAATTCTGCTGTCCACAGCCCCCAACTGCCCTCTGAGAACCCCAGCTCTTGGGAGGGAAGTGGACCTTTTCGATTGTCAGGTAGGGGGAAGTTGGTATTTTATTCTGTGGGCAATGGGGATCCATGAACTGAATTTGAGGTGGGATGTGAAACCATCCAGGGCTTTAGGAAAATTTACCCACGGGCTGAGCGAGTCTTCTGGCTGAGTAATGCTTCCTCACCCCCACCCCCTTTCATTGCCAACAGTGATTCTGAATGAGAGGGGTTCATGGCAGCCCTCACCAGGCTGTGGCTGTGTAGTGGGCAGTTGGCTTTCAGTCTTTACTGCAGCCTCTCAGTGGGCATGCTGGTTGTCAGGGGCTCCCTGCGCTTCCACAACTGCTTGTTAGCACATTTAAGCCCCTTGTAGGAGGCTCTCCTCTGCTGTAATTAGACCTTCCTCTGTGGCGTGTCCTGACCACAGAGCTTGTGAGCTGTCAGGCAAGGCCATGAATTTGTGGAATGGCCAGTGAGGCTCATTTTTCAGAGGTGATTCCCTCATGTGGGTGCCCCACAGAAGGACTCCAACAACACAGGGATGGAGGAGGAGAGAGGAGTGAGGATTCAACCTGCCAATGGGGTGTGTGACAAATGGAGGTCTCACCTCTGTGGTTTCTACAGTGCAATGCACATTTGTTGAGTATATGTTAAGGCTGTTGTACTAGGTGTGCTGTGAACCCCAGCTACCACAAGGGGACAATGTCAGTTTCTTATAATTCTTTGGTCCCTTCCCTGTACATTTTTAAGAGGGAGGCTCATTGGAGCAGCATGTAAGCATGCGGGGATAATCCTAGAAGGGAGCTGGTGGCAGTGCAGGGATGGCACCAGGCGTCTGCTGCCCAGTGGAGAAAGTCCGTGCTTCCCCTCCCGGCTGAGATCACAGAGGGGACATTGTGGAGTCCTGGGCCCATCTGGGACTTCTAGATCCTGAAGATTTAGAGGATCCTGTGTGTTTTCCCTCCTCCTTCTTTGCCAACCTTACCTAGGTGAATCTAGGCTCTGCAGAACTGCTTTGGATGAAGGACTTAGGTAAAAAATGTATTCAAGGGAATGAAAGGAGTCTTTGTCCAGAAAGGAATTAGAGAAGACTGGAAGATCTTACATCCTGAGATTCACCAATGGCCTTGTAGACCTGAGCTAGAACAGATGGATAGAGATTGTGAAAGCAGAATAAAGAGCAGATGGATGATGGGTGGATGTACCCACTTCCAAGAGGGTAAGGTAGGGGCAGGAGGGTAGACATTTGTAACCAGC
Source organism: Choloepus didactylus (assembly GCF_015220235.1). Taxonomy (NCBI): domain Eukaryota; kingdom Metazoa; phylum Chordata; class Mammalia; order Pilosa; family Megalonychidae; genus Choloepus; species Choloepus didactylus. Next base: position 13,258,352 of record NC_051324.1, read on the forward strand.
TTTTTGCTTGGGCTTGTCATTCTATGTGCCCATCCCCACAGCACTGCCCAGAACTCCACATCAGCCCTTTGCTGATCAGCTTTCTACTGGGTTTGGCCAGGGAGGTGCCACAAGAAGATTGGAAGGCACAGGGAGAGAGAGGTTAGAGTATGTCTTCCTCAGACCCTCCCTGTTTTGGGCCATGTTTCTGGAAGTTGCTACATCCTTTCATGTTCTGTTGGGTGGTCTCTCTTCATCAGTTCCAGCTCTTACTAGGCTCCAGTAACCTTATTTCCTCCTTCTGCCCCACTGGGCCTATGGGTGCCAATACCTTCCCACTATTGCTAGCCTTTGGGTGCCTCATCATTCCTGCCCCAATCCTGGGGAAGTTTCCTTCAGTTGAGTCTCTTCCTTTGCATCATCTCAGTTGGATTCTGTTCCCTGCTGGGATCTGACCTGTATTTCTGACCTTGAGGAAATTCTTGGCACAATGAAGGGGTGGGGTTGGGGCTATGCTGGGAAAGAGAGGCTTGTGGAAGAGAGCTGGAGGGAGAAGCTTCAGGACCACCTCTGGGGGAATATTCAGTGGTGTCTTCAGAGCACATCTCAAGAGGGATCTGTGTTAGCACCCCAGGCAGCCCTGGTTGTCATAATTGAAGATCCTTTTGATAGAGGAAGGCCCAGACTGAGGCCACCTTATTGGAAAGACACAGTTGCTATTTACAATGTCAGAGTGACATTTCTGACAAGAAAATCAGAGACCCATTAAAGAATTTTGATGTGTGAAACATTTATTCTGAGGCCAGAAACACAATACAAGTAATTAAGGCTGAAATTGAGAAATGGCAGGTGTGTTAGGCCTGTGAGGTAAGAAGTCTGTGGGATGGCTTGGCTGGGAGGGCCACTGGTGAGCAAGCTCTCCTACCCTGGAGAGTCATGTGGGGGCTAAATGAATCAAAGATGCAGGAGGTCCTTGGGTGGAAGGTGTGTCACTTGTGAGGCATGGTGGCATCCACTTGGGGGAGGAGAAGGAGGTCAGAAATGGCAGAAACCTGCTTCTTTCCCCTTTTTCTATTTGCCCTCTTAATTTGCATGGTCAGATGCTGGGGCAAATGACCCAGCTGCAGACAGTGACTCTGGGTAATTTATTGGGAGATCCAGTCCAGAATCTGATGGAGATTATGAGCTTGGTCTTGATTTTGGCAACTTGGACTGGAGTTTCTAAAAGAAGGTGACTGCATTCTTAAGCACTTTTCTTGCTTCTGATGAACACAGTTATCAACCATATTCAAGAGGAACCCTTTTTGGTCTCCATGTACATTCCAGCCTTAATTGTTTAAAAATCTTCTGTTACCAAGTTTATCAAATACTTGCTCTCTAACTGTTTGGAATGACCTAGACCAGACTGGTTGGGATTGATGTCAGTAAATACAGATGGTTGTTGCTTTACAGAATGAATTCTATTTTTAGCCAACATGGTAGCAAAGCAGATTTCTGTAAAGTGAATTCTGTTTCCCTATTGTTTTCTATTATTAAGTCAGAGATGTGTTATCATGAGGATTAATCGCTGTTTCCAGTGTGCACCCAAAGAGGGGGCAACAGTATAACAAATGCGGAGCAATGACAAGTGCTCCAGACTAGCCTGGAGATCTCAGGGTCTGTGGCTGCTGAGTCCTGAGATATTAAGGTGCACTTATGGCCTCTTCTCCTCTCTTATCCCTGACAGGTGAGGACAATGAACTCCCACATACATCCCCCTCCCCCACTTGGATCCTTTTCTGGGCTGTAGAATACACTTCACCAATGAAAACCAGAAGGGACATTAGGGAAGGATATGTCATGGCAGAACCCATTACCCTGATGGGTCCTGGGTTTCCAGATTATGGGGCTCCCTTCTCACTGGGATCCTTGCCAGAACAAGTTATACCAAATATATTGGGAACTATAGGAATCATCTTCAAAGTACTGTCAGTAAATCCCAACATCACACTCTTTCCTTTCCTCTAATAATTCAACACATATTTCCTAAGTGATATATTATATTGAATTAGGTGCTGGGGAAATAATAGAGTACAGTAAAGACACCTACCCTAAGGGAATTTACATTCTAGAGACACAGACAAAACTGACAGACATAAAACATAATGTCAGCTCATAAGTGTGATGAAGAAAAGTGAAGCAAGAGTGATAGGACTTGTTGGTATTTTTGATGCAGTGGTCAGAGAAGGTCCATCTGAGGAGGTGACATTTGAGCAGGGATTTGAAGTAGTAAAGGAACAAACCATGAGAATATCTGAGAGAAGAACATTTTGGGCATAGGGAACAGCAAGGACAAAGGGTCTGAATGGGAACCTGCTTGGTGTGTTTGAGGAAGGTCAGGCATGCAGTGTGCCTGGAAAGGGGTGAGCAAGAGGGACAATGGGAGGCAATAAAGGCAGAGAGACTGCATCTTTTTCCTCCTCTTTACAATTTAAGTCTTCAAATCTTGAACATTAGCCGTTTTTTTTTTTTTCTTTTTCTGGAAACTCCATGATTCACATCTAGGCATGTGTGGGTTTTAATAGAGCTGGACTGTGATAACATCCTTCACCAGTGGTTGTCACTAGTGCATCTAATGCCTAAAACTCTCAAATCCACACAACACTGAGTACATGCCAGGTGCCAGGGACTGCACAGACTGCTGGGTTATAACAGTAAGTTAGACACAGATTGATGGAGTCTAAATTCAAAACTCCAGTGAAGTGATCCATGAAACGACTGACTTCTGACTGATGAAACAGAAAAGTAGATGCTCTCTCTCTCCTTCTGCTTTTCTATGGAGGGCCATGCAGGCTCTATCTGTCTGTCTCTCCCTGCCTCAACCTGAGCCTCAGACCTCCTTCTCAATTAGTCAAGGCCTCTCTGAAACTGCAGCTGCACAACATCATTTTTTGGTCAAGGCCATTGGATGAGAAAAGCCTCCCTTCTGGAAAAGTTCCCTTGTGATTTTTCTGAAAAGCAGTGGAAAATAACAGCCTTTCCCACCTTTGTATTGTACTCTCCAAATCCCTCTCCCATCCCCCATATCATTTGATTCTCACTGCAACCCTGAGAGTGGGTAATTATTCCCCTTTTTCTTTTGAGGAAGCTAAGGGTTGGAGAGACAAAATGATGTTCCCAAATGTGTTGGTTACTAAGCTACTGCCTCTTACCTCCATACCTGCTGTGCTGGTTTAGATATATTATGCCCCCCAAAACACCATGTTCTTTAATGAAATAGTGTGGGGGCAGACATATTAGTATTAGTATTGATAGGTTTTGATTGAGTGTTTCCATGGAGATATGACTCAGTCAACTGTGGGCAAGACCTCTGATTGGATAATTTCCATAGATTTGTTACCCCACTCATTCAGGGTGGGTTTTAATTAAATCACTGGAGCCATATAAAACAGCTGACAAACAAGAGAGATATCTTGGCTGCAGCCAAGAGAGATATTTTGAAGATGGCAATTGAAAGTAGACTTTTGCTACTCTGGAGTTTGCCTGGGAGAAACTAAAAGAACACCTCTAGATGCCTAGAGAGAAACATCCTGGGAGAAAGCCATTTTGAAATGCAACCTGGGAGCAAGCAGATGCCAGTCACGTGCCTGCTGAGCTAACAGGTTTTCTGGATGCCATTGGCCTTCCTTTGGTGAAGGTACCCTACTGTTGATGCCTTTGTTTGGACACTCTTATGGCCTTAGGACCATCACTTTGTAGCCAAATAACCCCCCTTTATAAAAGCCAATCCATTTCTGGTATGTTGCATGATGGCAGCATTAGCAAACCAGAACACCCACTCTTCCATATTCGGCAGTGCTGGTGCTGACACTCTGCAAACTAAATTTTTACTTTGTCATCTGGTTCCTTATTATGCTTTGTCAATTGGGGGTGCTATAGGGAGACTGGAAGGCAGGAGAGGGGAGAAGGTATACTCTCCTTGTTTTGCTTGTTGCTCTGGTACATGGCCTGGCCTGAGTCCCCAGTCTCTTGGGACCCTTGCTGCTTTCATGGTGTGGTCACCTTTTGTCCCATCTGCCCCTGGTGCCAAATGTCCCCAAGACTGCTTTTCCAGGCCCTGGGACAAAGATTTGGGGTCTTCTCTCCTCCCACAGCTGCCTGAAAAGTGCTGAAAATTCACTTGTTCTGTTAATTTGCGAAACCTCCTTGACTTGTCTGTGAAGAGCTCCTCAGAAACATCCTTCTCATTACAATGTTAAATTAAAATTTAGTAGAGGAGGCACATAGCAGAATAAACTTTCAATTGAAATATACACACTGCGATAGAGAAGGGAGACTGGAGAGAACTTGCGACATCTTTGCCGCGAATATGCTCGAGATTTAATTTTACTGTGACATCTCCTTGGAATTACACTGCTAATTGATCACATTGTGTCTGTCTGTTATTTAAACTTTCAATAAAATGGAGATTAATGGAAGGTGTAATCCTCCCGGGCAGAACAAATATTCCCATTGTTCATGTCAGGTACAGAAATGGAAATGCTCTGCTAACAGCTTTTTGCATTCAATCTGTGAACATGAAGTTAATCATGAAAAATGCAGTGAGTCTTTAATTGCTTGAATGAAATTTTTTCTGCCTGCCCCATTTCTCACCCAAAATAGCTGCCCTTGTCTATGACTGGAGTTAAGTGGTGGGGAGGCTGAGCAAGTTTTCCGTGGCTGGGGCTCTGGAGGGGGCTGGGTGGTGGGATTTGCATCCAGCACCCCTGGGAACAGGGTGGTTTGTAGATGAAGTTGAAGCTGGGAAGAGGCAAAACCCAGCTACTGCGGAGGCTTTCGGCATCACCCACCAACGTGGGATTTTGGCGAGAGTGTGTGGTGAGCCCTGGGGAAAAGGGCTGGCTTCTGGCTCAGATTCTTGGAGGGGGCATAACAGATGCTGACATCTGCGAGGACACTTAGAAGATCTCCCAACCTTCTAGTCCTAGTTCAGGCGAGAGGCAGGGTAGTGTAGCAGCTATGAGGACTCCAGTTCTACCTCTTACTGACTGGTGACCTTGGGCAAGTTACTTAAATTCTGTGTCTGTCAGTCTCCTGTAAAATAAGAATGGTAATAACAGTCATTGTCTTATAGGATTGCTGTGACATATGTGATATATGGGATATATGCCACTGACATATGGACAACTCTCAGAATTGGGCCTGGCCCATCCTAAGTACCGTGCAAGTATTGACTATAATCATTATTATGCTCTCAGCAGATGTGTCCATCTTTTCTGCAGCTTCTCTGCCAAGTTCAGCAGGAGTTTAAGCATGGACTCTGGAGTCAGATGGTAGGTCTTTGAGTCCCAGATCTTCCACCAGCCAGTCACTGAACATCTCTGAGGCTCAGTTTCCTTTGCGGCATATGGGAGATGGGAATACCTGTCTCCTAGGGTTGTGCAGTGCTTATTTCAGTACTTGGCATGCATGAACATTCAACAAGTAGTAGCTGTTATGCAGCTGGTCATGGTTTCCATCAGGCCCTGCAGCATACATCTGCTCCCTTCTTCTTCAGGCAGCTGTGGTCAGTCTCCCAATGGCTTTCACCCATTTGGGTTCCTTGAATTGGCTCTGGATAATGGAGCCACACAGCCAAAGCCTCTTCCCTCTGACCCATGAGAATCCCTTCAGATCCTTGACTTTGGTACCCCTGTCCCCTCATGTTGTTCCTTCTCCAGGAAGAGCACCTCCAGCTCCTCTGAGTTCTTCTAATGCAGTGGATTCTGGTCCTTGCTTTACCTTCAACCCTCCTTTGGTCAAGTCTGGTTTGCCCTTGTCCCTTGAGAGTGTGGAGGACTCAGTAGCCCAGACGAGTCTGCAGCAGTATAGAGGGGAGTGAGACAGCCACTTCCCATATTCTGGACTCTGTGCTTCTATTAACATGACCAGATGACATTTGTTTCTTGGTAGCCAAGCCACACTGCTAATTCAATGAAATTAAAGTAACTGTTATTTTCCCGAGTTCTTTTCTATGCCTGTTGATTCAGAGTCATGTTCTTTGTATCCTGTACTGATGCAGCAAGATTTTGGGACTGAAATTTAAGTCTTTATACTTTTCTTCATGGGCTTACTTATGTTCTTACCTGCTGGCAGAACTTGGGCTCTTGATGCTGACATTCAACATGGGAATGTCATATTTTTCAAATATTTCATAGGTATGACATCAAACCTCTTTTTATACAGATGAAAAAATTAAGACCTAGAGGGAAGGCAGGGGCCTGCTCATGGGCACACTGCATGTTGACTGGAGAATTAGGACAAAGAATCCAGTTTTTCTGAATCTAAGTCAAGACATCAGGGAAGTTCAGTGACAGGAGAGAGAAGGCACCAAAGAGGTACCCAAGCCTCTAGAAAACATCCTCCTCCCCACCATATTTCTAGTGGGAGGCTGGCTGGAGTCTTGCCTCTCTCCATTCCATGAGAGAACTGCTCTAGTTATTAAAATGTTCTGACTTAAGTTGAGATGAAATCAGCTTTTGTGAGTTCTGTGGGGAAGCAGGGTCCTTCCACTGTTTCAGTGGGGACTTTTTCTGTTGTAAGCAATAGAAACCCTAAAAAAACAAACAAATGTAGGACTGTACAACATAAACAGTGAACCCCAATGTAAATGATGGATTATAGGTAATAGTATAATTATTAAAATATTCTTTCATGGATTGTAACAAATGTACCATACTACTGCAGAGTGTTAATAATAGGGTGTTCTTCTACTTTGCTAATGTTGTGGAATGCAAAACACCAGAGATGGATTGGCTTTTATAAAAAGGGGGTTTATTTGGCTACACAGTTACAGTCTTAAGGCCATAAAGTGTCCAAGGTAAGGCATCAACAATCAGGTACCTTCACTGGAGGATGGCCAATGGTGTCCAGAAAGCCTCTGTTAGCTGGGAAGGCACATGGCTGGCATCTGCTCCAAAGTTCTGGTTTCAAAATGGCTTTCTCCCAGGATGTTCCTCTCTAGCAAGCTTGCTCCTCTTCAAAATGTCACTCACAGCTGCACTCAGTTCCTTCTCTTTGAGTCAGCTAATTTATATGGCTCCACTGATCAAGGCCCACCCTGAATGGGTGGGGACATGCCTCCATGGGAATATCTCATCAGAGTCATTACCCACAGCTGGGTGGGGCACATTCCAAGCAAATCTAATCAGCACCAAAACGTCTGCCCCACAAGACTACATCAAAGATAATGGCGTTTGGGGGACACAATACATTCAAACTGGCACAGGTGTTATATGGAAACTCTGTATTATATGCATGATTTTTCTGCAAACCTACAATTTCCCTACTAAGAAAAAGTCCATCTAGAAATCCAGGCATATAAACTGAATCCCATACAGGCTCATCTTTCTGAGCCAAGATATATCCAAGACATGGTGTTCTGGTGCATTTATGAGTTGCCTGATATTGCATCAAGTGCCTGTCAGTTAGCCATGGCTGTCTGTGGGGAAGGTGGGGCAGGGTCATGAGGTATAAAATGTGGTTGCTTATTCAGCAGGAGCCATAGGTAGAGAAACTTCCATTAGAAGTGGAGGTAAGTGGGACTGGCAATGACTGACATCTCTTACACATGAAACTTTGGAAAAATCCACCTTAAAACCCTTATGGAATGAGATAGATAAGCAGTGATATGATGGTAAATGTTAACAAGTGGCTCTCTGGAGGCATGGTGCTGGGGTGTGGTTTGCACTGATTTGTAGCCTTTGCCAATTTCTGTAGTGTAAATGCTCTCAGCATGGCTGATTTCAAGCTACCAATGGTTTAACAACCTGCTCATAAATTTCCTGAAAATTTAAGAAGATAATATTTATGAAATATTACAAGTCTTCTCTTTTTCTCCCTTAGTCTCATCCTCCCTTTAATTCCAAGCAGCTCAATCATTCTGCACTCATTGCCTCAGAGAAGAGATATCATATGGTGGGAAGGGAGTAGGTGTGAATTTTCTTCCTGGCTTTTATGTTTTAAAATAAGGTCCCTAGACAGAATAGAAAGTTCTTTTGACCATTTATACAAAAATATTTATGACCAGGGGGTTGAGGGTAGTAGCTATTATCTGGTCCCTGGAACAGAAAAACTTTCAAATGCTGGCGGAAGAAAAAAACCAAAATGGCAGGAAAAGCTGACATTGTAATTGCCTGCGTGTTCCAGGTAGAGCCACCCTGGTTCCCACTTCCTGGGCATAGCCTTGGGGAGGCAAAACAACCCAGGAGAGGTCTGTGGGCTCTCAGAGCAGGGAGGATCTGTGCTTCATTCTCCGGATGGAGCCCCAGGGAAGCACAGAGAAACAAGGGCCAGATAACTTGGGGTTATAGATGATCCACAGAAATTCCTGCTCCCCAACATGGCAGAGAAGCAGCTGAATGATTCTTGTGTTTTTGAACAAGTCACAGAGATGCAGGAGGAAGCTTGTGGCCCTAAAAGGGCCAGATGTAGGGGAATGAGGGACCCATGAGGACCAGAGAGGGTGCGGGACACCTCAGTGGAGGCTTTTATCGATGGATGATATTGAAGCATCCCATTGCTGTGGAGCTACACGTGGCTATGGCTACAACCCCAGGGAAGGAGGGGGTCCTCAACCTGACTGAGATTGGTTTATGCCACCCTGGCAGAAAGGTAGCTTGAAATAAAATAACAAAGAAATTAAGCTATGTTTTTTTTTTTTTTTTCTTTCACACTTACCTTTGTGGAGTGTGATTGAAATTTCAGCCCTTTGCTTTAGACTAGAGGTCAGCAAACTTTTTCTGGAAAAGGGCCAAAGGATACGTATTTTAGTCTTTGGGGGCTACATATAGTGATGACATCAACAACAACTCTTCCTCCTCCTCCTCCTCTTCCTTCTCCTCCTCATTCCTCTTCTTTTATATCAGCTATTTCTTAATTATCCAGCCATAAAATGGAATGAAGTTTCGATACATGTGACAACAAGGATGAACCTTGAAAACATCATGTTGAGTGAAATAAGCCAGACACAAAAGGACAAATATTGCACATTCTCATTGATCGGAAATAATTAGAATAAGCAAATTCATAGGTCAACCTAGAATACAGGTTACCAGGGGCCAGGGTGGAGAAAGGGAAGGGGGATTTAATGCTTAAATTGTACAGTTTCTGTTTGGGTTGATGGCAAAGTTTGGGTAGTGGATGGTGGTCATCATAGCACAACATTGTGAATGTAATTAACAGCACTAAATTATATATTTGAATGTGGTTAAAAGGGGAAATTTTAGTTTGTATATATGTTTCTAGAATAAAATTTAAGAAAAGCACCACCATAGGACTGTACACCACAAACAGTGAGCCCTAGTGTAAATGATGGATTGTAGTTAATAGTACAGTTTTAAAAATGTCCTTTCATGAATTGTAACAAATGTTCACACTGGTGCAATGTGTTAATAATATGGTGGTGTATGGGAACTTCATACTTTATGCATGATTTTTCTGGAAGCCTATAATTTCTCTAATAAAAATGAGCACCCTCTCCCCCCCCACACACACACCTTTCTTAGCTTACAGAGTTGCGCCTGAGGGTTAATGCCTGAGTGTTAGGGGCTTTAGAAGAAGCAGCCTTCAGACTGGAGCAGCCCCTCAACATTTCTCCATCCCTGGTGCCCTCTGCTCATGGTCTGTGGTGCTGCTGTCTAAATGGCATTTTCCTCAGCAGCACTATTGGTTTTCAAAATACCAGGGAAGGTCCACTATAGTGAGGTTCAGTTAGTACAAAATGAATTAGCTTACCAGGTAGATAACACTATTTCCTGGCCACAGACCATGTAAGGAAGCGTGAATCTGGTTGTAGCTCAGCTTAAGTCAACTCTTTCTTCCATCACTGGTCCAAACAGGGGTGCCTTTCCCACATCCTCAGGCCCACTCATCCCACCTGGCCCCTCATTCTACTTCAATCCCGGCCATTGAAATCCATCTTCCAGCACCAGGCAGCTCTGGTGATTCATGGACAGGCTCAGCTGTGGCTGGATGAGGCTTAGTACTGGCTTCTCAAAAATGGACTTTTAGGTAGCTGGTTACAGAAGCCCTCAGTGAGAATACCTGCCAGCTCCATCTCCTGCCACTTTTTGGTGTTTTATATAGTCTTGGATTCAGTTGTGAAAGGCAAGCAGCAGGGCCCACAGGAGAGATGGACAGGCGGAGGAGATGCCCAGTCACTGTGAGATCAACTTCCTGATAACTTCCCTGAGAGGAGGTGCCAAGGCAGGATATTGAACCACCTCGGGGAGGGAGGAGTTAATGCCCAGTGCATTGAGGAGGCAGATGCTGGTGAGGCAGCTCAGCAATGTGGATTCTGAGCCATACCCAGGCTGGGCCGGCCTCTGTGGATACCCATGAGTGGCCGGGAGTGCTGGAGGGCTTGGAGTCCAAGGAGCTGGGCTGGGCCTCTGCAGCCTGTGGGGGGATTCTCAGGATGAGGATCCAGGAATGTTCTGTGATGCCTGTGAGGGTCAGGTGGCAGCATTGAGCCTCAGGCTGAACCCTGGCCCTGGCCTCAATCTGGACTTGACCCCAGTTGTAAGAGGATCCTGGTCTAGCCACAGACAGAGAGCCTCAAGGCATTCCGCAAATCCTGGGGACACCTGGGTGTTATGCCACAGGTGTGTGGGAATGCAGATGACGCTGTGTCCGCCACTTCCTCTGCTTCAAATAGAACTCAGGGCTGGGTTCCCCTGTCTTGAGAAAAGGTCAGAAGCATTGTCTTCATATGCAAAATACAGTATATTGGAAAGAAAGTGTTCCAGTTTGCCAATGCAGCCAAAATGCAAAACACCAGAAATGGATCAGCTTTTGAAAAAGGTGTTTATTTGGTTACAAAGTTACAGTCTTAAGGCCATAGAGTGTCCAAGGTAAGTCATCAACATCCTTCACTGGAGGATGGCCATTGGTGTCCAGAAAACCTCTGTTAGCTGGGCAGGCATGTGACTGGCCTTTGCTTCAGAGTTCTGGTTTCAAATATCTTTCTCCCAGAACATTCCTCTCTAGGCTGCAGTTCCTCAAAAATGTCACTCTTAGTGGCTCTTGGGGCATTTTTCCTCTCTTAGCTTCTCCAGAGCAAAAGTTTGCTTTCAATGGCCATCTTCAAACTGTCTCTCAGCTGCAGCTCCTGTGCATTCTTCAAAGTGTCCCTGTTGGCTGTAGCCAGTTCGCTCCTTCTGTCTGAACTTTTATAGGGCTCCAATGAACTAATCAAGGCCCATGCTGAATGGGTGGGGCCACACCTCCACAGAAATTATCTAATCAGAGTTATCACCTACAGTTTGGTGGGTCACATCTCCATAGATACACTCAAAGAATTACAATCTAATCAACACTAATACATCTGCCCACACAAGATTGGATCAAAGACAATGGCGTTTGGGGGGACATCACACATTCAAACTGGCACAGAAAGTAAGGATTTTTCTTCTCCAATTGGGAGGAGAACAGATCTGGCATCTTGATTTTGTTTTCAGAACATTTTCTGCAAAACTGGGGAATGAAGGAGAAGTATCAGCTCGTGCCGCCTTCTGCTCTGAAATCAGTAAGCTTCAGCCAAACTCGAGTGATAATCTCTCTGTGGGGTCAGCCCGTCTCCATGCATGTACTTAACACCTGTGGCTGTGCGCCCAGCCCAGGTTGGGGCCCTGTTGCGGAGAATTTCAACAATGTTGGGGCAGTGCAATGTGGACACACTCGAGGGGTCTGTAATCCCAGGTGGGTGTTCAGAGGGGGCAGCAGGGGCGTTGGACTGGAGGAGTCGAATGCTGTCGGGCGTGAGGGCTGAGCTGACCCTGATGCAGGTGAATAAGCATTTGACATCACGGAGCCATCTTTATCCACAGCTTCTGTGGACACCCTGGGCTCGTGGACTCTGGAGCTTGCTAGTGGAGGCTAAAGGAGCAATTTATACTTAGCCTCTTACTCTCACCACTCTCTAGTGACTCTGTTTTGCAGCTTTTCCACTGAGAGCTGTTTATATGCCCTTGTAAATGCATCCTCTTCTGGGGTGCACCTTGAAACACTTTTTTGTGATATGTTCTTCCCCAAAATGATTTTTCCAAAGTAGATCTGACAATGTCATTCTCCTGTTTAAATGCCTTCAGTGAATCCCAGTTGGGTTTAGAGTAAATCAGATCCTGTTGTCTTTATCTGCCCTGCTATCCTGCCTTCCATTTCTTACACATACACATGCACACACACACACTGTCTCTCTCCTAAGCCTTAACATACAAATGCTCTTTCCCCTGGACTGTCTGATGAGTCCCTTCCCCGCTGGAGAGCAGCTATGGTTTTCTCCCAGACTGTGCTCTCAGAAGCTTCCAGGACTTTTCATGTGCTGTTCCCTTTCTGTGGCTTCGCTGCCCTCTTTGCCTTCTCCCCCACGCCTCCTACACTTAATTGCCTGGTAAATTCCATGCCTCTCACAGGTCCCAGCTCACATGTCACCTTCTCTGGGACTTTGACTCCCCACAAGCTGCCTTACCTCCTCTTTTTCCCTCTGCACTACATTCTGGGTATATATCTCCAAAAGAGAAATTAAAAAAAATTGAAAATGAAATGTTCTGATTTTTCCCTTGTTCTCAGGAAAGTATATACCTTTGGACCCAGCATCCTCTTTTTGGTACGCTACCCTATAAAAGTATAAATGCAAGTAACTCAAGGGTGGTAGAACAAGAACTTCTTTTCCTTCAATTGCCAAATTGGTATAATGCTGGAATGTTCATAAATAAGCATGTAGTTGACTAAATTATGGCACATCCATGCTGTGGAACATTATGCAGCTATTAAAAAGAATGAGTCAGATTTCTATGAAATGACTATAACATATTGAGTAAAACAACTATTTGCGGAATAAGGTGGGAGGTACAAAACAGAAAACAAAACAAAACAGTCTGTAACTTATCTTTGTGTATATGGATCTGAGCATAGAAAACAGTGTGCGAGGATGCACATCAAAGTGTTAACAGAGGTGTTTTTGGGGAAGGAGGTACAAAATTGACTTTTTCTTTCTGCATATTTGAATTATTTGGCTTATTACTGTGAGCATGTGTTACTCATGTAATTAGAAGTATCTAATGAAGGGGAAAAATTTGCCACCATTAAAAGTCTTAAATTTTCACATTGGTATGGGTGGTTTCTACTATGTATCCTCTCTTCTGGGGAATGTAGATACAGGAGCAGAGCAATGAAAAATCTCTCCCACCTCAGATCCCCGCTTGTACTTCTTGGAGGCAACTGTTCTCAAATATTCATCTAGAAAAATTCTATGCCTTATAGAATACCTTGCATTTTTCACTTAATTACACTTCTCACAGATTGTTGTCCACTTCATTCTTTTTCATGGCTGCACAATATTTAATTGTATGAAATTGCCATGGATTTGACTGGTCCTATATTTCTGGACATTTAGGTTGTATAGAATCCTTTTCTATTATCAACAATGCTGCACTGAAATCTTTGTACAAATGTCTCTGCAAAAATCTATAAACATATCTGTGAGATAAATTTCCAGAGGTAGCACTGCTGGGTCAAAGGTCTATACACTGAACATTTTAAGAGAACATTGACAACTTTCCTTCCAAAGAGGTTGGACCAATTCTCACACTCACCACCAGTAGTTTTTCTTCATTCATGCTAAAACTGTAATATTATCAAAGTTTTAGAACTGTCAGTTTGGCAGGTAAAAAATCATATCTTACAATTTTGAGTTATGAGTGAGAATGAACATAGTTCCACATATTTGTAAGCCATGTGTTCTTGTTTTTCACCAAACACTGCCTTGCTGTGTCCTTTGCCCAGTTTTCTAGGGTCTCTTACTTATTTGTAAATACTCTTTATATATTAAGAAAACCAACACACTGTTTATGTTTCCATTTGTCTGTCATGTATACTAAAAGTGGCTTGTCCCTGTTTGTTATCTTTTATCTTTGTTTACACTACTCTTATTTTTGGTCAGGCTGAAATTTAAGATTTTACTCTGTCAAATTTATTGCTATCTTTTCCCTTTTGAATATATCCTTGGGTTTTGTACTTGGAATAAAAATAGCTTTATTACTTCAAGAATACATTTTAAGATTTTCCATGTTTTCTTCTAGTTCTTTTACAGATTTATTTTATTTTTATATTTAAATATTTGATCCACTTGGAACTTATTTTGCTGCAAGGTATGAAGTAGGGATCATTCATCATTCATTCATTCATTCATTCATTCATAATATGTCTAGCCAGTTTTCCTTATGCTATTTGTTGAATAATCCATGTTTCTCCAGCAATTTGAAATGATGCCTTTATTATTTATCAAATTATTCTGTGCAATTTTGTCTATTTCTGGACTCTTAATTCTGTTCCATTATCTGTCTATTCAGCTGCCAATTCAGCTTTTAACATTACTGTATCTTTTTTTTTTCCTTTTTAAATTCAGTTTTATTGAAATATATTCACATACCATACAATCACCCATGGTATACAATTAACTATTCACAACATTACTGTATCTTTATTTTATTATCTGGGCATGGAAATCCTCTTTACAACTCATCTTTTCTTTCAGATTTTCTTGGCTAGTCTCATATATGTATTTGGCTGGAGAGGAGAAATTATTATCTAAAAGTTTTCAGACTTTCTAGGCTGCTGCTTTCCTGGTCCTGTGCTTGAGAGGGCAGGTTTATTATTATTAATTTGTCTGCACCATTAGTGTTTACAGGTGGCCACCTGCTTCATCTCAAAATCTGGGATGCACAAGGCAAAAAGAAAATGCAGGGTGCCCACAGCATGTTGTTCTTTGGGTTTCAAAGTCCCAAGATTGTTTTCCTTCTTCTCTCCACTTTTCAGAGTCTTCTTATGCTTATTTTTTAATATGATGTTCAGGGATTTTAGTTATACCTATCAGGAAGAGTAGGGGAAAGTATGTCTACCCCATTATCCTGGAAGATGATTTTTTATGTGTTATTATTTATGTGTTAATATTTTTGCTGGTCTGATCAATCCTTGTATTGCTAGAATAAATCCTAATTGTTCATGCTGAATTCTTCTTTTCATGCACTACTGAATATTATTTGCTAATATTTTATTTAGAATTGCTACATTGTGTTCATAAGTGAATTGGTTTATAGATTCTTGATGTGGGGTGGTGTGTGTGTGTGTGAGTGTGTGAGTGTGTTTGTGTTTGCATGCACATGTGATGTGTTTGCATGCTGTCATTTCCAGGAATTTGCTTACCTCCTAGAATGATTTGAGAGGCTTTTTATCTTTTCCTATACTAAGGAACAGTTTAAATGGGCTGCATCCATTCCCGGAATGTTTAATAGCCATTCCCTATAAGGCCTTTGACTTCGGTGCCTGGGTGGGTGGTGGTGTTTTGACAATCTAATCAGTTTCTTCTGTGTTTCACTGATCTCAGATTTTGTCTTACCCAGCGTCAAGTTTGGAATTTATATTTTCACGGGAAGTCGTTATTTCAAATTTGTTGGCAACACTGTATCTAGTAATCTCTAGTAATCTTAAATCTCCTTTATATCTCTATTCACTTTCTAAAAAATGTATTCTGAAATAAATTCAAACTTACACTAACAGTTGCAAAAACAATATGTACCCCATACACAGAACTCCAGCATACCCCAACCCCCCTCCACTGATACCCCGATCTATCAACTTTAATATTTTGTCACTTTACCATTTCTTTCTTTCCCTCTGTCCCTCCCTCCCTCCCTATCATCCATCATCTATTGCTCTGTCTTCTGAACATGTGAGAGCAAGTTGCACACTATCCTTGAACCAATAATATAATTCACATATACATTTCCTATGTCTATTCACTTTTAAAAAAATAGTATTTGTGTTTCCTCTTTTATTCTTTACAGTCTTGCCAGAATTTTCAAATAATCAGTTCTTTGTTCAGTTCTTTAGAATTTTTCTTTCTAATTTATTCTTTTATGCTTTAAACTACAAAGATTCAGTCTTTCCTTCAACTATTAAAAATCCCGTAGCTTATCATCTAAGTTACTGCATTGAAAGCTTGATTGATTTATTTCCATTCTCTCTTATTTAATAATATACATATTTTGGATGATCAATTTTTCTTTAAGTTGGAGTTTGTTCCTCATCCTATGGAATTTTATACATAGTGATCTTTGTGTCTTTAATTTTTAAATGGTTTGTAATTTTGATTTTGATTTACTTTTGAGCAGTGCCTTTGAAAATTTTTTTGTAATTAGTTTTGGAAGTTATTCTTTTGTTAAATATTTCTAGTTTTATTGTGTTGTACCAGACAATATACCTTATTAATGTCCTATTATTTGGAATTTACTGAGAATTCTTTGCTGGTCCTTTTAGTCTTTGTAAATGTACAGTGCTTGGTTTGTGGGTTATAAAGTCCTATACATATCTGTTGGATCATATTTGTTAATTTTAAATTTTCATCTACATGATCATATAATTGATATGACAGTTATTTTAATATATGTCAGTACGCTATATATGTCTCCTTGTTTTTCTAAAAGTTTTTTTTTTTTTAATATATTTTGAGTCTTTGCTGTTTGATGTACAAGGTCGTAACTGTTACCTTTTCTCTCTAGCATCCTTCCATGATTTCCAATTCAGCCATGGGCTTATTCTTCCATTTATTTTTCTTTTTCTGCCATTTTAATGAGATTTAGCAAGGAGGGGAGGTACAGTTGAATATTCAACCTCCCATCTTGAACCAGAAGCAGTTGTGCTTTTTTCTTTTAAAAATACAATAAATACAAATTACAACCTCATATTCCAGGATTCTTCACAAGCAGATCAAATACTGCAGTGCAGCAGTGAACGATCTTTCCAAAGAAGGATCAGAGGGTTTGCTGTCAGTTATCATATATTAAAAGTGACTTTGGGTGCCCTTTGTGGGGGAAAGTAGAAGATCTGTGTCGCAAAACGTGTCATTGCCACCTGAGAATAAAAGGATATTACTTGAGATTATTTGCTGAGATTATTTGCTGATTGATCTTTTTCTTGCATGCAGTCTCTGCCCCTGTAATTCTGGTGCTCCCTTGCTCAAAAATGTGTATGAGTCCTGGTGCTGGGACAACTGTGTCCCCGGTCCTTGGAGAACATTCAAGGCTGGCTCCCTTCTGGCCCTGTCCTTAGTGTCCTCTCTCACCCTTCCTCTTCCTCAAGCCCTTGAACTTCACGTTCATCCCTCCCCAGCCCACCCTCCAGCTCTGAAGTTATCATGCACCTTCACTACTCCCTTCCCTGGCTCCTGTTGTTACTCATCCCTGGGGTGCCCTCCCCCTGAACCTCTGCCTATTCCTCATTCAAGGCTGGATCAAACATCAGTTTTTCTCTGAAACCTCCCAGGACTAACCCACAGGAGAGCCACTGTCCCCTCCTCTAAAGCCACTCTCCACCTTCCATTGGAGACTGTTCTGACCACCTTCTCTCGCCCCGTTGGTGAAGGAGGGGTCTCCCTCCCTAAATAGTATGAGGTGGCCAAACACGTGCAATGGACAGATGAGGTAACAGCAGTTAATTAGACACACGGACTCACAGCCCAGGAAAGGAGGACACTGCGTGCCATGCAGGACCACATGGGGATTGCACTTGGCTCAGGAATGGAGTGGCCCTCGGGGGCTGGAGCAGGCAGGCTTTGCAGTGACAATGGGTTGCAGGTTTATTTTTGTAAATAATGTAACTGGTTTATTTTTGCAGGGAGGTGAAACCCATTAGACTGGGGACTAGGTGGAGCGAAGCTGGTCCAGATGACAGGGGAACTAGCTGGAGGGGAGCCATCCCTCCTGAGTGGGTGTGTATCTGGCAAGAGCAGGGAACCTCAGGGTTAGGCCTTTGGGGCCATGTGAGGCTCCAAGATGAAGAGATAGCACTTGAGATTTTAGTACACTAAAGATAGTAGTGTACATGCTAGGCTCTCCCATTGTCCTGTGAACATCTTTTGAAGGCAGGGCTGCTTCTAATTCATCTCTATGTTCCCAGGGCCTCTAAAAGAGCCTACCATGTGGGAAATACCAGAAAATCTGCTGAATCCAATCAGATTCTTGGACAGGGAAGGGAAGCAGCATGTTCTAGGGGATAAGAACACAGGTGCTGGGGAGTATTAGCTGATTAAAAATCTAATTGTCTAGTTCCAGACTGGAACTAACAGCAGCAACTCTTGGTTTAAAGTGAATGGACCTTTACATAGAAAACTCAGGCTGATCAGCTTTATATCCACCCTGCCTAGGTACAGCGAGAAGGAGAGGCAAGGCTCCCCAGCTCAGTGGCGAGTAAAGGGTTTCAGTCTCTCACCCATTCTGGAAGACCCACCGATGTTTGGGAAGGGAGGCTGGAGCTCTGGCAGCCTGTGGGTCACTGAGAAAATAGGCGTTGCCTCCTTTAGCCAAGTGAGACCGCAACCCTGCTCAAGGGTCTCAGAAAGGCCACTGTGTCAGAGAGGCTCCCCAAAAGCTGGCCATGGACCAATCCTAACTCTTCAAGAGAAAAGCTCAGGATGCAGTGGTGGGACTGCTCAGGCATGAGTAACCCAGCAATCCCTCTAAATTGTATTTCTTTTATAGCATTTGCTCCTGATTCAAGCAGCCTCATCATAATCAAGTGGCATCCACCTCTTTTATATTTAAGGCCTATAAGTCTCATGAAATTTAGGGGACAGTCTGGTGAGCAAAAGCAGAAGACCTGGGGACCAAGATTCCCCAAAAGAGAACTTTTCCGGGGACCTCCACCAATATACTGGGTCACACTTTGCCACCACCGCTTCCTACCCTTGTGACCTTCAGCAACTTACTTCACCTTTGTAAGCTTATTTTCTCCTATGCCAAAGGCACAGAGTAAGAGTGGCTACTTTAAAGGCGTTTTGTGAAGATTAAGTGTAATCATGCAGGTAAAGCATTTAGCACAGTGTTTGACACATAGTGAGCACTTGAAAACATTAGCTATCACTATCATTATCTCCTGCATCAACCAGCAAGTTGGCCACCATAATGTGGTCAAAGCTAAGAGCTGGGACCCGTGCAGAAAGCAGCTACTTGGAATTCCTTCAGCAGCCCGGTTTGTTGATGCAGTGTTAAATTAAGGCCCATTAATTCATTGTGAAAACAAGCCTTTGGAAAGGGCCTGGAATTTGTGGCTGCTTCTCCTGAATTAATGCTGCATGGCACCACTTTATTTTGAGAATAATAAATGCTAACTCGACAGTGGAGAGAACCCCTGCTGGTGTGTTCGCCGGGTGGCAACTCCAGGGGCTGCACCGGGTGCACCCCGCTCCTGGCTGGAGCTGCCATGGGTTTCCCTGGTGGGCCTCCATCTGAGGGCATGTCTCCCCCCACTCCCCCCCCACCCCCACCCCACCATCGTGGGTGTGAAGTGGGCACAGATGCATTGGCGGTGGGGACAAGGCAGGTGCCTGGTTGAGCTGTTTCTGTGTGAGCTCAGGGAATGTACTTAGCTGTTCTGGAAGGGTCAGAGGGATGCTGGGCAGAGGGGGCTGGGACAGCCCCAGCAGGGGGCATGAGCCACCTTTGAGAGGCCAGAGTTAGGGGTCAGTCTCAGGTAGGGGTTGGGGTCAGTCTGCTGGGGGAGGGGGGGAGCAGCCAATCTGTACCTGTATATCTCATCAGTCCTATGCTTTACCACTGAATCACGTGGCCAAGGGACCGTGGTCTTCAAGAGCAACCCAAGCTAAGTGCTGAGAGGGAATGAGGATGTGGTGAATTTGTCACTTAAGGGGATCATTCTGTAATTGACAGGAGATGCCAAAAGACCTCAGAGTTCAAAAAAGCTGCCTGTTGTGTTTCCTAAAACAACAACTGAGTCACAGACTGTTACAGCTGAAAATAACTTCAGAAATTCTTTAGTTCAATTGTCCATGTTTAAAAAAGTATAATTTTGTTTTTATTTCGATCAAAGTTATGTCTAATTTAAAGAGCCCAACAGGTCCATGAGGCTTGTCCCTAGAAACTGCCTTCCTCCTCCCTCATTCCCCACCCTGGAGGCAACCACAGTCAACCCTTTTAGCCCATTCTTTTGGTATTTGTCTCTTAGCTTTAATAACATGCATGTAACTACTTCTTGATTTTTTAGTTTTAGGAACTATGCTTTGGTTTCCCTCTTTCACCAGATCCCTCTCTTCTGCCCCCTCAATTCTCTCTCCTCCCAACAGATTGTAATGATTTTGGTGAGATCACTGCACGGTGTCTGCATTAAGTTGACCATGTCAGTACTTTTACAGTAGGGTCCTCTGATGACTTTTCCTTTCTTGCAAAATATTTTGTCTTCCAGGCAGTTAATAATTGTTTTGGGTTTTCATTTTCTTTCTATGGGCTTATCACCAATCCAATGCCAAACTCTCTGCAGGTTGTCTCATGCTTCTCTCAAGGTGTCCAAACCCACCTGATGCTCTGTATATTTCATCTTCCTGAAGAAGTCTCTGATCTGCCCCATTTGGGCTGTGTCTTCTCTCGGCCACTGTTCGGCTGTCATCTGGGGTCTTCCCTGAAGATTCCCTTCACCTCTCTCCTCTGTTGGAGCTCTTGTCTCCTGTAATCCACATTCCTCTTTCTCTGTTTATCCCCTTTGTGGAAGGTGGAGCCTGTCTCCAGTGCCTTCATGAGAAACAGTGCTTGGACACCTTGCATGTCTGAAAATGTCTTTATCTGACCTTTACATATAAATGAGGGCTTGACCCAGTAAAGACTTACAGGTTGGAAATCATTTTTTCCTCACATTATTAAAGACATTGCTTCATTGTTTTCTAAGTTTTCCAGTGTTGCTGTTAAGAATTTTTAAGTCATCCTGCTTCTTAACCCTTTGTATATAATCTGGAAGCTTGTGGAACCTTCCTGAATTCCCTAGTGACATTGATTTCCCCTGGAGAAGACACAAGTTGGAAACATTGATGAAGGTGTCATTGAATTTCATAGGAGAAATAGGCTCGCTGTAATAGATTGAGAAATTCTTCTTTCTGGCTGCTGAAATCTTGAATTCTCACTTTCAGGCTTCCAACTGATTGGATGAAGGAACGCCTTTTCATTGCTGAAGGTGAGCTCCTTTATTGATTTTAGATGTGATCAGCCATAGATGATATCAACTGACAAATGATTTAATCCATCTATGAAATACCCTCAGAGTAACAGGCCAGAGCTTGCTTGATCAAACAACTGGACATCATAACCCAGCCAAGTTGATATTGGAAATTAACTTTCACACTTTCTTTTGTCCCCAGCATTCTGAGGTTTAGGGGGGGCATGTGCCTTAGTAAGAGCTTGTTTAGAACCACTGTGCTGGGCACCTCCTTTCAACTTGGGTCTTTCAGTTTGGGGAATTTTCATTCATTTTTTTCCTTTCACAGTGTTCTCCCCTATGTTTCCTCAGTTATCCCTTTCTGAAATTCCTGTTATTTGGATGTTAGACCTTACATTTTCTGTCTCATTTTTCTACGTCATCTTTTATTCTACCTTCTGGCAAATTCTTTCTCAACTTTATCTTCTATTCTTCTATTGAGTTTTTCATTTCTTCATAATTTGTATTTCCAAGAGCTCTTGGTTACTTTTGTTTTTCCATTACTTTTTTTTTTTTTTTTTGATGACAAGCCTTTCCTCGTTGTCCCTCTCCAAGATAAATAGATTTATTATTATTATTTTTTTAAGTTTTCTTTTATCTGAATGATCAGTTTCTTCCAACTTGCTTCCCTCCACCTAACCCCATTCATTTAAGTTTACATCTTTTCCATTAAAGCTGTCCTCATGGGTCTGGCAGGGCTCATTTTTCAGACAGACTGGAAGGTGTGCTTATAGATGGAGCTTGTTGAACGTGATTCACTGAAGGATGATCTGTGGAATCCCATTTGTTGGTGTCATCAGGGCTTTCCTTTGGGGTTTGATGCATTATCTAGAGAAGGTCTCCCCATGCCTGGCCTGGCTTCCTGGGGAGCTGAGGGAGGAAAGAAGGCTGCAAGGTGTGGTTCAACATTGAGCATACACATTTTTACTCAATTCCCCCTGCCCTCAACTGTTCTTGGCATTTACCAGCCTCTCTGTTTTTAATTTCCCCAGAGAATAAACCTTCCAGAGACCAAAGCTTTAGACCTTTACAGGGGTCAGGGAGGGACTTGGGACCAAGCTCCTCCTTCTTAAACAGACTTTCAACCAAATGGTACTTATTTTAGCCTCAGTTTTACCTCAATTTCTAGTGGTATGTGGTGGTGGTGGTGGGTGGTTGGAAATGTAAACTAGGTTAGTCCTTGGCTTTTCTAACTCTTGACTGAGGATTCAGATTTCTTAGTCATAACTCCTCCTTCTTTGTTACAACTTCTCTTCCAACTGCTTTCCTGTTTCCAAAATTTTGTTGCAGTTTGTATCCTTTCACTTATTTTAACTTTATGGAATTATCCCTTAAAATATACTGTTGTTTTAATGAGGTTTTGAGATAGAGCAGAACTAAATGTATATAATTAAGCTACCGTCTTTAAAAGTTTCTTTTTGAAATCACAAATAGTACATATTTTCTACAGAAAAATCAGAAAATATAGTTAAGAAAAAAAGAAGAAAATACAATCAGAGATATAATGCACTTTATATTATGAGGCAGATCCTTCTATTGTTCTGTATACACAAATTATGTATAAACAAATATGTATGTAATGACTGGGAATCAAACATTGTTTTATAACCTGCTTTTCTTGCTTAACAATATAATGTGAACTTGTTTTCAAGTCACTAGATAAATTTCTACAGTGATTTTTTTAATGGTTCATTTTCTCTCATCAAATAGTTCATAATGAAGCTTATTTATACAGCACTATACTATTGGACATTTAGGTTTTATGCCTCAAGTTTTCAAAGCTCTAATGAACGACTTCATCCCTAAAGCTTTCTGTAATCCTTGATTATTTCCTTGGGATAAACTGCTAGAAGTAGAATCATTGTGCTAAAAGTGTGCATGTTTTCATTCTTTTAAATCTCATTACCCAGTTGCCCTTCTGAAGATTACATGTGTTTCACCATCAGTATGTCAGAGCCTATTAGATCTTACAGCCCCTCCCATCTAACAGGCCCGAGTGGTGTGTGGCTATTGTTCAATTTGTGTTGCTTGGATTACTGCTGAAGCCCGGTGTATCTTCTTATTCATAGGCCATGTATATTTCTTCTTTTCCAAATAGACCTGGCAGCGGGTTTAAGATTTACAGTTACACCCAGATGTGCAGAAATGGAACTCAATTTTTTATAACTAAGCTTAATTTGCTCTGGAGCTTCTTCCATTCCCACCCAGAAGAAATAAACCAACTGTTGATTCAAGGTAACTTACCGCTCAGTCAATTCTAGGTGAGCTCAGTCTCACCCCCGTTCCCCTCTTTTTTGGGGAAAGGTGTTTCGTCTTTTTCTGCTCTTTGGCCCATGGTCCTTGGATGGCAGCCTCTCTACCTGCATTTGCTGCTGCTGGCATCCGACCCCGTCTGGGGCTGGGACTGCAGAGCCCGGCTGAGGTTTGGCTGCTGTGCTAGTCTGTAGATTCCAGATTCCAGGTCTCTGGACCACACAGGAGCTGAGAACAACTCAGGGAAAGGGCTCTTGCAGACCCTCTCTCTGTGTAGGCCTCTCTGCTGCCACTTTCCTCTATTGATGCCTTCTCCTCACTCCTCCAGGTGGCTGCCAAGGCTTCAGGTGGGAAACATCTTGGTCTTATCAAGGGGTGAGAGAAACTTGCTCTAATTGCTCCCTCCCCACTGAATTAAAGAGAATTTAATTTCCTTATGAGTGGAAAAACTGCTTTACCTCTTATCCAGCAACTTCTCACCTCCTGTCCACTCCCCGACCCCACCTTCCATCTCTGTGGTAGTGGTTCTCAGGCTCTGATCGATTTTGTGGCATTTAAAAAGAAAACTGTTTCTCTTGCAAATAAAAATTTTCTGGGGGTGGGGCGCAGGCATCTGTATATTTTTTAAAGCTCCTCAGGTGATTCTAATATGTAGCCAGGGTAAAGAACCCCTATTCCAGTCTGTGGCTTCCCTGCTCCTCCCTGGGGCTGTAGACCTAACCTCAGGGGCTCTTGAAGCTGGAAGGGCTGTGGGCACCTGGGGTGCTGAGCTGGGTTGTGCCAACAAGGATGGGGGGATTGTCAACACCTGGGCCTTACTCCTGCCTCTCCGAGGCCTTGGGGGTGGAAGTGGCTTTTGGCTGCATGCAGAGTCCTCCTCAGGTGGTTCGACAAGCCTTGGATCAGACTCTCAGATGGAGCCCCACTGGTGGGGGGCCCCCACCCCAAGACAGGGAGGTGGCTCAGGTCCTCATCCACAGGGCTTTGGCCAACTAGGCGGGGAAAGGCCTTCCTCCATTGCTGGAATCTGTCAGCGATCAATATGTTGCAACATATGTTTTACAGCTTCCTGGGGTCTCTAGTACATCTCTCAAGACTCCTTTATTTGTCTTTTCCCCCCGAAGGTTATGAAGACAACTGTTTCCCTAAGTGTACAGATGTGCTGATGCAGGGAACTCATTTCCATAAGACACGGGCTTCAGAAGAGGGAAGCTTCTGGGGGAAGCAGGCAGGCCCCACCTGGGACAAGGCTGCTGGGGAACGGCAGGCAGTGGGCAGGGCCCCTTCTTGGCCATGATTTTCTGCATTTATGCTCAGAACACAGGAGAGAAGCGTCTCCCCACAGTAGAACCCCCCACCAAAGCTTGATAGAAACTATTTTGTTCTTTCCTTCATTGCCACTTGGGCCTTCTATGTGCAAAACCTCAGGCACATATCCATGCAGCAAGGGAGATAACACGCAGTGATACTAGTTACCATTATTTCCAGCACCCACTGCCCCCCTGGTTGTGGTAATCGAGGTAAATAGTACCTCACATTGTGCTCCTAATGTGGGCCTCATCCTTTTAAACACCTGTGTTCCTCACGGGGCAGAATGCATTAAGTGCTGCTACTCAAAGTGTGTACCACCGAGCAGAGAATCAGCATTGCTTGGAGCTTGTTAGAAATGCAGAATCTAGGCCCCCACCCCAGACCCACTGACTCAGAATCTGCATTCTGACAAGATCCTCAGGTGGTTCCTGTACATCTTGTTATCTTCATTTGTGGACAAGGATCCAAGGAAACAGACGCTCAGTGAGAACTGAGAGGCCTGCCTAAGGCCATGGGAAAACCAGAAGTTAAGTGGAGATTTGAACCCCTGGATTTCCAGCCTGCTCGGTTCCCACTCCTCAATGCTGCTTCACAGGACTCCAGTGACATTGGTAAAGGCTAGATGGCAGCACAACTAGAGAGCTGTGTTGTGGAGGAATATTCTCTAGATTTCAGATGGGAAACAGCCAAGTGGGCTTCCTGAAAGAGGAGGTATTTGAGTCACTCCTAGAAGGGTGAGCAGGACCTACAGAGAAGAGGTCAAATGTATTTGAAATGGAGTAAACAGCACTAGCAAAGATGGGAGGTGGGAAATCATAGCACTAACTAGTAGTACTAACCCTACAGCTGCTTCGCAGGCTGCAGATACTATTAGAATAATTGGTATTATGGATGGTAGAGTGAAGTGTGCATTTAGGATTATGTTGTGTACTTGGGGGAGTGAATATCCATTCCCCCAGAGACTTCCCTTAGTGGAATGTGGTCTCCCATGTTCAGGAGCAACAGAGGATTGGAGGCAGGATGGTGGTGATTCAGGAAAGCTGTGATTCCTCAAGATCTGAGGCTGCTGCAGGGAGCTGCCCACACTGCATCAT
Organism: Choloepus didactylus; assembly: GCF_015220235.1. NCBI lineage: Eukaryota > Metazoa > Chordata > Mammalia > Pilosa > Megalonychidae > Choloepus > Choloepus didactylus. The sequence goes on from NC_051324.1 coordinate 13,284,043, forward strand.
CCTGGGTTGCAGGAGTGGATGGTGCAGAAAGGCCTGTGCAGGATGCTCGATTATGGACCTGCTGTGAGAGGCTCTGGGCCTTCAGCTGCTGTCTTTTGGGGTCCTGTGACCTGAGTCCTCCCCTGAACCCCCACTGTACTGCATCTCCTCAAGGGTGCAGGCTCAGAGAAGGGTTCACCTTGTCCCTGGCCCTTTGACACAGGCCCTCTGCCGTGGGACAATATCCAGTGATCCAGTTGGAAGCTGTGATGGTTGGGTTCTTGTGTCAACTTGGCCAGGTGATAGTACCCAAGTGTCTGGTCAAGCAAGCACTGGCCTATCTGTTACTGCAAGGACATTTGTGGCTGGTTAATAAACCAGAAGGCTGGTTTATTAAATCATCAGTCAGTCGGCTGCAGCTGTGACTGATGACTCACTGAAGGGCATGGCTTCCACAAGGAGAGAATGCAATCAGCTGGATTTAATCCAATCAGTTGAAGACTTTTATGCAAGACAGATAGAGGACCTTCACTTCTTTGGCTGACCAGCAAAGCGTTTCCTGAGGAGTTCATCAAAGTTGCCAGTTTGCTGCCTGACGTGTTCATTGAACATCTTCATTGGGGTTGCCAGTTTGCTGCCTGCCCTACGGAATTTAGACTCATGCATATCCATAGTTATGTAGACACTTTAATGAAATCTTATATTTATAGATATCTCTTGTTGATTCTGTTTCCCTAGAGAGCCCTAACTAATACAGAAGCCATGTTGTGATCTTGTCCCCGCTCACAAATTTGTTCTGACTTTGCAGCAGTCATCCTCCCAAAATATAGATATAAAACCAAAGACAAAACCAAACAAGCAAGGAAATTGATTTTGTTCAGGTTATTATAATAGGGAGAGTACTAGATCTGAAGATCAGAGTGTCTCTGCAGGGTGGTTTTGCCTTAGACTTTTATAGGGAGGAGTGGGGTGACTTTACAATTGGAATTGCTTTTGTAATCGGGGAGTCTCAGTAAGCTAGTTGAACATGAAATGTGTGTCTCTGTGCCTAGCTAGTTTGCTAGTTTTCTTTTATTGGGGGGGGGTGTTGGACAAACAGCTCAGCTAATCATTTATAAGCCAAAGAATGGGAATACGGGGGTCTGTGTCCAGCCTTGTCACAGGTAAACAAGGGGGCCATCTGCGAGTCTTTCCTAAGTCACATGGGGAATGACGGTTCTTAGCAGTAAGCCATTTCCCGGAACACAACAGGATAGGGGGATTTCTTGACTGTCATTGTTTTCCGGGAGCAAAGGACTCAGGTAAAGTTCAACATTTTCATGTCAGAATTTTTATGCACAAGAGGTTTAAGCGGAACAACCTGGTTGGACCAGGATATTTCCTTGAAGTTGCAATTCCTTAAAAGTGCATTGTTTTTACCTTGATTGCATATTAATAAAGATCAATAAAAAGAGCAGAGATTTCTTAAGGATGCACTTATTTACATTTTGCATAAGATTACAAAAGCATGTATTTTCCACCTCAAAAATTAGTACAATTAGCATAATATTATGTAAATAATCAACATGCATGTTATTAACGTAATGGAGATTGTGTTGAGTGGGAGGCTACGGTTAAGGCCTTTGCACAAAACCCTTTGCTGCCATCACAGATTACTTAATGGTTCAGTGTTACTGTTACTACAATGCAGGGCTCCTGCAGTCTTGGTCCATGGACTACGTGCTTCAGTACCACCCGGTGCGGGTGTGTGGAGGTGGGTGGGTGGGTACTTGCTAAAAATGCAGATTCCCGGGCCCCACCTCTGAGCTACCGAATCAGAATCTGGGCATGAGGGTGGAGAAGGGATAGGGAATCTGCATGTTTAACCTGCTCTCTAGTCCTTGTGGGATGGTGTCAGGGAAGGGTTCCTGGTGAAAGAGATGATTAAATGAGACCCAAAGGGTGAGTGAGAGGAAAGAGGGAGAGAAGGAGCATTTCACACACAGGGAGTAGAATGTGCAACATAACTGGAAGGAGCCTGGGGCACTTGGGGATCAGGTGGTCCTTGTGGCTGGAGTGAGTGGCACTGGGTGAGGCTGCAGGGAGAGCCAAGGGCAGGTCAAGGAGGGGCCTTGGAGGCCATCCCCACCATTTTTGGACTCTATCCTGAGAGGTGGGAAGTCACTGAGGGTTTAACCAGGGTGGGGAGGGGCACGATGGGAGTGGGACCTGATCACTGGCCTCTGCGCTCCATATGTCTGAAACCAAGCTCACAACCTCCCCCAGGCTCCCAACCTGCTCTCCTATTCCAGAACCTGGCCATTCACCTGCACTCCTCTGTCTTGTCCCAGATATCTCTTGCATCCATCCACTTCTCTCCATTGCCCCCTCCTCTGCACTACCTTCTGCCAGGCAGCACCTTCTCTCACCTGGGCAGTGTCAGCAACCTGGGCTTCCTGCCTCTTGGCTGACTCTCCTCCAGTCTATCCTGCCCATGAAGCTGCTACACTGACCTTTTGAAAATACCAAAATCCCCAAATGATTCCCCACTGCCCTCAGAAGCTGTCCTTGTCACACAGTGCCTCCTGGTCCAGCCCCTGTTCATCCCACCCCTCTCACCTCCCCTTCACCATTGCCCACCCATTCTCTGCCTTTCACTCCTCCTGGACCCCGGCACATTCTGGACTCCAGGCCTCGCCACCCTGCCTGGAACTTGCTCTTGAATTTCTCCTGATTGACTCCAATGCATCCTTCTCACCTCAGCTCCCGGGTCTTCTCCCAAGAAGCATTTCGGGACCTTCCTGAGCTGGGCCAGAAGCTGCCGCTCTAGTGCTAATCATATCCTACTGCAATTATCCACTCTCCGTCTTCCCATTAGATCTGGCGGCTCCTCAGTGGCAGGTCTGGCATTTCTTCTTGTGCTCCCAACATCTAGCAGAGTGGCTGATGCGAGGAAGTGCCCAGTGCGTCTCTGTTACATGAGCAAGGCTGGGTTCCTCTGCTTCCTGGGTTCTCCCCAGGACGGGGCTGTTGGGAACATCATCACAGTGGCCTCCTTCCTCACACCGTGGCTTCCTGGGACCCTCCCCTCCCTGCTCCTCACCTCCTTCCCCACCTCCCTCCCTCATCTTCCCCCCTCTGGCTTTAATGCTTGTGAGGCCATCCAAGATAATTAAGAGAGAGAAGTTATATGCTGTTTATGGGGCTTTGAGCAAAGATTTTAATTAACCTACCTTGCTTCAAGCCTTTAAAAGTTCATTCCCCCAGGTTGACCATTTGATAATGGAATTAATGCTTCAAGGCAGAGGGAGGCTGTGACTGGGAGGGTCTACTGATTGTCTCATTAACCCTTCCCCAGACAGATTTCAGCTCAACACAAAGAATGTGTTTCAATCTGAGCCATTCCCTGAAGGAATGAGGTTTCTTGTGTGGTGGTGAGAACGCTATCACTGGAGGTATGCTAGCAGATGCTAGACAGGCTTCTAGTAGGGGCCTTAATGGCTTGGTCATCACATCTCTGATCAGACAAGGTCACGGTTTGGAACCTACCAGCCCTGGAATTCTTTCCTCTCTCCCTAAACCATGTTGGGGAGGGGCATGGTAGCTCCAGTCCGACTCACAGACAGATTTGGGGCTTTGATTCGAGGTTAGTTCTACATCCCTGATAAAAAGATGCAGATCCAAGGCAGCTACACACTGCAAATGACCGCTCCCTACCAGCCTCAGTCAAAGCTGCAGCACAGCAAATATTCCCACAGAACCAGGGGGCACTTGTGCAGCCTGCTTTTGGGGGCCCCAAACTGGTCCTCACTGTGGAGGCAGTTATTCCACAGGTGGGGTCCCTGAGCAGTAGGCACCCTTCAAAATAGCCCTCCTGGAGCACAGCCTCTAGCTCTTCTCAGATGCTAGGTTCTCCCAGACACCAGCACTTCAACTGACTCAGAGGATCTTGGTGGGACAATCAGCTGTCTTTGACTTTGGGGAAAAGAGAGTATAGAAGGGATGTCTGTGGTGGAGGATGGGGTATTAGCTAACGTTAATTGAGCTTACTATTTGCCAGGCACTGTGCAAAGTGCTGTACATGTAATACCTCATGTAATCCTCACCTTGATTATCAAAATCAGTTTTATTATTATTCCCATTTTACCGATGAGGAAGCCAAGGCACCATGGAAAGTGGTTCCCTAGGGCCCGTAGGACGAAGGCCCCAGTTTCCTAGCTCTCCAGTGCACTCTTCTCCAACATCCCAGCCATTCCCCCCTCCCCCCTCTGCAAGGACTTGCTCATGTTTTCCCCTATATCCTTCAAGGTTTGGCTGAAATGCCAGCCTCACAGCCCCCTTCCCCTCCCCACCTCCTAAGCCCCTGACTGCACCTTCCCTTGGACACCCAAAGGACTCATTTGAACTTTTACTTTGCCAGTTATTCCCTTTATTAGAAATACTTGTTTTACAAACACATTATACTTGTTTTAATGTCTTTCTCCATCCCACTGCCAGCCCATGGATGGTGGGGGACCACATTTGGTTTCTCCCTGTCCCTGGGCCCAGCCATAAGCACCATGCTGCATGAGTAGATGGTGAGGAAAGAAACCCACATTGGGTTCTGATAAGATGATAGGAATATAAAAGTCTTAGTCAACAAACATTTCCTGAGTTCCTACTATGTACCACGTGGGAGTGGGGAGGCAGCGAGGGTGCTTCTCCCCATCAGCCCTTCTCAATCGCTTGAATTCTTAAATTATGTGTATATGTGACTTTGACATTAAAGTGTGTTTTTAACAAATGGAACAAAGGGCATTTTCTTTCCTCCTCCCCCTGCCATCACCTATGAGAGGGCAAAAGCCAGATTCCAATTGGCCCTCGGCAGGTGAACCTCGGCTACCAACTTTTGTGGCCTAGATTTTGTGAGAAACCGCTGTTTCTCCCCATTATGTCCAAATGTCTTCTGTTCTTTAGAGAAAATGAGAAATGTTTCCTTAGGAAATTGTTCCTGGGCAAGGTTTGTGATGGACTTAACTGTTGGGTCACACAAGGAGGCTCCTCCAGGCTGGCACATTTGTGAGACAATGGTAGTTGTCAGAGGCTCTGACTGGAGACTGGGGAGTGGCAGCTACTGGTTTTTATTCCATCTCTGGTCATACTGTTGGAAAGGAATGATGAGTTCTTGAGGCCGGGGGAAGCTGGCTGCCATCAGAGAAGTACGTGAAAAGGTGTTCAAGCATTTCTCTTTCATGCCCAGAAACCGGGTGCAAACCCTGGATTCTCCCACCCACATCTCTGAGAAATTCAGATGAGGAGAAGGTGCTGGTTCTCCTTTACAAAGACAAGATAAATTTAGAGTGTGATTAAACAGTAAGGCAGAGCAGCTGAAATTATGTGGGGCAGTATTTTGATAATGCTTCTTTTAATAAATAGTCACATTTTTAGGGGAAAATAATCATGGATTGTTTGCTACAGCCTAGAGATTGTGTTCAGGAACCAGACTGCCTGGGCTCAGCTCTGGCTCTGCTTTTCTTTAGTTGTGTGGCCTTGGTCAGGTATCCAAAACTCCTTGGGCCTCAGTTTCCTCATCTGTGAAATGGGAACAATGAAAGTCCTGCCTCAGAGGTGATTGCATGAGCTAATGCATGTATGTGCGTATTACTCTGTACCTGGCACATACTAAGTGCTCTGTAAATGTGAGCTGCTCTGATTTACTACTGCTGTTAATATTTTGTAGGGTCTGCTGTGATAGGAAAGCCAACCAAAGCACACACAGCCACATCCTAAGCCACCACCATCCCCTTGCGGCACTGATTTGGATTGCAGGCCTACCTCCTAAGAAGGAAACAGCTGGTCTCTGAGATATATCTACAGTTCCATGGCCTGGCGATGGCAGGTGGCAGGGAGAGAAATGCTGCACCTGCTACAGCCTGAGGGCAATGGGGAGGAGGAACAGGGCTGTGTCGAGATGCCATTGGTTTGTGGGGAACATGGCTCTATACGCTCCTGGAAGTAAAGCCTTGGGTTTCCAAAGCAGAGAGTCTCAAAGTTTAGTGTGCATTAGAGTCAGCTGTGGGAACTCATTGAACTACAGCTTTCCTGGTTCAAGGGGCTATTGAGTAGGGCTGGAGCATCTGCATTTTAAACAAACATCTGCAAGTAATTTTGCTGCACTTATCATTAGATGGCACTTATGGCATCTGAGCTCTCTCACAAATGCTGACATCCTCCTTGGCTGAGGGAACTTCAGATGTGCCAGGCTTCCAGCCAGCATCCTCAGTACCCTGATTTGGACCTCTGCTAAACCCTGGCCATGAACATAAATTGTTTCTTTATTCTGGCCCCAGAAGGACCCATAGATTGAGCTCTGGTACTTTCCACAGACTGAGCTCTGATCCTTGCCATAAACTTGTCCCTAATCCTATCCCTCTGACCCTGACTGCAGCCTAATCTTAACTGCACAGATGAAGCCCTAATCTTTAACAAGACTAACCCTTGACTTTGCCCCTTCCCAAGGAATGGCCCCAGCTCAGCCAGCTGACTCACTCAGAGGGAGATGAGTGAAGGAATGTGGTTGTCAACCCCACTGCTGGAGACACAGATTGGAGCCCACATCCCCCTCGGTGGCCTCTGGGTGGTGTTGGGGGCTCAGGAACATAGGGCTGCACGTAAAAGGCTGCCCTGGCTTCACCATGCAAGGATGATTAGCGTGCATCATGCATCCCTCTTTCCCTAAGCACCTTTTCCAGATCATTGCTTCTCTGATTAATTCCTCGGAACAAAGCACCCGGCACTTAAGTGGAGTTTGAATGGAAGATCCCAGAGGCCATTCCCAGTTCTGCTCCCCAGACCTCTCCAGAGTTCTTGCTCTGTCACAGTGTTTGAGAGGCCTGGAGCCTGCTGCCCAGCACCGGACCAGAAAGCAGAGCATGCTCTGTCCCTAGGATGATGGCTTTGCTGGTTCCTTGGAGATAGTTTTATACTAGAGCTGGCTCGAGTGAGTGGCATTCTGACTTCAGAGTCACTGATGTGTTGGGTTAAAATCTGTCTGTATGTTGAAGGGGTCAAGTGCACCATTCCATTGTTACCACCGTGAGCATCAATATCGTCATCTTCATTCATTGCACCCTCCATGCACTATGAGAAAAGCTTTACCTGGATTATTTCACTTAATCTTCAAATAATTCTTTGAGCTACTGAGATGTGTGACTGTTACCACATTTCGGCTTTGCAGTTGAGAAAACTGAGGCTAAGAACTTGTCTAGGGTCATTCAACTAGTAAATAACAGAGCTATGAATTAAACTCAGGTTTCTATACATTTTATTAAATTAAAAAAGAACAACTTTGGTGCATGCCAGTCTCTCTACTGACAGGAGGGGCCATGTCACTCCAGGAAAGCTAATTCCTGAGGCAAGAGCCCCACAGAGGAGGAAGTAGCAGGTGCAGGGGCCTTGGCGTGGCACAGGATGTCACTTGTCCCAGGAACAGAGAGGAGCTGGAGCCCAGGGAGGGAGGGCAGGGCAGAGAGCTGATGCCACTCCACCTGGCTGGCTCAGGCAACAGCTTTGGTTTTATTCCAGGCACGAGGGGAGTTGCAGAAGGTTGTAAGCAGGGGGGTGATATGACCTGATTTTAATTTTTAAAATGCAGGAGCAAACTCCTGGAGAAAATGATTAAGGATGAGATCCAGGTCCCCCACTGGCCTGACCCCAGCCCTGGTGCATCTTCCCATGAAACAGGAAGGACCGAGGGCGAGGGTTCAGCGGTAGGTGCTTTCTGCCAGTTTGGTGCTGGGTAGAGGAGGAAATTTCTGTTTCTTTTCTTTTTTCTTTCCTCCTCTCCCCTCCTTTCTGTTCCTCTCCACTCCTCTTCTTCTCAGTGAAGAGTGAGGTGCTGTCACTGGCTGAAATGGGGGTGTTTGGGGAGAGAGGTTACCCAGCATTCTTCTGAGAGTTCCTAAGAGCAGACATGGTAGGGGCCCTGCAGAGCTGAGCTCCCATTTGAACTTTGTGGTCATGAATTTCAAGCATAAGGAATTGATTCATTTTAAGTGATTTTCTCTGGCACCAGTGAGCTGCCCTGGTGCAGGTATAGAGAAGTGAGGTAACAGGGTTCCACCAGGCTGGTGTTCTGCCAGGTGAGCACAGCCAGGGGAGAGAGGAGTGGGCACTGGGGGCCTCCAAAAGCCTGGTGTGATCGGCTGGCCCAGGGGATCCTGGGTGACTGTGCACGGGGTGTGGCCGGGACCTGCAGTTCTGGGTGAATTTAGCTTTGGCCCTTCCTTTTCTGACTTTGTGCTCCGTAACTGAAAATTCTTTTCTTTCCACACCATCCTCTCTCCACCTCATTCCTTTTCATGTATTAGAGTAAGAGTGAAAAAATAGGTGAACCAGCCCAGAATACCTTTTTGAGCATAAAAACCTAATTTTAACATCAAAACATATTCTAAAGCTTCTGGACAAAAGAGTTGTTTAATATTCACTGACTAAGAAAATATCTAATAAAAAGCTATACTCTGGGGGCTTTGTTTATATGTCTATGTATTTCACATCTTGTGTCTATATGTTCTTATTTTGTAAGATTTAAACAGTACAGAGAGAACTATGGTCAAATAAAATTTCCAGACACAAGTCCAGGTTTACTGCTTATTAAAGGCCAATCTAGAGCAGATAGCCTGGGAATGAGCAAATGTCCTGGGAGAGAGGCTGACTTACCTCTCTTGGTTGGACAGGGGCACCTCCCGTCCTCTCCTGGCTGCCTGGCTAGACCTGGCTGACTGTTTGACTTCCTGAAGAAGTCATACTCTTTTCAGTAGTAGGCTTAAATCTGTGGCATGGATAATTTGGAGCCATCATCAGACATGGCTCATTAATCAAAATACCAAGTAATATATCTGAGAGGTAAAGGATAACAAATCTATCTGAGAGTATTAATTGGATGTTTCATGCAGCAGAGTTTCGGCCCTGACAAGGAGCCTGTGCACCTTGACGTGACAGCCTTCGGAGGCCAGTGCCCGGCTCTCCATCAGCGCTCCCAGAAAATGTTTTCAGCACAGCCTCAAACATGCTCCATACACAGTTTGCTGCACTCACGGTTTCAGGACCAAAACATTTCTTGCATACATCAGAGTCACCCTTCCCCACAGGCAACCAATGTCAACACTATATGTGTGTGTATGAACAGAAACATACAAACATAAATGGTTTCATACTACACAAATACTTTTTCAGTTTGATTTTATTTAATGATATGTCTTGGGCATCTTTCTGTGTTAGTACATAAAGGTCTAGTACATTATTTTAGTGAATGTAGAGAATTTCAGTGTTCCATGATTTATTTAACCCCTCTCCTACTGATACGCAATTTGCATATTCCACCCTGTACCAGTTTGAATGTATTATGTCCCCCAAAATGCTGTTATCTTTGATGCAATCTTGTGTGGGCAGATGTATTAGTGTTGATTAGATTGTAATTGTTTGATTGTTTCCCTGGGAATGTGACCCACCCAACTGTAGGTGATAATTCTGATTAGATAATTTCCATGGAGGTGTGGCCCTGCCCATTCAGTGTGGGCCTTGATTAGTTCACTGGAGCCCTATAAAATCTCAGAGAGAAGGAACAAGGTTGCTACAGCCAAGAGAGACACTGAAGAATGCATGGAAGCTGAGAGAGTAGCTGCAGATGAGAGATAGTTTGAAGACAGCCGTTGAAAGCAGACTCTTGCTCCAGAGAAGCTACAAGAGGACAAACGCCCCAAGAGCAACTGAGAGTGACATCTTTGAAGAGGAGCTGTGACCTAGAGAGGAATGTCCTGGGAGAAAGCCATTTTAAAACCAGAACTTGGAGCAGATGCCAGCCACATGCCTTCCCAGCTAACAGAGATTTTCCTAATGCCATTTGCCATCCTTCAGTGAAAGTACCCAATTGTTGATGTTTTACCTTGGACACTTTATGGTCTTAAGACTGTAAACCCCCTTTTATAAAAGCCAATCCATTTCTGGTGTTTTGCATTCCAGCAGCATTAGCAAACTAGAACACACACCCCCACCTCCCACCCGAAATTTTTGCTGTTACAAACCAGGCTATAACCCTAACTTTAACCCTAATCCTAACTCTAACCCTAACCCTAACCCTAACTGTATGTATATCCTTGTGCACATAGTGAAATTGTTGGGGTAAAGGGAATGCACATTTAAAATGTTGACAGATGATATCTAATGACTTCTAAATGAACCCAGAAATTTTCACTTTTTCCAGCAGTGTCTGAAAGCACCCATTTCCCCACATCCTTGCTAATATTTATTATCAATCTTTTTAATTTTGCCAATGTGATAACTGAAAAATCGTATCTCATAATTGTGTTAATTTCCATTTCCCTGATTACTAGTAGAGGTTGTACATCTTGTCAGCATTTGTATTTTTCTTCTGTGAACTGCCTATTCATATTATTTGTCCAATTTTTATTGCGTTGTGTGTCTTTTCTTATTGATTTGTATAAAATCTTGATGTATTCTGGCTAAAAATTCTTTGTATGTTAAATGTGTGGCATATAATGTTTCCGTATTTGTTGCTTGTATTTTAACTTTGTGTTTAAGTTGCCATTTTTGAACAGAAGTGCTTTAAAATTTTATGAGATTAACTATGTTAATTCTTTTTTTTATGGCTTCTGGGTTGAATGATCTGTTTTAAGAAGATCTTTCCAATACCAACATTATAAGAAGTATTTGACAGTTTTATTCCAACTCTTTTATAGTTTCTTTTTCTTTTTTTTTTTTTTTTAGCTTTTTTATCCAGCTGGAATTTACTATTTGTATCATGATCTATATGTAACAATCTGTTTTTTTCCAAATGTATATGCAGTAGTCTTTAAACTATTTTTTTAATAGCCTTTTCTTTCCCTGGTATTTGAAATGCTGCCTTTACCATAAATGATTTTACCACTAATTATAAATACACATATTAAATTATTTAATGTAGAACAGTTAGAACAAATCCTACCTCCTAGTATTGTTGTTGTAGCTTTATATATGAAATTGCCGTATTTACACAAAACCATGATTCTATTCCATTCCTGTGATCTATTTGTCTCTTCTTAAGCTGATACCACATCATTTAAATACCTGTGGTCTTAATATTTGCTCTAACATCTGTTTGGGTGGATCCTCCCTCATTGTTCTATTGCTTTTTTGGAATTTTCTTGGATATATTTATACATTCTTCCAGTATCCCACCTCTAATCTTTGATTGGGTTGGAAGTTATATAGTCTATTGTTATTTTTCAAATAATCTCTCTAGAGTACATGCTTCAATGACTTATCAGTCTAATGTTAATTGCTAATTTTATCCTCCTTTTGTACAATATAGGGACCTCAGAAAAATTTGCTTTATTTTTTCTTCTCTTAACTCATATATTGTTTTGTGTATTGAAATTCTATACATATTTTAAACCTCACAGGCAATATTATTAGTGTTTTATGTATGCAGAGCTCATTTTGACTTATCTACATATTTACCATTTTGTTGCTCTTCATTGGAAACTGTAGAAACTTCCCCTTTCTATGCCCTTATCACAAACTATGTTAACCTCCCTTTTTTCTGTTCTTGGCACAAAACTGCCTGATATGAACAAGAACCAGCCCAGACTGGCCCAGACTGGCTTATAAAAGCTCCCCAACCAAATGTGTGTGCACTCGTTGCTAAATGTAACCTAAAGCAAGCTTCTCTCCATGTGTTCCCCACAGAGCATGCTAAGAATGCTGTTTTCTTGTCATGCAATGTATGAACTAGCATGTAGCATTACTGCACATGCCCAATTAATCAGTCATTCTGAACATGCACGATTACTCCACCCCAAGTCCCTCAGAGCACATAGAAACCCTCTGTACACCTAGCCTGGGGAGACAGATTTGAGCTCACTCTTGTCTTCTTGCTTGGCTGCCTTGCAATAAACTTTCTTTTCTGAAAATCCAGATGTCAGCATTGATGTCTGTGTGCATTAGGCAATAAGCCCATTGCTCGGTAGCACATTCTCTTCTTCATCTCCAGTGTTGCATTTTCCTTTAGTATTTTCTTTAGTGCAAATTGGTCAGTCGTGAAGTCTCCTGGTTTTTGCTTTTTCAAAAATGTCTTTCTTCAACTTCATTTTTGAAAGTCATTTTCACTAGGTATAGATTTCTAGATTGGCAGTTATTTTCTTTCAACACACTGGAAATGCTCTTCCTCTCTTTTCTGTCTTCTATTGTTGCTGTTGAGAAATCAGCTGTCAATCTAACTATTACTTCTTCGAAGACAATCTGTTTACACCCCATCCTTAGCTGTGTTTAAGATTTTCTCTTTGTCTTTGGTTTTCTGCAGTTTCACTATGATGCATTTGGGTGTATATTTATTTTTGTTTATTTTGCTAAGGAGTCAGTGGGTCTTGCATCTGTGAATTGGTTTTCTTTCATTAGTCTTGGAAAATTTTAAACCACCTTATTTGTTCAAATATTGCTTCTGACCCATTCTCCCTCCACTCTCTTTCTGGGACTTCAGTTAAACCTATGTTGGTCCTTCTCACTGTATCCTCTGTTATCTCTTATCTTCTTTTCTGTCTTTTTGCCTTTTTTTGTGCTTCATTCTAAATATTTTTTCCTGACATATATTTCAGTTCATTAATTCCCTCTTCAGCTTTGTCTTGAGTTCTTAATGTCATTTGTATTTTTCAGGCTAGAATTTTTAACTGGATCTTTGTCAAATCTTCTCTGATGCATTATATGCTGTCAGTTCTTGTCATTTGTTTCTCCCAGGTGCTAGCAATCAAGTAAAAGTAAAAAAAGGTCAACTTTTATATTGTAGGCAGGGATTTCTAGGGGGCTGCAGGGGATATTTTGGGGGTATTTAGGATAGACACCTACTGATTTGGTGAACAATTCAGAGATGTATTAAGAAAGTTTAATCACATACACAGTTCAGTAGAGTCATTCTTACAGCTTACATTTACTTTTGCTTGGTACTTCCAGGCCCACAGGTGACTGAGAGAAACCCAATTTCAGGACTTGAAATATTCTGGGACACCTGACGACTTGAAACTGAGAGGAAATTTGTGTGAGGGTTGATTTACCCTCATTTTTTTAGAATGTATCTTTTTGGTATCTGAATTCCAAATGTTCATTAGAGTCCCTTCCCAAGGCCTGGGCTCTAGCTTTTCTCTCTCTTGCCTGGTGAAACTTTGAACTGTGGTACTTTGCTGATCAATCACTTCTTTGGATTTATGTCTTTATTCAGATATTGTTGAGTCTCTTTTTCTTTAGCTATAACTTGGGGATAATAGCTGTACTTAATTCCCACAGTTGTGATGAGAACTGAATAGAAGAATGCCCTGGAAGCCCCTAGCCTATACCTGGCAGAGAGTATGTGTGTCTCACTACTATTGCTGCTGCAGATTATTATCAAGGATGACACTGAGGCCATGTGAAGCCACAATGTGGTAGAGTCAGGGTGAGAAGTTGCCACTGGGAAAGTGAGAGTCTTATAGCCTGCCTTTGGGGAAAGGGACTGGGTCCTTTGCTGGGCAAATGAGGAAAGACCTGCCCAAGGAGAGGAATATAATGTACACACTTTCCCATTTCAAGACTTTAAATTATTCTGGGCTCTAAGTCCATGAAGGTCCTTCCTTTTCCCATTAATGATGGGCTTGGCTTTCTCTCAGTCACCTGTGGGCCTAGAAGTATCAAGCAAAAGTAAATGTAAGCTGTAAGAATGACTCTACTGAACTGTGTATGTGATTAAATTTTCTTAATACATCTCTGAATTGTTCACCAAATCAGTAGGTGTCTATCCTAAATACCCCCAAAATATCCCCTGCAGCCCCCTAGAAATCCCTGCCTACAATATAAAAGTTGACCTTTTTTTTACTTAAACCTTGATTGGGTATGAGTGATGGATAATAAACATCTTCTATTTAATGCATACAATTTGTTGGTTCTTTTTACTCTAACTTTGACTTTGAGAGTTGTATTCCCCATAATAAATGAAATTTTGCATGTATTCATATGTGGTGTGCTTAGGCAGAGTTCCACTGCCCCCTTCTTGCCTGTTCTCAAAACAGCTGCCAGAGTAATTCTGTTAAAACCTAAATCAATCCTCTGATGACTTTCCGTTGCCTTCCAAGGAGATCCTAGTGTGTCCCATCTGATCTTTGCCTGTTACCTCGCTGATGTCTTTTCTTCCTTCTCTCCCTCCCGCTCACCCAGTTTCAGCCACGACAGCCTCCTTTTGTCCCTCACTCAGGCACTTGCTGTTTCTGTTCCCCTAGAAGTTTGTGTGGTTCCCTGACTTCTTTCAGATTTTCACTCAAATATCACCTTTGCCTTGAGGACTTCTCAAGCTACCCTAGCTGAAATGTTTATCTCCTCCTGCCTTCCCTCCACGCCTACCTCAAAGCCATTTATTCCTCTTTCCTGCTTTGTTTTTTTCTCATTAGCACTTATTACTATCTAGTACATTATATGTAATGAAATATACACATATATTTTACATAATTACCTCCTTTAATATCTGTATTGGTTTCCTATTGCTGCTGTAACAGTTTATCACAAACTGAAATGCAACACAAATTTTTTATCTTGTAATTCTGGAGGTTAGAAGTCTAAAATGGATCTCTCTGGGCTAAAATGAAGGTGTCAGCAGGCCCTGAGGGGCCTTGACCAGGACTTTCCCCCTGCCTTTGCCTGGTAGCCTAGTTCCACCCCTTCTTAGGAAATAATTCCTTCCACCAGCTGCAAGGCTCACATCCAGCTGGACAAGTCCTTGTTGACCTATGGAGGCAGATCCAGGAAGGAGGCATTTGAGGTATCTTGAAGGATGAGTAGATGCTAGGATACAGGGAGGTGCTGTTTGGGAACTGGGTCCTGCAGGTGTTAGCCAGGTGTGCTGGTTTGAATGTATTGTGTCCCCCAGAAAAAGCCATATTCTTTGATGCAATCTTGTGGGGCAGATATATTAGTGGGGATTAAGTTGGAACATTTGGATTAGGTTGTTTCGATGGAAATGTGACCCACCCAATTGTGGATGATAACTCTGGATAATTTCCATGAAGGTGTGGCCCCACCCATTCAGCATGGGCCTTGATTAGTTCACTGGAGCACTATATAAGCTCAGATAGGAGGAGAGGGTTTGCTACAGCCAAGAGGGACACTTTGAAGAATGCACAGAAGCTGAGAGAAGAGATGCAGATGAGAAACAGTTTGAAGATGGACATTGAAAGCAGACTTTTGCTCTGAAGAGGTTAAGAGAGGACAAAGTCCCCAAAAGCAACTGAGAGTGACATTTTTGAGGAGCTGAAGCCTAGAGAGGAACATTCTGGGAGAAAGCCATTTTGAAACCAGAACTCTGGAGCAGATGCCAGCCACGTGCCTTCCCAGCTAACAGAGGTTTTCCAGACACTGTTGGCCATTCTCCAGTGAAGGTACCTGATTGTTCATGACTTATGTTGGACACTTTATGGCCTCAAGACTGTAACTGTATAACCAATTAAACCCCCTTTATTAAAGTTGGTCAATTTCTGGTGTTTTGCATTCCGGCAGCATTAGCAAACTAGAACACCCGGCAAAGATGGGGAGGAAGGAAGGTACATTCAGAGAGCTGGAGGTCAGAGGGAATATGCTGCAAGTAATTCAGAGGATTGAAATGGAGGGTTAGAAAAAGGGAATGATAAGAGATGAGTCTGGACAGATAATCAGGCACCTGGTTGTGTAGGATAGATGTGGCTCAGTGAATCCCATGATCTTCTCCTCCAGGCTGATAGAGTAGGGTGAGGTACAAAGCTCTGCACCCAGAACTGGCCACCTAACCTACCCTGGGGGTTTATCCCTTCAAAAGCAGGATCAACCCTAATAGAGAAGGCCCAGTGGAAGGGGTATTGTGAATTCCTTGAACCCTGAATTTAATCAGGGCTTCTGTTTTGAGGATAACTCTGTTCTGAACTGGCAGCCAATGTGCCATGGCAGCATCTTAGATACTTCAGCTCCAGCATCATCACCTGGCATTGGGGGTGGGAATGGAGGAGAAACAATGGTTTATGTTTATTCACTGTTTCAGCACTGTCTTAGCCATCCACAGCCTATTGACCCTCAGGGAAAAACCTTTGTGTTGATGACTCCAGAGTCATTTTCAGTAAGATGCTCTAGAAATCTACCATCATAAGAAACAGTGGGACTGTTTGAAGGGCCCTATTCTACTGCTGTAGAGACTCCAGAATGAAGGATATCAGAATGAAAATAAGGAGACCTCTGTACTGGGAATTCCGGGATCCTGAGACATTCCAAACCAGTCCTTGACCCAGCTCCCTTTCCCCTTCTCTCACTGTTTTTTTTTAAATACATTTTTATTGAGATGTATTGACATACCAGATAATCATCCAGAGTGTACAATCAGAGGTTCATGCTATCATCATATAGTTGTGCATTCATCACCACAATCAATTCTTGAACACTTTCATTACCCCCACCCCAAATAAAATAAGAATAAAAGGAAAAAGAAAAAGAACACCCAAAACATCCCATACTCCTTATCCCCCTTTATTATTCATTTATTTTTTGTTGTTATTTTCTTACACATCTGTCCATACACTGAATAAAGGGAGTGTCAGTTGCAAAGTTTTCACAGTTACACAGTCACACCATAAAACCTATATAGTTATACAATCATCTTCAAGAATCAAGGCTACTGAATTACAGTGCAACAGTTTCAGCTATTTCCTTCTACCTATTCCAATACACTAAAAACTAAAAAGGGATATCTATATAATACATAAGAATAACCTCCAGAATGACCTCTCAACTATATTTGAGATCTCTCAGCCACTGAAACTTTGTTTCATTTATCTTCCCCCATTTGGTCCAAGAAGGCTTTCTCAATCCCATGATGCCAGGGCCAGGCTCATCCCTGGGAGTCCTGTCCCCCATTGCCAGGGAGATCTATACCCCTGGGAGTCATGTCCCATGTAGAGGGGAGGGCAGTGAGTTTACCTGCTGAGTGAGCTTAGGGTCTTTCTGTTTCTTTTTCCAACCTGCTGGGGGCACTGCCAAGGGGGAATTGTTTCTATGAAAGAAATTCAGTATTGTGACTGTTGCATAACTTTGGAAGATGGTATATTTGTAAATTATGTTGTGATTGCAAGGAGAAGAAAGAAACTCCTCAGAGTAGCTTAAGCAAAGTTAATGGGCATGATTGCTGGGTGTGTCATAGAACTCAAGGGCTATGAGGGCAGGCTGGCCTCCTGGGGCCTGGTACCCAGCAGGAAAGCTGTCAGGATGCAAGACTGCTGCTTACCCTCATTGTCAGCAGGACTCCAGTTTCCACTTCTTTTTATGCATCTATTTATTCTTCCATCTGCAGCTTGGCCTTTTCTCTTCTACTTAAGCATGACTCAGGTGCTGTAACCCTGGCCTTGGCTTTCTGTGACCTCCCAGTTCCTAATCCTTCAGAGTCTGATTAGCATGTATCCTAATTTTAAACTCCCAAGAGAAAGTCTCTGGTCTGTCCCAGCCAAGCCAATGGATCGGCCCCCATGGGTCAGCTGTAAATCATCAGTCACCATGTGCCAGGGGATGCAGAGAGCTCCTGGATGTCTCCACTCAAAGGGGTCCCAAAGAGCATTCCCCTTCAAAGAGATTCTGCGTATGGTTGAAATGGCACTCAGCACCCTTGTATCTATACATGCAGAAGGATGAAGCCTTCTGCAGTTGAGCAGGGGTGGCAGGTCTGGGGTGATCTGCTACTTCTGGGAGCACGACTTCCCCATGTTCTACAGTGAGGTCAAAGGCGAGGTCAGTCATTATAAATACCCAATGTGTTTGGTCAAGAGATGGATTTTGTTATGAACTCCAGGTCCCAAGGACCCTTACCTTACCACTTGAGAAATAAGAAATTCTTTTAAATTGAGGAATTGAGATCAAATGCACAACTGTGCAAAATAACCAGCCATACTGTCTGGAGGCTACGGCTTCTGTTATTGAGATGGAAACCTCTCAGTGATGCCAGGTGGTGCTGGTAAGAAGCAGCATGCCTTCTCCAATCCCACATGTTCATCAGTTTCCTTAAACCAACAGCTTGAGAAATTTAATTTCCTTTCACATGTTGTCAACTTCTTGGCCCAGAGATTTCTTCTTTAATTTCAGAAGAGCTTATTAAACCAAGTCCTTGAGGCCCCTGGGTCTCAGTTTTCCCAAGGAGGCAAAAGGGAGTTGAATCCTTGAGGCCTTTTCAGCCCAGGTTTTCTGTGATTCTGTGGCAAGAGTCCAGGCTTAGGTGAAGCAGGACTGATGAAAAACATCGTATGACTTCACGGATCCAAAAGGTGGAAACAACCTAGTATCCATCAGCAGATGATGAATGGGTAAACAAAATGTGGCATATCCATGCAATGGAATATTATTCAGCCATAAAAAGAAGTGAGGTACTCCTTTTTACAAAATGGATAACCTTGAAAATATTATGCTAAGTGAAAGAAGCCAGATACAAAAGGCCGCATATTTAATGATTCCATTTACATGAAATATCCACAATAGAAAAATCCATAGAGATGGAAAGTGGATTAGTGGTTGCCAGGGGCTGGGGGAGGGGGAACTGGAGAGTGAGGGCTTAACAGGTTTATGAAAATATTCTGTAACTAGATAGCAGTGATGGTTGCACAAGATAGTAAATAGAGTAAATGCCACCGAATTGCACACTTTAAAATGGTTAAAATGGTGAATTTTATGTTATGTGAATGATACCATAATGAAAAATAAGTAAAAAAAGAAGAGGTTATTGAACCCAGCAGATGTAACACCATGTTGCTGGCAGAGGTCTTCTACACCAATTGGAAAGTCACTAGTGTCAACAAGAACCTAACATAGACATATAAAGGTATCTGCAGTTATACATTTTAAAACAATCTTCCCATGGCTAAGATAGTTAGGAATTGCATCCTGCTGGATCTGAGCCTTCCTTTTGTCTTTTCCATGCTGATGTCTCTTAGCTCTTCAAACCATCTTTGAGCAGATCTTGTGGGGTTGTGTTGTAGGGTATCCTTTTTTCATTAGTCACCTAAATCTGAGCATCTTTTGTTCATTTGGGTTCTCTGTTTTGATACTTGACCTGGCAGATGATCATTAGCATAGAGGGAAGATTGTGCTGGGAGGGCTGGGATGATTAGCAAAGTAGGAGGGCTGGGAGAAGGGGAGGTCCAGGGAGCTAAAGAATTCTTTGTGGTGCTGCCAACTCCTGCTCTGAACAGGACCACCTTCAATTTGTCAGCATCTTGGAGGACCAATATGAATTTTTCCATATCCTAAGACAGCTCAAACTATCAAAAAACTACTGGGAAGCCCAGGAATAAAATCATAGATTTATAATTAGAAGCTTCCTTAGAGTAAGTTAGTTCATTTACCCCATTCAGTGTAGAAATTTCTACTCCATCATCCCCAGTAGGTGGTCAGTGAATATCTGCTTGCATCATGGTGCAAGGGAAGGAGAAGCTCATTACCAGCTGAAGCAGCTCTTTAAATTTCTAGACATCTCAACAGTTATCAAGTTGTTCCATAGGCAGAGCTGACATTGGTCCCCATCAGGGGTTACCTAGCTCAAGATGAATCTTTGGTCACTAGTTCCACCTCACAGAGACTTGCAGATCCTGAACACATTCATTGGAATCTTCTTGTCACCAAGCCAAACAGCCTCAGAGCCAACGATCTGCCTTCAACTCCCTCCTCATCTTGGAGGGCCCAAGTGGTACTCTGTTCTTCAGTTGTGACCTGCCACTCACAAAATATGCAGTTGGGCACCTCTCTCTTATTTTGTAATGCCTTTAGAAAGACCACTCAGCCACAAGTATTTTCCAAGAAAAGAGAGAGTGTGTGTTTCAATCTCTTGGCTGCTGTGCAGGGACATCTAGATAAAGTAATCTATCAAGAAAGTTCTGGCTTGCCCCTGAACCTCTGGATGCCAGAACAAATGCCCATTTGCTATCATCATCTCTTTCTCAGGTTCTTTGTACAGAATGTCAGAGCAGAACTAGCCCTCAGAAATTATCTTCTTCAACTTTTTATCCCTTTTTACAGATGGAGAAGACTGAGACCCAGAAAGGGAATCAGGTTTGGCCAGAAGTCACCCAGTGGAAGAAAAACTTGGAACCTAGATCTTCCGATTCTCAAGTTCACTGAGACTGCATTTCATCTGAAACAGAGACACTAAAGATCCTGTTGCATTGTGTCTGTGGTCCGCAGAGCTTTCCCCCTTGATTCTGATGCCCTTCTTCCCATTGTCTGATCCTGTGTTCCCCCACTCTGATCCTGTGCCTATGCCCTCAGCTCAGGAGTCACTGTCTCCAGCCTTGAGGCATCCTCCTCCCCCATCTCTGTAACTCAGCATCTTCCCAGTCGTGACCCCATCCCAGGGCTTTTCACCATAAAGGCAAGATTGAAAGAAAATCTGTTAATATTCAAGCAACTTTGCTAAACAAGCAACTCTTTCAGGGTGACTATTTATTGCTATTTATGATGACAGATTATCTTTCTGATTTCCCCCAGCACATGTCTCCAGAGGAAATTAGATACAGTACTTTCCTTAAGCAGGGCCAGGAGAAAAATGTTTCTATAAATACTTAACAACTTGTCAGGGAGATTACAAATATTGGCACGTCCTTCACAATGTCATGTAGTTTATTGAAGCTGTTGTAAGGAATCAGGATGGTTTATTTTTGTCCTGCCATAATGTAGTGCTACATCTTCTGAGGCCAGGTAGGGACTTCTAAAGGCAGAAGCTCTGGGACCACACTCAAGACCAGAACCTGGACTTCCTGCAGGTTCTGTCTTCCCATGGGGCTAACTAAGAGCATTGGCTTTGGAGGCCACTGGCTGCATTTTTTTCCCAGCTAAGGGACCTTGGATAAATCCTCTAGCCTTTCAGAGTCTTGTTTTTCACTTCTGAAAAATGATGATTAACATTACTCATCTCAAGGTGTTGCAAGGATGAAACGAGGGGACGTGGGAAAACCCAGAAGGTGGTAGGTGACGTGCAAATACAAGATCCTGTTCTCTCCACTCCTCTGTCCCTCAAGAAGCCCTTCCTGCCTCTCATCAACAACATGGACCATGCTAAACCCAACTCCCAGTGCTGCTTAGGAGAAATTTGATAATATTGAGAATAATGAATGTAGTTAATAAAAGCTAATGCTTATTAATCTCTTAATATGTGGAAGGAATTGTTCTAAGGACTTTACGTAGATTAAGTCTTTACAGCAACCTTAAAAGGGAGGCCCTAGTAGCATCCCTTTTTTACAGAAGAGGAAACTGAGGCATAGTAATGTCATCAGTGCTGCATGGATGGAAATGATGGAGCCGAGATCAGCTTCAGGCAGTTTGGCATCAGTGCTTTCTGCACTCAACCATCCAACAATGTGGTCTCCTGAAGGAGGGCTGATTCTCATTCCTTTCTAGTAATCTCTCTACTTAAGGATTTTCTCTTCATTCTTTATGCTCTAGAATTTTACTATTATGACTCTAGGTACAGCTTTCTTATTTATCCAGCTCAACACTTGGTAGAAGTTTAGATCTGAGGAGTCAAGAGATTCTCAGCTATTATCTCTTCGAGCACTGGCTTCCTGTTACCTCTTTTTATCCTTCTGGAACTCCTGGTCAGACCCAGAGTGGAGCTTCTGGGGTCATTTTCATGTCTCTCAACTTTTTTCCATCTTTTTAAATCTGTCTCATTTTGCTATGCTCTGGCTGGTCTCTGAGTTCTGAATTTCACCCTTCAGATATGCCCAGCATTCTGGTCAGTTTATCTATTGAGTTTTAAAATTTTATGAATTCTGTTTTTTATTTCTAAGATTTAGAATTGGGTCCTTTTCATAACCACTTCTTTTTATATTTGGTCATTTTATTTCATGTGTCATGCTTGTGATTCCCTTCTTTATCTCTCTAAGAGTTAAGGTACTTGTATAGTTCTTCTCAGTATTCTATTTGATCTCTTTTCCCTCAGATGTCAGTTATTTCATTTGTGGGAATTGTTTTAGTCCTTCATGGTGGTGACTTTCCTCAGCTTGTTTGTGCCTCCCTGATTGTGAGTTTATCTGCTGTGTCCTGAACTGGGCTGGTCTCTGGTGAGCAGATCCCTAAGCAACCTCTGTCCTACATCTCTGGGTCCTGTCCCCATCCAGCTCCAGGAGTGTGGATGAGGGGACAGACCTCAAGTCCATCCTCATTTCTGATACCACTGGCAGGTTCAGGGGATAGAGTCCCCATTCACCAGAAGGACTCATGGAGCTACTGAAAGCAGCCAAACTTGTGGTTATGGTTTAGTGGAAGGATACAGATTAAAATCAGCCAAGGGAAGAGATGCAGGAGGCAGAATCCATGAGGGATCCAATCACAGGGCTTCCAGTTGTTCTCCCCCCAATGGAGTCATGAACAGTATTAACTCCTCCCAGCAATAATATGCAATAAAATGCACAGGGTATTGCCAACCTGGAAATCTTACCTGAGCCTTGGTGGCCAGAGTTTTTATTGGGACTCCATCTCATAGGCATGTGTAGTTGACTCCCTGTGTAGTTGACTCCCTGTGTAGTTGATCTCAGTCTCCAGCCCCTCTGGAGGTCAAGCTGAGACTGCATGACCCAAAACCCCCACTGCAAATCACATTGTTAAACTATTAGACTATCTGGTGTGGCTCAAGGACCCCAGGCAAACAAAAACCCTCCAGTCAGATATTACATTCTAAGGGTTTACAGATTACTTCCCAGAAGCTGAGGCCCAAGGCTGGATCTCCTTTGGGCAGGCTAAATTCTTTATTATTAAAGAACATACTCTTGGTGGACAGGAAGTGGGTTTCTAGTCCTTGGCATCAATCGGGAGATGAGCTTCTGCTCTATAGTCCAGATATGGCTGTGTGGTTTTAGCCTCCACTTTCTGCTGCTGTGCTGCCTTTCTTTCCCATGTTTCTTTTAGGAACCATTTATTAAAAACTGTAGTGGTGGCTCTTAGGGAAGATGGTGGCATAGAGAGAAGTGGGAGTTAGTTAGTCCCCCTGGAACAACTAATAAACAACCAGGAACAACTAGTAAATAATCTGGAATAACTGCTGGGGGACAACTGTGACTATCCACACATTGTATACTAACTTGGATTAGGAGGAATGCCTGAGATTGCAGCATAAAATCTGTAAGTAAAAACTGTGGACTTGAGCCAGGAGCACTCTCCCCCAACAGCAGCCCGAACTGCAAAACCTTGTTGTAGGAGAAAGCAGCATTCTTTGAACAAATGAATATACCTCAGTCCAGCTCCAACTGGGGTTTTAATTAACAAACATGGACTGCTCAATACAAGTTACAAATCCCCAAAAAGCAGACGGAGACTTTTAGTGATGACTGACCTTAAAGAGCCAGAGGACTTCTCTGTCCTGAAAGGGGGAGCCTAGAGGACTAGGTGTTAATATCTGACCAGTGGGTGAAGCTTGGGGGGGGAGGTTGTGGACTGGCCCTGAAGGGGGGCTTTCTGTCCCTTTTTCTCTCTCACAGCCTGGGAGGCTCAGTAGAGAAAGCCACAGCCATTTTCAGTTCACAGTACTCTGACCCAGACAAGGGTGGAGATAGCAGAGTCAGAGAGACAAAGAACCTCTTTAAATACAGATGATAACTCTGTAGGGGGTGTATCTTCCCTAAGAGGAAGGAGGAGGTGCCCAGCTCTTCTACCAGCCTCCCATTCAGAACCAGACCCAAGAGCCTGGGGGATAACAGTCAAAACAGAAATGAAGTGGGCCACACCTCCTTACATCAGCGGGGAGCGACAGGCTGACAGATGCTATCTGCTGGGCAAGTTAGGAAAAGAACAGCAGCTAGAGGCCTCACAGGGTCTGTCAATCTTCTATGAGACATCCTCAGGGAAACCTAATACTGAATATTTCCACCTTCTGAGATCTGAGTCTGTTCTGGTCTGGGAAAAACCTGATTGGGGTAACCAAGGAAACAAGATGCTTAGACAACAGAAATCTACAACCTACACTAAGGGAAATGAAGTTATGGCCCAAAGGAACAAACTTACACTTCAACTGAGATACATGAATTTAAACAACTAATACTAAGTCAATTCAAAAAGTTTAGGGAAGACATGGAAAAAGAGATGAAGTATATAATGAAAACACTGGGCAAATATAAGGTAGAAATCAAAAGTTCAAGAAGCTAACTGGCAGAATCTATGGAAATGAAAGGCACAACACAAGAGATGAAAGACACAGTGGAGACATACAACAGCAGATATCAAGAGGCAGAAGAGAACAGTCAGGAACTGGAGAACAAGGCAACTGAAAGCCTACGTACAAAAGAACAGGTAGGGAAAAGAATGGAAAAATATGAACAATGTCTCAGGGAATTGAATGACAACATGAAATGCATGAATGTATGTGTCATGAGTGTCCCAGAAGGAGAAGAGAATGGAAAAGGGGCAGAAGCAATAATAGAGGAAATAATCAATGGAAATTTCCCATCTCTTATAAAAGACATAAAAGTACAGATCCAAGAAGCACAGTGTACCCCAAACAGAATAGATCTGAACAGGCCTATGCCAAGACACTTAATAATCAGATTATCAAATGTCAAAGACAAAGAGAGAATCCTGAAAGCAGCAGGAGAAAAGTGATCCAAAGGAAGCTTGGTAAGTCTATGTGTGGATTTCTCAGTAGAAACCATGGAGGCAAGAAGGAAGTATGTGATGTATTTAAGATACTGAAAGAGAAAAACTAGCAACCAAGAATCCTATATCCGGCAAAACTGTCCTTCAAATATGAGGGAGAGTTTAAAATAATCTCTGACAAACAGATAATGACAGAGTTTGTGAACAAGTTACCTTCTCTGCAGGAAATATGAAAGGGAGCACTACAGACAGATAGGAAAAGACAGGAGTGGGAGATTTGGTGCAAAATTTTGGATGATGGTAGCACAGCAATGTAAGCATGCTGAACAAAGATAACTGTGAGTATGGTTGAAATAGGAAGGTTAGGAGCATGTGGGACACCAGGAGGAAAGAGGAAAGATGAAGACAGGGACTGTATAACTCAGTGAAATCTAGAGTGCTCAACAATTGTGATAAAATGTACAAATATGTTTTTACATGAGGGATAACAAATGAATGACAACCTTGCAAGGTATTAAAAATAGGGAGGTATTGGGGGGAAAATACAATCAATGCAAACTAGAGACTATAATTAACAGAAACATTGTATTATGCTTCCTTTAATGTAACAAAGGCAATATACCAAGTCTAAATGCATATAAGAGGGCATAAGGGAGGGGTATGGGATTCTTGGCATTGGTAATGTTGTCTGACTATTCTACTTTAGTTTAATGTTATCTTTCCTGTTGTTGCTTCCTAGCTGTCATGTTTTATTTCTCTTTCTTTTTGCTTTTCCTTTTGCCTCTCTACCCTCTTTGACACTTCCTCCTTCTTTGTGGAAGAAATGGAGATGTCCTTATACAGACAGTGGTGATGGTGGTGAATACATAAATACGTGACTATAGAGGGAACCATTGATTGTTTTCTTAGGATGGAATGTATGGTGTGTGAACAAAACCATCTTAAAAAATGGGTTGATGAAGAAATCTTGAGGGCACTATATTGAGTGAAATAAGACAGATACATAAGGACAAATGTTGCAGGGTCTCACTGATATGAATTAATTATAATATGTAAACTCATAGACATGAAATATAAGTTATCAAGATATAGAACAAGGGTAAAGAATGGGGAGTGGTTCCTTATTATGAGCAGAATGTTCAACTAGGTTGACTTAAATGTTTGGAAACGGTCAGAGGTGATGGCAGCACATTGTGAGAATAACTGACAGTGCTGAAAGGTGTGTGAATGTGGTGGAAAGGCAAGCTCAGAGTCATGTATGTCACTAGAAGGAAAGTTGGAGCTTAAAAGATGGGAATGTATAAAATAGTGAATCTTGTGGTGGAGAATGTCCATGATTAATTGTGTAAATATTAGAAATCTCTTTCATGAACTAGAACAAATGTATGACACTATAACTAGAAGTTAATAATACAGGGGCATATAGGGAAAAATATACCTATTGCAAACCATATACTACAGTTAGTAGTATTTTAACATTCTTTCATCAACATTAACAAATATACTATACCAATACTATGAGTTAATAATGGAGGGGGAGTAGTTAGGGGTATGGGAGGATTTGTTTCATTTTTTTGTCTTTATTTCTTTCTTGAGTAATGAAAATGTTCTAAAAATTAAAAAAAAAAATCAATTGTGGTGATGGATGCACAGCTGTATGATGGTACCATGGGCAATTGACTGTACACTTTGGATCTTTGGATAATTGTATAGTATGTGAACAATCTCTATTAAAAAAAAAACAAAAAAAAGCTGTAGTGATTTTCTTATATTTGAACAAGCATGTGTGTTTTTTGCTCAATTTTTGAGTTTGAAGCAAAAATTAGGGGTTTTAGCACAGTATCAGGTTTCTTGAACCAGAAACCCTCCTTCATTATTACTCTTTTAAAAAATGAAATATTTGATATATACAAAAGAGTAAATGTGCTATAGTACTGGTTTTAAAGCATAAAAACAAAACATGCCCCATAAGCCAGCCCCCAACTTGAATACTAGAACATGGCCTTTAATGTAGAAATGACTGTAGATTTCTTCCTGGTCCCATTTCTTTGCCTTCCCCCAACCCCCAGGAAACTGCTTTTAAGGATTTTGTGTTCATCTTTCTCTTGCATTATTTTTCACCAAATTTTTTTATGCAGGGAAATGTCATAACATTGGCTCTTTAGAATTGTGTGCTATGAAGCTACAAAAATAAATATAGTAATTACCACGCATCGGCACAGAAATGGACCAACAAACCAATAGAACAGAAGAGAGAATTTTGAAACAGACTCAAGTTTTTGAGGAAATTTTCTATACATATGTAGGAAATTCTAAATCCAGGGCAAAAGAATAGCCTAGTCAATAAATGGTTTCGGGCAATTTGTTATCTATTTGGAACAAAATAAATTTTAGATCTTTATTGCATGCCTTACATAGAATGAATCCCTAATGAATAAAAAGCTAAATTAGAAAAAACAACCAAATTATGATAGGAGTGAAAGAACATTTAGGGGAATAATTTGTATTATCTTGATGTGGAGATGCCTTCTAAGCAAAACACAGAACCTCAAAGATATGAAGGAAGAGATTTATATACTTAAGGACATAAAAATTTAAACCTTTGACAAAGCAAAAGACATACAAATAAAACTTGAACACAAACACCAGACTGAGAGCAAAAATATTCACAACACATATAATAGATTAAAAAGTTAATATGCCATAGAAAACAAAAATCACTGTAATACTGCCACTCAGGCAGGACCATAATGACTATTTCAGCATACACTGTTCTGGATTTTTTCCCCCTCTTATGCAATTTTTTTTAGGTACATTATTTCCACAAATTTGGGATCATGCTGTATGGATTATTTTCCTATGGCCTTTCACCTGATATATTGAAAAGTTTTCTCATGTAAGTAAATACATGTCAGATTATAATTTCTCCTGCAAAAATTATAGTCTGTTTACTACACATTGTATGAAGATGTGAAGATTTTTCTAGTAAATTATTCAATTTTAAAAAGTTAAGATGCCTAATACTTAAAGGACTCCTACAAATGAATAAGTAAAAGACAAATATAACACTGGGCAGAGGAGATGCTAAGGTAAATGGCAGAAGGAAAACTGCAATGTCCAATCAAAATAAAAAGCTAATCTTGCTCATAACAATTAAAAACATACAAATAAAATATTTTGATTGACAGCAAGAAGAATTAAAAAGGTAGATAATACTTAAGCTTGTCAAGGAGGTAGGGAAATGTGAAGGCTCATAATCTCTTGGTAAATTGATAATCTATAATTATCAAAAACTATACTTAAAAAAAATAGTGCATGCCCAGGCTGTAATTCAGCAATTCCACTGAAATCATAGCCTGAGTGCTTAAAGAGAATTACAGAAGTGTCCACTGCAATTTGTGAAGGATGGAGGATAGGATGGTGTGTCGGATGGTGGGAGAGATTTAAAATTTTTATTAAATATGCTTGCATGAAAAGAAAATGTACTAGGATTATAAGTATTTTTAAAAAATTTGTCCATTTCAATTTTTCCTAGTAAATATATTGCTACAACAATCAGAAAATATTTTTTAAGAAAAGATGTGTTAACTGAAAAAAGTTCACAATTTGAAATAATACTTATACTATATACACACTCAGTATATGTTCCCCGCCAAAACAATAGCAAAAACAAGAAAACCAAATGACAAAACTACACAACAGCCAGACAGTGCCTCTTCCCCATGCTCAGAAAAAAAGCCCCAAACTCCTTAGGGTGAGATACAAAACCTTGGGGGAATTGGGGCTGCAGACCCAGCTAGCCTCCATATCATTCTCCCTCCCATACACCCTGCACTTGAAATGACCATGAAATGTGCTTTACTGACTGGACACATTGCACCTGCTTTCCCTGCTGCCTGGGAGGCCCCACCTTCCCAAGTCAACGTCCCCACCTGACCTGAGAGCAGAAGCCGATGCAGTTCATCAGTGTGTTCTTAGGACCCTGCACAGTGAATTACAAATTGTTATTGAAGTAAATACGTGCTGAATGAATGAATGAATGAATGAATGAGTAAAGCTAAGGCCCAGAGAGGGCCAGAGACAGATCCAGAACCCTGATGACAAGGGCAGGGGTAGGGGCAGGACTGGCTCTGACTCTCTGCAAAGTGTGTCTTTGCCACACATCAGATCTGTGCCATTTGTGAGTCACTGTGGGGAGAGAATGACAAGGGCAGATGAGAAACCTGTGAAAGTGGAAACTGCACACATCCCCAGAGTCCCACCTGTGGCTGGGTCCTGCCTAATGTTGTGAAAGTACTGCCTGCCAGTGGCACAGGCCTCAGTGGCCAAGCATGGCCCTGGACTGCTGATCACCCCATCTATAAAGAAGTCTGTCCTGTTCGAGGTCCTAATTAAACACGGGGCATGACAACATCTGCAGAGTTGCCTTTGATCAAGGAGATAGCTGGTGCAGAGCAAAGCTGCGTCATTTATCAAATACACACACTTGCATTGCTCAGTGGATTTGGGGGCCACGTTAATAAATCAGTTTTGTTTTTTTTAAAGCAGCTCCAACCACACGGTAAAGTCACTTGAGTCATCTGTCTGTCCAGGACTTGGCTTCAACTTGGCACTTTTGCAGAGCAATATTATTTTTACCTATAATTAAAATCATAGCACACAATGTCACGGAGCCCAATTTTGCTAACTGATGTGCAAGCATTTTTTTTGGTAATTAAACTGACTATAAAAACTTTTTGATTTGGGGTATTTGGAGTGTTCAAGGAGAAAGCTACCCTAACATGCCAGATGACAGGTAGTCAATGAGAAGAGAAAAAAACCCACGCTGGCTCTGTCGATCTCTCTGCTCTCGCTGCACTAAATTACAGAATTAATAGGCTTTTAGAAGAGACTGACAAGTAGTTACTGTGAGAAAGACAATTAAATGTGGAAACCCACTTTCCTCGCCGCATTTAATTTTAATGGGAGGCTTCAAGACTCAATAAATCTCTTTCCTATTTCTTCTCGCTTTCCCATAAGTTCTTCAGTGAAGCACCTAGAACATTTAAGAGGTTTTTCTCCCTTTTGATTGTTGAAAATGGCTTGTGAAAGTTATGCTTCCTTCCAGGAAGTTTCTCTGGGGATCAAGGAGAGCCCTAAATACCATAATGAACAAATCCATATATTTCAGTACCCTCCTTGATGGTCTCCTTGTTTCTGTCTTTACCTTTTCCGAACAATTCTAGGCCAGGTTCATTCATTCATTCCTTCATTTGTTTGTTTGTTTATTCATTTAAACACTAGGCACCTTAGAGATTGGTTGGTCTGCCCTTGCCCTTGCTAAATTGAGTCTAAGGGAGAGAGAGGGAAGCAGGTGATTATATCCCTGGAGCGGTAGCCTCAGAGATGGACCTGGAAGGAACTGGGGGCACCCAGAGGGAGAGTTAGTTCACACAGGTGCCTCCCTGCACCCACCCCATCAGACTGTGAGCTCTTCTGCAGGTGCTCAGGGCTCACCGCAGCCCCTGGTATGCAATAGGTTCTTGCTAAATGTATCCTGAATTGACTCAGCTAGTTAAAGCCCTTTGGTTGAGTCTTTCTAAAGTCGCACATCCAACAAATTAGGCTGCTCCCTGCCCCAGGTGCCCCTATGATTAATTGAGGAGGAAAATCCTTTTTGAGGGGAAGAGGAGGAGTTTTTTTTTCTAAACCCTGCTTTTCTTCCAGCTTCAGCCGTCCAGCTGTCAAGCATTTGTCATATTTTAGTCCTTTAACCACTAGTCATTTCTGACTAATACCCAGCAGGCAGACATGGGATACGATTTCCAAGATGATAAATGCTTCCCTTCTTATCTTTTGATATCTGGAAGTAGAAAATTTCAAGGAAAAAGGGTTTTACACCAAGATGACCATAAATCTCATTGTGTTCACAACAGAAGGCTGACCAGAGGAGTTTATTAAATCCATAAAGGATTTGATGTATATCAAACTGTTACATAAAGTCAATACTTTGGAGAGAAGTGGACAATAAATACTCAGCAAGGGGCAATATTTCTATCAGGGAGAAGGCAATCGCATAAAGATTAGGGGAGCAATTTCAATATTGTGTGTTTCTCTGCTGTAAGGAGACACATCTTGTTTTCCAGAGTGATCATGAGGGAGTGAGGGGAGGGGGCACAGGGCCTTCCTGGCTGGGCCAACCCTCCCACCAAGCCCAAGCTGGGCTTTCTCCTTTGAGGAAGGCTGCTCCCACTTTGAAATTGCAAGATGTCCAGCCTTTCTCAGTGCTCTAAAGCCACAGTACAAACTGGAAATTCCCCAAAGAAGCTCACAACTCTCTCAAGTCATGCTGTTGTCTAAATAATCATAGCTGCCACACTTACTCTCTTCTAAGTGCTTATTTGACAGCATCTCATCTAAGTAATTTCTTGAGTGAAAACTTGCATCATCCTTAAAGTAAAATGGTAGTGAGTTCTCCAGTTCACCTCTGGAAATCTTGAAGCTCAGAGAAGTTGAGTAACTTACCCAAGACCACATAGCTGGTAAATGGGATAGCCAAGATGGAATTCATCTGCCTAATTCCCACTCATCCCTCAGGTCTCATCTTAGATGCCGCTTCCTCCAGGAAGCCTTCCTGGATCTGCCAAGATGCAGGATTACACAGCACCCTGTGCTATCCCATTATTTCATTGCTATTTTTGCCATTTTCTCCTCTTGACTATATGCTCTATGAGAGCAGTGGCTGTTTTGGTATTATTTGCAGTTCAGTTCTCTGTATTTTGCCCAGCATCTGCCAGTAGATGGCTTGTGTCCAACTATTCATGAACCTGAAGATGTAGGAGATGACAGAGCCATCACTGGATTTGGCTATGATGAACTCCTGGCCTGTTTGTGGGGAGAGAGTCTCCATTCTATTAAACTGAAAAAGTGCCACCTGTCCTCCTGTGTGTAAGCCCCGTGAGGGGAGCACAGATGAATCGACCTTAAGCCCCATCTCAGGAAACACCAGTCTAGTTTTTAAAGGAACTCTTCCCTTTGGAAGTATAATGGGGCAATGCATAGATTTGAAATGCCCAGAGCTAGCCTTGGAAATGACTGCTACTTAGTTCAGAGGTTGGAACATGGTGCTAATGAGAAAAGAACCATAGGGTCAATCCCGACCTGGAAGAGGAGACTGTCAGCAAGCAAAGCAAAGCAAAACAGTACTCTCTTCCAGATGGAGCCTGGCCATGACCCTAGACTGAGCCCCAACAAAACCCATAGTCTGAATAGCCTTAGAATCCAGACCCCTCATTCTACCTGCACCAATGGCAGCTGTAAGGGTTAGATGTTCTAATGGCTTCTGGCACTGAGTGGGCAGAAGGGGTGACCAGAAATTCACAGAGGTTCTGGGAATCCCCCAGAGTTACTGAGCTGGCACTGGAACTCAGATGTGGGCATCCATTGGAGATAAGACATGCCCATTGCATGGACTAGTAAGCCAAGGTCAATTAATTCAGTAAACAGTATTGAACCCCTTAATATGCTTCTGGTCCTGTGCTACCTGCTGGCAGAGAGAGTAGTTCTGTCTGCCAAGGTGCTTGCTTTATGGTGGGGAACTGGGGCAGAGAAATAATGTTGGCCACTGCCATGGGGTGGCTGAAGACCTCCCAGAGACAGAGGGCCGGGGTGGACTGGCTACTGTATTCATCATGCAGAGCTGCAGGTGCAAGGTGTTTGTGCCCCCGATGGAGAAAAGGGACCACGTCAGCATCTGTAATCAACAGCACTTTCAAAGGCAGGTTTTCTCTGCCAGGAATCAGGAAGATGCCCCCACATTACCCCAAAGAGTCAGGATTTCTGGAAGGCATCTATACACACAGAATATTTTGGATGCCAGTAACAGAAAACCCAATTCAAATGAGCTAACATTAATATCTTGGCTGGTGTAGCTGACGTATCTGGGGGAGCAGTGATTCTTCAGGTGAGTCTGAATCCCGAGGCATCAGATGCCATGACTCACCTCATCCACACTTGTTTCATTCTCAGAAGGATTTCCCTCTCCTGGTCCCAAGATGGCTGCCAGCTTGGGGGACGGGTACTGTCTGGGGGAAAAAGTATCTAATTTCATTGGTGAACAGGGTATTTTTTTGTTCCCAATCAGCAAACAAAATCTGTGGTCTTCAGCTTCTTCAGCCAGCTTAGATTACATGCCCACTCATCCCTGACACAGACTCCAGGAGGATGTGGACACTGCTAAGGGCTGGCCATATGGCCCTGGCTGGGGAGGGAACAGGAGCTGGGGGACAGAGCTGGCTTCCTCTGAAGCACCCAGGATGTGGGGATGGGGGACAGGAGATGCCTGCCTGAAAATCTGGGTGTCATTAACCTGGAGGAGGGAGCATGGGTGCTGGGCAGTCCCAAACAGCAAGTGCCCAGTGCAGCACTTTTCCTCTTTGCAGAGATGTTGAGCTCCATGGTGGTGCATCATCCCAGAGACAGGGACAGAAAAGAAACCAGACTCTAGGATGCTAGAAGTCATTCAGTTCAACATCCTCCCTTTACAGATGGGAAAACAAAGGGTCAGAGAGGGGAAGAAAGGGCTGCAGCTCATGAATAGATCCATGGCAGAGGTGGGCTTCAAACTTGTTCAAATGAAGCTCATTGCAGCCTTTTCCCAGGTGTAATGCACAGGGAGGAGGGAAGGTGGGAGAAGAAGGGAGCAGTTCAGCTTTCTTGCTCCTTTCTCCTTTGGAGGGCTGGGGAGCTCCTTAAGCACAATTGCTTGTGAGGCAAGACTAGCATGATGGTATGTATTTGCTGTGAAATATGCCCTGTGGAGGAAAACAGACATAGGACTGTACAAAACAAGCAGTGAACCCTAATGCAATTCATGGACTAAAGTTAATAGGACAGTTATAATATTCTTTCAATTGTATCAGATGTACCATATTAATGCAAGGTATTAATAATGTCAGGTGTGGGAAATTAATACAGGAACTCTGTATTTTTCTGTATTTTCTTCATGATATTTATGTAAACCTACAACTTCTCTAATAAAAAAAATATGAAAGAAAAACAACTCATACAGTGTTTTGAAAAAAAATTGCCCTGTGGAGTTGAGTGTATAAAGAGCAAAAGGCAACAATAAAAAAACCCAAACAATTCAGCAGAAAATAGGCAAAACACATAAATAGGCTTTCACTGAAGAAGATATACAGAAGGCAAATAAACATGTGGAAAGATGTTCAACATCATTAACCATTAGGGAAATGCAAATTAAAACCACAATGAGTTATCACTACACACTTATCAGAACACCCAAAATTTAAAAAAAAGTAGTGACAACACAAAATGCTGGTGAGGATGTGGAAAAACTGGATCCATCAGACATTGCTGCTGAGGCTGTAAAATGGTACAGCCGCTCAGGAAGACAGTTTGGCAGGTTCTTAAAGCATTAAATGGGCGACTACCATATGGTCCAGCAATTGGATGTTTATCCCAGAGAAATTAAGACTTATGTCCTCACAAAAACCTGTATGCAAAGTCCATGGCAGCTTTATTTGTTATAGTCAACAAACTATTCAACAGGCAAATGGTTGGACCAAATGCTGTGCAATCATACCAGGATACTACTCAGCAACAAAAAGGAATAGTCTATTGCTACATGCAAAAACCTGGATGAAATTATGCTGAATGAACAAAACCAGCCCCAAGAAGGCACACGTTGTGTGATTCCACATATATCACATTTTTGAAATGTCAAGATTTTAGAAATGGAGGGCAGATTAGTGGTCACCCAGGGTTAGGGATGGCAGGGGTGGGGGTGAAGGAGGAGCTCGGTGTGGCTCTAAGGGGGCAATAACAGATAGCCTTGAGGTGTTGGAGCTGTTCCGTATCTTGACTGTGACATAATAGACATGAGCCTACACAGGTCATACAATTGTATAGAACACACACATGCACACCCTGCACAAACAAGTACAAGTAAATCTAGGGAAATCTGAATAAGATCAGTGGATTGTGTTAATGTCATATTGTGCCATATTTTAGCTAAATGCTTTCATTGGGGGAAACTGGGCAAAGTGTACAGGGATGTCTCTGTATTGTTTCTTACAACTGCATGTGAATCTACAATTACCTTGAACAAAGTTTTAAAGAGCAGGGGATTTTGCAAGGACGTTTTCATCCTTCAGTTTCTTTAGGAATGGTTCATCATGCCAAAAATTGCTGGTGCACTTGTTTTGAGGCCTTTGAGACATGAAATCAGCTCTTGGCCATGGCTCTCAGAAGTCAGAGTGGCCTCCTCTGACAACTTCCCCACGTCGCCTTCAGCCAGAGTCTGGGGGTCCCATCCTGAGGAGCTGCTGCGGCTGCACAATATGTGTGCCCAATGATAAACTCATCCCAGTGACCCCAAGGCTGCCCCGAGGCTCAAGTAAACACGGGCATTTGAAGAAACCAAAGCCTTTCATGAGAGAGAACTGGATGGAAAGTTGTTTCATTTTCCCAGAGTCCTTGGGGAAAAAAAATTTTGACATAATCACTCCCAGCTCCCAGGTAAAGGAATAGAGAAAGTGCTTCAAGACTGCGGCGCGTCTGATGGATTTTATTGATTGGTTCCTCAGGATACACAGCGGCTCCCTCATCTCCGCCCGTGACGCAGACATGATGGTTTTCATTACAGGAGGGCATTGTCCCCGGAATGAATTATGAAGAGAGACGTGTTCCATCTCACCTCGGGGCAGCGTGGCACCTGGGCTCCGAAAGACGTTTCATTATTTCAAAACAAATATCACTTTCAATCAAATATTGATTTTATATGAAACCAGAGTGATCACTAGTGTTTTTTGCCACCTGAGCAAAAGAACAATGATTAGCCCGGGAGTCATTAATTTCTTCTCAGAAAAGCAACAGTGTGTGTGTATATGAGAGATTGAAAGAATGAAGTGAGACTGGAATAGCTGCTTTTTGTTGTGACCCCTGATGTTCGTTCTACTTTTCCAGGCAGGGCTGCGGCCCTTGCTGAGTTTGTCCTGCCATCTGGGGAGAAACAGAAATGGTGGGTGATGCAGGGGTGGGAAAATGGGGGCCCCTGTGGTGGTGGGTTGGGTGGCCTGACAGCCAGCTCACCTATGTCTGGGATTCAACCAGGTCTAAGCAGAACTTCTATACACCCCAGGCGTACACTAGGTCAGTCTCCATTTACTCACCGGTGAAGGTGGTGAGATGTTAGCCTGACTGGCCTCGAGGGTCTTTCTGGCTCTTATCTTCTCTGGGGTTCCCCCAAATACAGTTTCCCGTGATGAAACCCACTGGGAATGAGGGGTGGCCCCAGCTGTAGGAGCCCCGGTCCACTGAGACTTCTGACTCCCCTCTCAATCACCTCTTTGTCTTTCCACCACATCTTGATTTTCTTCCACTTCTTTTAACCTCCTTCTTCATATTAGAGAACCACAGCTCTGATCTTGATCTGAAGAACTCCAGAGACAGGATCCCAACCCCACCTTGTCAGCAGCCCAGGCTATCATTGGGAAGTTTTACTCTTGGCCAGTTTTTGGTTATGCTGAACAAAGAGATGTTTCCCTACAGTCTTCTTTATGCTCTCTGGTGTCACACAGAGTAGGATTAATTTTTCTCACAAATGACAGCACTCAAGTGCTGAAATACTGTCATGACCCCCTTAGTCTGCTGAGCCCCAGAATAAGTGTTCCTAGTTCCTGAATCATTTATGGGATGTGGTCTTAACAGTCTTTATCATTCTGGTTTGGTTCTTAAAAGTATAGTTAAAAATGTCCCTTCTTATATATATAAAAATTGATTATAAAGATAATATAGATTATATATTATAAAGATAATCTAGAAAATTTGGTTACAAGGGGAAAAAATTCTAAATTTGCATTTTTAATCCAATTGCTATTCATATTTTGGTATATCCTTTACTGTCTTTTCCTCTGTTTTTTTTACAGTGTTCAACTGGAAATTCGAATACCTTTTTCTCCTTTCTCTACTTAACATTTCTCAGAATTGTTTTTCAAGTTTTCTCATAATCTTTATTACCATCATTTTTAAAGGATGTGCACTCTCCCACCTTGTGCCAGTTTGAATGTATTGTGTCCTCCAAATGCCATTATCTTTGATGTAATTTTGTGTGGGCAGACTTCCTTGAGTGTTGATTAGATTTCCTTGAGTGTTTCTTTGGAGATGCAACCCACCCAGCTGTGGGTGATGACTCTGATTGGATATTTCCATGGAGGCATGGCTCCACCCATTTAGGGTGGGCCTTGATCAGTGGAGCCATATAAATGAGCTGTTGGGCAGAGGGAACTCAGTGCAGCTGTGAGTGATGTTTGAAGAGGAGCTGCAGCCAAGAAGGACACTTTGAGAATGCACTGGAACCGAGAGAGGAGCTTCAGTTTACAGAGACATTTTGGAGATGGCCTTTGAAAGCAGACTTTTGCTCTGAAGAAGCTAAGAGAGGACAAATGCCCCAAGAGCAACTGAGAGTGACATTTTGGAGAGAAGCTGAAGCCTAGAGAGGAACGTCCTGGGAGAAAGCCATTTTGAAGCCGGAACTCCAGAGCAGACACCAGCCACGTGCCTTCCCAGCTAACAGAGGTTTTCCGAACACCATTGGCCATCCTCCAGTGAAGGTACCTGATTGTTGCATTACCTTGGATACTTTATGGCCTTAAGACTGTAACTGTGTAACCAAATAAACCCCCTTTTATAAAAGCCAATCCATCTCTGGTGTTTTGCGTTCCAGCAGCATTAGCAAATTAGAACACACCTCTTGACTTATTTAACCAAGTTCATACTGCTGGGCACTTGTATTATGTCTATTTTCGTGTTTTTATAACCAGTGCTGTGATGGGCATTTTGAATGTGGTTTCCTTGAGAAATATTTCAATCGGAAGCCTTGTTGGGTTGGAAGATTTGACCATTTATGGCTTGTGACCTACGGTCTAGATGTTTCTCAGGAGGGCTGAGAGGTTTGCACTGTGCCACGCAGCAGGGTGCCCCTGTCACTGCTTCCTCACCAGCAGCCAGTGTCCCTTGGAGTGTTTGGCTGGGCTCTGGCTGGAATTCTCCTAGAGCACATTGAGTGGTGCTGGGCAGTGGGGAACAGTCGGCTCTCTAATGCTGGACCCTGGGTGTCTACCGAGAGAGACAGCATAAGACATTGGCTAAGGGTTTGGATTTCAGAACCTGGCAGGCTTGGACTTAGTCCTGCTCTGTCACTTACCTGCTGGGTGACTTTGGGGAATTTGGCTTCCTCATCTGTACAGTGGGGACAATGTTTACCTTACTAATTGCTCTTTTCACCATCCCTGATGGCCTCTGTATTAGTTTCCTGTGGCTGCTATAACAAATCACCCCAAATTTAATGGCTCATAATAACATAAGCTTATTCTCTCACAAATGTGGAGGCCAGAAGTTTGAACTTGGTATCCCAGTGTTGGCAGGGCTGAGCTCCCTCTGACACCTCCAGGGGAGAATCCATTCCCTGCCTCTCCTGGCTTCTGGTGGCTTCCAACCTTCCTTGACTCATGGCTGCAGCATTCCAATCTCTGCCTTCCGCAATGCCATCTCCTCTCAAGTCTGTCAAACCTCCCTCTGCCTCTCCATTAAGAATGCTCATGATTATATTTAGGGCTCACCTGGATAAGCCAGGATCTCTCCATCTCAAGATCTTAACTTACCTCTGCAAAGGCCCTTTTTCCTTTAGGAGTTAGATTCCAAGGATTATGGTGGGATACCTTTGGTGGCCATTGCCGTGCCTCAGGACTTGGTCTGCAGGCTTATTCTCTTTTTTCCTATGCTCTGTCACTCAGGAATGTCATCCAGTGATGAGGGTCTGCATCATTCTGCTCAGGGTCTGCTAAGGTCCTGGCACAAATACCATCTGGATGCTGATGCCCCCAGCCCAGACTTCCCTTGAGCTGAAGATGTCCTTGCAGCATCTCCACTGGCAGGTTTAATACCTTCAAGCCTGAGCCCCAGACTCCTTCTGTCAACCCTGCCCCTGCTGCTGTCTTCCCATCTCAGAGACTGGCAAGTCTCTCCCTATGGTATAACAGCTCAGATCCCAGCACTGAGGAAAGAGATAGAGCAAAATGGAGTTACTATGGCTAAGAGATTCAAAATTGTGCCAGGTGACCATTCGGGAAGTCATGCATCTCTAAGCCAAATATCACAAACTACCAAGGTACACAAAAACCAATGCAACAGTGTTTCTGAGGACAGCTGGATGCCAGGAACCAACCACAAGATGAAATCAGGAAACTGTCTAAACTTGAAGGATATTTGGAAAGCCCCAAATATCCACCTCTCATGATTCTTTGCAATTTATGTTATCTTTTTCTTTAAAAACCCTTGCTTGGAAGGTTCAAGATGGGACACAGTATGGGTTGCTGCCTGAATCTGTGCTCCCCAAATTGCAATTCCAAGACTTGGCATAAATGCTTTTGTTGCCTTGCAGCTCAGTCTGTAATTTCTTGGTTGACAGCACCAAACTTGATGCCTCTTTTTCTCACCATCAGTGAGTCCTTTCGGCTCTGCTCAGTCTTCAAAATCGACTCAGGTTCAGACCAGTTCTCACCATGCCCCAGCCACCATGTCCCATCCAAACCTATTATGACCTCCTTATTGGCTTACTGCAGTGATCTCCTAACTGGTCTTTCTGTTCCTGTCCATGTCACCCTTCAGTTTATTCTCAACCCAGCAAACTTTTGGTTAAGCACTAAGTCAGATCACATCACCCCCCTGCTAGAGCCATCAGTGGCTTCTCATCTCATGCAGAGCAGAAGCCAAAGTCCTCACTAGGACTTGGAAAGCCCTTCCCCACCTGGCCCCATTTGCTGGGCTGCCCTCCTCCCCTGCTGCTCTCTGCCTTCCCCATCTGCTCCAGTCACCCTGGTCCCCTTGCTGTGGATGGATCACACCAGACATGCTCTCCTCAGGCTCTGGCACCTGCTGTTCCCTCTGCTTGGAACTCCTTTCCCTCCAATATCTATGTGTACCCGTCACTGTTCCTCGGGGGCTGCTCAGATGTCACCATTCCAGGGACGCCTTTCCTTGTGATGGTGTTTAATAGAGCTTCACCCAAACCCATGTTCCCTACCGCCATTCTCTGGTTAATTTTTCTCCATCACACTTATCGCCTGAGCACATATACATTTTAGTTTTTACTTGTTTGTTTTCTGCTGTCACCAGCACATAAGCTTCATGAGGGAGGATCTGTTTTGTTTGCTGCTCAACCCTCAGTGCCTAGCATATAGTGAACTCAATAAATATTTACATAATAAATGAAAGGAAGAAGAATGAATGAATGAATAAATGAATGAATGAATGGGATTCTGGGAGGATGAAATGAGATGTGCTTTAAAGTTCTCAGCACAGTGTTGGACGCAGAGAGAGCATTCAATACATGTTTAGCTATCATCATTGCCATTATTACGATTTCTTGAAGTCTTTGACAGACATAGGTCATGCTGAGAATTATTTGCCACCCCCTCCATTCTGCCCTCACTCCACTCCCTGACCACGCACCTCCCCCACCTCCTCTATCCTGGCCTGGATACTTTGGGGCTTCCTTTTCTTGTGCAGTTGAGTTTCAGACCCCAGCAGGGGAATTTGCATCTCCCATTGTGTGTTCCTCCTTTCTGGGGGGAGCCTTTCATCAGCTCTCCTGAAGCCCTTTTGAATCTGCTTTCTGTATCAGTTCAGAAGCAGACAACACTCTGCCAAGATCATTCCCAGCTGCTTCCTCATTTGATCTCTACAATTCCCTTCATTTTGCAAAAGAAGAAACCAAAGGGGAAGGAAGTGAACTGCATTTCCTCCTTCACTCTTTCATGTAACAAGTAGTTCCTGAGCCCCTGGTAGGTTCCAGGTGCAGGGCTAGTGCCAGGGACACCATGGGAAGGATCTGTCAGCATGTGGGTCTCTTTGCCCAGCAGACACTGACCTCAGGCTGGTGGGCTCTCTTACTCCAGGCACCAGCCTGCATGTCCTGGCCGGTCCTTCTGGGAGACCTGGGACATGGCTCTCAGGGTCACGGCCTGCCTTGGTCCCAGGATGGTCAATGTCAGAAAAAAGATGCTTCTCCTGGAATCCCATGGGCTGTGTCTACCAGTGGATGATGCCCCACCTGCCTGCAAGCTCCGTGTGGGCAGGAACCTCCCTGTCTTGTCCACAGCTGCATTGTCTTTGCATAGCCCTGCGTGTGGCAGAGTGGGTGCCCAGGAATCAGTTTGTGATTTAATGATGGAATGAATCATGAAAAGAAAGCTCCCAAATGATGTTGGGAACTAGAAGGTATTAGGGGGACACAAATCCTGGGCAGATTCCCCACAATTCCTGGCATGTTGGCCTCTGGGTGTGGCTTTTCCTACAATGCACACCCCAAATCCCAAACTGCTTCTCTCTTCCTACTCTGCCTCAGTCCCCTGGGGTGTTCTCAAGGTGATGGTAAAGTGAGCTGTGCACACACTCATCCAGGTCCTCTGAGCTTTCTGGGAAAATGGCCTCTTGACTGAGCTGGTTCAGATGGTACAGGACAGTGATTCCAGTGACAAAGCCCAGGCCTGGAATATCCTTAGTCTGGACTCAAGACCCAGCATGGTTTCCGACTCACCCTTGTAACTGGATTCTAGTCTCCCATTTGTAGAATAAAGGGAATATTTATGTCTTCCTCAAGCTCTGATGCCTACAGCCATATGGATCAGTGGTCTACTATTGGAGCACCCAGTCCCCACAGCCCCAGAACTGGCCAGGGCCTGGGGGTCTTCCTATGGCAACTGGACAGCCACATCAGACCAGTTCTGCTGGGGCCATGAGATGCCAGCCTCCCAGGAAGCTGGTGCTGCTGCCACTTGAAAGTCATGCTGGCTCATTAGCCTGAGCCCCAGGGAAGGTTTATCCTTTCACAACCATTGCACAATCCCTTACACACTGTCTTTAGAACTTAACCCTTATGTATGTTGTGACTCCATTGTCTAGGTCTTGTTATCTCTGATATAATCAAACTTAAAAAGAAACCCAAAATAATAACATCCCTCACTAATCAACCACTTGGAAATGAAAGAAAAACTCTCATAAATAACTCCTAGGTCAAAGAATAACTTAAATCTGAAACTAGAAGCTAGGAATATATGATAATGGAAATACTAAATATTGATACTTAGAAATAGAGCTTGGAGGAAATTGTTACCCTTGACACCCTTATGCATGTGAACAAGGGCCACCAGTAGACTGAACCAGCAGGACTCATTTAATCAGAAATCGTCTTTATTTTTGACTGTCCCTTTACATCAGCAAGATTGGGGTGGTTCTTCCAACACTCAGTGAATACTTGAGCACTCTCCCTAACTTTCTGAGACTCTTGGTTGTGAAAGTTGGCTATAATCACTTTAGAGCACCAATGCAGTCTTAAGTAATTAAAGGTGTTTCTGACCCCTTCCTTCTCCATGCTACTCCCAATCCATTTTGGTTTGGAGCTAAGGGAAAGTAGGAGGAAGAAGGAGGCACAGAAAATCCCCACTGGATGAGAGCTATCCTAAAATGGCTTCACATGCATTCCACATTGCACCTGGAATGTAGTCAAAGATAACTCTTTCTCATGAGCACTTTCATGATTTCTTAAGAGATTCCTTTGCAGGGTCCCTCTGCTGCAACACTTGATTCTTGGACAGTTTCTTCTTTGGCTGGTCTTCCTTCATTCCCTATCAGATGGGGAGGCTTTGACTCTCTAGGTACAGCCCTCTATTCTGTGGACACAGGCCTCTTTAGCTTCCTCAGCAGTCCGTCTGACACTAGTTGTCTGTGCCCCCAACAGCAGAGAAACTACAAACTAATCACCTAAACTACCCACCCCCCACACTAGCCTGGGGTCAGGAGATTGCACTGTCCTTACTCCCCTCAGGTGTTGGGTCTGACTTAAGGCACAGCTCTCTCCAAGTAAAGTCTCTTCAAAAATTTATTCCAATTCTCATCTCTCATCCTTTTATATCATTAATGTGGTCATTTATCTAACCAGCTCTTGATGACCTTCTTTAAAGATGCTGCATGGTGATCCATCTGTCATCCACTTTGGAATCTAATATCTGGAATATCTTGTTTACTTAGTCAAACCCTGCAATTCAGGAGCATATTAAACAAGAAAGAATTAAAACAAATAAATTCAGCGTATGATTCAAAAAGTTAGGAAAGATCAACTAAATAAATCCAAGGAAATTAGAAAAAAAGGTATTAATGAATTAGAAAACCAAACTGGTAGAGCTGATAAATAAATTTAAAATGTAGTTTATGTGGAGGAAAAGACAAATAAATTTACAAATCATTGAGAAGTAATTCAAATGCACTATATTAGAAATGGGAAAATAAGCACAGATCCAGAAGAAATTTAAAAAGCAAAGTATTTTGCAGAACTCAGTTTAAATTTTAAAATATGAAACAGAGTTTTTCTCCCCCTTTATTAGAGAAGTTGTGGGTTTACAGAATAATCATGCATAAATACAGGATACCTATACACTACCCTCCCCTCCAATTTGCATTGGTGTGTGTATTTGTTACAACTGATAACACATTTTTACAACTGTAATATTAAAGTCCACAGTTTAACTTGGGGTTCACTATTTATATAGTGTAGGTCTATGATTTTTTTAAAAAAATTTGTTCTATTACCATATATACAATCTAACATTTTCCCTTTTAATCATATTCATATATATATATATACACATACATATATGAGCTATTGTGTTCACAATGTTTTGCTACCATCACCATCATCCATTACCAAAACATTTCCATCATTCCAAATACGAACTCTGTATATTTGAAATCTTAACTTCCCATTCCCTATTCCCACCCCATCTTCTGGTAACCTATGTTCCAGATTCTGACTCTATGAGTTTACTTATTCTAATTGTTTCAAACCAGTGAGATCACACAATATTTGTCCTTCATGTCTGGCTTATTTCACTCAACATTATGTCTTCAAGTTTCATCCATGTTGTCCCATGTATCAAGACTTCATTCCTTTTTTATGGCTAAATAATGTTCCATCATATGTATATATCACATTTTATTTATCCATTCATGAATTGATGGACACTTGCATTGCTTCCATATTTTGGCAATTGTGAATAATGCTGCTATGAACACTGGTATGCAAATATCTGTTTGAGCACCTGCTTTCAATTGTTTTTGGGTGTATACCTGATAGTGGGATTGCTGGGTTGTAAGGTAATTCTAAATGTAGCTTTCTGAGGAGCCACAAAACTGTCTTCTACAGTGGCTGCACCATTTTACATGGCCACCAGTAATGAATGATTTTCCTGTTTCTCTATACCTTCTCCAACATTTGTTATTTTCCATTTTTTTTTAATAGCAGCCATTCTAATGGGTGTGAAATGGTATTTTATTGTGGTTTTGATTTGCATTTCCCTGATGGCTAATGATGTTGAGCATTTTTCATGTGCTTTCTGGCCATTTGTATACCTTCTTTTAAGAGATATTTGTTCACATCTTTTACCCATTTTTAAATTAGGTTATTTGTCTTTTTGTTGTTAAGCTGAAGGATTTCTTTATATATACTGGCTATTAATCCTTTATTGGATATGCGGTTTCCAGATATTTTCTCTCATTGTTTAGGTTGTTTTTTACTTTCATGATAAAGTCCTTTGAAGAAAAAAAGTTTTGATTTTGATGAGGTACCACTTATCTTTTTCTTTTGTTGCTTGTGCTATGGATGTAAAATCTAAGAAACCATCATCTAACACAAGATCCTGAAGATGCATCCCTATGGTTTTTCCTAGGAATTTGATAGTTCTAGCTCTTATATTTAGGGTATATGATCCATTTTAAGTTGATTTTTGTATACAGTGGGAGGTAGGGGTTCCTCCTTTTTTTTTTTTTTTTTTTTTTCAATTGGAGATCCAGTTTTCCCAGCACTATTTGTTGAAGAGTCTATTCTTTCCCAGTTGAGTAGTCTTTGACACCTTTTCAAAA
Organism: Choloepus didactylus; assembly: GCF_015220235.1. Classification (NCBI taxonomy): domain Eukaryota; kingdom Metazoa; phylum Chordata; class Mammalia; order Pilosa; family Megalonychidae; genus Choloepus; species Choloepus didactylus. The sequence continues at coordinate 13,328,605 of NC_051324.1, forward strand.
ATCTGTTGGCCATAATTGCGAAGGTTGATTCCCAAGCTCTCAATTCTATTCCATTGATTTACATGTCTATCCTTGTGCCAGTACCATGCTGTTTTGATTACTGTGGCTTTGTAATAAGTTTTAAGATCAGGACATGTGAGACCTTCAACTTCATTCTTTTTCAATATGGCTTTAGCTATTTGAGACCGCTTACCCTTCCATATAAATTTCATGATTGGCTTTTTCATTTCTACAAAGAAGGTTGTTGGAATTTTGATTCAGATTGCATTGAGCCTATAAATTACTTTGGGTAATATTGACATCTTAATGATATTTAGTCTTTCAATCCATGAACACAGAATATCCTTCCATTAATTTAGGTCTTCTTTAACTTACTTTAGCAGTGTTTTGTAGTTTTCCATGTACAAGTCCTTCACATCCTTGGTTAGATTTATTCCTAGATATTTGATTTTTTAGTTGCTATTGTGAATAGAGTTTTTTTCTTGATTTCTTGTTCCAATTGTTCATTGCTTGTGTATAGAAACACTACTGATTTTGAGGTTTGATCTTGTACCCCACTGCTTTGCTGAATTCATTTATTAACTGTAGAAGCTTTGTTGTAGAGTTTTCAGGATTTTCTGTTTATAGGATCACATTATCTGCAAATAGGGAAAGTTTTACTTCTTCCTTTCCAATTTGGCTGCCTTTAATTTCATTTTTTTTCCTAATTGTTCTGGCAAGAACTTCCAGTGCAGTGTTGAATAACAGTGGTGACAGTGGGCATCCTTGTCTTGTTCCTGATCTTAGAAGGAAAGCTTTCAGTGTTTCACCATTAAATAGGATATTAGCTGTAGGCTTTTTATATATGCTTTTTGTCATGTGGGGGAAGTTTCCTTCTATTCCTGATATTCTAAGTGTTTTTATAAAGAAGGGGTGCTGTATTTTGTCAAATGCCTTTTCTGCACTGATTGAGATGATCATGTGGCTTTTTCCTTCATTCTATTAAAAGTGGTGTATTACATTAATTGATTTTCTTATGTTGACCCAACCTTGCACCTGAGGGATGAATCCCACTTGACCATGGTGTATAATTCTTTAAATTATGCTGTTGCATTCTATTTGTTAGTATTTTGTTGAGGATTTTTGGATCTATATTCATAATATTATTGGTCTGTATTTTCTGTCCTTATGTATCTTTTTCTGGCTTTGGTATGAGGGGATGGGGGCCTTGTGGAAAGAGATAGGGAGTATTCCCTCTTCTTCAGTTTTTTGGTAGAGTTTCAGAAGATTGGAGTTAAATCTTCTTGGAATGTTTGGTATAATTCCTCTTTGAAACCATCTGGTCATAGGTTTTCTTTGTTGGCAGGTTTTTGATTACAGGATTAAATCTTTTTGTTAGTAATTAATTTGTTAATATCTTCTGTTTCTCCTTGAGTCAATGTAGGTAGTTTGTGTGTTTCTAAGAATTTGTCCATTTCATCTGTGTTATCTACTTTAATGGCAGACAGTTGTTTGTAGTACACTTACAGTCCTTTTTATTTTGAAGGGATCGGTAGTAATGTCCCCGTTTTCATTTCCAATTTTCATTATTTGTATCCTCTCTTTCTTTTTTCTTGTCATTCTAGCTAAAGTTTGTTGATTTTGTTGATCTTTTCAAAGAACCAATTTTTGGTTTTGTTGATTCTTTTTCTCTCTTTTTTCTTTTTCATTTATCTCCATTTTAATCTTTGTATTTCCTTCCTTCTGCTTATTTTGGGTTTAGTTTACTCTTCTTTTTCTAGTTCTTCCAGTTTTGAGGTTAGATCTCTGATTTGAATTCTTTCTTCCTCCTTAATGTATAAGTTTCTCTCTCAATGCTGCCTTCGCTGCATCCCATAAATTTTACTATGTTGTATTTTCATTTTCATTCACCTCAAGCTATTTCCTAATTTCACCTCTGATTTTCTCTTTAATCCGTTGGTTGTTTAACAGTATGTTGTTTAGTTTCCACATATTTGTGAATTTTTCCCTTTTCCCTCTGTTAATGATTTCTAGCTTCTATTGTGGTTGGAGAACATACATTGTATGATTTCAATATTTATGAATTTATTGAGACCTGTTTTTTGACCCAACATATGACCTACCTGGAGAATGATCCATGTTCATTTGAGAAGAATGTTTATTCTGTTTTAGTTGCATGCAGTGTTCTACATCTGTCTGTTAGGTCTAGTTGGTTTAGTGTATCATTCAAGTCTTGTACTTCCTTACTGATCTTCTGGCCAGATGTTCTATCCATTATTGAGAGTGGTGTGTTAAAATCTCCTACTATTATTATAGAACTGTCAATTTCTCCCTTCACATCTGTCAGTATTTTGGGGCTCTACTATTAGGTGCGTATAGATTTATAATCATTAAATTTTTCCTGTTGTATTGTTCCCTTTAACAGTATGTAATGATCACCTTTGTCTCTTATAACTGTTTATGACTTAAAGTTTATTTTATCTGATATTAGTATAGCCACCCCAGCTCTCTTTTGGTAACTACTTGCATGGTATACTTTTTCCATCCTTTCATCATCAACCTACTCATATCTCTGACTTTAAGTTGAGTCTCTTGCAGACAGCATATAGTTGGGTCATGCTTTTTTGTTTGTTTGTTTTATCCATTTTGCCAATCTGCCTTTTAACTGGAGAGTTTAATCCATTTACATTTAAAGTCACTACCGATAATACATGTCTTTCTTTTGCCATTTTGCTGTTTAGCCTTTGATAAGTCTTATACTGTTTTTGGCCCTCACTTCCATTAAAGCCTACTTTTATATTTATTTGCTTCCTTGTGTTGTACCATAATGAGTGCCTTCTCATTTCTACCTGGATAGATTTTTCATCTGTTTTTCTTGTGATTACCATAGGGTTAAAATTTAACATCCTAAATGTATAACAATTATGTTCAGTTTGATACCAACTTAACTTTAATAGCAGGCACATATACTTTTTCTATACCTTTCTGTCTTTCCACCATGTTTTGCAACTTGATACCACCTATATCTTTGTACCTTGAATGTCCAGATTTTACATTACTTTTAATGCATTTTAGCACCTATAGGAAGTAAGAAGAGGAATTGCATATCAAATAATTTAATACAATACAATAATACTGGTATTTATATAATTACCCAAAAGTTTACTTTAACACAGGTCTTAATTTCTTTATGCCAGTTTGAACTATTGTCTAGTGTCCTTTTTGTCTCAGTCTGAAGAAGTCCCTTTAGCATTGCTTTGTAGGGCAGGCCTAGTAGAGACGTACTCCCTCAGCTTTTGTTTGTCTGAGAATGTCTTAATCTCTCCCTCATTTTTGAAAGAGAGTCTTGCTGGACATAAAATTCTTGGCTGGCAGTTGTTTTCCTTCACACTTTCAGTATTTCAACCTACTGCCTTCTTGCCTCCATGGTTTCTGATAAGGAATCAGAACTCAATTTTATTGGGATTCCCTTGTATGCAACATGTTGCTTTTCTCTTTCAGCTTTCAGAATTCTCTCTTTGTCTTGTGCATTTGACAGTATAATTAATAAATTATGGGGTGTATTTTTCCTCATGTTTTTCATGTTTGGTGTTCTCTGAGCTTCTTGGATGTTCATATTCTTTTGTTAAGTTTGGGAAGTTCTCTGTCATTATTTCTTTGTCTACTCCTTCTGCCTATCTTTTTCTTTTCCTTTCAGAATTCCCATAACATGTACATTGGTGTACTTGATGGTGTCCCATAGCTGTCTTAGACTATTTTTGCTTTTAATATTTATTTATTTGCACCTCAGCCTGATTCATTTCAAGTGTCTTGTCTTCAAGTTCACTGATTCTTTCTTCTGCCAGCTCCACTCTGCTCTTGAACCCCTCCTGGGCATTTTTCATTTTAGTTATTGTAGTCTTCAACTCCAGCAGTTCTGCTTGGTTCCTTTTTAAAATTTCTATCTCTGTACTTAGACTCTCATATTGTTTGGTCATTGTTTCCCTAATATCCTGTAATTCTTTCTCTGTACTTTTCTTCATCTCCTTAAGCATTTTTAAGACCATTTTTAAAAGGCTTTGTTTGGTATGACCACATTCTTGTCTTCTTTGTTGCTGTTTCCTATATTTTTATCTTTTGCCTTTGGATGGGCTTTCATTTTCTGTTTCTTTGTTTGTCTTGAACTTTTTTTCTGCATACTGTACATTTTAATAGTTTAAAAGGTTAACTCTGGGATTCACTCCATGGGATCTCTGTTTGCTGGTTTTGTAACCAGCTAGTGACAAGGCAAGAGATTTTCTTGAGCTTCAGCCTGCTTATTAGAAGATCTGCTCAAGGTGAACTCACTGTGTAGGGTTTTTCCCATCTTACTGGGCCTCTGTCTTGTCCTGGGCTTTTACTTGTTGCTTGTTTTGAAGTTCCCCTGTATACAGGAGCTTGGTTGCCCCTCTGTTTCCCAGGGGACAAACCTCCCTCTCCTGGCTATCTAAAGCTGGCAGGCCATTGTCCCAGACTGTCACCTCTATGGTTTTTAATACTCCTTTTGTTGTCTCATGCTGGTTTTGCCCAGAGGGACAATTCTGGGAGGAGGGTCACCCTGGGGAGGACTTTCTCAATTTGGTCTTTCCCAGCCAAAACAGTGCCAAGGACCCATGAAGCAGGAAGAGACCAGCTCAAAAGTGCCCCATGGAGGGAATCAGGAAGGGCACCAAAAGCTTTTCCGATGGCTCCCCAGAGATGAACTTTCCTGGCTTGCCTGGCACTTGCAGCCCTTCAGCTGTCATTCCCCTGTAGCTCTGAGGAAGCCTGAATCTTTAAATCTCTATCACCTCTGCCCCTGTACATGGTAGGTTGAAACAATAGCTGCCCTTGAAGCTGGGACCCAGCAATCCAAATTTGCTAATCAAAAGCCCCTGCTCTTCGGGGAGAGGATTTTTATGTCCCTTTCTGTCAGCAGCTGCAAGCCAGGGACTAGATTCTATGGCAGCCCACCAAGAGAGTAGGGGATGGGTGGTGGTAGCTGCCTCATGGAAAGAGCAATTTACAGTTCTTTACTGTAATTTATCAGCCTCTTCCTCCCACTCTTCCCTGGATGCTATACAGTGCTCTTCTGGCCTCTGGAGTTTCAAAGCAGTTGTTGTGGACAGTTCCTGCCTGTTTAATAGCTGTTTTGGCAGAAGGACTGAGTCCTGGAGCTCCTTATTTCACCATCTTTCCTGGAAGCCAACTACTCACTGAAATAGAGTTGTTTTTTTTTGTTTTTTTTTTTAACGATCTATAAATGATCAAAATTGACTCCATTAGAGATGGAAAATCTAAATAGACCAAAAACAATGGAAAGCATTTAGAAAGTTATAAAAAAGCAACCACTCTACAAAAGCACCAGATCCAAATGGTCTTAAAGGTGAATTCTTTCAAACATTTAAGTGACAAATGATTATATACTATTTAAAACTTTTCCTAGAGAAGTCCTAGAAGAATAAGGATGGCTTCCAAATTTTTTTTATAAACCAGTATGACACTGATACAATTTGACAAAGATAGCACAATACTAGAAAAATTCAGACCAATCTCACCTGCAGCAGCCATTAAAAAATCTTAAATGAAATCATTGCAGAATTTTCCACAGCTTATTAAAAGAATAAAACCACATTCAAGTGGGATTCTTCCCCCAAATCAAAGACCTTTTAAAATTATGAAATCTATTAATATCATACATTACATTAATATGTCAAAGGGGAAAACTCCAGAGGGCCAACTCATTAGATATCAAAAAATAATTTTTACTGAATTCATTATTCACCCCTAGTTAAAAACTTACAAAAAAGTCCTTTCATAATGGGAATGGCTAGTGTGTTTCTCTAGCATCTACCCACCCTCCCCATTGTCAGTGGCCAAGGGTTTGGGTTGAACTGACTCCAGCCCAGCTCTAAGAGAGGATCCTGATTGCCCCAAGTGGATTAGTATGATTCCACTGCCATGATGAATAGCTAAGGATAGACAGGAGCTCAGCAAGGCATTTTTTTTTTTTTTTCTGATCATGGTGATTGGTTTAGATATAGATAATGAAGCCTCAAAGGCCAAATCAGAGTAAACATGAGGAGTTTTTTTCTTCAAAGATTGGAGAAAGAGAAGCTTTCTCTTCTTCCAGATCCACAAAGCCAGCAGATAGAGGAGGATAGAGAACAGAGTTACAGAGAAATGAAGTGGGAACCCTGATCAAACTGCACCTGAAACTTTTCCCACCATTGTGCTATTTTTACACAAGCTAATTAATTCTTTTTGGGTTTTCTATTTCTTGCAACTGAAAATAAACTGATTCAAATGGATACTTTCTTTCAATAATTTTAAGAAGCTAGCTCAAATCAGACACAATGGTGAAAGACTAGATACATTCTCATTAAGTTTAGGGCATACAAACTGAGAACAGTGTCTGCAAAGGATGGTCTGGGAAATATTCTGGATTTCTGGAGTTTTAAGTCAAAGAGGGGCAGAGTGAAAATGAGATTGAAAGGGAGGCTTTCTCTCTGTTTTGCCTGACAGCTCTGGGAACTCTGACTTGCTGCAAATAAGCTCTAGGGTCAGGGGATCCAGCTACTTTCCTTTAGAACATTGGTTCTCAGCTTAGGGTGATTTTCCTTCCCAGAGGACATTTGAAAATGTCTGGGATATTTATGGTTGTCACAATTGGTGGGAGGTGCTACTGGCATTTAGTGGATAGAGGCCAAGGGATGCTTCTAAACATTCTACAATGTATGAGACAGTTCCCCCAACAAAATCTTATCTGACCCAAGATGCCAGTAGGTCTGAGATTGAGAAACCCAGTCTTGAGCCTTTCAATTTTTTTAAATTTAATTTTATTGAGATTATTCACATACCATACAATCATCCAAAATATACAAACAATTGTTCATGGTACCATTATATAGTTGTGCATTCATCACCACAATCACTATTTTTTTTCAATTTTTAGAACATTTTCATTACTCCAGAAAAGAACTAAAAAGAAAAAAGAAAACTCAAATTCTCCCATACCTGTAACCCTGCCCCCCCTCCAGTATTGACTCATAGTATTGGTTTAGTACATTTAGTACTGTTGCTGAAAGAATGTTAAAATACTACTAACTGTAGTATATAGTTTGCAATAGGCATATTTTCCCCCTATATACCCTTCTATTATTAACTTCTAGTTATAGTGTCATACATTTGTTCTGGTTCTTGAAAGAGATTTCTAATATTTGTACAGTTACCCACAGACATTGTCCACCACAAGATTCACTGTTTTATGCATTCCCATCTTTTAACCTCCAGCTTTCCTTCTGGTGACATACATGACTCTAAACTTCCCCTTTCCACCACATTCACACACCATTCAGCACTATTAGTTGTTCTCACAATAATGTGCTACCATCACCTTTGTCCATTTTCAAACACTTAAGTTCAATCTAGTTAAACATTCTGCTCATAATAAGCAACTCCCCATTCTTTAGCTTCCTTCTATATCCTGCTATATCCTGGTCTATGAGTTTGCATATTATAATTAGTTCATATCAGTGAGACCATACAGTATTTGTCCTTTTGTGTCTGATTTATTTCACTCAATATAATGCCCTCAAGGTTTCTCCAGCAACCCATTTTTTTAATGATGGTTTTGTCCACACATCATACAATCCATCCTAAGTAAACAATCAATAGTTTCCTGTATAATCATGTAGTTATGCATTCACCACCATCACCACTATCTATATAAGAACATCTCCATTTCTTCCACAAATAAAGAGGACGAGTCAAAGAAGGTAGAGAGAAAAAGAGAAATAAACAGAAAGAAAGAAAAAAATGACAGCTAAAAAGCAACAAAAGAAAAGATAAAATTAAAATAAAGTAAAATAAAAGAGTCAGACAACATAACCAATGCCAAAAGTCCCATACCCCCACCCCATATCCCCCTCTTTTAGGCATTTAGCTTTGGTATATTGCCTTTGTTACATTAAAGGAAGCATAATACAATGTTTCTGTTAACTATAGTCTCTAGTTAGCATTGATTGTATATTTTTTCCCCAATACCACACCATTTTTAATATCTTGCAAGATTGACATTCATTTGTTCTCCCTCATGTAAAAACATATTTGTATGTTTTATCACAACTGTTGAGCACTCTAGCTTTCACTAAGTTATACCATCCCAGTCTTTATTTTCTCTCTTTCTTTCTGGTGTCCCACATGCCTCTAACCTTCCTCTTTCAACCATACTCACAGTCATCTTTGTTCAGCATACTTACATTATTGTGCTACCATCACCCAAAATTGTGTTCCAAACCTCTCACTCCTGTCTTTTCCTATCTGTCTGTAGTGCTCCCTTTAGTATTTCCTGTAGAGCAGGTATCTTGTTCACAAACTGTCTCACTGTCTGTCAGAGATTATTTTAAACTCTCTTTCATATTTAAAGGACCATTTTGCTGAGTATAAGATTCTTGGCTGTTGGTTTTTCTCTTCCAGTATCTTAAATATATCACAACACTTCCTTCTTGCCTCCATGGTTTCCACTGAGAAATCTGCACATAGTCTTATTAAGCTTCCCTTGTATGTGGTGGATCACTTTTCTCTTGCTGCTTTCAGGATTGTCTCTTTGTCTTTGACATTTGATAATCTGATTATTAAGTGTCTTGGCATAGGTCTATTCTGATCTATTCTGTTTGGGATATGCTGTGCTTCTTGGATCTGTAGCTTTATGTCTTTCATAAGAGATGGGAAATTTTCAATGATTATTAGCTCTATTATTGCTCCTGCCCCTTTTCCCTTCTCTTCTCCTGGGACACCCATGACACATACACCCATGTGCTTCATGTTGTCATTCAAGTCCCTGAGATGTTGCTCATATTTTTCCATTCTTTTCTCTATCTATTCCTTTGTTTGTAGGATTTCAGATGTCTTTTTCTCCAGTTCCTGGATGTTTTCTTCTGCCTCTTGAGATCTGCTATTGTATGTCTCCATTGTGTTTTTCATCTCTTGTGTGGTGCCTTTCTTTTCCATAGATTCTGCCAGTTGTTTTTTTCAAACTTTTGATTTCTTCCTTATGTTCACCCAGTGTTTTCCTTATATCCTCTATTTCTTTTGCCATATCTTCCCTAAACTTGTTGAATTGATTTAGCATTATTTGTTTCAATTCCTGTATCTCAGTTGAAGTGTAAGTTTGTTCCTTTGACTGGGCCATATCTTCATTTTCCTTAGTGTGATTTGTAGCTCTCTGTTGTCTAGATACGTGGTTTCCTTGATTACTCCAATCAGATTTTCCCAGACCAGGATGGGCTCAGGTCTCAGAATGCAGCTATATTCAGTGTCAGGTTTCCCTGAGGGTGTGTTTTAGAAGATTGACAGACTTTCCTGTGAGGCTTCTAGTGCTGTGCTTTTCCTAACTGCCCACATGGTGGTGCCTGTCAGCCTGTCACTCCCCACTGGTGTAAAGAGGTGTGGTTTTTTTAATTCTTAGCTTAAGTTGTTTCTGTTCTCACTGTTTTGCCCATGCCCTGGGGTCTGAGTTCTGGAGGAAGGGCAGGCACTAGAGCTGGGCCCCACCTCCCTCCTTTTAGGGAAGATACACCTCCTAGGGAATTATCTTCTGCACTTGAATGATTCCTTTGTCTCTCTGAATCTGTTAACTCCATCCCTGTCTGGGTCAGAGCACTGCCAACTGAAAACAGTTGAGGCTTTCTCCACTGAGCCACAGAGATTGAGAGAGAGAAAAAGGGGAAAAAAGCCCCTTTTCAGAGCCAGTATATGGTCCCCCAGGTTTGCCCATTGGCCTGAGAAAGCACCTGGTCTTCTGGGCTCCCTTTCCCGGGACATAGGTGTTTTCTGGCACTCCAAGGTCAGCAGTCTCCAAAATACTCTGAATATTTAAAAAAAATTTTTTTCCCCATCAGCCCCACCTCCTCTCCACTGGGAGTGACATCAGGGTACTTTGCTGCTTGTTAGAGGTTTGTCTGTGTTTGTAACTTGTGTTCAGCAGTCCACATTTGTTAGTTAAAACCCCAGTTGGAGCTAGGTTGAGCTATATTCACTTGCTCCGGGAATGCTGCTTTCTCCCACAGTGAGGTTTTGCAGCTCAGCCTACTGTGGGAAGAGGAGGCTCCCAGTGCAGTTCTGCAGTTTTTACTTACAGCTTTTATGCTGCAATCTCAGCCATTCCAACCATTCTAAGCTGGTGTATGATGTGTGGACTTTCACAGTTGTCCCCAGCAGTTGTTCCAGACTATTTACTAGTTGTTTCTGGTAGTTTATTAGATGATCTAGAGGACTACTAAATTCCACACCTCTCTATGCTACCATCTTGCTCCCTCTCCTGATCCTCTCAATTTTGCTGCAGAGTCTTGTCATGATTTAAATCAACCATTCCTTCTATGGCCTCCTTAGTCATGTCACTTTGTACTTAATGTTGTTCTCAAGAAGTCAATAAGATTAGAAGGAATGCAAAAGACTGAAAAGGAGGGGGCCAAGTGCTATTATTTGCAAAAGATGTGATTATATACCTGATGATTCTGAGTAAGGCAACTGAAAAATAGTTAGACACAATGGGAGAATCCAGAAGAATGGTGGATTCCAACAGTAACATCCTAGAGTAGCAGGCTTACTCTATAATAAAATAGCCAGTTGGAAAATATTATGAAAGAAGTGATCCTATTAACACAGCCACAAAAAACACAAAGTGTTTGGGCCTACATTTAACCTGAACTCATCAGTACCCCTATGAAGGAGATTTTTAATCTCAATTGAGAGACCTGCAGAAATCTTGAAATGAATGAAAAGCTTTACCTTGATATTGGACAGTAATAATCAACAACACAGACAAGAGCATGATCTCAAAATTAATCAATAAATGAAAATGAAATTCCATTGAAAATTTCACAGGATTCCTTCTTTTTTTTATTTTGAAGAAATAAAACCACAATTTGCCTCAAAACAAAACAAAACAAAACAAAAGCCCTGCAAAAATAACTGGAAAAATTCTGAGTAAAAGGAGTGTGGAAGTGGGGCCAGTCTGATTAGATACTAAAACATCTGAAACTCAGCAATTAAAGTAGTTTCATACCAGAGAAGAAATAGGTGGAGGAAAAACAATAAAGAATCCAGAAATAGACCCAAATACACAGGAGCATTTGGTTTATGGTAAAGATAGAATTTCATGGGACAATTCTCTAGCCATTGGAATAAGAAAACCTTTCTCAGTTCTCATATATGTAATTTATAATTCTACAAAGGATTCATTTTCAGAATATATAAATATCCCATACAAATCAAAAAGTAAAAAGACAATGAGAAAAGGCACTTAATACTTGAACATCTACTTCACAAATGAGGCTATAATGACCAGTGAGCATCTGAAACAGATCTCAACCTTATCAGATGGATAAATGCAAATTAAAACCACAAGGAGATGCCTTTACACACCCAAGAGAATGGCTAAAATTTAAAAGGCTGACAATATAAAGGGTTGACAAAGATGTGGAGCAACTGAAACTATATTACTGGTGGGAGTGTAAATTTGTACAACTATTTTGGAAAGCTGTTTTTCCAAACTGTATGTAATTTGAACATAATGCAAGTACTATGACACACAAATTCCACTCCTAGATATATAATTGACTTTAACAACTCAGATGCCCATCAACAGTGGAAAGCATATACTAATTTTGTTATATTCAGACAATGGAATGTATAGCAATGAAAATGAGTAAGCTCTAACTACATGCAACAAACAGTGATGAGCAAAAGAATACATTATGAATGATTTCATTTATATAATATCAAAATATAGACATAACTGATCTGTGATAGATGTCAGGTTACCTTTGGGGTAAAGGAGGATTGCGTCTATGACGAAGCATGATGGGGTCCACTGGGTTCAGTGTTCTATTTCCTGATGTGTGTGTGTTCCCTTGGTGAAAATTCACTGTAAATTTGGGCACCACTCTGTATATAAGTAATTCATCAATAAAAAGGTTAGAAAGAAGTACAGAAATGTAGAACTTATCATAAGCAAGCTGGTGAGAGATTCTGTGTTATGCAAAGCTGGATGTGTCCTACTTTGATTTTTAGTCTCCCCATCTGTAGACAGAGTAAATGATGCTGACCTCAAATGGTTTTTATGAGAATTAAATGAGACAATGGATACAGGAGTGTTTCATCATCTCAAAAGATTGTCGTTATGATTGTTACCATCACCCCTGAGTTCTGTGTGCTGAGAAGGGCATACAGAATTATTATGATCGACGGTGTCTGGGAGTCTGCCTGGCCTTTTAGAGAATTCTCTCTGTCATTTGGATCTGCCCCTGCTTTCCTTTTCCCCACCTCCACCGCCCGTCTCCCAAGATTAATTCTTCCCTTAAACAATGGGAGATGGATGGCCTTCATGTTCCCTCAGCTGATTAAAATCGTTTCCTCTCTGTTGAGAGTCCATTCATGTGGAAACTGTGCTTCTCAACCCCAGCCTTAGAATCCAGCCTCTGTGATGGAGTAGCAGCCTGTGATGTCTTAAAACTACCCCTGGTGGCATTTCAGCCCCCACAGAGGCCCCTGCCAGAGCCTGGAATGCTCCATGGATCTGGGCACATGAGGAGGATGCCCAGCCGAACCTCACAACCTCCACTAAGGGGAGCTGGCTGATGGCTGTGGGTCCACATCCATGTGTCTTGCTGACTATGGCTCTTAAACAATCATCACAACAGCAGTAACAGCCATTTGTTATGTCCACTGCCTCACTGAGTCTGTGCAGCTGTCCTGGGGTACAGCATAGCACAATCCCCAAGGTATGGGTGTGGAAACTCAAGACAGGAAATGAATAAACAGAAATTGCAGAGAAAGGATTTGAACTCAAGTTTTCTTAACTCTAGAGCCCCTGCTGGTTCATTTATTCAGCAAATATTTATTAAGTGTCTGCCATGTACCAGGCACTTGGACACATCAGTGGAAAAGCCTCCTGTCCTCATGAGCTTGCATTCTATTGTGGGCAATAGAAAACAAAAATAAACATAAACATAATAATAAATAAATAAATTGTGTAGTGTGCTGGAATATGATAGATGCTTTGGGAAAAAAGAGGTGAGCAGAGTAAGGGGGGGTATGGGGCAGAAGTGCCCAGAGGTTGGGGCTGGGGTTAGTTCTTGCCTTCCAATTTTAAGTGAGATGGCCAAGAGAGCCTTCCTTGGAAAGATGACATATGAAAAAGTCTTGAAGAAGGTGGGGGGGTTAGGGGGAGTGAGCCAGGCTGAAGTGACACCCCATGCACAGGCCCTCTGATGCAGGAGCCCCAGCATGTTTGGAGAACAGCAAGAAGGCAGGGTGGCTGGAATAGTGTAGGGTGGGGGTGGGTGAGTTGGAGGTGCAGTCAGTGGTAGTAGATGAGTTCAGGAAGTTGGCAAAGGACTGATCATGCTAAGCTCTGCAGACCATTGTCCAGCCTTGGGCTTTCACTTGGAGCTCAAGGGGTCCCTAGGAGGGTTTGAGCAGAGGAGCGACATGCCTAACTCACATTTCAAATGCTGTATTGAGCTGTTTTGTTGAGACTAGACTCTAGGGCAGTAAAGGAGAAGCAGGGAGACCAGTTGGGAGGCAAGAGGTGACGGTGGCTGGGACTCTAGTGTTTGAAGTGGAGAGGTGAGAAATGGTTGGGTTCTGGATGCATTTTGAAGATAAAGGCAACAGGATTTGCTGATGGAGTATAGGATATGAGAGGAAGAGAAGAGTCAAGGATGAGCCCAGGTTTTGACTTGAGTGTCTGGAAGGATGGAGTGGGCATCAGCTAAGAAGGGGAGGGGTGTGGGAGGAACAGGTTTGGGTGAGGGGTGTGAAATGTCAGAAGCTCAATTTCAGATATGCTGGGTTTAAGATGAGCATTGTGCCCCTGTGCAGAGATGTTAAGTGGGCAGTTGGACGCATGCATTCAAAATTTGGGAGAGGGCTGGTGTGAAACCTTATTTGGATTCAGTTTTCCTCTGCAGACAAAGGGAGGAGCAGCAAACTCTGATGCCACTTGGAGATCCAGAGGGAGAGCCTGTGAGTCTTCTGCCATGAGCCAGATCCAACAGTCACCCCCAAACCTGACTTAGGCACCAGGATCCTGGGATTGCTTGTTTTTAATGTAGGTGCTAGGCCTTCTGCAGTTCTCTCAAACCTCTTAGGATGATGGAAACTGCCCCGGATGCCCTCTTCTTGTCCTCAGCCTGCTCACACTCTGGCTTCCAGTCCTGGTTTGGGACCCAATGATGGTTGCAGCCTCTCCTCCTTGAGTGGGCCCCCAAGCTTCTGGGAGGAGCCCCTGACATACAACTTGACAGTCACTTGATTCAACTCCAGGTGGACCAAGGAGACGGGTACTTCCTCTCAGTGCCTGCACTTTGGGAGGGACTTGAGCCAGCCTGGCCAGCTTAGAGGCAGATATTTGAGTTGGAGAGTCCAGTCTAAGAGGCCTCAGAGGCCACCCAGTGTAGCCTTGCCCTGCCTGCCCAGGGGAACCTCCCAGTGATGGTGGTTAGGGTGCAGACTGGAGAGGCCTCTGGTGTCTGACTCTCCCATTGGGAAGAAGGGATGAAGTCAGCCTGGATGCTCAGAATGGCTTGAGATCAGGATGGAGTGGAAGCTTGAGGGCTAGAGGGAGGATTGCAGATTATAACTGAGGCTCAGTGACTAGTTCCAGAGGAGAAACACGTCTACAGCGCAGCACCCAAAGACTTGTCCTCTGTAGCCAGGTCTGAAGAGGTGAAACAGAACCATGTGCCAAAGCCCAAAGTGGGTCATGATTTTTGCTACTTATTTCCTGATATGTCCGGTGTGGGCCACATGCCAAGGTCCACCATCCTTTTTTAGCTGGATTCATAATTTTCTCCTTTTAACTGGGAAAATAAACAAATAGGTAGGGAATGTGTATTTCTGTGAAGGGGGATGGGAAGGAATGAAGGGGTGGGGAGGGTACTGTTGCTAACACTCCTGGCTTCTGGTGTGCAGGCTGTGGGACAAGGACTTCCAGGTTTTTAAATGTTTATAATCTGCCACCCCTTCCCCCACCAAAGTAAATGGTCTTTGTAGAATTGTCCACACTCTGAGCCAGGCCCCTTGAAGCCAGAGCAGATTTAGGCTGGCATATGGGCAGACACAGTGTTCTCTCCCTGACCAGGGTCAGGGCTCAGTTGTGACCAAGGTCTGAAGTCAGTTCAAGGTCAGGTTTGGCAGCAGAGTCTGGGCTGGGTCTGTGAGTGGCCATGGCTGTGTCTTGGTCTGTGGTCAGGTCGGGGTTCTGTCTGTTTCCAGGGAGCACTCAATTCCAGTGTGTACCTGTGTGACCTGCTCATTGATTCAGCTGGTCTCCTGCCTTGTTTGGCCCCTGGTTAACCTCTGTGTGAACCAGTTACACAGTGACTGGACACCAGTGACCCCTGTCTGCCTGAGCTGCTGCCCAGGAGGCTCCAGCATCCTGGAGGAAAGCTGCTCTCCAGCCCGAAATAGACCATCCTCTGGGCTCTCTCCAGGCCCATGCGGCTCTGCTTACCTCTCTGTGGCCAGTGTGGTGCCTTCTTTCATGAACTCACTCAACCTTGATAACCGCCCTGTGGGGACAGGAAGTATCCCCATTTTACAGGCAAGGAAAACTGAGGCTTCCTTTTCTGCATCCAGGGGTCTCTGTGTCCCTTATGCTTGGAAGGTTGTTTTTACCCCTTTGGCTTTTGGAGCATGCCCAGTCTCACTGGGGTTCCCTGGACAGTGGGAGAGACGCAAACCTGGGCCATCAAGGAGACATTTCTTCTTTTGCAGAGTGCTCCAAGGTAGGAAGCCTGATGCAGACGCAGGGGTGACCACACTTGATCTAGTCTCTTCTTAACTTGGGCCAGCCTTAAAGTCCTTTGCTCAAAGGGGATTCCAAAGTGAGTCAATCACTGGACAGGGCAGCTTTTCTGCCCCTGCAGGGTAGTTCCAGGGAAGTTTGGGAAGGGGGCTGGAGAGCAGATTTTGCTTGTCCCCAGGAGGGCAGTGGCTACACTTAGCCAAGGTAGCCAGTGATTGCACCATGGGGCAGCTGTGTCCAGCATCGCCACAGGCACTGGGCTCTGGGTGATGTCGGGCTGGCTTGCCCTGGGTCTGTTTTACCCTGCCTGAAGGAGCTCAAACCCAGCAGGGCCCAGCTGCCTGCTCAGCCCTCCCCACTTGCTCCATGGCCAGGGTGGGTGACCTGGGCTGCTTGCTCCCAGACGCTAGGATGGAGGTGCGGTGGTAGTTAGGTGCCACTGCAGCATGAGCGAGAGCCTGTGAAGGTCTTGCACCAGGTGACTCTCCCCTGGCTGCCTCCTCCCTCAGCCAACCTCCTGTGTCTCCAGGCCTCTCCTCTTTCTGAAACCCTTGCCCCGCTTCCTTCACCTGAAGGCCCCCACCTTGCTTTGCTGAACCTACTTCCCCTGGTGGAAGGAGCAGGGAGGGGAGCTGGGTCTTCCACATGTGCCAGAACAAATGGTCCTGTTGCTACTTCCTTTACCACTGGCTCCTGTCAGGGCCTCACAAATGAGCACGGGCACTGCAGGTGACAGAGATGGATGGGGATCCCTGCACATGTGGGCCCCACACACACTGCGGGTCTGTGTTCTCCTCCCCTTGGGATCAGGCTAATCAGATGGCCGTTTATGGAGCCATTACTCAGTCATTTAGTTGCACTGGGAGGGGCAGCATGAGGGCTCCCCAATACAACAGTGAGGACCCCACCCATGCCTGAGGGGGTCAGATGGGTCCTATTAGGAGGTGATGACAATGCAGTGACTCCAATCAGATTAGAGTCTCACTTGCTCTTCCCTAGGGCTGGGCCAGACGGACACAACTCATAGCTAGCCCCACTGTGACAAGATGCAAAGCCAGACCTCAGGGGCCCCCCATGAGCTCTGGGGCACCAGCCACAGTGGAAGAGAACCCAGACACTCACCTGGTCACCTGCTGCCTCTGCATTAAACCGGTGATCCCAGCAAGGCACAGCATTTGGTATGCAGACAATTCCCTGGAAAGAGATACTTTCATGTTTGTGTGGTAATATATTCTCCGTCCCAGGGCCTGTTATTGTACAATAAAACAAGAAGGCTGGGAATCAATACAGAAATGTGAAAAAATGCTCTGAATCATTTTCATAGCCAGTAAATGTGGTTTTCAGCTGAGAAACATTTTCTTTTCTATTCTGAAATGGTGGGAGCAATTTTCAGGTCTGGGCACTGGGACTGAAGCTCTTTGCAGTTTCAAAAAGGTAAATGTCACCCAGAGGAGAGACCAGAACAGACTGGGGCTGCAATGAGCTAAACTTGGCTATACTCATCATGACGCCCACTTGGGAGGCATCTATTATGCACCAGCTCTGCGCTAGGCACCTTCATATTTGATGGCTTCCATGTCTGGACAAATCCATAGGGTTCCTGTGCTCTAGCCCCTTATCCTGCAGGAATTTCCTCTCCTGCATTCCCAACAGATGAACCTAGAGGTTTTCCTTAAACATTCCTAGTGAGAGAAACTCACTGACTCCAAAAGCTCTTGCCACTTTTTTTCAGTAGTTCTGAGTACTAGAAAATGCTCTGACTTCTAGTGAAGACACTGGAGTGAACAGTCTACAGCCTCCCTGCTCCACCTTAAATACAAATATAAATGTCAGGCAAATGCAAATATAATTTTGTCTAGTTTTTGGTAGGACTGGTCATATTAAGAAAGAAAATAATAATTTCTATAGGCTAGAAATAAAATAGAAATACTGGGGTGCAGGGGCTGAAACTGTAAGCTCTCTGATTGCTGAGACTGGAAATGTGACCTATAGTCAAGAAAAAAGAAAACAAAACAGTCAATAGACACTTACTCTGGGATGACCCTGATATTAGAGTTAAGAGACACAGCTATGTAGACATGTTTAAGGACCTAAAGGAAAATGTAATATTAATGAGACAACAGATAAGGCATATTAGTAGGGAAATGGAAAGTATATGAAAGAACCAAAAGAAATTCTAGAACTGAATATTACAATAATTGAAATAAAAACTTCACTGGATAGGCTTAATAACAGATTGGACATGGCAGAAGAAAGAATAAATGGATTTGAAAATAGATTATTAGATTTTATCCAATGTGGGGAAAGCATACCCCCCCCCCAAAAAAAAGACTGATGATAAATTAATAGTCTCAGAAATCTGTGGGGCAATATCAAATAGTCTAACATACATGTAAGAGAAGTTCCAGAGAGGAATAGAATGAAAATAGGTCAGAAACAATATTTAAAGAAACAAATAGCTTAAGATTCCCATGTTTGATTTTTAAAAAGGAAAAACATAGACTTACAGATCCAAAACGTTTAGAGAGTCCCAAGCAAGGTATATCACACATACCCATATCATAGGAAAACTGCTAAAAAACAAAGAGAAAATCTTGAAAGCAGCCAAAAGGGAAAAAAAGACACATTATAGAAAGGGTGACAAAGATGAGAATGACAGAAGAGTTCTGGAGTGGGAAGTATATTGGTGTCATTGTTGACTACTTAGAGATTATAGTTTTTATAATAGAGACACGGAATCTGAATTATCCAATGTAATTATCTGATGACTGGAGTGGTCTGAGTTTGCCCTATGCATTCATGTATGTACACAGATGAACACATATAACAAGAAGCACATGACATTCCATTCACACTTACATTCATACATGTAAACAAAGACACTTGTGTCTACAACTACAAAAAAGAGCCAGATAAAAATTCTAGAACTGAATATTGCAATAGTTGGCACCCACAGACCCCTATCTGCACTGTACACACACACAGAGATGCAAAGGTCACACATGTTCACAGAACCCCAGTCCCCCAAGGCCAGTGGGAGTGCACTCAGTGTGCACACAGATACACACAGATGTACTCAGTTGTCACAACACTTGTGAACATGCAGACCTGGTGTACACAGGGGCTTTTCTCTGAGAAGCAGTGAGCCGAAGGCCAAGGATGGGTGGGTGCAGAGCTCCCTGGAAGAGGGGCTGAGGGAAGCTGGCAGACATTGGACACGGAGGGCTCAGGAGCTGGCAGAGGTGGAGGACCCAGCAGCAGATGTTGCCCGTCTTCGGAGAGCAGGATCGGAGGGATCCCTGGGTGGGCAGGCCTTGGCTGTGGGTCCCAGGAAGAGTGGGTGGCTTTGGTGCAGTTCTGATCCCAGAGCCACTCTCCCAGTCACCCCCAGAGGGGCTGGGCAGGAGATGGTTGGTACTGGGCAGCGGGGCTGGGCCTCACTGGCTGTCACTGGAAGAAAATACTCAGTTCCAGGACCAGCTCCCTGGTGGTTGCCTTTTTTGGGTGCAGATTGGGGGAGGGAGACCTTCCTTTATCACCTTTATTTATTCACCTTTATGGTGAAATTACCTCCAAATTAGTGTCACACTTCTGGTCACCCCAGGATGGAATGGAGCAGAAATGAGCAGAAAGTATATAAAAGAGCACTGGCTTAGGAGTTGGGAGCAAGCAGCTGGGGGTGGGGGTGCAGGTGGGGGCGTGGGAGGGCTGTGGGCTGAGACGAGCAGCATCTTAGAGCCAGAAGGTCCAATTTGGGCACTTGTAAGAAGGTGAGTCCGAGGCCCATCACAGATGCTCTGCCCTCAGAGAGAATTTCAGGGGGTGGCCTGGGCATCTGGAGATCTCATTATCAAGGCTGATCCGCACTTCTCCTCATGAGCTCCTGCTGAATCACCCTCCTGGCCCCCTCCCAGAGGGACCCCCATGGGGTTGGAACAGTCACCCCCTGAGAGGGCTGCGCCACTGAGCCCGAGCCCGGGTCTATTAGCATTCAGCTCAGAGCCTGGGCAGGAACAAGAGAAAAATCAGTGTGGCAGGAAGAAAAACAGTTCTTAATGGTACTGGAAGAAAAAGGATGAGAGAGAGGAGGAGGAAGAGGGGGTGCAGGTGTTGCTCCCAGCTGTTTGCCTGTGAGGGGGAGCCATGAGTTGCACTAAAAGTAATAACGCCTGACAATGGAGCGGCTGCTCTGAGCCGGTTGCTTTCCATCCATTAGCTCATTTTTAAGGCTCAGAAGAATCCAACAAGGTGATTGTGTTTGTCCCATTTTACAGATGAGGCATTAGGAGCTCAGAGAGGTTAAGTAACTCATTCAAGATCACCCAGGAAGGAGAGGTATAGTGGGGGAGGGGTGGCTGAATCCGAGTGTACAGGAGACTAAGTGGAGCAAACACTTGGGCATCTTGTCAGGTGGAAGGATGTTGAGAAGCACATCTAACTGGATTCTATCAGCCCAGCCCTGGTAAGATGAGTGCCAAGGAAAGGGGGGTGGGGGTGGAGGGTGGGGGGTGTTGGGAACCTCCACTTGAGGCTCTGCCTTGAACCTGGGATAGGTGGGTGGACAAATGAGGCTCAGAGATCTAAGAAAGGCACTGGCATAGAGCCAGGCAGACAGCCCTGCTTGGGACACAAGGGTCAGAGGCAGGGCACTCAGAGGAAAATCAGGAGGTCACAGTGCACAGAGCACATAGCAGGTTGTGTTAAAGTGACACCCATTCAATTCCCTGCTATGGAGGGAGCATCCCTTCTGCCAACTCACATGGTGCTGGGTTCTTTATTTGCCTCATCTCTAATCCTCCACATCATTTTACATGGCCAACTTGCATTGTTCAGATGAGGAAACTGAGGCCCAGAGAGGTGAAGCTCACTTATCCTTAGTAAACCACAGATCCCAGAGCCTCAGGGTGCCCAGGGCTGTCTGTTTCCTGCCAGTGCTCACAGCAGACTGTTTCATACCCCAAGGCCTTTGCACGTCTGCTTCCCTGGGCCCAGGAGTGTGATGGCCTGGTGGCCTTCTGTGTTTTCTTGGGGAGCCCTCTGCACTGGTCTTTGTGGATTTCCCTGGCTTCTCATTCCCAGGTCTGAGGGGAAGGTGCTCCAAGAAGGAAGTAGAGCTGCCTAGTCCCAGGCACAGGGAGGGTGGGGAAAAGGGCAAGACACCTGGGGTCTGGCTCCAGCACTGCCTCAGTGCAGCCTGGGGCCTTAGGAAAGTCTCTGCTCACCTCTGGCCCAAGATGTAGCCCCATCTGCCCAGAGAGGGTTGGGCCTGGGAGAACTCTCTGGTGTCTCTCACCTTGGACCAGGGGTCAGTACACTTTTTCAGGGAAGGGCCAGATAGCAAATACTTTAGGCTTTGCACACTGCATGCTCTCTTCTGCAACTGCTCACCTCTGCTGCTGTAGACAATATGTAAATGAATAGGTATGGCTGTGTTCCAATAAAACTTTATTTACAGAAACTTTATTTATAGTCCATTTATTTGTGGACTCCTGCTATGGACAATCTCAGATTTCTGGGTGCTGGAGATATAGATATATCACAGTCTAGTAGGGGATATGGGCATGTGAACCAAAATTACCATGTTGTGTGAAATGCAGAAAGGCATTACTTAGAAGAGGGCCAGAGGTATTTTGGATGGTTAGGCAAAGAGCCAGTGGGGTGACCCCCCAGCAGGGTTTTGGCAGAGGAGGGGAAGGGCAGCCCAGGCAGATGAAACAGCATGCACAAACACTGCAGGCTTCAAAGCGCACAGTGTCTTTGCAAAAGTTGTGGAATTCGATGTCTGGAGCATGAGACAGAAACGAGATCAGGGAGGATTTCAATTGCTGCTCTAAGGAGTGTGGACTTTTCAGCACATAATTCTCAATTACTTAACTCCTCTTCAGTGACTAACATTTTTCCTGGAAAGAGTCCACCCCATAACTGCTAATCTCAGTCAGGGGTATTGGATATGCAATTTCTTCTAATTATACGGAAATGCTGGTTGTTCCTTCTGTGTGGGTGCTGGAGCCCTGGGGGCAATAGTGGGCACCCAGGGGAAAGACAGAGGGGCCCAGGAGCTGAGCATGGCTGACATGCCCCACAGTGAGCCCTGGGCTCTGATTTCATACTCTGCCCCAGGCCAGAGAGCTTCTGCCTGTGTCATCATTATGCTCATCAAGAGATGCTTTGTCTTCCCCTGATCAGACTAATTGTTCTCCTCAGTTGGATAGTGCTGAAGTCATTTAGCAATGAAAATCACCACATGCTAGAATGGCATCAGAAGCTCACCTGTCTGTTGGCATTCGGAGCAGCATGGGGAGGGGGAGAGGCTCTGCCTGTCATTACAAGTGCAGAGCCTCGCCTAGCTGTTCATCTGCAATTACCATCCAACAGCTTGGAAATTACAGTCCGGTTACAGTGGCTGCTAACGAGGACTAATTATACCACCATGGAGCTGCCCTGGGCACTTAAAACAAATGGCCACTGTGGGAACTTGGCAATGGGCAGGGAAAATCCCATATCTTTTTGGAACAGAGGAAAAGGCTTCTAGGGGCGGGGTAGGGCTCAGCTGGGGCCTCCTGGATATTGGGAGTTTGATTTCCCAATCACTATAGCCAGACTAAAGTTTCATGAAGACATACATCCATCCACCCACCCAGGTATCCATCCATGCACCTATCTTTCCTTCCATCCTTCTTTCCTTCCACCTTCTCCCCATGGATTCCAGTTACTCACCCTCATCCTGTCCCTGAGGTGCCAAGCAGAATAGGTCTCTTTCCTTCCAACCAGCCACCCACCCATCTATCCATCCATGTACCCATCTTTCTTTCCTTCCATCCATCCATCCATCCACCCACCCACCCATATATCTACCCTACTATCTCTCCATCCAGTCATGTATCCTTCTATCTCTCCATCCATCTAACAAATTTCTACCAAGCTATTGCTTAGTGTAAAGTCTGTTGCATGATACTGCAAACCAGAGAAGAGTCAGGAGTCATTTCACACACAAGAAAACACTGAAGGTACTCAATAAATACTTTTGAATAAATAATAATAAAAAAGGAACAAATGTTTTCTCCTTTTCTCCACAGAGGGGAGGAGACTGTAGAGACTCAGCTAATTGGGAGGGTGAAGAAAGGGGAGTAGGAGATTTGAGGAGAGAAGAGAAAATAGAAAGAGCTGTCCATCACCAGACATGCAGACAGGTGAAAGACAGAAGAGTAAAAGAGATGGACTGTGTGTATGTGTGTGCATGCCGTGAACTCAGGCGATTTACTTCACCTCTTTGAGCCTGTTATGCTACCCATAAGTGGGATAAAAACAGTTCCTACCTCAGAGGGTTATTGCGTGAATCACATGAAAACATGCATGAAAAGCTCTTAGCACAGTGTCTGGGTTGCCGCAAGCACTTGGTGAAAGTTGGGGCTTCCTATAGTTATTAGTGGCCCTGCACTGCCTTCCTTGACTCCCCCAGCCTGCTTGACCCCCTGCTGTGGGTTCTCCCATCCTCCTGCTTATCCCCACTGGGCCTTGAAGTTTGAATTTGAGTCCACCCTGCCTAGAAGGTGAGGAAAATCATCCTTGGACTCAGAACCCAAAGTGTAGGTAATTGAGATACAGGGAAGGCCTTGGGGCTTGGGGGAATGTTAATTCTGTCCCTTGTGGTTGGAGCCCAGAGGGAGGACATTAGGGCCAAGGCACATCAGCCGAGGAAGAGAAGTGAGGCTTGGGGTTTGCTATGGGGCACTTGCAGAGCCACTGAAGGATTTTAAGCAAACAATTTGTATGTTTAAGTTATTCCCCTTGAACTATGGTGGAAATTGGTTGTGAGTGGAAGACAGATGGGTGACAGTGTTTCAGGGATGGAGCCTGGATGAGCAACTTGCTGTAGGTCCCCATTTTCCCCCATCTCACAGGCACACAATTATTCTCACACGTGCTCACACACTCACACACACACACACACACACACAGCAGTCTCTAAGTAGCCTGTCAAACTGCCCTTACATACCTTCCGTGACAAGGCCCTCCTGAGGGAGCCCGCTTCCTCTCTGACCAGCTCTGACAGTTAGGAAGCCTTTTATAATATTATTCTTCCACCTTTTCCCCATGGATTCCAGTTCCTCACCCTCATCCTGCTCCCGAGGGGCCAAGCAGAATAGGTTCTGGTGGAAACCCATAGAGACAGCTCCTCCCGGGCCCAGGGCCAGCCCAGTTTGTGGCTGGTGGTCGATGTGTGGCCAGCCCAGGGCCCTTGGTTGGGCTGGGGGTGGTGGTGGCATTTCCCAGGGGGGTTGTGGTGGACTGACGGGCACTCTGCAGCCCCCAGGACACCTCACCTCCTGGTATCCGTGCTCTGGTGTAGGTCCCTCCCACAGCAACGTTGGATTTGGCCATTGACTATGCTTTGATCAATAGAATATTTCTGGACTGATGCTGAGTCGGTTCAAAACCTAAACTTTAAGGGGCCTGGAAGCTTCTGCTTTTGTACTCTTCAGAGCCAGTCTCCATGTAAAGAAGCTTGAGTTACTCTAGTGAACCAGCAGTGGCCAGGTGGAGAGAGGCCATGGTGGGAGAGACTGAGAAGCTGTCTTAGACAGTCCAGCCCTGTGCTCTCTGATCTCAGCCACAAGAGTGACCTCAGCTAAGCCACAGGGAGCAGAACCCAGCTGGGCCTGCCTGGCCACTGCATCAGGAGAAGTGGTAAATCTTTGCTGTTTTTAGGTCAGCCAGTGTTGGGATGCTTTGTATGAAGCAATGGACAACTGAGACTGAGGAAGTACTTCCTGTCCCACTATCAGGACAAAGTCCCAGCTATAGCCAGAGAATCTGGGTTTAAATCAGATCTCCAGCATTGCCTCAACGTGGCCCCAGGGTGTCATAGCCCTTTCTTGGCCTCATTTCTCTATCTATAAAGTGAAGATTTACACTTAATGATCTCATCTCTTCTAGCTTTTCTTGGATGAGGCTGAGGGGCTCTGGATGAGTTAATGACCCCTCCACTCTCAGAATGAGCTTCTTCTCTGGGTATATCTAAGATGAGATGAGGTTTCTCACACCCATGGCTGAACTGACAAAGGAGTAAGCCTGTGCCTTTCTTTCTGGCTGATCCACTTGTAACTATGCATGTCCACTCCAGCTGTACTAAAGCCGATCCAGTGTTACACGTGGCACCTGGTACGAGAAGCTACTCTTGGAGTGTTGACCCACTGGGAGTGCAGACTACAAACCCTGTGAAAACCTAGCCTCTCTGACTCTGCTTCCTTGTTCCTTGTTAGGTTTTGGCAGCAAATGATTCATTTAAAAGCCATGATGGGAACAGGCAGTGATGTTTGAAACATTTTCCCCTTGATCACCTAATAGCCCTCTCCCTATTTTATTACGCTACCTGCAAAAATTATGATGCTTACGCAAATTATGTTTGTATAATCATGTCTGAAAGAGTGTTTGGATCAAATTTTCTAGCCAATTTCTCTACATGCAAGCTTTTGAACTTTTCTTCTATCATTGATGGAAGAGGCTTTTAAAGACTGTGCTATGTCAACATCGGAGACAGGCAAGGCAAAACCATATCCTGTAAGGGATGACTTGGGGCTGGAGAAGAGAGAGGGAGAGAGTGGGCTCCATCTGTGAAGCTCATCGGGGCCCTCTTGTGGTTGAGGAAGCAGATGTGAGTGGGACCTGCTGAGGCAGCCATGACAAGGGGAAGAACTGGCTGGCAAACGCCAGTGCAGCTGAGGCTGAACTTTCTTGTAGTCTGAGCTGCCTTAGGGAGGGGACAATCCCCCAGAGAGGAGGACTCTGAGATCCAGAGAGGGGAGGTGTCTTGGCTGTGCAAGGATGTGGTAACAAGGTGCCGCAGACTAGTCAGCTTAAACAGTGGAGATTTATGGGCTCACAGCTTTGGAGGCTGGAAATATGAATCAGGGCATTGGCAGGGTCAAGCATCTCTGCTGTCTCTAGGGTTCTGGTGGGGCTGGCAGTCGCTGATGTTCCTTGGCCTGTGGCATAACTCAGTCTTTGCCACTGTCACATGGGCCTCTCTGTCTCTCCCTGTCTGTCTGTCTACCTATCTATCCATCTCTTCTTACTGTGTCCACTTTTCATCTGTTTATAAGGACACCAGCCACTGGATTAGGACCCACCTGTGATGGTTAGGTTCATGTTGGCCAGGTGATGGTACCCAGGTGTCTGGTCAAGCAAGCACTGACCTAACCATTGCTGCAAGGATGTTTGTGGCTGGTTAATAAACCATCAGGCTGGTTTATTAAATCATCAGGCAATTGGCTGCGGCTGTGACTGATTACATCAATGAAGGTCGTGTCTTCCACAATGAGAGAATGCAGTTGGCTGGATTTAATCCAATCAATCAATTGAAGACTTTTAAGGGAGACAGATAGACCTTCACTTCTTCTTCGGCTGACCAGTGAAGTGTGTCCTGAGGAGTTCATTGAAGTTGCTGGTTCATTTCCTGAGGAGTTCATTGAACATCTTCATTGGACTTGCCAGTTTGCTACCTGCCCTATGGAATTTGGACTCATGCATACCCACAGTTGTGTGAGTCACTTTTATAAATCTTACATTCATAGATATCTCTCACTGATTCTGTTTCCCTAGAGAACCCTAACGAATACACCACCCTAATCCAGTTTGGCCTCATCTTAACTAATAACATCTTCTAAGATCCTGTTTCCAAATAAGTTCACATTCACAGAACTTGAATGTGTCTTTAGGGGGTCACCAGTCCATCCATAATGGGAAAACTCTTCCCAAGGTAATCCAGCTGGTCAGTTAAGGTGGTACTGACAGGTAGAACCTGAGACAGATGCCCTTTTCGCTGCAAGGAGCTGAGAGCCCAGGAAGGGCTAGAGGTGCTTCCTTCCCACCCAACACATGTCTGTTGCCCTTGAAGGTGTCTCTGTAGGGGGCAAGAGAGAGTGGTAGAGACTCCTCTTCCCTCTGACTTCTCTTCCTCCTCTTCCTCAATGGTGAGAGGACATAGAACTTTGAGATCGAAGCCTTTCTTGTCTGCTAAGCAAGTGGAATGCATCCGATGAGCCTCTTCAATATGTATTTTCCCAATAGACCTGAACAATTCTGAAGAGACACAATATTATGTTTCTCAGAAATTTATCTGAATACATATTCATTAGAGAAACCTGAACAAGCTAAGAAGGGTTTAGACTATTTATTTATGTATTCAGTCATCTCCAAGGTGAGGGTTATACCAGCATAAGAAGAAGAGACAGTAATTAGATTGCATTTGGGCTGAACCCCATATCTAGCAAAGGTCTTATAGACTGGCCACTGTAGCTTTATGGACCCCAACAATCAAGATGTTTGTCCTTCAAGTTTATTCCTCTGGAGATTACTGGTTCTCAAACTTGGCTGCATGTTGGAATTGCCAGGGAAGTTTTCAAAACTCTCATCCTTAAAGATTCTCATTTAATTCATCTGGGGAGCAATCTGAGCACTGGGGTTTTCCCAAGCCCCCCAGGTGAGTCATTGTGCAGCACAATTTAAGAACCACTGATTTAGACTGTGAACCCATCAGGGCAAGCTACACCCAAGCATCATCCTTCCTCTTTCCCCACTCTTTACCAAAAGTCTGCTGCACAGGTGGAAGGAGAGAGCCCTGGGGCTGAGAAGCAGGGCATGGGCTGGCTAGATGGGCATGTGATCTGGGCAGTACCACCAGATTTCATGCTTGGAAGGGCCCCATGCCATTTTTACAAGGCTCAAGTGTAGCCATCTGGAAATTCTTAAAAATGTTTGAATAAGAGGCTCTGCATTTTCGTTTGCACTGGGCCTCACAAATTATGTAGCCTGTCCTGGGCAGGGTACCTGGGTTTTGGACCCATCTCTGGCTGGACAACTACTTTGATATTCAATGTTGTACACATCTCTTCTTTTCTGCACCTCCATTTTCTTCTCCAATAAAGAATTAAATCAAGCAGCCCCAAGAACTTTCTCTGTTTGTGTCTGCACACACACAAAGCCTCTAAGGCATAATTGGCTGCCTTCAGTCAAACATGGTAATAACCTAAGGCAACTGGTTGTTTGCAGAATCAGGTGTCATTTGATTGAAGTCAACCAGGCTTATTTCCCTTCTATCATACAGGTATGTGTGCTGAGACCCTTCTCTGACAGGGGACAAGCATTATAATATGTGAGCATGCACATTCTCATTCCCTTCCCCCTGTAGCTGAAAAGAATTCCTTCTGTGCCCATTCAGTTTCCCAGCAACCCCACCCTGCCTTCTCAGGAGGGCTCTGTCTTTGCCAGCTCAGTTTCTAGGCTTTTGTAAGGCACAGCTGGACAATGGTAGAGAGGCTGGGAACAGAAAAAGGGAAGGCAGGAGATTTGCCTTGGAAAGAGCAGAGTGTTTCCAAGGAGAAAAGAATAAAAGAGAAGAGAAAGATGGTGGAAAAGGAAGATGTAGGGGGAGTTTGGGGTTGGAGATTGAGAGTGGTGGAGCGAAAAAGATACTTGAGGAACAGCTGCCAGATTTGTGGATATTGAGAGTGGCACATGGAGGAGAAAGAATTTTTAAAATATTTTGCTATGCACTAAGAATGTACTCCCTGTCCCCCAACCCCATGCATGCTTTCCCTTCAGAGGTTTCTCAAGAGGGTAAGCATAAATCACAATTGCTGTCAGTTGTATTTTTCTGTCAGAATACAGATTCCTTGAATTGACCCTGCTCAGAGTCTGGTCCATTTGGGACCTCAGTTATATTGAAATGCACTGTTAAGTCATGGTTGTGTGGATGTGACAAACATATGTGTGCTGAGAAGACACTCCGTGACCTAGTACAAGCATTTCATGAACTCTCCTGTACCCAGTACAAGCATTTCATAGACTCATGAACTCTCAGTGGGAAGAGATTTTAAGTGGGTCAAGTTCAAACCTCCTCCTTCCCTGTTTTGGTTTGCTAAAGCCGCCATAATGCAATATACCAGAAATGGGTTGGCCTTTTCAATGGGGATTTATTAGGTTACAAAAGTAAAGTTTTAAGGTCATGAAAATGTCCAAATTAAGGCATCAAGAGGAAGGTATCTTCTCTGAGGAAAGGCTGCTGGCATATGGGATTCCTCTGTCACATGGAAAGGCACATGGCAATGTCTGTTGGTCCCTCTCTTAGCATCTCCAGGGTTCTGGTTTCAATGGCTCTCTCTCTCAGCTCACATGGGTCCTTTTTGCTTCCCTGGGCATTTCTCTCTCCCTTTCCCTCACTCTCTCTCTCTCTCTCTCTCTCTCTCTCTCTCTCTCTCTCTCTCTTTCTCTCTCTCTCTCTCTCAGCTTTACTGTCTTTTATACTGTTCACAAAGGACTGCAGTAAAGGATTAAGACTCATTTTGAATGGGTTGGGTCACATCTCAATTGAAATAGCATAACCAAATGGTCCCACCCACAATAGGTCTGCACCCACGAGAACAGATTTAAAGAACACAGCCCTTTCTGGGGTACATAACAGCTCTAAATCAGCACACTCTCCCTTGCCTTCTCACCTGCATCTTGATTTGTCTAGAGCATCCCTAGGTTGGAAGTCCATTGTCTGCTGGTACATTTCCCATGAAAGGGAATGCACTACCTCCAGAGAAAGGTTGTTCTAACTGAGCATAGAGCTAGTGGCTCAGACTGTCTGTCCACATTCTCAAATTGGTGGTGTAAATTGTTACCATTTCATTGACTATCGCTCTGGTAGGTCCTACCACAATTTTAATTGCTCTAATTATTTAAAAGAGAAATTCTGCTTGTGGGAAATCTGCAGCATTCACACTCACACAGAAAGACACATGTCCAAGGATGTTCACATTGCAGCATTGCTTGTGATAGTGAAAATTTGAGTCAGTTTAAATGTATATTCATAAGAAGTTGTCTAAAAAATTATGGTACATCTATATTGTGGAATAGTGTGTGTGCATATAGGAAAGATTTACAAGACATATTAAGGAAAAAAATAAGTTTCAGACACTATGTTAAAGATAAGCTTAGCTGTGCATATATTAAAAAAAATAAAGCTTCCTACATATATGTGTATGTGAATAAAGGTATGATGAATAGAGAGAAAAATGATACACAGAAAATTGCTAACAATTTGTCATAAGGCAACTATAAATCAAAAATCATAATGAGATCCCACTTTACACCCTACGAGGATGACTATATCCAAATTGCTGGTGAGAATTACCAGCAATAGAAATTGCTGGTATACAGGTGCAGCTGTAGAAAATAGTTTGGTGTTTCCTTGAAAGTTAACATGGAATTTCCATGTGGCCCAGCAAAACTACTGGTAGGGATATATCCAAGTCAAATGGACACATACATCCACGGAAAACCTTGCACAGGAGCATCACAGCAGCCCTATTCATTAAGAGCCCCAAAGTGGAAACCACCCAAACGTCCCTCCGTGGATGGATGGATAAACAGATTTTTGAATGTCCACACAACGGAATGTTATTCAGCCATAAAAGGAATGAAGCACTGACACCAGCTACAACATGGATGAACCTTGAAAACACTATGCTACGTGAAAGGAGCCAGACACAGAAGGCCACATGTTATATGATTCCATTCATCTGAAATGTCCAGAATAGGCAAATCTGTAGAGTCAGGAAGTAGATTACTGGTTTCCTGGGCTTGAGGGAAAGGGTGGGTGAGCACTGGGGAGTGACTGTGTAATGGGCATGCACAACCCTGTGAGTATACAGAAAACCACTGCATTGTACACTTTAAACTGGGGTACAGCATGGCATGTGAATTATATCTCAATAAACTGTTTTTAAACCAATTGCTTGCAATGTTTCCACCTGGGGAGGGCACTGGGTTTGGAGGGAGGGGTTAAGTGGGTGCCTTCTCCTGGTGATTTATGTCACACAGCAAAACATGCCAACTTACAGGCCTCCCATGTAGGCCTCGAAGGCAGGCACCTTCTGGCAGCCCAGCCCTGGGATAAAGTGGGCACCATCACTTCTGTACCTTCCTCCCACCCGTCCACCATCTGGGGCCAGTGGCTGTTCCTCCACAGAGCATAAGAGGCCGGTGGTGGTGTGGGGATGGCAGGCCTCCTGCAGGGGTGCACGCCTTCTCACACTGCCCTCTGGTGGTCAGGAGCAGGCGGTGCTCTCTGGGCACTTTCCTGACTGGGTGGACAATCACCTGGTCTTATGAACTCCCCAGTAATGCAGGGCAGAGGATGAGATCTGGGGCAGGGGGCTGGCATGGGAGGCTCAGCAGACAGGAGACCGATAACTCAGAGAAGAGACTAAGTCCGACTGGGAAAACAGAGCTCAATCAGGCCAATTGATTGCAGACAGAGGCAGACCTGGAGGCTACAATTGGGTGGGGCAGAGCCAGTGGCCAAAAGGGGTCAGTGAGGCTGGGACCCTCTGAGAGCAGAAACCAGTGGAAATCACCACAGCCCTCTCCCCACGGGAATCCTCTACCCACCTGGTCTCATCTGCCTGACTCCAATCTGCGGAACCCACAGCATGGCGCCCGAGCTCACAGGCATCCAGAGACACACACTGACATATGCTTGACACAATGGAAGCACAGAGACTCAGACTCACACACAGAGGCCCAGCATGTGTTGTTTAGGTGACAAATGCACACAGACATAGACACACACATGCACACACACGCACACACAGGGCAATGCCATGCACTGGGACGTGTATGCAACACAAATGGATTGACATAAGCAGGTAAACTTCTTTCCAGTTTGTCTGCCTGGCTGTGAAAAGCTGATCCAAAACAGCTGAGGCATCCTTTTCAAGCCCCCAGTCTGGACAAGGTGCTCCCCTTCTCTGTCACTTCCCTGTGTCCCCTCTCCAACCCCACTTTCCCCTCTAGAAGTCCCCCTGGGCTTCCCTCTAGCCCCTGATTTATTCTAGTATGTTGGGACTGCTGGTTTACTTGTTTGTTTTCCTCACTGGATACAAGATCCTTGAAAGTGTGTGGCCACGTCCTACACATCTCTGAGTCTTTGGCGTGTTGCACAGTGTCTAGATACAGTCAGGGGTTAATGTGTAATGCTTTAAATGAATGAATAAATGAATGAAGCTATTCAAGTGTGTATTTATTAGGGAAAATGTTCGACCTTCATAACTATCAAAGAAATGCAAATTAAAACAAGATTAAATTTCACACCTATTAAATTAGCACAAATTAAGAATATAATTATCATACCCAGGACTGACACAGTCATGGTGGCACCACGGCACCCACATCTTGCTGGGGGTGGTGTGTAAATTGGGTGCAGCCCCTTGGGAAAGCGATTTGATAATATGTGTCAAGAGTCATTAAAAGGCTCACACCCTTTGCTGCAGCGATCCCACTCCTGGGAATTTATCCAAAGGAAATTACCAAAAAGAAGAACATTTGCTGATTGCTGATGGAAGTGTCATTTATCATCACAAGATCTTGTTTTCAGATCCAAAAATTGAGACATGAATTCTGACAGACTCGACTTGAGGACAGTTGGGGAGAATAGTTCCAGAAAACTGGAGATGATAATGACCATGAATTGGGAATAGCAATAATGGGATTGTACATTTCCCGAGGCCAGGGGCTTGCTTGTCCAGTTCACAGCTGTGTCCCTAGTCTTAGGAGACTGCCCGATACACAGAGGAGTAAATATTGTTGAATGAAAGAATAAACAATTGTCAAGTAGTATATATTCTTAATATATTTAACCATTACATACATTATTTAACAGTCATGTATACAATTTATTCAACCTTTCATACACTCTCATGCACACTGATTAGAATGCTCTGTAGTCAATAAAAGTGATAAATATACAAATATGTTTCTGTGATGGTTAATTTCATGTATGGAATAGAAGCCTGGCAAGTCTGTGGAGCTCTGTCAGGGGGTGCGAATGAGAAAATCTGCAGAGAATGACCTGGAGAGCTTTCTCCCATCCCAGTCATTGGTAAAATTCATCACCTGGGAGGAGAGAGAACATCCAGCAGCAGAGATGGAGAAAGAGGGTTGGTGTTGGGGCCAGCCAGGGCCAGAACTAGGGCAAAGCAAGCGGGCCATGAGGCCCTCACTGCCAGTGCAAAATTTAAAGGGGACCCAAAAACCTCAATAATCAAGATAAATGACATTTTTTTTAAGTTCAGTTTTATTGATATATATTCACATACCATACAATCATCCATGGTCTACAATCAACTGTTCACAGTATGATCATATAGTTATGTGTTCATCACCATAGTCTATTTCTGAACATTTTCCTTACATCAGAAAGAATCAGAACAAGAATAAAAAATAAAAGTGAAAAAAGAACACCCAAATCATTCCCCCATCCCACCCTATTTGTCATTTAGTTTTTATCCCCATTGTTCTACTCATCCATCCATACACTAGATAAAGGGGGTGTGATCCACAAGGTTTTCACAATCACACTGTCACCCCTTGTAATCTACATTATTACCTAATCATCTTCAGGAGTCCAGACTGCTGGGTTGGAGTTTGGCAGTTTCAGGTATTTACTTCTAGCTATTCCAATACATTAAAACCTAAGAGGTGTTATCTATATAGTGCATAAGAATGTCCACCAGAGTGACCTCTCGACTCCATTTGAAATCTCTCAGCCACTGAAACTATTTTGTCTCATTTTGCATCCCCCTTTTGGTCAAGAAGATACTCTCAGTCCCACAGTGCTGGGTCCAGATTCATCCCTGGGAGTCATAACCTGCATTGCCAGGGAGATTTACACCCCTGGGAGTCGGGTCCCACATGGGGGGAGGGCAGTGAGTTCACCTGTTGAGGTGGCTCAGTTAGAGAGAGAGAGGGCCACATCTGAGCAACAAAGAGGTACTCAGGGGGAGACTCTTAGACACAATTATATACAAGTTTAGCCTCTCCTTTGCAGTAATTAGCTTTATAAGGGCAAGTCCCATGATCAAGGTCTCAGCACATCAAACTGCCAGTCCCAATGTTTGTGACAACATCAACACCAGTCCAGGTGAGGAAGTCCAACGCTTCTGCACCTTCCCCCAGCTCCTCAGGGTTGGGGGGGAGGCTGTAAATATATTCTTTATTATCTGCCGAAATTACTTTGGGATGTGTCACTATTTCACTCTACCCTATACTAACCTACCGTATCTCACTTCCTATTCAAAGTTCCATGCAATTGTGGTGTTTGAACAAACCACTTGTAGAGTTGCACTGTTTAGAAAATATAGCTCCTGTACCAAATAGACATCTCTTCCCTTGGTCTCATATGGAAGTTGAAGTTCTAAAACACAGTCAGTTTTGACCTTTACCTTTTGGCCCGGTTTGCCCAGGTCTTAACCAGACCAGCTTCATTCATGTCACTAATTGATGTCTGGGCCCTTTTTCAGCTTTTTTTTTTTTTTTTTTTTTTTTTTTAGACAGTGGCTGTATGCACTAATACTGACATTCATGTCTGCCTAGTTCTAGCTCTGAGTTTCAGGTGTCTCAGAGATATGCATTGTTCCAGAGACCAATCAGGTTATACACTAAGGGATCAGCATCTCAAAGTTTAGAGATAGGCATTACAATTCAGGAATTATAAGAGCTTACAATCTAGGGACTATTACAATAATTATGTCCACATTAAGCTATGTTCTAAGATTCAATTCTGAGTTTACACATTGTAGTTAGTCCATATTGGTGAGGCATTAAAGTGTTTGCCTTTATTTCTGGTGTACTTCACTCAAATACTGTGTACAGGATCCATTCACTTCATCGTATGTCTCACAGCTTCACTCCTTCTCGTAGTTGCTCAATGTTCCACTGTATGCGTACACCACAGTACACCATTCCATTCCTCAATGTACCCTTAGGTCATCTCAACCCTTTGCAAATCATGATTACTACCTCCATGGACACCAGTTTGCAAATGTCCATTTGTGTCTCTGCACTCAGATCTTCAAATGACATACCCCATAATGAGGTTGCAGGACCTTATGGTCCCCACATACATAACTTTTTGTGGAACCACCACACTGACCTTCAGAAAGGCTACACCATTCTACCTGCTCATCAGCAATAGATAGGTACATCCCTCTCACCATGTTTTCTCCAACACTTTTACTCCTATATATATTTTTTCCTACAATTTTATAGAGTTATATTCACATATCATACATTTATCCACAGTGTACAATCAGTTGTTCATGGTATCATCATAAAGTTGTACATTTATTACCACAATCAGCACTTGAACATATTGATTACTACAAAAAAAATTATTTTTTTAGCAATAATAAAAAATGATAAAATGAAAAATAACGTCTTACAATACAATATAATAGTAAGAACAGCAAATAACACCACTACCAAGAATCCCATATTCCTCCCCTATATCCCCCTCTCATATACATTTAGCATTGGCATATTGCCTTTGTTACATTTAATGGAGGTATATTACAAAGTTACGGTTGACCATAGACTCCAGTTTACTTTGATTATGTTTTTTCCTGAATACCATCCCTTTTTCAACTCTCTACATGGCTGACATTCATTTGCTTTCCTACATGCAAAAACATTTTTATATTTGTGTAATTAGTAACAGTCATTGGCCACTCCGGTTTTTGCCAAGTTATACAGTCCCAGTCTTTATCATCTATCTTTACCTCTGGTGTCATACATTCTCCTATCCCACCTCTTTCAGCTTTACTCACAGACATCTTTGTTCAGTGTACTTACAATACTGTGCTACCATCACAGGGTATTATGCTACCTATTTCTGGATCTATACAATCAATCCTAAACATTCTGTAGTCCTTCAGCATCAAATGACTGGTCTCTGCCCTCTTTCTATCTCCTGGTCACCTGTGTTGTCAGCTTTTAACTCCCAAGTTTTGTTCATTAATGTCTGTTCATATTATTGAGACCATACAGAATCTGTCCTTTTGTTTCTGGCTAACTTCACTCAACATAACATCCTCAAGGTTCATCCACATTATTATATGATTCATGTCTTTGTTCTGTCTTACAGTTGCATAATATTCCATCATGTTTATATACCACAGTTTGTTTATCCACTCGTCCTTTGATGGACATCTGGACTGTTTCCATCTCTTGGCATTTGTGAATAATGCTGCAATAAACATCAGTTTACAAATGTCTGTTTGTGTCTTAAATTTCAGTTCCTCTCAGTATATACCTAGCAATGGAATAGCTGGGTCATACAGCAAATCTATATTTAGCTTCCTGAGGAACCTCCACACTGTCTTTCAGAGTGGTTGCACCATTCTACATTCCCGCCAACAATGAATAAGTGTGCCTCTTTCTCCACATCCTCTCCAGCACTTGTCATTGCCTGTTTTTTGGATAATGGCCATTCTGGTAGGTGTGAGATGATATCTCATAGTGGTTTTGATTTGCATTTCCTTAATAGCCAGTGAAGTTGAGCATTCATTCATATGCTTTTGAGCCATTTGTATTTCCTCTTCAGAAAAATGTCTGTCCACATCTTTTGCCCATTTTCAATTGGATTGTTTGTCTTTCTATTATTGAGACGTATGATTACTTTATATATTCAGGATATTAAACCCTATCTGATATGTGGTTTCCAAATATCATCTCCCATTGTGTAGGTTGCCTTTTTACTTTTCTGACAAAGTCCTTTGATGTACAAAAGTGTTTAATTTTGAGGAGATCCCATTTGTCTACTTGTTCTTTGGTTGCTCGTGCCTTGGGTGTGAGGTCTAAGAAACCACCTCCTATCACAAGATATTTAAGATATTGCCCTACATTTTCTTCTAAGAGTTTTATGGTCTTGGTGCTAATGTTTAGGTCTTTGATCCATTTTGAGTTAATTTTTGTATAAGGTGTGAGACACGCATCCTCTTTCATTTTTTTGGAAATGGATATCTAGTTCTCCAAGCACCATTTATTGAACAGGCTGCTCTTTCCCAGTTCTTTTGTCTTTATTGCCTTATCAAAGATCAGTTGTCCGTAGATGTGAGGGTCTACTTCTGAACACTCAATTCGATTCCATTGATCAGTATATCTGTCCTTATGCCAGTACCATGTTGTTTTGAGCAATATAGATTTGTAATATGCTTCAAAATCATGTACTGTGAGACCTCCCACTTCGTTCCTCTTTCTCAAGACATTTTTGGCTATTCAGGGCAACTTACCCTTCCAAATAAATTTAGTTATTGGTTTTTCTATTTCTGTAAAGTAAGTTGTTGGGATTGGTATTGCATTGAATCTGTAAATCAGTTTAGGTAAAATGGCCATCTTAACTATATTTAGTCTTCCAATCCATGAACATGGTATGTTCTTCCATATTTTTAGGCCTTGTTCAATTTCTTTTAGCAGTTTCTTATAGTTTTCTATGTAAAGGTCTTTTGTGTCCTTGGTTAAGTTTATTCCTAAATATTTGATTCTTTTGGTTGCTAATGTAAATGGGATTTTTTTCTTGATTTCCTCTTCTTGTTGCACATTACTTGTGTATAGGAACACTACAGATTTTTGCGTGTTGAGCTTGTAGCCTGCTAATTTGCTGTATTCATTGACAAGTTGTAGTAGCTTTGCTGTAGATTTTTCTGGATTTCCTACATATAGAATCATGTCATCTGCAAATAGTGAAAGTTTTACTTCTTTCTCTCCAATTTGGATGCCTTTTATTTCTTTTTCTTGCCTAATTGCTCTAGCTAGAACTTCCAGCACAATGTTGAATACCAATGGTGATAGTGGGCATCCCTGTCTTGTTCCTGATCTTAGAGGAAAAACTTTCAGTCTCTCCCCATTGAGTATGATGTTAGCTGTGTGTTTTTCATATGTTGCCTTTATCATATTGAAAAAGTTCCCTTCTATTCCTATCCTTTGAAGTGTTTTCATCAGGAAAGGATGTTGAATTTTGTCAAATGCCTTTTCTGCATCAATCGAGATGATCATGTGGTTCTTCTGCTTTGATTTATTGATGTGGTATATTACATTAATTGATTTTCTTGTGTTGAACCAGACTTGCATACCTGGAATAAATCCCACCTGGTCGTGGTGTATAATTCTTTTAATGTGTTGCTGGATTCAATTTGCGAGTATTTTGTTGAGGATATTTGCATCTATATTCATTAAAGAAATTGGTCTATAATTTTCTTTGTTTTTTTGTAGTATCTTTGTCTGGCTTTGGTATTAGGGTGATGTTGGCTTCATAGAAAGAGTTAGGTAGCTTTCCCTCTTCTTCACTTTTTTTGAAGAGTTTGAGTAGGATTGGTACTAATTCATTCTTGAATGCTTGGTAGAATTCACATGTGAAACCATCTGGTCCTGGGCTTTTCCTTTTTGGGAGCTTTTTGATGACTGACTCAATCTCTTTACTTGTGATTGGTTTGTTGAGGTCATCTATTTCGTCTTGAGTTAATGTTGGTTGTTTATGCTTTTCTAGGAAGTTGTCTATTTTGTCTAAGTTTTCTAGCTTATTAGCATATAGTTGCTCATAGTATCTTCTCATTATCTCCTTAATTTCTGCAGGGTCAGTAGTTATATTTCCTTTCTCATTTCTGATTGCATTTATTTGCATCTGCTCTCTCTTTTTTTTTTTTGTTAGCCTAGCCAGCAGTCCATCGATTTTATTGATTTTCTCAAAGAACCAACTTCTGGTTTTGTTGATTCTCTCTATTGTTTTCCTGTTCTCAATTGCATTTATTTCTGCTGTAATCTTTGTTATTTCTTCCCTTCTGCTTGCTTTGGTGTTAGTTTGCTGCTCTTTCTCTAATTCCTCCAGGTGAACAGTTAACTCTTCAATTTTTGCTCTCTCTTCACTTTTA
Source organism: Choloepus didactylus (assembly GCF_015220235.1). Taxonomy (NCBI): domain Eukaryota; kingdom Metazoa; phylum Chordata; class Mammalia; order Pilosa; family Megalonychidae; genus Choloepus; species Choloepus didactylus. Next base: position 13,367,146 of record NC_051324.1, read on the forward strand.
ATATAGGCATTTAGGTCAATAAATTTCCGTCTCAGCACAGCCTTTGCTGCATCCCATAAGTTTTGATATGTTGTGTTTTCATTGTCATTTGCCTCAAGGTATTTACTAATTTCTCTTGTAATTTCTTCCTTTACCCACTGGTTTTCTAAGAGGGTGTTGTATAGCCTCCATATGTTTGTGAATTTTATGACTTTCTGCATTTTATTTATTTCCAACTTCATTCCATTGTGGTCTGAGAAAGTGTTTTGTATAATATCAATATTTTTAAATTTGATGAGACTTGCTTTGTGACCAAACATGTGGTCTATCCTAGAGAATGTTCCATGAGCACTTGAGAAAAAAGTGTATCCTGCTGTTGTTGGATGTAGTGTTCTATAAAAGTCTGTCAAGTCTAGATCATTTATCATACAATTCAACATCTCTGTTTCTTTAGTGATCCTCTGTCTAGATGTTCTATCCATTGATGAGAGCAGTGTATTGAAGTCTCCAACCATTATTTAGAGGTATCTATTTCTCCTTTCAGTGATTGCAGTGTTTGGTTCATGAATTTTGGGGCATTCTGGCTTGGTGCATAAATATTTATGATTGTTATGTTTTCTTGATGAATTGCCCCTTTTATTAATGTATACTGTCTTTCTTTGTCTCTTTTAATTGTTTTACTTTTAAAGTCTAGTTCGTCTGATATTAATATAACTACTCCCGCTTTTTTGTGGTTGTTGTTTGCATGAAATATCTTTTTCCAACCTTTCACTTTCAGTCTATTTTTGTCCTTGTGTCTAAGGTGAGTTTCTTGTAGACAGCATATAGATGGGTCCTGTTTTTTAATCCATTCTGCTAGTCTGCGTCTTTTTATTGGGGAGTTTAATCCATTAACATTTAGTGTTATTACTGTAAGGACAGTACTTTCTACTACCATTTGTTTTTTTGGAATTTATATGCCATATCTTATTTTTTCCTCTGTCTCCTTTTACCTTTCCTGATAATCTTCATTTCTGCACTCTTCTCCAACTCTCTCTCTCTCCTGTCTTTTCCTATCAGCCTGTAGCACTCCCTTTAGTATTTCTTGTAGTGCTGGTCTCTTATTCACAAACTCTCTCAGTGTCTGTTTGTCTGAAAATGTTTTAATCTCTCCCTCATTTTTGAAGGAAAGTTTTGCTGGATATAGAATTCTTGGTTGGCAGTTTCTCTCTTTCAGTATCTTAAATACATCATGCCACTGTCTTCTTGCCTCCATGGTTTCTGTGGAGAAATCAGTACATAGTCTTATTGACCTTCCCTTGTATGTGATGGATCACTTTTCTCTTGCTGCTTTCAGAATCCTCTCTTTGTCTTCGACATTGGGCAATCTGACCAGTAAGTGTCTTGGAGTAGGTCTATTGGGATCTATTCTATTTGGGGTACGTTGTACTTCTTGAATCTCTAATTTTCTGTCTTTTATAAGAGTTGGGAAATTTTCAGTGAATATGTCTTCTATTATTCTTTCTGCCCCTTTCTCCCTCTCTTCTCCTTCAGGGATACCAATAACATGTATATTTGTGCATTTCATGTTGTCACTCAGCTCCCTAAGACCCTGATCATATTTTTCCATTTTTTTTCACCATCTGTTCTGTGTGTATGAATTCAAGTAACCTGTCTTCCAGTTCACTGATTCTTTCTTCTGCCTGTTCAAATCTACTGTTGTGTCCCTCCATTGTGCTTTTCATCTCCTCCATTGTGGCCTTCATTCCCATGAGTTCTGTCATTTGTTTTTTTAAGTTTATGAATTCTTCTTTATGGTCATCCAGTGTCTTCTTTATATCCTTCAGCTCTTTTGCTATATCTTCCCTCATTTCATTGAATTTATTTAGCATTAGTTGCCTCCACTCCTGTATCTCAGCTGAGGTATTAGTTTGTTCCTTTGGCTGGTCCATATTTTCATGTTTCCTGGTATGGCTTGTTATCTTAAGTTGTCTAGGCATCTGATTTTCTTGATTAGTTTATTTTGGAGCTTGTTTTTTATCTTTTACCTGGGGATTTTCTTGTTGTTTGGCTTTGTTCTCTGGCCTCTACTATTCAGTTCAACTTATTCTAGACCTCTAACTTGGGTTCTATTTAGTTGATCAGAATTTTTCCCCTCTTGTTTTTTCTGTTTCTTGCTCTGCCTCTGTGTAGCCTTTTTGTGAGTGGGTCTCCTCAGATATGGTCGACCCTAGTCAGATTTTCCCAGTCTAGTGAGGCCCAGATCTCATTGGGAGGGTATGGAGTTTTCCTGAGAATGAGACCCTCCTATGAGGCCTTTAGAATTGGTGCTTTTCCTCTCCTGTCCAGCAGGTGGCACTTGCCAGTCTGCAGCTCCCCCACCAGTGTAAGGAGGTTTGGAGCCTTTAGTTCTCCTGGTGACTCTGATCCTGTCGGGGGCATGGCTGACTGAAGCCAGAATCTGAATTCCAGCCCCTGGGGTCTGAGTTCCCAGAAGGAGGACTGCCAGTTGAGCTTGACCTCCCTCCACTCTCCCAATCCTCAGAACTCCAGTTCTCTCAGGGGCACTATTCCCTTCTCCCCTCTCCTCTTTGGGGTATCTCCAGCTAGATTCCTTGGTCAGCCTGAGTTGCCAGTAAAGAAGGGGGTGAAGACCTTCAGAAGTGAAACCGGAACTCAGAAACACCGTGGGTACTCTGTCTCCTCCCAAGCCCAGCCTAGTCCCTCAACCTGGGCCTTCCGATAGAAAATAACCACATATTTTACTTTTAGATTAAAGAAAAATAGAAAAGAAAAACAAGAAAAAGAAAAAAAAAAAGGAGTCCCCTTTAAAAGTCTTTCCCCAGCCTGGAAGTTTTGTCAGTGTCAGAATAGAGCATCTAAAGATATACTTTGGGCTGTTGTCTGATAATTACTCTCCAACAGCTTCAGTTCCACCCCTGCTGGGGACTATTGAAATGGAAAAAGATAAGGGGTCAGTGAGAAGCCAGAAGGGACAAAATGTAGGGGGAAAAATGGCTTTTTTGGAGCCTGGGAATGGGTGCCCACTTTTACATGCCCGCACTTCTCAGAGCCCAGCCCTTCTTTAGCACCCCCAGATCCCAAAATTAGTTAATTAATTTGTTAATTAATTCTGCAGTTGAGGCTGTGTTGAGCCTCCCTTCTTGCCCTCAGCAGATTGCTGTTTTTTGGGTTTTTTTTTCCCCCCTTTCAGGGAGCCAGCAGCAAGACAGTCTGTGAGATCTGAGTGGGGAGGGGTGCCAGACCCCTGGTTCGGGGAACTTACAATGTTCGCTGCGATCTCAGCTTTTCCTCCAATTCCAAACTTGCGTCCAATCTGTGACTGGTTACTGGAGACCCCGAAAACAATGTTTCATATAGTTCTTGGGTAATTGCCAGCTGCTCTAGGGGATAGATGAAATTCTGCACCTCACCACTCCGCCATCTTGCCCCCTTCTCCAATAAATGACATTTTAATGCAATATTTAAAAAAAATCAAAATTAACACCAAAAAAATCACGATGAACAAAAGAGCACATGTTTACACACTGGCAGTTTTTTGTTTTGTGACCGAGTCATTTATAAGCAGCCCACCCAGCTGTTATGGCCCCTGTCCAGTGGGTTAATGAGGGTTGACAGTTGCGTGTTATCAGATTGGGCAGAGTACAGCTCTACGTATTGTCGTGTTTTTTTTTCAACTACAGAGCTTTCTCTTACCTTTTCCACATGGGCAGTCATTTTTCCTTCATCTGAGACTCCAGTGTGGCTTGGCTTGGCCCTGGGCTGGAAGTTCTGAGGGTCTTGGGGTTCTTAGGGGTCTGTCTGGAGGTTGAAGAGCACAGGCTGGGGAGTGGGCTGCTTGTGGGGGAAATGAGTTCCTACAGGGACACCTCTGTGAATCCATTAGCCCTCCAGTGCCTCTGTAGATAAATACTCCACGTTTCCCCACACAGGTATGCATTTTGTTATGATTGGTAAGATCCAGGTTTATTTTTTTAAGGTCCCTAAATTTGCTTTCATTTTTTCCAGTAGGCATTTTCTTGGAGAATAGATACTAAACATTTGGCTATGATCCTGTGGGAGTCCAAGAGATTTTTTGATGCTACAAAGGGTCCTTGTACTGAAAATATGGAGAATGCTGGATTGAATTTATTGACCCCCAAGGGCACAATGGGTGTGTGGGGGGCACACAGTGGGAATAGGAGCATGCCCAGGCGAAGGGGTATCCACCCTCCAGATGGGGGTGAGAGCTGGGAGTGGGCCCCAGAGGCTGACTTGACTTCTCCTGGCCCCCCTCTCCCTCCAGACTAGAGTCCCAGACTAGGAGCTGCTGTGGAGGGTTGGGAATGACACTTGCATTAGGCCACATTTTGGGTTTCTGCCTCTGCCTGCATCCCCTGGGGAGATTTACTTTAGAGTAAGTGGTGATTGGGGGGTTTGGAAGGGTGGATGCCTGATGTGGGAAGAAAGCAGGAACCTCCCTTCTCTCTTGCCCATCCCACAGCCCCTGAGCCTCAGTGAGTTGTGAAGGGGCAAAGCATCCCAGGCATGGCACGTTGACTACAGACCCTGGGAGACATGAGTGGCCTCCTGCTCCCCTTTGCTCAAATCTCGAATATGTCTCTCCTTTTTCCTTATTTTTTTTAAATTTTGAAATAATTTTAGATTTACCAAAAAGTTGCAAAAATATTCGAATTCTCTTCTACCCTTCACCTGCTTCCCCAAGTGTTAACATCTTCCTCATCCATTACAATTCCTCACCCATTACAATTATCAAAATGCAAATTAGCATTGATACGATATTGTTAAATAATGTGCAGGTCTTATCTGAATTTTGCCAATTGGCTACTGTTCTGGTTTGCTAATGCTGTCATTAAGCAAAATACCAGAAACGGATTGGCTTTTATAAAAGGGGTTTATTTGGCCACAAAGTCACAGCCTTAAGGCCATAAAGTGTCCAAGGTAAGGGGATACCTTCACTGAAGGATGGCCAATGGTGTCCAGAAAACCTCTGCCAACTGGGAAGGAACATGACTGGTGTTTGCTCCAGAGTTCTGGTTTCAAAATGGTTTTCTCCCAGGATGTTCCTCTCTAAGCTTCAGCTTCTCTCCAGAATGTCACTCTCAGTTGCTCTTGGGGCATTTGTCCTTTCTTAGCTTCTCTGGAGCAAAAGTCTGCTTTCAAAGACCATCTCCAAATGTCTCCGTAAGCTTCAGCTCCTCTCTCAGCTTCGTACAATCTTCAAAGTGTCCCTCTTGGCTGTAGCAAGCTCACTCCTGTCTGAGCTTATATAGTGCTCTAGTAAACTAATCAAGGCTCATGCTGAATGGGTGGGGCCACACCTCCATGGAAATTATCCAATGAAAGATCTTGCCCACAGTTGAGTGATTACATCTCCATGGAAACATCCAATCAAAAGTCTCTAACCCAATCAACACCAGTGCTTTCCTGCCCACACAAGACTGCATCAAAGATAATGGCATTTTGAGGGACATAATACATCCAAACCAGCACAGCTACTAATGTCCTTTTTTTCTGGTCTAGGGTCCACATTACATTTAGTTGTCATGTCTTTGTCATTTCTTCCAATCCAGAGTAGTTCCTCCATTTGTATTTTGTGACTTTGACACTTTTGCAGAGTACTGGCTAGTTATTTCATAGAACACCCTTCAATTTGGGTCTGCTGGGTATTTCCTCATGGGTAGATGGAGACACTCACTTTTGGTGAGAACACTGCAAAGACAAGGTGACATCCTTCTCAGCGCACCTTGTCAGGAGGCCCTGAAGTCACCGTACCTTTGGCTCAGGTGATGTCAGCCAGGTTTCCCCACTCATCTTCCCCAACCTTTTTGTGAGTCACTCCCACCCCTCCCCCCACACCCCAGCACTGTCAAGAAGATTGGATCAGAACCTTGGGATGGTCCTTCTCGTATGAACACACACACTTACCAGCTTCTGTGACCTCATCACCGAGTGGTGGTGACAACCCCAGTTCACGGCCAGCTCACCCAGTTTTTTCAGTTTACTAGTAGAAAAGGAGGCTTGTACCGGGAAGAAGGGAAGAATCTGATTGTTTTGAGGTTTCTTCTGTAGGTCACCAATGTGCTAGGCACTCTCCCACTGCCCGGGTCTCATTTAGTCCTTTCATCACCCATCAATTACCCCCTTTTACTGCAGATGGTCAGGAAAGCAGCTGAGGCCACACAGCAGGGAAATGGTCTGCTACTAAGTCTGGGTCCTTTCCTTTCCCATTCACTGCTTCTCCAGGGAATAAGCTTTGCCCTGGGTCCCTCTGTGATTTAGTAATCCTGCTGGGACCCAAACCCACATCCTGGAGAGCCTCCCTAGAGAGAACTGAGAATTGATGAAGTAATGATAATTAAAAGTATATAGCACTTTGTGAAGTACAAAGCATTTTCTCTTAATCTTTGCAACAGGCTGTGAAATAGCTGTCAATCCTTCCTTTTGAAGGCAAGGACACCAAGCTCAGGGAGTTTCTGTGTAATGCCCAAAGTTTCAGCCAGTGTGGGGCAGACCTGGAATTTTAACCCACATTGTCCCACTCCAAGTTCGATGCTCTTTCCTTTACTATGAAATTGCCTAAATTTCCTCTGTTTGGAGAGGAGTGTGTTGGTACCTGGGAGGGCAAAGGCACAGAGACTGTGAGGTGGTGCATGCTTGTCTCTTTGGGAATAACAGAGGTCTCTCTGGGAGTTCCCTACATCCACAGGTGGTGCCTTACAGGTGATTTGTATGCTTTGTAAAAATAATTTATATGATTTATAAAATTTTATGTGATTCATAAAACCTGTTAAATATATGAGGCAGCTGGCAGGGCTCACAGATCCCTCTGCTCTCTTGGGTTTGATCATCAGTCAGCACTTTATCAAAGACTGCTCTGGGCATGCACTGGGTTTGGGGCTGCAGTGGTCCAACCTCATGCAGATGAACCAGAGGTAGTCCCAGGGCTCTGGGTGCATGGAGATGAGATGTGCACCCACAGAACCATAAAGCCCTTGGGTGAGCAGAGCTACAAACCCTGGGACATCATGGAAGGCTTTCTGGAGGCAGTGGCACTGGAGGGGAGTCTTGAAAGTGGACAGGATTTCAGCAGAGGAAGGTTGGAGATGAGTGGCATCCACAGTGAATGCAGACATGCAGACCATGGGAATGGAGTGTGGGTTCCTGGAGTGGAGAAGGTAAGGAAAGGTGGTGTTCTGGAAGCTATTGTTTTTTGTGCATTTGAGGCCTTGGACAGGGCTTGTCAGAGTCTTAGCACATGCCTGAGATTCAGAGTTTGAACACAGGGAGGAGTTGTGGACACACTGACAGACCACAGCCAGCCTGGACCATGGGACACACCCCTCATTGGCACCTGAGTCTTCCACACCTATTAGAGGGGAGAAGAGGGCTCAGGTTAGGGAACAGAGAAGGATATGGGGCCTCATGCCTGTCTCCATGATCAATATTCCATCGACAAAGGGAAGGAAGAAGTGGGTCTTAATCCATTGTGTTAGTTTCCTCTTGCTGCTGTAACAAATCAACACAAACTCAGTGACTTAAAACAACAGACATTTATTCTCTTATAGTTCTGAAGGTACAAAGTCTGAAATGAGTCTTGTGGGGCTAAAATCATGGTGTCTGCAGGCTGGTTCATTCTGGAAGCTTTAGGGGAGAATCCATTACCAGCCTCTTCCAGCTTCTAGAGGCTGCCTGCATGCCTTGGCTTGTGGCCCCATCCTCCATCTTCACAGCTAGCAGCACAGCATCTTCCAGTCTCTCTCTCTGTCCCTCAGCTTCTGTGGTCACTTCTCTTTCTATCTGTGACTCTCCTGCCTCCCTCTTATAAGGACAATGTGACTGCATTGGCCCCACCTGGATAACCTAGGACACTCTCCCCATCCCAAGATCCTTAACATACCTGCAAATGCCCCTTTGCCAAGGAAGACAACACTCACAGGCCCTGGGGAGTAGGATGTGGGCATTTTTGGGCACCTTTACCACAGCCACCATAGATGGTTCCACATACAGGAGTCTTTCTAGAGGCAGAGTAAAGGGCTAGGGTCTGCCCAGATGAAAGATTATGGAACAATTTGACCAAGAAAGGGCAGGGCAGGAGCTGAGGGACCCCATGGCCCTCCTGCTGGAGCAGGAGCAGATGGGGCCATTGTCTTTGCAGCATGCCCTATTGCTTTTCAGGTCAAATATTCTAGTTCAGCCCACCCTGTCACCCAGACCAGGAGCATGGCAGCATGCCAGAGCCCTCCCCTCTGGGCTTCTGTATAGCCCCCTATCTCATAGATCACCTCCACCCCCAAGATATGCCCCAGACCCTCCAACACAATGTCTCTAATGAGCTCATCACCTTCCTCTCCAAACCCACCCTTCTCCTGACCCCCAGCTCAGAGTTAGTCCCACTGGTCTCCTAAGTCAGAAACAGGGGAGTTTTCCTAGACTTCCTTTCTTCCCTGTACCCTGCCCCATATTCACTCACCAAGCCCTGTCCCTTTGCTCCCCAAACATCTCCCTTTTCTCTCCACTGTAACTACCCCCCTCAGTCTCACATCATTGTTGCCTTGATCATTACTTGAATAGCCTCCCTTTTGTCCAGGGTCTCTTTATCAGACAATCCTTCTCACCATTACTCAAGCCATCTTTCCCACTTACGTCCAACCCCACATCTCTTGCTTGCATAAAACTCTTAAGTAGTTCCCCACAGCACCAGGTCCAAGACCCTGGGCCTGGTGTTTTTGGCCTTTCAGAACACGGCCTTGATACTCTTTGCAGTCAAATTTGCCATTGCTCCTTCCCAACTGCTGGTCCTACACTGATAAGTTGCATAATACACAAGTTGCACTCGCTTGGCAACTCCACGTTGTGGCTTTCCCCTATGGCTTTTCCAAATGTAATTGCCTCTCCATAGAAATGCCATCCTAATTTGTTTCCCTGGAGAACTCCTACTTATCCTTCAAAATGAGGCCTGGTGACACCATCTCTCTGAAGTGCTCCTTGACTTGCCTCAGATGTAATCATTCTGCCCTCACTGTTGTTTGTACCTCATTTTGTACCTCATCAAGATTATTTCTTTGCATGTCTATCTCTTGCAGTCTGTAAAGTCCTTGAGGACAGAGGCCAAGTTCCTCTCTCTTTCCCCTTCTCCCATCATCTCTAACCTTCCATCCCTCAAATCTTCCCTGAGTGTTTACTATATGGGGTGCCAGGTTCTGTTCTAGGATTTGCAAGTACTCACAGAGGTGATGTCCCAGAGAAGGCCCCCATGTCAGTGGACCTCATGCTTCATGGAGGATAGGGAAAATAACTGGGAGTGGAATGAAACAAGCCAAATCATGGAGAAGGAGGAGTGCTACAAAGAAAACAGCGTAGGGTGTCAGTGCTGAGGGTGATGTCAGCAGCAGGGAGGCGGCGATAGAGCTACTGTATGTGGCCTGGGCCTTCTTTTCTGAAGAGGAGATGCTCGAGCTGAGAGCTGAACCACAGGAGGGTTTGGGCTAGGCCAGGAGAGCTGGAGAGAGAGCACAGGCTCGGGGACGATGAGCTCACTGCCCTGAGGAAGGGTCTTGGTGCACTGAAGGAAAAGGCCAGGGTGGCTGAGAGAAGTGAGCGAGGAGAGGCAGACAGGGTTTGGGAGGCAAGGGGGTACATTATTCCCAAACATCCAATGCCTGGCATTTAGCAGGAGCCCAGTGAATAGGTGTTGAGTAAAACCAAAGTGGGGAGACAAGCCCGAGGCCCAGTGTGAAGACATCAGGCCACACACCCAACTGCACTGAGGTGTTGGCTTCTCATCTTTGCCCCTGGTGCATCTTGAGGATGGACTCATTAACCACATTCTGGGCACTGCGGCAGTGTAGGGGATAAGGGAACAGACAAGACCATTTCCCTGCTCTCCCAGGGCTTAAATTCCAGTCACGGTAGTGATCTCTGCAGGGCGCCCAGGGTCCCGGGGCTCAGCTTCTCCCTGGTGAGGCTGTTGCCATCTGTACATCCTCTGCTCTCTCTCGCTTTGTGACTGTGGACTCAGGGGGTGCTTGAGCCATGGTTTTGTCTGGAGCCCCAGTGACAGTGAAGGGTCCCTTCTATTCTCTCCAGGACACCCACACCCAGGTCAGGTCCTTTGTCATTCTCTGGGGACTTCTGCCCTCTGTTGTCCAGGGAAGATGCTGATGCAGGCACATTCCCATCTGGGGTGAGTGTGCTTACCATTCCACTTGCTCAAAATGAGTTTTCTGCAGTTATTTTCATGGGTGCTTCCTCGTGTCATCCAGGCTTTGGCTCAGATGTCACCTCCTCCAAGAAGCCTTCCCTATTGCAGCTCTGCCAACACTGACAGTCTTCATTCCTTACCTCGGGTGATTCTCTCTCCTGCCTTTTTGATCTTTGCTTATTTATTACCAAGATCCACCACTAGAATGCAAACTCCTTGAGGGCAGGGGCTTGTCTCTTTTGTTTACCTCTATTACCCATCTTCAGTACTCAGCACAGCATCTAGGACATAGTGAGCTCTCAGAGTCAGTGAGTGATTCTGGTTTTCTATTCTTTCTGCTTTGAGTGATGACTATGCATGGCTTTCTCATCAAAGAGCAGCTTGCGTCAAACTCACAGATCGCTGACTCCGGTGGGGCTCAGGACTCATCATCTTCTAGCAGCAAGTTGAGAGGTTCTTGGAAGGAGATTTAAACAAAAACTCAAGTCCCTGCTTTGCCCCAGCTAACCTCCCAGTGAGTTCAGAGTCATAAACCATTAGTGTCTCCGCAGGCGGGGAGTATCTTGGGTTCCTCTTGGCAGCCAGCACATCTGCCTGAGCTAACAGCTCATTCTATCTGATGCTGGGCCAGGAAAGAAGGAATTCACTCCTCCCTCCATGAGCTGCTCTTGGCATCTTTTCCGGTGTACAGTAACCACAGACAAACACTCAGAATCAGAGAATTCAGAAGGCTTTTGTTTGTTTGTTTTAAATCCCAAGGGGCCAGCAAATGGAAAGGACTTGCCCAGGATCATGTCATAGTCCAGTTGGCAGAACCGGGACCACAGCCCAGTCCCTGGGCTCCTGTCGGGTGCTCTCCCTTTGCCCTGGGCCCCTTCTGGCCATCTGGGACTGGTCCCCACCCATGCTCAGTTTTTCAGCCTGCCCCGGCCACTCGAGGGCTGTGGAACCTCATGAAATGTGCTCATGAAATTTTACTGATTGAGAGTCTCCCAGTGCTAACTGAGATGCCCCCTCACCTATTTGTAAGAGCTGATAGGGTAACCAATGGGGAGTCTGAGCCCAGAACCCCTTCATAACAGAGGCTCTGTACTTGTTTGTTAAATACAAATTCAATGGACATAAGTATCAGCTTTGGTTTGCATGAAGCTTATGGAGAAAATAAATCAACTTCTCATTCAGGGTTTTCCCAGAGTTGCTTTGAGAAACTTTGTTTCAAAGACTCACTCTTTACAGCAACAAGACATGGGACAAAAGCAGAAAGGTGAAAAAGACAGGCAGCACCTCAACATGTTGCTTCATTGTGAGGCTCACCCCCTAGATTTGTCCAGTGGTTGAGAAGAGCTGAGTGGCTCTGAGATGCTGGAGAACATTCCTTTCGCTTTCTCCTTGCACCCTTGGCAGGATTTGTGCTCTGCCTTTCCCCATCCACCTGGGTCTGATGGCGATCTGATGCAAGTGGGCTTGCTGCTGAGCCCGGGGCCCAGCTTTCAGGGAGGAGAGATGAGGATGAGAGGAGTCAGGAGAGAGGACCAGGTCCAGCAGGTGAGAGGTGTGAGCTTGTGGGAGCCAACCTGGTGGTTGAACCTCCTCTCCCACCATCCAACTAGCCAACCTAGGGCAGAAGCTGTGGGAATGCAGAGAGGACCATCATTTCCCTGACACACTGGAATTGGGGAGGCAGCCTGGAGTTTCAGCCTGGGACCAGGGACGTGGCTCAGCCTAACGCTGGGGCCAATTTTACAGGTAAGTGCTTGTGAACTGTAGAATTAGCCCTTGACAGTGCAGGACAAACTTGGGTTCAAAAGACCACCTTCAGAGGGGAGAAGGATGTGTTTTTAATTCTACATTTCTCAGTGGATAGAAAGTTCAGGCAGAAGAATAGGTGATCTGCTAAAAAGTCAGTGAGCTGCCAGGAAAAGATCTGCCTCACAGCGGGGGCTTGCCCTGCCAGGGGTTTAGTACTTTATTTGCTGTTAAACCACTTCAGGTACATTATGACTCCTAGATGCTAAGTACCTGCTAATTAACAACCAGCCGGGGAAACCCCTCTGCTGGGAGACTGGCACCTGTGCCGGGATTTGCTCAGTCCCAAGACAGAGCAGAGCATTTGGGAAAGCCACAGGCTGGCCTGGGAATCGTGCAAAGGAACAGCCATCTGGTGTGGAGGGCAGGAGGCATCCTGCACCGTGGCCATGAGGCCGCTAGAGGAGATCACACACCAGCATCGTAAGGGATCGAATCCCAGCTCTGAAACCTACCAGCCAGGAGATCTTGGGCAAGTCCCTCCTCTCTGAAACTGCTTGCTCATCTTTACAATGGGCCCCATATCTCTGAAGGCTACTGTAGCATTGAATGAGGTGATCCACATCGAGGGCCCAGCACCAGGCCCGGCTCACTGGATTACCCCATGGTTGGCTGAGCAGTGTGTTTGAGGAAGTCACCATAGAGCCACAAATTTGATGCTTCTGAGTGCATGTCCTGCCCTCTCAGTCCTGCCTCAGTTTCCTTTGGCAACCTCCCTCAGATTTACTGATGGCTGCACAGGAGGGCAGCCTTGCCCCGAGGCCCTAGCCCACCCTGGCTGTGTACCTGCTCCCTTGGTCCCACTGGTTTGGAGAATCCAGGGCTAGAGTAGATAGCTCTCTGACCAACAGTCCAAATATCCAGGGCTCTGGGGGAGCCTGCAGTGTGGCTCTGTGGTGGGGTGAGGGAGGATGGAGGGGTGGAGAGGATGCGGGCAGAGTGAAGGAGCCGTTTGAGTCTCATGGGGCTTCCTGGAAAAGGTGAACCCTGAGCCTCAGTCTGAATTCCCAGCGTCTGTCCACATGGCTCCTCACACTTCAGCTCTGAATGAGAAGTCAGAGTGAAGGTGGTAGCAAGAACTAACATGTTCACAATCTTTCCCCATTTCCCCAGCCCTTTCTTCCCCACTCCAGGCCCTCATTTAATCCTCAGAATAGCCTGTCAGGAGAGTTGGACAGAAACCATCAGAGAGCTGAAGGAATTTGTTCATCAAGGTGACAGAAGCAGTTCCTGCCCCTCTGGAGGCCTTCAGGTTCAACGTGTATTCAGGTCTACCAACCACCCAGGAGCCTTCCAGTAGCTTCCTTTTGTGCTCGAGTCAGAGTGACTTCTGTGGCTTGACTCACAAAAACAACATTAACTAACTCAACTGGGAGTCACAAATAATGTGACTATCCTGAAAGAATCTCTTTCTGCTGTAGCCAGGGACTGGGACTGCCAAAACCAAACTCAGAGATGGATATTGCTATTGCTAAATTATCCTGTCTCACCAGAGCTCTCATGAAGGAAAGAACAGAAGTGGGACCCACTAATAGGAGGAGCCAAGCTTGGAGGGACTCTTTGGATTTTGGAAGCATCTCACCCCACACTGATTACCTCAACGTGCCTATTGATCTTAACTGCCAGCTTTGAGTAGGCCCTGGAGCATGGGAATGTTCTCATATTAGTTTTCTCTATTGCTGCTATGACAAATTACCACAAACTTACTGGCTAAAAAACAATGTGAATTTCATCTACATATTTCCTCACCCTAGACCAGATCACCACACATTTATCTAAATAGCCACCTGTTTGGCAAATTATCCCAAGATTCAGTTTTCCAACAGTTTTCTTCTACATTCTGGGAGCTGACAATATTGAAGCATCATCATATAATCTGCCGGCTTTATTTCCCAAAAAGTGTTTATCACAGTGTCAGCCCACAGCAGGTTCTTAATTAAATGCTTGTTGAATTAATTTCCCTAGCCAATAAAGGAATGAAACATTTCACATTAAGGAAAAAAAAAACAATATGAATTTATTCTCTTACAGTTTTGTAGGTCAGAAGTCTGAACTGGGTCTCACTGGGCTAAAATCAAGGCATCAGTAGGGTTTCATTCCTTTATGGAAGCTCTAGGGAGAACCCATTTCCTTGTCTTTTCTAGCTTCTGGAAAGTTCCCACATTCCTTGGCTCATGGTCCCCATCCATTTGAAAGCTTGTAATGTCCAGGGGCATCTTTCTCATGCTACTTCACTCTCAGTGTCCTCTCCTGCCTCTCTCTTCCATGTTTAAGAAACTTGTAATTAATTGGGCACATCTGGAACATTCGGGCTGCTCTCCCTTAGTGAGCTGATTAACATCATTAATTCCACCTGTACCTTAATTTCTCTTTAGCTTATTCACAGGTTCTGGGGTTAGGACAATATTGGCCACTTTGGGGGCAGGGATGGTGCATTATTTTGCCTACCACAGTTCTCCAGCTGTCCCAGGCTGCAATTAAAATTATTTTGCCACTTGGCTTTTTGAGCTAATAAAGCCTGTGACACTCAAAATGTCTATGGCAAATTGGGTAGCTATATAGTGTGTAGGGTGAGCCCTGAGTGGAAAAATCACAGTGAAGCCTGTTAAATTTGGGCATTAGCAAATAATCAAACTTCTTTTGAGAAGTAGCTTCTGAACTGCTACTTGGTGGAACCTGATTTGTCCAGGCTGTATTGATTCATTTAGCCATGAAGTTAGGTTTTCCCAAACAGCACTCCATCAAGGGGGAAGTGATATCTATGGGAACAGAACTGCTCAGATAGGCCTTGGAATGGTATCCATGAAGGCATGGATAGAAGTTGTAAATGGGTTCAACAATATGGAGCAAGGTTGTCCTGGAAAACACCACTGCTGAGTACATAATATTCCAGCAGGAGCAGCCAACTTTAAGCTTCTAGTTGTTAAGAACCCTAAAAGGTCTGAGATTTTACCTTGCTCACAAGCTCAGAAGTTAGCCTAGATCCTCTAGTTTCATGGATGCTGGCAGAAGACATGAGGCTCCTGGGTCAGAGACAAAGGACTCTCTGACTCTTGGCACGGCAGGCAGCATGAGCTTCATGTTTGCACTGGTTCTCCTTGCCTCCTGTTGTGGGTTCCCTTGTGTCCCTAAAAAAGGTATTTTGAAGTCCTAACCTCTGGTACCCGTGAATATGACCTCATTTGGAAATAGCATCTTTCTCAATGTAATAAGTTAAGATGAGGTCACATTGGATTAGGGTGGGCCCTAAATCCTATTCCATGTGAAGACACAGAGATACCCAGAGACACAGGGGAGAAGGCCAGGTGAAGACACAGGCAGAGATCGGAGCATTACATCTACAAGCCAAGGAACACCAAGGAGCGTTGGCAACTGCCAAAAGCTAGGTAGAGGCGGCACAGCTCTGCAACACCTGGATTTCAGATTTCTAGCCTCTACAACTGAGAGAGAATAAGATCCTATTGTTTTAAGCCATTTAGTTTGTGGTACTTTGTTTTGGAAGCCACAGGAAACTAAAACACCCTCCAAGTTCCATGGGCGATGTAGAACAGTAGTGGTGGATGCTGTACATGCAGTGGGTTAGTGTCACGGCTGAGGAACTCTGAATGTAGGAAACTTCAGTCTTTATAATGGGCTGCAAACAAACCTGCTCAACCTTTGCCCCAGAGGGAAACATTCTCTTTGTTATCCTGGACAGCAATCAAATCTGCCCTCTGCCCTGGAGGCAGACACTGTATCTTCTAAGGCTGTTTGCTCTACAAATATCCTTGAAAAATGTCTGGTACAAAAGCTGACAATGCCTCTGCTCAGAATACCTGCAGAAATGCATGGGACCCATGGAGAATTGTCTCCCAATGCTGGTATGTAATAACAGCAGTGTATGATGTCTTCAAAACCCACCAGGTGCTGGCCTTATGCTTCACGTGCATGAACTCATTTATTACTTAGGAAATTCTATTACAGTCTTTGTTTTGCAGATGAAAAAAATGAAGGCACAGAGAAGCTCACTCACAAAAGGCAGAGCTGGAAGCACCAGAGTCTGAAGGGATCAACCAGTTGCTTGGCAGCAGCTTGATTTTGTATTGGGCTGTTTTCCTGGTGAAAGGGGCTGCGGTGTGACCTCCCTGGCACAGACACCTATTTGCTGTTTGGGTTTGCTCTTTCCTACCTGCCATTCCTTGGCCAGTGCCACCATTCATGGACTTATCAAACGGCTTTCATAGCATCATGGTATCTCAGTGGTATGGTCTTCAGTTAAGAAAGTCATGTTACAGCATCACAAGTGGGGCTATGGACTGAAGCTTGTGAGTTTCACAGGTTTTGTATGGTTTCCCATCATAAAGTAGCTGGGTTTCAAAATGTTTATATCGGCTACTGAAGAACCAGCTGGAGTGACAGCTCCAGCTGAAGACAACAACCTGTGGGCTGGGGAGGCTGTCTTTCAGGATGTGAACCAACAAACATCTGAGATATAGCAGAGAAGGGGGTGCCACCACCAAAACCCTCTTTCATATGCCTTCATTTTCTTCATATCTGATTATAGATTTAGTTCCTGAGGGAGAAATGCTTCCATTGAGGATCACAGTCAGATTCCATTGAATTGGAACACAAGCTTGTTGCCCTGGTTGTTTCTCAGCCCCTTGGGCAAACAGCCAATGGGGTGTTTGGTGTCACCTGAATTGATTGCCTTGGGGAAGTAGGGTGTCTGCTACCCAAAGGGAGCTGGAATGGATGCTCTCCTTCTGCTCCCCTGCCCAGTGATAAAGGTTAACAGGTGATGCAGGCAGATCAACAAGAGCCAAGACATCCAAGGATACAGTATTTGTATCTATTTACCAGGTAAAGAAAGAGCCCTGATCACCCGAGTTGCTGCAGTGAGGGGAATTAAGATGGGCTAGTAGAGGTGAGACTATGTGATTAAATGCAGAAAACTAGGTTTTTGCTTGTATTTGTTTTCTGTTAAAATAATTTTTAAATAATTTAAAATAATTTCCTCTTCTTTTCTCATTATTAATAGATATAAGGGGTATGAATGGTAGTTAAATTCACCATTGGATTCACAGCAAATGAAGCTGACCTCCAACTGTTATTCTGATTCAGAGCATCAAGACAGAAGGATCCTGATAGAACCTGAGGAAGAAGGGACGTTATCGAGAGATCCGAGACTTTAAAGCTGCTGTTGCAATTGGACTTGGCTTTGGGCTGATCACCTTTAGAAGAGTGGGGAGAGGGGGAGGGAATGGGTTGTCCATGAAGTGGTTGTTTCCTGCAAAGCTCTGCCAAGATCTTGGCATTATTAAAGGCTGTATTGTGTGTGTGGACACATGTGTGTGTGCACAGTGGTCAGCCAAACTGGGCAATCTGGGAAATATCTGGTCATGGCCTGCCCAGTGTCTGCCCATCTTCTTCTGTCAAGGGTATAACAGGAGGTTTGGGGAAATTGCCCCTTCCCCACTCTGCATGGTCCTGGGGTAGCTGTCAATCATTGCACCCAGCTTAATAACCACCACCCTCCCCTCTGTGCCCAGCAGTCTGAAGCCCACAGCACTGCTGTCCAGGGGCCCAGAAGAGGCTGGGAGGTGTGGCCCTGAGTTCCAGGGCACCCACGAAGGCCCAAGGCCATGGATGGAGTCAGAGCCCAGCATCTCATTCCAAGGCAGCCAAATGGGCTGAGTGAGCTTTAGTTGGATGAAAATTCTGCACCAACATGTTATCCAGTTCCCAGTCACCTTCTCGAAATTCAGACAATAAACCCTTTCTGAATCTGAGTAACAGGTGGAGGTCAGCTTCATTTTCTCATCCCTTTGAATATGGAAATAGTCTCCAGAAATGCCCTTTTGTAATTTTCAGAGGCCTACAGGACTATGGATGGGCAGTTTTTAAAGGGCAGAAAAAGGACCTCCATTAAGGACTAGATTTTTTTTTTTCTGGAAAATTGTGATTGACACAAAGTTTTAAAATTGATGATGCTCAGTTGGTTTTTAATACTGGGCTTAGCTTTGCCCTTGCTTGGGAAGGCTGATCTTTGTAGGAAACATCGGGCCATCCTCTGCTGTACACGCTGAGTTGGTGCCTTGGGGTGAGCTCTGCCCTTCAGCCTCCCTCCGAAACTGAGGTTCTTGGGTCTTCAGTGGTTTCTATTTGAGGGGAGGCACCAGGGGAGTGGGTGGCACTATTCTCTCTAATGGGGCAGCACATCCAAGCCCCTTCTGCTCCCCGATGCATGGTAAAGGTGACCGAAGGCCACCTCCCCTCTGGCTGGGTCCTGTCTGCACAGACAGTTGGACATGCCCGTGGGAGCCACTCTGAACAGTGTAGCTTGTTTCCTCCCTTCTTCTGTCATTCCTGTGGGCAGCCCCACAGGGGGCTATTGGAAAGCGGAGTTTGAAATCCCAACTCTGCTATCATCTATCCACTCACTGAATGGCCATACCCAGTTCTTTGTCTGGGGTGGGCTTTGTCTGTCTGTAAGATGAGGGTGAACAATGAACCTAGTCTGTCATAAACTGGAGCAGGGCAGGGAGATGGAGGGGAAAGGAAGCAGAGTGGGGGAAGTGGAAGCAGAATTAAGGTCTAATGGATACAAATCTTGTTTCACAAACTCAGGAGTGAAAGAGACATGACATTTCTTGGTTTTATTTTAAATCCATTAAGTCGAACTGCATCCCCACCCCACCAAGACAGCGAGAAAGACAACACTCATCCCTGATAAGCTTCTATCCTCTCTATTTCTTGGGCTCCACAGAAATTTAGGAGGCCCAAGGGGTGGTTGGAAAATGAGGCTGGGCCATTATGGGAACTGCTGCAGAAGCCCTCGCTGCCCACCGTGGTCCCTTGGGGGTCTGCAGCTTTCTGATTCCTTGCCCTTCAGGGGCATGAGAATTTTTGCCAGAGCTAGGAACTTTTAGAGTCTGGCCTTCCAGGGCTGCTGAGCAGGACTCGGCCCTGAAGTCTCGCCACCTTTCCAGGGCTTGCCTGCAAATGGGGCACAGCTCCCAGCCACTCCAGGACCCCCAGTGCTTTTCCTATTTCCAGTCTGGTGAAAATCAGCCCCTCACCACTTGTCACTCTCTCAAGCTATTTCTTTTTCCCTGTCCCTGGGACATCAAGCACAATCTCATCAAAGAACTTAGGTTTTCACAAAAGTCTGAAAAAGGCTTTAACTTCAGGCAGTTTCTGCATTTTGTCCTGCAAAAGTCCCTGAGGCAAGAAATTGCAAAGAACTGGATTATGGGCTTGAAGCTACAGGAGGGGAAATTGCAGAGAGAATGACACAAATTAATATCTCAGGCAAGTGTTTGCTAATCTGCATGAGTTCTTAGCTGATTGGCATCAGCCATAAAATAAAACAAAAAAACAAAACAGTAGTATAGGAAATACCAGAACCTCACATAGTTCAAGATTATGCATTATTTCATGTATTTAAATATCCATGTTCTGGGCTATGAAATCAAATGTATTTCTTCTTATGGGTTGTGGTTGAAAACTATCCTGTCAGAGGTGAGTGGGGCCCAGGCATGTATTCAAAACAAAAAAATATGAAATTCATAGGTGACTCTGATGTGCAGCTAAGGTTGAGAACCACTGCTTTGGAGACTGATCAGATAAGAGGGGGAGAAAGCAAAATGTTGATTGTTTTTTTTAGCCTCCATAAAGCAATTATGGAGAGAAGAGAATATATTGGAAACAGGGAGGGAGAGGAGGTGGTGGAAGCCGATAATGAGTTCCAAGGAGGGAATAAATAAGAACACAGTGTAAATAAGTGGAAAGCATTGTTCTCTCTCTAAACACCTGCAAACAGCTGTGCTGGAAACATCAAGGGAGACTTTGGCATCTGCACAGACTGGCCAAATGGGGCCCCCAGACAGGTCCCACTTGTGTTTCAGCTGGAGTCAGAACTGCTGGAGTTCTCTACTTGGCTTTGACAACCTGAAATTCAGACTTTCTCAACAGCCACACCAGCTGTCATTTATTTCCCTCACTCTCTTGAAAGCTTATCTTTGTCCCTGTACGGATTACTCTGGCTCTCTGTGGCCACCCCAAGCAGCTCATCCTAAAGATGGATGCTTTGATCATGCCCAGCCTTGGGTGATTCTTTGCAGAAGACCCAAGTTCTGCTGTGTTATGCCTGATGGCTCCCCTAGCCAGCTGTATCTGGTTCAGATAAGATAAGAAACTTCCTGATTCAGCATAAAAAGGAAAGCAGCAGCAAGTCTTTGCTGGGATTAGTGGAAAGGAGTTGGGGATAGGATGAAAGTGATAAACTTGGAAAATGATTATTTCATAAGATACCTTTGAACTTGATGATGGATCCAGAACTGGTGGTGTTGAGATACCAGGAAAAGATGGAATCTCCTCTGTGTAAGAGCTCAGTTCTCAGGGATTCAGTAAAAGTTCATTTTTTTTTTTTGCAAATAATAGTGATTGCTGTATCCATGAGGGTTCTTTCCATTTCTAGTAACAGAGAACCCAGACTAAACTTACTAAAGCAGAGAAAGAAAATGCATTGTCAGCTAACTGGAGTGTCTGCAGTAACTGTCAGGGGTGGACTGATCACACTGGGGAGCCTGGCTCTGGACCTCCCAAATGGTCTCCATGATGGAAACTGTAACTGTTAGGAGCACAAGCTTAGAGTCCCAGTTTCATATCTTGCCTTTGCTACTCATGAGCTGGGTAATATGGGGCAAGTGCCTTAGTCTCACTGACCCCCATTTTTATCATCTATAATACAGAGAGAGGGGTATTGAGAGGTTACAATGAGATAAGGCATGTAAAGACCTTGCACACACCTCAAGCTCATTAAATATTAGGAACTGTAGAGGCCAATGGTTGTTTGCCTCCTCAATGCCCACACACATCCACACTTGGTCTCCTGGCAACAGCTCTGATTTTGTTTGTGGATTACCTTTCCCTCTTTCTCACCATGTGCCAGGGTGGGGCGTGCCACCCAGATGTAAGCCAGTTCATAGACTGAATTCTGTGATGGGTTCATGGACCTAAGCTAGTCTGATTAGACTGAACTTCATGATTTTGCTGTGAATATCAGGATGAAGATATCTCTTTTTGCCCCACACTGGATTTGAACCCAGATAGTTTATGGTCCCAGTAGCTCTGGTGACAAATTTTCAGTCATGAAAGAAGAGTCCAAGTGAGAAAAGAGTCAACACAGAGAGAGCAAAACTAAGACACTGAGCTACATGTGGCTGGCAATGTAATTTTAACCCTGGGCCAGACCCTGCCTGATCTTGACTCAGAATGTTTAGTTACACGACAGTACATTTTCTTTTTGTCCTAATGAGTTTGGTCTGGGTTTTCTGCTACTTGCAATCAAAAGCAATAGACTTGATTTGGATTATGTTTTCTGGAAGCCATAAAAGAGATTCTTCAAAAAGCCTGAGCCTCTTCTGCTAATTCCCGTCTGGCTGCTAAGGAATTAGGTCCCAATCATTGGATAGTCTAATGCCTTCCTTCTGTGCATGAGGCTTTGTGTGCCTTATGTGAGTTTGTTGAAAGTCATAGGATCTGTTCCAACCACCTGTCAAATCAAGAAGGGATTAATCTCTTTTGCCTCAATGAACCTCTGGTACAGTAGGTACATAATACCTATAAGCCATAGGAGTGTCCCAGCTGCTCCGTTGCTATCCCAGGTCACCCCCTCACTGTAGTCCCAAATAAAACAAAGCTCCCTTTGTTGCCACTGCTGCTTGGGCCCTGTGGACACAGCGTCTGACCTCCGAGTGCAGCCAGGAAAGAAACTCAGAGGCGGGGGAGGTGATGGCCCCTCAGTCCTTGGTGTTGATCCTGACCAGACCTCTTTGCAGCTTGGTTTGTTGGGGGTGGACATTCAAAATGGCCCTTTGCTAGTGAGCCATCATTCAGCCCAAACAAGTGATCCTGTTGCTCTCCTGAAGTGTAGAGGGGGCTGTGACCCCAACATCTGCTGGCCTGTGAGCATACAGGAGAGATGGAGATTGACTGTTGCAACTACTTGCACATCTGGCTGGTGTCACAAATGCAATGGAAACTAGGGTGCTATTGGGAAGTTGAGATTACAAGAATCATCCAACAACCTCTTCCTTCTCTTTTCTGAGAGGCTGCTTCCCCTTTAGCTGTTTGAGGGGAGCGACAGGGCTGTTTTTGACAGAAGGCTGTTTATTAAGCTGGAAGGGGAGAATGGAGGGCTCTGCTGTTCATTCAGAAGGCTAAGGCCAGGCCGTGTGTGTGCATGAGCAGGAATGGGGGACACTCATGGTAAGCTCAGGGAAAGGGCCTTTGGACTGCTACTGTGCCTCCTTAGGAATCACGGTTCAGAAACTCTCCCTCCTACCAGAACATATGAGTTCACAGCCTCCCAAATCATGATTCATTCCGGAATTTATGTAATGGGGATAGTATATTTCATTATGAATCCATTGCATTTTTGTCCTTAGTCAGTTCTGGTTCCCAGTTGTCCCAGCATTCACATGTCAAGAGAACCAGGCCCAATGGCTCAGCTCAGTTTCTTTGGTAGGGTAAAAGGAATCCCTGTTCTGCCATTAAGACTGAAAACCCCTGGGAAGAGGAGGATTTGATGTGGAGGAAGTCCTGGCCAGTGAGGAAAAGAAGCCAAAGCTCATCCCTTCTATCCTGGAGGAGGGTGGAGGGGAGAGAGATGGAGGGGGAGCAAGGAGCTCAAATGCCAGGATCCTATGTCCTCCAGTTACATGTCCCCAACCCAGCAATGCTGAAGAAAGATCCATTTAGGTGCCAGGGAGCTTGGCAAGGAGGGGGTTGTGAACCTGTCCCTGGGGCACAGCCAGAGTGAGGCTCCAGATCTGGAGAAGCAGCCCAGCCTCTGGCTCTGGGGTGGCCAACGTGGGACAGAATGAGGCCTGGTAGTTGAGCCTGGGCAGCCCTCCTGGCCCCCAGGGTCTGTGTGTGCCGTGCAGGGTCCCAGCAGATCTGCAGATGCAGAGGACACACCAATGCCTGTGAGGAGGAGGGAGGCCCCCAGTGTGCATGGACTTTGGACAGAGGCCAGAACTCTGGACTCCAGGGTGTGGGGTGCCAGTGTGACTCCCCAAGAGAGCAGACAGAGCCAGCACACCTCCTCACTCCCTCCAGGCACCCATCCAGAACAGCCACTCTGCAATGCACCAGGACAATCCAAAGGATCTCTTCAGCAGTGAAGCCCACTTTTCCTCTCCTCCCCAAGGATGTGGAAGCCCCCAGACACTCAGGCAGCATCTCAGAGAGAAGCAGAGGCAGAGGGAAGCAATCTAAAGATGAAGATTGTATCAGAGAGGGTCTGGGCTACCCAGAAGAGGCCATCAAACTGTCAGAAAGCAAGATACTCCTGATTGGAAAGTTGCATGTTTGTTCATTTTCTCCCCCAGCCCTTTCAATGCAAGGTTGTGAGGAAGATCAGATCAGTTGTAGTGAAAGAAATAAATTGCATTTTCTTGACACATTTGAGCAAGATTGGGTAAATTTATGACCCTGCTATATTTGTTTACATTTTTAGGAGTTTATTTTTAATTGCATAAGTAATATATGCATACATTCTTTGTTTTTCATGGTAAAACATTCTAATGATACAATTAAGTGAAGGTCCCTTTATCTTATCCACTGCCACCTGGTTTTTGCTTTTTACAAAAGATAGCACAATAAATCCTTCCATGTGCTTCATTGTGCAAGGATGTGAGTCTTTTTCCAGGATACGTCTACAAAGCACTTTGTTTGTTTTCTTTCTTATCTTTATATTGTCAGGCAGTAATTCTTGCAAACATGGGTGCTACCATAGGAAATGGTTGCTTTCACATCTACCCCCACCCACCACTTGTCCAGGAAAGGACCACAGTTTTTCCTTCATGGCCTAGCAAGCAAGGAAGAAGCTAAAATCCATGCTGTGGATGGGACTGCAGGCAGAGCTGAAAATGAGGAGCCTCTTGTATCAGTGGCCTCTCACATTGGTGGCAGCAGAAGTAATATGACATGAAGGACACCAAAGAAGCAGGTGCAAAAAAGCAACCAATTACTGGTTACCTATTGGCTGGATTCATCAAAGAAATCCATTTGGCAAAGGGTGATGTCTGAACTTATATTCATAAGAAGCCTGGTGGAGTCTAGAAATAATGAAGTTCTTGCTGTTTATCTTTGAAAATGGCTTCCTGACTCTCTGGCACATCAACAAAGTTCTGAAACAGTCATTCTGTTCCAAGCCTGAGGGCAGAAATAACAGGCATTGCCCTGCCCAAATCAGGTAGCAGCCTCTTGGGATGCCCCCACGGTGGCCAAGCCACCCACTGGGCTTTCTGCCCAGGTTTCTTAAACTCAGTGAGGCTCAGAGACACAGAGACTCAGGGGCTAATTTGGTCCTTCTAGCTCGGCCATCTGGGCAGACTCACTGCTCACTTTAAATACCCCAGGTTCTCCCCAGAACCACATTTCTCAGGGTCTGGGATCTGCTCTTGTTTACCCATAATGTTTGGATAAAATTCTTGAGATGCTGCAACTGGGCACCAGGCATTTGCACTGTGGGCTGTGTTTTTAGAGCGGGAGATTCAATGGGAATTGGGATGAATCCTACAATGTTCCCAGCTTTGGGGGCAGAGTTGACAGAGTGGAGAACTCAAGCTACCGTTTAACTGAGCCTGTGTGCTGATACATTCACCATCTGATGACATCTTTCATTCTTTTTTGCAAATTAGACTATATTCTTAGGATTTAAGTCTTGTTAGTGTTTTTTGGTCATTCAGGGTGGAGTCAAGATGTTGGATGTTCTCAAATCCTGGTCCTGGTGCTCATGGGTAGATGTACCCAAGGGGCCACAAGAAGAAGATAACACACCTAGATAAAATCCAAAATAGATGCTCCATGTGATGACCAAGAGGCTAAACTGGAAGGAAACTGTGAGAGGACTGACTTACAGCCAAGGTTTATTCCTTTGAGCTGGTCTTGAGACATTACATCCCCTCCTTCCATGAGGGTGGAAGACAGTACCATCTCTGAGACCTTTGCTTTCACTACATTTTCCCAGGGCTCCAAGGAATCTGCAGCCAGCAAGGTGATGGATGGGGACCCTGGTAGCCATGGCAATTTTAATATTCAGGCCACACTTCTGAAGCTGCACTCACACTTGCCAGGCCAAACTAAGCACTGTTAGTTAGCTGCACTTGGTAATTATTTACTGCACTCATAATTGGAGAGATTTTTTTTTTTCATTAGTGATACCTGGTGGGTAGAGGGGGTACTATAAATATTTCATCTCAACAATCCTCATATAAACCCTGGGATGTGCAACCCATTATCCATACTTTACTCTTTAGGAAACTGAGGCTCAAAGTCATTTTTTTGTATGCATGATGGAACCTGGGTTTGAACCCAGAATGTATTAGTGATCTATTTCCCCAAACCTACAGTTTAAAACCACAAACACTTATCTCACTGTTTCTGAGAGCTAGGAATTCAGAAGTTGGATTGTGGCTTGGGTCTCCCAAAAGTTTTAACTCAATGCATTGGCCGGGCTGCAGTCATCTGGAGGCTTGACTGTGGCTGGAGGATCCTCTTCCAAAAGGGCTCTCCCTTGGCTGCTGGCTGGAGCCTCACTCTTCACCATATGAGCCTCTCCATGGGGCTGCTTGAGTGCCCTTATGACATGGCATTGGCTTCTTTCAGAGTAAGTGATCAGAGAAAGAGCAAGGAGGAGGCTGTAAGGTCTCTTATGACCTAGTTTTCAAAGTGAAACCTCATCGCTATGTGCCATATCCTATTCATTTGAAGTGGGTCACTATGTCCAGCTCACACTCAAGGGGAGGAAATTTAGCCTCTACCTTTTGATGGCCAGAGGGTCAAAGAACTTGTGAACTTGTTTGAAACCAACACAAGGGGTTGTCTGACCCTAGAGCCTATATTCTTTTCAAACATGCTGTGTTGTTGCTTACAAGTGGAGATGCAAACTGCCCATTACCTTTCCATATTTCTATCCTACCCCTACTCCCCACCCCTCAGGCACCCTTGTTTCTCTCCCTGGGGCTGGAGAGGCTCTGTGGAGGCTTGGCATTAGCACACATCACCTTAGCTCCTTTGCAATCAACTTTACTACTTTGCAATCATCTTTACTACTGCTGTGCCCTTAGATTTTATCAAAGATCATAGAAGCCATGAAACCTGCCCAGCATGTCAGTCAAACTGTTGTCAAATCCTTACCTTGACTTACACCATAAAGGATCTAATTACACTTTATGTACCTGTGCCAGAAATGGCCCTGAAACTTGCTTTGATCTCCCTGACCTTATGATATTTTGAAGAAAAGTGCAGACAGAACCTGCAAGAAGCCCTGAAATAAACATAAAGCCCAGCTATAATCAAGTCACATTTTCCCCCAAAGCTTGAATAACTCCCCCCCCCCCCCTCATCTCCTCATCACTCTCCAGGCATACTGGATGATTTGCTATTCTGGGAATACCTTGTTCTTTTAAGCCTCTACCCCCTTGGCACGTGTGCATGTTCACTCTTTCTGGAAAGAGCTTCTTCCCTTTGAACAGTTGTCAGACTCCTTCAAAGTCCAGCTCAAATACCACCTTCCCATGAAGCTCCAACATGCTGCCCCTCCTTTCCCTGTGCCTTGGCCAAGAAAAGATATGCAGATGAAGGTGTCTGCCTGAATCATAGCAGCTACCTGCTGCCTTAACTGGGTTAACACTAATTAAAATCACAGGACAGCTAAATTTAATTTTTGACGCTTGATAAATGCCAAACATCAATGGATTTTTCATTAACATGCTGAATAGTGATGTCTCTAAGTCACTGTTATGAAGACAGTTTCCTAATTTTTTTGAGGTGGTTCATCTTCTGTGCAGACATGGGAAGGGATTGGATTTCCAGAATCTCTTGGCTCTCTCGTGTCAGTGGTATAAAATGATTTGAGAAGAAGCAATTGCCATGGACAGTGATGTCCATTTTACCTTTATCAGAAAATGCAAAAAGAAGATGGTGCCAGTGGTATGGGCAGGGGAGATCCTGACCACCTCCCTGCTCCCCGCATTCTCTTGTAAGCAGATCCAAAGGGAAGTGTTTGGCTCGGATATCAGACCCCATTCCATGACTGAATTTTGGTCTCTCCTGAGTTTCTATAGAATTTATGTTGAATTTATCAGGTCACGTTTTTATAGCAATAAAGGACCATCTTGTTGAAGTCAACTCAACCCCAGTGGACCCTATATTCATGAGATCCCTGACTGAGAATAACACATGAACAGAAGCCAGCAAAGTAATCAAAACCAGAGTCTTGAATGCACAGTAACAGTCCCCGATGCTGATTCTGATGCTCTGCCTTTGCCACAGTCCTTCCTGGCTCTGTGCTCAGCTAGCAGCTGCATCTCATACTAGTTGCTTCCTCTAAAGAGGTAGAAGGGGTAAGTGGGAATATGGGGTGCTCCTAGAATCTACACACACAGAGAAAAGCAATCAAAGCATTGGCAGCCCTATTCAGAGCAAGCCAAGCAGGGATGGCACGAACCTGAGGGTGACTTGGGGTTATGTTAACAGATGGTGGAGAGAAGGCAGAGCACTTCACCTCCCATTTGGCTCCTGTCACTCGACTGAGAAGACTAATCTCCCCCTGTAAATGGGTAGTGCAATCACTTTGTTCAGAGGAAATTGCAGGCTGGGATGTGAGAGGAGTTTGGACAAGAGCCTAATCTCTGGGTGTTTTGCCAAAGGGTAAGTAATTTAAAATCCTTTAGGTAGCAAAGGGTTAATTCATTGCTGGTTTCAAGGGGAGAGGGTCTGAAGAGGGTGCTTGTGGTTGTTATCATGCATCTATTCCATGAACACCTTTTTTTGTCTCTATGGTCCCAGGCTGGGGTAGTGGGGAGGGCACAGATCCTGGAATCAGATCTCTGCTGCATCTATCACTATCTGTTGACAAGCCATGAAACTTCTCTGTTATGGTCACAGAGCTTCAGGTTGCAAGGAACTGAGACTGACTTAGGCTAACTCTGACTCAGGCTAACTCAAGAAGGGGAGTGATTCAGACAGGGTCCAACCAGGAAAGCAGAAACCACACTAGGTGTTTCAAACAGAGAGGCATTTAATGTAGGGAATTGGTTAACCCAGAGATTGGTAACTGCAGAATGCAGTTAACCTCCCCTAGTGCCAGGGAAAGACAAGAGTGGGGAGGGGGTTGTCAACAGAAGCCAGAAGCTTGGAGAAGGGCTGCTGAGGGGCCACACCCACATGCTCCTCCAGCTCCAACACTGGCCACCAACTGGCTTGTCCCTTTGGCCACTTTTCTGAGAAGGGATAATTTCAGATAGTATGAAAAAATAAAAGAAAAATGGGGTAGTAGTTATAGGGTTAGTGCAGGCTGGGAAAGGGGAGAGCTTTTGTGGCAGAGCCAGGAGAGGACTGCTGAATTTGGATCACTCCTGAGTTGACAATAGATTCAAGAAGGGGAAGAGCACAGCAGGATGAGAGTAAGGGGGTGATTGCAAGTATCCAGTTGTATTAGCTTTCTATAGCTGCATAATAAATGACCACAAACTGAGCAGCACAAAACAACATATGTTTGTCACCTCACAGTTTCTGTGGATCAGGAATCTGGACACATCTTTGCTGGATCCTGTGTTCAGGATCTTGGAAGCCTGTAATCAAGGTCAGGGCTGGAGTCTCATCTGAGGTCACAGTCCTCTTCCAGGCTCCATGTGGTTGTTGACAGAATTCATTTCCTTGAAACTGTAGAAATCCTGGCAGCTTGCTTCTTCAAAACCAGCAGGAGAGAGCCCGTGTGCGTTACCCTTACCTGATTAGATCAGGCCCACCCAGGACAATCCCATTTTATTAACTCAAATCAACAAGTTGGGAATGTAATTACATCTGAAAAATCCCTTTGCGTTTTCCATACACCTAATCATGGGAGTGACATCCATCATGTTCACAGACCCTACCCACACTCAAGGGGAGGGTGCTATCTGGGGGTGGGGACAGGAATCTTGGGGGCATTTTAGAATTCTCTTTCCCACAGTAGGCAAGAAATGATGGTGGCTTGAACTCAGGGGGTCAGGGTGGAGATGTGAGAAGTAGTTGGATCCAGGATATAATTCTAATGTCCTGGCCCAGAGGACTGCCTAGCAGAGGGAGGGTCTCTAACTCTCAGAGTCTTGGTGGAGTGGAGTAGACTGCCTGGCAGGGGAGCAGTCACCTATGACATGCATTGATCACCCAGTGCCCAGGGCATGAGAGCTGCAAGTGAGGGGTCTCCAGCTGTAGGGAAGGGGCTCCAAAAAAGCCACAAAAGCACCTGGAGGAGAGAATCGACTCTAGTCATCTGCCAGGCCCAGGATAAGCTAAGTTAAGCTAAGTTAGAGCTGTTGCTCTACACCTTAGCACTTCTCCACCTCCTTCCTCAAATTAAATTAAACTCTGGTGGGATCTGAAACAGCAGCAGGCAAGTAGGGGAGGAGCAGAGCAGGGAGGAGGAGCTGACCCCCTCCCATCCCCAAATGCAGATCCAGGTGTGAAAGGAAGGGGGGGTCTTTGAATGGAGAGTGAAGCACCGATAATTCAACTTAATTGTGTTTTATATCAGAAAATACCACAGGACTGTCCATTACCTAGGAGTACACAGAAAAGTTAAGAATCTGCCCAAGTTTCCATCCAGGGACAGGTGAAGAGTACTTCTGCTGAACACATTTTAAAGGCATGCGGAAATCCAAAAGTAAGTTGCATTTTGATCACATCTTACTACCGTGCTAGTGCAGTGTATGAGTTACACAAAGATCTGGGTGAAGAAAAATCTTCACAGATGGACCAGCAAGTGCAAAGTCTGTGAGGTGGGAATGACCCCCTTGTCTCTGAGGAATAGCAGTGGAGTGAGTGACAGGGAGAGCAAAAGGGGATGAGGCTGAAGAGGGAGGCAGGAGCCAGGTTGGGCAGGGGCCTGCAGACCACGGGACAGAGTTTGGATTTTATTCTAATGGTAGTGAGATGCCTTTGGAAGGTTTTCAGCAGGGGAGTGACATGGTCTAATTTGTATGCCAGGTCCTGTCCTGGATGCTCTACCAACATCACTTTCCATCCCCATCAAGGATGGAATTCTTTCCTCACTTGATAGTTGTCATTCCACTTGTGTTGTCCATGGAGCCTTAAGCATCTGTTAGCCTGGATTTTGCTCCATGCAGGCTGATGGCTAGCAGGTCCAATCAGATCCTCTCTTTGGGGAGGTTTAACATGGGTTGAACACCCACTAGGCAGGTTGCTTGGCTGGAAGTTGCTGTCCTGAGGGCACCAGCCACCCATCCCAGGTGTGGGAGACTGAGACCAGGAGCCTCCCAGGCTGACTCCCCTTCGATACAGTGTTCTGTGAGTGGTTGTGCTGATCTCTGAGTTTGTGGAGGGAGCCGCAGTGCAGAAGTGGGGTACCCAGTTCCTTTGTTGCATTGGGTTCCTTTGTGTGAGTGTGGTAGGAGTGTTATGGTCATTTTGGGGTCCAAATTCCTGCCCTTACTGGAAAATCAATCTCATTCCCATCTGACCTTCCTCCTGCTTAACACTGATCCAAACATGAAATTCAGTGCCTTTTCCAGGATTTTCCCATCACTTGAAAAGCTCCCATTCACACAAGGCAATGGTGCTATAGTGTATTTTCTCTAGAGTTTGGGGTGGTAGATGTAGCCGACAGCACTATGTTGCCACACATATTCCAACTACCCCATTTCTCATGTCCCCTAGTCTCCTGGGACTGGCCCCTCCCTAAACCCAATTCATTGTCCTTGACCATGCACAAAATTTAATTCTCTACCCTTTGCTCAACTGCTTCTTCTTCTTCTTCTTCTTCTTCTTCTTCTTCTTCTTCTTCTTCTTCTTCTTTTAAAATCTGAATGCACATCTGTGTGTCTACTGTCACAAAGATTGTCCACTCCAGGGGAAGGGAACAACATAAAGATTTATTATGCCATCATCTTTAAGAATTTAGAAGTGGCTGAATTTAGTTTGAGTTTTAAGTTGCATGACCCTCTTCATTACAATATATCCCCCCAGCAAACTTAAGGATTGATTTATGGATAAGGGAATGGAGGGCCAGATAGCATAGCAGATTGCATTTTCCAAAGACGGCATAAAAAATATCTCCCATTTCACATGCTTCCCTAAGGCCTTACCACTCCTCCTCAAGAGGTGGGGTTTATGTATCCTCCCTTGAAGCTGGGTGAACTTTTGTGATGTTCTCACCCATCAGAGTACAGCAGAACTGATGCTATGTGACTTTAGAGGAAAGTCATAAAAATGACTTGCACTCCCTCCTTGTTCTCTCAAGATAGTCCCTCTTGGAAGTCACCTGCAGTGCTGTGAGTAAGCCCAGGCAGCTCATGCAGAGGATCACAGCCTCAGCTCAACTTCCAGCTGCCAGCCATGTGAGTGGGCCATCTTGAAAGTAGATTCTCCATCCCTCAACCACATGGAGTGGAGGCAAGCTGTCCCTGCTGAGCTCTGCATAATTGCAGAATTATAAGCTAAGTTTTTGTTGTTTAAATTCATTAGGTTTGGGGGAGATTTGAAAACCAGCAATAGATTACTGGTACAGATAGGCAAAATAACTGGCCCAAGATCACAAAGCTAGCAATTTCCAGAGCTGGGACCCCAGCCTATGCCTTTTTTGGTTCTAAGTCTATGCGATTACCACCATGTCAAATTACAAGATGCTCATCTCCAGCACCTGGCTCATAGTAAGTGATAGGTACATATCCTTCCTTATCTCCTCTCTCCCCTAAGGGCTCATGGGAGAACTTGTTTCTGTGATACAGTCAGTGTAGCCAGGGGTGATACATTCCAAAAGAGATGTCCCCTCCTGCAAAGCCCACCTGATCTCAGGTGGCTGCATCTTCTTGCGTGTGGTGAGCCAATAATTCCTAGCCAAACAATGGAGCCTCTTTATTCCAACATAATTGAACTGGAAAAGCATTTGCCTATGTGGTGCTGGTTTCTGGCTGCTCTGAGGCTCAGGAAGGGAGTCCTGCCCTCTGAAGGAACCTCCAAGCATCCACATCAGCAGTCATGGTGTAACCAGTGCCCTGCTGGCAACAGTGCCAGGCAGAACCCTGTTCCAGGTTCAGGCTTCTTGTCATGGAAAGAATTCAGAGATGAGAGGAGCCAGTAGGAATCAGTAGTAAAGTTTATTGGAGTGAAAAAAGTGTACATTAAAGAGGTAACACAGGCATGTTCAAGGGAGAAGCATGCACTGAGTGGGAGTGGGTTGGCCTATATAGGGAAGTCTTATAGTGGTTTTCTTATCTCGACCTTTGAACAGTAGGAGTCTTCCTTGTTCTAGGAGGAGACAGCTTATCAGAACTTGTGACCCGCCATCATGTATCCAAAATTTGTCTTTGGGCAGATGTTTAACAACCTTTCTGACCCCATGCTTTCTGTCAGTAACCAAGAATTTGCTTTGGGCCTATGATTTTATAAACTTTCATGGTTTTGGGAGGCTTTGGAGCTTTAGGGGAAATTTTTGTCCCATGAAGCTTGCAGCTGAAGTTTGCAGCTCTGCATTAACTCTTTTGAAACTGAATAGAAGACCAGGACCATGGCCTTGATGCCCTATTCTATTCTGCACCAGTAGGAAAGTCAAATTCTAGCCATTGCTGGTGGTTTGGGGCAGCGGGAGAATCCTCAAGAGGCCTAAAATGGTTCTTCAGTACATGCAGGACCCTTGGACAAAGGATTTGCTTCTTTCCCCTTTCCCTATAGGATCCACTGAGTTGTGATGACTTTTGGTAACATCAGAAGAGAACTGTTGTGGGTGCTGTGTTGATGCTGTGTGTGATCTACCGGGGATGTTCAGCGTCCCCATTCTCTTCTCTGCATCCTCATCTTCTGGACATTTCTCATCTGTAAAGTAGGAATAATACAGTACCATTACATGCCTTTTGGGTTACTGAGAGGATTAAATGAATTAATACATAAGGTGCTTACTAGTAAGTTCTCTGTGCACATTACAGATTGTTATTGTCGGTGATGCTACTACTGTTGTTATTATTAGTGTGTGTTGGTCTCTATGTTAGTGTTGAGGGGAGCTTAGCAGATGGGTTTCATAAGTGTTAAGCAAAGGTGCCAAGAAAACATAAAGTTTACTTTTCTATTTCCAGAGGACTAAAATTCCCAAAGCAAACAAGATACATCCTTAACTGCTCTTTAAATATTAACCACTTATTTTGTATCAGATCTGTGTCTTCATAAACATTAGATCATTTATTTAATCTCCCCTAAATCCCTTTGAGGTAAACTATTAATAAGCTCATTCCATAGAGAAAGAAACTCAGGCTCAGAGAGGGGAGTTACTTTTCCAAGGTTGCACAGCTGACAGTGAGGTTCACAACTGGGTCTGTCTGACTGGTGGGAAAGGGCCATTTCCACCCCATCCTAGGCCCCTCTCAGAAGCGATCCCCAAGACTGCCTGGGAGGTATCAGTGCCGGCTCCCGTCTGAGTTCATCTCACAAGGCCCCCACTGGCTTCAAAGCCACAGCTGAGCCACATGCCCTCTGGGATGTCTTTCAAACCGGCCCCTCTTCCTGTGAGTTGGAAAGGCAGAGCTGAGGAAAACTGCAAGCTTGATTAGCTTTGAAGAACATACTTTATGCCTTTTTCTCTCCTTATTTGAACCATAAAAAGGAACTTTCAGGTTTGAAAGAAAGCTTCAACTCTCTGCCTTATTCTGTGAGAAAGAAAAGCATTCAGTCAGAAATAGGGTGATTTCATCAGCATTTTTCAATTTCAAATGAGTTTTCTAAAGCCAGTGGCTTCCGGTGGTGGCAAGCGTATGTTTGGTGTCCAGGAGCTGTGTGGGCTGTGTCAGACTTGGCTATTAGTTGGGGCAGCTTGTTTCTAGGGGGCCCAAGGACAGTTTTCTGCTTCCCAAGAGGAGAGGTTGACTCCCAGTTTTGCACCAGGATGGTGAGGGCTGGGGGCACATGAGCCAGTTTCCCAACCTCCCACCCTTCACTGGTGACCTTGTCAAGGTGAGCCTCTTGCCCTACACCAGGATCAGCAGAGACACCTCACTGAAGGTGGGTTTGGGAAGCTGAATGTCAACGTTGGAAAGCAGGCCTCCTTTGTGTATTCTGCCACACTGGAGACGATCCTGGTGGCATCAGAGAGAGAGAAAGGTCACGGATACATATGGTCAGACTCTGAGCAGAACCGAGTTTAAAGAGCTAAAGCAGGGGTTGGCAAACTTTGTCTGTAAACAGCCAGCTAGTAAATATTTTAGACTATGGGTCAGATGTTATCTGTTGTAACTGCTTAACTCTGCCGTTGTTGTGGGAACACAGCCATAGACAATACATAAATGAATGAGTGTGGCTGTGTTCAAATAAAACTTTATTGGACACTTTGTAGACACTGAAATTTGAATTTCATATTATTTTACATGCTATGAGATGTCATGCTTCTTTTGATATTTTTCCAGCCATTAAAAAAGGTAAAAACCACTCTCACTAATGGTACAAAAGCAGTCAGTGGACTGGACTTTACCCGCAGGCCCTAGTTTGCAGATCCCTGATCTAAATGATGAATAGGGAGGGTGAGGAAGGGGTTCCCAGGGCTGTGAGCTGGGAGGCAGCAGCAGACTGTGGCCAAAGCTGCTTTACAGGGGCTGGGAGCTGGAGGGAGGCTCAGAGCAGCAGGGGAGGGCTGTCTGCAGCTGGGTGTGAGAAAAAGAGAGAGAGGCAGGTGGTTTCTGGCACGGAACTGTTTTCTGAAGTAAGAGCTAATTCTGCCCAAAAAGCATTTGCTGATGTCCCCTGAGTGGTAGGAGCCCTCTAGTCATGGAATGGGACTTAAAAAAAAAAAAAAAACACAGTTCCTTTTTTACATAAAGGTAACCCAGATCTCAGGTGTTTAAATATCCCTCAGGGTCCCATCCTGTTGGGGGATCCTTCAAGAGGTAAAGGACGAAATGGGCAAAAGTCCCGAGTCACATGTTGGGGAAATCCTAGTGCCCCTCTCCAAATCTCCAAGGATTCTGGAAGGTCTCGTGTATCTCCCTCTCACCCCTGGTTCTGACTTCCTACTTGACTCTCAGTTACTACCTTTTGCTCTAACCACATCAACTCATGCATGGAATACAGCTCCCTTTCCTGCCAATCAATGCATTCCGTCCCTCTGGCCACAGATCAGGTTTGAGCACCTGACTGGGGCCAGCCAATCAGAGCAAACCTCGGTATTCTTGCAAGGAATGCTGGGACAATGGCATCTTCTTCCCTTCAAATGGGGCAGCATGTGGATGAGAGGGCTGGTTTGCAGCAGCTCAAGGATAAAACTGAGCCAAGAGAACGGCAGAGAAAACAGCACCCGGTGCCCTAGTGCCATCGAGAACCACTGGACTGAATTGTGTCTGAAGCCAGCCCACCTCTGGAATTTTCCTTTTGATTGGCCACTAAATTCCCTTCATTGTTTAAACCAGGTTGAATTAGATTTTTCAATTCTGAACTGAGATAATTCTCAAGACCAAACTGGATTTATATCCACCCTTTCATGGAGACTTGTGAGTACCTGAACTCAGAGTTTGGGAACTCAGCTGATATCATATTCCAGTCTTGGGTTCTATCAGTAACAATCTAGATCCATTAAAATATATTTGGTATTTGCATAAAAAGGAAGATTGGCAGTGCAGACAAGAATTGAAAGCAGGGGGCAGATTTCCTTTCTGCAGTGATGAGAATTCAGAAGAAAAGCTCCAACCAGAAGCAGCTGCAGTGTTTTATTGGCATTTGGAATAAAAGCCAAGCAGACAACCTCCCTCTTAGGTTGTGCTAGGAAAGGGCTGATAGGGAGAGAGCATTGGAGCTGGCCCCAGGTTAATGAGAATCACAGAAATTTCAGGAAATCAACTCTGAAGAGCCTGAAGAAGGCAGCAATTCTTTCTCTTCTTCTGATTTTAAAAGTAGTAAATGAGCAATGTGGAAATTCTAGACATTGTAGAAAAGCATAACAAAAAAAGTAGCAAACATCCAAATTCCTCAACATGGTTATTCTTTATTTTTTAAATGCCCATACATTACTGACTTTCAATCATTCTGTATATGCAATTTTATGTCATATGTATTTTGCTCCCCAAATTAATGTCTTTGTAACCACTTCCTGTGGCTGAATGATATTTCATCATAGGGATTTTCTATACATAACCATTTTTCTTTTGTTGGGCATTTCAGTAATTTGTCAGTTTTCAATACTAAATTATGCTGTGATGAACTCTCTTGTGCAAGGTCTTTGTCCACATCTCTGATGATATCCTTAGGCTGGATTCCCAGAAGTACAATTCTTGGGACAAAAGGTTTGAATACTTTTGAGGTTATTGATAAGATTGCCAAATTGCAGTCATGCTTGTAATGGCCAAAAAATTAAAAATTAAAAATAAAAAATTAAAAGGTATTAGCTTTGAGGTCAGGGGTTGGAAACCTGTCAAAACCAGTTAGAGTCAAGAGTTCAATCCTTGACTGTCAGCTCTTTGCAGGTGCTATGATGTGGCTCATCAGGCTGTCTGGCCTAGTGGGCTGCAGACACAGGCAGGCCATGCACAGAATATCCATGAGGGAGAAGAGTTCCCTCTCAAAGCAAGGCTTACAATGTGCTCAGTCTCTCCAAACTTCCTCGCAGTCACCCCCGAGGAAACTTACATTTCATTTTCCCCTCACTCCTTGATCCTTCTCTAAGTCTACTTAAATCCTTTGGACTTCCCAACAGAACTTGTGTATTGGTTCCCCCCCAATAATGTACCACAAAATGAGTGGCTTAAAACAACAAAAATTTATTCTTTCACAGTTCTGGAGAGAGCTTCAAGTTTCATGTCAAGGTGTTGACAGGGCCATGTTCCCTCCAGAGGTTCTAGGGAGACTCCTTTCTTGCCTCTTCTTAACTTTGGTGACCCCAGGAGTTCCTGGACTTGGGGCAGCCTAGTTCCAGCCTCAGCCTTCACACAGACCATCTTCTCCCTGTGTCTTCATCCTCATATAGCATCTCCTCTCCATTGTCTCTTCTGCTCTTCTCATAAGGACACCAGTCAGATGGGATTAAGGGCCCACCTACTCCAGGATGACCTCATCTTAACTCCAAATAAGATCACATTCTGAGGTCCTGGGGGTTAGGAATTGTGATGGTTAGGTTCATGTGTCAACTTGGCCAGGTGATGGAGCCCAGGTGTCTGGTCAAGCAAGCACTGGCCTAACCATTACTGCAAGGACATTTGTGGCTGGTTAATAAACCAGAAGACTGGTTTATTAAATCATCAGTCAGCTGGCTGCAGCTGTGACTAATTACATCAGTGAAAGGCATGTCTTCCACAATGAGACAATGTATCAGCTGGATTTAATCCAATCAGCTGAGGACTTTTAAGTGAGAAAGAGGACCTTCAGTTCTTTGGCTGATCAGCAAAGTGTTTCCTGAGAAGTTCATTGAACATCTTCATTGGAGTTGCCAGTCTGCTGCCTGCCCTACAGAATTTGGACTTGTGCATAACCACAGTTGTGTGAGACACTTTTATAAATCTTGTATTTATATATATATCTTGTTGATTCTATTTCCCTAGAGGACCCTAACTAATACATGACTTCAACATATATTTGGGGGCCACAGTTTAACCCATAACAAATTGTTTCCTTGGTTGGGACCCTCAATAAGCTGCAGAAACTTGCTTGTGGCTCTGCTTGCTTCTGGTTGCCCAAGGTGCCTGTCTTGCCTAACCCAAATGTTGCTCAGGATTTATCCACCCCAGCTTGCCCTTGTCCAGCTTGTCCTGGTCCCTTGGAGTGAAATAGGACAGCCCAGGACCCAACATGAGTATAAGGAACCCCATTCAAAGTGCTTTAAACAGCTGCCACAGCCAGCAGCAGCAGAGGGCCCACAGTTCCCTTGGAAGACACTGACCCAGCCCTCAGTCCTCAGTCCACACAGGCTCTGGAGGGACAATTATGTACACCCAAGGATGGTGGTGTCCCTAGCAGCCCTTCAGGAGGGGCCAGGCTCTTCTTACCAGAGTAGGGGAATATCCTAAGCACTGACTGTGAGGGACCAGGCCCCAGTTCTGCGGTGAAGGTCAACAAGGCAGGCCTGCAGACCTGGGCAGGCTGGTGAGGGAAAGGCCTCGGTGAACACCATTTGCTGTTCTTAGTGAATGCACCCACCCTGTGGGGCCCACACAGAGACTGCACCCACTGCCCCAGCTCCTGGGTGCCAGTGGGCTGGTGTGTGATTACGGGGTTGGGGTAATCAGGGAACTCTGGTGTCTGGGTTGTGTGTTTGACCATTCAGACCTGCTCCACTGGGTCCCCCCCAGGGTGCTGGAAGAGCAGCAGGTGGGAGATGTCATCAAAGGCCAGTGGGGTCACTCAGAGATGGGGAGGGGCAGTTTGGGGTGATGCCCTGGTCTGGATGAAGACATAAGGAAAAGCTCTTTGTGGGGTGTAAATGTTGTAAATTTAACTTACAGGAGGAATTTTTTTCTTTTTTTTGCCTTTAGAGTCTGCCCGCACTCCTTGACTCCTGGCCCTCTTCCATCTCCAAGGCTGGCAGGGCAGCCATGGCCAGCAAGTCTTTCTCATGCTGCCGTCTTTCTGCTTCTCTCTCCTGATGCCCTCTATGAACTTGAAGGACCCTTGCCCACCCAGATAGTTCAGGATAATTTCTCTATTTTAAGGCCAGCTGATCAGCAACCTTGATTCCACCTGCAGCCTAAGTAATTCTCCTTTGCTCTCTAATGTAACATCCTCACAGGCTCGGGATTAGGATGCAGACATCTTTTGAGGGGGTATTATTATGCCTAGCACAGGTGGTAACTATTGCATAGGAGGAGGAGAAAGAACATCAAGGGGTTAAACTAATAACCCAGGTGAAAATTGTGGTCAGCCAGACTTGAGGTGAGACACGGAGACTTTATGGAGTTTGGGGTGGAGTTTGGAAGAAGTGGTGCCACAAACACAGAAGATGTCATCCGAGAGAAGAAGAAGA
This sequence comes from Choloepus didactylus, assembly GCF_015220235.1. NCBI lineage: Eukaryota > Metazoa > Chordata > Mammalia > Pilosa > Megalonychidae > Choloepus > Choloepus didactylus. The sequence goes on from NC_051324.1 coordinate 13,406,112, forward strand.
ATGCATATAAATGGGGTAAAGTTAGCTGATCCTCCCAGGGCTCTGGGGGCCTCATTCTTCTCCCACCAACATGAGCAAGTCACTAAAGTAATAACCCCTGCAGGTGCTGGCCCACCTGGTCTGGTCCATAATACTTCCTGACATTCCTGCTTGGAAGGAAATACCAGAAATCAGGCATCATGGAAGGGAGTGGGTGGTGGTGAGGAAGGAGGGGTGCTCCTGGGACTTGGATCTCTCTCCCAGCCCCTGTTGTCACCCTGGAGGCTTGAGTGGGAGCAGAAGAGTGGACAGAGGTAGAAGCTACAAGGAGGGAGGGGGTCTTAGTACCAGAATGCACAAGCTCAGAAGGGGCCTCCTAGTTCTGATCCACTGTCTCCTGCCTGGTTCCGGCCTCTTTCCCAAGAAAGCACTCAAATCCCCAGTTGTTAATTTGTCAAATCAACACAGATCATCTTTTTGTACCACAGTGCAGAGCATTTGATGGTGAGACAGCCTGCTGCCCTAGTCTAGTGGGGGTTGCAGGCAAGTAAATTTAATTCCAAGTCAATGTGACAGGAGCTGCAGAATCACTCCCTGTAGGGCCCCATATGGGGTCTATTTCCTCCACAGCACAAGGTGTATCATTTGGAGATGAATACATGAGTTTCATGTCTGTTTCTATTGAATGTTTTATATTCTATTGAATGTCCTTGCTCAGGCCCATTGCCACCTGCCTGGGTGAAAAATCAGAAGCATCCACTTTATTTTGAAGAATGGACTCTCTTCCAGAAACAAAGCCTGCTGGAACTCAAGGACTGATCTGGCCAACATGCAGGTTTTTGTACACGGAGAGGCAGACAGAAAAGGACAGCCCTGGCCTCGCTGTGGGGTGGCCTTTCTCACTGAGGCTTTCTTGCCCAAGATGCCTGGATTGCAGGGTGGCTGGAGGATCACATGCAGAATGAAAAAGTGTCAGAGCCCAATCAGAATTTCCAGGCAGCAGCTGTGGCAGGATCCCTGCTGGGATTTAGCTGGAGAACAGACTAGTTCTGCATAAGGAGTGGGAGCGCTGTGAAGAGTTAACTGAAAAGGGTTATGCAAATATTAGCCTGCCTGCTTCTCCAGGCGCTGTCCTCCCTTGCAGTGGGGCAAGAAGGGTGAGCAGGCTGGGGGCAGCTGGACCCTGCTGGGGGAGGAGGTGGGAGTGGGGGGGCACCAGGAGACTCTGAACTTGAACTCACTTGTCTTCCTGAGGCCACATCTGCCACACTCATGGGGGTGGCAGAGAATTCAGGCCAGTTGGAAAGGAGCAGAACTGGGATGCAAGAAAGCAGTCCAGTCCTTAGCCCCAGAGTAACCAATTCACAGAAAAGACTTGCCCTTCCACCCACAACTGGAAACCTTCAGAGGAGCTGAAAGTCAGAGGGAAATTGAGCTCGCAGTATGGCCTCCATATGATTTAATAATTTGAGATTTCTTACACGTTTCAAGGGAAGGTTGGAGGGGTTTTGATGTTCTTTGTATGGTTTTCCAATGTGTGTCTCTTTTCATCAATAAAAGATTGGGTTTACTCACTGTGGTAAGCTGAAAGTGAAAAACAGGTGCAGCTATATAATATTTCTCTTTAATTACTGTTTATGAAAAAAATGAGTATGGAAATTAATTATTCCATATTGTTAGAACAGGATGAACTACTTACTAATTTTAACTGTGGCTTTTATGTAGAGGCTGTTGATCAACATCTTATTAATTTGAGTAAATATTAACAAACAGCTCCTACAGCTCCTCCCCTCCTCCCCCACTGCCCCCTCTACCTTCTCCCCAGGGCCTGAAGTGTCTTCTCCTGGAGCACGTGTTAATGGCAGAGACATAGGGCTCCTTCCTTCCCTGACTGAGTGGTGGTGTGTCCGAATGCTACAAAGCTTTCCCTCAAGAAGAAAATCTTTTTGATTTCAGGGCTGCATTCCCCCTCTATGGTCAGTCAGGGCTCTCTGGGACTCACATAGAAATGCAAGGAAATAGTCTTCTATTATTTATACCCATTTCCATGCCTAGCTTATTTGCCCTCTCGGTTGGCATCCTCCTCCTCCCTGAATTTATCCCAATAAAAGGCACCCATTGGTGGCCAGTGGTCCACAGGGCAGATTAGCATGTGTGAGATGGGTGAGTTGAGTAGAACCCTCCTGGCTCACAGAAGCAGGATTCTGTGCCTGAAATCCTGGAGCCCCTGAAGCAGAGGATGGGAGGAAGATGGTGGGGGCTCACAGTGGGATGAAGTTTCATGCAACTTATCTTGAGGATCAGAAGGAAGAGGCTGAGACTTCTGAGCACATTTCTTCTGGAAGCTGCTGGTGGTCTGGAGCTCCTGAAGCTCATGTTCAGGCTATCTATTGCTGCATAGCAGAATATCCAAGACATAGTGGTTTGAGACAACCCCAAATTTATTATTTCCCATGATTTTGTGGCTCAGAAATCAGCGCAGGGCTCAGCTGGGTGGCTCTTCTGCTTCACATGGCTTTGAAGGGGCCAGAGAGGGGATGGGTTAGTCTGGAGGGGCATAGACAGCCTCACTATCTGGCTTCTTGGTGGTGATGGATGGAAGTCTAGACTCAGCTGGGATTATCAGCCAGAGGACTTATGTGTGGTCTCTTTGGCTTGGTGATATCAGGTAGTTGGACTTCTTACATGGTAGCTTAGGGCACCTAGAGAGAGGGACTGAGAAGTCCAGGCAGAAGCTGCAAGGACTCTGACTTAGTCTCAGAAGTCCTAGCACACCACTTCCATCTCATTCTGTTGGCCAAGTAGATCACTAAGGCCAGCCCAGATTCAGGAGGAGGGGATGGGCTCCACCTTTTGTGGGAGGAGAAGCAAAGAACCTTAGTCATCTCTGATTCATCCCTGCACATGATTCTGCTCAGGGGCTCACCATATCTTGTAGAGGCAGCTGAGTGGTGACAGAGTTTCATACTCTTAAGGCCCAGGTTTCAATGTTGCTGTTTTATTCAGATTTTGGTCAATGCCTGCTCTCACTGGCTAATTTTCAGTTCCTTCTCTGTGCAATGGAAACAATAGCTCCTGTTCATTTTACTGGGAGGATTAAAAAGTCTAGCCCAAGACCTGGGATCCAGAAGGTGAGCTATCGATGAAGCTCTTGCTATAAGGATGACTATTAAATGAGGATAACGATGGCTGAAGACTAAACAAAGTTGTGCATGTTTAACAAAATGTGGGCTGAGACTAATTGGTGGGTTAGGAAAAACTTATAGTGGCATTATAAAAAATAGAATAGAAAAGAAAGAACAGAATTAAAAATATTAGGGTTATTACATGTAGTAAGGGTAAGTATGGTGTTTTGAAACCTTTGTTTCAGTGACATTTATATATGTTTGTGCACTGGCTCATGATGTGAGATATATTGCTTTTTTTAACATGTATTTTTAAGGAAGTTTCAAAGTAAAAAATGTCTGAAAGCTGCTGAGAGTGAATGTGAAGTGCTTGGCCAGGTGTAGTGTGCTTTCCATCCAAAGTGCACTCCCCATTGGATTGGGGTCTCAGAACCCAGGGCTGGTACCTGCCCTTGTCTCCAGCTTAGTAAATATGGAAGGAATGGGGGAAGGAGAACTGTGAAGTCCACATGGCCTCAAGGACACATGACTGTGAAAGTCAACTGAGTAAAGCCACCTGGCAAAGTCTAACACATGCCCTTGCATCAGTTCTGAACATCACATGCAGCCTCAAGAATTGGACAAATAGGAAGCAGCATCACCAAATCCACCCATCATCCCTGTTTTTGTTTCCAAGGGGATGGTGGTTCTCTCCGGACCTGAAAAGGGGTGCAGAAGAGAATGAACAGAGTTGGAGCTGGGTTTTGGGGGAAGCCATGGCCAAAGAACATCAGAGTGGACACGAGCTATACTGTCTGCTAACGACAGCCACCTTTTCCCAAGAATCACTCCTCCCTGATTCCAACCATGCGGTTCCCATGGAGCTGCCTCAGATGACTCCATCTCTTATGCCACTGATAGCTGGGTTAGAAATCAACTGGAAATGGCCAATCAGAGCTCTTTCCTGGGATTTTTTTTTCAGTTAGGGGAAAGAGAAATCTTACATTAACTTCATTCCATTGGTAGAAGCCCCAAGAGGTAAAGCTTGAGAGCTGTCAGTGTCAAAAATTCCCACTGATGGAGGAAGCCTGTGCAGATAGAAGTATGGAGACAGAGCAGAAGCCTCCAGTTAAGTCTGAATTCCTCGACGCACCTGTTCTTGAAGCCCAGCTGTGTCCTGCTCTACTCACAGTCTGGCTGGGCAAACTTCCCTTAGAGTTTGTGAGTCAATTCATCTCCTTTGACAAGTTTGTTAGAGATGGGTTACTGGCACTTGTATCCAAGAGTCTTTCCTAAATAATCTTAAAAGGGAGCACATTGGTGAGACTGGAAGAGATGACTCTGAACACAGCCATTTTTTCCTGGGCCTGTATCATACTAGAAACAAAGGCTGCCACCTCCTGTGTCTCTCTTCTCCTTCCCAGGCATCAGAAGGACCCCCCCCCCCCCCATAGCCAGGTGCAGCTTCAAGGCGAAAAGCACTAGCCAAGGTACACACTGGATTTGCCAGCTCACACTGCCCTCACCCTTCCTGAACAGTTGAAGGCAGCCAGACCTCCCCCCATGTGGGACCTCCAAGGCCCCTCCCTAGTTAAATGCCATGACTTCCACTGTGCCAGGGCTGCCACATCAGGAGCCTTGGATTAAGTGATTTGTTTCCCTCAAACACAGCTGCTCTCTGGTTCCTGTCTGACAATGCTGTTCATTAGGGCTGACAAAGATGAATGTCCTTGTTTATGGAAGCCGGCTAAGTGCTGGTTCTTAGGGAGCCAATGGACCTGGATCTGATGCAGGGCATGCACTGGGTTGGCTCCCCAACACTCCCTCTCAGCCATGGGCTACAGTGGGGACATGAAGGCCAAGTGTGCACTCCCCGCTCCAAGTCAATCCCACAAGGGTTTCACAGCTGGGATACAATAAGATTTGGCAGCCAAGGGCAGCTTCTGTCACCACCTTCTGAGAAACAGCCTGTTTTTTCAAGGCAGTGGCCCTGGGATGTTTCTGCAAGACATCTACCAGCCAACAGAAACATCTGGACCACAAGCATCCACAGAGCTCCTTGGAGCTGGGGAGTGGAGGGCTGGGAACATGGGGGCAATGGCTGCCTAGGGAGAGAGAGGCCTCAGAAACAGAAAATTTGGGCTTAACCAGAATACGCCAATGTCCACACCCATGAGGACCCTGAAAGAATGCTAATAGTTGCCTTCCTTCCTGCCCTTCTGACCACCTACTTTCATAAATTCAGTCAACAATCACATGACTCTAAGAGCACTAAAAATCTGCAGCAATGATTCTCAGCCTGATTGTGGCTTTCAGAGTTTGGGGCCATCATCCACAGTAAGAAAAACATTTTCCATCACAACTCAGGTGCACGTGTCACACACATATATACACATACATGATCTCATGATTTCAACAGAATTGCACCAACCAAACAGTACTTACCTTTACTGAGTAAAATTCACTCTGATGTTCTCTATTCTGTTTTGTTCTATTCAATTTCATATTTTAAAAAAAAAATGCTGTCTGCAATAAATTGGTTCCATGATCACTGTGGGTCCCAACCCTTGGTTTGGAAAAAAAAAAACAAAAATAACAGACCACTGGAGCTTTTTGAACATCCACATCCCTGTGGTTTCTGCAACAAGTCAATGACACGGGAAAAAAAGGAGGGGCTACTTCAGATGAAGTGCTTTAAGAGAAATAACAGCCAAGTGTAATATATGCATATTGTTTGAATCCTGAATCAAACAGACCAGTGTGAAAAAATAGTTTTGAGACAATCAGGGAAATATTATTACTGACTCGGAATTGATTGCAGATCCCAGGGAATGATTGTTAATTCTGTTAGGTGGGATGATGGCATTGCGAGTAAGTAGAACATAGTCATATATTTTAGAGATATATATAGAAATAAACAGGAGTAAAATGACAAAATATCTGGAATTTGCAGTAACATCCTTCAGTAAGGGGGAAAGAGGGGCATAGAGGAAACAAATAGGAAAAAAACCTTGATAATTGTTAAATCTGGCAAAGGGCTATATACAGGGATTCACTGAGCAATTCACTCTACTTTTGTGTATATTTGAAATTTTTAAAAATTGAAGTGAAATTAACCTAACACAAAATTAACCATTTAAAAGTGCACACTTCAGTGGCATTTAGTACATTCTCAATGTGTGACCACCTGCTCTATCTAGTTCCAAAACATTTCCATCACCCCAAAGGAGAGATAGTAAAAGCTTTAAAAAAAATCTACGTGCCCAGACACCAGGCAAATTATTGATTTTGTTTCAGGAAAGTCAAGAATTTGATTTTCTTGTGTGGCTGGGTCCTGGAGGGATGGGGGTGTCAGGGCAGAAAATAATGTGTGAGGCTACAGTGAAGTGAGTGTCAGTGCACATCATGCAGTAACCACTGGCCAGTGCTAGCAAGTTCTGTCACTGGCAGTGTGTGCACTGAGCAAAGACTTGGTGATGCCACATGGAGAGATGCATTTGTGCAACCTGAATGCTCTGAGAACCCACCATGCTCCACTGCAGTTGGTCTTGGGGGTAGAAGTGACCAGTAATGAAAACAGTTGCAGCCCTTCTCCTCACTGAGACTATAATCTGGTGGGAAAAATATAACTTACTGTGTTTGTTTCCTAGCATTGCCATAACAAAGTACCTCTAACTGAGCAGCTTAAAATGACAACAGTTTGTTGTTCTGGAGGGTTTAAACCAAAATCCAGGTTCCAGCAGGGCCATGCTGTCTCTGGAGGCTCTAGGATCCTTCCTTGCCCCTTCCTGCTCCTGATGGCCACAGGCTGTCCTTGGCTTGTGGCCACATCTCTCCAGCCTCTGCCCCTGTCCTCCATGGCAGCCTTCTTCCTGTATCTGTGTCTTCTCATGGCCACCTTATTAGCACACCACCATTGGGTTTAGGGCTCACCCTAATCCAGTATGACCCCATCTTAACTTGACTGCATCTGCAAAACCCATTTCTATTCCCAAATAAGGTACTGGGAGGATATGGATTTTTGGAGAACACTACTCAACCCAGTACACTTACACAAATAATTCCAGTGCAGCATGAGAGAGCTGACAAGGACCCTGCACTGGGGGCTAAGGTCAGCCTTAGAAGGAGGATTAACCTGGCAGAGGAAAGTACTATGAGGAAGGAACATAAAAGCTGAGACTTAAAGGATAGGTAGGAGTGAGCTCAGCAAGGGCCTGTGGGGAACGGGGGTGGGTGGGCATGCTGGGGAAGCAAACAGCACATGCAATGCCAGAGGTGAGAGGGAGGGGGTGAGACATCTGGCTGATGGAGAAGCTGCAAGCTCAGTCCAGCTGGACCATGAGCCTTTTGGGGAGAGCATGAGGGATGAGGCTGAGCATCAGGTGGGCAGTTCGTGGAGCACTGCAGAAGGCACACTGAAGAGTTCAGACTGCACGAGATGTTCTTAAAAGATTGTAAGCAGAGGAGAGACCTGGTCAGATTCAGACTTTTTGAAAGGCCACTGCTGTGTGGGAGATGTGTTTGGTGTGCTGCAGAGGGTGGGGGGACAGTCAGTGATGCAGGGCTGGGTGCAGGCAGCAGAGCTGGCAGGACCAACATGAGCACTTGTGATGTGAATTGAACGTAGCTGTCCTCTCTGGAAGGACAGCTTAGAGAAGTGAGCCTTCCACAGGCAGATGCAGGGCTGCTCTGGATGGACCAGCAAGGAGCAGGAGGGAGTCTAGACCCTGCTCACCCGTGGGCCGGGTGTGACTCAAATGATGAGGGTAACAGCCTTGCAGGCCCGGGGGTCATTGAGAGGCTCAGGAAAGGAGTGGTGATGGCTGAACCCCCGAAGAGCCTGCAGGACAGACAGAATGGTTGCATTCAAGCAATACTAATGATTCATGTATCAGATGATGGAAGATGGGGTGGGGTTGAGTGAGGCTTTCTTTTTTTTTTTTTAAGATGGTTTTGTGCACACACCATACATTCCATCCCAAGTAAAGAATTGTTGGGTCCCTGTATAGTCACATATTTATGTGTTCACCACCCTCACCACTATGTATCTAAGGACATCTACATTTCTTCCACAAAACAGGAGGAAGAGTCAAAGAAGGTAGAGAGGGAAAAGAAAAAGAAAAAAGAAAGAGAGAGAGGAAAAAAACAAACAACATGACAGCTAGGAAGCAGCAAAAGGAAAGATAACCTTAGATCAAAGTAGAATAAAGAGTCAGACAACACCAACAATGCCAAGTGTCTCACACCCCTCCCCTATGCCCCCTCTTATCTGCATTGACCTTGGTATATTGCCTTTGTTACACTAAGGGAGGCATAATACAACTGTTCTGTTAATTATAGTCTCTAGTTTGCCATTGATTGTATTTTTCCCCCAATACTCCCTATTTTTAATACTTTGCAACGTTGACGTTCATTTGTTCCCCCTCATGAAAAACATATTTGTACATTTTATCACAGTTGTTGAGCACTCTAGATTTCACTGAGTTATACAGTCCCAGTCTTTATCTTTCTTCTTTCCTACTGGTGTCCCACATGCCCTTAACCTTCCTCTTTCAACCATATTCATAGTTATCTTTGTCAGTGTACTTACATTGCTGTGCTACCATCACCCAAAATTGTTCTAAACCTCTCACTGCCATCTTTTCCTATCAGTCTATAGTGCTCCCTTTAGTATTTCCTGTAGAGCAGGTATCTTGTTCACAAACTCTCTCATTGTCTGTTTGTCAGAGAATATTTTGAACTCTCCCTCATATTTGAAGGACAGTTTTGCCAGATACAGGATATTTGTTTGGCGGTTTTTCTCTTTCAGTTTCTTAACTATATCACCCCACTTCCTTTTTGCCTCCATGGTTTCTGCTGAGAAATCCACACATAGTGTTATTAAGGTTCCTTTGTATCTGATGGATCATTTTTCTCTTGCTGCTTTCATGATTCTCTCTTTGTCTTTGATGTTTGATAATCTGATTATTAAGTGTCTTGGCATAGGCCTATTCAGATCTATTCTGTTTGGAGAATGTTGCACTTCTTGGATCTGTAATTTTATGTCTTTCATAAGAGATGGAAAATTTTCATTAATTAGTTCCTCTATTATTTCTTCTGCCCCTTTTCCCTTCTCTTCTCCTTCTGGGACACCAACGATAAGTACATTCCTGTATTTCGTTTGGTCCTTAAGTTCCCAGAGACATTGCTCATATTTTTCCATTCTTTTCTCCATCTGTTCTTTTGTGTGTAAGATTTCAGGTGCCTTGTTCTCCAGTTCCTGAGTGTTTTCTTCTGCCTCTTGAGATCTGCTGTGGTATGTTTCCATTGTGTCTTTCATGTCTTGTGGTGTGCCTTTCATTTCCATAGATTCTGCCAGTTGTTTTCTCGAACTTTCAATTTCTGCCTGATGTACGCCCAGTGTTTTCTTTATAGCTTTTGTCTCTTTTGCCATATCTTCTCTAAACTTTTTGAATTGATTTAGCATTAGTTGTTTAGATTCCTAAATCTCAGTTGAAGTATATGTTTGTTCCTTTGACTCGGCCATAACTTTGTTTTTCTTAGTGTAGGTTGTAGTTTTCTGTTGTCTAGGCATCTGACCTCCTTGGCTACCCCAAACAGGTTTTCCCAGATGAGAGCAGGCTCAGGTCCCAGAAAAAAGAAATATTCAGTATCTGGTTTCCCTGATGATGTGTCTTAGAGGATTGACACACCCTGTGCTTTTCTGCCCAGCAGGTGGTGCCTGTCAGCCTGTCACTCCAGACTTGTGTAAGGAGGTGTGGCCCATGACTGTTTTCCCACAGGCTCTAGGGTCTTGTTCTGACCCTAGTAGTGCTGGGCCCCACCTCTTTTCTCTTGAGAAGATACCCCCTAGAGAGAAGTCATTTGCATATAAATAGATTCTTTGTTTCTCTGACTCTGCTATCTCCACCCTTGTCTGGGTCAGAGTGCTGTGAGTTTAAAATGGCTGAGGCTTTCTCTACTGCAGAGCACTGTGAGCTGAAAACAGCTGAGGCTTTCTCCACTGAGGTGTCCCGATTGAGAGAGAGAGAAAGGGACAGAAAGCCCCCTTTCAGGGTCAGTCTATGGCCCCCAGATTCACCTGTCAGGCAGAGATAGCACCCGATCCTTTGGGCTCCCTGTCCTGAGACAGATACATCCCCTGACTCTCCAAGGTCAGTCATCACCAAAAGTCTCAGTCTGCTTGTTGGGGATTCATAGTTTGTATTGAGCGGTTAACATTAAAACCCCAGTTGGAGCTGGACTGAAGTATATTCACTTGTTCAGAGAGTGCTGCTCTCTAGAACAATGAGGCTTTGCAGTTCAGGCTGCCATGAGGGAGGGGCCCTTCACTTGAGTCCAGAGTTTTTACTTATAGATTTTGTGTTGTGATCTTGGGCATTTCTCCCATTTCAGATTGTTGCACATTGTGTGGACAGTAACAGTCGTCTCCCAGCAGTTATTCCAGATCTTTTACTAGTTGTTCCTGTTTTTTTTAATTAGTTGCTCTGGGGGGACTAACTAACTTCCACTCCTCTCTATGCTGCCATCTTCTCTCCATACCATTGTTTCTTTACTTTTGTCAAGCCTGTTTTCTGCCCAGAGGTAATCACTGCAGCAGTGTGTTTCCTTCCAGAACTTTCTTTATGCACTACTTTTCTTTGTTTGATAGTGCTTAAAAGAGTTGTAGGCTGTTCTCTCCATGCAGGTCCCAGAGAGAGAGGATGCCATGATGGGTTGTGGGAAATGAGGCTTTCTATTTGCCATAAGACTCTGACCTTCTGACCAACCCCTGCCCACTTCCTCTCTGTCCTGGCCTCTTGTTTCAAATTGTGCTTCTCCAGGGCTGAACAAATGTGGAGGGGTGGGCTTAGGGAGGGGTGAGCCAGAGATGGTTTGAGAGGTCCAGAGGTGGGACTACTTCCCCCTGTTCCAAAGAAGGCAGGGAGAGGGGGAGGTGGTCAGAGAGTGAAGGAGCAAACCAAGCCCCCTCCCCACTTTGGGCCTCTGGAGCAGTAACGCTAACTGACCTGGATCTGTCCAAGTTGTCCTTAGGTCTCCGCTATAGCAGGGAGGGACAGTTACAATGGCACAGCTGGGCAGCACCTGGAGAAAAGCACAGCTCTGCCGTGTTTGTTCTCTGCCAAGGTGGGCTCCAGCTCTGCACATTTGCACCCTCTCTTTAACCCCAAGCCCTGCTCATTCTGCTCTCTGCTTTCTCCTCCCAGATGGTGAGCACAGGGGGGTGGGACTCTACCCTCTTTGTCATTCCTCCCCTCCCCAACCCGGAAGGCCTTTCTGTGCTCCAGCAGCTCTGCTGGGATCTAGTTCAGGGGGAAGGGGTAGGAAGACCTCTTTCTGCTTCTAGTCACAGCCAGGTTCTCCAATCCAGCTTTACAAGGGAGTCCTGGACTTGGGGCAATAAAGCTGAGACCATGCTTTAATGGTGCTCATTTTGACGAGTTAAATAGGTTAGAAAGCATAGAGGCTGTGGGTGTGAGTGTGGGTAATTAATTAAGCTTCCTCAGTCTGCAAACAAGCTGTGTGTTCTTGGTAAACCTCTCCAATCCTCCCACACCCACCAATTTCTGAAATACAGGTGTGAAGGCTGTTTGGGGGTTTAGATACGTGGAGAGCTCAGTGTCTGCCACATCTGGACATTATTTTGCTGAATGGATGGCTATTCTGGATTGCATAGGCTGGCCTGTGGGTCAGTGTCAGAGTTAAGGACTGTGTCAGTCAGAGCCCTCCAGAGAAACAGAACCATGAGATATTTATATATGTTAAGAGATTTATTTTAAGGAATTGGCTCAGGTGATTGTCAGTGCAGGTTAAGTCAGAGATCCCCAGGGTAAGTCGGGAGGCTGGAAATGCTGAGGCTGGTGTGGGCTGGAGACAGGATCTCTTCCTAGATCCCTCAGTTCTTAGCCAGTAAGGCCTCTAATGGATTGGATGAGACTCACCCACATCATCAGGGCTAATCTCCTTAACTGATTGTGGATGTGAACCACAGTACGGAATACCTTCCCAGCAACATCAAGGCTAGCGTGTGGCCAAATAACTGGGCACCGCAACTGGGCCAAGCAGACACATAAAATTAACCACCCCAGGGACTCCTGCATCTGGCCAGAGAAGTCTGAGATGGGACAGCTGGGGATGCATCCCAGCATGTGTCCTGGGGGGTGGGAGGGGGAGCTCCGGCAGGCACACGCCAATGTCAAAACAGACAGTGGGGCAGCATGGCAGCAGCAGCCAATGATTTCTGAGTGTTTGACATGCTCTCGAAATGGGCTAAGCACTCTATATGTGTGGGGTCCTCCCAGCAGGGATTACAGTCCCCATTAGGAAACTGAAGCCCAAAGAGAGTAACTTACCCAAGGATGGGCAGCTGCTGTGTAGAGGAAGGAACTGGGCTGCAAAACCATGACTGCCTCATTCAGAAGCACCACGGCTGAGGGAGAGCAAATTGAAGCAGGAGGGGGTCCAGGACAATTCCTGCAGACCCCCAAATGTCCACTCTACCTTCAGTGCTTGGGTGTGAGCAAGTCAAGCTGCTCCCAGGTAGAGAGAGTTGCCTGTGGCTCCACCAAGTCTGGGAAAGCAAACTATAAATCAAAAACTATCGTGTGAATTTCAGAAGCAGGTGCAGCCCCACCAGTGAGTGCTCCCCAGGCTCTGGCTTCCTGCACACACACCTCCCTCCCTCCTCATCTGGCTCCAGAGGTTTTCTTTGTTCTTGCTCTAATTTTTTTTTTTCTTTTGGGCTTCTGTTTAAAATTAATTCCACAACACTGAATAACCTTCCCCCGCAAGGTTGGAGTTAATCAGTCTGAATTTATTAAGATCTTTACAATTAAATGAGCTCATACCAGGAGGAGGAAAGTTACCTTATTATCCCATTTTAAGAGCTTGAAAAATTTTAGCCCTTAACTTTACCGTCAACCCCCACCTACTTCCGTCACATTCCCCAATGACTTTAGAGGGCACTGGGCTATGCTCTTTTCTGTGTTTCCCATCTCTGATGTGGGAAGAAGTGGGGACAGACTTGCTCAGACCAGTGAGTCATTGCAGAGGGGACATGAACACGACAAAGGGAATGCAGTGTAGTGGGGATGGGGCCTGTGCTGGTTTTACAGCTACACTTGGGCTTAGGAGGGTCCTTTAGGAAGGGATAGCTTTCCCCCAAAGAGTTCATCACCCGAGGGTGGAGATTGAGGGGAGGGGGGTCACCATCAGCTTTTCCTGGATCCCTGCCCTCTCCTGCCCCTCCAGCTCTTCTCTCCTCATTGCAGGGAACTCTTGCCTGCCACCTGTAAGATGAGACACACCCAGATCTGTGGGGGTTTCAGTGGCCCTGAGGAAGATTCTTGGCCCAGAAATAGCCCTGATGTTGGTCCCACCCTGCCTTGTTCCTGAGTGTTCTGCTTTGTTGAGCCACCCCACAAGGTCTGGGTTTCCTGGCTTTGATCTTGCCAGTCTTGCTCACCAGAACTCACTCCCAGAGTTGGTGCTGCTTGTCACTGGTGGTGCTGGTTCCTGTTTGGATTTCTGAGTATCCTTCTTGCTCAGCTGCTTCATGCATGGGCTCTATCTGCTTTCTGGATTCGCCACTCATAGTGGCTCAGGCCAATATGCCCACCACTGCTCCTGATAAACTTCTAGTTTCTACCACCCATGCTCTTGGGTCTCTACCTTCTGCCACAAGCTTGTTGCCTTCTGCTGGCTCTACCCTCTCTGTACCATTCCCAGCTACCAGCCCAGCTGCAGGAGGCTTATCCAGTTCTAGGTAGACCTTCCCTGCCCTGAAGTGATGTATGTAAGAGGTAGATCCTCAGATTCCTGTCACTGTGTGAACATGGGTGACTGCAGGGCCCCCAGGCACAGATTTTTGTGTTATTGCCTGCCAGTGTGCAAAGCTGCCATCCAAACCCCCAAGCCCTCTCCCAACTGTTGGCCCACATTTCTACCCCCACTAACCCCTTGGGGCACAGGAAGGATAAAAAGCACAATCTAGGCAACTTGCTCAGGTAAGTACCTGGGCTGGCTTATGCTGAGTACCACGAAAGTGAGGTTCTGGTCTCCCCCAGGCAGAGATGCCAAAGAGTAGACAGGCAACTCGAGGGAGCCATGCACCCATGGGACAGCCAAACCACTCTGACTTCAATGAAAAACAGGCACAGATGATCCAGGCATACCCAGAAACACTCTCTTAATTGCTCAGGCTCAATTCATCTTTGTAAGTAACTCACATTCTGTTCCTTCATAACCTCTGCATTTGTTACTGCAAGATTCCACTCTTGCCCCCGTGCTTCCTCCCTGGGGCTTCCCCCAAAATGGAACCAACTAGATAACATTTATTGCTAACTTCATATATATGCATTTTTGTTTCTCATTATAATGTCCTCAGTATAATGGGGAAGGGCCCCATTGCCAAGGCAATCAGGAAGAAATAGATGAACAATGCAGCCCTCTGTGAAATTTTAACCCTACCCTCTCAGTCACTGTGATCTTGGCTTGTCTCATGTTTTTGGTCCTTAGAGTGTAGCTATTCTGCAGTTTCTCCCACCTGATTTTGTCTGTTTCTCCACAAGGTTTTAGAGATCTGTCTGTGTTCCCCAAAGTTCACTAATTTCATGTACCGTATTTCTATTAATGAACCTGACCAACTTCCCCTCTTCTACAGCAGTTGATCCTCCTCTGGCCAGTTCTGCCCACTTGATTCTGGCTGTTTTGCCTTGACTTTGACCCTGCCTTCTGGCTGCAATCCTACTCTTGGTCCCTTTGAGTTTGCAATTTCCCAACTCTGTGTTTTCTGACTTCAGTTATGGACTCCAGAAACGCATACACATGCACTTGCACACATACACAATCCTCCCGGGGATTCTCTCTTGAACTCTTCTCACTGTCTTTCCCTCCTCCTTGTAGACCAGCTCCCTGGGCAGCAACTTTTTTGAGGGGAGAGGGGTTACAGTTCCACAATTTCAGTTATTTCCTGATTTTGAAATATAACATATATACAGATAGGTGATAACTTTCAAAACATGATTTAACAAGTGGTAGTATAGGAAATTTTAAAGAGTGTTATGGGTTACAGTTCCAGAGTTTCAGTTAGTTCCTTATGATGAAATATAACATGTATACAGAGAGATGATAACTTTCTAAGTAGAATTTAATGAGTGGTTATAGAGTAAATTTCAAAGAATGTTATGGGTTACAGTTCCACCATTTCAGTTATTTCCTTCTAGCTATTCTACTACCCTAGCAACTAAAACAAATAATAAAAACCAAAAATTATATGAAGATTCAGTATTGTAATCCTTTGTTAAATCCTATCTTGTCTGTTGCTACCCTTCCTTTTGTTTAATTACTTTCTCGATCTTCAGGGATGTCTAGGTAGTGTCACCCTAACTTGTTCATATTAAAAAGAGGTGTTGACATTATGGGAAAGGGGGATGCATCTGGTTGATGTTCTTGAAGAGGCTGTTGCCTCTAGGTTTTGGGACTTATCTGGCATAGGAACACTCTGGAGGATTTAAGTTTCTGAAAAATAGACTTAGTGAGTGAAACGTTTACAGAGTCTCAGATAGGGACCAGGGTATTCCTTAGGATTCTTGGGACTAGTGTTGATTTGGGCTTGTCCTACTGTGGCCATTTGGCATAACTAGATGAAGCTTGCATAAGAGTTACCTCCAAGACAGCCTCTCAACTCTATTTGAAATCTCTTAACCACTGAAACCTATTTTGTTACCTGTCTTTTCCCCTCTTTGGTCAAGAAGACATTCTCAGTCCCTTGATGCCATGGCCAGGCTCATTCCTGGAATCTGTGGACAGCTCCTTTGAGGTCAATCCCAGCCCTGGTCCAGCAGTCTAAGGAAGGGGCAGGTGAAATGTGGATGATGGTGAGGTGTAGTTTGAGCAAGATCTTGAATGAAGGATGGGAGTTTCCTAAGTGGAGGAGGAAGGGTGGACATTTCAGGCTGAGAGACAGCCTATGCAAAAGCTTTTCCTAGAATGGCAAATTTCAAAATGTTGTCCTGAGCTCCTGTGAATTTCTGAGACCCTTTCAGGTGATCCATAAAGTCAAAGCCATTTTAATAATAATACTAATATATTATTTGCCCTTTCCACTGTGTTGACATTTGCACCGATAGTGGAAAAGCAATGGTGGGTAAAACTTCTTAGCACAAATGAAGGCAATAGCACCAAACTACCAGTAGTCATTGTGTTCATCACTGCCAAAGATGTGCAGAAAAAAGTTGAATGTCACCTAAAAATGTCTTCAATGAGGCAGTAAACATAATTAATTTTATTAACTCCTGACTCTTGAGTACCTGGCTTTCCAATATTCTCTGTGATGAAATGAGAAGCAGACATAAAGCACTCTTGGGGCATACCAAAGTATGCAAAGGCTGCAGTTGTTTCAGTTGCAAGCTGAACTAGCCCCTTTTCTCATGGAACACCGTTTTTACTTGAAAGAATGACTATTAGTCACCTATGGTGATTCAAACGTGGGTATTTTGCAGCTATTTGTTATAAATGAATGAAGTGAACTTGCTACTGTAAGGAAAATAACTGACAGTGTTTCCAGTAATAAGACTCAAGTTTTCAAATGAAAATTAGAATTCTGTAAGCCTTACAACTGCCACAATAAGCCTGACAGCTTCTTAACACTTAAAGACTTTTCTGATGAGATCAGTGAATTTTTGATATTGTTTAATGAAGTATGTCAACTTTTGGAAGATCTGCATAACTCAGTGGACCAATATTTTCCAAACGATCAATGCATGGTGTTACTAAATTATGCATGGGTTAAAGATCCATTCAAAGTGTAAGATGGTCCAATGAATTTTAATTTAACAGAATACAAAAAGTTAATTCTCACTTTTAAGAAGGTTGGTATGATCAAAGAAGAATATCCACAATTAACTTAAAAGATTATTTCCTTTTTTTTCCAACTACATATCTGCATGAAGCTTGATTTTCTTCGTATTCTCAACCAAAGCAGCATATCATAATGGAACAGAGTGCATGCCATGGATCAAAAATAGCGGTGTGAGAAGAGGATTTTCTAGTCATCAAGTGCCAAATCATTTGCTAAGGTGTTTGAAATGTCTCTTGGGGGACAACTGGAAGTCCAGGGAAGGGTTCAAATAGAGGAGTGACACTGGTCAGGGAGACATCCATTTTAGTGCCATATGTGGGGGACTGGAGTCAGATAGGCAAGTGAGAAATGAGGGAGTAGAAATGGGGAAAGAGAGCAAGCTGTAAGGAAGAAAAATTCATTTAGGTGGTAGAATCAGTGGGACTTAATGACTGGAAGTTGGAAGTGAGGGACAAAAGGAATTGATGGGTAACTCTCAGGCTTCTGGCTTGGGCAACTGGACGCCATTCATGAGGCAGGAGATCAGCAGGAGAAAGAAAGCTGGAGTTTGTAGGGGAGGGAGATGATGAGTTTGGCCTGGACATACTAAGATTTACGTTTTAAGCTAGGATTATAATGAAGTATAAATTACATACAGTAAAATTCACCTTTTTTTGCAGTGTTGCTTGACAAATACAGTTGTATTACCTCTACCACATAGTCAAGATATGGAATCTTTCCATCACCCCCAGAAGTTATCTTCTGCCCCTTTGTAGTCAATAGCCTATGTCTACTCATATCTCTAGCATACACTGCCTGATTTCTATCTCCACTGGCTTGACTTTTCCAGAATGTCACATAAATTGAGTAACACAGTATGTGGCCTGTTGTGTCTGGTTTCTTTCATAGTTTGGAGATTTCTCTATTGTGTTTTGTGTATGAGGAATTTATTTCTTTTATTTGCTGGGTGGTATTCCACAATTTCTTTATGTACTTACCTATTGAAGAACATCTTGGTTGTTGCCAGTTTTTGGCTATTTGAACAAAGCTATTATAAACATTCACACACACACATGCATGCACACAAACATCTTTGTGTGGACATATTTTCATTTCCGGTGCATAAATAGTCAGGAGTGGGATTTCTTGATCATATGGTGGGCTGGTTTGAATCTATTATGTCCCCCACAAAAGCTATGTTCCTTAATGTAATCTTGTGGGGAGAGACTTATTAGTCTTTTGATTAGGGTGGGATGCTTGATTAGGTTGTTTCCATGGAGCTGTGACTCAGCCGGCTGTAGGCAAGACCTTTTGATTGGATAATTTTCATGGAGGTGTGATCCCACTTATCTAGTGATTAGTTCACTGGAGTCCTTTAAGAGAGCTCATGGAGAGGAGAAGCTCAGAGAACCTGAGAGAGACATTTTGGAGAGAAGCCAAGAGCCAACCCAGACCCAGATGATTGGAGACACTGGGAGATGCAGACAGTAAGATGTCTGGAGATTCTAAGCTAAGATACATAATCCAGAGTTTGCACCCAGGAGAACCAAGCAGAGAGTAAACAACTCCGATGAAGGTCTTCAATGAACTCCCCAGGATAGGCTGGCCGGCTGAAGAGAAATTCTGTAGGGTAGGCTGTGAGCTGGCACTCTGATGAGGGCCTTCAGTGAATTAAGAAGGAAAGCCTGGCTGGCTAAAAAAAGAAGTGAAAGTTCTCTCTCTTCTCCCTTAAAAGTCTTCAACTGATTAGATTAAATCCAGCTGATTGAATCCACTCATAGAGGAAGACATTCCCTTCATTGAGGTAATCAGCCACAGATGCAATCAATTAACTGATGATTTAATAAACCAGACTTCTGGTTTATTAAGCAGCCACAAATGTCCTTACAGTAATGGTTAGGCCAGTGCTTGCTTGACCAGACAACTGGGCACCATCACCTGGCCAAGTTGACACATGAACCCAACCATCACATATAGCAAATATATGTTTATCATATGAAACTGCCAAACTATTTTCCAAAAGTGGCTGTACCATTTTGCATCCCCACCAGCAATGATGAGAGTTTCAGTTGCTCTGCATCCTTGCTAGCACTTGCTTTTCTCTCTTTTTAAAATGTTGGCTATTCTAGTTGATTTTCTGTGATATTTTATATTGGTTTTAACTTGCATTTCCCTCTTGTTAATGTGTTGAGCATCTTTCATGTGCTTATTTGCCGTCTGTGTATCTTCTTGAGTGGAAAACATCTGTTTGAGCTTTTGCCCATTTTTAATTGTGCAGTTTGTTTTCTTCTTATTGAGTTAGAGTTCTTTATATATTTTGGACACAAGTCCTGTAACAGGCATTTCACAAATATTTTCTTTCCATTTCTGGCTTGTGTTTAATTTTCTTAATATCTTTCAAAGGCCAGAAGTTTTAATTTCTGATGAAATCCCGTTTATCAATTTTTTTTATGGTTTGTGCTTTTCCTATCCTAAGAAATCTTTGCCTAACCCAAAGTCACAAAGGTTTTTTTCTAGAAGTTTTAAAGAGTTAGGATTTAACTTTAGGATTATAATTCACTTCAAGTTAATTTTTGAGTATGGAGCAAGTTAGGGGTTGATGTTCATTTTTTTGCACATGAATGTCTAATTTTTCCAACATTATTTGTTTGGAAGGTATTCTTTCTCCATTGAATTTCCCTGGCACCTTTATAGAAAATCAATTGACTGTACATGTCTAGGTCTATATATGGACTTTCTGTTCTTCACTTCTATTGATCTGTGTGTCTATGCTTCTGCCAGTACGTGGTGCCTTGACTACGGTAATTTTATAGTAAGTCTTGAAATCAGGTAATGTAAGCTCTTCAACTTTGTTCTTTTTCAAAATGCTTTGGCTACTCTAAGTCCTTTATTTTTAATATAAATTTTATAGTCAACTTGTTAATTTTTGTAAAACAGGCTCCTGAGATTTTGTCTGGGATTGTGATCAATTTGGGGAAAACTGATATCTTAACAGCTTTTAATCCAATAACCATAGTATATCACTCCATTTATTTAGGTTTCTTTTTAATTTATCTCAATAAATGTTTTGCAGGCTTAAGGATAAAAGTCCAGCATATATTTTATTATGTTTATCCCCAAGTAGTTTATGTCTTTGATGCTATTATAAATGGCATTGTTTTAAAAACTTCAATTCTAATTGTTCATTGGTAGTATATAGATAACCAACTGACTTCATATTCTGCAGCCAATCTTCCTGAATTCACTTATTTTTTAAATTAACTTTTTGTAGAGTTGGGGGATTTCCTCATAAACAGTCATGTCAACTGTTAAATAGAGTTATGATTTTTCCTTTCCAACCTATATGCCTTTGATTTCTTTTTCTTGCCTTTTGCACTGATAGAATTTCTAGTACAATATTGAATAGGAGTGGTGAAACCAGACATCCATGGCTTGCTCTCAGTATTTGAGGGAAAGTATTTAGTTATTCATCATTGGGCATGATGTTAGCTGAAAGTTTTTTCATAGATTTTTTGTATGAGGTTGCAGAAGTTCCTCCTATTCCTAGATTGTGGAGGTTTTTAAAAAATATCAAATATAGATATTGAATATTGCCAAGTGCTTTTTCAGCATTTATTGAGCTGATCATATGATTTTTCATTTTTAGTCTGTTGCAATGACGTATTACAGTGATTAGTTTTTTTAATCAGCTTGAATTCTTGAGATATTCCCCATTTGGTAATGATATGTCCTTTTAATATAGTTTTGGATTTAATTTGTTTATATTTCATTAGGGATTTTTGTGCCTATATACATGAGGGATGTTGGTCTGTAGTTTTCTTTTCTTATCATTTCTTTGACTGGCTTAATTATTAGGGTTATCATGTCCTCACAAAATGAGTTGGAATGTCGTCCCTCCTCTTCTTGTTTTCTGGAAGATAGTTCATGGTCATGTTCTCTGATTCTGTTGCTCAGGTCACTTATATCCTTACTGATTTTCTATCTACATGTTCTATTGATTACTACTAGAGTGGTGAAGTCTCCAGCCATAACTGTGGATTAGTCTATTTCTCCTACCAGATCAATCAGCTTTTGTTTTATGTATTTTGAAGCTCTCTTGTTAGGTGCATGTTCATTAAGGATTGTTGTGTCTTCTTTACTATATGACGTCCCTCTTTATCTCTTGTAATATTTCTTGTTCTGAAGTCTGCATGGTTTGATATCAATATAGTCACTCTGGCTTTTTTTGATTAATTTTTGCAAGATATAAATTTTCCCATTCTTTTCCTTTTGATCTATGTCTTTATACTTAAAGTGTATTTCCTGTATGCTTGAGTCATACTTTTTGTAAATCTAATTTGACAGTTCTTATTTTAATTGAGTTGTTTAGGCCATTCATATTTAATTCAATTATGGATATAATTGCATTTAAATATACCATTTTGCTTTTTTTTTCTTTTGCTTAAAAAAGGCACCTAATTTTATCCTAAACACATCTGATATTTAAAATTCCGATTCAGCCTGAAAACAACCATGT
This sequence comes from Choloepus didactylus, assembly GCF_015220235.1. NCBI lineage: Eukaryota > Metazoa > Chordata > Mammalia > Pilosa > Megalonychidae > Choloepus > Choloepus didactylus. The sequence goes on from NC_051324.1 coordinate 13,427,551, forward strand.
GCAGACTCTGGGATGAGGAGCAGGAGCCAAGCATGAAGGAAGGGGGAAGGCATGGAGGCCCTTGTTTCCCAGGAGATGTTTTGCTTGCTAGGGCAAGCTTAGCACAGGGCAATCTTCAGATAACAGGCTTGATTCTGATGCAACCATGATAAAACCAACAATCTTTTGTAAAGACTTCTTAGAGCCTGAAATGTTCTGTGGCTGTGACTAAGGGACAAAGGAAAACAATCTATTTTTTCTCCAGCAATGGCCCTGGTACCTTCAGAAACAGCCTGCTGAATGTTGGGTGTTGATTGAAGAGGCCAAGGTGCCCTAGGACTGATTCACTCACTTAAATATGACCCCGGAAAATCATATGGGAAGCTGTATTGTCTTTTATGACTTAGCCTTGGAAGTCACATAGCAACAAACCCTTCCAGCTATAAGGAGAGGGGACATGGACCCCACCTCTGAATGGAAGGAGAATCCAAATCAGATGATGAGAAGAGCAGGTAGGATGGGAGATATTGATGGACTATTTTTGGAAAATACAATCTGGCTCAGGACTAAAATTTAGAAGCAGCCTGGTAAGGACTGGACATTGCCTGGTCTATCTCACTGAATGAGCAGTGGGACCAGCCCTGAAAGGTGAAATAGGGGAAGACCAGTCAGTTCTTCCCCAAACCTCCTTACAATGGGGCCCCTTGTGATTCTGATTAAACAGGCAGTAAATGCCAGGGTGAGTGTTTTTTAGGGGAAAGTATGTCCAGAGAGCTGCAGCTACCTCACAGCTATGGACAGCAGGGATTCTATTTGAGTCTATCTACCCCAGTGGCAGCCACTCCACAAGTCATAGATGGTGGAGGAACAAAGGTGGCTATAGGCCAGGGGCTCATAAGCATGTGTTGGGGAAAACTTTTAGTATGCGCTCTTTTCCCAAAACAAAATGTGCCCAGGGTGAGCTGTGCCCAAGGTCATAGCAGCCAAAGCTTGATGTGCTTCCAGGGTGCTATGGGAGGGGCTGTCTGGGGAGGAGGCCAGAGTGAGGTCCATCTGCCACCAGGTGGGAGATGCTCTATTTATCATACATCTGGGTGTTAGAAAACACCCTGGGAAATCTTGGAATCTTCTTCTGGCTCATATGGAGAAGGTTGGGGGTGGAATAGAGTGGATTCCAAGGCCATCAGTTCTCTGCTTTCATAAAGGTTGCTTTGCACCCCAGAAGTCTGAAATAAATGTGAGAAGGTTGGGAGAGCCCATTGGTGCTGAATCCCAACTCCACTGCTTATTAGCTGAGTGCCTTTGGACAAGTAGAATTGCCTCTCTGACCTTATTCTTCCCCATCTGTAAAATGAGGATTATAGTTCCTACTTCCTAGAATTGTCATAAGCATCAAATGAGATGGTTCATAAATATAGGTCTTAGCAGTGTGCCTGGCACATGGAAATGCATAATCTACATTATCCATATATAATAACAGAAAGGAATCCTAATTCAAATGGGCTGCCATCAACTGGTGATGGCTAGTATAGAAGCTTCCAGACAAAGTTTCACAATTTTGAGTTTTGAATAAAAATATCTGAGGTCATATTTCTTGACTGATACTAACATTGCTTGGCATTTTATGAGCATTTTCTATATTTCTTGAAGTTCTTTTTCTCACTAATCATTATAACAACCCAGAGGAGAAAAATGATGCTCAGAAAAACAAATAAACATGACCACAGACCCACGCCCAGGAATGGTGGTGCAGGGATCCAAGCCACCAGGTGATTACATTAGACTGTCTGACTCTACTTGGCAAACCTTTTCCCTCACCTAGGATGGTCCTGCTGGGAAGAACAAAGACAAGACACTCCTGATGGTTGTCCCTGGAGATTCCCAGCTGTCATTAATTATCTATGGTAATGCTCCAGGTTTGCAGCCTCGATGAGTAGTGCGAGATCATTCCAAGTTATCACTTTTATTAATAATGATCAAAAGTATCCAGCAATGTTTAATGAGATTCTTTGGAGAGACAATTACCAAGGCAGTGAAAGCTGAGAATAATTCATTACACGCTAATGATAAAAGCAGTCTGCCTTAATAAAAAGTTTATAACTTCCAGTCTTAAAACATTGGACTCTGCCCCTTTTCCTTTCTTGCTCTGTGCTTCTTTGAAAAGCAGAAATGATTGTCTCATCCCACTTTTTTATGTTGGCATACAGTGGAGAAAAGGGTAATTGGGGCTATTTATGATCTCCTAAAGGAAGCTTGAAGATCATCCGTTCTCTCCCAGCCCCATGTGTGCCCTCTTCCTGGCTCATGTGTTGCAGGGAGCAGCAGAGAACAGAGGGCAGAGCCTGGCTGGGGTCAGGAGGCTGGGGCTGCCATCCCAGCACTGCCAGGAAAACCTTGGGAGCCCTGGTTCCCTGAGCTCATACTTGTACTCCCAGAGCTGTTAGGAGGGTCAATCACATTAATTATTCTTATGAATTGGAACAGACTATTTAAAAGTATTCCAGAAACTGGAGTGTTCTATGGGGCTTGGGGAAATTTTGAGGGTGATAAAAAAAGAGACTAAACTTGACTCTGTGATTTCTCTGCCACCCACCCCCCACCACACACACACCTGGCTTTTTTCGGTATCCTGGGACTGGGTGTGCAGGTCCCATGTCCAACCAAAAGCAGGCAGGGTGGATGGGACTGGGGAGGTTTCGGTGACAGCTGCTAGGATGGTGGAGCTTGCAAACTGGCTGTGAACATCCTCACAGTGACAGTTGCTTTAATGAGCAATGGGGTTTGCAGTGTGCCTTACAAACATGTGGCAACAGGAATCTGAGAGCCATAGATAAATACACTCCAGCAGGCCTCTGACTCCCCCAAAAGCCAGCTTTGGCCCCCGGGCTTTGTAATGGGGAAGGAGCAGGCATGGATGCTCAGGTCCAGTTGCCACATCAGAAGGCAGAGCTGGGACAAGCCTTGGTTCACCAGCTTCCATCTCCCAGTAGTTAGAAGTTCACTCCACAGGGTAACATCCTTGAACTTCCACATTGCACAGGTGAGGGCAACTTCCAAGGTCTCCTGATGTCCCATGCCTCAGCCTCAATAGGGAAGCCCTGGAGAGCATGCGAGAGGTGGAGGGCACTTTTGTGAGGCATTGTGCTGTCAGGGTGTGCCTGCAGAAGGGGTCTGCAACTGATCAACACATAACCTTGTTGTATGTGTGTTCCCGTCTAAAGACACCTTATTTAATTTGTATTATTGGTTCAATAATTACATTATATTATAATTACTAGAATATATACTATTATAATAATTATAATATATTATGGATTCAAGCACCATAACTCATGTCTAAACGACTCTCATCAAATACATGTATGTCCTCTGTTAGGTGTATCACAGCCTTCCTGCACTTAGGAACACTATACAGAACTGCAGCACTGTGCTTGAGGGCCATTTTAGTGAAATCACCCAAAAAAGCACAAAAAGGGGCAGAAGTACAGTACTAAATCCATCATGAAAAGGACACTTATTTACAGCATGAAAGCTGAAACAAGAAACAGGCTGTTGCCTTCTTCACCTCCACTGGGAACGTGTGTATTGAGTGACTCAAATTTTTTTTTTTTTTTTGCAGCTCTGTGCATGTCCACAGATGGCTGCAAAAATGCTTTGAGCATTGATTTTAGGGTTACATATAATTTTTAGCAAATAGGGGAATTTGCAAATACAGAATCAGAGAATAATGAGGATCAACTGCAAATAACGTTAAAAATATATCCATTAAGAGAAATAAGAACAAGTTACCTTTCAAATTATCAGGAGGAAACATTTGAAAGAAAATAAAGAAATCAGGCCATATAACAAAAACATTTTTGAAACAATGAAAAGAGAAGCATTAAAAGCAAAAATGCAGACCATAAAAATGATGACAGGATTATGAACAAACATGAATGTCTTATCTGTTATTGCAAATGAAATAAACACTCCTGTTAAAGGAAAAGTGTCTCAGATTGCATAAAAAAGCAAAGGCAAATTACATGCTGCAGACAGGAGCATCTAAAACCAAGTGCCACAGAGAGACTGAAAAATAAAAGTATGGTTGAATGCATACTTCCCAAGTGCAGTGAAAGTAAGGCAGATGTCAAGATCTCAGTATCAGATAAGGCTGAGTTTAACGCAAAAATCATCAAACAAAAGGCAAAGAAGAGCCTTTTTATACTAACAAGGGTGCAATCCTCAATGATTTATCAGGAATGTTTTTATATCAAAACACAGCAATCAAATTCCTAGAGCAAAAATAAAAAAAAAAAAAAAGAGGAAGATAGAGAAAAACATAATACTAATAGGTAACTTCATTTCTCAGCCCGTGATAGTTCAAATAGATAGAAAGAAACATGGCTACAGAGGACCTAAATCTCATAACTAATAAAGTAAAACTTTATAAATATACAAACTAGAGCTATACCTAAAAAATGGCTAACTCACTCCTCCTAGCCCTGAAGTGTATGTTGGAATATTTATCAAATTGGCCATATAGGATATCAGACCACAAAATAACCCTCAATGCATTCCCAAGAGTAGAAATAAAGAAGATATACTCTGATTATAATTTGATAACATCAGACAATAATTATAATAAAATATAATTGTGACAAAAACCTGTAACCTAAAAAAAAAAATTTCTTATTAAGTCTCATGTCGGGAAATCCAAAGCAAAATTGCAAAATATTTAAAAAACACAATCAATGAAAATGCCAAATATCTTATCTTATGGGCTACATTACAACTACAGCAACACTTAGAAGAAAAGTAGTGATCTTAAAGACTTCCATTATTAATTAAAAAAAAATGAAGACAAATTAGTTAAGGGCTCAGCTCCAGAAATTAGGACAAACAAGAACAAAATAAGCTTAAGGAGAATAGAAGAAGGAACTGCCATAAATAAGGGCAGAAATTAATGAACTAACTATAGTAGAGCTAGTAAATAAATCCAAGAGCTAATACTTTGGTGGGGGGAAAGGGCAATAAAATAAGTAAGTCATTTGCTAACCTAATTAAGGAAATAATAAAGGAAAAAGAAGCACAAATAAGTAAAAATAGACATGCGAGTAGGAGAAATCTCCAAGGATACAATACGATATAGAAAAAATAATGCGTATATAGAAAACTTAAAGAGTTTCTTTGACCAACTCTCCTATGACCATTTTTTCTCTCCCCTCCCCCCTCAATCACATCCACATTCAGGCTTAATTTTTGTCATCTCCAACAATAAACACTATTGGAAGCTCTCCGGTTCCGGAGCCCCATGGAGATTTCTGACCAGTGATGACCACTTGTTAACTCTTCATCCTGTCCTCCTGACTTCACAGTCCTCCTCACCCTGCTTAGATGCAATGTCCCATTGTAATGATCACCCACTCCTTTCTCCCCCTTGTCCTCCTTGTCTAAGGAAACCTGACTGCTTGACTCAGCACCCTCATTCCAGGTGGCCTCCACCCAGGCAGCTGAGCACTGCTTGAAGCATCACCCAACAAGGATAACTGAGGAAGGTAGCACCACTAATCTGTTTAAGGAGGGATGTGTGTGTGTGTGTGTGTGTGTGTTTGTGGTGGAGGGGGGTGGGGTGGAACTCCCATGGCATCCCAAACTGTGTCCCAGCAGATTTCAGAAGTCAGACACAGTTTAGGGATGTGGTGCCAGCCTCCAGGCTTGTCCTCAATGATCCCTGCCTCCTCGTCTCGTCTTCACATCCTGTACAGTCCCCTCCCATGTTGTACCAGGACTCATCTGTGTGACCCCCAGAATACAGCAGAATTGATGGTATATGTTTTTTGAAATTCGGTTTAAAAGACACTGTGGTTTCTATCTTGGGCTCTCTCTCTCTCTCTCTCTCTCTCTCTTGCTCGCTCTGAGGGAATCAGCTGCCATGTTGTCAGCATTTCCATGGAAAGGACCACAAGACAAGAAGCTGAGGCCAACAGACACGTTATTGACTTGGAAGAGAACCTTCCAGCCTCAATCAAGCTTCAGATGACTGTAGCTCCAACTGGCACCCTGAATCCACTCTCCTGAGAGACCAAGCCAGAACCACACAGCTACGCTGCCTCCAGATTCTTGACTCCCAGGAACAGAGAAAAGAAATATTTGTTGTCTTAAGCCACTAAGTTTTGGGGGTAATTTGGTTATGCAGCTAATAACCAATACAAAGGAATGCATAGAAATCCAGATTTGGGGGTCACTGATGTTCCCTGCACTGCAATGTGGCTCAGAAGCTGAAGCTTACTCAGGAAAGCTCAGAAGGTTGAATCCAGGAGCCCTAGGATCATGAGGGTCCATAACAAGGACCCCAGCAAGGGCAGATACAAGCTCTTAAAACAAGTTTCTAGACTCCAGAGAGTGGAATCTCTCAAGCCTTCCCTCAGGACACTGCTTGATCTCCAGATGAGAGGAGCCGTTCTGGAGCAGTATGGTGGGTGCCCGCCACTCTGGATGGGGCGGGATGAGGGGCTGGCGATGGAGGTCATGGGACACTGGGTGAAATACACTCCAGTTCAACTCAACACTCATATACTCCCAACTTTCTATTTAGAAAAATGTCAAACCTGCAGAAAAGTTGGAAGAATAGTAAAATAAACACCCACCTACCCTAGGTTCGTGTCACCTAGATTCACTAATTTTTTTAATTCAATTTTATTGAGATATATTCACATAGCATAAATCATCCAAAGTGTACAGTCAATTAATTGTTCACAGTATCATCATGTAGTTGTGCATTCATCACCACAATCAATTTTTTGAACATTTTCATTACTCCAAAAAAGAATAAGAATAAGAATGAGAATAAAAATAAAAGAAAAGAACACCCAAGACATCTCATACTCCTTTTCCCCCCTATTATTCATTTACTTTTTGTCCCCCTTTTCTCTACTCATTTGTCCATACACTCGATAAAAGAAGTGCAAGCCACAAGGTTTTTGCAATCACACAGTCACACCATATGACCTATATAGTTATAGGATCATCTTCAAGAACCAAGGATACTGCAGTGAAGCCGAAGCAACTGGGAAAGAGCAGCCTGTTCAATAAACGGTGTTTGGAGAACTGGATATCCATTTTCCAAAAGAATGAAAGAGGATGTCCATCTCACACCTTATACCAAAATTAACTCAAATTGGATCAAAGACCTAAACATTAGCACCAAGACCATAAAACTCTTAGAAGAAAATGTAGGGCAATATCTTAAAGATCTTGTGATAGGAGGTGTTTTCTTTGGACTCACACCCAAGGCGTGAGCAACCAAAGAACAAATAGACAAATGGGATCTCCTCAAAATTAAACACTTTTGTACATCAAAGGACTTTGTCAGAAAAGTAAAAAAGCAACCTACACAATGGGAGATGATATTTGGAAACCACATATCACATAAGGGTTTAATATCCCGAATATATAAAGGAATCCTGCATCTCAATAACAGAAAGACAAACAATCCAATTAAAAAATGGGCAAAACTTCCCACTACGTGGGACCCGACTCCCAGGGTTGTAAATCTCCCTGGCAATGCAGAGTATGACTCCCGGGGATGAATGTGGACCCGGCATCGTGGGACTGAGAGTATCTTCTTGACCAAAAGGGGGATGCAAAATGAGAAGAAATAGTTTCAGTGGCTGAGAGATTCCAAATGGAGTCGAGAGGTCACTCTGGTGGACATTCCTATGCACTATATAGATAACATCTCTTAGGCTTTAATGTATTGGAATAGCTAGAAGTAAATACCTGAAACTACCAAACTCTAACCCAGCAGTCTGGACTCCTGAAGACAATTATATAATAATGTAGATTACAAGGGGTGACAGTGTGATTGTGAAGACCTTGTGAATCACACCCCCTTTATCTAGTGTATGGATGAGTGGAGGAATGGGGATAAAAACTAAAGGACAAATGGGGTGGGATGGGGGGATGATTTGGGTGTTCTTTTTTCACTTTTATTTTTTATTCTTGTTCTGGTTCTTTCTGATGTAAGGAAAATGTTCAGAGATAGATTGTGGTGATGAACACATAACTATGTTATCATACTGTGGACAGTGGATTGTATATCATGGATGATTGTATGGTGTGTGAATGTATTTCAATAAAACTGAATTTAATAAAAAAATGGGCAAAAGACATGGACAGACATTTTTTCTGAAGAGGAAATACAAATGGCTCAAAAACATATGAAAAAAATGCTCAACTTCACTGGCTATTAAGGAAATGCAAATCAAAACGACAATGTGATATCTCACACCTACCAGAATGGCCATTATCCAAAAAACAGAAAATGACAAGTGCTGGAGAGGATGTGGAGAAAGAGGCACACTTATTCATTGTTGGTGGGAATGTAGAATGGTGCAACCACTCTGGAAGACAATGTGGAGGTTCCTCAGGAAGCTAAATATAGATTTGCCATATGACCCAGCTATTCCATTGCTAGGTATATACTCAGAGGAACTGAAACTTAAGACACAAACTGACATTTGTAAACCGATGTTTATTGCAGCATTATTCACAATTGCTAAGAGATGGAAACAGCCCAAATGTCCATCAAAGGACAAGTGGATAAACAAACTGTGGTATATACACATGATAGAATATTATGCATCTGTAAGACAGAACAAAGACATGGATCATGTAATAATGTGGATGAACCTTGAGGACATTATGTTGAGTGAAGTTAGCCAGAAACAAAAGGACAGATTCTGTATGGTCTCACTAATATGAACAGACATTAATGAACAAACTTTGGGAGTTAAAAGCTGACAACACAGCAACCAGGAGATAGAAAGAGGGCAGAGACCAGCCATTTGATGCTGAAGGACTACAGAGTGTTTAGGATTGATTGCATAGATCCAGAAATAGATAGCATAATACTGTGTGATGGTAGCACAGTATTGTAAGTACACTGAACAAAGATGTCTGTGAGTAAAGCTGAAAGAGGTGGGATAGGAGAATGCATGACATGAGAGATAAAGATAGATGATAAAGACTGGGACTGTATAAACGTGGCAAAAACTGGAGTGGCCAATGACTGTTACTAAATATACAAATATAAAAATGTTTTTGCATGTGGGAAAGCAAATGAATGTCAACCATGTAGAGAGTTGAAAAAGGGATGGTATTCAGGAAAAAACATAATCAAAGCAAACTGGAGTCTATGGTCAACAGTAACATTATAATATACCTCCATTAAATGTAACAAAGGCAATATGCCAATGCTAAATGTATATGAGAGGGGGATATAGGGGAGAAATATGAGATTCTTGGTAGTGGTGTTATTTGCTGTCCTTACTATTATATTGTATGGTATGACTTGTTATTTTTCTTTTTATCACATTTTTTCTTATTGTTAAAAACAAACAAACAAACAAAAAAAAAAAGAATCAAGGATACTGGATTGCAGTTCAAGAGTTTCAGGTATTTCCTTCTAGTTATTCTACTACATTAAAACTAAAAAGGGTAATCTATAGAATGCATAAGAATAACCTCCAGAATGACCTCTTGACTCCATTTGAGATCTCTCAGCCACTGAAACTTTATTTTGTTTAATTTCTCTTCCTCTTTTTGGTCAGGAAGTTTTTCTCAATCCCACGATTCTGGATCCAGGCTCATCCCCGGGAGTCATGTTCCACTTTGCCAGGGAGGTTTACAGTCCTGGGAGTCAGGTTCCACATAGTGGGGAGGACAGTGAGTTTACCTGACTAGTGGGCTTGAAGAGATACAGGCCACATCTGAGCAACAAAAGAGGTTCTCTGGGAGTGACTGTTAGGCACCATTATAGGTAGGCTTAGCCTCTCCTTTGTAGTAACAAGCTTCATAAGGCAAGCCCCAAGATTGAGGACTTGGCCTAGTAAAATAGTATTCCCCAATGTTTGTGAAAATATCAGGAATTCCCCGGGTGGGGAAGTTTAATCTTTCTTCATTTTTCTCCAGGCCCTCAAGGAGACTGCAAATACTCTTCATTCTCTGCCCAAATTACTCTGGGATGTATTGGAGTTTCATTCTACCCTGTTCAAACCAACCAGATCTTGCCCCCTATTGAAGGTTCCATGTAATTATAGTGCTTGAATAAACTGACCACACAAGTTAAATTATATAGTGTGTACAGAAAGTATAGATTTTGCACCAAATAAGCATCTCTTTCTTTGGTCTCACACAGAAGTTGAAGTTTTAAAACAGTCAATATCATCCTTGTCCTTTTAGTCTGGTTTACCTTAGTTCTAATCAAGTCCATTTCATTCATATCTCTAATTGAAGTCTGATCTCTTTTTCAGCTTTTTAACATTCACTTTATGGGGTAATGCTGAACTCTGGAACTGAGTCTCAGGTGGCACACAGACGCCCAAAGTTACAGGGACCAACCAGGTTATCCACAAACAGCTCAGCATCTCAGACTTTAGAGATAATCATTACATCTCAGGAATAGATGTGACTGCTGTAAGAGCTGACAATCTAGGAACCTTTACCATAAGCCTTCCCCTGATAACCTATGCTGTCAGATTCAATTCTCAGAGTTTGCACATTATAGTCAGTCCATATTAGTGAGGCATTATAATGGGATTCTGGCTTATTTCTCTCAACATACTGTCCTCAAGGTCCATTCAACTAGGTGCATACCTCACAGCTTCATTTCTTCTTGCTGCAGCTTGGTATTCCATTGTATGTACACATGACAGTTCACCATTCTGTTTATCAGTTGATGTACTGTTAGGCTACATCCATCCATTGTGAATCATGAATACAGCTGCCATAAACACCAGTGTGCAATGTTCACTCATGTCCCTGCTCTAAGTTCTTCCAAGTATATACCCAACAATGGAATTGCAGGACCATATGGTAATTCCATAGTTAGCTTCCTGTGGAACCACAACACTGCCCTCCAGATGGGCTGTGCCATTCTACTTCCCTACCAACAAGGAATAGATATATCCCTCTCTCCACATTTTCTCCAGCACTTGTATCCCTGTTTATTTTTTAAGTTTTTTTCATGCACTATGGAATCCACCCTAAGTAAGCAATCAATGATTTCTAGTATAATCACATAATTATGCATTCACCACCACAATCTATATCACGACATTTCCATCTCTTCCCCAAAGAAAGAGGAAAAGGAGAAAAAAATGAAGAATAAAAATACAAAAGATAGAAGAAAAATAAAAATAAAATACAATGAAAAGGTCCAACAACATCATCCCCAGCAAGAATCTCACATCACTTCCTTATATCCCCTTCTTACAGACCTTTAGCTTTGGTATATTACCTTTGTTACAATTAATAGAATCATCATTCAATGTTACCATTAACTATAGTCTCTAGTTTGCATTGATTGTTTTTTTTCCCCTATACCATCCAATTTTCAACGCCTTACAATGTTGACATTCATTGGTTCTCCCTCATTTAAAAACATTCTTATATTTGTACACTTAAATCACCATCAGTGACCACTCTAGGTTTTGCAAGGCTGTACAATCCCAGTCTTTATCTTCTATCTTTCCTTCTGGTGTCATACATGCACCTAGTCTTACTCTTTCAACCATATTCACACTCATTTTTGTTCAGAGTACTTATGCTATTGTGCTACCATCACATAGTATTGTGCTATCCATTTCTGGATCTATACAATCAATCCTGTTGAACCTTCTGTACTCCTTCAGCATCAATTGCCCAATCTCTAACCTCTTTCTATCTCCTAATAACTTGTGTTTTCAACTCTCAAATTCCACTCTTCATTGTTAGTCCATATTAATGAGACCATACAGTATCTGTCCTTTTGATTCTGGGTAATTTCACACAGTATAATGCCTACTGTCCACCATTTTTTCTTTTGGATTTTTTATGTCATATCTTACTTTATTTTATTTTTTCCATCTCTCTCTCTCTTTAGCATTACTGATAGTCTTCATTTCTACATTCTTCTCCAAAGCTCTCTCTCCTGTCTTTTCCTATCTGCCTGTAGTGCTCACTTTAGTTTCTTGTAGAGCAGGTATCTTGTTCACAACTCAGTGTCTGTTTGTCTGAAAATGTTTTAAATTCTCCCTCATTTGTGAAGGACAGTTTTGCCAGATATTGAATTCTTGGTTGGCAGTTTTTCTCTTTCAGTATATTAAATGTATCAGACCATTGCTTTCTTGCCTCCATGGTTTCTACTGAGAAATCTTAATGTAGTCTTATCGGGCTTCCTTTGTATATGATGGATTGCTTTTCTCTTGCTGCTTTCAGAATTCTTTCTTTGTCTTTGACATTGGATAATCTGATTATTAAGTGTCTTGGAGTCAGTCTACTCAGATCTATTAAGTTTGTGGTATGCTGAGCTTCTTGGTTCTGTAATTTTATGTCTTTTGTAAGAAATGGAAATTTTCAGTGATTATTTCCTCCATTATTCTTTCTGCCCCTTTTCCCTTCTCTTCTCCTTTTGGGACACCCATGACATGCATATTTGTGTACTTCAAGTTGTCATTCAGTTCCCCGAGACCCTGCTCATATTTTTCCATTCTTTTCCCAATCTGTGCTTTTGTGTGTAGGATTTCAGATTTCTGTCCTCCAATTCATGAATCCTGTCTTCTGCCTCTTTAAATTTGCTGTCGTATATCTCTGTTATGTTTTTCATCTCTTCTATTGTGCCTTTCATTCCCAGAAGTTCTGCTGATTGTTTTTTCAAACTTTCGATTTTTCCTTATATTTGCCCAGTGACTTCTTCATAGCCTTCATCTCTTTTGCCATGTCTTCCCTCAACTCACTGATTTGATTTTTGAATTGATTTAGGAGATTTGTTTGATTAATAATTAGTTGTTTCAACTCCTGTGTCTCAGTTGAAGTGTAAGTTTGTTCCTTTGGCTGGGCCATATCTTTGCTTTTCCTATTGTGATTTGCAATTTTTTGTTGTCTAGATATCTGGTTTCCTTGATTATCCCAATCAGATTTTCCCAGATGGGCCCAGGTCTCAGGAGGAGACTGTATTCAGTATCAGGTTTCCCTGAGGGTGAGATTATCAGACTTTCCTGTGAGGCCTCTAGCCTCTGTGATTTTCCTATCCTGCCTGGCAGGTGGTGCTTGTCAGCCTGCAGCTCTCCATTGGTTTAAAGAGGTATGGTGTATTTAATTCTCAGTGGACCCTGACCCCACCAGGGACTGAGGGTGTCAGAAGCCCAGCTTAAGCTGTTTCTGTCCCCTCCTCCCACCCCAGACCCTGGGGTTTGAGTTCTCTGAGGGACAGCATCCACATGAGCTGGGTCCCACCCCTCTCTATTCTTAGGAAAGATAAGCCCTTCAGAGAGTTGTCTCCTACAGTTGAGTTTTTCCTTTGACTCTCTATCTTAACTCCACCATTCCATGGGTCAGTGCTGACAACTGAAAAAGACTAAGACTTTCTCTAATGAGCTATTTAGAGTGAGAGATTAAAAAGGGGGGGGGGAAGCAAGAAGTCCCCTTTTCAGAGTCAGTCCCCAGCCCTCCAGTTCACCAGGCAAGAACTAGAATTGGTACCTGGTTCTATGTGCCCATTTTCTTGGAGCACAGCTCTTTTCCAGAATTCTGATTTCAACAGAATCCTTTGTTTTTATTTACTTGTGTATTTTTTTTCCATCAGCCCTGCCTCCTCTCTGCCAGGAGAAACCTCCAGATTCCTTTCCTGCTTGCTCCAGGTTTATCTGTGCTTATAGCCTGTATTCAGTAGCCCACATTTATTAATTAAAACCATAGTTGGAGCTTGGTTGAGCTACATTCCCTTGTTCCCAGCAGTGACTGCTACTTTTTCCCATAGCAAGGTTTTGCAACTCAGTCTGCTATATTGGTGGGGGAGGGGTGCCAGCTCCACAGTTTGGGGGAGTTTTACTTACAGTTCTATGTTGCAATCTCAGCTGTTTCACCCATTCCTGACTGGTGTATGATGCTGTCTGGTCATGGATGTCCTCCCATCAGTTGTTCCAGACTATTTTCTAGTTGCTCCTGGCTATTTACTAGCTGCTCTAGGGGACTAACTAAATTCCACACCGCCTTCTGCTGCCATCTTGCCCCACCACTCAGATTCACTAATTTTTAATATTCTTTCTTACTCTCTGTCTCTCTGCAAACACACGCACACAATTTTCCTTGACAATTTACTTGAAAGCAAATTGCAGGCATGATGACACATTGATAAAATATAATTTGCTATGCAGTCTATATTCAAATTTCTTCAACTGTTCCCAAAATGTCTTAGCTTTTGTTCCCCTGAAAAATGAGCTTGAGATAAATGCTTGAATGCAGGTGGGTTGAGAAGTGAAATTCTAGGAAGGAGGAGTAAGGGACAGATGAGTGAAGAACTTTTAGAAGAAGCAAAAGTCAGTATGAGGAGGATGATTGAGTTGGCCACTGCTATAGGGAACTGGTGCTTGATCCTTAAGACATGCATCTTAGGCTCTTCACTGCAGGATGAGGGGAGAAGCATTTGTCCACTGGCTCCTGTCTCTTTTTAGTCAAGAGTGACCCTATGAGCACTGAAAGCCTTGCACCTCCAGCTTGTGCATGGGTATTCCATGTTGGGGAGTAAGAGAAGCAGTGGAGCTTGGATCAGGAAGCCCACAGAGTCTGAAATGAGGCATTGTCAGGTCACACCTGTACAAAGCTGATCAAAGCCAGCATGGAACGTTTGCTGAAGCAAATGACTGGAGAAAGAGGTGAGACCAAGAAAATTTGAAATGCTGCAGAAGAGGTGTCCAATGTAATGTTATTTATAATTTTTTTTAATCCAGAATCAATCAAGGATCTCACATTGCAATTTTCTTTAGCCTTTTTATTCCAAAATAGTCCCCTGTCTTAACAAATTATGACATTGCTATTGTTGAAGAGTCTAAGCCATCAGGAAATGTCTAATTACCACCTCATGGTTAGATCCAGATGAGAGTTTTGGGAAGAATCCCACATAAAGGAAGTGTTTACTTCTCATTGTGTCATATCAGTAAACACATATTGTAATTTTATCCCACTTTTGGTGAAGCTAAGTTTGATCACTTGGTTAAGGCGATATCCACCAGTCCTGTCCTTTGCAGAAGTACCTTCTTCCTTTTGTGGTTAATAGCTGACTTGTGGAATGATGCTTGGAGTTTGTGTAAATATCCCATTCCCCAACATCATTTTACCCAATGGTTTTAGTGTCCTTTGATGATTCTTGCCTGTATCTCTTATTGTATTGTTGTTTGCAGAATGGTGATTTCTTCATGTAGATTTTGAGAGATGGAAGAGGCTTAGGTTCATAGGGGTTAAGCTAGGGCCCAAACTTGGCTTAGTGTTCAGATTCTTTCCATGTCTCTTGGCTGCCAGCAAGGCTGCTCCTGAAGCTTTCTACCTGTGAGTGATGGGGCATGGCAGTATCCCTACTGCACCAGATACCAGGACACCTGGATCTTCATCAACCTGCCTGTTGGGGAGAGGGCTGTGAAGACATAACCCTCCTCAGTGACTCGGGCTCTTGCAAAGACACAGTGAGAGGAGGGGGAATGGAGGGAGGATGGGGGTAATGAGTGATGTCCATGACTCACTGGTGTATTTAGCCATGGATACCATCATGGGGAGGAGTGTGGAGACTGTAGTCACTGACTCTCCATCTGGGATGGTGAATCAGAACTCAATGTCATAGCCACTGACTTTGGTCAATTCTAATACCTCTGCAACCACCCGTCCACATGCAGTGGTCCTCTTAATGCAAGGGGCTTGTTTCAAAACTGGTGCTCCCCAAGAATGTATTCACTGTACTCTGGGACAACTTATTATCATGGTGGTAATAATTTGCTAATAATAAATCACTGGCATTTGCAAAGGATTTCCTTTCTTTAAAAAATAATAAATGGAAAGAATTCAAAGTTATCCCTGTAATAGTCTCACCCAGTTAGAGGAAAGACGTGCTTTCTTGAATGGAGAGTGGTTATATCTTGACTGTGAGATGGAAATGACAAATAAGCATAAGAATTGGTCTGTCTTAACTGTCAAGGGAGAAGCATGGCTGAGAATTGCCATCTAGGTAGATGATATAGCTTGAAGGTATCTGGATGTGTCACATTTTCCTATCCCCTGGATTCTGATGATTGGTGTTCAAAATGACAGCTAAAAGATTCTGGGAGAACTCTGCTAACTACATACCCCTAGTATGCACAACATCCATTAAGGACAGATCAAAGAAGCATGCAAATGGGCTGGACAAGAGCTGGATTATAGGTCTGAAGAGTTGGAAGAGTGTGGCCTGAACACAAAGGCTGTGGAATATTCACAGTCCTCACAATCTTTACTTCACAAGTGCCTGGGCTCAGGAATGACTCTCATGATGATCTCTTTGTATTTCTTTGGTTCCCCAGGCTGCTCGGCTCCAAAGAGACCAAGTTAGACTTTAGGGTGACAAACACTCTGGTTTGCCTAGGACCATCCCAGCTTCAGCACCACAAGTCCCACATCTCAGGAAATCCCTCAGTCCTGGGCAAACCTGGATGATTGGTTACCCCAGTTGGTTTGGAATCCTGTCCAGATCTGAGAAAGCCACTTTCCCTTAATTGAGAAGCATATCACGTTTAGTCAACCCATGCCATCCTCTGGCTTTTGTCCCTAGAGGAAGTATGACATCAGGGTGAGAAAAAGGAGGAGATTCTGGCTTGTCCACAATCCAGTCTGCACTTTATATAAATGATATCTAGATGATTTTCTGTGTGTGTGTTCACACTCATGAGAACCCAGCAGTGCACATAGAATGCTTAGCAGTCTAGCTTTGGACCCCTTTTCTCCAATGAAATGGCTGTTAAGTTCACAGATGTTTCTATTAATTTCTAAACTTAAGGCCTTGTCTCTGTCATCCCATGCCATTCGACGGTCACAAAGGAATGAATCTGTAAATCATCTACTAGAATTAACAAGTGAATTTTGCAAGGTTGCTGGATTCAAGGTCAATATAAACCAATTGTACTTTTATATACCAGCAATAAACAATCAGAAAAAGAAACTTAAACATAACATTTGTGATAGCATCAAAATTCACCAAATGCCTAGAAATAAATCTAACTAAAATATTTAAAACTTCTATACTGGAAATCATTAAACTTTTAACATGTATCAGAATCACCTGGAGAACTTATTAAAACACAGATTGCTGGGCACCAAGTAGATTCAGTAGGTATGGGTTGGGGTTGGAGAATTTGCATTTCTAACAGACTCCCAGAGGCTGCAGATGCTGCTGGTCCAGCAATGACACTTTGAGAACTACTGCTTGATACTGACAACTAAAAACATCCACTTTCACTCCCTGAGTGTTCACTCCTAGAATGTCTTTCCACCCTTGGTTCCCAAGATGCCACATGTTCTTGGCTCCAATTCTGCTCAATCTCAATCATCTTTTTTTGTCTTGCTGATTTCTGATTCTCCACCCACCACTCAACCTTGGAGCCTGTAATGGCCCTATCAGTCTTCACCTCACTTTGCACACTCTCCATGGGCATATACCCCTACCCAAGTGCTCTGATGGTTCCTAAATCTCTATGTCCAACCCAGGACTCTCTCCAGAGCTCAATGTATCTACCTGCCACCTGAACACCTCTACCTGGATGTGCCACTGGCTCTGCAGACTATGGGGCCAAGGTGGGCTCCTTTTCTTCTTCCCAAACCTGCTCCTCTTTGTTCCATTGTCCACCATCCATCTTGTCACTCAGACAAGAAACTGGGCACCATCCCTGATGCCTCCTCTTCCCCAACCCCTGTCTAACTTCTAGCTGGTCACCAGGTCTCATTCCTTCTACTTCTCAAATGCCTCTTAAATCTGTCCCATTTTTCTCCATCTCCTCTGCTCCTGCCTTAGTTCAGATCCTCCTTCTCATCCAGCACTGATTCATTCAGCAACCTCCTAACTCATCTCCTTGCCTGTAATCTTAACTGGGTGATTGTTCTAAAACCCAAATCTAACCATGCCACGTCCTTCTTCCTGACTCTTCATTGACTCCTCATTGCCTCGGGTTTGAATCTAAAGTCTTAGTCCTTTGTAACTCAGGTGCAGCTGACTTTTCCAGCCTTATCTCCTGTGAGCCTTATCTCAAAAAAGCCCTATCCCATAGCTTTCTTCCTCATATCCTGGTCTCTGGCCTTTCCCAAATGTATGAGTGCCATGAATCTTGTACTTGTCCATGCTGTTCTCTCTGCCTGCAATATCTTCTCCCAAATCAAAGTCTCCTTCAAGGTGCAGTTCTAACACCACCTCTCATGTGAAAACTTCCGGGACCCTCATTTTGCCATCATCACCCATAAAGGCACCTCCTCAAAAAGATCACAACTATGGGAAAGGTGGGAAGAGAAGTGGGTGTGATGGGGCATAAAAGGTGTAAGAAGTCATCTTGCCTGCATGGTTCCTGCCTTGTTAGAGGGATCTGGTGCTCTGGTTAATGGTGATTCAAGGCAATAGATATGGGCTGTACCTGAGGGAGGTGGAGCCAAGTGTTTTGGGAGTGAGAAGAAGGGGGAAGTCAGGGAAAGTAGCATTGAAGAGGGAGAACTTAACCTAGGTCTCAAATGGTCTTTTGCCTCTTGGAAGTCAGAAACAGTGTGGAAGGAACAGCCCAGAAAAATCAGAGTGGCTGCAGGAGGGTTAGTGTGATTTCTTGGGAACACGTATCTGATCATATGGTTTTCCTATATAAATACTTCATAGGGTATGTTCAAACTCTATATAAGTCTTCCTCTTTCTTCTTGCTTTGTTTGCTGTTCTGTTGCCCAGAACACATCCAGCATAGCCTCTGCTGTGCTCCATCTGACCTTGTCTTGCTGGGACCCAGTTCAAAGGTCCTGTTCTATATGAAATCCCTTGTCATTGCTCCAGCTGAGTCATCTCCACATCTTTGTGCTCTTCAAAGGCTCAGCCCAGGGTTCTGAACTCATCTGTTATGTACCATTTATTAGTGATTTATTTATTAGAGCATTTATTAGTGATTTTTGTTCCTAGTGTCTGATGTGATGCCTTCTGGGCAAATGTTAAACTCTATGTTAAATCAATGGATGAATGAGGGAGAAGGGTGGGTATGAGCACAGGCCTGTCTGAGTAGAACATTTCCTCCAGGAAGCAGTGGGAGACAGGCTTGGGACAATCAACAAAGACTTGGACATGGTGAGACTTACATGTTTCTTTGACTGCACAATTATATGCCAAGCTTGTCTCCTTTGCAGGCTGATCATCATTTCTTGGTACAGGTGGCTGGAGGTATCAGGCTGCAGCACAGTTGGAGGAAAAACTGAAACCCTGAGTGGTCCAACTAGCAGAGCAGAGGAGGGCTAGCCTGGGAGAGGGACTGTTGTGGTGGAGAATGGATGGTCTGCCAATGTCTGGGTGCTGCCACTTTTCCCCTGTTGGGTGTGAGGTGATAAATAATCACAACTAGGAGAACAGACCCAGGAAGCCAGATAGGATCAAATGATAATATCAACTTTATTACCAACAGAGATGAATTGATGAGCTCACCTGAGATGGAGTCCAAAATATGGCACACAAGTCCTTTCCTCCTGAATTGTATTTCTCCACCCAGTTGGGGCTGGATTGCCTAGAGAAGTCTGAGCTTACCCTTGGTGTGAGTCTGTTTTTGTGGGGTGGGGGAGTGCTGCCCCTAAGCCTACTGTTGGAGGAAGCAGCTGGGAGAACAGTGTGGTCTGTGAGAAAAGCGTGGCAATATTTTGCCAGCAGTCTGTACCCTAATCTTGCCAATCAGGGAAGGCTTTCCTTTTCTTGGGGAAGGGGGTTGGAGGGAAGGATGGGGAATGTTCCTTCAATCCCCTTTCCTCCTGGAGAGTGCAGTGGAAGCCTCCCCTCTCACAGAAAACATGAGAAGGGGGTGATAAGCACCAGCCCCACAAAAGCCCAGTATGTCATTGAATGAGTCACTGTCCTGTTCTGAGCCTCAGTTTCCCTATCCATAAATAAGAATCTTTAGTCCAAAGATTGTGGATGTCCTTCCAAGCTTTCAGATTTGATCAAATTCTATGAACATGGAAAGGCTATGCTCCTGCAGGTTTCCAGCTGAAAGCCTGTAGGTAATTTGTCATTTAATTACTCCATGAGAAGTTGGCAGTTCAGCCCTCTCCAGGGGCCCAGAGGATGCTCCTGTGAAGATCAGTGCAGCTTAAATCCTATGAGGCTGAAAATGAAAGGAGTCAGGGGACAATGTAATACAGGAACTGGCAAAACCAAAAAGGAAGACTTGCATTTCATTCATTCCTTCATTCCCTATGTATATTCTGAGCATCTAGTATGGGCACTTGACTACGGGGTTGGAGTGGAGAGAACCACACAGCCCTGGCTGACAGCAAGGTCACAGTGTAGCAAGGGAGGTAAAGCACAGATACAAATGACTGTTAACAAAAACATAGAGAGTAATCAGAGCTGAAAGAAAGAGCCAAGGCTATGGGGTCATTGCTTGAAGGATAGGGCAACTGCTGCTGGGCAGGGGTACAGTGGGGAAGGCTTTTTGGAGAAGGTGACATTGTAACTAGCTCCTGAGGAATATAAAGCATCCAGGCTGCATAAATGGGATATGGAGAGGTTTTGCAGGCAGAGGGGACAGCATAAGCCAAAGCAGAAGGCTAGAAGCTTGAGGACAGGAAATGATTCTGTTCAACTTGGACAAAAGGCACGGAGGGGAAGGGTTGTGATGGATCCAAGGCAGGACATTTTTGCCACCTACAATGTTCCCTCATGCCCCTTCCAGTGAACCCCCAACCCTGAAGCAACCTCTGATTTCATCTCTACCACCCTAGGTTAGTTTGCTTTTTCTAGAATTTCATATAAATGGAATCCTACTGTATGTACTCATTTGTGTTTAGCTTCTTTCCTTCAGCAACATATATTCTTTTGAGATTCATCTCTGCTGTAATGTGTATCAGCAGACATTTCAAAATTATTATTGCTGCATAGTATTCCACAGTGTATCTATTCTACTGACAATAGACATCTCAATTGTTTCTAGCTCTTGACTTTCATGAAAAATCTATGAACCTTGTACAAGGCTTCTTGTAGGTGTATGTTTTCATTTCTCTTGGATAAATACCTAGCAGTGAAATGTGGGGCTATAGATATGTTTAACTCTTAAAAAAGCATTGAGCAATTTACCAAAGTAGCTTCCACTCTCTTCTAGCTAGGAGTTTCTCTATGCTTCAGAAATCATCAGACAGACATGCATTCTAAAAAGCAACATTCTCTACTTCTGGGCTCCCCTTATGCCAGGCACTGGTGACTAAACCCTGGAAAAATGTCAAAACAATTCTAAAATTAGGAGTCTTTGCAACCTGCACGTCCAGCTGTAATGCTCATCACCAAACCTCCCCTCAGTGAAACTCACTTCATGAATATTCAGAATAATTGGTGTTGCATCTTTGAAGGCTGCCTCAGCCCAAGCTTAGCCCCTCAAAAGAGAACTGTCATGTGTGTGAGTGAAAGACATAGCTGGTCAGCTCTGAGAGGACACTTCTGGTTAAGGTCTGAGGACTCTGATGTTTGGGTGAATGGGCCAGGGGATAGAGGAGGCTTCTTTGGTCACTCTGATTTTTCTACGGACCTGTTTTTATACTTTATGCTTTTTGGGTTGTTACCCAGAGTCTCAGAGTGGGAAGGACCTCACAGGGGTCACCTCTGGCTTCCAGATGGGGAAGAGAAGGTTTGGAGAGAGGAATGTACTGTTCATGGTTGCAGGGGAGTTCCTGGCCAAGCTGGGGTTTTCTGACCCTCACCCCCTCTCCAAGCTCTCTCTTTCAGGCTGTTCCTTTGCTGTAGACTCCAACTCATCCCAATTCAATAGTCAGTTGGTCATGAACCATGCTAGGTCTTAAACCCAGGCCCTGTGCCTAGTCAAAGCTCACCCCCTGCTCATTGGTGCTTCTGTTTGTACATGCAAGCAAGGTCAGTTGGCCTGTGCAATGAGAACGTGGCAAGAGGGCCTTTCTGGCAACTCTTCATTGGAGAGGGTGTTAAATGTGTCTCTGATGACCCCTAGCTGCCTTGGCTGCTGCCCAAGGCCCAGTTTTTCCCAAAATCCTCTTGGACATCTGGACTTTGAGCATTTTTTTAGTCTTTCTAGCATGATACCTCCATGTCTTCCCAGAGGGAGTTTCTCTCAACCTTCTGTAGTTTCAGTCATAGAATTCTTAGCAACTGGACTTGTACTTCCCAGGAGGACCAGTGTCCAGCATGCGCCACCTCCCAAGCAGGAGCCACCCTCAAGGATCTCATGCATTCCTTTCACCCTTGTCCTTTCTGCTTCCTCCACCCTTAAAGATGACATCAGATGGTGGTCAGGGTGGAAGGTGGAGAACCTTCTTGGATTATCCTTGGCTTTGTCATTTTGCCCTTGTCCCCTTACTTCACCCGATAACCTTGGGCAGGTCCCAGCCCCCTTCTCAGCCCCTGGCTTCACATTGTTCTGGGTAACTCAGTGGGCTATGACAAGATGCCAGTAAGGCCATATGCTTGCCAGGGGATGCTTAATCTTTATGAGGGATCATTGTTGGAGTTAAAGCTGGTAGAGGGCTCAATGGTGAGGGTACAGAGTGGCTGTGCAAGGTCATAGATTCCAGTCATGAAAAAGCCAGTTAGGTTTAGGACCATCAAACACTGTGACCCTCAAAGAAAATCCTGATCAGCCAGGCTGAGCTTCAGCCTTTGCCCCACTGTCCCTGGCCCTGGCCCTGGCCCTGGAACTAGGAATGGCAAGTTACAGGGCAGTTATCTTGTTATCATCAGCTGCAGGACTCAATATCCCTGCAGAAGAAGTCATATCTGTGACAACCCAAGGTAATTTTATTTTATCCTTTAAGTGAAACCTTGTCATGCATTAGAGTCAGGAAATTACACCCTTCACTGAGCAGCCTCTGTGTTGATAGGAAGCCAGGAAATGTGACAAGCTCAGGCCAAGAACAGCAGTAATGCTGCTGATCATGATATCCACATGAATGGTGACTTCTGC
The DNA here is from genome assembly GCF_015220235.1 of Choloepus didactylus. Taxonomy (NCBI): domain Eukaryota; kingdom Metazoa; phylum Chordata; class Mammalia; order Pilosa; family Megalonychidae; genus Choloepus; species Choloepus didactylus. Next base: position 13,450,494 of record NC_051324.1, read on the forward strand.
CCCCAGACCCATCCTCAGGCCCCAGGTGGCTCTGCGTCAGTCCAAGGGCTGGCCCAAGAAGGGTGGACTCTCTAAACTCTGACTTCTCTGGGCAGTCACAAGGAGTCACTGGCAGTGGCAATGCTGGAGCAAGGCCACCATGGGTGCTGGAACTGCAGTGACCTCAGGTGTGGGGTAGCCTGACCCACAGGGCTATCACATTTGGGGCTGCTCCTCAGGAGAACTGTATGGTTGCTAGCCATCACCATTGCCAAAGAAATGATGAATACCAAGGTCAGTGGTTAGACATTGGTGTACTAAGGGGAGGATCTGGATGGGATAACCTTTGTGGGTCTTTTCGAGCTCCAGGATTGGTTGGTGTTGGGTGGAATATATGAATTAATTAATGATGAATGAATGAATGGATGAAGCAGGAGTGGCAATTAGAGAAAAGGAGACTACTTTGGGGGTCATTTTGATAGCCCGGGAGATGCTGCTGGGATGGAGAGGAGCAGGTGTTTCAAAGACCTAAACAAAATGGAAACTCCAGACTGAAGAAGCTAAAACTGTGAGGCCACCCTGGGGCCCCAGCTGAGTTCAATTTACTGTGTACCTAATGGGATCAAATGGCTTTCAGCATTGTCTGAGTTTGTCCTGAGTTTGCTTCCAAAAGAGACAGAGGACTGAGAAAGATGGGGTCAGAGAGATAATCTTATACTGCTACTTTGTGGTGCAGGTGGAGAAACTGAGGCTCTCTACACAGCAGGGATTTTTCACCCTGCAAAGAATGGATAAATCATGATCTCCAAAAAAGAAGCAGGAGATAATGGGAAGTAGAGGCTGAGGGTCAGGAAGCCTGTGCAGGTGTGTGTATGTGTGTGTGCATTTCAATATGATGTTGAGAAAGATCCAGCATTTAGAACCACAAGCAGATGGGTCCTAGGTGGGGGTGATGAACCAAAGATATTACAAAATCTGTATGTTCTCAGTGATTTGTTTCACTTTCCAGATTCTAACTCTAGAAATAATTTTGTAATAGAAAGTCATAAGATCATACCCAATAAACTCAAGTCCTCTATTGATTTTTCCTCCTCTTCAGCCATGGTTGTGTTTTGACTACAGTGTGGAGAAACATTTAGCTAAGGAAGTAGAAAACAAGAAACAACCCCCTCACCTTCCAAGGCAATAAAATCACCATCAATTCACTGGGACGAATAAGTTTATTCCCACCAAAGAACAAGTTATTAAGGATCTGCTACAACTATCAATTGCTTAAGAGCCTGCTTGAAAATTTCAGCTCCCAGAATCTAGAGGGAAAGGTAGGGGAAAGCTACCAACTTTTCCCCTCATCTTTCCCTTTCTTGCCTACCCAGGAGTGCTCACCACTTCATGAGTGTGTTTTGCACTAACCCCATTGCATGCCTTCCATTTTCTATTCCCCCGTTTTATTCCCCCATAATGCTTTCCCTGCTTTTCTTGCCTCCAGATGAAAATTAAATACATATATACTTAAGTAAGCTACTTTATTGAAAGATAGCATATATTTGAAAAAAAAAACACAAATAACAGGTGAATAGATGGTTAAAATTTCATGCCATGACCACAACCATAATAGAATATTATCAGCCCCACAAAAGCCCACCCATGTTCCCTCCCAGTCACTAACCTGCCTTCTTCCTCAACGGTAACCGTGATTCTGACTCCCAACACCATGAATTCGTTATGCCTTATTTTGAGTTTTATTTAAATGGGATCACAGAATAAGTGTTTTTCTGGGTCTGGCTTTTTGTTCAACATTGTGAGACTCATCCACACTGCTGTGAATTGCAGTTTGTTTCTTTTCATTGCTGTTTAAGATTTCCTTCTGTGAATATATCACTATTGACCCATTCTGTTTTAATGAGCATTTGTATTATTTCCACTTTTTGGTTATCATAGTTAAATTTCTATGAACATTCTTGTACATATATATTTTTAGGCCTAGGTGGGCATTTCTGTTGGTTGTATGTCTAGGATTAGAATTACAGGTTTTAGGGTTTGTACCTTTTCAGATTTGGTAGTTATTGCCAAACTCTTTTCCAAAGAGTTTACATTCCCATGAAAAGTGTTAAGAGCGTGTGTTACTCCACATCTTTACCAGAACTTAAAATCTTTTTATTTTGGGTAGTCTAGTGGATCTCATAATTACAAAGTGCTTTTCCCTGATTAACAACAAAGTTGAGCATCTTTCATAGTTTATTGGCCATTAATATCCTCTTTTGTAAATGCCTGTTCAAATATTTTCCTATTTTTCTATGATCCTTTTCTTCTATTTATTTATAGGTGTTCTCAATATATTCTAAATTAGACCTTTGTCAGTGATATGTGTTGAAAATACAAAAGGTTGGCTTGCCTTTTTACTCTCTTAATGGTGTCATTTGATGGATAAACAAAGTTTTAAATTTTAATGCAGTCCAATTTATCAACCATTTCTTTTAAGTTTAGTGCCTTTTGTGTTTAAGAAATCCTTAACAGAGGCCTTCCATGTTGACTGTGCTGAGGAGTCAACTTTACCAGCCAGGTCACTGGCATTGAGGAATCTCAGCCCAGTCTCAGGGATTCAGGCAGAGGGACAGGAAGGGGTGTACCCTCTAGTGGGCACCCAAACCCACCTTTCCTGACCCATGATGACTCAGACCACCCAGGAAACATCTTAGGGTTCAGTTACCTGGATCCTGGTGCTGCTTCCACAGTGAGGATTGGGCTTTGTCCCTGAGGGACCCACCAGGGAGGTGCCCATGGCTCTGGGATATCTCAGCACTCTGCATGCTTGTCTGGTTGTGAGTGAAAACCCAGAGGAAGACAGCTGTCAGCTGAGCTACTGACAATGCAGCCGCTGGACATCCAATCTTCAAATCAGATCTATCTTCCCACTTGGAGCAATGAGAGAACTCTGGAGAAAAGGAATTGGATTTTTCCATTCCCAGAATTTAGGCAGGGGAAGTGGTCTTAAAAAAAATCATATTCATGCAACGTAACTGCAGGAAAGACACATCTACCATCATGTCATTGAGGCAGAATTCTCATATTAAAAAGAATGGCTTTATATCTAGTGAATTGCCAGAGGATTTTACTCACAGATCCAGAGTGACTCAAAAGGTGTTAACTCACAATGGAAAGGAACCCTACTTCAGCAATCTTGTTGGAAAAGAACTCAGTGACCAGTCATCTGTTAATAAACAAAAGCAAATATGCACTAAAAATAAGTAATATAAATGTCATCTAATTGGTAAATACTTTATTGAAAGCTCTGGCCTTATACGTTACAAAGGAATTCACATTAGAGAGAAACCATACGAATGTCATCAATGTGAGAAAACCGTCACTCTTTTTTCTTATCTTAGACTACGTGAGAGAACTTATGCTGGAGAGAAGCTGTATGAATGCCATGTATGTGGGAAAGCCTTCAGTCAATTTTCTTCCCTGAGACCATGCAAGAGAACTTGCAGAGCAAAACCACATGAATGCCATCTGTATGGGAAAGCCTTTCCTCAATGATCTATCCTGAGACAATATGAGATACTTCACAGTGGAGAGTAACCCTATGAAAGGCATCTTTGTGGAAAAGCCTTCACTTATCATTCTGCCTTTAGAAAACATGAAGAATCTCATTCTCCAGAGATACCATAAGAATATCATCTATGTGGGGAAATTTTAGTTTATTTCTGTAACTTTAGACAACATGACAGAAGCCAAACTGGAGAGAAACCCTATGAATGCCATATATGTGAAAGGCTTCTGTCAATAGTCTGACTTTAGATGATACTAGAGAACTCAAACTAAAAATGTTTTTTATATGGATGAGTTTTCAGCCCTTGAGTGAACATTTGTACATTCCAGAAAACTCAGACACTGAAAAAAAAAAAAAAAACTGTTATCAATCTGGTAGAGCTTTTAGTCATCCTGACTTCTGTGTCAATCTAAGCCAAATTAAACTAGAGAAGATTGAGGTAAATGTCACCTGTATACAAAAGAATTTAGTGTACAGTCATACAACATGAGAGAAATCATAATATACATTAAGGAAAGTGGAAGAGTCTACATCTGCTGCTCTACCTGATAGAGAGACAAGTCTTTACCAGAGGATGAAGCTCCTTGACAGAGTGCCAGATAATGCTTGCTGGAGATGTTCATGAGAAATCACACAAAATCATTTATTCATAAAGCAATACTTGTAGGGCAAGTGTAAATTCACACTGATAGGTGTCATGACTGAAGGCATGCCTTCAGTGATCACTCATTCCTTCGTGTTAATATACTTATGCTGAGGAATCAATGATTCTAAAGTCAATTTAGGAAAACCATCAGCTGGATTTCACATCAGAAAATTCATGGTGCTAAATAAAATCTTCTATATGGATCCTTTAGCACTCAATTCAGCAAAGAGTCAAAACTTTTCAATAAGACTTACTATTGAAATTATATATAATAAAAATGTAGAATTGTGAAGTCATTGGTATTATACCGAGTGATGAATTTTGTAAGAAGTAAAATGAAGTGAAAAAAATTAAAAAAAATCCTTATCTACCCCAAGTTCATGAGGATAGTCTCCTGTGTTGTTTTCCAGAAGCATTGTTATTTTACCTTTCATTTTATATCCATAATTTAGCCCATGTGCATGATTTGAGGTAGGGGTCAGTATACATTTTGTCCCATATGAATATCCAGTTGACCTAGCACTAGTAAATGAAAAGACTGTCTTTTCCTCAGTAGTGTGCATTGCCATCTTTGTCATAAACCATTTGTGCATTTTATGGGCACTCAGTTTATCCTTGTATCAATTCAATACTATGTTAATTTTTGTAGCTTTATATAAAATCTTGATATCTGATAGTGTAAAAGATTATATTGTCTCTTCCTAGCCCTTTTCATTTTATATACATTTTAGAATTATCTTAATAATTTCTATACACTCACAATATCTACTGGGATTTTTATTGGTATTACATTGAATCTGTAGATGAGTTTGGGGTGAATCAATAGCTTTATTGTATTGAGTCTTCCAGTCCATAAACATGGTATATCCACTAATTTATTTAGGTCTTCTTCAATTTATCTCAATAATGTTTTATAGGTTTCCAGGTAGAGAATTTGCAAAATCTTTTGTTGTATTTATTTCTAGATAATTGATTTCTTATGATATTGTAAAGGGTATACTTAAAATTTTTATTTTCTAAATGTTTGCTCCTAGTATATAGAAATACAATTAATTTGTATATATTTATCTAATATTCAATGACCTTCCTAAATTCACTTATTTACTATACTATTACCTGTAAATTCTTTTGAATTTTCTATGTATGGAATCAAGTCATCAGTGAAAAATGACAATTTAACATTTTCCTTTCCAATCCATACATTTTTAAAAGTTTTCCTTTCTTATTGCACTGGCTCAGACTTCTAATACAATGCTAAATAGAATTTGTGATAGCAAACTATTCCCACACTCTAAGGAAATGCTTATAAGTATAATAGTATAAGTATAATATTGACCATAGGTTTTCCATAGAAATTCCTTGTCAGATTAAGGAAATATATTTGATTCTTAATTTGCTAAAAGATTTGATTCATAGGTGGATATTGAATGTTTGCATCCATTGAGGTGATTATATAGTTTTTCTTCTGAATTCCATTGATGTGGCAACTTGAAACTGGACTTCAGTCATTTCTGGTTGACAATTACTCTTTCAGTGTGGCCCTTCAGAGGTTCCATCTAAAGTTTGGGCTGCTTATGAGAGCTCCTCCTCTTTGGTGGAGCCTGAATTCCAATTTTTGTCTCCCAAGGTCTATGAGACTACTCAAAGTTATCAACTTATCAAGTGCTATTTTAAAAAATGTTTTGATGAGCTTGCTTTCACCTTTATCTTTTGCACATGTGATTTATTTCCTTAGGGTAAACTACCAGATATGAGGTAGTGATCCTCTGGAAAGCCTATTGGTTTTCTTTCACCAACAGTTGATGGGAGTCCTCTTTGATGGGCTATGTGCAATATTTCTGCACATTCCACTAAGAGAATTGGAGAGAACTCAGAGCCGTGGGCTGAAGAGCCAGGACTCAGGGGTTGGGGAAGTGCCAAGGGACTAGGCTCAGAGCCACGAAGATAAGCAGGCTGACAGCTTTGGTCTGAACGTTTCAGAGTTAAATAGCAACAGAATTCAGATATCCCCTCCGCTCTTGAAAGTCTAGTTGAAATACTGAAAATAGAATAAATTCATTCATGAATAATCAGTGGTCAAATTCGGTTTTGGTGTTTCCGACAGGGCCGTTTTTTCTTACTGCATCAGCTTATTTAGTTTTTAGATGCTGCCTGGACACAAACATTTAAACTTGTGTTTATGAATAATTTAAAAGGAAAATCCTGCATGGTTAGCAGTAATCGGCTCCTCATCAGCTTCCCTAATGATGGTTCCTCCTTTGTCATGCCCTTGTCGGATTCGAGGGTGGTTGCCTGTGTTTGGACTGTGACCTCAGTATATGATGAGGATCTGAAGCTCTCAGGTGCTTTGTGGAGGCAAAATGGAATGGACTCAGCTGGTGTTTTATCCTGATGACCTTTCGTTGGAATCCTTGAGAGCACAGGGTTGATCAATTAGATGCCAATATCGTCATATGGAGATCTCCTCTTCTCATGCTAGCTTTATCTTTGTTTATGGAAATACTCCTGGCCCATGATTTAGGATTCAGGGCTGCCATATGCCCAGCTCCAGAGGGCACCATTCAAATACACAATACAATGGAATTGTGCAATCTAATGTAAGAGGCTTGAATATAAGTCCCAACTCAGCCACTGGGAATATCTTGAGACCTTCTGGGCACAGAAATATTAATTGCATTAGCACATTGGGGATGATTAAAAAAGGAGGCCAGGATCTCCACCTGAGCCTGAGTGAGGGCTAGGGAGAAACTCAACTGTCACTGAAAAGGGGATTGCAAGCCTGACCAGCTTGGTATTGACTCTAAAGAAGATGGTGATCATCTGGGTTGCTAGTGGGTGTCAAAGTTTAGCTGGAGTTTACAGAATGTTTTGATAGAGCTCAGGTAATGGCCATTGGTCACATTTGCTAATGCTGCCAGAATGCAAAATACCAGAAATGGATTGGCTTTTATAAAGGGGGTTTATTTGGCTACAAAGTTACAGTCTTATGGCCATGCAAATGTCCAAACAAAGGCATCAATAATAGGGTACCTTCACTGAAGAACACCGATGAAATCTGGAAAACTTCTGTTATCTGGAAAGGCACATGGCTGGTGTCTACTTGCTCCTAGTTTGTGTTTCAAAACAGCATTCTCCAAAATGTCTCTAAGCTGCAGTCCAAAATGTCACTCTTAGCTGCTCTGAGCTCCTTCTGTCTGAGCTCTTACATAGGGCTCTAATAAACCAATCAACACCCACACTTGGGGGAGGGTGGGACTGTAACTCCATGGAAATTATCAAATCAGAGTTATCACCTACAGTTGGGTGGGTCATCTCCATGGAAACAACCTAATTGAAAGGTTCCAACCTAATCAACACTAATATGTCTGCCCCCACAAGACTGCATCAAAGAACATGGCTTTTCCTCAGGGATATAATATAGCCAAACTGACACAGCCATCTAAGAGTTTGGGTAGGTAAGGAGAGCAGGACTCCAGCTATAGATTCCAGCCCTCAGGGGAACAGAGAAGGCAGAGCCGCAGAACTGAAGCCTCTGATGAGCTTTTTAAGCAGCATGTGGGCAGAGGGGACCAGGTGGTTGCTGGGCTGTTAGGTAAGGTGGTGCTGACTCTCAGAAGACAGCCAGGATCCAAACTGTCAGCCTTGTGGCTCTAGGGCAGGATAGGACTTGCATCCCCTGAGCTCCTGACACAGGACAGAGCAGAACTTCACCTGCAGGTGAGAGAGGAGGGGCCTCCACAGTGGGATTGTAGGGGAAGAGCCATGAGGGATTGCCAACCATGATTGTGGGGGGAGCCTGAAATCAGATTCTAGAGGCTGTATTTGATGTATAGATACTTGTGAGGAGGGCAGCCCTTGTTCAGGTGGATTTCTTGAGTCCACCCTGGAAAGGAGGAATGCTGTGGAATCATGAAGCCCACAGATCTCAGAGTTACACAGAATGGGTTTGAATGTTGGGCCCAGACTTAATCAACAGAAATCTATTGAGTGCCTACCATGAGCCAGTGGAGCGACAATTCCCAGAACATGTAATTACAAGAGAGGTAAATGCTAGAGTGGGAAAAAGGGCAGCACATAAGGGGGTGAGGAGGACAAGGGCTTCCACAGGCAAAGAAATAATTGTATATCTGAATGTGGTGTGTGTGTGTGGTGGTGGTAGGGGGAAATTGGGGTGTTCCAGGCAGCAAGAAACAGAAATGAAGTTCTGGAGATCAGGTTGCAGCTCACGAGGGAAGCAGGAAAATTCAGTGTAACTGGAGAGAAGAGGGAGCAAGAAGCTGAGTGGTTTGGGAAGAGGCTGGAGAAGTGGGCAAGACCCAGGTCCTGGAGGGCCTTAGGAGCCTCATGAAGCATTTTGGGCCCAACTGATTGGGCCATGGAGTACCACTGAAGAGTTTTATGCAGGTGAGTTACATGATCAAACCTGGGGTTTAAGAGCCTTGCTCTTTGAAGTGTGGTCCAAGGACTAGCAGCCTGGGCTTCACCTGGGGGCCTGTCGAAAATGCAGATGCTCAGACCCCATCCTGGATCCATGGACTCAGAACCTGCATTTTAGCCACATCACCATGGTTCACACGTACCATGTTTGAGTTTGAGAAGCACTGCTTTGCCAAGTCCCCCCTGGTTGTTCTTTGGAGATTGGATAGGAGGGAGCCACAGGGAAACACAATGGGTCCAGTTAGGAAGCTGTTCTAGGAATTCAGGGGAGAGTTAATGGTGTCTTAAACTGAGCATGTGGCAGAGAGGCCCACCTAGGGCAAGTCTGAGTAAGTCACTCCCCTGTTGGTATCCCCTCCTATCCCCAACCCCATCCCTTATAACCTCTGCCTCCCGAACATCCCATCTCTTCAACTGGGGGCTCCTGTCTCTCTCAGGTTCAGATCTTTTGCTGATGGCTCAATCCTGCCCTGCCCCATGTGTGTTTCTTCTTATGCTCCTGGAAGGTCAGCAAGTGAGAACACCCCCACGCCCCACCCCAGCATCATACCCAGATTGTAACAACCACCTTCCATCAGTTCCTGCAGCCAGAGTGCTCCATCAGCTGCACAGCACTGACCCTGGGCTCCCTAGCTCTCAGGCCACGATGTCTCCTGCCTCCCCTTCCAGATAAATTCCATGCCCCTTGTCTGGCACATGGGGCTTTGCAAAGGTGAGCCCCACCCTCAGTTCAGTGACATCTCCTGCTGCACCTGAGCAGAACTTGCCTCCAAATCAGCTCATCTACCTTCTCATTTGAGAATACATGTATCTTCCCCTTGCTCTCACCTGATGCCAGTCTTCCAGAATCCAAAACATCTTCCTAAGTCTTTCCTCACTTCTCCAACCTTCTCCCAACCACATCTCCACAACATGGTCTACTACTCGCCAGTGGAGGCATGACTCTCACGACCTTTTTCTTTACACTAAAAGGTGGTATTTGTTGTTGTGTTTTCTGGTTATCAAAGTACAACAGGCACATTGCAGACGTTAGGAAAATGTTGAAAAGAATAAGGAAGAAAGTGCCACTTTCCTGAAATCCCATGACACAGAGATAATCACTGCTCAGAATTTGCTGTAGCTTTTTTTTTAATTCAGTTTAACTGAGATATATTCACATACCATGCAATCATCCATGGTGTACAATCAGCTGTTCACAGTACCATCATGTAATTTTGAGGTGTAGTTTATTTTCTATAGCTGTGCTAGTTTGAATGTATTATGTCCCCCAAACACCATTATCTTTGATGTAATCTTGTGTGGGCAGATGTTATCAGTGTTGATTAGATTGTAATTCTTTGAGTGTTTCTTTGGAGATGTGCCCAACCCAACTGTAGATGATAACTGATGGGATATTTCCATGGAGGCATGGCCCCATCCATTCAGGGTGGGCTTTGATCATTGGAGCCATATAAATGAGCTGACAGGCAGAGGGAACACAGTGCAACTGTGAGTGATATTTTGAAGAGGAGCTACAGCCAAGAGGGACACTTTGAAGAAAACACAGGAGCTGCAGATGAGAGAGTTTGAAGACGGCCATTGAAAGCGGACTCTTGCTCCAGAGAAGCTGAGAGAGGACAAATATCCCAAGTGCAACTGAAAGTGACGTTTTTGAGGAGCTGCATCCTAGAGAGGAACATCCTGGGAGAAAGCCATTTTGAAATCAGAACTTTGGAGCAGACACCAACCATGTGCCTTCCCAGCTAACAGAGGTTTTCCAGACACCATTGGCCATCTTCCAGTGAAGGTACCTGACTGTTGATGCATTACCTTGGACACTTTATGGCCTTAAGACTGTAACTGTGTAACCAAATAACCCCTCTTTTATAAAAGCCAATCCATTTCTGGCGTTTTGCATTCCGGCAGCATTAGCAAACTAACAATAGCCTTTCCTGAAAATCCATCGCTGAGAACCCCCATACCAGGCCATTTCTCCTGCCAGAACTGGGGAAAATCAGACCCCAGATGCGATACCCAGAGGTACTGTTTAGTGCCTCCTAAAGGCCTAAAGGACTCCACATCACCTGCTCCTAAGTCCCCTCTAAATCACCATGAGGAGGGGGTGGACCTTGCTCTGGTGAAGGCAGCATCATCCAACAAAAGCAGGGTGACTGTTGGGATCATTAATGGTTGGTTTATGGGGGTGGGGGGCAGGAGGCTGGAGTCCTCCAAACTGTAGGCTCCAGGCTCTGTGCCCCCTGTGCCCCTCATAGCCAGCAAGTCAGCACCCTTTCAATTCTGTCCACTCAATATTCCTTGTGCTGGGAGGGGGTGAGGACACAGAGCCACCAGAGAAAATCCCTGCCCTCAAAATGCTGGTTAAGAGCAGACATCTTAGCAGGCTCAGACCCACCCACCACTAGGGGCCTTTGCAAGGCCAAGGTGTCTTAGCCCTCTTTTTAAGGGTGAGTTCTGGGCAACTGGGCATTTAAGCAGCTGGGTGCCCAGGAAGCTAGTTTCCTTGTACAGATGAACAAGGAAAGTGATAATAACAGCTACCATTTGTCAAACACTGAGGATATGTCCTATGATGTGTGAAGCAGTGTGTGTATGGCATCTCATTTAATTTAACTCCTCCAGAAGTCTTAACTATTAGACACTTTTTATTCCCATTTTGCAGGTGAGGAAACTGAGGCTCAGTGGCATGAGTCAGTGGCAGAACCAGGCTCTGACCCAGAGCCTTGTAAAAGCCCATGCTGGAAGGGCTGAGGCTGGGGAGGCAGGTCAGGGCCGAGCAATGAGGTGATAAGGAGCCTCCCTGGGTTTGGGAGAAGGCAAGAACCATAGTCAGAGCTGACCTGACCACAGTGTGGCTTCCAGACTGATGGGGATGGTCACAGCAGTTTTGCCCGAGGGTCGTTCTGCTGAGTAAGTGAGTCAGTACATAGTGCTACATATGGGCTTGACATATGTACCATAATCCTTCAGTAAATGCTAGCATAACTCGGTAAAAGTAATGAGTGCTCTTCAGAAAGAAATGCTTCTCTAGGAACCAGTGTGGGGGTCGGATGGAGGGTGGGGATGTAGGGAGGAAGGAGGCCAAGCAATCATCTTGGGTGGAAATGGTGAGTCCAGAGCTGGGGCAGGGGCTGGGTGGATGGCCTGAGGGGCTGTCTCCAAGGCAGCATGAGCAGGACCTGGTGGCATTGGTCATAGCTGGTTGGGAAAGGGAAGAATCTTAGACAATCAGCCCTGGGCTCTTTCCAGGCTGTCTTTAAAATTTAAACAGCTGTGCTTTGCCAGTTGGTCAAAGTCACTCAGTGCTGAAATTTCCCCACCATGGGCTCCAGGAGACCTGACCTTTCCGTAGTATTTACAGTATTGACTGGCTAATTTTAGACCCTAACATCAGCAGGATAATAGGGTAAAGGCAACCTCAGGAGAGCTACTTCTGTGAGTGTGCTCCCGAGAATGAAGCAAACATTTACTGGACGCCTGCCCTTGGCCCCGCCTGGTGCTCACTAGTGTGGGTATAAATAGCCCGTCCTTGTTAAGACAGCAGAGAGAAGGTGCCCTGTCAAAGCTGGTGGCCCTCAGGATCCTGACCTAGGCTGGCTTCTCACTGGATGTCCTTCTCCAGACCCCTCCCCAGGGTCCCCCAACCCTGACCCCAGCAGCCCTCCTTCCAAAGCTCTCCTCAAGCCCAAGGGGCTTCTTGGAGTAGGAGGGAGCCAGAGGTGGCTGGTTCCAGACAAGTCACCGGGCCAGGCCAAGGAGGAGTGAGTGTGACAGATGTGATTGGTGAGCACCACGGGTGGGATCCCTTCCTCTCTGAGCCTCATCTGTACAAGTCCCACCACTTTGCATTGGGCAGGATTTATATGACATGCAGGGCATAAAGAGCCTAGAGCAGGGCCTGGGACAGGCAGGGCACTTGGCAGGTGTTTGTTTTCTTCCTTTTCCTAGCACCCCCAAGCTCTTTCCCAAGGCCCTTCAGGGAGCCCCAGGGTGAGCAGGGCAGGGACCCCAACCATGGGCACGAGGGAAATGCTAGGAGATGGGGTCAGTGGCCACAGACTGGACTCTGAGATGCAGCCCCATTTTGCCCCCTCCCTTAGGATGTCCCTGGTCCAGCTGACACTGAGAGGGAGTATGGGGTGCCCCCTCACAGCTTCACCCCCTTCTGCTGAGAGACACAGAGGGCTCCATCTGCCTTCCCTGTGTGAGGCAGCCCTGGGACAGCCCTGCATTCTGCTCTGCCACCTCCAGGCCAGCCATCCTGCCCAGGCAGGAGAAAGGTTGATTCACCTCGGGCAGCCCCTTGGAGTGTGGTGACACCACCTCAGCACTAACCCCGATTGACAGCCTGCGTCTCCAGCCAGCACTGTGTGGACCCCAATGTGAGCAGGCTCCATGACTCCCCCACAACCAGTGCTGGGTTTTGTGTCCAGAACAAACTGTAGCCAGCCTCCGGTTGGAGGCCTGGGACCTCCTCCTTTCTCTTGTCCACTGTCCCAGGCTCATGGGCCTCAAACCAGTTGGGGAACACATTCTTTGGTGCAGGCTTTAAACTTGAGGGTATGAAGGGCTGGCATGGCCCTATTTCTGGGGACCAGTTAATTCCCGGAGTGACCCCCAGGATTTCATTTCTTCCCGGATAGGGACAAGATGGTGTCAGACAAACCCGGGTTCTGACATCCATCTTGGCTTGGGCATCTTCCTCCCCTCCTTCACCCTCATCTGAAAGAAGCTACTTTTAATCTGAAACCTGAACCCTGACAGACCAGAGGATGGGAAGATGCCCAGGAGATTCACCTGGAAAGAGACTGGAATCAGACAGTGGGATCTTAACTTCTGAGGTCAGGATCTTGGGCTTTATTCTATAAGGAGGGGAAGAGTTTTGAGTAAGGAGCAGGAAGAAACTGACCTGAGCTGAGCAGGATTAGTGGAAGGTGATTCTGCTGGTGGAATGGGATGAGATGCTGGGGGTGTTTTCCTTATTAACCATAAACATAACAATAATCCTATGCACATAAGAGCTTATAACAGACTTCCAAAATCATTCCTTCCTCTGAGCCTTCAGGAATCACAGAAAGGAATTAATTAGTTAATTCATTTGTTCATTCAGTTACAGAGTATTTGTTAGATGCCAGACAGTGGGCTTGGCTGTTAGCCTGAATATCATTAGCCCCCTTTACAGTGAGAAAATGGGGCTGGTCTGTAGCCTCATTTGCTAGAAATATGGGGTGGGCTTGAATTCATTCATTTATCTTCCAGTTAGCAAGTCCCAGCTTGGTGCCCAAGAGCTCCTGGCAGAGCTGAATCTGGAGGGTCCTTGCCCTGAGGAGCCTGCAGTCTCTTGGGGGGCTAGTGTAGGACACCCAGCCAGGGGCAGGGGTGCACAGCTGGGAGAGGTCAGGAAATGCTCCCTGGAGAAGGTGAGGCTTGAGTTGAGCCTGGAAGACTTAAGTGTTCCTTTGTTCCTTGGCTTCCTCCCCATTTTGAAGCTACTCCCTTGGGGATATGGAGCAGCATGGAGGAGACCTGGGGGATAAAACTGGTCATTCAGAGCAAAAGAATCTGTCTGTCCAGGTCATGCACCCCTAGATAGACAGGTTTACCACACTAGGAGTTAAAAGAGACAGTGGTGTGGGCAACTTGGGCAAAAAGTTGTGTTTGGAGAAGATTCTAGACAATTTCTTGTCAGCTCTCATTACTGAATCGGGGAAGGGTTTCTGCTGCATGATGATTTAGCTCCAAGATGTAATAAAACCATACTCAAAAATTAGATGAACTTTGGCGTTCTGAACGCTGAAAGAAAAGAGAACTTTCCGATAACGATAAACCCGCTTAGAAAGCAGTTGCCATGGTTACCCAAAATCACTGGGACTGTTTTAAATTTGGCAAGAGATGGTAAATGTTTTCTCAGGGTGAGACTGACTGACCAAATGGCCTGTGGGATGTGGTGAGGTCTGGGGTCCAGAACAGACACCCCTGCTGCAGCTGGAGAGACTGCCCAAAGGACAGGCCAGGAGAGTCATGGCTGAAGTCATGGAGGGCCTGGACCCAAGAGAGGAATTTCCCCTGCACATTGCCCAAGGGAGCAGGACAAAATAAGCACCATATGCCACAATAACCGTGCAGGAACTGTGATAATGACAATCGCAACAAAGCCCATTCACAGAACAAGGGGCAGGTGCCCTGCTAGAGGCTTTATAGATCTTATTTCATTTGACCCTTGTGATAGCCTTATGGAGGAGTTATTCTTATATTGCAGGCAAGCAACTGAGGCTCTGGGAAGCCTAGATGATTGTCAGATATCAGAGCGATTGGTGGAGCTGGAATTCCAACCCAGGTCTCCCGAACCCAAAAATCAAGGACATGGCACACAGTCCCCTAATTTTCAACTAAAGGGAACTGGAACTTTGAGTACAGCCCCCTCTTCCTGCCTGGCCCCTCTCCAATGGTGTCTTACTGGTGTCATTCTCTTAAGGGGTTGCTGAGCATTTTTCTCCAGCCAGTGAAGTCTCCTGCCCCCACCTGGCACCATTTGAGCATCTCAAGATACTTTGCAAAATGCCCAGCTGGGATCTCGGTGTCCCACATCTGATGTTCCCAGCTAATGAGCTGCCACCTGGGAAAGGTGTGATCTCCTCTTATGTTGGCAGCAGAGGGAGAACTTGAGCTTAGGTTGCTACTGGTTCTCCTGTCTAATAGGCCACCGCATCTGCCTGTGGGGCAGTGGACAGGTTTGAGCTGGTGGGATCTCTGCCCAGCTGTGCTCACCCACTCCCTCTTACTGGGCCTGGGAATTCTTCACACCCTCAATGAGGGCAGGGGTCATGTCTTTCATAGTCTGTAGCTTTCATGTCCTAGACCCTTGGCACATCAGTACTTTATTGGTCATGCATCCATTCAAGCATCAAGTGTCAAGTCTCTGATGGGTGTCAGGCTCTGTGTCGGCATTGGAAGAACTGAGATGAAATACCCAGTCCCTACCATCAAGTTGCTCACCATCTGGAGGGGAAATACACAGGCCATAACAGGGCATTGGTGGTTTCTCTTATGATACAAGATAGGAAGCCATGGAGACCCAGAGGCCATGAACCAACTTCACCTGGGAGGCAAGAAAGCCTTTACATAGAGTTGAGCCTTTGATCTTGGAAAATAAATGTGCAGAAACAAGTTAACATGGGAAGCCTGAGGCTGCTTTCATTAAGAGTCTGCTTGCAAGGTTGGCCCTTGGCTGGAGTCAGGGAACTTGGCTTTTGAAACATTTTCTAACTGATAGCATTGCTTTGTTTTGCCTAGACTATTAGTACAATGTGTTTTATGTTGAATGCCTGCTTTCTTTCTGAGAGTCTGGAATTTTGGTAGTTGTTAGGCAAAGAATGCCTGTGTGATGAGCCCCCAGTAAAAACCCTAAACTCTGGATGTGAAATGGGTTTCCCTGGGCAGAAACATTGCACACATGTGGTTGCATTTCCACTGTTAGAGAAAGGATAATGCTCAGTGTGGTCCTTTGTAGGAGGGAGAACAAAGGAAGTCTGTGCATGGATTTCTCCAGAATCTTCTGTTGGCTTTTGCCTTTGTTGATCTGGTTGTGTTTCCTTTCAATGTGAGGACTTCTCGTCACTGAGTCCCATGAGTTCTTCCAGTGAGCTAATGAGCATGTGGTAGTCTTGGGGACCCCTGAAATAAGAAATGTGAATGAGACTTTACTGGGGACATCAGGGAGACAGAGAGCACTCGAGATACAAGGAACAGAAAATTCAAGCTCATGGAGCATGAAAAGGCATGAGTGAGGCATGGAACGGTGTGGCCTGTGGGAAATTAGAGGAAATTAGATGAACTGAAAAAAATTTTGAGGACCAGGCTTTGAGGGGCCTAGATCCTGGACCAAGAAATCTGGATTTTATCTTAGAACAATGGTAAACATGGGGTGTACTTATAAAAGGAAATAATAGAGATATTTCTGTTCAACCACTCTGCAGCCAGTGTGCACAGATAATCCTGGAGGGGGGAATGCAGGGGGCTGGGAGGCAGGGAAGAGGCTGCTGCAGTGATACATATGCAACCTGCAGGACTCAGTGGATCCCTTCAGCCTCCTGGTAGCCCTCCCCTCCCTCTTTCTGCCCTTCCAACTGTCTAAGAACCTGGGATGCTTACTTAGTCCATTCTTCTGAGGGCAGCTGTGGACTCCATTGCCACTAGCCCTGGGCCCTGAAGAAAATTGGCCCAGCCCAGTTATAGCTCTGTCCACTCCTGAGCTGTGCCCATGAGGGTCTAGCCCAGTGGTTCCCAACCGGAGGCAGTTTTACCCCTCCACTCTGGGGAAATATTTGGCAATGTGTAGAGACATTTTGATTGTCACACCTGCGGTAGGTGCTACTGACATCTAATGGGTAGAGTCCAGGGATGCTGCTAAACATCCTATAATGCACAGGAGAGCCCCCCACAGCCAAGAATGATCTGACCCAAAGTATCAGAAGTGCTGAGGTTTGCTGCCCAGATGAGTTTTTGCAGTGATGCAAATGCCCTACAATGCTCTGCTGTGTAACACAGTCACTGGTCATTCTGGCAGTTGAGCCCTTGAAATGTGGCTAGTTTTGACTGAGGTACTGTGTTTTCAATTGTATTTCATTTTAATTAATTTAATTTAAAATTTAAATAGCCACATATGACTCAAGGCTACTTTCTTGTATACAGAGCAGATTTACCTTCTAAGCAGGCTGCAGTGATTCTTCTTCAGTTTCTGAGGATAAATCTCCTTAGTGTATACTCTCCAGTGCTGGTATTTTCCCTAGAGCACCTGCCCTGGAAAGGGTGGCTTGGAAAGAGGGGCCTCCAGTGACAGCTGCATCCGAGGCCAGACAAAGCCGTGGTTGAAGCTCGGGAGTTGAGCTCAGCTCAGTGCCGTCCATCAAGGTCAGTTCTCCTGGGGCCTGAGGGTCCTTCTCTGCTGGAAGATTTGAGTTAGGGCCACCTCCCACCATCAGGGGGGTCCTGTGTCATTGAACCTCAGAGCTGGCTCTTGGAAACTTTCTTCCCAGGTGGGAGGGAGTGGGGGAGCTAATATAATCTTCAGCTCAAGAATATCTGAACGTTCAGCCTTGGTTGAACCAGGACAATGAGAGGGTCTAATTGTACCCCCTACCCCCTTTCAGGGATTCTTTCTAGGAAGACGATAACCTCCTCCAAGAGACTTAATGTCCCTACACAGGCAGGGAAGAAGTTGACAAATCTAAATAGGAGCTTCTCTGGCTTAAATAGAATAAAATATACATAAGTTCTGCCTAACCTGGCATGACCCCTAGACAGGGAAGAGATGAGGAGACCTGAGCCCAAATGGTGGCACTGGCATGTGAAGGAAGGTTTGCATGTAATGAGCATTCATTAGTGACACTGGAATGAATAAAGGAGGAAACCCCCTTCCAACACAAGTCTCATGAGGTTTATATTATTATTCCCATTTCAGAAATAAGGAAAGTGAAGCACAGAGAGGTTAAGTGACTAGCCCTAAGTAACACAGCTTGTCCATGGTGGGATCAAGATTTGAAGTCAAGTCTGTCAGGCTCCAATCAATACCTACTGAGGTCCCAGAGTGAAGGTGTGAGCACATTGGACAGGAAGGGGTGGCAGAGGCAACCTCTTGGTTCACTTGTCCAAAGAAGACCCCCAGATTTTCTGGAGGCCTGGACAGGCTTGGATGTGGGACCACAAAATCCCTGAAACATCCAAGGATGGGATGAGATAGAGATGTTCTCTCAGTTCTGTGTGGGGATGCAGCCAGGCCTCTAATTAGCCTCGGGGGAAAAAAAGTGGCTGAGCACAGGGATGGCTATTTACTTCACAGCAGGAAACATCCATTTTGATTTGGATCATCAAATGCCAGCCTGGTACTCCGGGGAGACTGTTGCAGGAGTTGGAGAGCTGGCAGGAACAGGCACTGGGCTGGGATGGCCAGGGAACTGCTCAGCTTTGAAGTGTTTGCAGAATCTCCTAATTAAAAGACAGGCCCACAGGAAGCAAGTCAAGTGATGTTTAGGAATTGGAATCTGGGCTGCAACAAATCTCCATGTTGAAAATTAATCCCTTTTCTGGCTCTAAGACAGTGTACATTGGGATTTTCTTAGATGAATGTGGCTTTACCACTATTATCCAGTTGGGCTTTCCAGAGTTAAAATGCATGTCCTGCAGCACGGATGGCAAATATGCTGCAAACATCTGCCAGCTACTTTCCTGCACCTGTGGCAGACATCACTAATCAATCAAAGCACTGTTTCCCACAGAGGCTAAACAAAGCTTTAGAATGATTTTTAGACCAACATTTCATGTGACTGCTACTAATCAAATCAAATCGAAACATAAAAGCAAATCTATTTGCCGTCCTTGTGCTTAAAGTCCGGTGAGGTCTACAAGCCTCTTAGCTATGGCTTAGAGGGCAAGCAGGTCTCCTTTAAAAGTAAGCTCACTGGGCCAAAGCCATTGTCTGAAAAACGGTTATGATGCTAGGGTGGGTGCAGTACAAGTTTGGGTGAATAAGTCTGTCTTGCCAACATCTTATGATTTCTCTTATTTTAGTTAAGTTATTGACCAAACCTCCACTTGAACAGCTCCAGTGATGGGGAACTCAGTACCTTCCAAGGCAGCCTTCACCTGTTTTTGCCAGTTCTAATTGTTAGGAAACGGTGAAGGCTCTGGAATCAGCTGATCCTCAGTTTGCATCATGGCTTGTGCTGTTGTAACTGTTTGAGCAAGCTTCATCTCATGTGGAAAGTGTGGGGAGGGCATGTCTACCTCCGAGAGGTGTGAAAAGCTACTGAATGCATGTTAAATACCTAGGAGAATGCTTCACCCATGATTGGTGTCCAATGTTCTTTCATTTATTTCATTTTTAAATTGTGCCCAAATCTGCCTTACTATAGCTTCCTCCACTGGTCCCTTGAAGACCTCAGAATACATCAGCTTCCTCTTCCCCGTGACAGCCTGTAGGTGTTGAAAGACACATTTGAAGACAGAGTGTCAAATCTCCAGTTCCTTCAACATTGACAGAAATCTTCTGTCTAATGCTCACCTCCTCTCGACTTGCTCTTAGCCCATGGCCCCAACTCTCAGATTAGCTCAGACCACCTCTGGACTAGGCGGGACTCATACCTCCCTCATTCTGCACCCCAGACACCAATTCAATCATTCACTCATTCATTCAATCACTTATTCATACACTTAACAAATACTTCACTGAGTCCCTATTCAGTGTCAGGCACTTTGCCAGGAACAGTAGATACAGAGATGAACCCAAAAATAGACACAACCCCTGCCTTTTGTTGATTCACTCCTGCATTGATCTGTTAACTCATTGATTCAACACTTAATCATGTCAACCCTGCCAGAAGTTGTAGATGCAGCAGAAAACAAGACTGATGTGGTTCCTGTCATTTATTCATTCACCCTGTTCTAGTTTGCTAATGTTGCTGGAATGCAAAACACCAGAGATGGATTGACTTTTATAAAAGGGGGTTTATTTGTTGCACAGTTACAGTCTTAAGGCCATAAAGTATCCAAGGTAGCATGTCAGCAATTGGGACCTTCACTGGAGGATGGCCAATGGTTCCTGGAAAACCTCTGTTAGCTGGGAAGGCTCATGGCTGGCGTGTGCTCCAAAGTTCTGGTTTCAAAATGGCTTTCTCCCAGGATGTTCCTCTCTAGGCTGCATTTCCTCAAAAATGTCACTCTTAGTTGCACTTGGGATATTTGTCCTCTCTCAGCTTCTCTGGAGCAAGAGTCTGCTTTCAACAGCTGTCTTCAAACTGTCTCTCATCTGCAGCTCCTGTGCTTTCTTCACAGTATCCCTCTTGGCTGTACCTCCTCTTCAAAACATCACTCACAGATGCACTGAGTTCCTTCTGTTATGTCTGCTCATTTATATGGCTCCACTGATCAAATGGGCGGAGCAATTACCTCCATGGAGATTATCCAATCAGAGTCATCACCCACAGCTGGGTGGGGCGCATTCCAAAAAAACACTCAAAGAATTACAATGTAATCAACACTGATAACGTCTGCCCACACAAGATTACATCAAAGATAATGGCATTTGAGGGGACATAATACATTCAAACTGGCACATTCCACCCCCTGGACCCCAAAATGACATTATCTTTCCATATACAAAATACATTCATCCCACAACAATATCACAGAAACTTAAATCATTTCAGTAACAAAAGTTAAGTACAAGATTCCATCAAAATCAATTATAGGCATGGTCAGTCCTAAGGCATAATTTTCCTTTAGCTGTGGATCTGTGAACTTAGAACAAGTTATGTGCTTCCAATATACAAAGGAGGGACATTCATAGGATAAACATTCCCATTGCCATAAGGAGAAACTGAAAGGAAAACAGGGTTAACGGGACCAAAACAGTTCCTAAAACCTGCAGGACAAACTCCATTAGACTTCAAAGTCTGAGAGTCATTACAGAATGATGTTGCATCCTTGGGGCTTGAGAGAGTGGGAATCTAACCCTCCCTAAGGGCCTTTATGGCAGCCCTTTCCTCTTCAAATGCTTAGGTGAGTGCTCCAACATATCCACACATTGGGGAGACCACCTTCTTGGCCCCACCCTTCTCAAATATTGGGGCAGCTCCTGGATTCCCTTCCATCTCTGGGGCACATGCTCAACCCCTCCAGAACAGAGCAGTGGCAGCCAGGCTCTCCCCAATTCCCTGGGAATGTGCTCCACCCTCTTTGGGACCTGGGATGGCAAAACTCCACCATAGCACTGAGGTGGAAGGCCTACCCTCGACCTCCAGGGCAAACTCACCCCTTCCATGCGTGTGGGCCACTCTGCTCTCCCAGCCCAAGGCCTTCTGACTCCAGACCTCAACCTCCATGGCTCTGTCTTTGAAGAAAACTTTCCCTCAATTTGTTCCCTGTCTGTCCCCTCCAGTCCAGACTGGCAGCAGCTCCATGTACAAAAATCCTGCAAAAATTCTGTTGGCTTCGCATGAAGCACACAGGGGTCAAAGCCATCAGACAACGGGACTTTCCACAAATCCTTTCTGCCCAACTCCTTTTCCAATCTTGGCTTGTACTGAAAGGGTGGCTGGGCTCCACGCTTGGTCACATCCTCATGTTGGGCTGCAGCTTCTGGGATTCCACCCCCTGGAAGCTCATAATTTTCCAAGCCAACAGTTTCTGGTTTCTTTGAATCCAAGAGTTCAGTTCTGTTTCTCTCTCTCCACTCACATTTTACTATAAGCTGCAAGGAGAAGCCATGGTACATCCTCCACACATAGTCTGGAGATCACCTCAGCTAAGTATTCCAGGTTGTCACTTCAAATTCTTCCTTCCATCTGCTACCAGGACTCAATTTTGCAAATTCTCTACCACTTTAAAACAAGGATCGCCTTTCTTCCAGTTCACAATGACACATTCATTGTTTCTGTTCAAGGCCTCATCAGAAGTATCTTTAGAGTCCACATTTCTACTAACAGTCTCTTCAAAGCAGCTTAGGTGTTTTACATCAAGTTCCTCACAGTTCTTCCAGAATCTTCCCCTTATCCATTTAAAAAGCCGATCCAACATGTTTGGTATTTGCAAACACTGCAGCACCAGCACCCCACTTCTCTGGTACCAAAATCTGTTCTAGTTTGCTAATGCTGCTGGAATGCAAAACACCAGAGACGGATTGGCTTTTATAAAAGGGGGTTTATTTGGTTACACAGTTACACTCTTGAGGCCATAAAGTATCCAAGATAACAGATAAGCAATCAGGACCTTCACTGGAGGATGGCCAAATGGTTCCTGGAAAACCTCTGTTAGCTGGGAAGGCACGTGGCTGGTGTGTGCTCCAAAGTTCTGGTTTCAAAATGGCTTTCTCCCAGGATGTTCCTCTCTAGGCTGCAGTTCCTCAAAAATGTCACTCTTAGTTGCACTTGGGATATTTGTCCTCTCTCAGCTTCTCTGGAGCAAGAGCCTGCTTTCAACAGCTGTCTTCAAACTGTCTCTCATCTGCAGCAACTCTGCTTTCTTCAAAGTGTCCCTCTTGGCTGTAGCTCCTCTTCAAAATATCATTCACAGCTGCACTGAGTTCCTTCTGTTATGTCAGCTCATTTATATGGCTCCACTGATCAACTTAGAACCACCCCAAATGGGCGGAGCAATTACCTCCATGGAAATTATCCAATCAGAGTCATCACCCACAGCTGGGCGGGGTGGATTCCAAAAAAATGCTCAAAGAATTACAATCTAATCAACACTGATAACATCTGCCCACACAAGATTACATCAAAGATAATGGCATTTGAGGGGACATAATACATTCAAACTGGCACACAACCATTCAGTGATTTTTTTTTTTTTTTTTGATCTATGGAGCATCTAATATGTGCAAGACAACCATGAAGTCGGACAACAAAAAGATACTACATGCTATGAAGATGCGTAGGTGCTATGGAAGCCAGTAAGGGGGTCCGCCCTGGTCTAATTTCATTTTTAAATTTTATGTGAAAAAGAACTGTATTAAGAACAATATTGGTTCATCAAACACTTTCGTCTTTGGTCCAAGAATGACCCAATATTTTTATTTACTTAGTTAGTTCATTAGTTAGTTATTTTAAATAATGTCTATGTACCCAAGAACCCAATTCCTAAAACAAAATCTAGGACTTTGCCAATATCCTACTTCTAATCCCACAGTTTTTCCTCCATCCCGTGCCCTTGCCTTCTCAGACCCAAGGTGCTACAGATCAGCCTGAATCCTGTGTTCATCATCCCCTTGTTTGTTTGTGGGTTGTTTTTTAGTGAATATCTTAAAGAGATATATGCACACACACATATTCCTAAATGAATGATTTTTACTTTTGTTTATTTCAACTTTATACAAAGCATTTCACAGTGAATGTAGGACACACGTTTCCACTTAACGTGATGTTTCTAAGGTTATTGTGTGTGATTAGTTCCCTTGCTTTGGCTGCTATGTAATATTCCATGGTGTGAATTTATTCATTCACTTTCCTGCTGGATTCTTTCCAGGTTTCCACTACTGCAAACAGTGCTGCTGCAAATGGATTTCTACTTGTCTCCTATAGAACATGTGAAAGAGCTTCTTTGGGGTATATACTTAAGAGTGAAATTTCTCTAGTCTAAACTCCTGTCCGCAATGCCTAAAGATCTTGTGGATCTGCCTCCTTTCTAGCACTTGGTATCAATTCTTTAAAATCTACACCAAAAGAACAGGCAGGAGAGTCTATTCCATTGTAATTTCCATGATCACTGATAATGTGGAACATCTCTTTATATGTTTGTGGCCCGCATCTGTTTCTCACGTGTCCTTTGTTAATTTTCTTTTGGGTTTGTTGTGTTTTCTTACTGATTTCTAGGAAATGTTTGGAAAATTCTGAACACAAAAGTAGACATCATAACATAAAAAGCCTGCAAGAACCCTTCACTCAACAATTAACTAATGGTGAATTATGTTTCATATATCTCCCTACTAACACCCCATTCCAAATTTATGAGAAGCGAATGCTTGATGTTATATCATTTCAAACACATATTTCAAAAGATGATTTTCAAAGATAAGGATCCTTTTGAAAAACATAACCGAAAACTAATATCAGACTTAAAAGTATTTAACATCTAGCCAGTCTTCACATTTTCCCAGTTGTCTTATGTGTTTCTCTTTTTTTCCAATTCAGTTTTATTGAGATATATTCACATACCCTACAATCATCCACAGTGTACAATCAGTTGTTCATGCTTACCATCATATAGTTGTGCATTCATCACCAAAATAAATTTTTTAACATTTTCATTATTCCAAAAAAAATTAGAATGAAAATACAAGTGAAGAATAGCACCCAAAACATCCCATCCCCCCATCCCCCCTATTCATTTAATTTTCGTTCTCATTTTTCTACTCACCTGTCCATACACTGGATAAAGGGATTGTGAGCCACAAGGTTTTCACAATCACACAGTTACACTGTGTAAGCTACATAGTTATACAATTGTCTTCAAGAATCAAGGCTACTGGATTGCAGTTCAACAGTTTCAGGTATTTCCTTCTAGCTATTCCAATATACTAAAAACTACAAAGGGATATCTCTATAATGCATAAGAATAACCTCCAGAATGACCTCTCAACTCTATTTGAGATCTCTCAACCACTGAAACTTTATTCTGTTTCATTTCTAGTCCTTCTTTCGGTTAAGAAGGCTCTCTCAATCCCACAATGCAAGGTCCAGGCTCAGTTTTTCTTTTCTTCTTCTTTTTTTTTTAATTATACTGTTTTTTTTTTTTTAATCAGAATCCAAATAAAATCTCTTAAGTCTCCTTTAATACGTAAGTTCTTTTTTCCTCTTTTTGTATTCCTTGCAAATTACCTGTTGAAGAAAAGTGACCAGATGTCTTACAGAGTTTTTCACAGTCTAAATTTTATGAATTGCATCCCCTGGTATTATTTAACCCATTCCTCTGTCCCCTGTGGTTCCTGTACATTAGCAATGAGATCTAGAGGCTTATCAGGTTCAACTTTAATTTTTTGGCAGGAATACTTTGCGATGGTATTGCATATTTCCATCAGGAGACCAGTTCATTCTGATTGTTCTCTTTTCATAATGTTGTCAGCCTTTGACGATCCTTGCCTAGATGCTAGTATTTTATTAGGTATTTCAAAAGGATCATATTATATTTTATTAGTTCTTTTTCATTTATTAGCTGGAATACATGTATAAAGAGAAACTTCCTCTCATCAATTACTGTTGTAGTTCTTCACATGTTCTTGAACTAATCCTTCTGGGTACTATATCTCCTTCAGCTGTAACTTGCCATATTGGGTGTGATGTAGATATGGGCATTAAGATTTATTTTTTCTATTTGGTTATCCAACTGAACCAGCACCATTGTTGGGGAAAAAAAAATATGAAACCAACCCTCACTGAGTCTATTTTATTTTTATGTAAATCTTTTGTCTATTTGTGTGGGAGCCTGTTTCTGGATTCCATTAGTTCATTTATCTATCCTTGTGTTACTACCATTACTGATTTAATTACCATGGCACCCTGATATTTGGCAGGACAAGTTACCCCTCCTGGATTTTCTTTTAAAAAATGTCCTAGGTGTTCTCTGCCCATTGCTCTTACATACAGATTCAGAATCCTTTTGTAAAGTGCTATTATAATGTTTGGCACTTTGGAATTTTGATTGGAATTTTATTGGCACTGGACATCTTTGTGATGTTAAGACTTCCTATCCATGGTCATTGTATATTTCTAACCACCATCTTGTGACTTCAAAGATAATTCAAATGTATCCAAGTGGAATGTGAAGGGAGTTGTGGGAGAACAAACCAGCAGCACAACACACGTGTAAAGGCCCTGAGGCACGAAAGAGCAGGACGTGCTGAGGCACAGAAAGATGGTCAACATACCTGGAGCACAGGGTGAGGATGAAGGGGAGAGGAGGCTGGAGATGAAGGCAGAACTGTGGGTGCTGAAGGATTGTAAGAAAGGAATCAATAAGACTAGACTTTCATTCTACAAGGACTGCCCTGGCTGCTAGGTGAAGAATGTGCTGGGGGAGAGGGAGGCTTAGAAGAAAGGAGACAAGTGAGGAAGCCATTGCTGTAGTGTCATAGCAGCAGTGATGGAGGGAAGTGGGAGACTTGAAGTTTGTTTAGAAAGTGCAGGTGGAACCAACAAGACTTGGTGACTGTTGGCAAGTGGGAGTAAAAGGACAGAACGGTGGAGGGAATGACATCCTAGTTTCTGGTTCAGGTGACTGGGTGAACAGAGCTGCCATTTGTTAGAAGGGAACACTTTTTGTGGCTCCCGGTTTCCAGGAGGAGGGGTTTTCCCTGAGCACGTATAGCTTTTCCCCATCCTTTCCCCACTGCACCCCTGGAGAGCTGGACTGACCCACCTGATTGGTCAACTTGGGAAAAATAACTGCATGCTCAGCTCAGCTTGGTCCTTCTTCTTGGGGTCAAGTCTGACTTTAAAGGGGAAGAGGTCTCCTCCGCTCCTCAAAGATATAGTTCTCAGGTGGGCAGAACCCACCATGTGGTGGGAAGCTTGCCCCAGCCTGTCACTGCCTGAGACTGGGTGGGTACATCTGCCAGGTGGGGGGGGTTGAAACTGCTAAGCTGCTTTCTAATAGGCCCAAAGCCACATTTCCCACCTGGTCTCTACATTTAATTTTTATTTTATTTCACAACTTGTTCAAAACCTGAGAGGAGGAGCAGGGTACCATTTTATTAGAGGTTCCTCAAAGATCCTTGATATTTGGTACATTGAGGAATAAAAAACAAACAATCTGGTATCTAGATAGCCAAATATGTACATGGAGAGGTTTGGGGGCAGCCAGGGCCTGTGACTGTGGCCTTGGGCTTCTGCGTGTGGGCAGGGTGTTTTGACCGTGGTGGTTTCTAGAAGCTCAGACTAGGCAGGATGGGTGTTTTTCAGTTGTGTGGTTGTCTTGTAACAGCTTCGGTGTGAGCAAGAAGACCGTGCCTTGGGTCAGGTACTATATTGACTTTGGTGGGTGACTGCAGCTTTTGGAGCCCACCTACCCCACCAATAAATAACAGCCCATTCCCCATCTGGGTTTTGATCAAATTGATAAATAAAGAGTAGAGATGGGGGCCCATTTATCTGCTTTCATTATTACATCAAGCCAGGCTGTGGGACAGGACTTTAGGTCTACTGGCTGGACCAAGGCACGTGGTCCTCCTGCAGGAGAGAGGTAGCAAAATGCCCACCCCCTGTGGCCAGCTCACTCTTGAGAGGACAAAGAATGACGAGAGTCCAGAAAGGAGCTTGGAAATGCCTCATGGAAACCAGGAAAGAGAGGAGGCACTCCCTTTGCACTAGCCTTCAGGATGAAGAGCCAGGAGGACAGAAGGAGCCTGCCAGCCCAGAAAACACTTTGTCTAAGCTGTAAACTCCACAGTGTGTACATTAGATTTGCTTAGCCTGAGGAATCCTAACCAGGCACGCCTTTTTTCTTTCCTTTGCATCCTCACCTGGCCCTGCCTTGCTCTGGAAAGGAGGTAGCTGGGTGCCAGTAAGTGTTAGTGGATGCCAGTTCTAGAAGTGCCTTAGTTACTGAGGCTTGCTGGCCCCCACTATGCCCTGAGCTAGCAAAGTCACCAGCTGGGGAGCAGAGTCTCTGTTATTTGCTTTGGTTTTAGGGCCCAAGTAAATAATCCAGCAGCGTTTCTGCTCCTCCAGCATGTTCAGCTGCTGCAATTAGCTAAGGTTCTGCTGGGATTGTCTTGTTTCCAGTGTTTCCTGACCTCCGACCCTGGTGAATTTAATTCTGCTCCTTTAATAATTTCTAGGAGTGTAGATTCTGTTGAGTGAGCAGGTTCCCTTCTGCAGAAATCAACTTAAATCCTGAAGCTGCACACTGCACATTCAGGAAGACTGAGCCCTGATTTGTTTTGGGTGCAAACAGGAGAAGAAAGCAGGAGTTGCTTTCAATGCAGGTTGGGGAACCAGCAAAGCCCTGCCTGCCTGTGCAGGGTTTGAGAACAGGCTCCTCACATGAGCTGCCTGCTGGGAAGCCTTTGGTTCTAGAACAGGCTCCTAATGGGGGCTGTGAGATTGCATGGTGCTCCAGATAAGAAATGCAATACTCTCTTCCATCATTCTTTCCTGCCTTTATTCTACAAAAATGTATTGTTCCAGGCACTGAACTGAGTACCAGAGGAGGCAAAGTTGGGAAATGTGGTCCCAGCCTTTAGGGTAAGATAGTCAATTGTGGCAGACAGTGTGGGGGGATTGAGCCACTCTGGAATGCAAGGTCAGCCCCTAGTTTGATGAACACCTGGTCCTGGGGGGCCCATCAGACCTGTACCTGCAGAAATTTGGAACCAAATCAGGAGCTGTCCATCTCTCCAGTGGCTAAAACCATAATGCAGATTTAGAAGGCTGTGGGGTGGTGATTTTCTACCTTGTGGCTGAGTTGAGGAGGATGCTGGTCTACAGACAGTGAGAGAGAGAGAGAGAGAGAGAGAGAGAGAGAGAGAGAGAGAGAGAGAGGAGAATGAAGACAATAGATTAAAGCAGTTAAAGCAGAAGTAAAAGGGGAAAGTGGGTACTTCCTGTGCTCCCAGAGGCTTTCCAAGTTCATATTCCAGGCCTTTCCAAGGCCCAGCAATACTCTTGCCCTTGGGGTTCTGTGAGATACCCTCATATTCATATAACCAGCCCTTCTTTGTGCCTAGCTAGCATGAGTGAATTCTTGATACTTGCAGACAAAAGTGTTTTTAAATTCTTGTGAGAGACAATTGCAATATCCTGGCCTAGTTATAATATGGCCCAAAGAGGAGCTGTGGAGTGTGGACGTGGTGAAGGAGTTGGGGCAGACGGGGAAGGCTTCATAAGTGGAGGGACAGCAAATCCCAGTCGTGAAGGAATGACAGCCCCGAACGACATCATTCAACAGTCCCTCTGCGGCAGCCACTCTTCTAAGAGCTCTGTGCTCATCTCTAAATTAGTCCTTGCAGCAGACCCTAGGAAGAAGGGAATGGGACTATCCCTATTTTTCGGATAGAGAAACAAAGGCTCAGAGAGGCTGTCACTTGTCCAAGTTTCAGTAACTCGGACATGGGGGAGCTGAGCCCTGCACCCTGGCCTCTGGCTCTAGCATCTGTTTGTTCCACCACTGGGCTGGGCTGCTTCCCCACCCATGGCCCCCTCCCCAGGTTCACCCCATGGGCAAGGAACAGCAGACTGGGCTGGGGCCAACAGCTCTTGTAGAGGAAACAGCCTGTACAAAAATGTGTAGAGAGGTGTATGGTGAATTTGGGTAAGACCAGCGACATCATTTGTGGCACCCAATGCAAAATAATATGGGACCTCTTGTTCAAAAATTATTAAGGATTTCAGGATGGGGACAGTGGAGCCCAAAACCAAGAATGGGGACCTGTGTAGCTGCACAGGTTGCGTCCCTGTGAAGTGGGTCCTGAGTTTGGGGGACCAGAGGGAGAGTGGTAGGTATTGTGATTGAGGATGAGGGCAGGGTGGGCTCTTTTTTTAATTAATTAATTTATTTTTTGGCCAGGCTTGAAGGCTTAGATTCAATCCCGGAGGCACTGGAAGGCCAATAAAAGGTTGTGAGAAACCCAGCGACATGATTCCATCTAAGACTGTACCTGCTTAAAAGTGGGGAGTAGACTGGGAGCAGGGGTAATCGGTAGTTCTAGCGGGGGTTTTCATAACATATCCTGCTTGCAACCTCTTGACCACTTGACAATCCTGAGAGGATCTGGCCAAGGAAGTCCAGAGGTGGTGGTGGGAATATACTCATTTAGGGGACATTGACTCCATTAACACAGTATTAAAAAAAAAGTCTCAGCTGGAGGAAAATATTTAAATAGAAGTCATTAGTGAGCATGTTTCTGAAGCCAACAGTGCCTAATAAGTCAAAATTGCTATTCCCCCAAAATGCAACCTATTGAGGGATTTTCAACCCCCCTTTCCGAAGTGCTCAATTAGGGTGAAAAAAAAAATCCATAGCTCTCCTTTGACTGAAATTGCTGAAAGGTGGGGGTGCTTTCTAGTTAGGCATTGTCCAAGCACAGGGATAAAAATCAGCCCTTTAAGATAATTTATATCTTGGAGAGGAGTTCAGAAATGGGTCCACTTGGAGCTAAAAGCATCGTAAATAAGCTGGGTTGGGAGGCTGTGCCGATCGCAGCGGGGAATTATAGAGTGGTCTCCGGGCTCCCGCCACCCGGGCAGAGGGCCTGGGAGACAGTGGGCCCCAGCCCAGCCAGCCCTCACCACCTGGTGCAGGTGGGAGACTGGCCTTGGGGAGGGGCAGGGACCTGTCCCAGGGCCACGGCTCCTGCCATCCAGGCCACTGATTGATACTGTCATTAATCTATTAATCTCTTACTGGGCACTGGGACGGTCAGCTCCCTGCCCACAGAAACCTGACAGTATGGAGGAGGACAGACCAGCATCAGAGGACCAGAAGACACTGTGGTCAGTGCAAAGTGTCAAGGTCATCATTAAAACAAACAAGGAAGCAGGTTTTGCATGTGTATGTGGTGCATGTACGTAGATGTGTGTGTGCAGCTACGTATGTATGTGTGTACATGGGTATGTGTATGTGTGTACATGCATGTGTGTGTGTGTGTGTGTGTGTGTGTGTGCGCGCATTTGTTCTGGGGGCACCTAACCCAGTCTTGGTGCGTCAGAGAATCTAACTCAGGGGCTGTGGTAAAGTCTTGGGCAAGGATGACCAAACCTGGATGGTGAGTTTGGGGGGATCAGGTGGGGCCTGCTTCTGGAGTTTGTACTTTATCTTGCAGAGCTTTGAAGCATCTTAAGCAGGGGCATGACTTGGCCAGATTTGCATTTTAGATACTGGAAATGCCTGACTGTGACATGGGCTTATTTTTCTCAAAATTTTCCCTCAGAAAAGAGTCCTTCCAAAGTCTATCGTGTAACAGACAGTGCACTGTCTAGATTATCTGAAAAACAGTACTGTTTGGGGAAAGTCATGGTGGCCTGAAACCCCCTCAATCTGTTGGTAAAAATAAAAGGAGACAAAGAAATCTGACATAGATAGAGTAATTAATGATTCCTGAGGATCTGACCCCATAATTGCTTGCTAAAGCAAACTGTTAGCACCTCATCTTTAGAAAGGAATGGGGAGAGTTATTTTGAGATTGTCCTAAGGGTTGGTTAAGAGGTGCTTATGTTAGGGTGTGGAGGAGCTGGGTCTGGGTCTATTTTGATAAAAGATGCTCTGACAGTATGTGGGGGTGGGCCATGGTGGGGTGGGGGTCTAAGGCTGGAGCAGGGGGTCCAGGGAAGGGCTGGAGCAGGGGTCCGATCTGGGGGAAGGTGAGGCTGGAAGATGTTGGGGCAGGGGCCCACCAGGGTGGAGAGACGACTTGGGGGCAAGGCCTCAGCTTGTTTTGGGTGGATCCTGCAGTGACAAGGTTGTCTTGGAAAGACCCACATTCACAGGAGCCAGCTCCAACTGCTGGAAATCAAGGTGACAGAGACTCAGTGACTCTGGCACTTGCTGACAGTGGCCGTTTCCCTCCTCCTTGGAGCTGGGTCATGGAGCCTGAGTCACCCCTGAGACCTGTGGCTCTTCAGGTGTGGGGAGCCAAGAGGCCCACTGAGCCCACAACCTGGACTTTGTCTGCTGGGTAGGGTGGGGTTGGGGAAGAGGGGAGGAGGGTGGGCAGGTACCAAAACTGCTTACTCACCTGGGTTCTCTGACAGGAAGTAGGTATGTAGCCCCAGCTATTTGTCTGAAACTCAGCCCAAGATTCTGGGGGTCAAACTCATAAATGTAGAAACAGCAAGGCCCTTCCTCACCATCACCAGCGTTGGTCTCCATGGCAATAAGCAGACCTGGGTAATGGTCAGAACACATCACTTCTTCCTCACCCCCACCTCATCACTGTTTCTACCCATTGATGGAAAACCTTCAGGGGCTCCCCATCACCTAGCTCCAGGATAAGTGCCAGACACCTCAGGTTTTCCTACCGTGCCTTCTGCTGCCACCCACATGCCAACCATTGAGAATTCCTCACCATTCCCCATCCACTCCAGGTATGTTTGCTGCCTTAGACTTTGCTGATGCCATCCCCTCATCCCGGAATATCCTTCTCCTCCATCAACCCAACAATCCATTTTTAAAGCTTTCTCTGCAAACCCTACTCCCAGTCCTCTGAAAATTATTCCTTGCTCTTCCGGGCTTCCAAAAGCAAAGAAAGCAGGGCAGCAGGTCTTACATGAATTATTCACACACCTCCATGTCCACAGGTCCCTGCCTCTCCTAGCCCTCACTCACTACTCACTCACCATCCTCCAATTCTCCACCCCACCCAGGGCTTTAGTCTTTCTCCTCCCAGATGCTGGGAGCACATGCCTGGCTGACACACACTCTTGGGCAGGGATGGAGGGGCTAGATGAAGAGAGAAGGGGGCTCCCAAGCTCTATTCACTGAACCCTGGCTGCACTAGATGCTGTTCTAAGCTCTGGGGAAGCAGCGTGGGGCACACTGGCCCTGCTCTGTGAGATTGGAGTCCAGTATCAGAGGCTGGTGTGTGGTCATAGACATAGTGCTATGGACCCCGCAAGCCTTTCTTCCCTTCATTCTCATCATCTCCATCTTTCAGAGGAGGATCTGGAGGTGCAGAGAGGTGGAGAGCTTTGCTAAGGTTTGGAGTAACGGGATCAGGAAGCAGCAGGGTAGCCTGGTCTGTTGAGCTGTGGGGGAGGGGGCCATTTCTCACCCATTCCCATTCCTTCTTAGCACCTCTAGCCTTATCTCCCCTTGGGGAGCACAAATAAAAGGGAACAGAAGGAAATAGAGGAAGAACAGAGGAAAACTGTATTTATGCAGGCACTGTTGCCCTCCATTCCAATTTATTTACCATTGCAGAATGGCTTTCTCCTGAATTGAGTCCACCTGCCCAGGGGCTCCACCTCTGGCCAGGCATGGATGACGGTGGGTAACTGAGCATCCCTTTCTTCTGCCTCTCCCAAAAGGATCCCTTGATCCAGCTCAAGGACCTCTGAGAGAGTCACAGCTCTCCCTCCCTCCCCTAGTCCCCTGGGCTTTGGCAGTGACATTGTTTGCGTCCTCTGTTCATAACAATTCAGCAGCATCTTTCCATGGAACTACTTCATAATCAGAGGGTAGAGGACAAGCACGGGTATGTCTGACTGTGAGATGCTGTTCTGGGGAAGGACGCCCAAGGATCCTCTGGTTAGAGAAGAGATGGCTGTCCTCATGTGGCCCATGGTGAGGCTGGGGCAGGCGGGTGGGCATGGAGGGACTAGGCGAGATGGGTCCTTTCAAGCCAAACAGACTGAGCTCCAATCCTGACTTTGCCACTTTCTAGTGGTGTGATCTTGGCTTAGTCCCTTCATCCTTCTGAGCCTCTCAATTTTCTCATCTGCAAAATGGTAAAAATGAGTACACACTGCCCAGGGTTCTGAGGATGATGAAATAAAGCAACACATGTAAAATGGCTAACCTAGGACGCAACAAACAATGGGTGCTTCCTAAGTGATGGCACCTTCTCCTGCCCGTCTCAGCTGGTAGAAGATGGCATCAGTACTCTCTGGGGCAATACAGTCTGAAGGGTTAAACCTCAACCGCCCACCCCCCAGCTCTCCACTCCCTTAGCCCTCCCACACTTCAACCCCTATGTTTCCCTGTCCTGGCTTTTATCCCATGCACAAGATCATGACAACGCTGATGGGAGGGGTAGGTAGGATGCTAACAATGGGGAAACCTGAGTGAGGGGTACGTGGGAACTCTCTGTCCTATCTTGGCCACTTTTCTGTAAATTTTAAATTGGTCCAAAACAAAGAGTTTATTAAAGTGAACCCACTTCTTTCAGCAATGCTGTAAGCTCAAGGTGCTCTAGCAGCTTGATTTTGAAGGTTAACTGCAAGTTTCAGGTCTTTGATGAGTGACTTATAGGGAAGTTCATAGAAAGGGAACAAAGATGAGGTGCTTCCTCTACTAAGCACCTGTAACTGCCCACCAGATGGGGAGGTTGAACAACACAGGGGGTCCACTCTGCACCCTCTTGCTCCAGGGCTTACTTGCTGCCCCAGATCCCTTACACCCTCCAGTTGACAGCTGAACCCTTGGGCTCTGTGTCTGACCCACTCGGCTTCTGCACTGGCCGGTCCTTCAATGCTGTCTGTTCCTCAGACCCAGCAGTTGCAGCCCTTGGGCTGGTAGGAGGGGTGGAGGGTCAGGCAGCTAGAAACCCAATCCCCAAAGCCTCATCTCAGCACCTGCCATGTCAGCAGCCACGCCGGGGCTGGTTGGAGCTGGAAGGACTGTCATAGCTACCCTTCACTGAACTCTGTGCCAGGACCTATACACTAGAGATGAAACACTTTCCCCATTTTGCAAATTAAAAATTACGTCTTAGAGAAATGATGTAATATGCCCAGCTTTAGAAGTAGAACTGACTCCAGAGCACTCTGATTTTATTCCCCTGTCTCCTTTAAAGAAAGGCCCTTAAATAGCAACTAGGCAGTGTGCCCATTTTACAGAGGAGCAAATCAGGACTCAGAGAGGAAAGTGTGTTGCATGAAGCTGCAGAGACTATTCAGGTCTAGCCAAGAAAGGAACTCAGGCTTCATCGCTCCAAGTCCAGTGCTCTCTCTGCTGCCCTGAATTCCTGAAACTTTCTGGGCCCCTACAGCCCAAGCGCTGTCCTGCCCCTGGCCCACGCAGGGAAGTCCCCCTACTCCCAGGTGATTTCTCAGGAGGCGCCCCACTTCCCAGGCAGGTACACAGATTTCCCACCCCACCCTGTGCTCCTCTCCCATCCTGGTCTACAGGCACAGTGCAGCAGGGGGTACAATCACCATCTGTGTCACTAGCATCTTTACAGAGACTTATTTAAGTCGCTGCAGCACTCACAGGAGAGAGCTAGTGAAAATGTTGCCCATCAAATTATTGAACTCAGCCTCAGGTCTGGTTGCAGGCAGTGGATATTGAATAGTTCACATCACCACAAGGGAAGAAAAAAGGCAAAGAAAGAAAGGAGAACCTGCAGCCCCCCTTGCCAGATGCTTTCAAGAGTCTTCCAAATCTCAGACCGATGCTTTTTCAGATGATATGATGCTGCACAGGAGCAAAAGGCAACACTTTGGCTCTGGGACAGCCAAGCTGGGGTGGCCCTGCAGGCCGGGGGAACAGAGGCATGGCAGCCAGAACTCCGTATGTGGCCATGGAAGGAGGAGGTCACCCCAAAGCATGTGCTGCCAGGTGCTGCCAGGGCACCTGCTTCCTCACCTGGTGCAGTGAGCCAGCCACACTCTCCACCCCCCCATCTCCCTGGTGGCCAGTCATATCCAGTGGACAGATGGAGCCAGCTGGCTGGACCCCGACAGGGATCAGTCTGTGACCAGAGCAAGAAGAAGGAGGCTCTGGGTACCTAGGAAGAAACATGGAGGCTGTGGGGAATCAACTTGGGCTCATTAAAGATATGTCATGCTAGGCACACCTCCTTTTAACAAATCAATTAGTTATTTATTTAATAAATATCTCATGAGCGTGCCTTCTGTGCCAAGAATTAAGCATGGCACCAGGGATCTAGTTCTGAATGAGACAGAAAGTCCCCTGGTTTTGAGGGGCTTAAGTTCCAGCTGTGAGTGTCGGGAAGGAGGAGACGGATAATAAACAAAGCTAAGGAGGGGGTAGTAAGTTTTATGAAGACTGGGAACTGGAGAGTGAAGCAGTTGCTTTAGCTGGGCTGTCAGGAAAGGCATCTCTGGGGAGGTGGTGTTTGGAGGACGAGAAGGCACTACCAGCCTGGAGAGCAGGAGAGCACTGTGCCTGAGTTATATCTGGACTTCAGCAAAGTCTCGGGAAAATCCCTTCATAGAATAATTACTAAAATGTGTTATGTGCTTATTCTGTGGGAAGACGCTAACTCCACAGGCATTTGATGTGATCCTTGCAAGTGCCCAATAATGGGTACGTTTTCACTAATTTACAGATGAGACATTGAGGCTCAGAGAGATCGTGGGCTTGCTCCAGGAGAGAGGGACGATGGAGCTGGGCTCGGAGCCCCTGCCTGCGCTTGTCATCATGCTGCCTGTGACTTCTCAGCCTGCCTGCCTTGGTCAACATGAGGCACCACGTGGGACTGGTGAGTCATAACTTGTTGGATGACTGTTTCCAAAGGGTGGTGGTGACTAGGTGACAGGAGGGAGCTCACCATGGTGATGGCTCAGGCTTGGTCCTCAGTCCTACCTTGTCCATTGGTGTCAGAGGTCTGAAGGAGGGGTCAGACAGTCAATCACTGTCCCCTGACTTTTCATTAACTATGCCAAGCTACTGGCAATCCCCTCAACACACCATGTGTTTCCTGTTTCCTTGTCTTTGCAAAAGATGCAGGCCACCCCCCCCCCCCAAGAATGACCCCTTCTCTCTATGTTCCAATTGATGGCTACTGCTCTTTCAAGAGATGGTTTAAATGTCACCTCCTCCAGGAAGCCTTCCCTGAATTCCTCCAAACTGGTGTTAAAAGTTATTTTGGTTTCCAATGCACCATTTACATATGTGGTGCACCCAGCTAGCTGCCTTACTAATAGCCATTGCCCAAGATGTTCCTTTCTAGCAGAGGAACAGTTTTGATCAGGTGGCAGTGTGCTCAGAGAATCCTGGCTTGACCTAAATCCATTCTCCTTGGCCAGTGATTGTTTCCAGGATATACTTGTAGCCCACTTCTGGCCAATGGGACCTGGAAGTTCAGTGGGTGGGTGGGTGGGGCTGTGGGAAAGCTTTTCTTCCTTGATAAGGGAGAATCCTGAGAAGTGTCACCTTCCTTCTGTTGGAAATAAAGCGGTACCTGTAAGGGAATAAACGCTCACTCGGTTCTGGAGGAGAAAAGAATTTATTTACAATCTTGCAAGATAGGGCGTCCAGCCAAACATGTGGCAGGCTGGCGTGCCAGAGGAAGACAATGGCGATCTTTAAATCTCCTACTTCTAATTCGCAAGTCCCTCCCCTGTTTCCCCATTGACTGGGTACTACAGAGGTTACAGCCTATCCGAGAACACTAACTAATTTATCTTTTGAGATTTTAATTTGTACAGCCTATCCCAGAGAGCCAACTAGCTCATTATTGAGATTTTGAACTGATCAGCCTATCCCAGGGAGTTCATTTAGTTTAAAAAAAATTTTTTTTTTTCCTGCTGTGAGTCCCCACCTCTGATTTTACCTTATATCTTTTTCCAGTAACCATGGTTACTTTTCCATATAAGGAGCTAGCATAGATTTTCTTTCTTCCTTTTACCATAGGGCTTGTTTAAGCTGGTTCTGCCTCCATTTTCCTTATTCCATGCTGTCTCTATGTGAAAACTAAACTTATCCCTTTCTTACACTTCTTGCCCTTGGGCATTACCATTTGGGGACGTCATGTATGGAGTTACAGTAGCCATCTTGCAGTCAGGAGGGAGAAGCCCTGGGAATGGCACTTTGGATCTGTCTCCTTGTCAAGTGTCCTACACTGGAAACTCCTTGAGGGGACTGAGCTCTTCCTTATGAAGAGTTTCTAGTGTTCAACCCAAACTGAACACATATTGGGGGCCTTGCTTAGTAAATAAATGAAAGGAAAGGAAGGATAGATGGATGGATGGATGGATGGATGGATGGAAGGAAGGAAGGATAGATGGATGGATGAGAAGGAGGAGAGAGAGAGGGAGGGAGGGAGGGAGGAAGGAAGGAAGGAAGGAAAAATCAGCAGATAATACGAAGCTGGGAGCCAGTGTAAATACATAGGACCCCAGAATGGGGATCTATGAAGACGGGAAAATGGGATTGAAGTGGGATCAGATTGGTCTGATTCTTAGTTGCAGATCTGCATGGGAGGTGGTAGAGGGTACATTACTCCACAGTAACTGGACATATGTCAGCACTTTGTTGGGCCACCATAGAAGTCCATGTGATGTCAGGGTATCTTCCCACAATCGCTTTTAGGACATGGCCACAGATGATAACTGTATGTTTGGGAGTGACTGCTATCAGGCCACTGGCAGGCAGCTGTCATGGGTTCATCTCTTTATACCTCAAACCTGTGATCTCCATTAGAAAAGGCCTGAGCCT
This sequence comes from Choloepus didactylus, assembly GCF_015220235.1. Lineage (NCBI taxonomy): Eukaryota > Metazoa > Chordata > Mammalia > Pilosa > Megalonychidae > Choloepus > Choloepus didactylus. Next base: position 13,488,713 of record NC_051324.1, read on the forward strand.
TATCAGATCATGATTCAATGGGTTTGGGCTTTATCAAAGAACCTCCCACTCAATTAAGAGTATAGGGACAACCAGTCACACATCGGACACAAGTTTGGAACTGCAGGAAAAGCTGAGATCGCAGCGAACATTGTAAGTTCCCTGGACCAGGGGTCTGGCACCCCTCCCCACCCAGATCTCACAGACTGTCTTGCTGCTGGCTCCCTGAAAGGGGGGAAAAAAAACCAGACAAACAGCAATCTGCTGAGGGCAAGAAGGGGGGCTCAACCCAGCCTCAACTGCAGAATTAATTAACAAATTACTTAACTAATTTTGGGAACTGGGGGTGCTAAAGAAGGGCTGGGCTTTGAGAAGTGGGGGCACTTAAAAGCGGGCACCCATTCCCAGACTTCAAAAAAAACCATTTTTTTTTCCCCTACATTTTGTCCCTTCTGGCATCTCACTGATCTCTTATCTTTTTGCATTTCAATAGCCCCTGGCAGGGGTGGAACTTAAGCTGTTGGAGAGTAATTATCAGACAATAGCCCAAAGCATATCTTTTAAATGCTCTATTCTGACACTGACAAAACTTCCACACTGGGGAAAGACTTTTAGAAGGGACTCTTATTCTTTTTCTTTTTTCTTTTTCTTGTTTTTCTTTTCTATTTTTTTTTAATCTAAAAGTAACATATGTGGTTATTTTCTATTGGAAAGCCCAGGTTGAGGGACTAGGCTGGGCTGGGGGGGAGACAGAGGACCCACAGTGTCTTTGAGTTCCATATTCACTACTGAAGGTCTCCAACCCCCTCTTTAATTGGCAACTCAGGCTGACCAAGGAATCTACCTGGAGAGGCCCCAAAGAGAAGAGAGGAGAAGGGAATAGTGCCCCTGAGAGACAACAGGATCTCTGAGGACTGGGAGAGTGGAGGGAGGTCCAGCTCAACTGGTAATCCTCCTTCTGGGAACTCAGACCCCAGGGGCTGGAATTCAGATTCCCACTTCAGTCAGCCACGCCCCCGACAGGATTAGAGTCACCAGAACTAAAGTCTCCAAACCTCCTTACACTGGTGGGGGAGCTGCGGACTGGCAAGTGCCACCTGCTGGACAGGAGAGGAAAAGCACCAATTCTAAAGGCCTCATAGGAGGGTCTCATTCTCAGGAAAACACCATACCCTCCCAATGAGACCTGGGCCTCACTAGACTGGGAAAATCTGACTAGGGTCGACCATATCTGAGGAGACCCACTCACAAAAAGGTTACATAGAGGCAGAGCAAGAAACAGAAAACACAAGAGGGGAAAAATTCTGATCAACTAAATAAAACCGAAGTTAGAGGTCTAGAATAAGTTGAACTGAATAACAAAGGCCAGAGAACAAAGCCAACCAACAAGAAAACCCCTAGGTAAAAGACAGAAAACAAGCTCCAAAATAAACTAATCAAGAAAATCAGATGCCTAGACAACTTAAGATAACAAGCCATACTAGGAAACATGAAAATATGGACCAGCCAAAGGAACAAACTAATACCTCAGCTGAGATACAAGAGTTGAGGCAACTAATGCTAAATAAATTTGATGAAATGAAGGAAGATATAGCAAAAGAGCTGAAGTATATAAAGAAGACACTGAATGACCATAAAGATGAATTCATAAACTTAAAAAAACAAATGGCAGAACTCATGGGAATGAAGGCCACAATGGAGGAGATGAGAAACACAATGAAGGGACACAACAGTAGATTTGAACAGGCAGAAGAAAGGATCAGTGAACTGGAAGACAGGTCATTCGAATTCATACACACAAAAGAACAGATGGTGAAAAACATGGAAAAATATGAGCAGGGTCTTAGGGAGCTGAGTGACAGCATGAAATGCACAAATATACGTGTTATGAGTATCCCAGGAGAAGAGAGGGGAAAAGGGGCAGAAAGAGTAATAGAAGACATATTCACTGAAAATTTCCCAACTCTTATAAAAGACAGAAAATTAGAGATTCAAGAAGTACAATGTACCCCAAATAGAATAGATCCCAATAGACCTACTCCAAGACACTTACTGGTCAGATTGTCCAATGTCAAAGACAAAGAGAGGATTCTGAAAGCAGCAAGAGAAAAGCAATCCATCACATACAAGGGAAGGTCAATAAGACTGTGTACAGATTTCTCCACAGAAACCATGGAGGCAAGAAGACAGTGGCATGATATATTTAAGATACTGAAAGAGAAAAACTGCCAACCAAGAATTCTATATCCAGCAAAACTTTCCTTCAAAAATGAGGGAGAGATTAAAACATTTTCAGACAAACAGACACTGAGAGAGTTTGTGAATAAGAGACCAGCACTACAAGAAATACTAAAGGGAGTGCTACAGGCTGATAGGAAAAGACAGGAGAGAGAGAGTTGAAGAAGAGTGCAGAAATGAAGATTATCAGGAAAGGTAAAAGGAGAGAGAGGAAAAAATAAGATATGACATATAAATTCCAAAAAACAAAATGGTAGTAGAACTACTGCCCTTCCAGTAATAACACTAAACATAAATGGATTAAACTCCCCAATAAAAAGACACAGAGTGGCAGAATGCATTTAAAAAACAGGACCCATCTATATGCTGTCTACAAGAAACTCACTTTAGGCACAAGGACAAATATAGACTGAAAGTGAAAGGTTGGAAAAAGATATTTCATGCAAACAACAACCAGAAAAAAATGGGAGTAGCTATATTAATATCAGACAAGTTAGACTTCAAAAGTGAAACAATTAAAAGAGACAAAGAAGGCACTATATGTTAATAAAAGGGTCAATTCATCAAGAAAACATAACAATCATAAATATTTATGCACCAAGCCAGAATGCCCCAAAATTCATGAGGAAAACACTGCGATCACTGACAGGAGAAATAGATACCTCTCCAATAATAGTTGGAGACTTCAATACACCACTCTTATCAATGGATAGAATATCCAGACAGAGGATCACTAAAGAAACAGAGATGTTGAATTGTATGATAAATGAACTAGACTTGACAGACATTTATAGAACACTACATCTAACAACAGCAGGATACACTTTTTTCTCAAGTGCTCATGGAACATTCTCTAGGATATACCACATGTTTGGTCAGAAAGCAAGTCTCAACAAATTTAAAAATATTGATATTATACAAAACACTTTCTCAGACCACAATGGAATAAAGTTGGAAATAAACAAAAGGCCGAACGTCGTAAAGTTCACAAACATATGGAGGCTAAACAACACCCTCTTAGAAAACCAGTGGGTAAAGGAAGAAATTACAAGAGAAATTAGTAAACAATGAAAACACAACTTATCAAAACTTATGGGATTCAGCAAAGGTGGTGCTGAGAGGGAAATTTATTGCCCTAAATGCCTATATTAAAAGAAGAGAGAGCAAAAATTGAAGAGTTAACTGTTCACCTGGAGGAATTAGAGAAAGAACAGCAAACTAATCCCAAAGCAAGCAGAAGGGAAGAAATAACAAAGATTAAAGCAGAAATAAATGCAATTGGGAACAGGAAAACAATAGAGAGAATCAGCAAAACCAGAAGTTGGTTCTTTGAGAAAATCAATAAAATCGATGGACTGCTGGCTAGGCTAACAAAAAAAAAAAGAGAGAGCAGATGCAAATAAATGCAATCAGAAATGGGAAAGGAAATATAACTACTGACTCTGCAGAAATTAAGGAGATAATGAGAAGATACTATGAACAACTATATGCTAATAAACTAGACAACTTAGATGAAATGGACAACTTCCTAGAAAAGCATAAACAACCAACATTAACTCAAGAAGAAATACATGACCTCAACAAACCAATCACAAGTAAAGAGATTGAGTCAGTCATCAAAAAGCTCCTAAAAAGGAAAAGCCCAGGACCAGATGGTTTCACATGTGAATTCTACCAAGCATTCAAGAATGAATTATTACCAATCCTGCTCAAACTCTTCAAAAAAATTGAAGAAGAGGGAAAGCTACCTAACTCTTTCTATGAAGCCAACATCACCCTAATACCAAAACCAGACAAAGATACTACAAAAAAAGAAAATTGTAGACCAATTTCTTTAATGAATATAGACGCAAAAATCCTCAACAAAATACTCACAAATCGAATCCAGCAGCACATTAAAAGAATTATACACCACGACCAGGTGGGATTTATTCCAGGTATGCAAGGCTGGTTCAACACAAGAAAATCAATTAATGTGATACACCACATCAATAAATCAAAGCAGAAGATCCACATGATCATCTCAATTGATGCAGAAAAGGCATTTGACAAAATTCAACATCCTTTCCTGGTGAAAACACTTCAAAGGATAGGAATAGTAGGGAACTTTTTCAATATGATAAAGGCAATATATGAAAAACCCACAGCTAACATCACACTCAATGGGGAGAGGCTGAAAGCTTTTCCTCTAAGATCAGGAACAAGACAGGGATGGCCACTATCACCATTGTTATTCAACATTTTGCTGGAAGTTGCAGCTAGAGCAATTAGTCAAGGAAAAGAAATAAAAGTCATCCAAATTGGAGAGGAAGAAGTAAAACTTTCACTATTTGCAGATGACATGATTCTATATGCAGGAAATCCAGAAAAATCTACAGCAAAGCTACTGGAACTAGTCCATGAATACAGCAAAGTAGCAGGCTACAAGATCAACACGCAAAAATCTGTAGTGTTCCTATGCACAAGTAATGTGCAATAAGAGGAGGAAATCAAGAAAAAAAATCCCATTTACAATAGGAAACAAAAGAATCAAGTGCTTAGGAATAAATTTAACCAAGGACAAAAAAGACCTTTACACAGAAAACTATAAGAAACTGCTAAAAGAAATTGAACAAGACCTGAAAAAATGGAAGAACATACCATGTTCTTGGATTAGAAGACTAAATATAGTTAAGATGGTGTGCCAGTTTGAATGTATTGTGTCCCCCAAATGCCACTATCTTTGAAGTAGTCTTGTGGGGCAGACGTTTTGATGCTGATTAGATTTGCTTGGAATGTGCCCCACCCAGCTGTGGGTGATGACTCTAATGAGATATTCCCATGGAGGCATGGTCCCACCCATTCAGGGTGGGCCTTGATAAGTGGAGCCATATAAATGAGCTGACTCAAAGAGAAAGAACTCAGAGTGCAGCTGTGAGTGAGCTTTAGAAGAGGAGGAAGCTTGGTAGAGAGGAACATCCTGGGAGAAAGCCATTTTGAAACCAGAACTTTGGAGCAGACACCAGCCATGTGCCTTCCCAGCTAACAGAGGTTTTCTGGATGCCATTGGCCATCCTCCAGTGAAGGTACCCGATTACTGATGTGTTATCTTGGACACTTTATGGTCTTAAGACTGTAACTGTGTAGCCAAATAAACCCCCTTTCTATAAAAGCCAATCCATCTCTGGTGTTTTGCATTCCACAGCATTAGCAAACTAGAACAGATGGCAATTTTACCTAAACTGATTTACACATTCAATGCAATACCAATTCAAATCCCAACAATTTACTTTACAGAAATAGAAAAACCAATAACTAAATTTATTTGGAAGGGTAAGGTGCCCTGAATAGCCAAAAATATCTTGAGAAAGAGGAACGAAGTGGGAGATCTCACACTACCTGACTTTGAAGCATATTACAAAGCTACAGTGCTCAAAACAGCATGGTACTGACATAAGGACAGATATACTGACCAAAGGAATCAAATTGAGTGTTCAGAAGTTGACCCTCGCATCTACGGACAACTGATCTTTGATAAGGCAGTGAAGCCAAAGCAACTGGGAAAGAGCAGCCTGTTCAATAAATGGTGTTTGGAGAACTGGATATCCATTTCCAAAAGAATGAAAGAGGATGCCCATCTCACACCTTATACAAAAAATGAACTCAAAGTGGATCAAAGACCTAAACATTAGCACCAAGACCATAAAACTCTTAGAAGAAAATGTAGGGCAATATCTTAAATATCTTGTGATAGGAGGTGGTTTCTTAGACCTCACACCCAAGGCGTGAGCAACCAAAGAACAAATAGACAAATGGGATCTCCTTAAAATTAAACACTTTTGTACATCAAAGGACTTTGTCAGAAAAGTAAAAAAGCAACCTACACAATGGGAGATGATATTTGGAAACCACATATCACATAAGGGTTTAATATCCCGAATATATAAAGGAATCCTGCATCTGAATAACAGAAAGACAAACACTCCAATTAAAAAATGGGCAAAAGACATGGACAGATATTTTTCTGAAGAGGAAATACAAATGGCTCAAAAACATATGAAAAAATGTTCAACTTCACTGGCTATTAAGGACATGCAAATCAAAACCACAATGAGATACCATGTCACACCTACCAGAATGGCCATTATCCAAACAACAGAAAATGGCAAGTGCTAGAGAGGATGTGGAGAAAGAGGCACACTTATTCATTGTTGGTGGGAATGTAGAATGGTGCAACCACTCTGCAAGACAGTGTGGAGTTTCCTCAGGAAGCTAAATATAGATTTGCCATATGACCCAGCTATTCCATTGCTAGGTATATACTCAGAGGAACTGAAACTTAAGACACAAACAGACATTTGTAAACCAACGTTTATTGCAGCATCATTCACAATTGCCAAGAGATGGAAACAGCCCAAATGTCCTTCAACGGATGAGTGAATAAACAAACTGTGGTATATACACATGATGGAATATTATGCAGCTGTAAGACAGAACAAAGACATGGATCATGTAATAATGTGGATGAACCTTGAGGACATTGTGTTGAGTGAAGTTAGCCAGAAACAAAAGGACAGATTCTGTATGGTCTCACTAATATGAACAGACATTAATGAACAAACTTTGGGAGTTAAAAGCTGACAACACAGGCAACCAGGAGATAGAAAGAGCGCAGAGACCAGCCATTTGATCCTGAAGGACTACAGAATGTTTAGGATTGATTGCATAGATCCAGAAATAGATAGCATAATACTGTGTGATGGTAGCACAATATTGTAAGTACACTGAACAAAGATGTCTGTGAGTAAAGCTGAAAGATGTGGGATAGGAGAATGTATGACACCAGAGATAAAGATAGATGATAAAGACTGGGACTGTATAACTTGGCAAAAACTGGAGTGGCCAATGACTGTTACTAAATATACAAATACAAAAATGTTTTTGCATGTGGGAAAGCAAATGAATGTCAACCATGTAGAGAGTTGAAAAAGGGATGGTATTCAGGAAAAAACATAATCAAAGCAAACTGAAGTCTATGGTCAACAGTAACATTGTAATATACCTCCATTAAATGTAACAAAGGCAATATGCCAATGCTAAATGTATATGAGAGGGGGATATAGGGGAGGAATATGGGATTCTTGGTAGTGGTGTTATTTGCTGTCCTTACTATTATATTGTATGGTATGACATGTTATTTTTCTTTTTATCATTTTTTTCTTATTGCTATAAAAAAAATTTTTCTTGTAGTAATCAATATGTTCAAGTGCTGATTGTGGTGATAATGTACAACTTTATGATGATACCATGGACAACTGATTGTCCACTGTCCAAAAGGTCCTGCAACCTCATTATGGGGTATGTCATTTGAAGATCTGAGAGCAGAGACATGAATGGACATTTGCAAACTGTTGTTGATGGAGGCAGTAATCATGATTTGCAAAGGGTGGAGATGACCTGAGGGTACATTGACTGAAGAATGGAATGGTGTACTATGGTGTACGTATACAGTGGAACACTGAGCAGCTACAAGAAGGAGTGAAACTGTGAGACACACAACGAGGTGAATGGATCCTGTACACAGTATTTGAGTGAAGTACACCAGAAATAAAGGCAAACACTTTAATGCCTCACCAATATGGACTAACTACAATGTGTAAATTCAGAATTGAATCTTAGAACATAGCCTAACATGGACGTAATTACTGTAATAGTCCCTAGATTGTAAGCTCTTACAGCAGTTAACTCTATCCCTGAATTGTAATGCCTATCTCTAAACTTTGAGATGCTGATCCCTTAGTGTATAACCTGATTGGTCTCTAGAACACTGGGTATCTCTGAGACACCTGAAACTCAGAGCCAGAGCTCGGCAGATATGACTGTCAGCATTAGTGCATACAGCCACTGTTAAAAAAAAATAAAAGCTGAAAAAGAATCCAGACTTCAATTAGTGATATAAATGAAGCAGGTCTGGTTAAGACCAGGGCAAGCCAGGCCAAAGGGTAAAGGTCAAAACCAACTGTGTTTTAAAACTTCAACTTCCATACAAGACCAAGGGAAGAGATAACTATTTGGTACATTATCTAAATTCTCTAAACGGTACAACTCTACAGTCGGTTTGTCCAAACACCACAATTGCATGGAATTTTGAATAGGAAGTGAGATATGGTAGGTTAGTATAGGCTGGAGTGAAATAGTGACACATCCCAGAGTAATTTGGGCAGATGATAAAAAATATATTTACAGCCTCCCCCTCCCCAGCCCCAAGGATCTGGGGGAAGGTGCAGAAGTGTTGGACATCCTCACCTGGACTGGTGTTGATGTTGTCACAAACATTGGGACTGGCAGTTTGATGTGCTGAGCCCTCAATCATGGGACTTGCCCTTATGAAGCTAGTTATTGCAAAGGAGAGACTAAACTTGCATATAATTTTGCCTAAGAGTCTCCCCCTGAGTACCTCTTTGTTGCTCAGATGTGGCCCTCTCTCTCTCTAACTGAGCCACCTCGACAGGTGAACTCACTGCCCTCCCCCTACGTGGCACCCAACTCCCAGGGGCGTAAATCTCCCTGGCAACGCAGGATATGACTCCTGGGGATGAATCTGGACCCAGCATCGTGGGACTGAGAGTATCTTCTTGACCAAAAGGGAGATGCAAAATGAGACAAAATAGTTTCAGTGGCTGAGAGATTTCAAATGGAGTCGAGAGGTCTCTCTGGTGGACATTCCTATGCACTATATAGATAACACGTCTTAGGCTTTAATGTATTTGAATAACTAGAAGTAAATACCTGAAACTACCAAACTCCAACCCAGCAGTCTGGACTCCTGAAGACAATTATATAATAATGAAGATTACAACGGTTGACAGTGTGATTGTGAAGACCTTGTGGCTCACACCCCCTTTATCTAGTGTATGGATGAGTAGAAAAATGGGGATAAAAACTAAAGGACAAATGGGGTGGGATGGGGCGGATGATTTGGGTGTTCTTTTTTCACTTTTATTTTTTATTCTTGTTCTGGTTCTTTCTGATGTAAGGAAAATGTTCAGAGATAGATTGTGGTGATGAATGCATGACTATGTTATCATACTGTGGACAGTGTATTGTATACCATTGGATGATTGTATGGTGTGTGAATGTATTTTAATAAAACTGAATTTAATAAAAAAAACGGGTATAGGGACAGACAATAGTTTAAAAGTAAAGAGCACTCAAGATAAGAATTCAATTTTAACACATTTTTACTAAAGGAGCACTTAAAGTAAAAGGAATAAATTTACAATGTAAAAATTAATTGATACATTACCAAGCCTGGGAGCCCCTGGTCCTCCAGATGCAGCTGGACATGAGATCAGAGAGCTCCCCCTTGTCTGAGTTACAGAGAATTTATAGTATCTTGATTCAGAATACCATTAATTAAGTCATATTCTATTTTTACATTAAATGATGCATCATGAGTATGAGTGACTTTTGAAGCAAAGTGTCTTGATTCACAAGTGGTCAAAGATCAAAGGAGGGTTTCTACATTATCAGAGACTTAGTCTTGAATGCTTGTAAGACTTTACTGATAATATTTTTACTAATTAAGCTATGATTTCTGTAAGAGCATTACTTTTACTTATGCAAAGTCTAAAAATTAGAAAAGAGATTACTATTGTTTGTCTCTAACTTTAAATATAGTTTTCTCATTCTATTTTATGATTAGTTTAGCCATTACATAATATTGATAAACATACATTTTATTAGTACTGTATTTAACCTTGCTGCATTATTTAAGACTTATTTATGATTAAAATAACAAGATGCATCTCCATCCTGTTTTCACAGAGGACCAGAAGATTAAGTTATCTATACCTAAGAAGATTGAGATGGCCTTTCTGCTTTCTTGAAAATATTCACAGCTTTTTTTTTAACTGTTTAGCATCTCCTTCAGTATAATTTTCCAATATAGGACTTGAAGGATATGAATCATCTGTTCCAGTTATCATAGTAAGGCCTTTCCACTTTTTATCATTTGGAAATTGTACTTGAGTGTTTTTAGGTAAAAGTTCTGTTAAATACGCTTCTGTATCAGAAGGAATAACTGGTTCTTCACCAACAGAACAGGAAACATCAGGTGGAATATGAGAGCAGCATGGAGAGAAGGAATCAGCGTTCCCATCATCAGATTCCTCAGTAGAGATATTATCCTGTGATGCCAGCTTCCTCAGACCCTTTATCTGTCACCACTGCTGGGGAGGAGGGCCTGGTCCCCGCTCTGAAACACCCCTGGCCTTTCTGACAGCCAGCAGGTGGCCAAAGCTGCGCCTTCCAAGCCTTTCTCAGCCACTTCATGGATTCTCGTATGCACCCCCTTTCTCAACATCTCTGCCCAGAGTTAGCAGGGGCCCCTGCCTGTCTCCCTCGCAGGGCCTGGGACGCTACCCTGGAGGCTTGGCAGTGCAGATGCCTATCAGGCAGACTTCCTGGAGGCAACTCTTCGCTGGAGGCAGCTGTGGCCTCCCCCACTGAGAGGCATCTGGGGGGCAGTGCCTGGCTTTCCACAGGAGCTGGGCTCAAGTCGCTCCTGCCCTCCTTGCTGGGAGCCTGGGGTAATCATCCACCTTTGAGCCCCAGGAGCTTCATCTGTAATTGGGTATATGAAGACACTGAAGGATTATTGTGACTTTTACATGGGACAATAGGTCCCTGAGGGCAGGGCCAGCTTCATGGATGTGCCATCTGTGCAGTCACACAGGGCCCTGTACTCAAAGGGCTTGGCGCTTGGCTTCATGTTCTGCTGTCATCATCTTGAAAGTCTTAACACTATTTGAACAAGGAACCCACATGTCATTTTGCACTGGGTTCTGCAAATGAGGTCGTTGGTTCTGGGGAGGGCTTTGAACCTGGAAAGCATTGTAAAAGTGCATGGTGGATTGTTGTGTTGTGTTGTAACAGCACAAATATTCACATTTTGTGAAGGACATGCATGTGAGAAGGAGTTTTCTGCAAGCTAGGAATGCTGGGCGACACAGGGCCCGTCTCTCACTCTGTGCACCCCTCAATAACTCAAGGACTCCAGCACCCTCAGCCTTCATTCTGAGGGTGTGGACTCTGCTCGAATCCTGGCGCTTCACCTGACTAACTGGGTGAACTTAAGCAAGTCTCTTCTCGTCCGGGAGCCACTTGACTGACCTACATAAACGGGGCTCCTAACAGTCCCAGACTATTCCTCTCCCTGCCTGTCCCGCACCTGTTGAAAACGGGCTCCTCTCAGCCTTGCCAGGCAGCTCTGCCCCTAGCGGGAGTTGGAGGCAAGAAACTCCGTCTCAGGAAGACGGGGTTAGGGCCACAGCCACCTGCTCCCTCGGCCTCTGCGGGGCCTCAGCCTCTCTGAGCATCTCAGCAGCAGCCCTGGGTGAGGACAGAGCCCTCCGGTGCACCCGGCAGGGCAGGGGTGGACACTGGGGCTTGGGGCTTCTGGGGAGCAGGGGTGGGGTGTGTGTGTGTGGGTAATGCTGAAGGTTGGATCCAGCCCTTAAAGAGGAGTATTGGGTACAGCAGTGTGGTTGTATAGCCGTGACTATATCAGTGCATGTCCACCTCAGTGTGTGTGTGTCAGAGCCTTCTGTGTGTCTAAACAAGAGCGTGTCAGTGGACCCCGGAATGCGCCCCTGCTTCTGTGAGTGACTGTGTCAAGGTGTGGGTCTGTCACTGGGTGTTGAGTGTGGCTGCTTGTGTCATGTGGGGCAGTGTAGTAAGCTGGTGGCAGAGCTCTGTATGTGTGGGCAGGGGAGAGGGTGTCAGTGTGTTTGTCCGTGTGGTAGTGACTCCATGAGTAACTGTATCAGACTGTGTGTGTGTGCATTCCTGTATGTGCTTGTTTGTGAGTGTGTGGCAGAGCTGTGTGTGTCTGTGCACAAGAATGTGGGTGTCAGTGTTTAGATCTCTACAGGACAGTGACCCAGTGTGTGTCTGATTCTGTGTTTGGATCAGGGTGAAGAACTGTGTGGCAGTGTGTGTGTTGGTGTGTGTGTGCGCCTGTCACAGGATCACAGTTTGCTTCTGGGAGACAGAGCCCAGGGCGTGTGTGCATGGGAGTGTGGCTGTCAATGTATTTGTCTGTGAAATAGGATTCTCAGTGTGTCTTTGTGTCAGTGTGCGCCTGCCACTGTTTGCATCTGAGTGTGGCAGCGTGCTCGTGTGTGGCAGCGCCCAGTGCGTTTGTATACGCGTGTGTGTGTGTGGCTGTCGATGCGGTCGCGTGCGTGTATCACAGTAAGTAAGGCTGTTGCTGGGCGCGTGTGGAAGAGAGTGGGTGTCAGCTTCTTTGCGTGGCAGTGGCGCGAGGCGCCGCGGCCCGTGTGCGTGTCCCCCGGCCGGGTCAGGGTGTGGGTCCCCTCCCGGCGAGCCGCGGCGGGCGCCTCTAGGACCCGGCGGCGGCCGGCCGCTGCCCCTCCGCGGCGCCAGTGAGCATGTGCAGAGCCGGGCGCCCGCTCGCTCGCCCGCCGCCCAGTGCCCGCCGCTGCCTCCCCGCGCGGCGCCCGCTCGCTCCGCCGCCGCCGCGCACCCCGGACGGCCGCAGCCCGAGGGAGCCAGGCGGCCGGCGCCCTGGGCCGGGGGCGCCTCTGTCCGCTCGCCGCGGGCGGCCCGGGGGTGTGCGGGCGCCGGGGGCGCAGCGGCTCCGGGCGCTGCGGGGCTGCGGGCTGGGCGCCCCGGGGAGGCGGGCGCGTGGCCACCGGTGCCGGGGGCCCCAGCGGTCCGGGATCGCGGGTGAGTGCTGCCTCCCGGTTGCCCAGGCCGGGACCCCCGCGCGGGCTGAGAGCAGGGTTTCCCCCAGCCACGGGCGAACAAGTTTGTGTAGACGCGTCCGGGAGCGCGGAGGGGCTGCACCTGCTCCAGCTTCTGGGCGGGCTTGCGGGGGGCGCCTTTCCGGGGGCCTGGGGGCAGCTTCGCTGGGTAAGATGAGGAGCGGGAGGATGTGCGGATGTGCGAGCGCTTCGTAATGGTCAGGATGGAGGGGGTGTGGGGGTGGGAGCGTAGGGTTGCGCCAGCAGGTTTTAGAAGCTGCGTGCCCATCCTGGAGTCCTGAGAAACCGTCCGTTTCCTGGAGGGAGAAGGGGTAGCAACCCGGGAGGGAGCTGCGGATCCGGGCCCGGGAAGGAGGCGAGGGCAGGATTTGGGGTGCGCACTGCCTGCCTCCTTGGAGGAGACCTTTACCAAGCAGCATCTCCTCGTTCCGCTACCCAGCCAGGCTTCCGGTCAGCGGAGGGTTTCTCCTGTCTCTTGGTGAACTTGAATAGAGGCAGAAGCAAAAAAGAAACATGTATTTTGTTTGGAAAATTCCCTGAGGTAGAGCTTTGCGTCTTCCTGGGTCTGGATGGAGACTCACGACTGGAGGCTAATTGTGTTTTTGTTGTTGTAGTTGTTGTTGTTTAATACTCAGAAGCGCCAGTGGCTGGGTCTCTTGCTCCGGGTAACCTCGCTGGATGACTGCTTTCCTGAGCATCTGTGTCCTGGTCACTACCTGCCCAGCATTACCTAGCCCGTGGGGAGATGGGGACCTGGGTGGGGTGGAGGTGGGAGAATCGCTGTCCTTTCTCATGAGCGGTGGGGAGACTGGATGTAAGGATTCCAGCCCCCCAGGCCCTGCCCTGGACCACAGCTGCTGCCCACGCTGGCTTAGTCCTCAGCTGGTCCCAGGATGGACACATGTGAAACTCCACTGTACTTTTCTAATAACAGTGAACGCCATCACCCCTCTTGTTCCGAAACAGCATGCTTCAGTTTACAGAGGCACTTGGGCTCTGCCACGTTGGGATCCCATCTCTGGCATCAGGAGATGGGGGCCTCTTCTTTTCTCCTCTTTATTGCCAATGTTAGCAGGCACAGGAAGTGAGGGCTTGTGGGGAGTTAAAGAGAGGAGGCAAAAAGCTGGCTGGCCTTATCCTATCAGCATCGGCCCCCCCACCCTATGGTGGCAAGTGCTGGGAAGAAGGCAGGAGAGAGGTTTCCTTGGGGTACGGGAGAATGAGGCTTATTTCTCTTAAGCATGCCCTGTCTCACGTAGCTTGACCTTCAGAAGCCCCTTGGAGAAGGTGCCTCAGTGACCACTGGAGACCAGGGGTTTCCATGATGGTTGAGGCAGAGCAGCTTGCTTTGGTCTGTAAGTGGACCAAAGTGTGTTCGTCTCCTGACAGACGCACGTATGCTCAGTGGCTGAAAGAGGCTTGGCAGGTGCTGGGGCTGATGGGCTGAGCCTGGCAGCCTCATCTTCCTGGGGAAAAGCTCCGAGGCCCTCACTTGGGGCTGCACCCTTCTCCTGTCCTTAGCCCGACCATTTCTCCAGCTCCTATTGAAAAAATGCCTTATTTGGGAGTGAGGGTGCAGGGTCCCTCTTTTCAGTGGGGTTGGAGCCCTCCAGGTTGCTGTCCCTATTCTGTAGCATGTCTGGCTGGAAGGGAAAAGAAGCCTGGATTAGGCAAAGGTCCAGAGCTCCTGCCCCTTGCTGTCTGCCTACCCAGACAGAGTGGGTTGCTGTGCCACCAGCTGGTTGCCTGCTAAAGCCTGAGCCTCCAGCCCCATCAGTTCCACCTGAGCACTAGAGAGCGAGTCGCAGAGCTGGCTGAGCACTAGGGAGCAGACCACCAGGTCACTGGAATCCAGGCCTCCGGGCTGGGCCTGGACCTGAGAAGGGCCTCTCAGAGGTGATTCTCTTTGTAGACACTCGCAGCTTTTCCTCCCACCCAGGCCTTGGTGAGACCAGGCCCCTGGACTCTCCCTCAAGCTCCGCTGAGGTTAAGGCCAAGGACTTTGGGGCTTTGGCACTTTTTAGACCTTCTGGGTCTTTTTATCCATAAGATGCCAGTGATAATCATAGCCACTAGCGGGGGCAGAGCTGGCCCCTAACATCTGGGGCCTGACTGGGCCCGAGGCGGCCCTGCTTATTTGGTTAAAGAGTGAGTGAACCTGTTTGTAAAAGGCCTGGCCTCTGACCGCCTTCTCCCTGGGCCTCATGGTCATGTTTTCCCACCGCTTCCTCTGATCTCTTCCTGTCATAGCTTTCATAATTGCCGTGTTGACATATCACCTTTGAAATTACTGGTCGTGTGCAGCTTTTACTGCCTTTGCTACCTGTCTGTGTCTGTCCTACCTGTCTAGGGGTGGATGAGAAGTAGGTGGAAGAATGGGCTGGATTAACTTGTCAGCTGTAAAATACGGTGTACCTGTTTGTAGCTGTTTCACAGTGGCCTCTGTGTTCCACTTTGCTTTCCTTCCCTTGCTGCCGGAAAGCCCTGGGGAGAGCTTAACCCACCAGAGCGTGGCTGCCTCAGAATGAGGGGCTAAGAGGGTTCTGAGGACAGGATGCCCAGGGTGTCTCGTGCCCCCTCCCGTAGCGTCAGCCCCCATCACAGTGCCTGCAGGCTCGGTGGGCAGAGCCCACGAAGGGTAAGCCTCATTTTGGGCTCTCCAGTCGCTTACCTAGATTTATCCAAATCACCCAGTGGAATTGCATGCCACTCACATGCCAGACCCTGAGTTGGGCCTGAGACAGCCTCAAGGGTTCACTGCTGAGTGGGGAAACACAGAAACTGAACAAAAGAGGCAGCCCGAAGATGACCCAGAAGAGGCTGTGATTGGCTGATTCAAATAGGGGCAGGCTCCAGATCTCCCGACTTAAATGGGAGAAGGCCAGCCCCCGCAGGGTCCCAGCCCCAACATGGTGCCCGACATGCAGAAGGGTCTCCATCCCTGGTACTGAACAAATGAAGCCCTTGAAGATACCACAAACTTGCAGTCAGAAAACCTGAGTTCAGTCTCGCAAGAGCTGTTTGCCTGTTGTCAAGTTAATTGGCCCTCTCTGTGTCTCATGATGGGGATGACAATGAGTGTGACATCACAGATTTGTGGAAGTTTGCTCATTCATTTGTTCATCTGTTCATTCATTCTACACACTTGATAGTGTGTGAAAGTACCTTGCGATCTCCAATGTGGTGTATAAAATTTATTCTTTTCTATATGAACCCCAGCAGTTGGTTTGATGTAATGGCTTTTTTTTTTCTCCCCCCTTTGCATTAAATAATTTTGACTTTGGAATTATGTTTTATACCTTTCTGGCAACATTGTTTCAAGACCTTGGACCTTTTCTCTTATTTTCTAAAGTTCAGAAAATCAAGAGACGTGCCTCCTCAAAGGCAGGGACCCTATCGCTTCCCCCTATTCCAGATCTTGTATCCTGCAGGTTTATGTTCAGTGAGTGCCTTGCTCCCTTTCTCAACCTTCTAGACCCAGAGGTGTGGGGGATCCCGAGCTGAGGGCAGCATGCCCTGAGCATTGGAGGCTGCCCTGACCCAATGTGGAACAAATAACCCAGGCACAGATCATAGCAGCATGCGGCCTTGCCATCTGGGTTCCGGGGAACTCCAAGGATCAGGAAGTCTTCATGAAAGAGGTGGCAGTGGAGCCAAGCCTTGATGCCAAGAAGCATTTCAGAGCCCTGAGATGGGGCACAGACATCCCTGGCTGATGGAAGAGCATGTGTGAGGGGGTACGGAGCATCTCACCCTGGCCAGGGGACACTGACTGGGACAGGATTCTGGAAGGAATGTTGAGAGGAAGGGACTAGAGAGATTCCTGGGGGACTGGACCAAGAAGGGCTACTGAATGCTAGGTTAAGGAATATGGACTTGGTTGCCTAAGCCCTGGGGAGCCATTGCGAGCTGTAGCATTATTAGTTCTTCAGGTTATAAAGATTGCTTTCTTAGGCTCCTGGAAAGGGACAGCCTCCCAGAGAGGGGTGTGGGGTACAGATGACAGGCGAAGAGGCTGAGCAAGGGCAGAGGCAGGGGGACTGGAGGGGTGGGAGAAGGCAGGGCAGGGGTGATCCAGGAACTCTGAACCTGGCTGGAGACTCCCAGGTGTGGCTTTGCTGAGTTCCTGAGGCTGAGACCCCCAGGGCTGGCAGTCATCAAGGCTGGGGCTCCAAGCCCCTTGTCTGGAGAGTGACACAGTGGGGCCCTGTTCTTTTGTCTTTAGATTCTCACCCTGCTGAGTGTGCACAGCTCTGAGTCCCCGGAGGTTTGCAGCCTTTGCTGCAATGGCCCTGGGGGGCTGAGACGCTTCTGGGGACATCTGGAGTCATTCTCTCTGCATTTGCCACTGCCTGTCCTCTCTGGCCAGGGGTGGTGGGAGGTGGAGTCACATGAGGGAACCCAGCGGCCATTGCTCAGACCTGGGCCAGCTCCGAGCTCTGTTCTCCAGCTCCCAGGCCCCAGGCACTGCCTTCTCGCTGCTACCTTCACCTGCTCAGTCTCTCTGATGCCCCAGCCTGACCCTCAGCCCGGCTGAGGATTTGGTTCCATCTGCCCATCCAGCAGTTCCTTTCCCAGCTGCCTCCAGGCTGCTTCCCTGGAGCCTAGGTGGCAACAGAGTAACAGGCAAAAGCTCAGGATTTCTGTGTCCTCATCTGCTCTGAGCTCCTGCCTCCCTCCCTGAGACCTCCCAGAATTGGGCCTTTGCCCTGTTGTTCTCTCGTTCCCAAGAGGCACCTCAGGGTTCCCTTTCCTCCAGGCCCAGCAGTTTTCTAGGGTGACTCTAGGGCTTCCTGGGAGGCCACAGGGCAGGGCAGTGGGTGTTTGGGTGTCCAGCCTGAGCTCCTCCTCAGCCCTGGTGCTCCCTCTCTGACAAGACCCAAACTTCAGGCTGGGGTGGAGGCCCGCTCTCCCCACCCCCACTGTGGAGGCCACCAGCTTCCCCCGGAAGCACTTTGGACAGTTCCATGATGGGAGGTGCTGTGTGAGAAGCACGTCTTAGGGAAAAATTATCCAGAATCCCCAAGGAAGAGAGGGGCCCTGAGGCTGCCTCCCAGCTGCCCCAGAAACTGGGCATTTACCCGCATCGGGGTGTCTGGAAGGTTGGCTTGAGGGGCGCCATGTGCAACATCGTCCTCGGGAGCTTTGGTCTGGCATGTTTTCAAAAAGGTGCTGACACAGACACACTCAACTCCTTTCAAGAATAAATCTTGCCTGGTGTGAAGTCACGAGAGGGAGGGATGGCATGAGGGAGATGGGAGAGAGGCATGAAGCTGGTGGACACAAGGTGGGTTGTGGAACCAGGTGGCCTGGGTCAGAATGCCCATCTGCCTGGCTTTGGGCAATGAGCTTCACTGGGTTGAGCTTTAGTGTCCTCGGCTCTAAAATGGGAATATTAAGGCCATCTGCCTTGCAGGCTTGAGTGGAGTTAATGATGGCAATACCCAGCCTAACCCATTTATTAATGCTGTAAGTGCTTAATATATGGTGGCATTGAAAAATAAAGCAATTGCTGATGGCAGTCTTAGCAGAGGGGATTAGCTTCCAGCAAAAATGGAATATTGTGCCCACCCCTGGGAGTGGGGGCTAGAAGGAAGGTGAGGGGCCCCTTGAGACTTTATTTCACCAGTGGCGAACCTGCTGCGGGCCTGTAGCTCTTCCTTGTTTGTCTCCTTTCCATTCATAACCAATGCATGCCACAATCTGCAGGCAACAGAGACATTTTCCATGCCCTCCCTAATTTAATTCCCATTGCATTGCTGATTTACCCCATTTAATAGGTGAGGGACCTGGGCCTCCCGTGTGCAATGGTTGGCCCAAGGTAGATTTGCGGTAATGGAGGCCCTTCTGGCTTTGGGGTGCAGTGGCACAGCTGTTGGCCTCCTAGGCCCATAGGTAGTGGGTAGACACCCCCCTGGTGTTGGCTGTTTCTGCTGTCTGACTCACATCATACCATAGGTGTGAGCCCCTGGACAAAGGCTCTGCCTCTCCCAGCCTGCTGGTGACCTCTTGGGTTCAGCCACTCATTTACCATCCCTGCCTGGGTTCAGCCACTCATTTACCATCCCTGCCTGCTAGCTGGGCACTGGGGTCTAGGGACGTGGAGATCGCAGGTGTCACCTATGCCCTGGAGAGGTTCCCAGCCTTGAGAAGGGGTGGGCATGGCAGAGAGTGGGGGGATGATCAGCACATGGAATGATGGTGGTGAAGGGGGTGGGAGGCCCAGGATCGGAGGCATCAGAGGACTAGGTGGCCAGTTCCTTGTGCTTTGGGCATGAATGCCTCAAACCTGCAGCAGATGTTCTGTGTGAGCTGGGAATCAGCTTTAGAGTTTGAAAAGTTTGGAGTGGCATCCTGTATCGTGGCGCTCTGGCCTGAAGGCAGCTGTCCCCCCACCCACCTCCCCAGTGGGGAGGAGTTGCTCCAGAAGAGGACTTCTGGAGGGCCTTGGGAACCCGGGTGTGATCGATTGAATCCTGATCAACTTCCTTCTAAAACCTATATACAAAATGCATATTCCCATGGCATCTTACCTTCAAAATTCTGCACTGTTGATCCACGCCCCTCCCCACCTTTCTGGTCCATCTCATCAGAAACTTTGTTTCTACAGCAGAAGTTCCCCCCTCTCATTTTATTCTAGTTTTATAGGAGTTTTCACTGACAGAATTCCACTCTCCTAACTAAAACACCTGTGTGGACAGGCTTAGCAACACCTGGTGGAATCCCAACATAGGAATGCTCGCACATAAAGCCCAGGCATGCTCGTCAACTTCTGTGCGTTTGAAGGACTTGACTCTGTTAAGCTGTGTCAAGGCATTGCACCATCTTTTCTGCATTTCAAGCTGAGCTTCCACTGCTCTGGATGAGTAGAGTTTGAGATTTCACTGTGCCCTAAGACTTCCCACCCCCATCCTGATCCCCCAACCCAGGAGCAGGTTTCTGATGTCAGGATCCGGCCATGAATTCATCTATCTTCTCATTCATTTTAGAGAATTTATTCAGAAACAAAAAGCATTGAGCATCTGTATCATCTACACGCTGGGGGCTGGGGTTGCAAAAAGGACCAGGGCAAGGCTGTAGCCTTGAGTTGATCCCCATGCAGCGGGGATGATTGACAAGTTGTCCCGGATGGTGAGTGCTGGGATAGGGGTCAGCATGGGCTGGGGGGAGACAGCGAGGACTCTAACCCAGTGGGTGGATGGTAGTCAAGGAAAGCTTCTCGGAGGAGGTGACACCTGGGCTGAGGCTTGGAGGATACAGAGGGATTTGCCAGGTGAAGAGGGAGGAGAAGGCATAAGAGGCAGTGTGTGCGAAGGCGCTGAGGCAGATGTGCTTTGGTTGCAGGTGGCTCTACTGGACCACGGTAGAGCGTGTATGTGTGTTTGTTTTTGTGTGTGTGCATGTTGGGGAAGCCAAAGGAAAAGAGGTTGGTCAGAAATGAGGCTGGGCAAGCCGGATCACGAAGGGGACCTTGTCTGTCATGCTAAGGAGCTTGGAGTTTATACCAAAAGCCATGGGAGGCTCTTGAAAAGGGTTTTTAGTAGAGGAGTGCAATGATCAGATTTGTTTGAGGATCACCTGGCAGCCTTGTGGAGAATGGATCAGAGGAGCCAAAGCTGGAGGCAGGAGATCAGTCAGGATTTCTTGGGATTTTCTATTTGGTTTTACAAATCTGACACAGATGGCTGGGGTGGCCTGGCACACCGGCTTAGAGAGGAAAATAAAAGCCCTGGAGACCTGCTCTGAAATGGCTTCTTGATTCAGAGTTTAACTCAGCCTTTTTTTACTGATTACCTCCAGCCTAGAGGAACAGCGAAGCCACCTTCCCAGATCTGCACTCTCCTTGGCAGCATTTAATCCGGAGGGGCCATGGTGATCTTCTCTGGATCTTCTCCCCCAGTCTCTAACCTCTCCTGTGGCCTGGAATGCCAGGCCCCCAGAGCCTAAACATTGTCTTTCCCCTCACACCCGTCTGGCTGTCCCCGGCGCACAGAGCAGCCATTGAGCTGCCGTGTGGGCCTGGCAGGGGTCCCGGCCACGTTTGTCACGGGCAGTGGCTTAGTCATGCTCCAAGGGGCCTTTCTTCCTGGGACAAGCCTACCCTTGTTCTCCAGGCCTTGCTCACACAGCAGCTCGGCCCGCGGCAGCTGCGGCACCCTCTGCCGAACCGAGCAGCCAGCTTCAGAGGTGCCACCGGTGGGAACCAAGGCCCGGTGTGAGAGCCGCGGCCTGGGTGATGGAGGCACCCATGGAAGGCCGCTCAGAGGGCCCTTCCGCTCTCTCCTCACTAGGTGCTGGGCATCTGTGCGGCACAGCCTGGATGCTCTCCTGTCTCTTTGCTGCCAGCCAGTGGTGCTCAGGAGGCCGGGGAAGGCCGTGTCTGCCCACTGCCTCCATCTCCTCCCCACGCCCCTCTTAGGTTGAAGCTGACCAGCCTCTGCAGCCACTTTCCAAAACAGCTCAGAGTCCCCTGCACCCTTGGCAGGCACCAGATCCCAGGCATGTGTACTGAGCGCCTGCTGTGTACTCAAGCCCTGAGCTCAGTGCATTCATACATAGTGGGGTCTCGTTACAGGCCGGGCATGGAGTAGACGGGTGTGTGGTTCTGAGGGCAGGCTGTTCAAACTTTGGCCCCACTGTTTGCCAGCTGTGTGACCTGGGGAAAGTGCCCTCACCTCCCTTTGTCACAGTCTCCTCATCTGTAAAATGAGGATATTGCGGTATCTACCCTGTTGGATTGGTGTGAGGATCAAGTGAGCTAATGTGTGAGACACTTAGCCTGGCACATAGTGAGGGCTCAGTAAAAAGCTGCTCCTCGTCCTCCCCCTCCTTCTCATTGTTCCTGCAGCCATTATTGGATCTTCACTACAGTCTGAGGGGAGGGGAGTTGTCAGTATTTCACAGATGAGGAAGCTGAGGACCAGAGAGGTTAAGCAACTCGCCCAATGTCACACAGCCAGTGGGTGCAGAGCTTGGACTCGAATGTGCCTTTCGGTCTAGTGCTCCTGCAACTCAGCTGGTCCTTTTGGTAAATTGTGTGCAGGAGGAAGTGTGCCCTGGCCCTGGGGCAGAAGGGGCTCCCAGCAGGGGCTGGTAGATCCTCCTGTTGCATCTAAGTGCTCTTTCTCCGCCCTTCCAGATCTCCCAGCCAGGAGCTTGGGGATGGCGAAGTCACTGGCACTCGGGCAGAAGCCTCAGTTGCAGCATCTGGTGGCTGTTAGACATGAGTGATGGTGCGATCTGGATGCCTGTTGGAAACGGGGCAGGAACAGTAACTCCCAGGAGAGACAGGATGCAGGGATGATGCCTGCGGAGGCCCTGGCCTCCCTCCCACCTGGGTGCTAGGAGCCGTCCCCGGGCTCCAACCGGGAGCCCTGCCACCCAGGGGCATGGCCAAACCTTTCTTCCGACTCCAGAAGTTTCTCCGCCGAACGCAGTTCCTGCTCTTCTTCCTGACGGCCGCCTACCTGATGACCGGCAGCCTGCTGCTGCTGCAGCGGGCCCGCGTGGCCCTCCCGCCGGGTCCCCGGGCACCCGGCCCCCTGCAGGCCTTGCCCGTGGCCGCCGTAGCACTGGGTGTGGGCCTGCTGGACAGCAGGGCCCTGCACGACGCTCGTGTCAGCCCGGAGCTGCTGCTTGGCGTGGACGTCCTGCGGAGCCCCCTGGCCAGGCCCCGGCCCGGACCTCGCTGGCTCCGGAGCCGCAACACAGAGCTGCGCCAGCTGCGGCGCCACTGGTTCCACCACTTCATGGGTGACCCCCAGGGGCCACCCGCCCTGGGCCCCGAGGCCCTCAGGCCATCCGCCCGCAACCACGGTAGGTGCCAGTCTTGGTTTCCCCGGCCTGTTTGGGAGCTGTCCCAGGAGCCCCGTGCTTGTCATGGTCTCGGTGTCCTCTTTCTCTGGCCCTTATGGCACTGCCGACCACAGTCTTCACAGATTGCCCCTTCCCTTCTGCCCTGCAGGGGACCTGGAGGGCCTGTGATGGGAAGTCCTTTGGAGTTTTGCTCATGTACAAGCTGGAGTTACATGTGGCTCACGTGTGAGCAAGTGACTGAGCTCAGCTTGAATGTCCCTTAACTTCTCCACGTCCCTCTGAGATGGAGATTCAGATACCTACCCCAGGGTTACTGTGACGATTAAATGTGATGATATAGAGCAGTGGTTCTCAAAGTGGGGTCCCAGACAAACAGCCTTAGCATCAGCTGGGAGCTTGTCACAAGTGCTGATTCTCAGGCCTCCCCACCCTAGACAGAAGAATCAGGAGCTCTGGGGGCTGGGCCAGCAATCTGTGCCGTCACAGGCTCTCCAGGGGATTCTGATGCATTCTTAAGTTTGAGAACCTCTGGGATAGAGGACCTGGTTTATTATTTGGCACTCAGTAAATGGCAGCTGGTTTTTAATAAAAATGGCTAACACATATAGCGTTTACTGTGTACCTGTAAATGTCCTATTTACAGGTACTATTGTTGTTATATTCCTGTTTTACAGATGAAGAAACTAAGGCCCAAAGTCATTATGTAAATTGTCCTAAGTCACTTTTTAAGCTTGGGTTCCTTATAAGCAAATCTTGAAACAAGGATGCAAATGAATGTGGTATAGTTGGGAAGCAGTCCCAGGAGACACTGGTCGATAACCTGTAAAGGGTGTTATCAAGGCTCCTGGAACTTAATTAATCCAGTTGGGGACTGGGAGGCAGAGTGGAACATGCATCTCAGAGTGTAGCCCGTCATGCACTGAATGGCAAGGCCTGAGCAAAGACGTGGGCAGGGCACTGGCAGGGTCTGCCACCGTCACACTGCTGGGACGTGGCAGAGCCAGGATTCCAGTGTGGGATCAGTCTGGCTCCAGGTCGGGGTTCTGGACACTGTGTGATACCGACTCTCTCTGAAGGCTCAGCAGGTAGCGTCTGTTGAGTGTTGTGGTTGTTGTTAGGTGATGACTGAGCTCATTCAGCTTCCCAGCATTCATATCTCTATCCTCTGCAGTCCTGTACTCTTAAGTCACAGGGGAACTGCTCTCTTGCCTAAGGAAGAAAACCTTTGTAGAAAGTATGGTTGGAGCATAGAGCTCATTTTACACAGGTGTGACTTCTATGAACTCTCCCCAGCACACTAGGAAACAGGTTGCTAGGCAGGTTATGCAGGTGTAAGTCATTTAGACTAAAGTGTAAATGGCTGACAAAAGTCAATATGGATTCCTTGAGAGGAAGGCATGGGAAGATCACAAGTTTTGAAACCAGAAACCTGGCTCCCTCTCTTGGTATTGCCACCCAATGGCTCTGTGGCCTTGGGCAAGTCAACCGTGATCCCTCTCAACCCACACTTACTGGGCATCCCTGCATGAGTTTCCCTGTGTCCTAGTCCCTGTACCTGTGAGGAGCTCAGTCTGATGGTGGAATCAGATAAGCACCCAAATGAGGTATAGTAGAGGAATGGGCAAAGGGCTTGTGGGCTCTTTAGATAGAAGTGACTGGTCCTTATAACTCAATTTCAGGGTGACTGCCCTGCAGAGGGAGGGCTCAGGGTGACTTATTTATAGCCCTGGGTGTAGGGTGTGTATGTCCAAGAGGACCAATGGGCACTCCTTTCTATGTCCCGAGTCACTTAAAGGAGTGATGGAAAGGGATCCAGTGAAAGCTGGAGAGTCTGTGGTTAGGTGTAAGCAGGACTGACATTCAGCTGTCAAACACCAGTATGGTCCTATCACTTGTTAGAATGTCAAAACATTTCCATTCTTGTTGGTGAATGGCTACTGCTCTGAGTCCCAGGGTGCCCTCTACACTCTGGCTGCCCCCACCCCCAGTGACCCCCAAACCTCTGTGTTACCCAGCAAGTAAAGGGTTAAAGCCTAGCCCAGCAGGGGCATCCAGGATCCTGGTTGCCTAAGGGCAGCGATTCTGAGTGGTCAGTGTCCCCTTAGGTTGCTGAATATTTTGAATAGCCCTCAGGATTGAAGGACAGGGTTGCTCTCCCAGCAGAATAGGAAAACCAAGGGCGCAAGGGACTGTGGTGTCACGTGGCTGGAGAGCTTCCCAGAAAAGGGGGAAGACAGGGCACTGGCCTGAAAACCCTCTGGGAGCCCCCAGCCCTCCTGCACAGCCATGCCGGCGGGATAGATGGAAAGTGGCCCACCCTCCGGCCCTCGGGGACAGCTGCTGGGGCTGCAGACAAAGCGGGCGTCTCTTTGCGGCCCGGGCAGCTGGCCATGCTCCCAAAAGGGGATCCGCAAGCCGCCGAAGCTGCAGGAGGCACCATCAATCACGGAGCATTTCATTATACCTTGGACCACGTCCATAATGGAATAAAATGTCAGTAAGTTTACTAGGGGAAAAATAGTAACTTCTCCGTAGCCAGTTTGTTTTTTATTGATAGTAATTTCTGATGGCGTTCCAATATCTCCAAAGCCATCGTTAATAGCCTCGCAGCCTGTCCATTTTGATGTGCAAATGAACAGATGCGGAGTCACAGACAATAAGACGTCACCTCCATTTCGGCCGAAAGTAATAAATCCGCCTCAGAATGCGTCCCAGTGTATCCCTCGGAAGTTCTTCTCTTTTCTGCACGTTCTTGTCTCTGTCGAGAAATGAAAAGAGCCATTCGTTATTTTCCTAAAATAAAAGGGCCCATCTCCTTAGCTATGTGCATCTCAGACCTTTTCAACCACCGTGGGCACAAACTGAGCCGGGGTGTCTTTTCTAGACTGGTGGACCCCATCAGATGGTCAGCCAGTAACTCATTAGCCTCCCCTTGTTTCTGAATAACCCGAGCCTCTTGACTGCTTTGGACCGTTTTTTCCTCTCTTTTATTAATATGTTCATTCTGCTAGTATTTACTGGTTCACCATCCCATAGGTCCCGGGTTAGAGCATGTGATCGGAATAATAAAGGCTGTTATTTATTTGAACATCTGTTATGTGGCAGGCATGGTGCTGTGTAGATGGACATCTGTTACCTCATTTAATTTAATCTTCAAACAGCCTTAGGATGTAAGTGATGTTATCGCCATTTTAATGATGGAGAAATGGCGTTTCAGGGAAGTAAAGTGATTTTCAAATGTCTACTATTAATACTGATACATGAACAATTAAACAGCCGCTGCTGAGCACTAACTATATGCCCCGCCTCACATTAGCCATGCTTTGTAAGTGTCGCCTGATGGCGTTCTCACCACAGCCCCCATAGAGTTGGCTCCATATCCCCATTTTACAAATGGCAAAGCTGAGGCTCAGAGAGGGGAAGCTGCACGCTGGGGTCACACAGCCAGACAGCGACGGAGCCAGAATTTGAACCTAAGTCTGACTGTTCCCAAAGGCTGTTACCATCCACTCTGCCTACGTCAAGGTCTCAGTCTCCGAGGGTCTCGTACCCAGGCACCTTTAGAGCCTTTTGGTTAACTTCCCCATTTGCAGTGATAAATGTTTCACCACCCCTGGGCTTGTGTTTTGGATGTTTAATTGAAACCTATAATGGAATCTCTTCTTTGCCAAGCAAAACATCAGCAATTTCTCAAATATTATTTCCTTTCATGAAGTAGGCAGGCCGAGAAGAAAACAATGCTCACAGACCTAGGTGAAAGCTTTCCATAGCTTTCCATTGTGGTCTCGGAAGTCCTGAGACCCCATAAAGAGAGAGTGAAGCTGGCAAGGGCCTGGGGTCCGAGGCAGCCCCAGGAGAGGGGTTTAATTGTGTGCCTTTCCTGCACCATGTGTGTGGTGCATGTGTTGGATAGTCCTGGGGTGGTACACCTAGTATGGGAGGTGGACAAGCTCTGGCAGACATCCGAAGAACCTGGGTGGTGCTCCCTTCTTGTCCCCGGGGTCTTCCAGTCTGAGCGTCTGTGGGTCCTTCAACCCCCCTTGTGGGGCAGGGATTCCAGCTGCCCCCCCTTCCACCATCTTGGTCCCTCTCCTCTGCTTCGCCTTCCTTAAACTCTGGCCCTGGATGGGAAGTGAGCGGGAGCATCCCCTCCTTAGATGCGGGCTATCTGCTCCTAGCCTGCACCTTCAGAAGATATTGGTAATGGATTTTAGGAGCTGAAACCCACTGTTGACAAGTAGCTGTGGAAACTGACAGTGTGCCCATCCCTAGTGAGCCATGGAGATGGGGTGGGGTGCGGTCATTAGACAGGGAAAGCCATGTGCAGAGACCAGACACGCAGGTATAAAGGATTTTTAACAAGAGCTAATGATAAGGATTTGGGTGACAGATGAGTTTTTCAAACACAACAGCTCTGGAATCCAGAGACCTTAAGGACGGGCTGTAGAAGGCTGGAGTGGCCGGGAGGAGGCAAAAGGGTGGACATGAGGGTGGCAGCAGGGAGCTCAGTGGGACGGGAGAAATGAGCTTGAGGCAGCAGGGTGGGCATTTATCTGTTGGAAAGTGGAGGAAACTGAGGCACAGAAAGTTGAAATAATTGAGCCCAGGTCAGAGGCAGGATGAGGTGTGGGGAGCACAGATGGAAATGTCCCTTCAGCTCAGAGAAGGAGTGTTGGCTGCCCCCTCCTCCCAACCAGCCACAGGCGGCCCCTGCACTTGGGCTTCCGCAGGAGCAAAAACGAGCCTCCCCTGCCCTCAGGGAGCCCCCAGACCTGGGGGACCAGGGTTTTATTCCTGACAGAAAAGCCATTGGGGTGCCGGTAGACTGTGGGGCAGCCTTGGGCATGTTCCTTCCCGGAGACAAGCTGATTTCCCCGGAGGCTGCGGTGCGCTCTCCAGGTGACATTTCAGAGACCTCGAGCTGAAGGCAGACACTGGGGGGAGATTTGCAACATCTTTATCACAGGTGTCGGATCCAGATCTCAGCACAGCTATTGTGGGTGTGCATTCACAGTTTGGGGACTGTGTGATTGCGTGTTTGCAAATTCCCAACGTGTCGCTCTGTGAAAACACTGTGGTGCGCATGACATTCCACGTCTGACACGTTCACATTGTGCTCACATCCCCGAGCGTCCCTGGGCCTCTCTGGGAGACATCTTCCTCCCTCCGGGTGACAGTGAGGGCTGCCATAGACTCCCAGTGGTGCACACGTCAGTGGGTGAGCATGCCACTGCTTCAGAGAATCATGTCACCCCAGTGTCCCCTTCCAGAGCAGAGAAATTCCAGACGGGGTGCGAAGGGGGCTCAGCCATCCCCTGATCCAATTGGCTCCCGCATAGGACATCTCTGTTACACTCTTAACAGACAATTGTTCAGACTCTGCTTACACACCTCCAGTGATGGGGGGCTCACTTCCTCCTGCAACAGCCTATCGTTTTCTTGAGACAGCTGTCCCTGTTTGAAAGATCTTCCCTATATTGACTAACGTTGGTCTTTCCATAATGAATTTCTTCCCTCTGGGTCACAAGGAGGCAAGAGAACTTGTCTGTCAGGGTATTTGTGCAGGAAGCCATGGAGGCCAGGAAGTGATGAGACCTCGGAGCATAGGAAGGGAGAGGATGAAGAACAGGGGATGGTGCCAGGGGAGGTAATTATTCACACTTGCTGAGTTAGGGGTGATGGAAGAAGGTGGTAGTCAGGCTGACTGCAGGTTCCCGGCTGGGGAGTCTGTGTGGACAGTGGGCCATTCACTAAGGAAAGGGGCAGGAAGTGAACACGCCGCGGTGTCTGGAGGCCCACCGGGCCCTGGTGCTTGGGGAGGTTGGACTGCGGCCTCTCTCCCTGGCCTCCACATGAGGCGGGTTGACCCGGAAGGGTTGGGGGTCTGCTGGCCTTTTCCAAGCAGGACCCCTCCTTCCCTCTCCCAGGACTCTGAGTCTGCCCCGGGCTTCCCCTCCCTGCAGGCACGTATGTCGGGTGTTTCAGTGATGACGGCCAGGAGAGAACCCTGAAGGGGGCTGTGTTCTACGATTTACGAAAGATGACCATCTCCCACTGTCAGGATGCGTGTGCTGAGCGGTAAGTGCCGGAGCCCGGGACTATGGACTGCACTGGAAATAAACTCAAGGGCCAGCCCCAGAACAAGGCAGGCGAGACCTTGGCTCCTGGCTGCCTCTGGTAGTATAACTAAACCTCCATGGATCAGTTCCCAGCTATCAACAACAAAGGAAGTTTGTTGGTGGGTTGGCTTGGGGTTCTCTAAAAATACTGGGCCTGGTGTCAGGAGCCCTGGGTTCTAGTTCAGCTGTGCTAGGGATGCACAGTGTGACTTTGTTGAATTATTTTCCTTCCCTGGGCCTCGGTTTACTCATATGCTTGAAATAAAATAAAGGGCTTTAACCCAGATTTCTCTGATGTTTCTAACTCTGATAGGAAAAGTTTATTTTCCATTTTGTGTTTAGAGCAAGGTTTGCTCTTTCTGACACTAACAGCTCACCCTGTAATGCCGGCCATTTGTCTTGTGCCAAGTAATTGTCCCTACCCTCAAGGCACTTACAGTTCTGTGTGTGTATGGGGGGTGCTGGTGGGGGAATATAGATAATTGGTCGGTGGTCCTCTTGATTTATTTCTACCACATAAGATTTTTTCACATTTTTAAATCACATATAATTCTCACTGCCCTCTGCTAGGCACAATTACTTTATCCCCATTATATAGTTAGAAAAACTGAGGCTAGAGAAGGAAAAGACAGGGTCCTTGCTCACGTTGGCTTCACAGTCTAGATAAAACTAAAGCCAGGGCTGACACAATCTCCTTTTTATTCTCCTAACAGTCAAGGACACTGAGGCACAGAGGTAGTACATGATCAGGGTCTCACAACTAGTAAGTGACCAAACAGGGACCAGAAGCTCGTGTTTGGGTTTTCAGTCTGGGCTTTTTACGTTAGATCCATTAAGACGAGAGTTTGAAGATGTTGGTCTCCTTCTATAGTTAAAATCCCTTATAGATTCCATTTCCAACCCTTCTTCACCTATAGTAGTGAAGCTGGGTAATGTAGGTAAAGAAATGGCTTTGGAGGAGGTAGGTGGGCAGCGGGGCCTGTTGTAACGTGGTGGTTCTGGAAGGCGCTTGGAGCCAGTGATGTGCTGGAGCTGGCTCAGGCTGCTCAGCAGAGGCAACTTTGAAATTTTCAGGAATGTTTTGAGCTGGTTATTAAAATGTTAGTGGCTTGAAATCCACTATGGTAGGAGTATTTACACCACAGAAATTGGCAAACACTGCAGATCAGGGCTCCCTCCTCTGCCCTGAGAACTGGTTACCAGCATCCCACATGGGTTCAGACCTACTGCAGCCTGTTACAGGGACAGCACCTGCGGGGCAAAGCTCAGGCCTGACAAGAGGGACTGATGGGGCTGATTAAATTAGTATATCCCAAAGGAAAGTCTCGATTCCTAAACTTAGCCAGGTGCCCTACACTTCTGGCTGAAGACTGACCCGGAGGCCAGCCAAATCCTATGGCTTCAAGCCTGGCCCTTATCCAGCTGCCCTTCCCTAACCCAGAACCTTGTGCTGTTGCAACTTCAGCCTACACTAGGCTCATGCTCCCGAATGACACCAGGTCCTGCTGTCCCTGCAGGTCCTACGTCTACGCCGGCTTGGAGGCCGGGGCCGAGTGCTACTGTGGGAACCGGCTCCCAGCCGTGAGCGTCGGGCTGGAGGAGTGCAGCCAGGAGTGCAAGGGGGAGAAGGGCTCAGTGTGTGGGGGTGTGGACCGGCTCTCCGTGTACCGCGTGGAGGAGCTGCAGCCGGGCTCCAGGAAGCGTGAGTGTGCCGGCCTCCCCCTCAGCTCTGTCTGCCTCCCACTCCCTAATAGCTCCCCACCCTCCCCTCTGTCCCTTGTCCAGACTCCCTGGGCAGAGCCTGTGCCTTCCCTTCCTGTTGCTTTCCCAGGATGGGTTCATGGTGGGGGTGTGGGGGGATGGGGTAGAGTTCAAGTTCATGATCCAGGTGCATCTTTCGCTGTCCCCTGCAGGAGACAGAACCTGTCTAGGCCCAGGTGTGCCTTAGGCACGCTGGGGGGCCTCAGGCAGCTCTCTTCCCCTCTCTGGGCTCCAGTCTGTTTGTAAACAGCAGAGGCAGATGGAGATTTCTAGCAATGTGGCAGGCCAGATAATCTGAAAGTTTCCTAGCTATAAAACACTTAGAAGTGCTGGATGATGTTTAACAACCATTATTTTAAATGCATACCTGAACTTGGAGGAAAGGAAGGGAATCCTGGGGTCCTGAAATGAAGAGGGAGTTAACTGCAGTGGTGAGAGAGAGGA
Organism: Choloepus didactylus; assembly: GCF_015220235.1. Lineage (NCBI taxonomy): Eukaryota > Metazoa > Chordata > Mammalia > Pilosa > Megalonychidae > Choloepus > Choloepus didactylus. The sequence continues at coordinate 13,519,839 of NC_051324.1, forward strand.
TACAGTGCAGCCCTGGGGCTCCACGGAGGGAAGTGGTCACGGGACTTAGGTTTTAGTGCCCAAGCAAGACAGAAAAGGGACCGTGGGCCTTTCAGAGTAGGGAATTGTCTTGTAACCGCTGCATAAAGGTGAGATTCAATTTATTGAGGTATAATTCATGAAAGTTTAGATTTAAAATACTCACCACCCACCAATTCAGGGAGATAAAAAAGAAAGCTTGTCTGTTTTGACCTGGGCTTTGGATGAAAAATTTAAAATCTTCCTAAGATTTTGTAACCAGAGGCTTGCATTTTCATGAATTTTGGCATTCAAGTGTATACTATCTGCCTAGTCTTGAGAGCTCTAACATCAAAGGGGGTCCCCAGTCACCTGGGGGTACCTGGAAGAGGCAAATACAAAATCTCGAGAGAGCCAAATCACCAGCCCAGGCTGTACAGGGTCCCCAGGGGCTAAAGTCCCTCTGAAGACGAGGTTACAATTCAAAATCAGAAAGCTCAGGAGGAAATAATCAACCATGAGGGAGAGTAAGCTGGTGCATCAGACAGCAAGATTGGACCTCCCAGAATTTCAGCCAAAAGAGTGAGCAAATAGAGATTACAGATGAAGGGGACCTACTAGATGAGTTTAAAACTCAGGTTTGTCTTCATTGCAGGATATGAACCAGATCCACCTGTCTGGTGACAAAAAGCTCCTTTATAAAAGGGGTTTGTGCAGATTCACACATATCAGGGGCCACCCCTTTCGTGATTGGGAAGGATCGAGCTGGGAAGAAGGACAGGGAGGGGAACTCCCCCCACCACTGGCAAGGGTGGGGCTACTGATGCTAGAAGCTCACAGAGCCCAGGGTCCCGGCACATGGGGCCATGAACACCACGGATTCTGGACATGGTCCTCGTCCCAGGACTTCAGGAGAGCCAGTGGATGAGTCCCCACGTAGGGCAGAGCTCAGGAAAGAGGTGGCAGGTGGGAAGTCACGGCTGCAGAGGGGGCTCTGTGGCCCAGCCCTGAGAACCACGGGTGAGACTAAAGACCAGTACTGGCCTGGGTGTGGGGTCAGAGCGACAGGGAGGGTGACTCGGGGCTCGGCCCTGGCCGACTGCCACTGGGAGGGGCGAGGCTGCTCGTGTGCTTCAGATGTGCAGACAGATGTGCCTGGGAACCGGGAGGTCCGGATAGAGGGCTTGGGACAGGGTGGCCACACTGAGAGTACGCTCATTACCTTCTGGGTTAGTTAATGAGTTCATTAACTCAACAGATGTTCATTGTTACCTGCTCAGAGCTGGGTCCTGTCCCGGGCACAGGGCTTTGCTGTGGTGCACAGACAGAGTCCTGTCCTGGTGGAGCTTACCTGTCACCTGGCCATCCAAATAGGCTTCCTGATGACCAAACTGCTGCTGCAGTCTGGCTTTTTAGACCTTTTATATTTCTAGGATCAAACAACATTAACCTCCCATGATCCCCAGCCCCTAACGCCCCAGGAGGACCAGACCTATATGTTGATAGTGGGCTGCCCTGCCAGCCCTTCCTGCCTGCTCGCTCCTCAGCTTCTGGAGATAATTGCTTTGCTTCAGGTTGCCCATTGATTAAGAAACAGATGGTCAAAACATTGAGGCCAGCCCCTAGATCTTGAGACAGCTAGTCCCACCATCATGCTAATCTGAAAATGGGCTGACGGCCACCCGTGCAGGCAGGCTGGGGAGCTCCGTGCAGCTGCTCTTGGCTCTCCTGCTGTCTTCCGGAGGGAGGGGCTGGGGGATCTCTGCCCAGAGGTGACCAGGTGACCACTCCTCTTCAATTGCAGCTTCTAACCAGCGAGGAGCATGCGAAGAGATCATGTGAGCAGAGCAGGGATGGGTTCTGAGCAGTAGCTGAAGGTTTCACCTTGGATAAGTTGTTCTGCCCTAAGTGGCCGTTAGGTTCTCATCTGGGAAGTGAGGGAGAAAGGTGTGGAATAGACTGCACGAGGTGACAGCCTGTTCCCACACGGTCGCATCGGTGAAGCTTAGAGACTGCTGCTCCCACCCCCTCCTGCAGCTCACACAGTTTTAACACATTACAGTTTATGCAGTGCTTTCACATGCATCATCTTGTTCACTCTAGTTCACTTAGAAAGGACTTTTGAGCACCAGCTGTGGGTCAGGGTCAGGGCAGAAGTGGCCCACTTGCAGCTCTCCCAACAGGAGCTCTGCTCTGGAGCCCCTTGCTGACCTCCCTGTGGCCTGGACTCACTGGGACCCTGTCACCCTCCTCCTTGGTCTTGCCTGTCTGATCGGCTCTCACGTGGCCACGTGCCCCTGAGCCTGACTCTCCTGTGTCTGTCCCACCCTGGTGGAGCTGGCTGAGGACCAGAGCCTGGTCCTTCGTGGTTCTGACTGGTAAGATGGTTCCCGCTGCTGGCAAGGAGAAGCGGCAGGTCGAGGGAGCTGGGAGATTCCTTGTGTAAAAACCAGCATGAGATGAGAATCAGGATGCCGACCTGGAAACTCTGATGAGTCTGGAAGAAATCTGAGCAGTTGGTACTGGGACATTCCAGAATGTTCAACACCAAGGAAGCCAACCAGGGAACCAGACTTGTCCACTAGAAGGTCTGCAGAAAAATTTAGCAGGAGACTTCCTTGGCGACATGGGCTTCTGGAGTAGTCCTAGAATTTGGGTGGGAGCGCAAGGTTAGAGAGAGGCAGATCTTGCTAGAAAGCAGTGGTGTGACTGATGGCCCAGTGAGTGGGAATGTGATAGGATTTCAGATTTCCAAGTCTACTTTTCTTTTAATGCATGCTCTGGAAGGGCATAGGATTTCCCAGAATATCAGCCTCTCCAGTCACTTGGTACAGAATTTGGCACACAGAAGGGTGTCCAATATACAAATTTGTGGAAGAAACAGGGAAAGAGAAAGGAAGGAAGGAGTAGAGGGAAGGAGGGAGGGCGAGAGGGGAAAGGGAGGACGGTGGACAGACACAAACCCGGGAGAACTGGTAGGAGAAGTGAGATCCAAGGTCAACAGTTTACATCCCAGTGGGCCCTTGGGAGACCAAGGTTCTGACGTCTGGCTTCTATCAGGGGCGTGGCTTGGCTGCAGCCCGCCCTGGGCAGTTTATACCTTCTGACCTCAAAGCTGCCCCTCTGGAGTATATTCACACTGACTTCAGGATCTGAAGCCGGTGATTGCCCTTGTGACGGGCGCCAACCACCGTGGGCACCATTTCTCACCAGAAACCCATTTTCTTCCCTGCAGGGAGAACCATCACCTACCGCGGGTGCTTCAGGCTGCCAGAGAACATCACTCATGCCTTCCCTGACTCCCTGACACAGGCCAATGTGACAGTGGAGACCTGCTCAGGATTTTGTTCCCAGAAAGTAAGACCAATTATAATTTCCCAATCTGGCATGTGCAGTGGTCTCCAGAGTGGGAGTCGGGGCCTGTGCTCAGCTCAGCTGTCCACTCCTGGAGCTGGGGTGGGAGCTGCAGAGAGAGGAGAGTGGGAGGCTGGAGGTACACTGGACATCAGGGCGGGAGCCCAGAGCTGGCACCGGGGATTCGAGGCTGGGTGGGGAGTTGTCCATGGAGGTTGTAAAGCTGGAAGGTCATGCCTTTTCCCAATGTGAGCTTCTAGCACAAGTTTCAGATGTTAGATTCACCTGGTTTAGAAGTAAGAAGATGCTGGCTTGGGCCTTGGGGACAGTGGGTGGGTTTTCTGTTATTTGTACAGGCAGCGTTGGGCTGTGACTCTGATGACAGGGGCCATGTTCCGCTCGTGCCCATTTTGATCCAGCCCTGGCCGATGAGTGGAGTGTGACTTTGTGCAAGGGCTGGGCTGAGTGCCAGAGGCCCGTGCCCCGGTGTGGCATGTTAGCTCTGGGCTGGGGAAAGCTGGGCGAGGCTCAATGGGGCTTGCAGAAGGCAGGCCCAGGAATGTGGGGAGCCAGGCTGGTGAGACCCAGCAGGCTGTGTGCAGAGGGCACTGAGGTCCTGGGCTAGAGCTTAGCAGTCTCCAGATCAGTGGATGCTCCAGAAATGGCCCTAGGGGGCAGTCGGCTGGGGGTTGGCACTGGTCCAGAGGTGCTGGGTTTAGTAGCTGTCTGCTGATGGCCTGTGATACTTGACAGCTTAACAGACCAAGGCTAAGGAGAGTGGAGAGCCCTGGGTGGTGGTGGGGTGATGTGATGATGATGATGATGGAGACTAGCTAACATTTACCGCTTATTTATCACACGTCAGTAACTGTTCCAAACTCTTTCCATGTGTTAGCTCACTCAATCCTCATAACCATCCTATGGATAAGGTTAGTTATCATCTGCATTTTCTAAGTGAGGAAACTGAGGCAGTGAGAGGTTGAGCAGTCTGCCTGAGGTCACACAGCCAGTAAGTGGTGGAGCCGGGATTTGAACTCAGCCAGTCCAGCTCTGTAGCCTGTTGGTGGCTCGAAGGGTGGAGGGGTGGACTTCCACGGAAGCAGACAGGATTGGACACAAACAAGCACAGCCTCCACCGTGTCCCCCAACCCCACCCCAACCTTGGGAGCTGCCCTCCCCCCATTTCCCATGCTCCTCGGCTCACGCAAGATGCTTCCCTTGCAGGGCGGATGAAGAACAAAGCCTTTCCTTTCCTTTCTTGCACAAGTACATCCTTTGAAATGGCTCTCTTGCATCACTGACATTCCGAAGCCACTGCTGAGGATGTCTTGGGCATCAGGCTCACAGGACACGATGCCATGAGCTGAGGAGGCAGCTTTATTTATTCACAGACATCTGGCCCCGGGATGCCTTCTTCCCCTCACCCTTTCACAGCAGCAGAGCCGTGGGTAGATGCAGCACCCATCCCCTCCCAGGTGGGCCCTACTTGCACCTGCGAGGAAACAGGCTGCCCTTCCCGGGGCTTCCCTTGCACCTGCAGCTCAAAGCAGTTCTCAGGAAAGGTCCCCCATGAGAATCAGAGGGACTCAGATGGTGCAGACCAGGCGGACGGCGGCCTCCCTCAGGCTCGGCAGATATGGGGGTGTCCTCCTCTGTGGCGGGCACTGAGCTCCCACGGGTTATCTACTTTAGTCTTCTCAGCAGCTCCGTGGGGGGAGATGTTTTGATCTTGGTTTGCTGCAAGAGGCAGCAGAGGCTCGCAGAGGTGAGCACATGCACGTGAGGCTCTTGACAGGGCATCTAGTGCTTTCCACACACTGCCACCTCTTGTGTGACAGAGAGAGGAAGGAGGAAGACTGAGCACAGGAGAAAGATGGGAGAGATGAGAAGAAGCCAGGAGCAAGGCAGCGGTCCCGGGGTTTTTGTAATTTAAGTTTTAGTAGGTGCTGTGTTCCCATGGGACAAAATAAAATGATACCAAAGGGTGTAGAGGGAAAAGTCTTCCTCTCACCCCTCTTTTGTCCACCCAGTTTCCTTCCTAGGAGGCAGCAGAGATTCTGCAAATAGTCCAGCCATCATGTCTTGTGTCATTGCTCTTTTACAAAGCCCGCAGATGCTACAGGGACACACGCATCTTCTAGACTTTACTCTTTTCACTTGACAGTCTGTCTCCATTGGTTCCCTATCAGTGCAGAAAGTGCTTTCTCGCTCTTATTTTATTTAGCCAGCCCCCCTTTTGCTTTTACAAACAGTTCTGCAACTGACTATCTTTGTCCCTAGACTGGTTTGCCTGAGTGGATCTAGGATGTGATAACATCCCTAGGGAATGCCGGGTCAAAGAGCCTGTGTCTTTGTCAACTTCATCAAAGTGCCCCTGGTAGAAGTTGGACCAACTTACAGGGCCATCAGCACTGTGTGAGAGGGGATGGGCACATTTTAGGAGGCGACCCTTCTTTCTGGGAGGGTGACTTGAAACAGCCGTCTAGGCTGATGCCCCGAAATGCTGGGGGCCCCTCCTCCTGGGCAGCCCCTCAGGACCAGCTCATCAGAACCAAGGGAGTGGGGTGTGGTTACAGATGCAGAATTTAAAGACTTAAAAACTCCTCAACTTCTTATTTTCAGCCTCTCCCCATACTTCTTGGCACAAAGCCAGATGGCTGCAATTTCACATCAGAGATGTCCCAAAAGGTACCTGCAAGCTCTCGGTGTCTTGTGCCACTTTGCCCATTTTGCACCCTGGCACCTGTAGCTCTCTCCTGCTCGAGCTCTTGCCAGGGCTGCTGCAAAGTGTTCGGGTCAGAACAATTTTGAAAGGACACCCAGGGTTCCCAGCAGGGCCTTTGCCCTCGAGCACACAGGCATCCTAATCTGTGCTGACAGCTCCTCTCCTCTCCACGCCTCCTGGGTTTGTTGGTTGGGGCTGGGTGGGTGGGGGTTTCCTCAAGTCGCATTGTTTCCTTCCGCAGAATTTTGCAGCTGTGAGGAGCCCAGTCATCATTTCCAGCTTGGAAGTTGGAATTAGGTTCTCAGCAGAATGCATTTAGTGGGATTTGGCAAAATGCATGTACTGGTGCTTATGGTGGGTGAAGTGATGTGCTGGGTGCCATTAGAGCCCACAGTGGGTGGCACCCAGCCCCACTCATAAGGTAGAGCCCCCAGCGGGAACAGGGCTAAGATAGAAACTCAGAAAACTCTGACGCATGGCAGAGTAGGGTCAGTGCTTGAAAGGGGATTCAGAAAGCTTTGGGGGAGGCTCAGATGCAAGCAAGATTGAAACATGTTGGAGCTGGAGGACATGGGGCAGTGTGGGTAAGGGGTTTACAAGTCCATCTCAGGAGGATACAGAAACAAGAGGCTGAGCAGAAGCAAGGTGGTGGAAAGCAGCTCGGTTGTCCAGAGTGGAAAGCTACATGGCAGTGAGAAAGATAGGGCTGGAGCAAATTGCAAAGGGCTTTGGATGCCTGGTTAAAGTTCAGAATTTTTTTTTAGCTGGTAAGAGGGAGCTACTGATGGTGTGGTAGGGAGGGAATGATGTGAAGTACATGGCACTGGCAGCTGTAGGTAGGAAGTGCTGAAGCTGAGAGTGGATGACAGCTCATAAAGGGGGAGTGGAATTGAGAGATGCTGCAGGGGCAGAATCCACAAGTAGGACACAGTGGAAGGAGACGGGGGAAATACTGGGAGGATGAATGGCTCTCAGGTGGGGAAGAAGCCCTGGAAAGTGGAGGAAGGGGGTTCTATGTGGACCTCTTTGGGAGGCAGCCTCAGAGAGCAGACCTCAGGGTCATCCTCAGAGATGCTGTAGCCACAGCTGTGACAGGGGCCAACCCATGACCTGGCCCTGGAATTAGGGGTTTCACATGGGGCAGGAATGATACCATGGTGTCATTCTATCCAAGAAAACCACCAGCTACCCAACAGAGTGAGCTCTGGATTCACAGTCTATCCCATTGCTTCTCAGATGCCTCATCCTTTGGATGTTGGCGTACATGAATGCAAACCCTTTAGACTCTCAGCTCTACAGCATCTGGAATTCTCACTTCACCCTAGAGCAGGGTTTCTCAGCTTTGGCATTACTGATGTTTTGGGCCAGTTGCGGGGTCTGTCTGTGCACTGTAGGATGTTTAGCTGCATCCCTGGCCTCTACCCAGTAGATGCCAATAGCACCCACAGCCACAATGTCTCCAGACATTGCCAAATGTCCCCTGAAGGGCAAAAACCCCTGTTGAGAACCCCTGTCCCAGGGGACCTGCTTGTTGTTGGCTCTGCAATGCCCAGGTCTGGCCCACCTTCCCACGGTCTAACCCTGAGTGATTGCCTTGTTCAACTTTTTGGTGAGGATGAAGAAGCCAATTTTCCCTGCAGAGCTGAGGCCTGATGGATGCAAGATCAGGTGGAAATTCATCTGTCTCAGGCCTCCGGAGGCCAGGGACCTATTTGAAGGGAATGGTTTTCTGTGTTCTCTTCTGAACTCTGTGGAGTGGGTGAGAGAGGTGAATTTGGGGATTCTGAATGGTAGTTGTGCTTCTCTGTGTTGAACCTCCAAGCGCTTCCTCCCCAGAAAGGCCCATAACATGGAAGCTATGGGGTCATCCTTGAAGACCTTCATCCCTTCCTAATTTGACTGAACATCTAGCTCCCATGCTCTATGATATGGGGTTTCATTACGCCTCGGCCATACAGCGGGTGATAATACAGCCATTGAAAATGTTTTCAAAGACTGTTATGATGGAAAAATGCTCACAGTAGAATGTTAAATGGGGCAGAGCTAGGCCTGGGAGTGGGGGCTAGGGGCTTAATTAGGGCTGGCCAGGCATTGGGGTTGGGAGCAGCAGATGTGGGAGGTGGAGCTTGAAAGTGGAAAGAAAGGGGGAGCCCTCTCTGCAGCACCCCTACTTTTGTGCACCATCTAAGATTTATTTGTGGCCTCAGCTAAAAATCTCTACTGTTTTTTGCTAGTTTGCAAAAATGGATTTGGGGAGCTCCGAGAGTGCAGTTTGACAGAGAAATAGCATTTTGGGCAAAATCAGCTTCTTAATTATCTGACTCTCTGCCAACAAGAGGGACTTGACCAATGTAATGTGTTTTTAAAACCCAGTAAAATGATCTTGTCTAATTTTCTGCAATTGTATTGGAGATGGATGGAAACCTGCTCATTCTCAGTCGCCCCCAAGATCCTATCGCCTCCCTCGTTTAGATGTAAGGTGAGAATGAGCAGAGTGGGAGCTTGGATATTTTCATCGATACCAGTTCGGATCTGGGCTCATTAATTTTGAAGCCCGATATTTGTGTGTAAGTAGAGAGACCGTTTGTGGGAGTGTGCATTTCAGTAATGGGGATGATGAGTGAAATCCAACAGCATCTGCAGACAGGTTACTAATTTTCAAAGCTTTACCAGTTACGATACTGTCTGAGCTGAGGTTTGTTCTCCAGCAACTGTTAGTGATCTACTGAGGCACTGGAGGGAGGGGACGAAGGAGGGAGAGAGGGGTTATCCTTTCTCACCCTCTTTCAGCCTTTTTTGGGGGTGTAAGTTCTCGTGCAGAATATTAATGACCTGGATGTTTTCCCATTGACTTTTCTGGCCACCTGTGAGATGAAAATGGGTATGTTAACATGCATCCTGTTTGTTCTCTGCTGGGCAGCTGTTCTTGATAAATCCACTTGGATCCCCATGGATGCGGGCTATCCTGTGTGGACTCGTTGCCTCCATGAGCCAACAATTTCATGTCTTTATCAAGGGTCTGCAAGGGTCTGGGAGGTTTGTGGTATTAACTCTAGATATTAAGAGTTTTCCCTTTGCCAAAACGCCGCTGAATATTATTCCAGTGTGTGACTGATACGGAGCTGCTTTAGATTCTTATAAAGTCTGTAGTAAACCTGTTGATATTGTACTGTATGGCTTTTTTTTAAAAGGGCATTTATTGTTTGTTTTCTGGTTACAAAGATAGTACACATCTAGTTTAGAAAGTTTAGAAAATTGGGAAATGCAAAAATAAAATTTCACCTGTAATTCCACCACCTTAGATAAAACAATGGATAACATCCTTTTCGTTATTAGTGTACATGCTTTTGGCCTTTTATTATATAGATATATATGGGATTTGATTTACAAAAATTGACTCTTTCTTTACATGTATATTTGTTCCCTTTTTTTCATTTAATATGTCATGAGCATTTTTCCTTGCCTTGCTCTGGCTTTCATGGAGGCAGATACATTCCATTGTCTCCAGTGGGACTTTTTTTTCAGGTGTTTCCTTTTTTTGGCATCATAAACAATACTGCTTTAAATATACTTGAAGATAAGCCTTTGAGCACCTTTGTAATTATTTCCTTGGGATGTATTATCAAATATGGAATTTCTGGGTCAAAGGATATGTACGTTTTATATGTACAATTTTAAGACATTTGATACATTTTGGCAAGTGACCTTCCTAGACTTATTATTCTTAGGATGGTAGAAGGAAGGCTTTAGAGTCGCAGTGATCTGGGTTCAGATCCCAGCTCTGCCACTTTCTCATTCTGTGATTCTGGTCAAATCAGGTACCCTCTGAGACTTAGTTTCCTCATCTGCTAAATTGGGTTGGGGAGATGACAAGACTTCATTAGGTGGTGATGAGGCTTTGGTGGCTTGTGATCATGAAAGGGTTTCATAACTTATATTTTTTAAGTAGCAGGTGTTCCAGAAACTGATTATGATGATTATGAATCAGCTGCCCCTAGTTCCTTTGTTGTGTGGGATGTGTGAGTGTCTTCCTAGGATGAGGAGCCAGTCCTTTCCCAGGCCTGCAGGAATCCAGGCACCTTGGGATCACGATGCCATGCAGACTTTCACACACGCTTCTTTCTGATTGGATGTTTGACTTTGAATGTAGGGGTCTGGGGGTGGGTTAAGAGGACGGCTGTCTGGGGGCTCAGATCTTTGAGGAACATCCATGCAGGAGAACATCCACATGGAGACACTGGGGCCAGCATAGCTGGGCTTTCTACCTGGTATTTGCCCCAGACAATCATGCTTGGCCTTATCTCACATCCGCGGGGTGGATATTGCAGTGCCTATTTAGAGTTGCTCTTCTCAGGCTGCCAGCACTTTTGAGGCTGGAAATTTGGATGGAGACTGATAAGGAAGCTCTTTACATGGAAAATAATAGATGCTGAGGGAGGAGACAGAGCCCCTGCCCTTACCCCTACCCATGCATTTAGCCCCACCCAAACTCAGTCCCAACCAAGTTGCTGAGTGTCTGCTCTCTGAAAGCCACCTTAAGTGCATTTCATTCATTCCTCAAATCCTCCTCAGAGGTGGAGAAATCAAGACTCAATCCATCTTAACGTAATTTACCTGTCTGACTCCAGAGCCCTTCATCATTCAGCTGTGCCCCTTTTACAGATTCTAAAACTGAGGCTCAAGAGATGCCCAGTGGTTTGTCAACAGTCACACAAATGGGATTCAAAACCAGGGATTCCTGACTACAGGCTGTTTCTAACTCCCAGTGGCTGCCTCTCCCTAAAACAGCCCCCGACTCTGCAGTCAGACTCCAGGAGCACTAGGCCAGAGGGAAACACAGCCCTCAGTTTCAGTACTGGGGGAGGTGTTTTCTTTCAACTTGACATTTGCCTGAAAGCAGAAGTCTGCCCTTTCAGATGGGGACCTCCCGGTAGCCTCCTTCAAAGGGCATTTCCTCTCCTTTTTTGTATCTTTAATGTCCAAACCCAGCTCTGGAGTGAGGAAAACTTCTGTAAAGACAAGAAACTAGTCCGAGCTAAAACCTCCATCCTGTTTTCCCAGGAAATTCCATCACACTTACATGCTTGCCTCCAAAGGAGTTGAGTGTGGTGGAATGGCAAAGCTGTGAATGGGGGAGGTCCAGAAGGCTGGCTTCTGTTCCCACTAACCCTAATGGGCTGGAAATCAGTTTATCTCCTGCCTCTGAACCTCAGTTTCCCCTTCTGTGAGCTTTGAAATCTCTGTAACTCTGGTTATTTCTGGAAATACTGAGAAAGGTGCTCTAGGAAGAATTAAAATGGAGCAGTTGAGGCCCAGATGGTCCAATCTGTTAGAGGCCCTGACTTCAGACCTTACTCCTTGCCTGTTGGAATGTCATTCCTTTGCCACCACCCTCCATCACCACCTCCCACAGGGCCCTGCTTTTGCCAAACTCGGACGTGGCTCCAGCTGAATGTCTCCCAGGCCTCGGACCCAGACCCACCCCCGGCACAGCCTGAACCTTCACCACCCCCCACCCGAGCCCCAATCCTGGGTACCCAGGCTCAGGCTGGGTACGATGTTGGCCTGGACGCAGTGTCCACCCTGTCCGAAGATGCGCACGGAGCCGGCTCCCCCTTTAACGTGCCCTCCGTTTGATTGAAACGATTCCTCATCATCGCTCTCTCCTTTTCTTTCTGCCTCGCTTTCCCTGATCCTCTCCTCCTCTTTCTCCCTCCTGGGAAGGGGCAGGGAGCGGGGAAGTTGGCAGAGAGATAACATTCATCAATATTTAACTTTTATGGAAATCATGTCCTAGAAATCCCCACGGGGCTGAAAAATTGTTCTGTGTTTTCAGAATCCAGTGCTCTTGCTGAAGTGGTTATGTTGTAATAAATAAAACCACATTACTGTCTGCAGTTCCCATGTTGCTCTGCAAACACATGGAAACTTGACAGTTTAATCCACTCAAGGCAGCAAAAAAGGCTTGGGTCAGGGGCAGGGGCAGCCTGTGTCCAGCCCTGGGACTGAGGATTGTGAGGCGTCAGCGTGGGCAGCACTGCCACGGCTGGGAGGGGGAGAGAGCCAGCGTACCCTGAGCAGATCCTCCCAGCTGGGGAAATTTTCTTCCTCTGAACAGGAATCCCAGGATGGCAGAGCCCCCTTGGGGTTTCTGATGTTGGGGCGAGTCTGCTACGATGGAGCAGACTTTCTTTTCCTGACAGTGGTGAAATGGCCAGACTGCCAACAGAAGGAACATACCCAAGGGTGTTGCCAATAGCTTTTGGCAGAGTTGGGATCCAGAAAAGGATGTTCATTCATTCATTCTTTCTTTCTTTAATCCATTAAACATTTATTGAGCCTCTACCATGGGCTAGATACTGCTTACTAAGAATACAGCAGTCAGCCAAACACAAAAGTTCCTGCTTACTTTGTAGTGGAAAGAGACAATAAACCAAGAAATAAAATATTTAGTACTTTGAAGGGTGATGAGTGCCATGGAGAAAACTGAAGCAGGAATCGTAGGTATTTTCCAGGAAAAATGAAAATACTTATTCAGTAAGAGTCTTGTACCAGAATGTTCACATTGGCTTTATTCGTAATGGAACAAAATCCAGACGTCTGTGAACAGGCAAACGGATCAACAAACTGTTACATATCCACACATGCAGTACTACGCAGCAATCGAAAGAGACAGTCTACTCATATGTAAAATGACGTGGATGAATTTTTACAGTACTTTTTTTTTCTGAATGAAAGAAGCCAGACACACACACAAATATGTACCAAATGATACTATATATATGAAATTCTAGAATAGACACACTGATCTGAAATAGGAATAGTGGTTGCTTTGGGGGAGAAAGGGGTTGGCTGGGCAGGGCACACAGAACCTTTGATGGGATGGAAATGCCGTGCATTTTGATATGCATTCATCAAAACTGATGGAACAGTACATTTGAGATCAGAGAATTTCATCAAGGTAAATTATAGCTCAATTAAAAAAAAATCTGAGCATGTCAAGGGGTTGGTTGTATCAGTGAAGGTAAAATGGGGTGGCCAGGGAAGGCCTCCCAGAGAAGGTGGCTTGAAGAAAGTAGGGGAGATCCATGAGGGTATCTGGGGGAAGAATATTCCAGATACAGGCGACAAGGGACTTCTAAGACCCTGAGGTTCATGGAGCAGCCAGAAAAGCCAGTGCGGGCAGCAGGAGAGACTGCTGTGTCTTCTGCAGGTGGCTGCTCGTTTCTGCTGTTGCCTGTGATGGAAGCACTGGCCTGCAGAGAGGCAGCAGGAGGGCTCTGTGGGAGAGGAAGGATGGCAGCGGCAGGGGCCCGAGGCTGCAGTTCTTGTGGTTGCCGTGCACTCACTCACATCAGCAGCAGAACTTCTTTCAGAAAAGCCAGCTGTGCCATGCTTGTGGGTCAGGTCACAGATTTTGGTTTCTGTTGAGAAGTGGCCTGGGGGCCGTGGGGATGGAGTCAAGGTGAAGAACTTGTGGGATCTTTCTGCCACTCACTGCCCAGTCCAGCTGCTCAGCCCCACATCTGTGACGGGGGCTGCGACTGCCGCTGCAGTGAGGGTCCCTGTGGCTCTGATGGTGGCCAGGGCTGAGTCTGCAATGCAAGTCTTTTCTTTATGTAGTTGAGCAAGACTCGAGGACCACAGGGGCTAATTGGGTGAGGGACACCAGACCACTGCTTGATCTGAGATTCAGGGTCCTTGTGGGGGGAGCCAAAGCAAGGGATTTGAAGAAACCAGCTCTTGGGTACCCTGAGTGTTGGGAGGGTGGTCTGGGACTGGGTCCCAATACAGTGAAGGGTCTTGAGAGAGAAGAAGAAAAAGGATAGGTGAGCCCCTGCTAACTGCTGGACACTGGCCAGGACTCCTTATGTGCATCATCCTCCCTTCATCTTCTAACTCTCTGCAGTGGATATTATTACCCCAGGTTACAGAGGAGGCAACCGGAGCTCAGGCTGGGCAATGGGCAAATGGCAAACAGCTATTGAACTAGGAACTGGAGACTTGAGTTCAGCTCTGTTGGATTATGAACCTGGAACATTCTCTACCATGCTGTTTCTTGGTCCTGCTGGATGGGGAGCCCACGGACACCTGAGCCACTTACTACCCTGTCCCCTGTCTTGAGAGGGATCTGAGTCTCTGGCCTCTTCCCAGGAAGGCTAGTCCCACGGACCCTCAGGGTGGGTGCTGGGTGAGAAGCTAATGAGAGAGCTAAAGAGAAATGAGACCCTCTGACTCTCCTAGGAGGACGGACCCTGGAATCTGTCCATTTTACAAGCTGGAGGAAGGGGCAGTGACTTGCTTATGGCCCCTTAGAATGTAGGAGTTGTCCCCGTGCAGAAGGGAATTTGAGCTCCGGAAGCAGATAGTGCAACAGGATAGTATGTGCATGGAGGGCGTGGGGGTGAGTGGCATGAACGGATTTCCTCTCCAAGGCGCCCAGTGTGGCAGCTCAGCTCTGCAAGAGAGACATGGGTTCGGGCTCTGGTGAGAATCCTGGCAGAGGTGAGGCTGCCCCTGAGCCTTGAAGCAGCAGGAGGACGGGTGCTGGGGCTTTAGTGGAGGGCTGCCAGGCAACTGGGAGAGGGGAGTGGCCCCCGCCAACTTGTGCTTACCAGAACAGCCAGATATTTTTTTTTTGGGAGGGGGGGGTCACCGCCCAGCAGCACTTCCTCCTGCTCGCTGTCCTCAGCCAACCTCCCCTGGCTCTGCATCCGCCCTGCCTTGGCCGGAGACACCGTCGATTGTCTTTTCTGAGTGCGGAGGTCCTTGGCTTTGCCAAGCCGTGCGCTCAGGAAAATGCCGTTGATTTTCCTGTATTTATTTTTTTATTTATGAGGCTTTGCTGTCGGCACAAAATGAAAAGGTTTGTGCAGAGTTTCCCTTAGCGGTGAGAAGGCTTCTCCTCCCACGCACGGTAGCAAGAGGTAGGGCGGGGCAGAGACGAAGTGGGGCTAAACGGCCCACCTGCGGCCTGGTACGTCACAGGCACCCCAAACATTTTCGAGGGATAGGACGGGTGGGTGAGTTTTCGAGTGAGCCCTGGCTGATGCCTATGGGATGAGGAGGTGAAAAGGGCCCTTGACTCTGTGAGCGCACCTGCTGGGCGCCAGACCAGGGCTGGGCCCCTGGAACCCAGCTCCTCTAGCCTGTGTCACCAGCATGTAAGGGGGATTTTATTACTTTTTGACGATGGTGAAATTCGGGGAGTCTAGATACCTTGCCCCAAATCACCCAGCTGGGGAGCCAGAATTCACATGCAGATCTCCGGACGCCAGAGCACCAACTGGGGCCTCTGTATGGTGCGGCCTCCCCAAGAGAGAACAAGAAACCTCTTAAGAGACTGCCAGGAGCTGGCTACGTGCCTTCCCTCTCCTATGCCTTGCAGGGACCTGTCCTGAGCTCCGTGGGTGCTGCCCCACCCTCCCTGTCTTTGGAGAGATGACTGGGAATCTGTGCCCTGGACCCTGCTGCAGTGAGACTTCACGCCCTGGGATTGGATTTGGTCTCTTTGCAGGGGGGTGGCTGGCTTGGCACACCAGGGCTCTGGCCTTCTGCAGAGGGAATTCCAGTCTTCCCTGGTGTGGACCTCACTTGGGGCTCAGGGTCTGTTTGGTTGAAAGGTGTGACACCCTGAGCCACCTTAACCCATCCCACCCTGACCCAGGGACGTTGTCACTCATGCCAACCCCGCTGGCATCCTAGAGTGCCCTTTCCCTTCCTGGCCCTCCTCACACCCTCCAAGATGTCTGCAAGGCCCAGTTCCAGCATCACCTTCTCCAGAGCCTTCCTCAGCCCCAGTGGCACTGTGCCAGGCTCTGCTCCATGTTTCCTGTGCATGGCCCACCCCTGGGACATTGTACCAATCACACTGTGACTGTTCACTTGTCACCACAACCCACTGTGAGCCACCTGAGGACAGACACCTTGTGTGGTTGAGCTTTGTCGGCCCTGGGCTTGGGCACGGAGCCTAGCACTGTGCATCCCACACGACTTACCGTCCGTCCCTTCGTGTTCTTCCGGGTACCTGCACCGTAGGAGGCATGGCCCTCCTGTTCACCTGAGAGGCTCCGTTCTCTCCTCCTTCCCTTGCAGGAGTTCCCCTTGGCTGTCCTCAGGGGCTGGGAGTGCTACTGTGCTTACCCCACCCCCCAGTTCAACCTGCGGGATGCTGTGGATGACTCTCTGTGTGGCCAGGAGCTGGAAACACAGAGGCTGGGGGATTACTGCGAAGTCTACCAGACGCCTGTGCAAGGTAAGTGCCAGCACTTCCCAGAGGTGGACCAGGGCTTCAGGGCCCTGACTACTGGCCGTGGCATTTGGCCCGGGAGTCAGGGCAGAGCTTCCAGGATTTGGAGGTGCCAGTCATGGCTGAGTGTGCAGTTGTGGGGTGAGGGGAGAGTCTAGATAAAGACCCTGCTTCCTAGGGGATAAGGAGTGGGCAAACCTCCACTTTCTCTGGAGGCTGGACCCCAGGCTCAGTTCGAAGAGCCCAGTGGCCACAGGGACCTCTGAGGCCTCAGAGCCAGCCCAGGAACCAGGAACCACTAAGGCCTCTGGGCTGTGTCCAGGCCCTGGGCATTGTCCTTGGTGTCAGGTGGAAGAGCAAGTGGGAAGGGACATTACCACCTTTATCACAGCCCTGGGTACCCTGGAGATTTCACCTGCTGACTCCATGTGCTCCTTGCAACAGCCCTGGGGAAAGGAAGATGAGCCGTGGAAAAGTTACTTGCCTGAAATTAGTCCAGCCCTGGCTTGTTGTCAGCTGCCCCTGAGTGTGTGGCTGCCACCCCCCCTGCCTCCCTTGGAGAACCCAGAGATATCCACGACTTGCTGGGAGCCAGAGTATGGTTGTGGCCACGGAGACAAAACTGGGACTGAGTGTCCACAGGGTGCCTGATTCCCACCCTGCTCCTGCACTGGGGCATGGGAGGCCTTGTCACTGGGGCTCTCTCTGGCTGGCTACTGACCTGTGCAGCCCAGACACAGGGGGCTAATCCCTTCCCTTCATTGGGCCTCGGTTTCCCCATCTATTAAAAGGGAGTCTTGGGTCATCAGTTCCCATCTAGGGGACTCCAGCTTTGACTCTCTGAGTCACCTGAGACAACTTCTGGACTTTCAGACACTCGATGCACAGACAGGAGGTTCCTGCCCACCAAATCCAAAGTGTTTGTAGCTTTGTCAAGCTTCCCGGGAGCTGGGAACACGTGGGCGCGACACCTCATCGAGCACGCCACTGGCTTCTATACAGGGAGCTACTACTTTGACGGAACCCTCTACAACAAGGGTAAGTTACATCTTCAGGGTGGGAGGAAGGCAGCTCCCCACGACCAGACTTACTTTGCCAGCTGAGCTCCTCAGAGCACTGGAGTAAGAGCTTCTCAGACTTTAGTGTGCAGAAGACTCACCTGGAGGGCTTCTGCACCCCCAGAGACACTGATTCAGTTCATCAGGTCTGGAGTCTGAGCATGTGCTTTTCTAACAAGCTCCCGGGTGACATGATGCTACCAGCCCTAGGGCCACACTGGAGGAGAAGGGCAGGAGTTGGAACCTGTTCTGGACATGAAGGAAAGGCCAGAAGATTGGGTTCCCTCTCTATAAACATTTCTTAATTTCCCTTAATTTTCCTAACTCTCAATAACTAGGTGAGATTGACTTAATCTGCTCACTCCTTGACTCTTTTGAGACAAAGGATGACTCATCAAAATGTTTAAAAAAAAAATTAGGTCCAAAAATCTTCAAGAGTTTTATGTTTTTAATTTCTCCCCTGTAGAAATTAGAGGCCTCATTATGCCAAGTAAATTAACTTAAATGGCTCGAGTCTGTGTTGTTTAAGAACTAAGAGCCTCAGACGAGTCAAGTGGCATCTAAGTTTGGCAAAATATATTTCTCTGTTGTCAAGTGATACAACATTTCCTCTGGGTTTCTTAACTAGTGTTTGGCTTAGGAAAAGATGGTACAATATCCTAGAGAAAATGGAAACATCTAAGTTTGGCAGTGGACTCTAGAATTATCTGCTTCAGTCTTGTCTTGTTGGGAAGAAGCCAAGGTTGTCCATATAACCCAGCCCCGTCTTCCTTGGCAGTCTTAAGGGTTATGGAAACCTGCAGATGAGGGGGAATTGGCCAGACAAAGCATGTGATCCTGCGCACTCTGTTCTCATCCCCTGGCAATCACCCACCGTGCCCAGGCTGTGGTCACCTGCCTCATTCATCTAGAAGGCCTTTAGCTTAGACAGCTTGCTGTTTGGTCAGCTTATGGCTAAATGGTCCAATGGCTGTAACAGCCATGTGTAAGGACTGGGGTGACACTGCCACAAAGAGGTTTTGACATCATCCAGCATGTCCTCAAGCCTAATGGGACTGGTTAGTAGCCACTGGCCACAGAGCATTGACAAGGCAAGGACACCCACATGCAGAAAATCACAAGGCAATGCCCATGCCAGACAGATTGTAGTGAGTGAATGTGGCTGAGCCACAAGTCAGAATGGCTGTCATCAGAACAGGCTGAGGTAGTGCGTCTCAGGGTTGTCAAAGACCAGATCTCAAGTTGATTCAGCCCATGGTTTGATTCTCCCTTTCCTGGAACTGCCTAGCTGTTTGACAGAATGAAGCAAAGCAAAGGCTTCTGGTGTTGGGGCCATGGCAGAGCTGAGTTTGAGGCATGTACTGAGTCTCAGATTCAAAAACCTGCATCTTCCAGGCATCAAAGAATCCCTTTTAGCTACCTGTAGATATAGATGCTTTCCTGCCATTCATGAAGGGATGGGGCAGTTGGGGAGGTTGGGGAGGAGGAAGGATCCATGTTTACAGAAGCCCAAGATAAGCTCGTGAGTATTCATGGAACACATCCCCAGAGCTGAATGGTAGCATTTATACATGACATGGGCTAATGTTGGGCTGTGACCAGGAGACTAGTTGCAGTTGACATCTTTTCGAGGAAGCCTTCAGTGACATCCCACTACATCCTCCAGATTATCCCCTCTACTCTTTGCTCCCATACACCCTTATGCACTGTATTGTACTTGGCTGTCTATGTGGCTTTTCCCCTAATTGACTCTAAGGGTCTGTGTCTTATCCCCTTATCCTTGACATGAAGTCTGATATATTAAAGGTACCCAGTTATGTTTGTTGATAAATATGTGACTGTGGATGGATGGGTAGAGCCTGGCCTTCCTGTTCCAAAGAGCCCAGGAAGAAGAGTGCTTTGGGATTGGTTAATGGGAACAGGGCTCTGTTCATAGAAACTGGCCATGGAGTCCCCACAGCTGGGATCAAACACTGTGGATGAGACTCTGGCCAGACCCACTCTGGGGCCCAATGTAGAAAACTGCCTCATATGCAAGGCTGCAGCCCTTTTATAGGACCATGGATAAGAGCAGGGTGGGGTGGGGGGATGGGCTATAGCTACTTAAAGTCTTTGAGCCTTTAAGTCATCTCCCCCCCCATGGAGAGATGGTGAGGAGCTGGGAGTCTCAAAGTGAGACATGAAGCTGTGTGGAGAGATCCTGTTGTCATTATGTTGTATGATCTTGGGCAGTCATATGCCCCACTCTGAGCCTCAGTCTCTTCATCTGGCTATGCCTGCATCTTTCATTATTTGTGAGGTTCGTTCAAAATTGCCCAAAATGTATGCATCTCCAGTGTCCATGGTTAGGCTCTCTGCTTCCTGACTTCTGCGGATCTACAGGAGGTACCTTATTTCCTTTCTCTTGCAAACACAACCTTTTCCCACTGGTAGATGCCTCCTGCCCAGGTCACGCCAGTGGCCGCCCCTGTCAACCATCCAGGGCCTTCCCGGTGGCCCTCCTGCTGTGCTATCCTTGGGCCTGTCCTCTGTTCCTAGCTGGCTTTCCCTCAGGGTTCCGGGTTACTGTTCAGACCTGTCGGCTGCCCTGGGAGCAGGGGCTCACAGACACCATCCTCCAAGGGGGCCCCCTCATTTTTTCACGGGCAGGGTTTAAGGGCGAAAAGGACCACTGGCGGAGCCGGCGCACCATCTGTGTGAAGACCCACGAGAGTGGCAGGAGGGAGATCGAGATGTTTGACTCAGCCATCCTGCTGATCCGGAACCCCTACCGGTCTCTGATGGCCGAATTCAACAGGAAATGTGCCGGGCACCTGGGCTACGCGGCTGATCGCAACTGGAAGAGCAGAGGTAAATGGGAGGGGCCCACGGGGTGGGGCTCATCGATGCCCATTGGGATCCGGGGATGACACATGCACACGTGCACTCGCGGCCATCCTCCCAGGGCCTGTGATTTCTGTGCCCATATCTGAGCTCACCTCTCCATCCTCCGTGCCTGCTCAGGGCCAGGCATCTTAGTGTTTTACGTGGAACACCAGGCCTGATGGCAAGAATGATGATCTACACCCATTTCAATCCCTGCTCACACCCTGGAGTTCACACGGAGCTAAGGGTCCATATGGACCTGGGCTCAAACCCTCCTCCACTTCCAAGAACAGGTTCCTAATTTATAAAATGGGGCAATAAACTACACTTAGTGGGGGCACCTAGGATCAGCGAGGTGATGTGTGTGCACAGTACACTGTCGGTGCTCAGTGGGTGCTCGTCCCCTCCTAAACTGCTTCTCCCTCACAGCACCCCGTGGGGTAATCGCCTTCACTCCTGCTTTCCAGATGAGAGAAGGGGAGCTGCAGTGAGTGCAGCGTGTGGTGGCCCAGGTGGCAGAGCCTGCACTCAAACCCAAATTTTCTGGTTCTGGGCCAGGTTGGTTGCTCCCCACTGTGGCTGACCACGTTCAGTCAGTCCATTGATGCACATTCACGGAAGATGTCCTGAGTGCCAGGCACTGGGTAAGGCACAAGGACCCAGGCTGAAAGGCCACAGTCTCCGCCCACAAGGCCCTCCCAGCCTAGCCTCTGGGCCCGGGATAAAAGAGATACAGGACAGTGTGATAAATGACGTAAAAGTAAATCTCTCAGAAGGAAGGCTCTGTCCAGGCTGATTGGGTGACGAGAGGCACGCCGATTCACAAGCCACCTGAGCCTGAGATGGGTGCAGCACTTTCCGTCTCAGCCTCAGTTTTCTCATCTTGCAAATGGGGTCCCTTAGGGCCACCTCACAGGGCTGTGGGGTGGATGAGAGAAAACCAAGGCCTCCCACAGCCCTCGAGGCATGCTAAGCACCCAATGATAGAAACTTTTGTTGAGATAATTCTTGACATTTGCCCCCCCTCTACAACCCGTCCCCCCACACTCCCCCAAAAATCTAAAGTCTTAATCTGCTGGATGAGAAATCCCAGGCAGCAGACCATTTGCAAAGGTTTGAGGCTGCCCCTCTCTGTGGCTTCATTGTGTATCCGCCCAGTCACAGGCTCAAATTCCAGTCATCAGATTCCCAGACGCCATTAAGCCTTAATCAAGCGCCACATTGATTTAGCACAGCATCCTCACTTCCTCACAGGCCCAGCAGTTACCTGCACCCACACTTCCTGGCCCCAGTCCCCACATTGGATGTACGTAATTGCCAGGAACTAGATCAAGGTGTGAGTGGTTCAATGGATGGAAACCACAGTCTTGGTTTCCCCTGCATCTTCTACCTTGTAGGTTTGAGATCTGGGGTCCCACTCCTAGCTCTCCCAATCCAGGTACAGTCCCAAAGATCAAGGATTTCATAGCATGCAAGCGAGAGAACCAGTTCTTGGCACATTGCATTCCGCATTTGTCTTAACTTGGTGCTTCCAAGGAAACGCTGCTGGGGGAAGGCAGACTTGAGGTCGAGGTTGCCATCTTCCGGGCAGGTCTTGGTCTCCTCTGAGCCCAGAATGATGTTAACCCTTCACACGCATTATGTCTCAAGGGTCTTCCTCTCGGGGGGATTCTGGGTGGGTTGGCCACGGGATATCCTAGCTGCTTCTCCACGGGGAACAAGCCCTGCGGGGGCCCACCCCGACTCCCTGCCCTCCCGCCCCTCTTGTCCCTCCTCAGAGTGGCCGGACTTTGTGCACAGCTATGCATCGTGGTGGTCTTCGCACGTCCTGGACTGGCTGAAGTACGGGAAGCGGCTGCTGGTGGTGCACTACGAGGAGCTGCGGCGCAGCCTGGTGCCCACTCTGCGGGAGATGGTGGCCTTCCTCAACGTGTCGGTGAGCGAGGAGCGGCTGCTCTGCGTGGAGAACAACAAGGAGGGCAGCTTCCGGCGGCGTGGCCGGCGGCCCCACGACCCGGAGCCCTTCACCCCGGAGATGAGGGACTTGATCAACGGCTATATCCGGACAGTGGACAAGGCCCTGCGTGACCACAACTGGGCCGGGCTGCCCCGAGAGTACGTGCCCAGATGATAGGCCCAGCTCGCCCCTGCCGAGGCTGGTTCCACGGACGGCCGTGCCACGTGTGCTGTAGCATGTGTGGGCCTGTGGCCTCAGAGACACAGGGTTGGATGGGGCCATGTGTGGCTGCTGCCTCACCCACAGGGAGGCAGCCCCAGCCCTTAGCACCACACGTGCACACACAGCCACCAGATGGGCACAAACGGACATGTGCCTAGGCAGACATCCACGCATCATACATACCATGCCACGCTCACTGTGCCCCTAGCGGCACACTGGAGCCCCTCTGGTGGGGTGCACTGAGACACAGACCCACAAGCACAGTCACACGGAGACACACGCACACCCAAGCCGGGTTATGTGTTTCTGGAGTCGTCTGTCTGCCTCACACATAGTCCCGTGATCCGGGTTCTCTGAGGCCCCACACTTCCTGTTTCCACTCCCAGCATGGATTTCAGGGTCCGCTGAAGGAAGCTCACCTCCCTGACTCTGGGGTGCTGGACTGGGTGGGAATCAGTACTCTCAGCAGGGATGGTGGGGGGCTGCTGACTGTTGCTGCTGGGCCGTGCCACCCTGACCACGTGTCTGACATTCCATAAATGTGTGTGGCGTGACGGTGGGCTCGCCAGTTCTGCAGCCTCGCCTCCCTTGCTCTGTGGGTGGGCTGGTGGCACCGTGGGCAGGGTGGACCCCCTCCCCACACACACTCCCTGACCTCAGGGCGGGCTGCTAAAGGCTCTGTGCACCCCAGCCACCCCCTTCTGACCTGTTGGTATCTGTGCACCTTGGAATGGGGTTCGTTTGCCTGACTGTCCTGGGGTAAGCTGGCAATTCATGCTGTGCCCCAGAAGCAGGGTGAGGGAGAAGGAAATAGTGGGGCTGAACCTGGACCTCCAGGGAACCCCTAGCAGAGTGGGCCCATACGTTAACGGGAGGAGGCTTGGGGAGGGCATGAGGGGGCCAGGAGGAACGCTCTTAGGGAGCACTGTGACTCTTTGCCAAACCCATGTTGACAGGCCCCTGCTCTCTGAGGGTCCCGGGCTGGCACCAGGAAGAGCCTAAGCCCATAGCAGGTCATGAGGAGACAGAGCGTCAGAGCCCATCAGCAGGCCCCGTGGGGAGGCTGTGGCCGCAGCTTCCCGACCTGGGCGGCGGGGCCTGCTGCTCACTGTGACTCACCCCGCCATCCCTGTCACCGTTGCCTTGTCACTCACAGTTTGCCACACCTCGTCTCTTTTTCTGCGAGGCTGACATTTTTCCCTTATGTTCACCGTTTCCTCAACTAAGAGAAGGACGCTAGCAGACGCCAGTTCCTCCTGTGCTGGCCGCAGCAGGGGAGATGGACACCGAAGGCCCCACCCCCACCCCCCTGGAAGCCTGCAGTCTCAGGGGTAGTTGGGGGAGAAGGTGTCACATCCAGTAGCCAGGAGTGTGTGTGCGCCAGTCTGCTGGGGCCTCAGGGAAATCCTCACAGTGCTGTGGGGACTGTGGGGATCAGGTCTGGAGGGTGTGGGTGCGGCCCTGGAGCAAGGCCCAGGGTGGCCGAGAAGCGGGGAGGGTGGCAAAGTAACTAAGGCTGCACACTGACATCTAAAGGGGAAAGGCGGGTGGGTGGGCCTGTGCTCAGGAAGCCACAGAACCCATCTGCAGCTTCTCCAGGCCTGGAGTAACCCTGGCTGGGCCCCTTGGTCCAGCTCTAGGAAGATCATTTGGGAAATGTCCCCTCAGCCAGAGCCGAGCTGCATCAGGGAGAATGGAAAGGGTGGTTTAAGGGAACCTGCTAGAGGGATGCCATGGACCCCTAGGGGGTGGCTGAGAGCAGGGGGTGTGGCATGCAGGAGGGAGCTGTCCTTCCTCAGAGGGACACTTCCCCAGCCTTTGATTTTGCCAGTGGGTGGGTTTGAGCATCTGTGTTCCTGGTGCCTCCAAGTCCTTCCATTGAGATTTCCCTAAACCCACCTGCTGCTGAGACCATTCTTGGCTCTCCCACAACTTCACTTGGCTCATTGCTGGAAATGCCAGGGTCTTTATAAATATTTGTTCAGGATCCACTTTCAAGTCTGTGACATGCCCTGATGACGCCATTTCTCCTGAGTTGAAACCCACTGAGAAATTCCCACCCTGCCTTGGAAGTGCATGGGGGCAGGGGGGCTGCATCCTAGAGCAAACCCTAGAGTCTCAAAAGAGACAGTAGGCTCTGGACTGATGGAGAACAGGGCTCTGGCCTCCTCCTGAGACTGTCTTTCCAGCTCGGGCTCTCACTTCACAGAAGAAGACTCAGCAGCCATGGAGGCTGGGAAAAGCAAAGGTGAGGACAGAGGATTCACCAGGACTGCAGCCTGGCCATGACCTCCTGGGCTTTCCCTGCACCCCAGGAGTCGGGGGAGAGCAGCATCTACCTCCTGAAAGATGGGTTGATCCAATCACTGCTGCTCAGGGCCCACAGACCTCACTTCCTTCCAAGAGGAATGCAGTCTGCTCAGATGGCCTTGTAATTTGCCGTGCACCTTAGCAGGAGTGCAGATGAATAGAAGTGTGGGGTCTGGCTTCATCCAGGTCACGTTGAGTCACTCCCCACAGCGAGGCACCTGACGCCTGGCATGATTGAGTAAGGGGATGCCAATGACCCACCTGCCATTGCTTGTCCTTGAAGCCCCCATCCCAGGTCTGCCTCCGAAGGTGGTCTCATCGGAACCAGGAAGGAGGACCTGTCACTCCTTTCAGAAAATTCCGTTTGTCTCTCTCCAGCTTAGGTTTTATTTGTAGCTCCCAGCTTCTCAGTAAAGAGGATACAGCCCCAACCAGCCAGGGAGTAAACACTGATCTGTAGTTAGTGGAGATGGGTGGCAAATGGATCAGGAACCAATTAGAAAAGAACAGTGAAAGCCTGACTGGCTACAGATTGCAACTTTAACAGCCAGGATATGGAGTTAAACAGACCTGTATTGAAAGCATGTAATTTTCATGGATTTCATCTCCCATTGTGGATCAATTTGGAAAAATGAAAATATGTAATTTTAAGAAACTAAAACACATTCTGATAGTCCCAGTGATGTGTAAACGAGAGAGAATAGACAGGCTTCCAAACACTAGGAAGAAAGCTGCTTAATTATGTGAACATCTTATAATGAAGTTTCTTGCAGCTAAAATTAGATTTCGAGTGCATGAATATGCAATAAAGTTTGCACACCAGAATTCATATTTTTTTTCAAAGTAGTGGAGCTACTTGATTCTTAGGGAGCCCCAAGAAGAGGGAGAAAGAAGTGCTGAGGTTGATCCTTGTGGCTGCAAGGATTTTTGGGGCACAGGTTTGTTTGGACGGGAGGGAGAGTCTTTGGAAGTGTTTGAGATGCAATGCCTACAAAGTGGTTTGTTTACGTTTGGGGAGAAGTTGATTGGTCTGACCTCACATTGATCACTGCTCAACATTGGGTGAGTTGGATGGAACAAAATAGGCAGTAGAATGGAGTGAAAAGAATACAGGATCTGCAGACAGGCTGGGTCGTGGTTCCATCTCTGCTCTGTGATCTTGGACAAGGCATTTCCCTCTCTGGTCTCAATTTCCCATCCACAAAATGAGAGGTAGTATACCTCATAGGTTGTATCCCCAGTATCCATTCTCCACTCCCATTTCCTTTCCCAGCAGGTCATGTGTGGAACCCATCTCTCTGGGCACAGTGATTGGTTCAGGTGTGGACATGTGATCTGAGCTGGAGCAGCCAGAGTGAATTTCGGGACTTTTGCTAGGAATGCTGGGTAATGGGACTTTTTTTATCCCCCCTGCCAGATGCAGAAGAGGAAGTAGGTAATCCTGGGTCTTGATGGTGGCCATCCTGGGGCCATGAAAGGGAACCACTGAAGGGAGAGTCAAGAGGCAGAAAGGAAGAAGGTGCTTATTGACATGGTTTCAGTACAGGATCAAGCCTCACCTGCATAATTAGTTATAAATTTGGACTGCTTTGTTACATGAGCCAATAAATTCCCTTTATTGTTTATGCTGGGTTGAGTTGGGTTTTCTGTTACTTACAGCCAAAAGCATTGTCCAGGGGCTTGGATTGGAAGACCAGTTGAAGGGGCTCTGACATTCTCCATCTCTTTGGCCCATGAAGATAAAGCCTGAAACTCAGCCTGGCATATGCTTTAGCTGTGTCTTTCCTAATAGGATTGGAAAGTTGCTGTTTATAGGAACGGGGAGGTATGTGAAATGTTCAAAAGGAAGCTGTGAGAAGACAGGGATACCAATCTGTAATGAGTGTAAAGGCACAGCACTTGTATTCGCTAACTCCTCTCCTGGAGGATATGATGTGGCTTTGGAAGGAATGCCTTGATAAGCTACTTGGATTGGGGCTGAGACCCCTTCATGGGACGTGTTTGAGTAATTCTGTCTAAGGAGGTTAACCACACAGTTTTGTTTTTGCCAAGTGGACACAAGCTTGGGGCAGAATTAAAATTGCTGCCATTGGAGGAGGGGTGGAGTAATGCCACTGGAAGTGCCCCTTCTCTGTGCTTCCGTCTTTAACCCTACTGTGTGCCAGAAACCAAGGGAGTTATAGGTGGTCCCTATCTTCAGGGAACTCTCCTAGGAATGTCTGACTGTAATACCGTATGTAGGACGGAGGTTTGTATGAGATGTATATCCCGGGGAATCAGTGTGAGTATACTTGCCCACGGTGCTCACTTTTGTAACTGATTATGGATCTGGGCTTCTCCTGAGAATTTGCACTTTGCAGAAACATTGCAGAAATCCGGGTCCTTGTCATGAGAAATATGAGCAGACTAACGTGCATAATTGCTTACATAAAATGAGAAATGTTGATGTCAAATTAAAATGGAAACAGTTCCAGGTGATGCTGCAAACATAAGCCAGCACTGAAGGAAAGAACTTTCCAAGGTTTCTTGAGTGCTTGAGACATCTTTTCAGGGTCAGGCATCAGGAGTAACACATCCATGATTTGAAGGTGTTGCAGGTGATCACAGTAAACAGTGTTCTTATGGGTGAGGAAGCTCCACAGATAATATCTTACATGTGCCTTAGTGGGATGGACATTATTCCTGCCATTTGGTGGGAAAAGGAAATAGTTTTTGAGATTCAGTTGCCCAAAGTTCAACCCTTTCACTTTATGGAGGAGAAAAATGAGACTCAAAGAGAGGAAGGGACTCACATGAGGTCATGCAGTGAGAATGAGTGGTGGAGCTAGGATTGGAATGTGTGCTCTTTCCATTAATGACCCGATTACTCCTGAGGTCCCTTAATGTCACCACCGATCATTGCCAAAGTACTTTTTCTTGGGCACCTGAGATCAATTTTAAGGCCCATTTACCAAGGATCCCCAGTACTTGACAACCTGCTTAGAGGGACCAAGCTTTTCCAAAGGCGTGAAGTTAGAGAGATGGACCATAATGTACCAAAAGACAGACACAGAGTTTTGTCATTAATCACAAACATCCCTGGCTGCAAAAAGGCTTGTTACTCTAAGATCTCGGTAGGCATCTGTCCTTGGTGGGCCTGGGTGCAGCAAGGTGAATGCACTTAGGAGTTCAGGTGCTTGTGGGCACGAGTCAGCTGCTGACAAACACCTGCCCTTTGAATTACAGCATTGCAAGTGAAGAGCTCTCCTCCCACAGTCAGAGCCACCATATCCAGATGATGTAGTAATCTGCCCCAACTTTGAAGGCAAGACACACACCTGTATGTGTCTGGGAGGAAGTGCAGGGGGAACAGAGTGATGGTACTGGGCACAGATACTTCCTTCCTTCCCCAGTCTTTAGCCATCCAAATTGTATCCAAGGCTGAAATCACACTTCACCAGGATCACCTGCCTTCATTTTTTCTATTGTCTGCATAAAAAATTACCACCAATTTAGCAGCTTACAACAAGACACATTTATCATCTCACACATTCTGTGGGTCAAAAGTCTGGGTACAGCTTGGCTGGGTTTTCTGCTTTTGGGTCTCCCTGGACTGCAATCATGGTTATGTTTTCATCTGGTGGTTTAACTGGGGAAGGGTCCACTTCTAGGCTCATCAGATGGTTGGCAGAATTCAGTTCCTTGGGGTAGTAGAATGAAGGCTCTCAGCAACTACAGGTTGCCCACAATTCCTTGACCTGTGGGCCTCTCTGTGGGCAGTCCACAAGACAGCCATTTGCTTCTTCAAGACTCTTATATAACACAGCATTATCACACACATGACACCCTATCACCTTTGCCATAGTCTACTGGTTAGACACAAGCCCCAGGAAGTGGGGATCTTTGGGGACCACCTTAGACTCTGTCCACCACACCACCAATATGGAAAAAGTACAGAGACCAGTAGATTCTTTGTGGTCTACAGGGCACTGTTGACCATTGGATTGCATTGAATGCAGTGAATATTTTGAAACATCATCCAGGAGGATCAGGTTACATCCATGTCATAACAGTGAGTTGAAAACTAATGTCCTGAATCTACACATGGACATTAACAGAATCATCTATTTGTGGAACCAAAGGTACATCTCCTGTTTATACTGGCCAGCCCCATGCTCTTTGTAGTTATCTTTCTCAGCACATAGTGGGGCATTTCAATATATGGACTTCTTTTCTTAATTTTAGGACATTATACATTTTAACTTAAATATTGCTCTCTCTCACCTCTTATCCTTCAGTCTGGCATCCCTTTACACTGAAATTGTAATCCAAGGATCTAACTTCCATATTGCAGCTTTTTCTTTTCATACTTTTCATTTCTCAATCCCATTGTTCTGAGCTCTGGGAGAATTCTTCCATTCGTTGGTCAAAAATTCTAATTTTCTCTTAACTGTGTACATTCTGCTCTTCAACCCACCTGTTTTCTATAATTATCTTTTTATTCCTTTGACCTTCAATTGCTTTTTGTAAATTTTATCGAAAAATGAACAAACAAAAAACATCTCAAGCAAAACAAAGGGAATAAGAAAAACATATAACCTAAAATAACTACTTTGTTTAAAACATGTTCCTACCATAACCCAAGAAAATTAACAAACCATAATCAAACAAAGGCATAAGAAAAACAACCTAGAAAACTACGTTGAAGCTAAATTTTAAAAATGCAATAGCTTTTTTTTTTTACTTTATCAAAAAATTAAAAAAAAAAAAACAATTCAAACAAAATGAAACAAAGGAATAAGAAAAAAAAAATAACCTAAAATAACTACATTGCTTCCAACATGTCCCTACCATACCTCAAGAAAATTAACAAACCCTAACAAAACAAAGAAATAAGAAAAACAAATAACTTAAAATAACTACATTGCTTTCAACATGTTTCTACCATACCCAAGAAAATTTACAAACCACAGTCTTTCCTGAGCATTCCCATAACATTGAGATTACCCTCAATAGTTCATCTGTTCTTACTAGATTATTGTTCCCTCTTCACTAGTTGCTGTCTATCTCTAGGTCCCCTACATTCTACAATATAAAATATTTATTTTACGTTTTTCACAGAGTTCACATTATAATATCTCACTTTTCATGTCTGGCTTATTTCACTCAGCATTATGTCTTCAAAGTTCATCCATGTTGTCATATGTTTCATGACCTCGTTCCTTCTTACTGCCACGTAGTATTCCATCGTGTGTATATACCACATTTTGTTTATCCACTCATCTGTTGAAGGATATTTGGGTTGTTTCCGTTTCTTGGCAATTGTGAATAATGCCTCTCTGAACATCAGTGTGAAAATATGTTTGTATATACCTGCTTTCAGATCTTCCAAGTATATACCGAGAAGTGAAACTGCTGGATCGAAGGATAACTTGATATCTGGTTTTCTCAGGAACCACCAGACTGTCTTCCAGAGTGGTTGTACCATTATACATTTCCATCAGCAATGAATAAGAGTTCCAATTTCTCCACATCCTTTCCAGTATTTGTAGTTTACTGTTTGTTTAATGACAGGCATTCTAATTCATGTGAGATGATATTTCATTGGTCCTAATTTGCATCTCCCAAATAGCTAGTGAAGATGAACCTTTTTTTCAAGTGTTTTTTGGCCATTTGTATTTCCTTGTCAGAGAAATGTCTTTTCCTATCTTTTGCCTATTTTATAATTGGGCTGTTTGTACTATTATTGTTGAGTTGTAGGATTTTTTATATATGCAAGGTATCAGTCTTTTGAAAGATAGATGGTTTCTAAATACTTTGTTACCCATAGAGTTGGCTGCCTCTTTACCTTTTTGACAAATTCCTTTGAGGTACAGAAGCTTTTCATTTTGAGGAGTTCCCATTTATCTATTTTTTCTTTTGTTGCTTGTGCTTTGGGTGTAAGGTCCAAGAAGCAACCTCCTAATACAAGGTCTTGAAGATGTTTTCCTACATTATCTTCTAGGAGTTTTATGGTGCTGTCTCTTATATTGAGATCTTTAATCCACTTTGAGTTAATTTTTGTATAGGGTGTGAGGTAGGAGTCCTCTTTCATAGTTTCAGATATGGATATCCAGCTCTTCCAGCCCCATTTGTTGAGAGACTGTTAGGTCCCAGTTCAGTGGTTTTGGGGGCCTTATCAAATATCAGTCGACCATAGATCTGGGGGTCTATTTCCAAATTCTCAATTCTATTCCATTGATCTATATGTCTATCTTTGTGCCAGTATCTTGCTGTTTGGCCTATTGTGTCTTTTTAGTAAGCTTTAAAGTCAGGAAGTGTAAGTTATCCCACTTCGTTTTTCTTTTTTGAATGTTTTTAACAATCCAAAGCATCCTTCACTTCCAAATAAATTTGATAATTAGCTTTTCCAAGTCTGCAAAGTAGGTTGCTGGAATTTTAATTGGAATTGCATTGAATATGTAGATGAATTTGGGTAGAATTGACATCTTAACAACATTTAGCCTTCCTATCCATGAACACGGAATATTTTTCCATCTTTTTAGGTCCCCTTCTATTTCTTTTAGTAAAGTTGTGTAATTTTCTATGTATAGGTCTTTTATATCCTTGGTTAAGTTTATTTCTAGGTACTTGATTTTTTTAGTTGCTATTGAGAATGGAATCTTTCCTGAGCATCTCTTCAGTTGGGTCATTTCTAGTGTATAGGAACATTACTGACTTATGTGCATTAATCTTGTA
The DNA here is from genome assembly GCF_015220235.1 of Choloepus didactylus. Lineage (NCBI taxonomy): Eukaryota > Metazoa > Chordata > Mammalia > Pilosa > Megalonychidae > Choloepus > Choloepus didactylus. The sequence continues at coordinate 13,551,293 of NC_051324.1, forward strand.
TCCTGCTACATTGCTAAATTTGTTTATTAGCTGAAGTAGCTGTATCATCGATTTCTCAGGGTTTTCCAAATATAAGATCATATAATCTGCAAATAATGACAGTTTTACTTCTTCCTTTCCAATTTGGATGCCTTTTATTTCTTTGTCTTGCCGAATTGCTCCGGCTAGCACTTCTAGCACAATGTTGAATAACAGTGGGACAACGGGCATCCTTGTCTCATTCCTGATCTTAGAGGGAAGGCTTTCAGTCTTCCTCTATTGAGTATTATGTTGGCTGTGGGTTTTTTATATATGCCCTTTATTATATTGAGGAAGTTTCCTTCAATTCCTACCTTTTGAAGTGTTTTATCAAAAAAGGATGCTGGATTTTCTTGAACGCCTTTTCTGCATCTATTAAGATGATCATTTGAATTTTCCCTTTTTATTTGTTAATGTGTTATATTACATTGATTGATTTTCTTATGTTGAACCATCCTTGCATGCCTGGAATGAATCCCACTTGGTCATGGTGTATGATTGTTTTAATGTATCTTTTGATTCAATTTTCAAGTATTTTGTTGAGAATTTTTGCGTCTATATTCATGATGGAGATTGGCCTGTAGTTTTCCTATCTTGTAGCATCTTTACCTGATTTTGGTATTAGAGTGATGTTCTTTTCATAAAATGAGTTAGGTAGTGTTCCATTTTCTTCAATTTTTTGAAAGAGTTTAAGTAAGATTGGTATCAGTTCTTTTTGGAATGTTTGGTAGAATTCTCCTGTGAAGCCATCTGGCTCTGGGCATTTATTTGTGGGAAGCTTTTTGATGACTAATTAGATCTCTTTGCTTATGATTGATTTGTTGAGGTCTTCTATTTCTTCTCTGGATAGTCTAGGTTGTTCATGTGTTTCTAGAAAATTGTCCATTTCCTCTACATTATCTGGTTTGTTGGTGTACAGTTGTTCATAGTATCCTCTTACGATTTTTTTTAAATTTCTTCAGTATCCACAGTAATGCCCCCACTTTCATTTATTATTTTGTTTATATGGGTCTTCTTTCTTTTTGATTTTGTCAGTGTAGCTAAGGGCTTGTCAATCTTATTGATCTTCTCAAAGAACCAACTTTTGGTGTTACTTATTCTCTCTATTGTTTTTTTTTTTTTGTTCTCTCTGTCATTTGTTTCTGCTTTAATCCTTGTTGTTGCTTTTCTTCTGCTTGGTTTAGGATTGGTTTGCTGTTCATTTTCTAGCTTCTTCAGTTGTCCCATTAGTTCTTTGGTTTTAGCTCTTCCTTCCTTTTTAGTGTATGCATTTAGAGCTGTAACTTTGCCCTTAACACCACCTTTGATGTGTCCCATAAGTTTTGATATGGTGTGCTCTCATTTTCATTCATCTCTAGATATTTAACAATTTCTCTTGCTATTTCTTCTTTAACTCACTGATTGTTTAGGAGTGTATTGTTTAACCTCCAGATATTTGTGAATGTTCTAAATCTTTGATAGTTATTGACTTCTAGTTGTATTCCATTGTGATCAGAGAATGTGCTTTGAATAATTTTAATCTTTTTAAATTTATTGAGGCTTGTTTTATGGCCCAGCGTATGGTCTATTCTGGGGAACATTCCTTGGGCACTAGAGAAGAATGTGTATCCTGGTGATATGAGATGTAATGCTCTCTATATATCTGTTAAGTTAAATTCATTTATCACATTGTTTAGGTTTTCAGTTTCCTTATTGATCCTCTATCTGGTTGATCTATCAACAGGAAAGAGTAATGTACTGAATTCTCCCACAATTATTGTGGAAACATCTATTGCTTCCTTCAGTTTTGCCAATGTTTGTCTCATGTACTTTGGGGCACCTTTATTGGGTGCGTAGACATTTATGATTGTTATTTCTTCTTGTTGAATTGTCGCTTTTGTTAGAATATAGTGTCCTTCTGTGTCTCTTATGACATCCTTGCATTTCAAGTCTATTTTTTTCTGAGATTGATATTGCTACTCCTGCTTTCTTTTGGTTGTAGCTTGCATGGAATATTTTTTCCGTCCTTTCACTTTCAATTTCTTTGTGTCTTTGGGTCTAAGATGAGTCTCTTGTAAACAACATATTGATGGTTCATATTTTTTAATCCATTCTGCCAATACATATCTTTTAATTGGGGAGTTTAATCCATTCACATTCAGTGTTATTACTGTGAAGGCAGTTCTTGAATCAGCCATTTATCCTTTGGTTTTTATTTGTCAGATATATTATTTCCTCTCTCTCTGTATTTCCTTTAACATACCCTTACTGAATCTCTTTAGTTCTGTGCCCTTCTCCAAACCTCTCCCTTCTTTCTTTTTTTTCTCAGCTGGTATGCCTTCCTTTAGTATTTCTTGTAGGGCATGTCTCTTGTTAGGAAATTCTCTCAGCATTTGTTTGTCTGTGAAGATTTTAAGTTCTCCTTCAAATTTGAAGGAAAGCTTTGCTGGATAAAGAATTCTTGGCTGGCAATTTTTCTCTTTCAGACTTTTAAATATGTCATACACTGCCTTCTCACCTCCATGGTGGCCACTGAGTAGTCACTACTTAGTCTTATGTTGTTTCCCTTGTTTGTGGTGAATTACTTCTCTCTTGCTACTTTCAGAACTTGCTCCTCTTCAGCATTTGACAATCTCATCAGAATATATCTCAGAGTGGGTTTATTTGGATTTATTCTGTTTGGAGTTCATTGGGTGTCTATGATTTGCATATTTATGTTGTTTAGAAGGGTTGGAAAGTTCTCCTCAACAATGCCTTTGGATTCTCTTCCTAGTCCTTTGCCTTTCTCTTCCTCTTCTGGAACACCAATGATTCTTATATTGTGCACTTCATGTTGTCCATCATATCCCTGAGATCCATTTCAAATTTTCTGATTTTTTTCACCATTTGTTCTTTTCTGCTTTCACTTTCCAACCTGCTTTCTTCAAGTTCACTTATTCTTTCCTCTGCTTCCTCTAATCTGGTGCTGTGAGTATCAAGAATCTTTTTCATTTGATCAACAGTTCTTTTATTTCCATAATATCCTCTATTTTTTTTTTTTAATTTGAATTCTTGCAAATTCTTCTTTATGCTCTTCTAGGGTCTTCTTGATGTACTATATATCCTGCGCCATGGTCTTGGTGTTTGTGATTACTTTGATTAATTTCTCCAAGTTCTGTGTCTCCTCTGGTTTTTTAATTTGGGTTATCGATGTCTTTTGGTTTCTTCATATGCTTTAAAACTTTCTGTTGTTTTTGGCCTCTTGGCATTTGCTTATCTTGATAGGGTTCTTTTAGGACATTCAGACTTATTTAAACAATTATCTATAATTTGACAGAACTACAGCTTGGTGCAGTGCACTTTCCCTGACCTACCAGCAGATGGTGCTCCCGAGCCACCTCTTACCCTCAATCCAGGTCACCCCAACTTTGTTTATGCAATGAATGGGGGTCCAAACTGTGTGGATGTCCAATCAGTGCACCAATTTTCCATGTGAAGTGGGAACCACCAGCCCTGCGGGTGGGGGCATGCCCTGTGCAGTTTGGCAGGGAAGAGGGCTTTAAGACCCAGAACTCCCAGCTGTTCTCAGGGCTGTGGCTGGAGTACCCTGGGGCTGCAGCACATGTCTACCTCTTCAGCTCTGATTCCCCACAGTCCCCCTCTGCCTTGGGCCCACAAGTCCCTGGGCTTGGTTTAGGGCTCCTGGCACTTCCGTGTGGCACCCCTGCTTCTGGGTGCGTACTCTGCAGGCTTCTGCAGAGGAGGAATGTGCACCATCAGAAGCCAGCCAGATCCTGAATTCCCTTAAGGAAGCTCTCTGCCACAGCGCTGCGAAGGGGTGTCTCTCAGCCTACTGCAAAGATGGCTGCTCAGGGCATGGAAACTACCCACTTCCACGATCATCTGCTTGCTTCAGTGACTTGTCTCTGGCTCAGAGGCTTTTAGTTATGGGTGTGCAAAGGGCTATCACCGACACCAGATACTGAGGTGGGTGCCCAGGGTATGGAAGGCACTCCCCACCGTGATTGACTGAGGCTCCCGCTGCTGGATCCCTGGCCACTTTTGGGTTGTACTCTAACCTGTCTCCAAGCACAGTCTCTCAGTTTCTGCCCACAGTATCCTGATTCTGGCTGCTGTTTCCCCAGCGGCTTTCTGGATCAAACACTTAAATGACTCTGAACACAGTCTCTTGGTTTCTCCAAGTTCTCAATCACTATGGATGTATAAGTCCCTGCCCAACTGGTGGAACCCTGGAACCACTATTCTGGAGTACTTTCTTTTATCTAGTGTTTTTCATGGAGGAGAATTTTGCTCTCTTGCTCTTAATCCTCCATCTTCAATCCCCTCCCCACCAATTGCTTTTTTATAACAACCCTAATTGAAGTTGTTTCCATGGATATGATACCCTTTCACGTCTCTGACTTTATTAAATATACTTATCTAAATGCTATATACTTCTTACTCTATTAACTCTTTCCTTGACTGTAAGTTCTTCCATTTGTTGATTTGTTTTCTCTTTGGTGGTTTTGACTTTCATTAAAATTGTCGTGCTTTTGTGTTCATGGGAGGAGAGGGGAATTGTTCGGGAGTCAAGTAGCCTGGCTGCCCCAGGTGTGAGCCCCCAACTGACGACCCTGATAGTTACCCCTGGGCCAACTCCTGTTCCCAGATTCCACCCCCTCTCAGTGGGAAACCCCCACCTTTCCAAGGCAGAACTCCCAGCCATGTCCTGGACTCTGACTGCCCTTCAAGCAGGATTTGCTTCCAAGCTCTAACGCATCATGTTGGGTGGGATTCAGTTTCTCCCAGCTTCTGGACAGAGGGCCTTGTTTTCTCACTGGCTGTTGGCCAGAGGCCACCCCCAGCTTCTGCTACATGGGCCTCTCTGTCAGACAGGTCACCAGTTGGCAGCTGGCTTTGGCAGAGTGAGCAAATGAGAAGAACCAGAGAGTGTCAGCAAAACAGAAGTCACACTTTTTTGCAACCTCATCTTAGAAGTACTGTCCCATTGCTTTGACCGTATTGTCTTTGTGAGAAGCAAGTCACCAGGTCCAGCCCCCACTCAGGGAAGGAGTTTACACAAGGGCATGAATACTAGGAGGCAGGAATCACTGGGAACCATTTTAGGGGCTCCCCATCATACTCACATTGAGGGTATCCAGCTGGGAAGGCCCTTCCCAGCCCACAGGCCCCAGCACCCTGCTGTGCTTCCACTTGGCCTCACTCTCACATCACAGCCCTTCAGTGTCCCCTGTGATGCTTCTCCAGACTCGGAGCTGGTTGTACCTACATCATTGCTGGGGATGCAGACTCTGTTGGCCCATCATCATCCTCCTTTAGGACTGCTGCCCTGCTTCTTTATACCCAGAAGAACTGTCCTGGACTGGCAGGCAGGGAACCGGCAGGGCAGGAAAACTCAAACCAGACATCCCAGAGGGACAGGCCACTCCACGGGCCCACCCATGTCAACGACACTTCTCTGCTTCCTGTGGAGGCCCATCTTGACATAATCCCTTCTTCTCTGTTCCACTCAGGTTCCCCCTGTTCCAAGACCACATTAACCTCCATCAGATAATTAAGGGCTTGGCTTTTCATAAGATACCTTAAATGTCACCTTTCTGCCACCCAATATGTCTTTGAATGACACAGACTCTAATGAGATGTTCAAATATAGAAAACTGAATGACTCCTTGCTTTAGTCGTGACATTTATTCAGCCGGAGTGATCTGACTACACCACTACATTACTTATAATTTCCACCTGACCTTGGGTGGCAGAGTGTAGTCTTTAAGGAAACTATCCATTTAATCTCCCTTGCCTTATTAGCATTTAATTACTATGACAAATTTCCAGATGTACAAAGGGTGTTAGGATTATAATTCAATTTTCCCTGCCAACGGACCAGTAGCCAAGGGCAGTAGGGCCATCTCTGACTTCATCATACTCTGATAAAGGAAATGTCTTGAGCTCTGTCTCCCACCCCCTCGGAACACTGAGCAGGGCTTGTCTCCATCACGGCTCCCCTGGTCCCAGCCAGACTCTACCAGGACCTTCTCTTTCTCTCATCTCAGCATTGATACCCTGCTCAGGGTCAGGCAAAGACAAGCCCAGGAAGGGGATACTCTATGCACAAGACAATAGCAAAGATTCAGATCCGAGAGCTTCCCAGGCCTGTGGATGCCACAAGCAAAATGTCTTATGCAGATTTTAGATCACAGAAGAACAGCAGATGGAAATAGTCCAGAGACACCCTCATCTGTTTTCACTCCTTTAAAAAGCCACATTCTGGTCTGGGAGTTGCTCTGTCCTTTTCCCACATAGATGTCCCACTTTGACATCTCTTGCTGGGCCCAGCCCCACACATCGCTGAACAATTCTTTCCCCTTACCAGTCTTTGTATGAAGAGAATGAGACAACTCTGAAGAGCAGAAAGATCACCAGACCTGGCATCCAGGGGACTTGGGCTCTAGAACTGACTCTGCCACTAACTGGGTATGCAGCTTTGGAAGACTCTACCCCTTCTCTGAGAGCCATCGCTCCAGCATGGGGCTGGCACTGACAGCCGGGTTGGAACTCATAACCTCTGGGGGCTGTCCAACCTGAGCCGGAGCAATCAGATTCTCTCTCCTGGTCATTTGGACTCGGGCCTGAGAGACACCAGCCAGTCTGCACGTTGTCTGAAGTGAGGACATGTCAATGTGGGACCATCAGGTTTGGCCCTGGGCATGCAGAAGCAGAGAGAGCTGACCAGAAGAGACCACAAAGAATGGCATCATGTGCTGAGAGGAGGAGAATCTAGGAGTAAATAGCCCTAGAGAGTGAGAAAGAGAGAGTGGGAGAGAGAGACCAAGATGGTAGCCGTCTTGGTAAGAGTGGGCTTTCCAGGGCCTGGGTCCCGCCTGGCTGGCCCACTCACTCCGAGTTTTATAAATTTCCCACCCTGTCCCTGTGTTCAGCTGAAGCAGTTGGGTGGGCTTCCGTTACTCGAAAATGAAAGAGCCTTGAGAGGACAGCCCCTCATTGTTCCTCAGTGTTTGTTTTGTTTTAATTGGGATAAGCATTTATTTTCCTTTTTAATGATTATTATTCATCATACATATCAAATATTAACAATATTAATATTAAGAGGACAACCCAAATCCAAGACAATTGTGCACTGAATTAAAAAATACTCCCTTTTGTCCCTGTTGCTTTAATAGTCCTTTTTCATTGCCTAATTTCCTTGTTTACCTGTCTGAATGGATGTAATACATAGAATTTTACTTTCTTCTTTTTTGATATTTTCCCACATTGTGACACGATTCTTTATGTCTTATTTTCCCCCAATTCCCTTCCTTTCTCCATTTTCCTCTTCAGCCTCCCAATACGGTAACCAATAGTGACAGCCTGGTGTGATCTATTCATGCTGTTCTCTATACTCACATAATATATGAAAGCTGATATGAGTAAAAAGTTGGAAGAATAATCATTTCTGCTTGCAAAAATGTGATCATACAATGCAAAATTTTTGTTTTGCTTTTTTCATTAGACGATGTACCACATTCATCCCTTTAGCAATAGTAGCATAAGTCTTTAGTTGTGGTCTCCAAAATAGATGTCAAGGAAAATAATATTCAAATTTCTAGCTCTATTTTTATGTCAGTCTTTAAAATTTTCTATTTTGTGTTTGTTTAATACTGCACTTAAAATATTAATACATGCTAGCTTTAAATGAGCAATCAAAAACGCTCATTTAGTATAATACAGACCACCAATCTATAGATTCAGGGAACAATTCATTTCACACATTTCCCTATTGATAGGTGTCTGGGCTGTTTCTAGTTGGGGCCGCTACAAACTATGCTGCAAACAGCATCACTCTACATGTCCATTTATACATTGCTGCTTTTAGTTCTATAGAACAAATTCTCAAAAGCAAAATTGTTGATTCCAAGGGTATGTGAAATTTAAATTTTAATCGCTGTTGGTAGCCTGCTCTCCAAAATATCTGGAGCAATTCATCTTCCCACCAGAAATATATGAAATGTACTTGTCACAGCATCCTTCTGACTTTTTGGAAGTTACTGCTTTTTTCCACTTTCACCAATACAATGGCTGGGTTGAGAAATGGCATCCAATTTAAGAGTATGTTTAGGGGCATCTTCACGTATAAGTGGGGCATTGGACATTTAAACTTCCTTCTCGCTCAAGGCCCATGATTCTGATTATCTGTTTTCAGAGCTCACCTGTTAGCAAGTGTATATTTAGCCCCCCTTATCTAGATGTTTGTGAATCCCAGAGACATCTTTGGAAAAGTTGCCAGAACCCAACAAATCAAGGGCTGGAAAGAAAGAAAGTTGAATGCGGCCCAGACGATCATCTTGCCAACACTGTTCAGCTTGTAAAAACTATCTAGGCCAAAGCCCTGCAATTTCCTCCAGAACAAATAATAAAATGCAGGGTGTAATATTTCCAGGATGAGCATATTCATAGTAAATATTTTAAGATCAATGGCTGCACAAAGTGCATTTTCCTTGGAGGTTCACGTTTCAAATGGCTCCGTATTAAAAGTGCTATTTCAATAAATATTCATGGGGAAATTCATTGATGTGTTTTTACCATTTATAGCTAAAATTTCAGAGGTCCTGGAAAAGAAAAGATACATGATGCATATTTTACCCTCTTAGGAAGTGGTGGAAAAATGCATGCTACGCTTTGTTCTTCTCTGATGATAAATGAATCAAGGCAGGGATCTGCACTCGTCCTGCCTGCTCCTCTTTAGCCAGTCCTTGGATGGGTCACAGACTGGTGCACTTGGCTAGAAGGACAGAGGGAGGAAGGGGTGCTGGGAGGTTGGAAGGCCTACGTGCTGAGCATTTCCAGGCTCTTTTCAGCTACCGCTGAGTGAACACTCACTGCATCCCCAGCATCATGCCAGAAACGTCCCACAATGACCCTGAGAACTAGTCACCATTAATATTCCCATTTTACAGAGGAGGAAAACAAGCCTCAGAAAGGTGAAGCATTCCTATGGTCACACAGCTAGTTAAAAGGATAGGACTCAAGTCCATCTGGCTCTACCTTGCTTGGTCATTGGTTACTCCATGCCATGGTTTCACATCTACGATCTCCCCAGATCTCTAAGACAGGCTATGGGGATCAGCGGGGGCTCATTGCAGTGCTAAGGGCTGAGCAGACCCCATCTTTTCTTCACCTCCCCTGCCTCATCACCCCCAGTAAGCACAAGTTGGCTGCCGGCTCTGAACATGAGGCTTCCCGCGGCCCCCTTGGCATCATTCTTCTTGGACCCTTTGACTGTGGCGGGAAACAGATCCACACAGGCAAAGAATTGAAATCTGGCTGCTAATTCCTGCCAGTTTTTCTCAGAGCCCCGAGTAAGCATGTTTATTTTTATAATGGCAAGTTTTACCCTTGGCAATGATCAGACCCCATTGCTCCCTTGCTTCAGATACCCAAATTGCTCCCATGGCCAATAGAATAAAACCCAAATGCCCCCACTTGGCTTGGCGCTCAAGGCCCCCTGCAGCCGGGCCACGTGGCCATCCCTTTTGTGGCTCTTACCTCTCTGATTATGCTTCAGCCACTCCAGGTAGTTGACTCTCCTTTGTCCACACTCAGGCTTTTCTATCTACTTGGAATGACTTGCTTCCTCTTATCTGGCCATCAAAGTCAAAGATCCTTCAAGGCCCAAATTGATAGAGCAGCCTCCTCCAGGGAGCTTTCTCTCTCCACCCGGGCAGAATTAATAGGTCTCTCCTCAGAAATCCTTGCAGTTCAATTTCCATTATTCTGCCTCTAACCATCATTGGTATTTCCATATTTCCTCTTGTATCTGGACTGTAAGCTCCTTAATCACAGAACTTGTTTCCCACCCCTGTTTCTCCAGCATCTCCCACAACACCTGCCTCAAAGTAATAGTACCAACAAGTTGTACCAATAACAACTTCAACAACAGTAATAGTAGCAAACATTGATGGATGGTTTAAAATATGCTTTTATTTAAACCTCAGGAACAATAATCTCATGAGGCAGATAGTCTATTTGCCCCTATTTAGCAGCCAAGGAAATGGGGGTTCAGAGAGGTCATGTGGAAATGGCAGAGCTGGTATTTGAAGCCAGGGTGCCTGGTTCCCAAGCCAACCATTCTGACCCACTGGCTTCATTAGGTGCTTGTTAATCGTTTGTTGGGTTAACAAACACATTAACGAGCAAATGAGCAATTAGGGGAGCAAATCACACAAAGATTAAAAAACCATCCTCTCCATTGACTAAGGCAAGGTATTTTCTAGAAACCAAGTGATGATAGTGAATGTTCTCTCTCATCATCCCATCCAATAGTTGCCTTCCTCCCACCCAGGAAAATCCCTATTATACAGACCACACCAGTGGGGCCATTCCAAACATGTGCCGAAGGGATATAGAGGATAACGCTCTGACTGTCCTCAGAAGGACAAGACCCCACAGCTGTGCCCAGGCAGGTAGGGGTGGGCAAATCTGGTTCATTCATGCACCTGGCATGACCCTCCAAACAGGAACACAGTGTCAAGGCTGCTATGTAGGCTCAGAGAGCAGTACAGACAGGAAATGTTTGCAGACCTGAAGAGAGCAAAGAAGAAGCAAGAGAGAGGGCAGACAGAGGGGGCTGGAGGAGCAGGGCAGGGGGAGCAGGCTGTGGCAGGCATGGAGGCCATGCTATGGCAGTGGCTTTGCTCGTGGCAGTCACAGGTGCTGGACCTGGCTGGTGTAGGAATGTGGGAAGAACGGCTTGGGTCTCGGTCCCAGAGAAGCCTTGGGTGATGGTGAACACATGGAAGACATGTGTAGCTCAGGAAGGGGCCACACTGACTCGGGCTCTGCAAAGAGAGAGGTGCCTGGCCCACCTGCCTCCTGGCTGACCCCAGCCTCACCTGACTCTCAGAAGGACAGGGCAAGCCCTAGAGGGGTCCCTGTATCACCCTTTCCTCCCATCACCTCAGACACTGAGAATTCTGGAGACATGGGAACACACAGACAGTCTCTCACACACACATGCACACACACTTGGACGGCTTGTCAGGCTTCCAAGTGCTTCAAAGCACAAGAAAAAGGTGTGGATTTCATTTCTGGAGTGAAACCAGCATGTCCCGAAGGCCTGTTGGCTGGGCTCCTCCCTCTGAGAGGCAGCCAACTGGCTCCTTAATCTCTGTCTTCATCCATGCACCTGATAGGAAAGTGGACTTCCGGGCCAGAGGTTGATCAGGGACAAGAAAACAGAGTTGCAGGGCTAGAAGGAGCAAAAAGGAAAAGGCAACTCACTTCCTGTGGAGAATTTAATTTCCAGTAAGGAAGACTGAAATAATTTCCTAGGGTGATTCTGGAAGCACATGAAAGAACTTGAGAGGCTGTCTCTGGAGGTTGCCGCCACGTCCCCAGGTGTTCAAGAATCTGATCCCCTTTCCGTGAGAGCTGGGAACCAAAGGCAGTGGGGTGTGCAGGCTCTGCCAGAACCCAAGGCATGGAATGTGGGAAGTCCCATACAATTCAACTGAATCCATCCATCCATCCGTCTATTCATCCCTCCATCCATCCACCCATCCATCCATCCATCCCTCCATCCTTCTACCCATCTATCCCTCCATCCCTCCATCCCTCCATCCATCCACCCTTCCATCCATCCCTCCATCCATCCCTCCATCCATCCATCCCTCCATCCACCCATCCATCCATCTATCCATCCCTCCATCCAGCCTTCAGAGCATTCACTCATGTCATTAACATTTATGATGTCATGGTCTACTTTTGACCTGGACTTGGAGTTCAGGTCCCTGTAAAAAACTTCAGACCTTCTCTTTATTAGCCCTGAAAATGGATGGGTACAGGATGCCAGGGCTCATCATTCTCTAATTTAAACATAAAACAGAGGATAAATCCTCTCAGGTGTGAAAACTCCCTTGGCTGGAGGACAATGTGGCATCTGGTACCCAGCCTGGCTAGGTTCTTTGGACCGACCTGCTGATTGGAGGGTGACAAGCTCCACCTGTTTGAATGCCCTTTATGAACTCCACATGTCCCGTCTCTGAAAGCCTTTCATTTAGGTTTGTATTATGGAAGTGAGGCAGAACAATTATGTAAGAATATGGTTTTTTTTGTAACAAGTTTATGGGTATATTTTGAAGGAAGCAAACATATGCCTATTAAGCATGGGGAGAATTATCATGAATGTTTTTAAATGACCAATAAAAATGAAATTATCATTTCTCATTGTTTTTTATGGATCATAATGTGTTTCTCTCGGATGGAAATATCCAACAACTCCCCCCCTAGATGACAGCCGCTAATTACATAGTTAGCACCCAGTAATCCATGCAAGTGGGTCCTCGCCTGTCGTAACTCATCAACATAAATGTAATTGGCCCAATGAAAGAGACCACAAAATAATTCTGCAAAGAGAAAATGGATTCAATAAAAAACTGATTTCATTCTTGTCTTTTCCAAAACTACAAGGTTGGGATAGGAGCTATTAAGAACATAGCAGGTTTTTTCCCAGTTTGCCACTCGTACCCATTTATTGCTCAGCTATTTACTGAGGACCTACTATATTCAAATCATTGACTAACTACTGATGTGAAGCATAACTTGAAACAAACTCTTTGCTGCAAGACACTGGCAGTCAGGTTGGGAAGTATATAAGCAGCAAGCAGCGATTAAATATGACCAAGGGGGCAGTAATACATGCTCCAGAAGAGATACAGAAAAAGATTGAGAGAGGGCTAGGGGAGTTCAGGGACCAATTGGTTGCTTCTGCTGGGGAATCCGGGAAGGCTTCCTGAAAGAAGTGGCCTTTGAGCTGATCGTTGTTGGATGAGGGAGTGGGGGGCCAGGAGATAAATGGCTGCACTGAGGAGCAAAGACCTGGAGGGAGGTCCCTTCGTATCACTATGGGAGCAATTTTAGTGGTGTGCAGGCAGGATATGGGTGGGGAGAGATAGAGTGGAAAAATAGGTGGAAGGTTGTCATGATGTGGGAGAAGCATATTTTTAGTTTTTAATTCAAGATTGTGTCATCCTCCCCTCTGTATATGCAATAATTATCAACTTGTTGCAATAAATAAATAAATAAAAGTAAATAAATAAACACCACCTACCAGACCTGGTGCTAGGATCACGTGGGAGACCCAGATGATTTAGATGCAACGCCCACCTCCAGCAGCTCAGAGGGTGGGTGGGAATGATGACGTGTTCAATAGCACTTGAGCCTGGGTCTGCATTTATTATTGGGACCAAGAAGGTCACTGTTCAAACAAGCAGCTGGACCCAGATGAACTCACCATCCACCCAATTCCAGATCACAGCAGGCACTTATTATCATGCAGCTCTAGTTGCTCCAAGGCAAAAGATGTTTGGACTGTTTACTGCCAGATATTTTTTTCCTCTATTGCAGTCTCCGACATTTTCCTCCTTGAAAATTCAAACCAGCCAGAGAAAGGCCCTAAGAAGAAATGTTCAGAGAGATAGGAGGGAAATCCAACTTAGAATCACAAAGCAGAATCCAAGGGAAGGGAACATTTCAGGAAGGCAGTGATGGAGAGTATCACATGCTCTAGAGAATTAAAATGAGACAGACTGGCAAGGGACCATTGGGCGTGTCATGGGGAAGATCATTGATGCACTGATGACATGTGGAAAGTGGTGTCAGAAAGTGGGGCAGAGGTGCAGAGGCCAGGCTGCAGCTTGGTAGGGACTGAGCTGGCCTGATATGGGAGGAGGAGTCACACAGCTGGCATGGGAATCTGGTCAACTGCCCACCAACTTCAACCTCCACTGAGATCTTTTGGTCTTCGGTCTCATCAGCAGACCCAAAATGTATCAGGAAATTATATTTTACTGCCTTTTGCGGAGTTAATTACATACTACTTTGACATTTTTGCTTTGGGAGAGTTTCGTGATGTCTTGGGGTGTGTCCCTCCAGAATTCTGAGTCTACTGAGGTGGTCCTTATGCTTTCGTGGGACTAAACCCCAATTCAGAAACTTACAATTTCCACCACCCAGATGGTGTCATATATTCTTCCCCTTCTCCCTCCATTTGCATTCACTCTGTTTCCAACTTCTATTTATTCTTTTTGTGTATCATCTCATATGTCTCTTTCCCCTTCTTTACCCCTATGGCTTCCTTTGTGGTAGACTTAATTTGGGGTTCCAACTCTTAACTGCTTTGCAACAGAATTTTAATTGCACTTTCCATGGCCTTATAGTCTACAGAGTTTACTTCCTTGACTATGGAGTTCACTATATGACTTGTTTTGGTCATTGAGATGTTGGTGGATATTGATACAATCAGAAGCTTGAAATGTCCTTCTGCAGTTGAGCTTGCCCTTTTTGTACCCTGGTGATCCAATATTAGATTATTAAGTGCCACATAGATGCTGTTGTTTCAGATTGAGTCCCAGAACAAACGCATGTGAAATAGAACTAATCTACCCCACAGGCTGGAGCCATGCTCAGCTCACCTACAACCTGAAGTAGAGCAACCAGCTGAGCTCAGCCTAGATTAGCCATACTGCAACCAACCTGGAGATCCATGATTAGGGGAGTAATTACTTATTGTTTTATGCCACTGAGTTTTGGGGTGGTTTGTTAGGCAGCATTACTGAAGCATTAGCTGACTGTTACAACCTAATTCAAGTCTTTTACTCCAACCACCATGCAGATTTTAAAAAATCTCAGACATCATCATCAACATGGAAGACTTTTCATGTATTTTTCCCAGATTTATTCCTTTGTTCATTCGCTCATACAAATGACAACTTGTGCTAAGCTTTTGCAATGGTAGTAGGGGCAAGTAGAAGGTGGCTATAAATTGGAAGAGACATATTCCATCTCTTTAAGTGAGAAAGACAGATGTGTAAGTAATTACATCCCAAGGTGCCTGCCATATTTCTTATCCTAAAGCAAACCAAGTGGAGATAAAATAATCATTCTTGCAAATGCCCTTGTTTATACTCAAGAGCAATTATCTGTGGGTATTTAAAAAAAATAAAATCTATAGCAATTACGAGTTTGCCTTTTCCTTTTGCACATATCACACAAGCCAGTGTGGAAGTGGAATGCAAGGCAGTCTTACCATATGTCAGTATCAAATACATTTCCCTTTAAAATGTGCTTTGTGCATCCTTCTGGAAGATGGGAATGAAATTCACTTGTAAACAGGCAGAAATGATTCACAGGATCATGATTGCTTTTCGTCAGCTGCATCAATTATATACAGCAATGGGATTTGGTGAAATGCATTTACAACTTGTTAAAAACACTCCTTGAAACAATTCAGACCTTGTTAAGTCCTGGTGTGCTCAGCCAAGCATGGCTGGGCTGGGCTCAGCTGGGCTAGCAGTCAGCAGAACTTAGTCCTTGCACCAAGTCCAGGCTGACTTCGGCCAAGGGAAATGGCATGCCAGGGTGGAGACCCCTGGGTTTTCTTTCCATTGGCATGAGATGGAAGAGGGGGAAGCCATCTATGGGAGGAGTACCACTTTTTATTAGGTTGTCAGTAAAGCATCCCATCACTCATCAAGGCAATTTAACACTACCACGTCAGGAGATGGAAACATAGGAATATGAGTAGAGTAATAAATACATGATCCTGCTCTCAGGTGATTTGTGGTCTCAGAGGAGATATAGACAGTTCAACATGCCAGGCTGCTGTGGCAAATATCACATGATGGGATGGCTTAAACAACAGGAATTTATTGGCTCATGGTTTTGAGGCTAGGAGGCGGCCAAAATCAAGGCATTGGCAAGACCAAGCTTTCTCCCCAAAGACTAGCCTTCTCGTGGGGTTTGCCACAATCCTTGGTGTTCCTTGGCTTGTATCTCTGCCTCCCATCACATGGTAATCTCCTCTCCTTGTGTCTGCCCTTCTGGTTTCTGCTGATTTCCAGCCTTTCCCTGTGGCCTTCTCCTTATAAGTCTGAGTAATACAGATTAAGGCCCACCCTGATTCGATAGGTCATACCTTATAGCATCCACACGAGGTCCATTTACAATGGGTTCATACCCACAGGCACATATATTAAGATTAAGCACGTGTATTTGTTGGGGTACATAATTCAACATACCACACCTGCCCATTCCCAGCTCCTCCATCTCCTAACTGTGTAAACTTTACTAAAAAATAAACTTCCTTGTCCCTCAATTCCCTCATTCATAAAATTACAACAATGATAATAGCTGCATTGTAGGACTATTGTGAGAATGAAGTAAGTTAATGCATGTTACAGCAGACACAGCTAGTTGCCCACTCAATATCCACAATCCCTTTCCTCTTTATTGAGAGAGCCCGGGCTTTGTTGGGGTTGAGATGCACCCTACTAAAATACTCACCTTCCCAGGCTCCCTTGTAGCCAAGCCTGACCAGATGGCTTAGTTCTGGCCAATGAGAAGTGGGTGAAAGGCCCAGGGAAGGTGCCCCTGTCTGAATAAAAGGGCAATGCTTCATCAGAGACACTTCCTGCCAGAACCATGTATGGGGAACGACCAGCCATCTCGAGTCAAGGAGGATTAAACCACATGATTGGATGAGGAAACAGGAAGCTGGAAGGAACTTGACTTCCACACGATGTCCTCGGACATCCACATAAACTATTCCACTTACTTTCAGACTCTTTGTCATGGGAGGAATGCTTATTGCTGAGGACATTTTTTTGTGTCAGGCACCCTTTGGGGGGGCTTCTGTTCTATGCAGGTGAACATATTCCTAACTGAAAACGAGTAAAGGGCCCGGCACACAGAAAGCACTCAGTGACGTCATCCATGCTGTCAAGGTTGTGACCATGCAAGGTGGTTAGTGGTTTGCCAAGGGAAACACAGGGAACTCTCCTTCCCTTAGAAGGAGCTCTTATCCATACCAGATGAAAACTTCTGGGAGAAAGAGCCATCCATGTGGAGACCTGGAAGTTTGCATGAAGGTGCTGTCAGTTCCAGCTTCGAAAGGTCTTTTCAAATGGTCCCTCCTCATCCTCGCTTTCCTCCCATTCCATGGTTTCTCCTCCCTGGACCTTTTTCATGGATCCTGGATGGTCCTGCCTTCAGACTTGCTCAGACCATCTTCCACACCAGTTGAGAGAGAAATCTTCCTAAGACAGGTCTGGTCATGTCACACCCCCAGATGGAAACCTCCTGGAGCGCCCCCTCACCTGCACAGAGCTTCTCAAAGATTCTATCGAAGGTCCCCTAAGCAACAAACCTCTATCTCCAGGGAAGCTGCAGCAAGACCTGAAGTGGGGCAAAATTTCTTTGAACATTCTACTTCAGTTTTTAAAAATAAACGTGTGAATTTTGCATTTTTATTTTGCAATATTTCCTTGTTGTTTTTAATATGAAAATGTTTTAAATTGCCTCCTCATGGGCTAATTCATGTTCTAGGGAGATGCTCTATATCTACCCAGAGGTTCCAAGCATTCCCTCATAACCCTAAACCTCAGATAGCATGCCAGAGCTCTGTGTCCAGAAATCAAGGGTCTTCCCAATCTGGCCTACATATTTGGTCTCTGTGATAGCACCTTGCCTTTCCATATGCAATCTATTCCTTGTGGAAAGCAATTCCTTGGCCATCTGGCAAACTCCTATGCATACTTCAAAGCCCAGCCTCAATATTTCCTCTTTATCAAACTTTCCCTCACCCCTCCCCAGGCAGAGTGGTTTGTTCCTTCCATGCTCCTGTATTTTACAGCACCCACCATGCCATACAGTTCAAACAGTGGTTAAAGGGTTTCTGATATCTGATTCAATTGTGAATCTGTCAATGGCAAAGGTTGAGTTTTATTCATCATTGGAAGTTTTTCATGTATTATTGTATAACAAATTAGTCCTATACCTAGAGGCTTTTAAAAAAAATGTTTTACTTTGCACACAAATTGTGAATCAAGAATATAGGAAGGCCAGGGAAGGGGGAATTAGAGGGAGGGGCAGAGGAGAGTATTTCTTTGTAAAAATAATTTATAAAAAATAATTCAGGAAGGGCTTCACTGGGCAGTTCTTGCTTGGGGTGGCTCATGTAGTTTGCAGTCACATATCAACTGAAGGCTGGACTGAGCTGGAAGTCCAAGGTGGCTCACCCATGTGGCTGCTAGTTAGTGCTGGCAACTGGAGCTCAGATGGGGCTGTTGACCAGAGCATCGATAAGTAGCCTCTCTAATCAGACTTCTTAAGGTGGCTGGCTTCCCCAGAGTAAGTGTCCCGAGAGAACCAGGTGGAAGCCACACAGCCTTTTCTGACTTTGCCTCAGATGTCATGCAGTGCCAACTCTAACTGCATCCTATTGGTTACAAATGAGTCGCAAGGTCAACATGGGTTCAAGGAGAGGGGAATTAGACTCCATCTGTGGTGGAATCATATGATAGAAGGTCATGGGGGGTGGAAGCTATTCTTCTAGCCATCTTTGGAAAGTACTATCCGCCAGTTAGCATCTCAACATTTAACCTTGGGTATGGTGAGTAAATGAATGAATGAATGAACAGAGATCCAAGTGTCCTGAGAACTGCCGCCATTTCCGGGATAAGATCTTGGTGTGTAAGGGAAGTGAATGCTGTCTCTCTTTTCCTTTCTGAAACCTTCTTTACTCCAGGACCCACTTGGCCACTCCCTACCTGAGAGGGAGAGATGAGGCCAAGAGACGCAGAAAGAACAAGACGGGGAAAGAGAGAAGGAAGGAGATGAGAAAGAAATTCCTCTCCCTTGCTATTTCCTACCCCCAGCAAGCTTGAGTTTTTCTTCCCCACTCCAAATGGGAAATGGAGTGCTTGGGATTCATTTTTAACAGAGATCAATAATCAGTAAAGAAATAAATCAGGCGTGGCATTCCATATTCCTCCACTGCAACCATTTCTGCCCCTCCTCCCCCAGGGCCTCAGCCTTCCCCCCTCCCCACTCAGAAAAAGGACGATGGGCCAGCTCACCTCTTCCAGGCCCCCATGGGTTCACCCCTGGATCCTATACCAGCTGTCTCCACCCAGCATCAGCCTCCTGGGGAGAGGCAGCCTGTGATTCAGAGAACTCTCCTTCTCCAAAATCTAATATCCCCTCATCTCCCATTATGAGTTCAGTTATGGGAGCCTTCATAGCAGGTGTCATTAAATAGACATTAAGACCCAACAGGGCATGTTTTACAGGACCATTACCATATGCCTGGTGTTTGCTGTGACAAATGGAGATCCAGCCAACCATGCCATGTGATAATGGGCCGGGAAACACCCCCTGGGGTGAGGTAATGCGATTAGAAGATGAGGCTTTCATTGTTAATGCCTCATGGCTGACTTGGCATGGAATGCCAGGTTGCACCTTCTTCTTCCTGGATCCATCGGGCACTCAGGAGATGAAGAACCGTCGGGCCAGCATGGCCAACTTGAGCATGTTCAGGGAAGCTTGCCCTGTGATTGGAAGACAGAGAGCTATGCTGCCTCAGTTTCCCCAAGCGGTCTTTGGGAGCCAGAGGCCAGATAGTGAAAGCGAGATGGGCTAACTTACCCTTCTGCTCGCCTGAGTAGGAAGTCAGCCCTGCCCAGGCTCACAGGACTCACCTTCATTTAAACCTTAGCCCAGATCATATGCCCAGCCTCTTGGGTGAGCAGGTGATGGTGTGGGGAATGAACAGGAGCCCTAGATTTCACCTGCCTTGGGTCTGAATCCCAGTGCAGCCACTTGATCTCACTAAGACTCATTTTCCCATCTCTTTTGCAGAGATGCTTTGAGGATTACATGAGCTGACTTCCAGGAAGTGTTGAGCATGGGGTTTTATTTAGAAAATGTAGCTTTCCTAACTTTCTCCATTTCTTTTCACTCTGGGTCCCCAGACCTTGACCATTCAGAGGGCTAAGGGTCTGTGGTCCAGTAATGGAGAGAAGCCCCATTTTCCTATCTGAGGATGGAGATACCCAAAGCCAGGCCACCTCAGGTGACGTCTGGTTGCACCTCATACACCACATTTTCTGGAACTCCACTGTCTGCTTTCTCCCACACCTTGGTGACAGCAGTGCTGGGGGCAGTCCTCGTACCTGCCATCCTGTTGACTGAGCAAGACCCTCACGCCCAACACTAGTAAGTCTGGCTCCCAAGCAGAGCCTGGTGGTGTTCCCAGCAAATGTCCTTGACTTGGAAACCCTTGACCTTTTGACACAAGTTTACTCAACAGTTCCCCTCAGTGTTTGTTGCACTGTCACTATCACCTCCATTGGCACACTTCATACCCTGTCCTCACGCCTCTTCCACAAACGTCTCCCCTTACTATCCTCACACCACCCCTACTCTAGCCCTTTCCCCTGGATGCTGCCTCTAAGCTGAACCAACACACTCCATCCTAAAGGGATCCTTTCTCAACCAACTACCATCCCATTCTAGAGTGCTCTGCCTTCACTGTCTCCACTTGCCTTCATCCTGTTCACTCCTCCACTCCTTGAAATTGTGGTTCCACCCCAGCACTGCACTAAGATTGCTTTCTCCATCTTCTGTTCCAATATCTAATCAACAAGTCTAATCGCCTTTTCTCTGCCCTCATCCACCCCCATCCCTTGCCATGTTGAGAGCATCTCTTGCCATTGGAGTCTAGATAGTAAATGCCTGGTGCTCTGCCTGCCTGTCTTCGTGAGTGGCCTGTTTCCTTCACTGGCTCCTCTTTCTCCCCTAGACACTTCAGCCTAGGTGCTCCTCAAATTTCTATTTTCATAGCTTTTCACTTCTTTCTTGAAACTCCCATCACTTATATCCATTCATGTGGCCTCGGCCATTGTTCCAGTCTGCTGACTTCTCCACCCTATTCCATCCCTGGCCTTTTTCTCCAATTCCAGTCTCACATTCCCAATGCCCTGCAGGACTGGTGTCTCACTGGTATCCCAGAACTTGAATGTTCCACACTGAAGTCATCTCATTTCTTTCCCCAAACTGGCTCCTCCTCCTGGACCTCATCTCCATCGATGGCACCATCAGTCCCAGCACCGACGAAGACGCCCGAATCTGCTCCGTGGCCTTCCCAACCCTCCCTCCCCTTTCCTCTCCCACATTCTTCCAGCGAGGCCTCCATCCTCTTCTGGCCCCATCCTCAGCCTCACCATGTGCTAACGGCACTAAATTAGGATGAACTCTGGTCTGCTGGCTTGTCCTTGGGCATCTTCCAAGTTCCTTCACCTTTCCACACCCTCTCTCAGGCCAGGCCCTTCTGCAGAGACAGAGAGTATACAAATATCTCAGCCCCCCAAATAATGCAGGATCTGCCCCCCACCTGCCCCTTCCACCCTATCTTGTGTTTCTCTCTTCAGAGCTTCCCAGGTCCAGCCACATCACTCATCCAAGTATTCAAGCTCATGCCCATCTCAGGGCCTTCTCACAGGCTGCTCTCTTTCCTGAGATTTTCCTTCCCCTCTCCTCATTCTGCACCTGGATACCTCCCACTCCCCTCCCTCTGGAAGGACAGCCAGGATCTCCCAAACCAAGTTAGGTCCCCTTGGTCATTCTCCACCATATCATCAGCTTTTTGCCTTCATTGCATGTATCATAGATTGCATTACATGCTTACATGTTTGCTTACTTAATGCCAGTCCCCCCTGCTTGACTGTAGGCTCCACAAGGTCATGTTCATTCCAGAACCCCAGTACCCAGCACAGTGCTGGGCACATAGTAGGCATTCAAGAAATGCTTGTTGGCTTGAATACAGGAACCCCAACAGATATCTGTTCACCAATCTTCATAGCAGCATTATTCACAATAGCCAAAACTAGAAGCAACCCAAGTGTCCATGGAAGGATGAATGGACAAACAAAATGCAGTATATCCATACAATGGAATATTACTCAGCCACAAAAAGGAACAAAGGTCTGACACATGCTACAACCCGGGTGAACCTTGAAAACTTGATTCTGAGTGAAATAAGCCAGACACAAAAGGCAAATATTGCATGATTCCACTTACCTGAAGTATCTAGAATAAGCAAATTCACAGAGACAGAAAGTAGATTAGAGGTTACTGGTATGGGCTTCTGCTTGGCATAATGGAAAAGTCTTGGAAATGGATGGTCGTGATGGTAGCACAATATGGTGGATGTAATTAATATCACTGAAGTGCAGACTCTAAAATGGTTAAAATGGGAAATTTTGTATTTACCATAATAAAAAAGAGAAATGCTTGATGAGTGAATGAATGAATGAGATGACTTATCACTGGTTGGTCTTTCTTGTGCCGTTTTAGAAGAATTTAACCCTATGGTCCCTGTGGAGCCTCCTGCAGTGTTTAATTCCACAGACTCTGGAGTTAGATGAGGTGGGTTCAAATCTCAGCCCTACCACCTATCAGCTGGTTGGCCTGAAGGAGCCTAACCTTCCCAACTGTGCTTCTACAGCTGTAACACAGGGGTAATCGTGGGATTTAACGTACAGAGATGTTTACGAGTCTTAACCGATACGATACTGCCAGGGGCTTAGCACGAGGTCTGTTACGTGGTGATTGGAGTTATTGTTATGACTCTTTTTCACACTCGGTGGGAAGAATGATAGACGTAGGAGGGAGGACTGGCTGGGAGAGTGGAGGGGCCAGGGGAAGTTGATCTGGGAAGGCTTCTGGATCATGCAATGGGGATGGGCATGGAGTGAGGGAGGGAGGAGGTGGTACTTGGGAGGACAGAGCAAAGCTGGGGATGGGGAAGAGGGAAGTGTGGAGCTGCCTTCATGTCTGGGGCTCATGCAGGCTCCAAGCACCCCCAGTTTGAATGATTGCTCTACTGTGGCCATGAGAGATTATTTTTCTTAAAACTTTTTGATATGAGAGATTTACTGAAAAGTTGTAAAAAATAGCACCGAGTTCATGTTTTACATAATCTGAGTATATTCATCAAAACTAAAACTTAACATTGTACAATACTATTAACCAAACTACAGCCTTTTAGGCAGATTTCCTCAGTGTTTCCAATAATGTCCTTTTTCCGTTCCAGGATCTAATACACACTGCATTTGGGGAGATTCTTTTCTAAAACTGAATAGTGTAACCAAGGCTACAGTTTGCTCCTGGAACAGACCCTCAGTGCAGACTTTGCATCATTGCTTTCCTGGGACCCTGACCCAGTACCACGGTACAGCCCAGTGTCCCTTCTACCACAGGCTGTGACTCCTTCACATGCCACCAAGGTCTAGAGGGGGACAAAGCATTGTGAGTTGTCCAAGAATCACACCTCCCTCAGCATCCCTCATGTGGGAGCATTTCCTCTGAGTGCCATCCTGCACTCCTGTCCCTTTGCTAAAGTGCCCGTCTGAAGAGGCCAGATGCGCTGGTCTCCTAGGGCCACCATGACAAAATGCCACAAACCAAGAGGCTTAAAACAACAGAAACTTATTCTCCCATGGTTCTGGAGGCCAGAAGTCCATACTCTCTCTGAAGGCTCTAGGAAATGATGCTTCCTTGCTTCTTCCAGCTTCTGGCAATTCCTGGCCGTCCTTGGTGTTCCTTGACTTGCGGCAGCAAAACTCCAGTCCCCGCTTCTGCTGTCACGTGGCCTTCTCCCCTGTGGGTCTCTTCTCCTCTGTTTATAAGGGCACAGTCATGTTGGATTGACCCACCATACTCCATCATGACCTCATGTTAACTAAGAACCTCTGTAACAAGCCTTTTTCTAAGTAAGTTCATAGTCTGAGGTTCTGGGGATTAGGAATTCAGTATATCTTTTGGGGGGACACAGTGCAGCCCATAAGACTAGCTTATGCCCTGACTACAAACAGCCTGGAAATACCAGTTGCTTAAAGCAACCGAGGTGCAGATCTTGCTTGTGCATCACGTCGATCAAGGTTTATCTGGTGACCCTGCTCCACGTCCTCTTCCCTGAAATGTGAGCTGATGGGGCAGCCACTTTTGGAGCATTGCATGTCACCTTGGCAGAAGGGGCAGGCAGCTCTTGAAGGTCTTGCTCCAGCCCGGAATGGACATCATGTCCATTCAAACTCAGTGTCCAGAAGTAGTCACATAGCTGCACCCAACCACAGGGAGCCAGGAAGTGCCACCGACCAACCACATGTCCAGGAGAAGAACTGGATGATTTGGCAAGTAGCTCCAAGGACTACCACTCTCAAGGATGATATTGAAGACAGGTTCTGCAAACCTGCCTCCCCTACCGCAGGCTGGGTGCACAGGGTGGCTGGGCACTGGGCAGGGGCAGATGGGGGTGGGTGGGAGGGAAGAGGTGGGACCAGGGTAAAGGTGCTCAGCCCAAAGTAAGGGAGAGTCCACAGAACCAACGAGTCAGGGCCCAACCCAGTGGCTAACAAGGAATTCTGCCACTCCAACAGGACAGGGGTTATGTAGCTAGAGCATTCCTGCAATTCCTGCCCCAAATAATTATCACCTGGTAGGCCCTCTGCCGCTAGGATCATCTAAGATGCTTGGTGTAGTGCTTGGTGTATTTATATCTATAATCTCATTTAATAAAATTGGTATTAGGATCTGCAGGGAGCTGAAGAGTAGCCCCCCAAAAGGTGAGCCCAGATCCTGACCCCTGGAATCTATGAAGGTGACTTTAATTGGAAAAGGGACTTTGCAGATGAAGCTATCATTCTGGATTATCCAGGTGGGCCCTAAACCCCAAGTGTGCTTATAAGAGGATGAAGAGAGAAGACAGAGGAGAAGTCCATGTGAAGATGGAGGCAGAGATCGAGTGACACAGCTACAGGCCAAGGAAGGCCTGGAGGCACCAGAAGCTGGAAGAGGCCAAGAAGGATCTGACCCCGGAGCCTGAAGAGGGGGTGTGGCCCTGGTGACATCTTGAACTGGGATTTCTGGCCTCCAGAGCTGTGAGGGTGTAGATCTCTGTTGTCTTAAGCCACCAGTTTGTGGTAATTAGCTACGGCAGCCCTGGAAAATGAAGACAGTATCCCTAGTAAACAGAGGAGAAACCTGTCAAAGTCCTATGGACGAATGTAGGAGGCAGGGCTGGCAGCTTGATCCCGGTGGTCCTGAAACCGACTCTGCAGCCTCAAAAGTGGTGGAAGGAAGCGGCTGGGAGCTTGGCTGGTCTACTCTTACCCCAGCTCAGCCACTCACGAGCTCTGTGATTTGGGACAAGTTTGCTTTCTCTCTCACCCCTCAGTTTCTTCATCTGTAAAACGGGTTTGCTAATAATAGCCATTTCCTCCTAGAGTTGTTTTGGGAGTTAAAGGAGGGGCGGTATGAAAAGTATTCAGAACAGTATCTTGACAGGGCACTAGACAAGTGTTAGTTATATATACACCTCTGCGGCCTGGTAAGTGGCCCCAGTTCTCTTAATCACAGTCTCTGCCCTCCTCCCCTGCCCCTAGGCCAGGCTCCTGACTTCAGCACTGTTGGCATTTGGAATGGATAATTCTTTGTTGTGGTGGGTTGCTCTGGGCGATGCAGAATGTGCAGCATCCTACACCTCCACCTCACTCCCCCAGTTGTGAAAAACAAAAGTGTCTCCATACATTATCAAATAGGCTCCTGGGAGGCAAAAGTCACTCCTGGTGGCGAACCACACCCTTACACCTGGAGAGGGACAGGCCTTTAGGATTCGGCCTCTTTACGGAGCAAACTGGCTTGCAGCGAGGCCTTGGACCCGTGCCCGTTCTTAGGTCTGAAGTTGCGGCACTGTTGGCCAGATGACCATCCACCAAGGGTGTGGAGGGGACGAGAGGCAGCACATCGCGAGAACGGGCATTGGTGCTGGAAAGACCCACGTGGGAGCCCCGGTGCCATCATTTAAGTTTTCTGAGCCTCCATTTCCCTATCTGTAGAATGGGAGTAATATCAGCCACATCTAGTTGTTCTGGGTGGTAAGTAAAATGTTAGATGTGACGAGGTCAGCAGATTCTGGGCACAGAGTCAGCATGCAGTCAACAGGAATCATTATTTTCACTCTTATTGTGACCCCAGTGTGGTGAGTTGATCCAAAAGGGATATAAGAGGAAAGTGTTTGCTCCTAAGTGCTGCAAAGGCTGCAAATCAAATCAGGGCCTGTTTGATGGCCGCCATCAGTAAAACACATCCCACGGCAGGGTGGGAGCCCAGGTGTCTGATGTCATTTAAAGGAACCTCTTTGCCAGGGCAGAAGGAAGCACTGATGTGACAAGGTTTCCCAAAAGCGGTTCTCCCACGGCCAGACGCGATGATACTTCTGGCAGATGTACTGGAATTGGAAAGAGAGAGACCGTGCTCGCTTGCAGATTGTCACTTCATTTTATTCACCTGTGGCTGTCATCCAAAGGGCTGGGGCGAGAGGCCCTCCCCAGAGGTGGCTCCCAAGATCTGCCCCCTCCTCCTTTGCCTCCTCTTTTGCTTCTATTCCCTCAGCAGCCACAGGCTTAAGGAAGGTGTAGACGAAAGAGCAAATGCTGCAGAGTCAGGAGATCTGGGTTTGGGTCCTGGTTCTGCAGCTGGCTACCCTGTGTGACCTTGGATAAGTCCCCACCCCTTCTGAGGTTCTCTTTCCTCAACTGTTGCAAGTAAACACAGAGAGCTTGTGCATGGGGACCAGCTGAATTGTGTTCTCATCTGCCTGGTGCTTCTAATCTTGCTTTACCAAAGGCCACCTTCCCATCGCCCCCACCCCCAACTTCCCTCCACCCCTATCCACAGGGTGGGTTGCATGCTGTGGTCTCCTCGGTAAGGCTCCAGGTTTGCAGCTTCATCCTGGGTGGGAGAAAGGGCCTTAGGTCTATATAATGGCCAATGAGTAGCCACTGATCTTGAGGGCATTTATGTCCTTAAAGAGCTAAGTGGCTGGGCAGCAATCTTGCAAAGAAGAAGGTGCCCACACACCTTTATAAAGACAACACTAACAGAGACAACAGGTGCTCTGACAATTTACTGAGCACTTCTTCTTGGGATCTCAAGCATTGGCTTATCAAATCTTCAGGATAACAATCTGAAGGAGGTCCCTTGATTATTCCCATTTTTCTTAAGAAATAGAGGTTTAGAGAAGTAAGATAATTTGACCAAGGCCAAAGAGCTCATTAGGCCCTCCCTGTATGGTTGTTCAAGTTGAGCACTGCAGTAGGGAGCCACGTCATTTACACTGCAGACAAATACTAACTTGTGTGACCGCAGGCAGTGGGCACAGAGATTTCAGGCCTCACAGCCATGTCCTAGAGTGTCCATTCCTTCTTAACCACCCCCCAGACACCTGTGACCATGCGTACATTTGGAAACACAGGAAATTACACCCTCACTGGTGCACACAGAGTGTGGGTGCACCTGGTCCTAACCAGGCCCCAGGCACCCTCTGAGGTTGCTTCTCTTAATACCCCGACTCTCAGAGGCCTGATTCCCCACTATCCCACCCCAGACTCTGAATCTGATATGATTGCCTTGTTGTGGGGTTGGCACAAGTGGTCACTGACGTTGATGTCTTCCTCTAGGCTTCCCAAAGGAGCAGAGCCTAAGAAGAGACCTATGTGTGAGCACTTTACTGAGTAGTATGATCCTAGAGAGGAAAGTGAGGGATGGGGAAAGTTTTAGTTTCCTGTGGCTGCTGAAACAAATGGCCACAACCTCAGTGGCTTAAAACCACACACATTTATTATCTTACAGCTCTGGAGGCCAGAAGCTCAAAACCAGTTTCACTGGATCAAAATCAGGGTGTCAACAGGAACTATCTCCTTCCAAGGCTCTATATTTCCTTGCCTTTTTCAGCTTCTAGAGCTGATTCCCTGCATTCCTTGGCTCATGGTCCCTTCCTCCATCTTCACAGTCAGGCGCCCAGTATCTCGCTTCAGTCGTCACTTAGCCTTCATCTTTTAAGGAGGGAGAAAAGCCAAGACAAGGATGCATTATTGAGTTGGCCACACTTCCGGAGACTGGTTGCTTGACCCCATGGGGCCATCTGAGTGGTTTTATGAAATGTGCATCTCAGGAATGCCTGGGAGGGAGGGGGAGATGAGAAAGGAGGAAGTAGTATTTTCTATGGCTCCCACCCCTCTATTTGTCGAAGAGAGCATCCGTACTCCCACAGCTCTGGGTTGCACCCTAAGTGTTTTTGCACCTGGGGAGGGAGATGAAATGTGTGGGGCATGGGCCAAGTTGCAGGTGAAGCTGGCCAGGGTCTGAGCTAAACTGTACCCCAGAGCAGAAGCTGGCATGAGGGATAGATATGTAAGGTCCAGATGGTCTGAAACAGGTGCAGAAGAGGTGTCCAGTACAGGTACGTGTGCTCTGCGCACGGGCTTAAAGACAAGTCTGTTCATGAGAATTTAAATGGGAAGCTACCAACACAACCTCAAAACCAGCTCTCCCCTCCTTTCCCCTGCACCCTCCTTTACACATTCAGGGTTCCCTAACAGGGCCATCTGTTGTCAGTCATCAAACAAAACGAGAAGAGAAGCATCCTCTTTTCCCACTTTCCCTGCCATATAAAGTTGTTCTGTTTGTGACTTAAGTTGCTTTACCTCACCCCCATTATTTGTAACTCAAGAAGAGGGTGATTTTTTTGGTTTGTTTGTTTTTTGTTTTAATTTGCATCAAAGTTTTCCCTTGGGCAGGCCACAGCCCTACAGCAGTTGAGAGGCAGAACTCAGCCCTAAACCTAGCTCTGTTTATTGCAAGACCCAAGGCAAACATTTACTCTCCCCTTTAATGAGCAAAGAGCTGCAGATAGCAGGAGCCTATTCCCCTCCTTCTTTGATCAGGATTCCAGGCACCCAAAAAGTTAATAGCTGTGTCTCAGAGGAAAGCAGCTATAGGAAGAGAGTGCGGACGTTTGGAGGGGAGTGAGCTCCCCATCAAGAACAATACCATCAAGCCAGCATTAGGAGCAGCGGCCGGGAGTTCACCGGCGAGTTTTGGGTGCCTGGGTTCCAGTGACCGGGGAAGGTTTGTGGAGTCCAGAAAGGAGTCATGCCCCTGTGAATGCATTTTAAGGAGAGATGAGTGCTCCCAGCCTCAGGGGTTGGAAGCTCAGGACACCTGCCTCTGATGCACTTCCTCTCTGACCCTGCAGGATCAGGGGGAAGGCTCAGCCCTAAAGAGATCAGTGAACCAGGTCTCACCTGGCTGTCCCCACTTCCCTCCCGCACCCGCAGCTTGAAGCCACGGGATACAGACACCTGCACTGGGTACTTCATTCCCAACCTGCTCCTGTCCCTGCAGAAGCTCTGGCCTCCTCTGTTCTGGACTCCACCTTATCTCGAAGACCACTGTCCTCCTGCACCCCTGGGAGTGGAGTGGGCTCCTGCTCCTCCCAATTATCAGAAGCCCCCTCCCGTGCCTATTTGCTGGCGTGTCTGCCCTGGTGCCCCTCACACCTTCATCCATCTCACTCCACTGTGGGATTTTCTTTGTCCCAGATTCAGACCTTCAGCAAGGACCTTCAGCAAGTTCTATACATAGAAGATTCAGATTCCTCCAGGACAGGAGGGGCTCTCACCCTACCAGTCCCAGGCCTGACCCTTGACTGAGATCTTGACCTTGACTGCAACCTTGACTTTGATCCTTGTCTCTGTCTCAGTCCTCTCTTGGACTTAGCCCAACGCTCACCCAGGCTAAACCCCCAGCTCTGCCCCAGATGTGCTTTCACCCCAGACCAAGTACTCACTCCTATCCCAGGCTGAGCCCTAAACATGATCCCAGATGATTCCCCAATGTTATCCAGCTTGCAGATGTAAATTCTGGGTTCAAAGAAGAAAACTGACAGGGGAAGGGCATGGCCTAGTTCACCCCTCTCTTGTCCCCCCACTTATGGAGTTCAGCTCCCACATCACATGCCTGGGCAGGCCAGCTTATCGGGACGTCATGGTCTCAGTGGTGAGACCACCTTGCTGGGGTCTGAGTTCCTCACCTACCACCTGAGTCACCTTAGGCCAAGTTCTAAAGGGCAATTTTCAGGGCCCCAGTTTCCTTTTCTCCCCATGAAGGGATATTTTGAGAACTCTGCAGCCTAGTGCCTGGGAGTCCTTTGTAATTTGGGGAGTAACGTAGGGTTTGGGATTTTCTTTGTCCCAGATTCAGAGGTTCTTAGGGATGGATCTTCAGGCCTTCCCTTGCCCCGCCAGAAAGGGCAATCCTTTTCCCAGCACTGCCGGGATGCTGGATCCTACACAGGCCCCCAGCCGGTAGCTGTGCGTTTGAACAAGGCTCCGACAGCCGGGGCCCAGCTGTCATCAGCCAACCTAGTTTCATTTCTCTTCCCTTGGAAGAAAACGCTCTCCCGGTTCCCTCTGTGTAGTCTGACAAATGTGTTTCTTTATTAGGGTGAACCCAGCCCAGGGAGACAGCAGAGTGGGTCACATGCTGGCAAGGTTGCCATGGAAATTATTCACTTTTATTGAATTATTCATTTGCAGAGTCCACCTCAAATGTCCCTCCAGGCTCACAGCTGAGACAGACAGACACTTGTACAGACAGGTGTGTGGCCAATGGCTCCCTCCACACTTGGGCAGCTCTGCCCTGAAAGCCATCGAATGGCAGGGGCAAGGCAGAGAACTTTGGGTCAGAAACTCTGCATTCCCTCCCTTTCCCCATGACAGGGGACAGCAATTGTGTAGTGATTAAGGGTGCAGACCCTGGCTCCTGACTGCCAGAGTTCAAGCTTTCTCTCTCTATCTTCCCCCTGTTTGCTCATCTGAAAATGGGTATATAAAGATACCCACCTTATAGTGTTGCATTGCATGTTGTCATTAAAATATATATAAAAACCAAAGAACAATCTGAGCTTCTATTAGCTTCTTATAAATTTTGTGATTATGGGCCTCAGCCTTCCCTTTTGTAAAATGAAGAAGCCACACCAAATAATCTCTAAGGAAGTTTCTAGCTCTTGGAGTCCCTGCAATTGGCAATGGAGCCAAATGGCATTTTCTTGCCTGAACTGGTGAGTTGCTCAGGGACACAGATCCATTTCTCTCAAAAGACCTTGCCTTCCACCAAGCTGTGGCCATAGCTGAGAGTAGTGTCGTGAGCATGAGTTAAAGACCCAGACAGGCCAGGTTCTAATTTCAAAGTCAAGGGCTCAGGTGGTTTGTCCCCAGAGGTCACTGCACCCTCCATGGCCTGGCAGGTCAGGTAATTTTGTCTAATCCCCATCATCACCCACCACCTGCAGGGATCATTTGCACACACAGGTAGTGCCTTGAAGCTACTGATTTTTAGCAGAATGAGGAAAAACTCAACAATGTGATTTTTTTTTTTTTTTTTTTTTTTTGGCATTGTGATCTTAAAGAGGCCACCTCAGCAAGTGTGTCAAGATGTGAATAGAGGGGTGTTACCACAGCAATACTGGAGACACCTAAGTGCCCAATAATTGGGAAGCAGCTATGTAAAGGATAGCACTGCATAATCTCTTTCCAATAATTTGCCATCTAGATGTTAAGAAGAGTGAGCTAGACCTGTACAACTGATAAAGATGTGGAAGACATAGGACCATAAGATACAAAATAGCAAGGGCAGTATAATTCCATTTATATAAAACCTATAAACATATATATATGTATCAGATGTCCAGGGCCAGCTTACAGCTTAAGATCTAGAGAAGGTTGATTTGAACCCCAGATCTGCAAACTGGGGAACCCCTAATCCCAATATGCCTATGAATTCCCAAAGGGCTTTTGTTCTCCTGGTTACATCTGGATTCCCCACCATCCCTCCTCCCCCTCTGTCTCCCACACCCCTTCCTTCCACTACCCCTCCATCCTTCTGCCCAGTGGGCTCAAGGCTGGGAGGGTTTTACATCCTGTGCTTTAAGCCTGTTTCAGTTCTACACCATGGCAACCCAGATAGGGATTCAGCCTTTCCCTTAATGTCTGTCCCCAGAGCACACCCACTAGGACTGAATGTGCAGTAAGCATTATTGAGGGTTTGCAGAGTGGCAGGGCGTTTCATAGGAACAGCACAAGCAACTTGAAATGAAGGAATCAGGTGTCCCTGTTTTCCAAAAGTACATTGACGACTGCCATACCCAGGGCTCAGCCTCCTGCCAAGGCATGCTTCGCTCCTTTATTTTGCTTTCTATTTTCAGCTGTATTGTTCTCCCTCTATCTCTTGGTTAGCCTGAATGCTCCAAATTCTTCTCACTTTATCAAGCAGAGCAGTGCAGTCCTCTTCAGCCCCTACCCCTAAAATCAGACCCAGACGACCCTCACATGTATCCAGTTCCACTGAGGAGCTCAGGATCAGCTCACAAAGGGCCTTTCACTAAACAGAACCCACCCTCCTTAGAAACTAGTTGGGTTTGTAAAGAGCAGTGCACACACACACACACACACACATATGCATAGAGAAAACTCAATCTGGAATTCCATTCACCAAAATGTTAACAGTGGTTATTTCTGGATAATGCTATTGTGGGTAATTTTGTTTTGCCTTTTATTCTTTACTTATTTTTGTATGATTTGAATTTTCTAAAATGGTCACAGATTAGGTTCATAGTCTGAGCAGGGAGTAAGGGAAGCTGGTTTCATTATGGGGAACAAAATATCCTCTGTGATCTGGCTGGCCGGATTTGAGGGCTTACCGCTGCCCCTTTCCCCTCCTGCTCCATTCACACCCTTCTTGTTGAACACTACCTGCCCCCCACCCCCACCCATACCAAAGCCCTGGGCATCATCCAGTGATTACCCAGACCAAACTCCCAACCCCGATGTGACTCTTCTCAGCACCCTCCCACCTGTCTACACATTGCCCCCAACCAAACCTGCAGCTCTGTGGAGGTGGGAAGGCAGACAACCCCAGAGCTGCCAGGAGTCCAGCCAAAGCTGACTTTGGCAGCCCATCTGCTCACAAGCTACTAGTAGTGCAATCCTAACACCAGCCCAGATGAGCCAGTGGGGCCTGGGGCCATTCTGAGAGCACCTCTTCCCCTGTTTTTGCAGAAATTATTGAGCTGAGAAAAGTCTGCTTTTCCCAGGAGCCAGGCTTGGCATTGCTTATCATTTTGAGAGCAGAGCCCCAGCCTCTGGAGAAGGGGTGCAGATCTGGAGGGACACTCAAGCCAGAAAGGAGGAGGAACATTCGGGGAGGTCTGAGAGCACTCCAAGTTGCCAACGTGAGACCTGAGACTTACTCCTGGTAAGCTGCTCTTTCCAGCATCCTTTAGCGAAGTGTGATAATTGCTCCCTAGCTGAAGTGCCCGGAGATTGGTAGAGTTGCTTTTGTTGCCAAGAACTCATAAAAGAGAAAGTCAACCTGTAAGAAGGGAGGATGTAGGTTCAATTATTAGATTGAGGCTTGAGATTTAGGAGAGGGCTTCTACCCAAAGATCTGTCTGATGCTAACATGAACCACGTAATAGTCATAAGATTTTACATCCATCCTCCATGGTGCCTGGCCCTGAGCCTTCCACAGTGGACACTCAATACCCTTTTCATCAAATCAAGCCTTTGTAGAATGACCCTTCCTTCTTTACAAAGTCACCATTTATATTGAGCCTTCTATGTAGCAGGTATGATGTCTTGTGCTTTACTTATGCTACAGTCCAGCAAACCATCACACTGGTTCTGCAAGACAAGTGCTCTTACCTGTTTTTAATAGATGAGGAAACTGCATCCCACAGAGATGAACATAAGTCACTAGCCCAAGTTCCCTACGTATTAGTCATCTATGTTGGCAATAAGGCTGTGTAACAAATAATCCCCAAACTCAGTGGATGACAACAAATATTTACTCCTCATGGACAGCTGTGGCTCTGGTGGGCTTGACTCCAGGCTGAGGGGTGGGTCTGTCTCAGGAGTCTCCTCATTCTCCTGGGACTACTGGTCACCCAGAATGCATTCCCTTCACAGCAGATGGTGGAAGAGCAAGAGTCCAAGCTAAGACATGAAAGTAAACAACAGTCTCTTGGCCAAACTAAGTCTTATAGCCAAGCCTCGCATCAATGAAAAAGGAAAATATATTTCACCTGTTCTGCTGGGAAGTACTGCAAGGTTGCCTGGGAAAATGTGTGAATGTATAATTTCAATGCCAGGAGTAAAGGAATGGGAATCATGATATAATTCACATACATGCTTAAGAGATAAAGCCAGGATCAAACCCAGGTCCTTCTAAAACCCCCAGTCACCCACTTCCCTTCCTTTGACCTTGAGACTGAGCTTGAGGCTCACGGATGTTGGTGGCATGAATGCAGAAGCCTGAAAGATTTGGCAGATCTCAGGAGAAAAGTGGACCCAGGGTGCTTGGTGCATCTTGCTGTGAAATCAGTTGTCCTGTGGACCTCCTACCTGAAGGGGCAGCCGGGGAGTGGGAAACCACTCCTCTTGGGCAGAGTTGGGGTCAGCAGCCATACTTGCTCTCTGCCCACCAGGGGCCACTGAAACTGCTCACTCACCCCCACTTCTGGGTACAAGTGAACCCCAACAGCTAGAACATGAGTGGGGCACAACACTACTGTGCCAGTTTGAATGTATTATGTCCCCCAGAAAAAGCCATATTCTTTGATGCAATCTTGTGGGGCAGACAGAATAGTGGGGATTAAGTTGGAACGTTTGAATTAGGTTGTTTGCATCAAGATGCGCCTCACCCAACTGTAGATGATAACTGATGGGGTATATCCGTGGAGGTGTGGCCCCACCCATTCGGGGTGGGCCTTGATCAGTGGAGCCATATAAATGAGCTGGCTCAAGGAGAGGAAACGGAGTGCAGCTGTGAGTGATGTTTTGCAGAGGAGCTACAGCCAAGAGGGACACTTTGAAGAAAGCACAGGAGCTGCAGATGAGAGATAGTTTGAAGATGGCCGTTGAAAGCAGACTCTTGCTCTGGAGAAACTGAGAGAGGACAAACATCCCAAGTGCAACTAAGAGTGACAGTTTTGAGGAACTGCAGCCTAGAGAGGAACATCCTGGGAGAAAGCCATTTTGAAACTAGAACAAGTACTATATATGGGGTAGTGTGTTTCCAACATATGGAGCAATGTTCCCCCAACATCTGGAGCTCCTGATACCCCAAGTTGACAGGACAGAGTGGCCTGGGTGTGGAGTCTGGTGTCATGGGTCTCAGTCTCAACTCTGATGCTGATCTGCTCATCTCTGGGCCTTCAGTACTGTCAGATGAGCTACTGTCCATGTCTAAGAGCCTTCCCAGGTCAGAAGTGGGCAGTGGTATTTCAATCTCACTGCTTGGCTGTATGGGGAGAGAGTGCTCCATCTGCCTTTTTGACTGTCTCCTACTTCATCTATCCTTGTCACTGTATGTCCAGAGCCCTATGTCTGCCATTCTAGAAGAGAACAGGGTGATTGGGAAAAATGACAACTCCGAGTAGGGTTTCTTACCATTCACTGTCCTCCAGGCTGGAAGCAGGGCTGAGTGGGGAGTGCTCAATCTGAATGGGGCTTGGAGCTGCCCAGTTCTGGGGTTTCCCCAAGAACCCCACAATGGGGAGTCTGTGAAGGAACCCAATGGCTGGCTGGACCTGGGAAATAGGACCACTGGTGGCAGTGTGGAAAGGTGGAGCTCTTGGCAGTCAAAGGGATCCCCAGGCCACCACCAGCAGCAGCATGTCCTGAGAGCCTGCCAAAAAGGCAGATTCACAGGCCCCATCCCAGAACGACCAGATCAGAATCCACATTCAACAAGATCCCCAGGTGATCCATGTGCACTTACAGTCTGAGAAGCACTGGTACAGCAGCCACCCATAT
Source organism: Choloepus didactylus (assembly GCF_015220235.1). Lineage (NCBI taxonomy): Eukaryota > Metazoa > Chordata > Mammalia > Pilosa > Megalonychidae > Choloepus > Choloepus didactylus. The sequence continues at coordinate 13,586,836 of NC_051324.1, forward strand.
CTGCCCTTACCCCTTGGATCCCTTTGCTACTTTTCGTACACACCACTCCTTCTGTGCTTTTACTCCCAGCAGCAGCACCCATGTCTTCTTGCAGGAGGGCTGCCCTCAGGCTGCTGCTGGAGGCTCCTTTGCCTGTGGCAGAGAGAGCCAGAAGGGCCTGGAAATTTACATCCACTCAGGGGCAGCCCTTAACCCAGAGGTTCCTGAACTTTCTCAGTTCACAGAGCCCTTGGTGTCTCAGTAACTTTTTCATGGCACCCCTAGGCCAAAGGAAATACCTAACAGGGCCATTTATTAAGTAGTAAGTTCTAAATAACTTAACTAGTATTCATAACCTAACCACTTAGTCATTGTTTTTTAAAAAATGATGCATATAAACTAAAATAAAAGTACTATTATTTCATTCTCAACCACAATACATTATTTACTGGATGTGTGTGCCCATTGGGCCCCACACAGGTCCTTAATTCTTGGAATCAGATTGGACACCATCACCACTCCCATTTCCTGTTCCACATTGATTTCACTCTATAGTTGCCTTTTATCACAGCTACCCCCCAAAAACCCAGCTTTGCAAGACTGTATGTCATCATAAAGAACACAGGGTAGTCAAATATGGAAACTGTGAACTCCATTGAGCGTGTCTGACAGCTGTTGCTGTGTTTTTCTCAAAAATGTAAAATCTCTCTTGGCACTGGGGGTACCATGGCATGTGGTTTGGGAACCAGGGCCTTAACCAACATCTGAGGGTGCAGGGGCATGACTGCTCTGTCCCCTCACTGTGATGGGGACAACCCCGAGCATGGCCCATGCTGTCCCCTGCCAGACTGAGCCTAAGTGCCCCTCTGTGAGACAGCTTGGCCTCCTTCCCTTCCCACCACCCTACTCGCCTCCTGGAATTTCTTAAGGAACACTTCCTAATAAATCTCCTTCTCAGGAATCTTCTTCTCAGGACCTGCTTCTGGGGATCCCAGCCTAAGACAAAAGATGACCAAGAAGCAGTGGAGCTGGAGGCTGGGGGCCCGTTAGGAGGTGATGATGCCATCTGGGGAGGAAGTGGGCACCTTCGCCACGGGCATGGTGATGGGACTGGGCAGGGGACATCGAGGTGGAATCAGCACTTCCCTGGGGGTCTAGGCGGGTGGTGATGTCACCACCGTCTTTCTGGAGACCAAGAGTTGGGGTAGGATGGGCGGAAGTTAGCAAGTTCATTTTCCAACATATTGAGTTCAAACTCTGAAATCCCAATTCTAAAAAAAGAGAAGAAAATCAAGCAGGCAAAGTTTTCCACCCACTTTCGAAGAAATGTTCTATTTCAATGTGTGCTTGATGTGCTGCTCCCGGCTTCGTTAGCCCCCCTAATAATTATACTAATTACTGCACATTCCGCGTAAAGATGTGTTCAGACGCCCCAGCTCGTGCTCAGCTTCAGACGGCAGACAATGTGTGCCTCCCGCGTGGAGTGTTGTCGTTACAGCCTGAAATGTTTTAGGCAAACAGTGGCAGCACCTGTTAAATGGCATCCGGGGGGTGGCACAACTTGAGCAGCCAATAAGCGCTCACTATGGCAGAGCCACATTTAGCTGAGCCCAGACACCCAAACTGGGGGTCCTTGAAGTGCTTATTTTCTACAGGGCCAGTGAGTATGTGGGGGGCAGGAGCTACCACCTTCCAGGGGCCTTTTGGGTACCAGGGGCCACACTAGCTGCCTTCCCACCTAGCATCACATTTATTCCTCCCAATGATCTTAAGATATGAGTATTAGCTCCATTTTACAGGTGAGAAAACTGAGGCTCAGATAATGTTTGCTTTTTTGTTGTTTTTTTTCATGCAACACAGATATACCAAGGACTTACTATATGCCAGTCATTCTTGAAGACACGAAGCAGTAAACAAAACCAAACCCAGCCCTTTCTCACCCTTGTTTTCAGTGGAGACAGAAATGAATGATAAAGTCAGGTGGTAACAAGAACAATGAAGAAAAAGGGCACTTCCCCTGGATCAGGCTCCCAGCCTCCAGGTCCCCCACTTCCTGATCCACACACTTCCTGGTCTTAGGCTGGGTTCCCCAGAAACAGGTCCCGACCCAAAGATTGCTGTGACAGAGATTTATTAGGCAGTGTTCCCAAGAAATCCCAGGAGGTGAATGGGGAAGTGGGGCTGGGAAGGGCAGGGAAGGAGCTCAAATTCTCATAGAGGAAAACTTTGCCCAGTCTGGCAGGGGCTAAGTGTAGGTCGTGCCTTGGGGTTATCCCCTCCAGGTTTCTGGAGAAGACCTGTCTGAGGAAGTGAAATTTGCACAGAGACCTGAATAAATGGAAGGAGTGAGCCACATGGTGATCTGGGGAAAGCAAGTGCTGGGAGGAAGCTTCAGTAAGGACAGAGGATCCGGTGAGTCCCTGCTTGTGTTCAGAGCAGCCGCAAGGAGCCCACTGTGGCTGGAGCAGAGGGAATGCTGGGGAAAGTTGGAGGACTTGTGCCCCTAGATCCCCCCACTCCCATGCCCACAGTCAATGTTCCCGTATGTTGCTTGCCAAGATGGCGGCCAAAAATTCCTCCCATCCCTGCCTGCCCACACCGCTCCTTCCAGGGACAGATGGAGACCTGGAAGCGTCCACTCTTGTCCTCGTGGAGCCCTGAGCCATCAGGTGAAGGAGGCTGGCCACCCTGCTGGAGAGAGCCGGTGGAGAGAGGGGCCCAGCCAGCGCCTGGGAGTTTCAGCTCTCCGAGCTGAGGCATCAGACGTGAGACTGGGGAGCAATCTTGGATCCTAAAGTCCCATGCATCAAGCCTAGGCAACAGCAAATGGAACAGACAGGGATAAGCTGTCCTTGCCCAGCCCTCACCAAACTGCAGATCCACAGACTTGCGAGCCAATAAAATGGTGTTGTTTTAAGCCACTGAGCTTTGGGGTCGATTGTAACAGCAATATGTAACTAAAACAGCCCCTTTAATTTTCTGGAAGGCAAAACACCAGGCATTGCTCCTGTGCAGATAGGCCCAATTTCCCCAAAAGGGAAAAAGGCAGGTCTTGGCTCCTGGCCAGGAGCAGGGGTGAGGGTGGGGGGATCTCAAGGGAAGAACAGGGCAGATGTAGTTATGATTCAGGTCTGGGCTGAGCTAAGGGGGTGTAGGCTCCTGTATTTAGATGGGAGACCAAATGGAGGGCCCCAAGGGGTTAGCTTTCTGAGTCTTCCCTAAATTGGCCAAGCCAATTTCAACAGGGCTTTCTCTGCTCCTGCCAGCCGTGTAGAGCCACGGGAGGCCCCGAAAGAACAGGGAATTCTAAGGAGTTTGTCTGGAAAGTGTCTGTGTCCTGGAGAAACACCCCCGGGGGTACATGGGGGAGGAAGTGTCCTCCAGAGGTGGTCAAGGGCAGGCAGGTGCAGGATGCCTTTGTGCCAACTGGAATAAGGTGCCCTCTGGGCAGACAGATTAAAAAAAGCTACCTCTTTGGGCAAACACAGTCTCTTGGGTGCAAAGTTTGCAAAGATGAAGGTGCTTTGGGGTAAAGAAGTGCATGTCCACTCCTCCAGCAGAGATGCCACTGCTTGGTGGGCAATGTGGGTTTGGCTGAAAGCCTCTCAGGCCCCCCAGCTGGGTACCTTTGTGCAGGACGTCAGCTGCACTGGCAGCTTCATCTCTGCCCGTGGGTGGTGGCATCCCATGAAGGGGAGGCAGGTCCACACACAGGTTGGGCAAAGCCAAGCACTGGGACTGAGGCATAAGCAAAGAGCTGGCTGCCAGGGAAGAGATGAGCCAGTGGAGAAAGCATCTCCGGAAAGCTTAGCTTGGTCTTCACAGATACGGAAGGGCTTGATGAGCTGATGGAGAAGGGCTCTTATGGCCAAGGGCACTGCTACGGGCGCAGAGAGGGCAAGTGTACGGCATGTCTGGAAAATGGTGAGTGGCCCACTGAGGGTGCTGGGGAGGGGAATGGCGAGAGAGTGCAGCCAACGAGAAGAGCTCTTCTGATCACCTTCGCACATCGCCCTCTTCCCAGGTAAAGGGGTGGAGTTCATCCTTCCCACCAGGGATCAGGGCCCTGCCTCCAGCAGCCACCACGGTGTGGGCCCCTCGACTTCCTCATTCTGAGGAGGCAGAAGTGGCCCTGGGTTGACAGACAGACAGACACTGGGTCAGTTTCAAAATAACAGAATCCGCCTCAGTCTCCAGCTTCCCTTTCTATAGGTAACCCCCCCTACCCCCACAACCTTAAGAGGCTGAAGAATTGTTGAAAGCACCCTAGAGACTTCTGGCAATTTCTAGAACTGCACTCTATTCCTCAGCAAAGCATGTGGATGGCTGGGGAGGCACAAGCAATCCAGTTACTTCCTCCCCCTTCCTCAAGGCCTAAATGATGAATTCAATGCCAGGAAAAATAAATAAATCTGTGGGCATCTTCCCCCACCCCACCCCCAAGGAGCTGCAACAACAAAATTGCAATGAATGAGAATGTCTCTGGGTTATGTGTTGGAAAATTAGAACGGGCTTGCATTAATTGAAATTCAGTTCCTTATGTACATCAATTCCCTTTTATCCTTCTGGGAGTCGCAGCGGTGAGAAAGACACTGAGCAACAGATTAATCCAAGTGTTGTCAGCGACAATGATAAATTGAGGTTTAAAAGCCTACATTGAGATAAATTGCTGTTAAAACTCAGACCTCCCCTCTCCTGTTATGTCTGTAGAACCAAGAATTTGTGAACATAGTCGGTTGCCTTTAATTATGCTCCCTCTTGGACTTTGGGTGCTGGTTTCTCTGTCACTGGAGGATTTTTCTTTGCCGTAATTGTCGCAGTTCCTTGGGGCTTGACTCTTCACGGTCTCTGCTCTCCCCTAGAATGGCTTCCTCCCACATGACTACTAAATCTTTCTCAAAGACCCCCACACCTAGGCCTGAGCACCACACCTGTGATCCAACTGCCCTGGAAGCCTCCCAAGACCCCAGACTATTCAGAGCCAAGACTTAACACCTCCCCAAACTTGCTTCTGCTCCTGTTTCTCCTCTCAGTGGCCCCACCAGCCCCTCAGTTACCCAAGTCAGAAACATCCTCCTGGGACTTCCCTTTCCTCTCACCCCCTACCCAGTCAGTCCCTGGCTCCTCCATCAGCAGCCCCCTCCTCTCCCAGGTTCACATCCTCATCGGCTCGCCCCAGGGTTGCCGTAACTGCCTCTTGGTGGTCTCCCTGATTTAAGTCTCCCTCCAACATGGCTCCCCTAACCTCCAAACCCCTGCCCTTCCTCTAACATATCTGCCCCCATCACCTCCCTGCTTCAGCATCACCAGTGACCCCCGTGGAGCTCAGGGGGACAGTGAAGTGGCCCAGCCCCCGATCTCCTGCCCAGCCACTCCAGACCCTATCAAGATCCTTGAGACCTCCCAAACCACCCCACTGGTTCTTGTGCCCTTGACTTTGCACCCTTTCCCTGGACTATCTTCTCCACCCTTCTCTGCCAGTTGACCTCCTGCTCATCCTTGAAGTCCATGCCTTGGATGGCGCTCCAGGCACTCTCCTCTGTGCACTTGGCACCCTTCTTCCCCACTGTGGGTTGCTTTCCCCATATCCTCACCCACATTGAGCCCTGAACACCGGGGCTTACGTACAGGGGCCCACCTCAACCACGCCTGGGTTTGGGGTGAGCTCGCCATCAGCGGGTGTCAGGAAGCCGCAGGGCAGCAGGAGCAAGGTGCCCTCCTGACCTCACCCATGGTCACACCGTGATCGAGAGAACTTCCTCCTGTCTCGGCTTCAGCAGACACTCCCCAAAACCCCATTCACCCCCTCGGAAGCAGCAGGAGTCCCCAAACGCTCTCAGGAGCACCTTGTAATAGTACCTCATGGCTGAGGTAGGGAGGGAGGGAGCAGAGAGGAAGGAATTCATATTAGTTTATTCCCAACATTAACATACCGAAAGCTTCCTTCATTAGAATTGCAGTACTGCAAGCGCCTCCTGGTAAACTTGGACAACAAAGAAACTTCTCTCCGAGGGATAAGAAGGGGTTTCAAGTCCAAGGCGAAGGCGTTATCTGGCTTGTCATTTCTGCATATCTGATTTTTCGAGCAAAAAGGCCTCCATTTCTTTCCCTGCCTCCTTCTTTTTTTTCCTCTCTCTCCCTCTGCTTCCCCCCTCCCTCCCCCTGCCCCCCTCTCTCTTTCACTGTGCCCCAAACCCATGTGCAATTTCCGAAATAACAATGAGACGCATAACCTTATAAAGTAATCAGCCGCTGCAATTTGGGGGTGAATATTCCATTAGTTCCAGTCCAGTGCTTCCTGATCAATAATGCCTTCTCCAGGCAAAAACAGTGTAACAAACCCTCTTATTAAGCAACTCTAAGCCCTGGTGCTGATATCCATGGCTGACAGCTGATCTCTGCTTTAATTAAGACCTGCCCCTCTGTTAGCTAGAGCTGTGGATTACCCGGGGAAGTTGTTCCACCCCAGTGAAGCTGGCAGGAGCGTGGCTCTTATGTGAGGTCATGATAAAGCCAGAAGCCCGGTTCCATCTAAACCTTCGGAGCCGGGTTGCAGGGGCTTAGAAAGAGAACAGTAGACTGTCAGGAATGGAGGGGCCAGCTCAGCCCTGTGGCAGGTAGAGGCACGCCCACCCACAGTCACACACACACACACACACCCCATGCACTTGCACACATCATACCCACTGACACCCACCCAGGCACATTCTGCATCTCTACCAAGTGGCTGCTCATCAGCTACTTGCACTCTTTCAGTGACAGGAAGCTCACTACCCTGTGAGAGTCCCTCTCTTCTCTCTGGCTGTGAGACAGAGACAGCTCTTCCTGAGATGGATTCTGCCTCCACGGGTCCTGGCCTTGCACTTTAGGTCTGCCAGGCACCCTCTGTCCTTCAGTTGTTCCTGCCACTCCCTGCCCTACACTTCCAGTGGCTCTCCTTGGCTTATGAAGAGATATCACGCTTCATAGTCAGCATTTAAGGGCCTCTGGGCTAGTAACAGAAACTTTGACATTTATATTTGTAGAGTGTTTACTACTTTACATATGTTTCCATGTTTTTTTAAATCCTTATTATAGCACTCTAAGGAGGATGCTATTGTTATTCCCATTTTTCTGCCAGGGAAACTGAGGTACTGGGGCCTGAGTAGCAGTCCAAGGCCAAGTCACAGACCTAACAAGTTTGGTCTGTTCATTTCTGAAGACACATGTGCCCTCCTGGGCAAAGCTTCCCTGACTCTGCCCAGGGAGATGCTCAGTGCCATTCTGAGTTCCTGTTATGCCTCATCACCCTCATTAGTAGATGTGCTAGTTTGGATGTATTATGTCCCCTAAAATGCCATGTTCTTTAATGCAATCTTGTGGGGGCAGACATATTAGTGTTGATTCGGTTGGAATCTTTGGATTAGGTTGTTTCCATGGAGATGTGATGCATCCAACTATGGGTAATACCTTTGATTAGATTATTTCTGTGGAGGTGTGGCCCTGCTCATTCAGCAAGAGTCTTGATTTAATCATTGGAGTCCTATATAAGAGCTCAGACAGAAGGAATTTCCTGCTGCATCCAAGAGAGACATTTTGAAGACAGCCATTGAAAGTAGAATTTTGCTACTCCAGAGTTTGCCTGGGAGAATCTAAGAGAATACCCGCAGATGCCTAGAGAGAAACGTCCTGGGAGAAAGCCATTTTGAAACACAACCTGGGAGTAAAGAAGAAGATGCCAGCCATGAGCCTTCCCAGACAACAGAGGTGTTCCAGACGCCACTGGTCATTCTTCTGTGAAGGTACCCTATTGTTGACACCTTAGCTTGGACACTTTTATGAACTTAAGACTACAACTCTGTAACCAAATAAACCCCTTTATAAAAGGAAATCCATTTCTGGTATTTTGCATTCTGGCAGCATTAGCAAGTAGGAACAGATTTTGATACCAAGAGTGAGGTGCTGCTTCTGCTGAGTTTGCAAATACCAAACATGTTGGAATGGCTTTTCAAATGGATAAGGGGAAGATTCTGGAAGAATTGTGAGGAGCTTGATAGAAAAGGCCTAGACTGCTTTGAAGAGACTGTTGACAGAAATAAGGACTCTAAAGATACTTCTGATGACTGCACCTGTGACAGATTACATCAACAAAGGGTGTGTCTTCCGGAATGAGAGAATTCAATCAGCTGGATTTAATCCAATCATTTGAAGACTTTTAAGGGAGAGAGAGAGAGGACCTTCATTTCTTCAGCTAGCCAGCAAAACATTTCCTGAGGAGTTCATTGAACACCTTTGGAGTTGCTAGGAATTTGGACCCATGCATCCCGCCCTACAGAATTTGGACTCATGCATCCCTACAGTTGCGTGAGACACTTTTATGAAATCTTATATTTACAGATATCTCTTCTTGGTTCTGTTTCCCTAGAGAACCCTAACTAATACAGTAGATATTGAGATTTACTTGTTAATCTCTTGCATGTCTGCCCCACATACTGTTCTTTGAGCTTCTCTCATGTAGGGGATGATTGCCTCATTTGTTTTGGAATCCCTCATCTTAGCACAGAACCCAGATCTTATATTGTGTTTAGATCTGTGGAAGGAATGAGTGACCCAGACAGAACTCCTAGGGAGACTGCTGTGGCCCAGACTGAAATGCCCCCAGGTTAGATACCAATCAAAGGAGAAGCTCAGTGTCAGGGTTGCTCTGTAAAGACAAACTGGACTCATATACAGAAGAAAAGGAAATGCAGAGTGGTAGAAAAAGCCCTGGGCTGGAGTAGTCAGTAGCTGTGGTGTTCAGTCCATTTCTGCCACACTACTTGTGATGTGGGAACAAGTCTCTTCTTCTCACTGGGCCTAAGTTTCTGCATCTATAATCCTTGGCTTCCTGCACTATTATCTTGAGAGTAGGACTTTCACCAAGATTCCCAAACTGCTGCTGGGACTGAATGTGGTCAGCATCTCCCAGGCATAGTCACTGCTATTGGTCATACCTGCTGGGCACTGCCTGCCTCCCCATCCCCACTTTCCCATCTCCTGGCTGAAGGATACCCAAGAAGTAGTAGTAGCAAGAACAACCACCACAGCTAATACTTAGATAGCACTTTCTGTGCACCAGGCACTGTTCTAAGCACTTGGCAAGCCCAGTCCCCAAGGTGGAATGCCTGGGACTTTTGCTGAGGATTTTTCCAGAGTGTTCCCTATGAAGCTATCAGCCTGGGCCTTGCCCCGAAGGTGGCTACAGAAAGACCATTTTCTTGTGCACTCCAGATGAAGGCACCTTCCCCGATCCCAGCCCAGGACACATGGGGACATCCCTCTCCCCATGGATGACCTTGCTTTCTACTTCATGGAAAAAATAGAAGCAGCCAGACAAAAAGGACATCATTCCCCAACCACCACTCCCACCACCAACTCTTCCAAGCTGCCTGCATCTACACCCACATTGAGAGATGTCAGTCGGACGAGGCCCTGGGCTGTGTCTGTGCAGCCGCGGTGTGTCCCTGGGTGATGATGGTGGGGATGGAAACTTGACCCCAGGGGATGCTTGCCAGAGGTAAACAATATGATCTCTGAAATGCACATGGCCCAGGGCCTTGCCCAGAAGAGGGCTTGGGGTAGGTAAGCATAGTCACTATAATACCAGAATAACAGTAGCCTGCACTCATGCTTTTCTTGCCCTCTTCCTGGCATTCACCTCCCAACAGCTTTCCTCCCCACAGCCTGGTTAGCGTCCTTTATGTAAGGTGAAACAGCTCAGTGATGCAAAGTCAGTTGGCTAGGAAGTGACAGGGTTACGTGACCCCAGAACTGCCCACCTAACCACTCACTAAACTGCTGCTAACTAAGAGTGGCCCTTCGAATGTCACCCACGGGGCTTGGCCTACCAGTTTACTGACACTGGGAACTCAGGTCTCCTGACTCCTGACTCACCTTTCTCCCCCCATTAACCCGTCGGTGCCTTTCTGTGCCTTTTCCTTCCTCCATCCTCAAGGACCGTCAACAAGTGACACCAAGCATTCAGGCTTTCCCCAGGGACAGAGGCATGGCTGGTGGTTGCAGCTTGCCACATTATAAATCCTGGGTTGGTCCAGGTGGGGCACCAATCCTAGGGGAACATGCCACGTGTAGAGAAGCCTCTTCTGATGGCTCCAATAGGGACAACAGAGGGTGCATGGGTGATTTACAGCCTCCATGGGACACTCAGCTGGGAGGGTGTGAGTTACTTTGGAAACACAACCTGCAGGGCCCCCAGTGATCCTCGCTGCCTGCTGTTCATGCCCTTTTGTGGTCCCTGCCCCACTGTAGCAGCAGCAGCCAGTGTGGCCAACAGAAGACACGACAGGGGGAAGGGGGTGCAACTCCTGAGCTATTATCATAAAAGATTTTACTCCTTCCACCTTGCTTTCTTGACTCCCTCTCTCTGGGGAGATCGGTCGCCATGTCTTGAGGACACTCAAGCAGGCCTGTGGGATGGCCCACGTGGAGAGGAGCAGAACCAACATCTTGCCGACATCCAGCACCAACGGCCCAGCCACATGAGGAGCCACCTTGGAGGCGGAACCTCCAGCTCCAGTAAGGACTTCAGATGCCGGCGACCTCGTGAGGCCCCTGAGCCAGGACCCCCCAGCCAAGCTGCTCCCAAATCCCCCACCCAGGGAAACAGAGAGAGACCAGACATTCCTGTGGTTGACCTAGGAGAGGGCATCCCCTCAAAGGGCCAATTTCATGCCAAAGGAAGTGTCCTAATTGTAAGAGGGATTTCTGATTTATATGGGGCCTGAGGTAGAAAACAAAACAAAACAAAACAAAAATACAACTTAATGATGACAAACCTCTCCAGGTATGCAGATCACTAATAGTGGAGGTGGCACTCCTAGGTGTGGGATGGGAAGGTCCTTCTGCATCAGAAACACCTGAGGAGGTGGGGGGGGGGGGCATGATTAAAATAAATAAACATTAAAAACCAGTTCAGTGGATTTTTCCCAAAATTCAGCTCCTTGGCCAGGATGGGCCCAGCTCATGTCCTGGGTCCTCTGTAGAAGGAACACTGAGATCCAGCCTCGCTTTGAACTTGGGCTTTTGAGGGTCAGGATGTCCCTTGAAAGAGTAGCTGGGGCAGGAGGCACTGTCTCGGGCTCCTGCCAGCGTGAGTTGGAGAAGCAGCTTCCAGGTACAGGCTGCAAGATGCTCCGGCTTCGGAGACCTCCCAGTCTTGGATCCCATACAATCCTTTGGTTGCCTGACGTTCATCAAGTTGCAAGCTGCATTTTGCCAAGTAAAACAAGCGTACATTTTTAAGGGGAAATTAATGCATGTGTTTCTGATTCATCTTACGTGGAAACTATCAAAATATTGTGTCTGAAGTAAAGTAGCATCCAGAAAAGGCTTTTGGTAGTTTTGCCAAGTTTTTATGTGTCTCTTGATGGGATCGGGTTCCTGTTTCCCTGCCTGCCAGAGTCTTACCAGTCAGTGAAAACACCACCTCCTCCAGGAAGCCTCCCTGACTGCCCCAGCCCTCTGGAATTGCCTCTCTTCAGAGCACAGGGGGATCCAAATCAGGGCTATACCCTATGGGACTGTTCTCACCCCCTCAGGCCAGAATGCTTCCCGACCAGATGGTGAGCTGCCCCCGAGTGGGGGCCACACATCTTTGCTGGATCTGCACACCCCACCCCCCATACATACCTGCTTAGGCTCACAAGGCTGTGTCAACAGACAAGGACATGCAAGGGAGGCTGGACTGGGAGGAGAGAGGCGGGAAGGCAGCGGCAGCCAGCACACTGAACCATGAGACGCTTGGTTGCTGAGTCTTCTGCTTCTCAGCACTGTCCTTTTCCTAAGCCACATGTCCCGGGGTGAAGCCAGGGCACAGCCACCTGGAGCCCAGCAGCCAGTCCCTGTGCCTCTGTGACTGAGCCAATTGTTCTCCTAAAGACTGCAAGGGGGGGACATTGATCCTGACCTGGCCACATGGTGGGCCCCGTTGTCAGCCGCAGACTGAGCGCTGACCCTGATCACTGAGTAGCCACTGACCCCACATGTGGCCACCAGCCAACCCACAGACACAGGCCTGGCCTGGCCAAAGGCTGAGACTGTCCTCAGCCCCAGACTGAGCTCCTAACGCCATCCACAGACTGTGCTCAGACCCCTGAGCTGGGTTACCTTTCAGTGCAGAGGGCTTGGCATACCCCCTACCCTACCAGGGCAGCAGGGGGTCCACATCCCTCCACGGTGGAGGCATTCTAAGCACCAAGCCCCAAACTCTCACTTCCATCTACCCAGCTGCTGATGGACTGGGATGCTTCTAGTCTCTGACCCACTTCCTCCCCTCCCGGACCATATGAGTTAACTCTCCCACTTTAGGGATATGCAGAAAGCAAAAGTCACAACCTCAAACAGGAGGAGAGGTGTCACTGCCACTCTGAAGGACACACATTACCAGGCACACAGTCCGAGGCAGCCCTGGGTCAGACTGCCCCTGTCTATGCTCTTGGCCCGTCCCCAGCATCGTTTCCCTCATTGTGGCTGCCCAGGCCGCCTGGGCCCAGTGCCCCACAGTAGCCAGGAAAGGGACAGTCTTAGAAACTGGTACTTGCTGGTCTGATGGGGGTTTCACTCTCTGGCAACTCCTCCCAGCTTCTCTGTGGGTCTCCCTTTTCCAGTTTCCGCTGGCCCAGCTGCGGCTGCTCGTAACTGCCCTGGTTCTTTTCCTCTTTGGAGAAGCCTTCCTGTTATTCCTCTAAGGCAGAAAACCAGGGCCATTTCCCTGGGTTACAAAAGCCAGGGGAGCTCCTCAGTTTTGCCTGCTCATTCAGGGAAATGCTAGCATTCTGTGGGTACACCCACGTGTGCAGGTTAAACCTGAAAGCAAACTGTCTGAGCTGAGATGATGCATGCCAGGAGTGTGATGTCCATGTAGGCAGAACAGCGTTCTTCTAATGTCCTCTTGGGAGCAGAGAGAAATGGGGTTTCAAAAAGTCCTGGCCACAGGAGGAGAGGTCAGGAAAAGAATCCGCAGGAGGACATTTCCTCGGCCAGCCTGCCCACTTCAACACAGCCACGAGGGATAAAGGCCACATCCTGCTTTCAAAGATTAAGGAAGGATATTCTTCCAGAAACATCTCTCAACTCACGCTATGAACTGGAAATCACACATCCTGTAATAACATCAAAGATGCTGGGAAAGAGGATGACACTTGAGTCCCTTCTTTCCTTTGCAGCTGTGCATGGGGTGGTGGTAGAACACACATGCTTGTAATAGAAAACATGGAAAATATGTAGAACAAGATAAGGAAGGGTGCACAAACATCTTACGTATCAAACCCATGTTTTTTCCTCCACATTTTCATAATTGGCATCACATGCTCAAGAATTTCCTGTTCTGCTTTTTTTCACTTAACAGCATATTATGATCAATTTCTTCTATCATTAAATGCTCATTGCAAATATCAATTTGATGGCCACATAGTATTTCATGGGTTTGCTATATGTTCTAGTTTGCTAATGCTGCCAGAATGCAAAACACCAGAAATGGATTGGCTTTTATAAAAGGGGGTTTATTTGGTTACACAGTTACAGTCTTAAGGCCATAAAGTGTCCAGGGTAATGCATCAGCAATTGGGAACCTTCACTGGAGGATGGCCAATGGTGTCCGGAAAACCTCCGTTAGCTGGGAAGGCATGTGGCTGGCGTCTGCTCCAAAGTTCTGGATTCAAAATGGCTTTCTCCCAGGACGTTCCTCTCTAGGTTGCAGTTTCTCAAAAATGTCACTCTTGTTGCACTTAGGGTATTTTTCCTCTCTTAGCTACTCCAGAGCAAGAGTCTGCTTCCAAAGGCTGTCTTCAAAATGTCTGTCTCTCATCTGCAGCTCCTGTGCTTTCTTCAAAGTGTCCCTCTTGGCTGTAGCTCCTCTTCAAAATGTCACTCTCAGCTGCACTGAGTTCCTTCTGTTTGTCAGCTCATTTATATGGCTCCACTGATCAAGCCCACCCTAAATGGGTGGGGCCATGCCTCCATGGAAATTATCTCATCAGAGTCATCACCTACAGTTGGTTGGGTCGCATTTCCATGCAAGCAAACTAATCCAAATGTTCCAACTTAATCCCCACTAATATGTCTGCCCCACAAGATTGCATCAAAGAATATGTCTTTTTCTGGGGGACGTAATACATTCAAACCAGCACACTATATCATCACTGATATTATCATTTCCCTATCAATGTGCATTTAGGGTCTTCTCAAGATGTGCTCTAGTTCTTGACACCGGGATTAACCTTTGCCTCTAAATCTTCATTTGGCTCTCTGGTTACTTCCTCATCCAAATCCTAACATGGAGGGATTATGTGCATTTTAAGTTTTCTAGCTCATATCTCCAAATCATATTCCAAAATGTCTGTGCCAATTTATACCCCTAATAATAGATAGGAGAATATTCATCTCACTGAAACCTTGCCAGCGCTGAGTGTTTTCAGTTTTAAATTTTTGCCATTTCGATAAGCAAAATGGCAAATCCTACTTAATTTAAATGTCTGTGGACATTGTTGGTGTGTGATGAACCTACAGAGAAGGCAAAGATCAAAATATCAGTGACAGAACTTGTAAAAAGCTGGTTTGGAGGAAATGGCTTGGATATGCTGCAGTAATGGGTTCCATGTGCTGAACTCCAGAATTCAAAATAGTCACAGGCCCTGCTGGACAAGGCCAGGCCTTTTGGCATGGGGCCTGCCCAAGAGAACTCTCAGCACGGAGCAGCAGCCCAGAGAGACCACGAGCTCCCTGCAGACAGGCAGAGCTCAGAAGGCAGTTGGGGGTGGGAGCTAAGTTGGGCAGACCCAGGCCCTCATCCCAGATGCACCAGGCAGATAAATCACTCCTCTTCTGGCGGGAGTGATGGAGGGAGGCAAGGGGGGGACACGGGTTGGATGCAGGGCTTAAGGGCAGTCTTGCCTCATGGAAACCAGAGGGGAGTTAGTAGGAAACCAACCTAAGTTATTTAGTAGTTAGCAGTTTCCTACTAATGAAGTTGGGCTTTGCATCTTTGTGCAAAGTGTCTTGATTTGGGAAGAATTCACAGATCCTGACTTCGTTCCCTTCACCATCCCATCCCCTCTCACCCTACTCATATTTAGTTCACAGAGCCATGTTCTAGCTATTTGTGTTAGTCAAGGTTCTGGTAGAAAGTGGACAGCATATTCAAACTGATTAATTTGAGGACAATTTAATGAAGACCCTATTTGCAAAAGTTTGAACAAAGCAGTATGCTTGGGCCAAGAAGGGATTGGGGAGAGGGATATCAGCACCCTGTGCTGGACACACCCCAAGGTGACCCCCAGTGAGCTCACCCTTGGTAAAAAAGGCATGGAAGGATAGATATTAAGTGATAGTTGTTACCTCTGAGACAATGTCTGGGTTTGGGGCAGGGGAAAGTGATGAAGCTGTACTTGCATTTTTATGTCATTGTTTTAATGTTTACAGTAATATGTCCATACATTACTTGTATAATTAGGATACCAATGATAAGAATGATAAAAGACAAAGAAAAAAATTATTTTTCCCCACACATGATGCCATTCTAGGCTCACAACAACCTGGAAACCATCATTCTCACTTTGCAGATAGAGAAATCGAAACCCAAGGAGGGGAAACTGAGGGCTGTGGAAGAGAGCACCTGGCAACCCCGCTCTGAGTAATCAGAGCCGGGTTTCTCCTGAGCTCCCCGGGTGTGGCCCCAGCTTGGAGGAAGAAGCAGCAGGAGTAAAAGGGGGGACCCACAGCCCTCTCCTCCTGGAGCTCACAATCTCCCTGGGAGTACAACACGGGGTACCGAGGAAGGGCCAGCCGAACAGGTGGCCCAGGAGCAGCTGGACAAGTGTGGGGAGAGACAGTGCCCGAACAAAAAGGAATCCGGTGCAGGGCCTCCCTCCCCTCCACGTGGGGTCCTTCGGGGTCTCAACTCACCCCTATCCCCAGCTGCATCTCCCGGGGAGACTGAGTCTACAGGACACTGGGCTGTGGGACTGTGTCTTTCTCGGCTCTGACCGAGGGACAGTGGGCAGGCAGAGGTCCAGAGGAGACAGCCCGCTGCAGTTCTATCCTTCGGGGGCAGACTTGGGTGGGGTGGGGGTGGTTTAGACGGGTGCAGCCCGAGACGGCTTCAGGGAGCAAGTGCTACCTGGGCGATGCTTAAGGGGGTGGGACTGGAGACTGGGTTTAGAGGGAGGGGTTCGGGGTGCAGCTGTAAATGAGGGTGATGTGTAGGCACAGGAGTGGGTGGGGCAGCCCGCATGTGATATGTAGAATTCCTCCTTCAGGGGGGATACCGGAGGCCAGTAACCACAGCTGCTTCCCTGCATCCAGCTCAGCCTCTGACTCAGTATCCCTGGACCTGGAGCTGTTGTATTTTGTGTCATTCATTTCTCCGTGGTGCTAGCAGCCTTTATTGTTGAAAACGTCTGTATTTGGCTTTAATCAGAGCCCTTTTCTACTTCATTGTCCTCAAGGGGGGGAAATTTATTACGAGCATCACTTTACACAAATCTCCCGAATGTGCCGGGATTCCGCAATGCAGGAAGCCACTGACTTGGTCTCTGCTCGAGATCCAGGAGTCACAAAAGACAACAGGAAAGAATGCCTACTTCTCCCCAAGCCGCTGCTTCCAGTCCTGGGCAGCTAATGAGTTGCTGTGTGACCTGGAGCCACTTGCTACCCCTCTCTGGGCCTTGGGTTCACTATGTATGCAACCAGAGGATTAGAGTTAGTCTCCCAGCATATTTCCATCCCAATCTGCTATAATTTTATGACTCACAAGAGGAACTGGAATAACCCGATACAGGCATCAGATCTGAGTCTCTGGCTGTCCTCTCCCCCTGTGAGGTTTGAATTATGAGGTCCCCCACAAAAGCCATGCTCTTTAATGCAGTCTTCTGGGGGCAGACTTAGTCTTTTGATTAGGGCGGGAACTTTTGATTAGGTTGTTTCCATGGATTGTGACCCACCCAACTGTAAATGAGACCATTTGATTAGATCATTTCCTTGGAGGTGTGACCCCACCCATCCAGTTATTAGCTCACTGGAGTCCTTTAAGAGAGCTCACAGACAGAAGGAGCTCAGAGAAGCTGAGAGAGACATTTTGGAGACAAGCTAAGATATGTAATCCCGAGTTTGCACCCCTGGAGAAGCTAAGAGCCGACACAGACGCAGATGCTTGGAGATGCTTGGAGATGCAGACAGAAAGACACTTGGAGTTGGTAAGCAAAGAGATGAAGCCCAGAGTTTGCCCTGGAGAAGCTAGGAGAAGACTCCCAGATGCTTAGAGAGAAATGCCCTGGGAGAACAAGCAAAGATGCACAGGAGCTGAGAGAGAGAATTTAAGGGAGACAGAAGGCCAGAGACATTTTGGAGAATGCCATTTTGAAACCAGAACCTGGGAGTAAAGGACAAGCAGATGCCAGCCTGGTGCCTTCTCAACTAACACAGATGTTCCAGACATCATCGGCCTTTCCCAAGTGAAGGTATCCTCTTGTTGATGCCTTAGTTTGGACACTTTTATGGCCTTAGAACTGTGAATTTGTAACCTAATAAATTCCCTTTATAAAAGCCTATCCATTTCTGGTATATTTTGCATAATGGCAGCTCTAGCAAACCAGAACACTCCCCAGTGCTGATTGGGTTTTCTCACCCACACATCTGAGCACTTCATGCTCCAGCTCTAAGCCTCTGAGGGTTCACTTTTTGGCCAGACCTTTGGAGCCCTTCATAGCTTGGCCTCAACCTCCCCTTCTGGCCTCATCTCCTGTCCCTGCCACCCACCCCATCTCTGCCACCAATGAGCAGCCTGCACTTCAAATTTTCCTCATGCCTCTTTGACTTTGCAAATACTGCTCCTTCCATTTCCTCTTTTTCCTTTACCTATCTGGCTCCTACTTTACTGTCAAAACCCAGTACAAATACTGCAGGCCTGGAGAGCCTTCCCTGAGCTCTGCCCAGTGGTACAAGCCTGCTCTTCCTCCCTGCACATCCCCAAGTGCAGCGCTGCCCACTCCGTGGTCAGTGTCTTGCCACATGGCGCCTGCTGCCACCAGACTCTCCCAGGACAGGACCATGGTCATCCTCACTTCTGTGCTCCCTGCACTCAGCACAGGCCTGGCACAGAGGGCAAGTTGATGCTGCTTGGCTGGGCCGCAACAACACAGAGTGCAGGCCGGGGTTCACCTCAACGGAGCTGGTGAACTGATCTTAATGCTGTGGGGCACAGGGAGAAGAACCCGAGATTGGGAGATGCCCAGATGGGGGTTCAAAGCTGGCGTCCTTGCTCTCTGAGGGTGTGCACTTAAACAAGCCACCCAACTGCACTCATCTGTCTGCAAAAACAGGAATGACGAGGCCTGCCTTGCAGGGTTGTTCTGAGGAATAAATAAGCATGCAAAGTGCCCAGCCCTTTTCTTTTCTGCACTTTGTTTGCCCTTCCTCTACCTGGCATTCCCCCTCTCCCACTGACATTTTAATTGTTCAACTAAAAGGATACCTCCAGCAGCTCTCTGTTCAGATAAAGCTGGCTGTGAACTCCAGCACCCCAGCACTCAGGCCTGAGGCCAGGGGTCTTGGACTCCAACTCCCACAGGATCCTTGTCCCACCAGTCCATACCTGAGGTTGTGAGTGGAGACTTCTGTCGGAATCTTGCTCCTTCTAAGAAAATCTGAGAATCAGAGGTGACTACTACACTCTCACCCAGACCACTTGCCCATCCACCCTCCATTCATTCATTCCTTTGCTGGGCATGCATTCCTGAGCCTCTCCTCTGAGCCAGACTGGGCTGGGCATTGAGGACACAGTCCAGAGGTGACCCAGATGCACTCTCTACCCTGGGGGCCGATACTCAAAGGGCAAGACATGCACCACACCCCAGTGCTGCTGCACACGTGGCTCTGTCTGTGACCAGCTGTGGCCCTTACCCTCTCTGGGTCTCAGGTTCTCCCTCTATACGATCAGGGTGGGGTGGTTGCACTCCAAGACTTCTAAGTGCTTTCCCAACTCTGACAGGGAAGGGTTCCTACTGCCAGTTGAGACCCTGGAAGATGCCCGGAGATGGCCGCAGGCATTTGGAGGGGTCAGTGTTCTCTGCCTGCTGGAGAAGTCCTGGGAAGCTTCCCAGAGGAAGGAGCATGGGGCCTGGCTCTTGACACAAATTCTGGATTTGGACCTGTTGTACTGGGGAGGAGGTTCCATAGGGAACCCCAAAAATCAAGGCAGGGAAGAGGGGTGGTGGGAGGGCAGGTAGAAGGGTAAGTAGATGAGCTGGTTGGGAGCCTGTGTGTGGGGGGGTGTGGTCAGGTAAGGGGGAGCCTGACCATGGTGGGGCCATGCAGGAAGCTGCAGGGGAGCCTCTGTATTTCTTTTTGGGTGGTGCTGACCCCTGTGCCCCAGCCCTGTCCAGCATCATCCTGTCTCTTCGGCCATCTCAGAGGACCCCTCAGGACAGCCAGTGACCACATGCCCCAGGTGGGAAGCTGCAGAGGAGGCAAGTGCTCCTCCTCCAGTTGGCTTGAGCCAGGCCAGGTGTCCACCCCACTAACGCAGAGAAGCACTAGGTCAGGTGGGAGTGGGGGAGGGGAAAGGAAACCAAAGCCACAGCATCAACCATCAGAGCAGGGAGAGGGAGAGAGAGGGAGGGAGGGAAGGAGCGGGGGAGGATATAGAGCTACTTTGTCTTGCTTGCTCACTGCTACATCCTGAGTCAGTAATGCATCCAGTGCACAGTAAAACCTCAGTAAATACTGGTTTGTTGGATGGATGGATGGTTGGATGGGTGGATGGCTAGATGGCTGGACAGACAGCCATGGATGGGCTCTATAATGGCCATTTATTAACACCTGCTTTGTGCTGGACACTTTGTGCATTTATGTATTCCTCAGAACAACTCTGCAAGGCAGGCTTTACTGTTGCCATTTTTACAGACAGATAAGTACAGTTTAGTGGCATCACTATAAACAGAATGAAATTCAGAGAGAAAGAGAGAAGACATGGAGGCAACTAGAAGCTGGAAGTCAATGGGACCCAGAGAGAAAGGAGAAGACACCACCATGTGCATTGCCAGGTGACAGAAAAGCCAAGGATCCCCCAAAATTGCCAGCAGACAGAACATACTAACCTTGGGAAGAAGCAAGCCTTCCAGCCTCTGAAACTTCCAGCCAATAAATTCCTGTTGTTAAGCTAACCTATCATACGGTTTTGTTTATCAGCTAGGAAACTAAAACATTTACCTATATCAATTCATTTAATCCTCATAAAAACCCTATTCCTTGTATTTTATGGATAATGAAATGGAGTCATGACATTAAGTAACTTTTCCAAGGCCACACAGCTAGTAAGTGGTAGAAGTGGGATTCAATTCCTGGTGACTCCAGGGTCTGTGCTTTTAGCCCCTATCCCAGGGGCCTTTGCATAGAAGTCAATAGATGGTAGTTCCTTTTCCTCCCTCAGGATATTGAGAGTTGTTTACCCATGTGATTGGCTGGGAATGTCCCCCAAAGACGTCTACTAATCCCTGAAACCTGTGGCTAAGACCTTAAATGGTAAAAAGGACTTTGCAGATGAGATTAATTTAAGGATCCTGAGATGGGAGATTATCTTGGCTTATCTGAATGTGCTCAATCAAGTCCCAAGGGTCTTTATAAGAAGGAGGCAGGAGGATCAGAGTTAGCAGCAGAAGAAGCAAGAAGATGGGGTGATGCAGGGAAAGGGCCACGAGCCAGGGGAGGCTGAAGGCCTCTGGAGCCAAAAAAGGCAGAAGAGGGATTCTTCCCAGAAGCCTCCAGAAGGAACGCAGCCCTGCTGACATCTCGATTTTAGATCTCTGACCTCCCTTCAGAACTGTCCGAAAATACATTTGTGTTGTTTTAAACCACTCAGTTGGTGGTGATTTGTTACAGCAGCAGCAGGAAACTAATACAACCCATGACAGTGTTCACTGCCCTGAGCTGTCCACAGCACCCTCCTGTTCAGTGGTATGGTGGCGAGGGGACATTTGAGGGCTGAAGACAACACCCCACCCCACCCCCAACATATGCTCCTGAGAAAGCCTCCCCAAGGCAGCGCCTACCACAGACCCCAGAGTGGACATGGGCCAGAAGTCAGCCACCCCGACAGCTGTCCTCAAGTAGCTCTTTGGTGAGGCTCCTTGGAGAAACACATCACAGCAGCTCAGGCAGGTCCCTCTCTGAACTAGCGGATGTCCCCACAGCAGCTGTTTTTCACAACTCAGCAGCTCAGGCTTAGGTGTCCATTTCCCAGATGGAGTTGTGGCTAAGAAAAGGGACAGCAAGGGAGCAAGAGGCCCCACCAGGAGGAGAACCCCATACTCTGGCCCCTGTGCTGCCACTTTACCCCTTCATTGTGCCAAGTTCTTGGGGTGTCAGTTGTCTTGGGAGCCCCCAGTGGGTCTCGTCTTGAGTAAAGAATGGGCAAGGCGGAGCATTCCTCTGGATTCTGCCTGCTGAGCTGTTTCCTCCATCCCAGCCCCACAGAGCCTTGTGGGGCCACTCCACTTTCCCACCACACATTGCTTCCCTCGGATCTGAGGACCCTCCATGGGCTTTCCTGTTGCACCTGCCAACACCTCAAAAACACCCTCAACCTGGCAGTCTTTTGCAGCTCTGAGCCAGTTGAGACATTCCCTTCCACATGCTTTTATTTCCTCCAAAGGTGACTTGGTGACACTGTTCAGTGAGGACCCATCTCAAGCTTCAGTTATTTGTGATTTAATGAGGAGCTTTTTAATTATAACATCTGTTGTTTTAATTGCCTAAGAAATTATAATGAGGCTCCCGGAGGAAGCTGCTGCCAGAGCAGAAGCTGGAGAAGAATTCTCAACATCAGAGGCCCCGCCGGGGTCCTTGGCACAGTGACTGCCACCAAGCGTGACCCATCATGGAGAGCACTTCATCTTCATTTTAATTAAGCATTCGGTATGAGGCAGTCAGCCTCCCAGATCCAAGAGAGCTGAGCAGCCCAAATCCTGGAAGAGTCTCCACACTGGGCAGCCTTTGGTTTTGTGGATTTGGAGAAAGTAAAAGGCAAATCAACCATTTTACTGATGCTGATAGAGGTACACATGCCACCCAATAAAAGGCCTGCTCCTCTCTATAGCCCGGCTGTGCAACCTCAGCCAAATCAGCCAACCCTTCTGGGTGTCCGTATCCTGATGTATAAAATCAATGTGACAACTTCCCTTCCTCTCTCAAGAAAATGATCCAACCTAGATTCTGGCTTTAGAGTCTGTAAGGCATGGTCACATCCATTAGAGAAGAAGAATTATGTGTCTTGTGAGACAAATGCCACGTGGACAGAAGATGCTGTGATGGGAGTGGAGTGGGGCAATGTTGATAAAGATGCCAGAGTTAGTGGGGGTGGGGGGTGGGGGGGTAGTGACTGTGTTTCTGAGCTAACAATCAGGCCTGTTCACCCAGTTCTTTCCCCTTCCTTTTGCAATTCCTCTCCTAAAGAGGGGAGTCTATTTCCCCAGCCACTGAATCTGGACAGGCCTTGGGCTTGCTGTGTTCAATAGAATGCTGCAGAAGGGATGATGTGGCTGTTTCAAACCTAGGTCTCAGGTGACCTTGCATGTTTCTGCTTTCTCTCTTGCACCTCTGCCATCACTGTGAGAACATGCCTGGGCTAGCCTGTGGAGGAGAGCCAATTTGCTCCAAGATCAAGGCCATTCTAGATCAACCAATGGCCACCAGCCACCAGATGTGAGCAAGCCAAGCCAAGATCAGCAGAGCCAGCTGACCCCAGACACATGAGCAATAAGTGCCCATGGATGTAGCCACTGAGGTTTGGTGGTAGTTTTGTGCAGCATTATTTTGACAATAAAAAATAGACACACCCCTCCAGGCTCTGAGACTTCACTGTAGAATGCTACTCGAAACTTGCCAACCAAACCAGGCTTCCCATGCAAATTGAATGTACCCACCCATGACTGGTAAACTAATCACATAGAAGGGAGAAAAAGAAGATACAAAAACTTCCAGCTGTGATCGGCTGGATCAAGAAAAGGAGAGGTCCAGAGGGGCTGAGCCACCTCCTTGCAGAGAAGTGAGTGAGGAGATGGAGACAAAGGTAGAAACTATGTGCCCACACTTCCAGGAGGGCTGAAGTTCCTGTTTCTATTTTTTATGGCCTTGGCTGAAACACAGGGATGGGGAGAAAATGGATCCTCCAACCATGATTACGAGGGAGATGGCAGTGATAGCAACAATGGCAGCTGTGACAAGAGCATGGGTGTTGGCAATGAGGAAGAAGCATCCCATCAGCAGGCTCTGCCAAGGATTCCCCTAGTGGGTACCTCCTCACAGGCCAGCCAGTCTCAGCAGTGAGCAGGCTCCCTGTGTAGAGTCTCAGCTGAACCTGGTGGCTTTTCTATCCCAGCCCCGTGGGCCTCCTTGAAGCTACCCAGCCATTCCTGGATCCATTGTACCTCTGCCCCGGATCATGCTGTCCCTTCTGCAGGGGATATTCTCCGCCATCTTGCTCACTGGGAAAACATCTACTCATCCTTCAAGATTCCGTTCAACTGCCGCCTTTGCAGTGAAGTCTTCCTGGTTCTACTTGACCTAAAGTCTTCATCTCCTATGCTCTCTCCATTCTCTGCTCAACACCCAATTAGAGCACATGGCACACTCTGTTGGCCTTCTGGTTTACCCAGCCACCTTGCCCAACAGACCTTTGAGGGCTAGCAATATATCTGATCCATCTGTGGGTTATTCATGCCCTGTATTGCAACTGGGCCATACAAACTACTCCATAAATGTGTGTGGGATACATTACTTCAATCTGTTACTGGCCAAGCACTGATGGGGGCCTGGGTAAAGGAAGAGGGTAAGCCCATGGGAGAGGGTCCAGGCATAAATGTAGAGGCCAGAGGGATCCAGAATATAGAATAAAGACGTAGGTCTGTTGGCACAGCAACACTGGGTAATCAACCAGTCCCTATATTTGTCTAAGAATAAGCTTCAAAGAAAAGGTATTTTAACAGAAGGAAGCAGGCAGGTCTCACTCAACAGACTATTGACTTTCTGTAGCACATTTTATTAAGACTCATCAGGACTGGAGGCATCTGCATCCTCTGAGGTTGCCAATGTGTTCAGAAGGCAGAGTGATAGGGAAATTAAACACAGCGGCTGCATCTTTTGAAGCTTTGTTAAGCCGCCAAGGCCAGCCAATTCCACAGTGTGCATGGCTGGAGAATATCAGACATGCTCCCACCCTAGCCTTCTACCCGAGCAGGGAGAGCTCTTTCCTAATTAGCCAAGTTTGATAAATATGCTCCCATAATGCTCTAGTTTAGAGAATAGATGGATCTTAATAAACATGGCCATCGAGTAAATTTGTGTCAAGCTACTCTTGTGTTTTTAGTGGCTTCCAATATCTAAGCACACATCCACACACACACACTCTTCTGATGCCACAGCAGGGGAAATTGAAAAAAGGATGGAAATATCAAAAGGGGGGAATTTAGTGGTGGTAAGATCCGTGGCACATTGAGAGACCAGGTCCCTCATTTTCTTCCCCTGAGATCTTTCCTCCTCTTTGGTTGACCTTCACATACATCCCCTTCCCCTGAGCCATGACCTATTGTATTTAGCAGGACCCAGCTCATAGCCTTTGATGACTTCTTGGTGTGTGTGGAATGGAGTCCACCCTTTGGGGTGGCATTCAGGATCCATCCCAATCTGACTTGAACCTCTATTCCTTTTTTGTCTTCTAACATTCCTCTTCCCATCCCCACATCCTATGCTGCTCCACTGCTACCCCTAGAAATGTCATCGCCGTCATCCCATCACCGCCACTTCCATTTACTGAGTTGAGGTTATTCTGCCAAGCCCTGGACCAGGAACTTGACACTCATCATCTTCACAAGCACATGAGGCTGGTGCTACGATGATCTTCAGTTTGAAGATGAGGATATTTGGACCAGATCAATAAAGTGACTTGCTTGAAGTTGCACAGTTAATAAGTGGCCAATTGTCCCCATAACTGGTCTCCTTTCCTTGGTGAATGCTGCTTCCTTGGCAGCACATTCCTCTCCCCACCTTCCTTCTCTGATGAGCTCCTGCTTCAGAGCCCTGGTTAGTGTTTCTCACTCTGATTTTTGACCTCACCTTTTCCCTGGGATTCCTCTGGGAATCCAATCAGAACAAATACCACCTAAATTGAACCCCATTTTTCAAAATTGAGTAAAAGAAATCTTAAAATAATGAAATGCTCTAGAATTTTAATTCAGCTCTACAAGCCAAAAAAAAAAAAAAAAAAAATCTCTGTGGAGGGCCTGTTCAGTGTTGAGCTCTGTGCCATGTGTCTGGGAGTTTAAAAGTCATCTGCGATGCATGCTCCGGTATTTCAGACAAATTGACACATGATCGATTGTTTACGGCCTTCTTATATGGTAAAAAATCTCTAGTCTACCTCTGACTCTGAGCATGTTCTCTTTTGATTCTGAATACTGTTTTTTTAGTGCCATCTCTTTCTGTTTCTGGAGCAGCCTTTTCAAGGTTTGTTAAAGTAGTGTCTCTTCCAAGGAACTCACTTTAAGTTTTGCTATCTTTCTTTTATGTTGATGCTCCATTATTTGTTTTATCGGTTGTTCCTTTCTACCCTTACCTTTACTGTTTCCTTCTTTCTAGTGTCTATTATTCTTTTCCTGGATTGTTGAGTTGATTGCTTGGGTTGTACATTATGTGCAGCTGTTCTGATTTCCTAATAAATTGCCCCTCTAAGAACCAGTTAAACTGCATCAGACAAGCTTGAAGATGTAGCGCTTTCATTATTCTCAATTCAAAATACTTTTTAAGTTTCTGTTATGATTTTCTTTTTAACTGTGAATAATTTAGAAACATGCTTTTTAGTTTCCAAACATATACTTAAACCATCTTTTTGTTGTCTGTTACTAATTTTATTGCACTCTGCCTAGAGAACATATCAGTAATGAAGATTCTTTGAAATTTATTGAGACTTCCTATGTGTTCCCATACAGAGCCCACTTTTATAAACATTCCACATGCATTCTCTATTTGTTGGGTTCAAATTCAGATCTATATCCATGCATCATCATATATGATTTTTAAGCTATCAGCTTCTCAAAGAGAAATGTTAAAATCATCCACAATATTTGGAGATTTGTTAACTTTCTCCTGTGATTATTTCAGCATCTGCTTTATATATTTCACGGTTGTGTTGTATGAATCATATCACAATGAAATGCTTGTTATTGATACATTTAAAACTTTCACCTTAAATGCAATTTTGTCTGATACTAATATTCCTTTGCAGGTATATGATTGGTTTTATATCTCTTTATTTTGCATCATTTAAGAGCTGTTTTGCTCCTAAACAGCATGTGGCTGGCTTTTAAAAATCAAATTTAAGAGTACCTTTTCATGAGTATGTTCCATATAAGTACATTTATTGTCCTTGATTATATATTTACACTTATTTCTGCTGTCCTTCCCGGCTTTCTCTTTGCTTCATTATTTTCCTCCTCCCATGTTCCACTGGTTTGATCAAATTTTTTGTTGTAGCAGATATTGTTCCTCTACTGGAGTGAAAGTTAAATATTCTATTTTTAGTTTCTATATCTTTAAACTATTAGCAAACATACTTATGCTTTTTTAAAAACACAGCTCCCAACATTAATCTGTAAATATATCCCTCCACTTGAATGAGGCAGGAAACTCAAAACTCCTTTCCTTCCTTTAGCTGTCCACCCTCTTCCTCCCCCACCCCACCCCACTGATAGTTTCCAGAGTTTTTATTTCAAATTGTCAGCCCCACCCTGCTTCTGTGTCAGCCCTCCTGGCATGGAGATGTAGCTCTGGGAAAAGGCAGGAAGAAAATGATTGATAGCAAGTTCCCACTACTCAGCTGAATGGGAGAGCTGAAATAGAAATTAGAGTGAATTATAGAAAAATGAAGCTTCCTTTTCTTTTTTTTTTTAAGCTGAGTGTGTGATGTTAGATATGTCTGTCTGTCTGCCCCCATTCTAAGACTGAGAGCTTCCCTGTGGGGTGGCAACTGTGGTTTTTCATCTCTGGACTCCCAGTGTGTAGGTCCTGGTGCCCAGAGGACTGAATGACAGATCAGGGAAGGCTTCAAGGGTGAGAAAGAGAAAAGTGGCCCCTGGCAGCCTGGGAAAATAAGTTAGGCCTTGGTCTTCTTCAAATGAGAATAAATAATTTCATATGACATCAATATCAGACAAGGAGACTCTGATTATTATGGATCAAGACAAAAATAAGACCACTCTGTAATCATGTTTGAACACAGAGGAAATCTGCTTATTCTCCAAATCATGAAAATGACCAAATATTCCTGATCTGGCCTAATAGGAGTAACTGCTGCTTCTTCACCAATCACAACTTTAGCCTCTCTCTGTTCTTACCTTATAAAAGTAATTATTAAGATACTGAATCGTAGAATTACCTCTGCTTTCTAACAGCATCCGTTCTAGAGCAAAGCTCCACTTCCTTGAACCCTGCCCCAAGTTCCCCAACCCAAGACCAAACCCTCTAAGTCATTTCAAACACCATCTTAAGAGGATTGATGGTTCCCCATGGTGGGTCCAGATTCCGAAATCTCTGGACCAAGGCTCAAGGGAGGAAGGGAAGATGATCTGCATCTCCCACCCCATTCTCCCAGGCTGCGATGTTCTTTTTCACCTCCTCATTTGTCTCCTATTCCTTCATTGCAACACGTGAATAAACCCAAACTGGTTAAAGTACATGTGCATTTCTGGTGGTCTTTGGTTGAAGGGCATTGACATGGGGGTGTGAACCTGGCTTAAGAGAAGCCTGAGAGTCAAAGTTTTTAAATGCTATTGAATTAAATTGAATTCATAAGACGTTTCTCGGAGTGCCTAGGAGAGACACAGAGCTAGTTTGGAGCTTCACTCCCAACTGCCTCCTCTTCCTGTGAAGTCCAGACCCCACCAGGTCTGTCAAATTCTCCAGACAGTTACCTGAAGGGCTCCTTTCAGTGCAAGGGGGTTAGAGGCCCCCCTCCCTTTCAATCTAGTGATGTGAGACCTCACCCAGCAGCCTCTTCTCAGCCATTCCTTTCAGCCAAGGAAATGAAGGTTTGAGCCTAGAGCTAGAAATATATTCATGGGAACCTGTTCATGGCATTGGGTGTAGCTACTGCAGGCTTCTTAGACTAGCTGCTGCCTCTACAGCCCTGAAGGAAGTGGATAGAGACCAAGACAAGAGCTCAAGGGCAGTGGATGGGCATGGACTGATTCCCTCCATGGTGCACATGGACCAGTGCCCACTGCCTCCTCCAACTCCTACACATACTTTGTGATGCTCTCATCAGCAGCTCTCTTGTTCTTTGGCCCCTGGTAACTAAGCCAAGGGGACAGTCCCATATACAGTGCTCTTTCTGTCGGAAAATGCCAGAGAGTTTTTGAGTATAATGTCTCTTCACCCAAAGGGAATTAAATTATTAACTGATGACAAATATTTGGATCTGACTTTTGCCAAAAAATCAGGCTGAAGATATGCTTCTGGAGTGCTCTCTGATTTTACCCACACACATACACACTCAGGGATTCATATACAAACATCCACACACTCAGTCCCACTGGAACATCTCTTACTCTCCCACACTTGTGGGGATGCAATCAGAAATTGGCTTCTTCCCAGAACTGAAATGTCACAGAGCCACAGCTGCCCTCCATTTTCAGTAAATTGCCCAATTTCTCCAAGATGCTTAATATGGTATTTGATCATGGAGATTCTGAAGACACATTACAGAGACAGAAGAAAGTAATTCCAAAATCTCTGGACCAAGGCTCAAGGGAGGAAGGGAAGATGATCTGCATCTCCCACCCCATTCTCCCAGGCTGCGATGTTCTTTTTCACCTCCTTGTTTGTCTCCTATTCCTTCTATAAGAACTTGCTCTAATGTCATCTCCTCTGTGAAGCCTTCCGTGACCTTTCCCAAATGTAGATTTTGTCATATACTCCTCTGTGTTCCCATAGAAAATTGTAAAGACCTCTAGTTAAAGGCATCTGTTCTTTTACCCCTGCTCCACTTAGGATGTGGTTCAGCTGCAAATATCAGGGTGCCCAAATAACCACGGCTAAAACAGAACAGAAATTCATTTATCTCACACATTCAAGTCCAGAGCTGAGATGGCAGCTCCCAGTCTTCTGGGGTCTAGGCTGTTCCACTGCTCTCTTCCTTCATTCCTAGACTGTGAGTCTCTTGCTCTTGGTACAAGATGGCAGCTAGACTTTCAACCATCATATCACATCTAATTATCAGGATGAAAGGGGAAGGGCAGCAAAGAATTCTGCTCTCCTTTAAGCAAGTTTCTGGAAGCTGTCACATGAAACTTCCACTTAAATTACGGAACTTAGTCATATGGCCAAGACTAGCTGCAAGGAACGTTGAGAATTCTAGTCTTTATTCTAGGAGGCCAGATGCCCATCTGGAAACTTTAGCTAGTATGGGAGAAGAAGAGAATGGATCCAGGAGGATGGCCATCAGGCTCGGCCACTCTCACTTAGCATCCACACCGGTCCCCTTTCAGGACCCAGATGCTGGGAAGCTTTGGGAAGCTACCCCTTCCACTGCAGCTATAGGCTTGGTAGTGCCATAAACCACCTGCTAAAGCCACGAGATGCTCACATGATCCAAGTTAGGCCAACCAGCTTCTCTTCTGGGCTTTAAGTCTTCACTGAGTGATCCAAGAAGGAAAATGACTGGAACAACTTGGTTCCTGAGAGTGGGACCCCCAAAGAAATTGTCCATTTTCTTCTGCTCTCTGGGTCCCAGGAACTGCTTGTTTTCCTGAGCTTTCCAGAGCCTTGTTCTTCAGGTTATCCATTAATTCTGTGAACTGCTTCATATCATATCATTCCAATTAATTCCTTTTTTTTCCTTGCTTAGTAACTGGGAAACCCTAAATGGTATCCCTCTGTTGTGTCACTTGTCATACCACCTACACATCTGTGTCTTTAACTAGACAAACTCTTCAAAGCATATTTGTTCATCTTTTTGCCCCAGCCCCAAAAGCCAACACTGTTCCATTAGAAACTAGGTTAATGTTTGTTGAGTAAGTCAATGAGAGATTCTAGATGATCCTATGGACATACCATGTGAACTTGACAAAACCACCTGACTACTGTGGTGGTTAACCCCAGTGGAACCCACCATCAGTAAATCTTAGGTAGCGATGTGAGGAAAATGGCTCAGGTCATACTGACCTCCCTCCTTCCCTTCAGGACTACTCAAACAGAAGGAGTTGATTTTTATAATCATTGCTGAATAAAATTTTTCTTAATATTATTTGCTAATATGATTTCTGATTTCCCACAGTTAATATATCTAGCTCCCTAGATGGACTCACATTCAAGCTCAGAGTTGTCAAGTTATTGAGCACGTACTGGGATTCAGGAGCCATAAGCCCATTCTCTTTCTCACCTGTGATTCAACTCATGGGCAAAACATTAATACTAAATAACCCCCAGCCCCTAGACAGAGTTAGTTGGAGCAAGAGGCCAACCAATCAGATTCTCTCCCCCAGGAAATTGTATGTGCAGATGGTAGATGCTGGTGTCAGCCCAGGCTGCTCATAGAAACAGAGACTACGTAATCGTGAGAATCATGGGCCCTTTCTGCTTGGCAGCCACTGCATAAAGACATGAAGCAGGCAGATCTGCAGAGAAAGGTGAAAGAAGAGGATGCACAGAGAGAAGCAGAAAGAGAAATCCTGTGATCACAGAGAGAAAATAAAAACAAGAGAAGCCCACCCTCTTTCCCGGCAGCTCTGTAGGTACCAGTTCTAGTCTCTTGAGTGGCTGGCTCAGTGGGACTTTTTCCCTGGAGTTCTGTGAGATGTCTGTGTACCCTTGTGCTAAATACACCTTTATTTTGGACCACTCTGACATGGGTTCTTGCAACTCAAGTCTAGCAAAGGCACCTGCCTTAAGCCAAGCCTCATCCTCTCTCTACTAGACTCTTGCTTTGGCTTTCTCCCTGGTCTCCCTGCCTCTACTCTGCCCTGGATCCACCCCCAATCCACCTTTCTCAAAGGCTGCCAGGCAAACCTGATCACGTTAGTGCCCCTGTGTGCAGAAATGAGTTAACACAGCAGGCTTGAAGCTGCTATCCCTGCCAGCTGGCTCTTGGCCGGCATCTGGGAACATGGCTTCCGGCAGGGCTCCCACCCCAAATGACAAAAACGGCTCAGCATGCCTAAATGGTATGGCTTATGCCAAACACCTGCTTTCTCTTTGGAGTCCAGAATTTTGATATGTGCTAGGCAGGAGGTACCTATGTAACCAGCCCGCACTAAAGGTCTTGGGCACTGAGGACCTTTAACATTATTTGCTAATATGATTTCTGATTTCCCACATTTAATATATCTAGCTCTCTAGATAGATTCACTTTCAAACTCAGAGTTGTCAAGTTATTGAGCACGTACTGGGATTCAAGAGCCATAAGTCCGTTCTCTTTCTCACCTGTGATTCAACTCATGGGCAAAACATTAATACTAATTAATACTAATGAGTGTTCCTGGTAGACAACATTGCACATGTTGTCACAACTCGTTGCTTGGGGAATTAAGCACAGCCTATGTGACTCGCCTGGGAGAGGACTCTTCGAAACTTTCACTTGGTTTCCTCTGAACTTTACCCCACCAGCTTTTTCCCTTTGCCCATTTTTTCTTTGAATCTTTCCACTGTAATAAATCTTAATCATATGTATGACTATAGGTTGAGTCCTGTGAAGCCTCCTAGCAAATCACTGAACCTGGGAATGGTCTAGGGGACCCCTGACACACCCTGCTCACAACACACGTATCCCTCTCGGGTAATACCCACCTCTTGGCTTGACATTAGAACCACTGTGATCTGGCTCTGAGCACTCAGCCCTATCTTCCATGTTCCTCACCTCCACCTTATGTCCTGGCCACACTCCTGCCTCTATCCCTAAACACTAACTGTACCCGTCAATCATTCACCAGTGCCCAGTGCAGGTCTAGGCTCCAGGAAACCTCTGGGAGGGTCCCTTCTGCCTCATGCTTCATCCCACTGGGCTTGTCCCTCCAACACAGCATCTGGAGCCCTATCAGCTCCAAATGCCCATGTTCCAATTAGGAAGTAATCTCCTGGAAGTCAAGGACATGATTCCATTTGTGCCAGTACAGGACCTGACATACAGTAGGTGCTCAATAAAGAGTCTTGAGCTTTATCCTCCTTACACAGATGCCTCCCTCCTCTGAAAACTCAGGAAATTAACATCCCTGGCATCTGAGACAAGTGGTTTTGTACACCTATGACATTTTAATAAAGATGCCCTACTTCCCTGGCAAGGTCTAGATTCAAATCCAGACTCAACAAGATAGTCCTGAGGAAATGGAAGTGGGGGACAACACAGGAAGGAGCATTATCCCTCTTTTGCAGATGTGCTCTTCTGAGAAGTTAAGCAGTCTACCCATGCTTGCACAGCTGGCGAGCGGCAGAGCAGTCAGATATAAAAGTTCACCTTATGCACCACTATCCTCACATCACTGCTCTGTGGGTGCAGACTTGGGCTGGAGAGTTGACCTAAGAGCTCTGGATGCAGCACCTGGATCTCCTCTCCTTCTGTCCCTCTCCTCGGTGACACCCTGAGGTCAGGGTCTCTGAAGGTGCCTGTACTTCCTCCCTCCCCAGCACAGGGCAGCTCAGACAGGGCCCAGGGAGGCCCTGCTGATGATGCCAGCTTGACCCCAAAGGCCTCCCCTAATATGCTCCTCCTGAATGAGCCCACTCCAGAGAGGTCTGAAGCCCCCATTCTCCTGGGTGATGCTCTGTCTCCCTCCCAGCTTGAGGGAATTCACAGAAATTGAATCCACTAAGAAAGGGGGAGCTTTAGCCAGCCAGTCAGGGACCAGCCATCCCAGAAAGCTCCAGGTTTCCTTTGGCTCAATCCTTTTGACATTTTCAATGGTAAAATAAATTTGATTTGCAAAAGCCGTGAAGGCACCAAGGTGATGTGATTTCCAAAATGTACTAGGTTATTGGATATGGTAAAAGACTGAATGAGTCAGTGAATGTAGCAGTTTAGTAATTGCTAAAAAAAAAATCAATACCTACACCGTCTGGAGGAGGGGAGGAGAAGGCTGTAACGATGGTGGTAGTGGTGGTGGTGGGGGTTCATGCCCGAAAGCACTCACCCATCAGCCTGAGCCCACAGCACCCCTCGCTCCTGCATGGACACACAATGACTCACCCTCACACTTCTGTGTGCATGAACCGGTGGAGACTCACGGACATGCAAATGCACAGACACGTTTACACAAACATACATGCACATATCCGGACACAACCACTAAAATAATAATATTTTTGAGCAATAAAAATGTGCCAGAGACTGTCATAAGTGCTTTGCATTTTATCATCTCATTTGTTATTTTATTAACCCTCACAACCATAGGCTGTAAGCTTATTATCCCCATTTTGCAGATGAGACACAGAAATCTTAAGTAACTTGTCAAGGTCATCCCAGCTAGGAAGCAGGGAAGCCAGGATTAGAACTCAGACTGACTCCAGAAGAATTTTTTGTTTTGTTTTGTCACATGTAGTTAAAATTTTTGCAGTTTTATTGCTATAATTGATGCACAATGAAGGGCACAGATTTTAAGTGTACCATTTTATGAGTTTTTGTTTTGTATATACCCAAAGCATCATCACCACACTCGAGATAATGAAAATATCCATCACCCCAAAAAAGATTCCTTGTGCTCTGTTGTAATCCTTCCTACCTGAGCCTCTCCATGCCCCCATCCACGAGCATCCACTGATCTGCTTTCTGTCACTACAGGTTAGTTTGCATTGACTAGAATTTTATATTAAGGGAAGCATACAGTATGTTCTTGCTTTTGTCTGCAGAATCCATCTTTATAATGACAGTGTTGTAGAGCCGTCCTGCCAAGACAAAACACATGAGCATCCTCATGCCTGCATGTGCAATGCCACATGTGCCCACAAACACACATACATCCTCTACATGCATCCCACACCCGTTTCCACACCCCCCACAGTATGTACCAGGACACCCACACACTCACTCACTGTCGTGGTTTGGAGCTATGCACCCCAGAAAAAACATGTTCTTAAACTCAATCCATTCCTGTGAGTGTGAGCCCATTATAAGTAGGACCTTTTTTAAAAAAAGTAATTTTATTGAGATATATTCATACACCATACAATCCATCCAAAGTACAAAATCATTGGTTCACAGTATCATCACATAGTTGTGCATTCATCACTGTGATCACTTTTAGAACATTTGCATCACTCCAGAAAAAGAAATAAAAAGAAAAAAGAAAACCCCAAATATCCCAGATCCCTTACCCCCCCACTCCCCCTTATTGACAACTGGTATTGGACTCTACCCAATTTTAAGATTTGCAATACAGGTAGGTTAACTAAGACAGCGTAGTAAGACAGAGATATATACTCAGTGGCACAGAACAAAAAATCTAGAAGTAGATCTATACAAACATGGACAATTGACTTTTTATTTATTTATTTACTTTTGCTATAAAATTATATAATCATTATCAAAGATCAGAGCTACTGGATTAAAATTCAACAACTTCAGGTATTTCCTTCTGGCTATTCTAAAGCAATAGACAATTAAAAGAAGAATCTATATAGTGAGTCAGTAGTCACAGTCATTTATTAAATCCTAATTTCCCATTTACACTTCCTCTCTCTCATTTGATCATTCTTTCAATCTTCAGGGATT
Organism: Choloepus didactylus; assembly: GCF_015220235.1. Lineage (NCBI taxonomy): Eukaryota > Metazoa > Chordata > Mammalia > Pilosa > Megalonychidae > Choloepus > Choloepus didactylus. The sequence goes on from NC_051324.1 coordinate 13,621,592, forward strand.
TCTGGGCAATGACCATCTTAACCTCTTCATGCAGGAAAGGGGCATTAACCTTATAAGGTACAGGAATGAAACTTGTTGATGTCTTTGGAGAGACTGGTATCTCTGGGTTTCAGAGCTTATCTGGCATAGGATCAATCTGGAGGCCTAAAGTCTCTGAAAGAATAAACTTACTAAGAAAAACTTTTATAGAGACTTAGATAGAGCCCAGACACTCCCTAGGGTTTTCAGGAGTACTGTTGGTTGGGGCTTGGCATATTGTAGTAGTTTGCAGTATCTGGCTAAAGCTTGCAGAAGAGTAACCTCCGGAATGACCTCTTGACTCTCTTTGAAATCTCTTAGCCACTGAACCTTTATTTTGTTTCATTTCTTTTCCCCTTTTGGTCAAGAAGGCATTCTCAATCCCACAATGCCAGGGCTAGGCTCATCCCTGGGAGTCATGTCCCACATTGCTAGGGAGACTTACACCCCTGGTAATCATGTTTCATGTAGTGGGGAGGGTAGTGAGTTTATTTGCAGAGTTAGCTTAGAGAGAGTCCACATCTGAGCAACAAAAGAGGCCCTCTGGTGGTGACTCTTAGGCATAAGTATAAGCAGACCTAGCTTCTCAATTGCAGAAATAAGGTTCATAAGAGCAAGCCTCAAGATCAAGGGCTTGGCTTATGATGAAGTTACTTTAGTTAAGGTGTCGCCCACCTCAAGTAGTATGGGTCTTAATCCTATTACTGGAGTTCTTTATAAGCAGGATGAAACTCAGACAGAGGAGAGAAAGCCACAGGAGGCAAGAAGCTGATGGTCAACGGAACCCAGAAGAGAAGGGAAAGGCCAGGAGAGGCTGCCATGTGCATTGTCATGTGATAGAGGAGCCCAGGAGAAAGGATCACCAGAAGCCAGTCTTCAGGAAGAAAGCATCGCCTTGGTGATGCCTTGATTTGGACTTCTCCTAGCCTCAAATCTGCAAGCCAATAAATTCCCATCATTTAAGGCAACCCACTGCATGGCATCATATTTGCTTGAGCAGCCAAGGAAAACTAAAACATCCATGTCTCACTGTATCTGTTAATCTGTGCCACTCCTCTGGGATAATTTTGTCACTTTGAGAAGCAAAATGGACTCTTGGCAGTTTTCCAGCAAAGTGATGTAACACCTCTCTCCTTTCAAAGCCCATGTAAATCCTCTGCACACAGACTCTGATTCAATTCTCTAAAGCCTCACCCCAATATTCATTAAATATTTATGCAGTGCCCATACTTTTGGGCACCACATGTTCAGCGCTGAATAAAGCAGTGATGACTTCTATTCCTGAGGAGCTGAATTCCCTCCCAAGCCAGTGTGCTCAACCCCATATTGGGAGGCTGGTCAGAGGAGACCCTGGGGTACTACAAGTCTGGCCAAGGAACCAAGTCACATGCTCAAAGCTGAGAAAGTAGGAGAACAAGGAAGAAGACAGGAGAGAAGGAGCAGCTGGGAGAGGAAGAGAGAGGGGCATTAGGTAAAGGCTACAGGCTGAACTTGGGAATAAGCCTTCCTTTGAAAGGAAGGCATGAGGTGCTCAGTGGAGACAGTTGGGAGGGTGGGGGAGGACTAAGCAGAGCTGTACTGCAAGGAGCACAGTCTGAGTGCCCAGGGGCTCAGCCAGGCCAGTGCTCTTGGCTGACCATCAGCCTTGAAAGGGCAGGAGAGGAAACCTTGTGCCACCTGTGCCCAGAACTCACCTATGCACAGCCCAGTTACTGCAGGGACAGTGATGTATAGCCTAGGCCTCCAGTTCAACTGACCCCTGGCTCTTAGTCTGGATGCAAGATGGAATCACCCTGGGAGTTTAAAAATCTTGGGTCCCACTCCCAGGGATTCTGATTTAACTGTTTGGAGTGGTGGTATGGTCCAGGCATAAGGATATTTTAAAGCTCCCCATTACCTAATATGCAGCCAAGTTTGAGACTCAGTGTAATTCATCATTCACTTTCACCATGAGATGCCTCCCCAAAGTACCCCAGGATTATAGGCAAGCCCCCCAAGGAGTCTCTGGAAATGCAAGTGGGTGGGAAACCACCAATCCTGTCTCCCTGTAAGTGCCCTAATAGGAGTTTAACAAGATGATCTATGTTAATTAGATAGCAATTAATTTTTAGAAGAGGACTAGGGTTTTATAGGAAATAAATCTCATTGTCATGTAATTAACTGAAATTGGTCTAAGAGGTAAGTAAATGCTCAGTGATATTGACTTTCTTATCAATATCAGATATTTAAAGCCATTTAGGTTTTACTAGTAATTCAATTTCAAGATAATTAGATATCAGTTAAGCACATTAAATATTATTTACTTTGGCTGTTTTCAAATTGGTAGTAAGAGGGTGTGGTAGAGTCTCCACCACCTCTGGATTAATGGTGATCACTTATTTGGGACAATGCAGCTAATACACTGATAAAGATGCGATAGGATGAATCTGAAATATGACTTGCCATTGAAAATGGAAACTTCTGAGTTTATTTCAGTTCCACACCTCTGGTACCAGAAGCAGAAGTCTAGTCAAATATATTATCTGGGCTACCCTTAGCTATTGATAGACTGCCGCAAAATCCCTCTCACTGTAATTAAATTTTACTTTTAATTAATGGATTTACTTTACAATTACCTTGATGCCAGCTCCTACGAACCTGATTATTTTAATCACCTTGAACCTCTACTCCCTTGTTTTGATGTGTGGAAAGCACAATGGGGCTCGAGGCTCACACAAAACCCACATGGAAAAAGATCATCGCTTCCCACCATCAAGGTTTGATGGGCACGAGTCTGAATCATTTTAATGCATTTTTATAACAGTAGGAGAGGCAGGGCCTGGGCGAGTTTAGAAAGGACTTTATCATGGGAATAAAAGATGCAGGCAGTTGAATGGCTGTGATTAATGAGATGCTCCATTTAAAGCAACCCGATTTGTTATATTTCCAAAAATTGTTAAAAAGTTTTAAATGGGTTACATCCCCACCAGGCCACATAGTAAATGTGCAGTAGGCTCCACATTGGACGCTGGCCTCGGGGTGTGTGCGCCATGTTCTGCTCCAGGGAAATAAGGAGCGAGAAAACCCTGCTGGTTAAGAACGGGGGTTACTGGTAACAAAAGAGTCCTGTCCGGCACTAACCAGCTGTGGGGCCTCGGCATGCTGCTTCAACTCTCTAAGCCTTGAGGTATGCATCTGAGAAGCAGGGTGTTCTAGTTTGCTAATGCTGCCAGAATGCAAAACACCAGAAATGGACTGGTTTTTATAAAGGGGGTTTATTTGGTTAAACAGTTACAGTCTTAAGGCCATTAAGTGTCCATCAACAATTGGGTACCTTCACAGGAAAAAGGCCAATGGTGTCCGGAAAACCTCTGCTGGCTGGGAAGGCACATGGCTGGCGTCTGCTCCAAGTTTTGGTTTCAAAATGGCTTTCTCCCAGGAAGTTCCTGTCTAGGAAGCAGCTTCTCTTCAAAATGTAACTCTCAGTTGCTCTTGGAGCATTTGTCCTCTCTTAGCTTCTTAGGAGCAAAACACTGCTTTCAACGGCCATCTCAAAAATGTCTCTGTTCTTCAAATGTCCCTCTTGGCTATAGCAAGCTCGCTCCTTCTGTCTGAGCTTATATGGTGCTCTAGTAAACTAATCAAAGGCCCATGCTGAACGGATGGGCCCAAGTCTCCATGGAAATTATCTAATCAGAGTTATCACCTACAGTTGGGTGGGTCACATCTCCATGGAAACTCTCAAAGGATTCCATTCTAATCAACACTAATACTTCTGCCCACACAAGATTGCATCAAAGACAATGGCATTTTGGGGGATGTAATACATTCAATCTGGCACACAGGGAGAATGAGATTATCTACCAGTGGGGTCAGGGGCATCCCCTGGCACCATTCTTTAAAGTCCTTAGCAATGTGTGGAGGCAAGGGGTCAATAAACGGTTCTTATAAATATTTTCATTCTGCTTCCATTTCATCATCGTCTTTATCCTGGTTCATGCCTTTCACCTTCAGCTCCACTTTGCTCCTTCTTGTGCTTGTTGTTGGTGTTGGGGCACTTTTCTGGCATCTTTTGGCTCATCCTTTTGAATTTTTTTTTTTAATTTAATTTTCTTTAGAAACACATCCTTGTATCCTACCTCTGGCATAGACCTATCAGCAGAGGCAAGAGTGACCAGAATGGAGAACTCATTCCGAGCTCTCAGGAAACAGGTTCATGCTTCGGGAAAGAAAACAAACACGTTTGTGCTTCCATGCATTGGCACATCTAATCTTCACATCACTGCCAGAGGTTGTGTAGTGGATTCTCTTGGGAGTGTCAGCCCAGCTTCCCGTGACCCTCTCATTGCATCCCTTATCCAGTGGTGCAGAGCCCTGGGAGCCAGTATGTACAATGGGAGCACGGACAAAGCCAGCCTCTCTACTGGCTGGGGTGGCAGCCCTTAACTCCGTGACTGTGCCTCCGCTTGCAGTTGTCAAAACACCATTTTCGTTAAGGTCTTGCCCAGATCTATTCCAGAAGGAGACACCTGTCTCAGGTCCTCTGTTGGGTCTGCTTATATCTGGTTTCCGTCCCTCACAGCTTGTGGTTATTTTCTTTGCCCGCTCAGAGCTCCGTGCACCCTCGGCAACCAGGTCAGGTGTTCTGGCCCAACAGGCATGAGAGGCAAAGGGGCTTCTTCGACTCTGGACTGGCAGTGACAGGCTGGTTCATGAAAACTTAGTGCATGGAGCCGGGAAGTTGGGGGAAATGGTGCTATTTTAAAAATCGTAACATCTTTATTTTTTCCTCCCAAGAATCTTGCATTCATCTTTGGGGAGTAAACTCTTCCTCTATTTTAGGAAAATTGCCATGATGTGCTTTTTAGTTACACAAACACTCACTGTTGTTCTTGGAGAAAACCATGAAATCACCATTAACTTGAATATGACTTTTAAACTAGGAATTTAAGGTTTCTGCTTGGTTGCCTAAGTTGCAGAATGGTTGCCCCAATCATGAATCTCTGAGAGTTTCTTGGTTCCCTACTCCCGCTTTTAGGGGGCACAGATGGGGTCAGTATGGAAGTCATAGAGAAATATTTCTTGTTTTGTTTGAACTGTGTTGCAACGTGCTGGTCCCTGGGGAAATGTGTGCTGTTTTCTGGGCAGCTCTTTATGGGAGAGGAGGAACTGACCTGAGAGAGAGCATGCTGGTGTCACCCATGTCACCTCTTGCAGGAGGAACGACTGTGAAAGGGAAATGTATGGGGCTGCCAGTGTCCCTTGGAGTTAGAGAAGATCAATAAGCATGAATATCCTGCCACCTCATGCCTGGGGAGTGGGTTTCCCTTGAAGAGTGTAGCTATTCCTACTGTCAATTCTGGGAAATGTCAGAGCCCAGAATAGGAAATGGGGAATTGGAATGTGGGTGTTTGAGGAGTGAGAGAGAGACCCCAGCCTCTCTCTGAGCTTAGCTGGTCTTTCTCATGCAGAGGCAGCTGGAAGTAAAGTGGTCAACTGCTCTACAGGTCCCCAGGGAGAGGTCTGGACCTCTGGCATCTGAATGAGGCCATATCTACATCAGGTTTCTCTTTGTAATGTTCTTCTCTTTTATAATCCCAGAATGTTTAGGAAAGTGTGATCTGAAGTTGTAGTTTTTCTAGGCTGGGCTGCAGGGAATTAAGAGAAGGGCCAGCCCTGTGCTTGGGTTTGGGGTGACAAGAGAGTGGAACCACGAGGTGGTAGCTGAGGGGGCCCTGGTAGAAAACAGTGGTGTCCAATGATGCCAGAGCCTCCCAGAAACCACCATGGGCAGAGGCAGTGGAGTGACAGCTGGGCAAGACAGAGCCGGGGAAATATGTTCTTGAAGACGCATGAATAGCACCCCGGGATCTCTGAAACACAGCAGGGGGTCCATCGGGTATGGGTTTGAAGTTGATGATAATGGGATAGTTAATCAAGGTGTGATGTTATGTTGTCACCACAGACTAATGAGGTTTTTCTACTTAGGTTATTTCACAACAGACTTTGAAGTTAGCTATTATTATCTGAAACGGAGACTCAGAGACACAAATCAATTTATCCAAGGTCACCTTGCCAGTGAATCTGTATTGCAAGACTCCAAACTCCATCCTCTTTCACTGTGACATGAAGCCTTTGCTACCAGTTGGGGTCATGGCAGATACTGGCAATATCTACCACAGAAGAGAGACCAAGGTTAGGAGAGGAGCTAGAAGAAACATGGGGAGTTGGGTATAGAGCAGAAGGCACTCAAGGTGGTGGTTAACAACCAGAAACCAAATCCAAACCAAATGGAATCTGATTAGGGAAAAGAGGTGGATAAATGGCTTTATAAGTGCAGGGTCTATGGAGATAAGGAAGATTTGGGCTTTTCCAGAAGTACACAGGCAGGTGCAAGGCTGGTACCTGAGCATTCACAGAAGCTCCCGAGTCCCTGACTAGTTCCCAACCCCAGTAGCTTGTAGGATGAGTGGTCTCAATTAAACTGCCCACTGACTCTTTAGGGCTCCCTACAAGAGTGTTCCCAGTAGCCCCTAGGCAAGGGCAACTGATGATTCACCTGAGGTCAATGAACCTCTATTGAATCCATGTGTGTTCCAGCCCTATGCTGGACACTGATGAACAGAGAAATAACATGGATGGATGACCAAGAAGGTGATGAGGACAAGAAGGTAAGATAAGGGCTTTGACTAAGTGCCCTGGCACATGTGAGAGCACCAAAGTTCAGAGAGGACATTGGAGAGGAGGCAGTGGGTGGGAGTGGTGTGGATGCTGCCTCAGCCCCTCCCACCAGGAAACATCACATTGCACCATCTGTTTATGAGTCAGGGTCTTGTGCCAACTCTGAGCTGCTCAAGAGAAGGAATGCCCTCATCATAGGAAAGGGTCAGACATGCTCTAGGCTCCTGGTGAGGAAACTCAAACAGAGTGTGCAGGGTGGGCAGACGGTGATGGGAGAAGGGACTGGGGATGTTGCAGAAGCTCCATTAAAGAGATCCTGCAATTTCAGGCTAAGGAAGTGGGCTTTATCCAGTTGGTGACAGGGGCCAGTGGAGGAGGATCGAGCACAGAGCTCTGTCTACATCTGTACTAACAAATGCCCTCCGTTGTGGGGCCATCTTGGAAGGAACTAGCAGGACAACAGTTGCTCTAGAGCTATCCCACCCAAACTTTTTCCTGGAGCCGGAGAGGCACCTGAGGGGAAGCCAGGCCGATATAAATCAGAGTTAACCTGTGCTGATCACCAGCTCCCTAAATCAAGAACCTGGCAGATTTTCTAGGCAAGAATCAATCTTCCTGTCTCCGCAGTAACTACTATAATCCTTTTTCCAGTGTGGTTTAGAGAATGTAGCTGTCATGCTCATGATTTATTCGAAAATATTCTGCCAGATTACATGAATGAATGGGGGAGACAACGTGCTATTAAACAGGAGGTCAGGACTGACAGGGGTGCTGGGTCCCTCTCTTGTGGCAGCTCCTCCCCAGTGGGCTACCAGCTTCCAAACCTGCCCAGTGAAGGAGCAACTGGTGGCCACTTGGACAAAGGGGAACATGGGAACTGAGTGCCAGCACCCCAGTGCACCAGAATTACCACTCCCAACCAGTAGGGGGGCAGAGTGGCCCCAGCCTGTGGTAGGGGGCTTATCCTCTCCTTTCTATGGCAGCCCTTTCTGGATTTCTCCTATACATACGTTACCACACAGCTAAGGCAAGAATTCATTCTTGTTATGCATAATTCAAACAATGCAGAAAAAATATAAAACCAAAACAAAAATAATAATAATAATAAAAAATACTGCAGAAGCTTCCAGAGTAAAATGTGGTCTTCCTTCAACACCTACCACATGACACACACATACGGGCACACACACACATACACACACAAGTACACACACTACTACTTTTTCCTCCAGAGACAATACCGCCAAGATCTTAGTGAACCCAATTCTAGAATTATTAACACATATACCTTTTTTTGGATAAATGGGTGGAAATTATATATATAGTGTTGATGGATTTATATTGCTTTCAGTTGATTTTTTTTTTTTTTTTTTTACTTTTATAGTACATGCTGCAACATCTATATAACTAAATGCATCTTGGTGCAGTATATGAACTTCCTTTTAATATAGATTTTAAGGAAGATATTGCCAGTTAGATTTTTGACAGTGTCTGCCAAATTGCCCTCCAATATTTTATCAATTTATAAGCCCACCAAAAGGATGTACGTGTACATTTCCCCACATTAATAGCTTTACTTTCATTTAATTTTTGCCTCTCATTGTTGGCTTGCCCATAACCGGTTTTTAGGAACAAGGCACACACTTTCATACGTTAAGTGGTCATGGATATTTCTTCTATGTACTGTCTAGTTTTTCCTTTGTTCAGCTTTCTATTAAGTTATTTGTCTTTTTCCTTATGGAATCTAGGGGTTTAATTCCTTTGTCTTTTGAATATACTGGAATATTTCATTTCAATCTGTTGCTTGTCTTTTAGCTTTGCTGTGTCTTCCTTGTTCAGAAAATTAAAAATTTTTTAAAAAGTAAGATCTGACTTGTTTTTCATCTAGTGCTTCTGGGTTTTGTGACTTGCATAAGAAGACTTTCCTTCCCTAAGATCATATTTTAAAACTTTTTCCTGTATTTTCTTCTAATATTTTTATGCTTTTATATTTTACAGTTAACTCTATAATTCATCTGCTTTAGGTTTTTGAATGTAGTGTAAGGCCTAACCTTTTTTTCCTTCAGATTCTTTCAATATAATTTATTGATGATTCCATATTTTTAATACTGATTAGAAATGCCACTTGTATCAAATACTAAACTATTTTATTTACATATTCTGGTTGTGAATTTTACTTTGCTCTACAACACAACACTTTACAATATCTCTGTAATATGTTTTGATATCTGCTAAAGCAACCTCTCTCATAGCTTTTCTTCTTCAAAAATGTTTTAGCTATTGCAATTTTTTCTTGCAGATGGATGTTTAGGATTGGTTTGTTAAGGTCCATTAAAAAATCCTTTGGGTGTTTAGATTTGGGTTGCTCTAAATTTGTAGATAAATTGGCAATTGACATGTTGACAATACTAAAGCTTTCCATCCACAAACATGGCATATTTATCAGGTCCTTCAGGCCCACTTTTATATTCTTAATAAAATTGCCTTTTAAAAACATGCCTTTCACTTTCCTTCTTAAGTTTGCAATATCTTGTGGATATTATTGGCATTGTGAATGGGATTTTTTAGTTGCAATGTATTTTCTAATTGATTATTGCTGATGTATAAGAAAGTTAGGCTTTTTTTTATATTACACTTAATATCCTGCCACCTTACTGAACTATCTTATCAGTTCCAATACATCATTAGCTGATTCTCTTCGATTTTCCAGGTGGATGATCTTATAATTTGCAGAGAGAGATAATTTTGTCTCTTTATTTCCAATGTTCATGTTTCTTTTCTGTTTTATGTTATTTAATTGTACATTAGTTTTCTATCACTGCAGAACAAACTACCACATACTCAGCGGTTTAAAACAAGACCCCTTTAAGATCTGTCTGTTCTGTAGGTTCAGATGGTGTGGCTGTTTTCTCTGCTCAGGGTCTACAAAGCTGAAAGCTCCATTGGATTTGTTCTCATCTGGAGCTGGGGATCCTCTCCAAGCTCATTCCCATTACTGGCAGAATTCAGTTCCTTGTGGTTGTAGGACTGAGGTTTCCTCATTGGCTCTCAGCCAGCAGCCACTCAGCTTCTCATGGCTGCTCTCCAGTCCTCACATGGGGTCCCCTCCATCTTCAAGGCCAGCAATGGCTGGCTCATCGCATCTTCTCATGCTTCCAATCTCTCTGGCTTCCCTTTCTGCAAACCAGAGAAAATGCTGCTTCTAAAGGGCTCATAAGATTGGGCCAGGCCTATCCAGATAATCTCAACCTCACTCTCATTTCTGCCCAGAAAACTGCACTGCCCTGCTGTGTTTCTCCAACCATCCTTTGCACATGCTGATCCTTCTATCTGTTCTGCCATCTCCTCTTCCACACCTGACCTCTGTTCCACAATTAAATGCTATTCCTCCTTGTTCTCTAAGCTCAAATGTTACTTCTATGGCCACATCAATTAGCCCAGGGCCACCTGTTATGGTCTCTCACAGCATAAGTCTATTTCTCCTAGCACCTGTCCCAGTCTGTACAGCTTATATTTAGGTATTTAGTCATTTGCTATATGTCTGTGCCCCCCATGAGACTGTCAGCTATGCAAGGGCAGGGGCTAGGTCTATTTAGTTCAGTATGATGTGTGCATTAGGTGGGTGCCCAGCAAACCTCTGTAGAGAAAACAGTTCACCCCTGACCTCCAGCGTCTCTGCCTCCATCCTCCACACCAACAGCAAGGCAAGGCCAGGAACTCTCCCTCTTCTGAGCTGCAGCAGAGAACAGAACTCATTTCCCTTTTGCCAAGAACCCAAGAACGCAGCAAGTCTCTAATACATGTTTCGGGGAGCCTGGAGAGACAGTGAGGACAGGGAGGAGGCATGGGAAGAGACAGGATAATTGTTTTTTTTTTTTTTTTTTTTTTTGAGGGAGAACTTGGAACTGAGAGATGAAGTCTTGGGCTGCTGCTTGGCCCCACCCCGTGGCTGAGTCAGCAGAGGAAACTGTGAGGCATCGCTGTCGGTGGGGATGGGGAAGGCAGAAAGGCTCCAGGAGAGGTCTTGGCAGTTTGTGCTTAAACAGCAGGCAGAGCCCACACGACACAGTTAAGCTTGACTGAGCTGAAGTATGTGCTTACTCTGTTCTTGTGAGATGGCTAAATGAACAGCTAAAATGCATGGGGCTTCAGAATTGGACTGAGCTGGATGAATGAATTGTAAGTGAGGGAAAGAAAGTAGGAGGGAGAGAACAAGGAGCAAATGTCTACAAGCAGCATTATCACCTATTAACAATTATCTGTTGCGTTTCTACTCCGAGCCATGCACTGTTCTGGAGCTCAGGCTATGGCTGGGAGCAGGACAGCCATGGCCCCTGCTTCATGGAGCTCACGTTCTCCTGCGGGGAGATAGACAAACACGTAAACAACACATATAATAATATCCTGTCGGGTGGCCGTAAGCGCTTTAAAGATGAATACATGTATGTATTGAGGGCTTATTCCAAGACCCATTCGTGTTTAATATATTGAATCCTCACAACAAATCTATGAGATAAGCACTATTATTATCCCCATGGAGAATAGAGACATAAAATGATTTGCCCAAGGTGACAAAGCTAATAAATTGTTGTAATCGTTATGGTGTGAGATAAGCTAGGAAAAAGATGTCAAGAGGAAGGTGGAAACAGATGGCTTCAAAAGTTCTTTCCATTCTGAAATGTTGGCTCAAGGAAGATGTGGTCGGCTGAATAAAGGGCTCCAAAGATATCCACATCTGAACGTGGGAATATGTTCCATGACAAAAGGAACTCTGCACATAGGAATAAGCTAAAGTCCTGACATAGGGACATTAGCCTGGATGATCTGGGAGTGTTGATGCAATCACGGGGGTTCTTATAAGTGAAGAGCGAGACAGGAGGGCTTTATCTCGCAATAAAATTCAAGAAGGACTTAGCCTTCCTTGGTAGGAGGGGACGGTGAGCCAAGGAATGTGGGCAGCCTCTAGAAGCTGGAAAAGGCAAGGAAACAACTTCTCCTGGAGCACTTCCAGAAGAAATGTTGTCTTTTCTTGCCAACACCTTGATTTTAGCCCAATGAAACCTATTTTGGTCTCATGACCTCCAGAACTGCAACATAACAAGTTTGTTTTGTTTTAAACTGTGAAGTTTGTGGTAATTTGTTACAGCAACAATAGGAAACGATTACACCAAGTTCTCAGGGTAGACCTAGGATTTAGTTAGTGTGTGGAGAGAATGTCAAAGGGAAAAAAATAAGAATAATTTGGGTGATGGCCAACTGTTGGTTCCAGAGGGTATGGGGATCACATAACGAGTGAAAAATGAACCAATGAGTGACTAAGAAAAAAAGGAAATAATTAATGAACAGTGTTTTAGTTAGTGTCTGCACAGTAAACCACCACAAACAGTGACTTAAAACAATTGTCTTTCATTTCTCCTGATTTATGGGTTGATGTGCTGTTCTGCCGGTTGTCCCTGGCTTAGCAGCCATGAGCATCAGGCTAAACTCAGCTGGGATGGTGGGATGACTGTGTGAGAAACAAGCACTATACCTAAAAAGGAATAAACACTCATCCAAATGTGGAGAAAAGAAGAATTTATTCACGATCTTGGAAGAAAGGGTGCACAACCAAAATGTGGTGGTTGGCTGCCCAAACAATAGAAAACAGCACTATTTATTCTCTAAGCCTAACACCCAAGTCTCTCCCCTGTTTCTTCATTGGCTGGATACTCCAGAGGTTACAGCCTATTCAACAGGCCTAACTAACTGGCACAAATTTGAAACACACAGCCTGCGCCAATTTGAAACATTTGAAACAAGAAACATTTGAAACAAGTCTCCACCCCAACTATAACTATTATGCCACATAAGGCAGTGACACCACTTCTATGTCTATGTGGCCTCTTTCCTTTGTTCTTTAACTGCAGAGCCAGTCTGAGCTAGTTTGGTAAAAAGTTATGAGGCTATTTTAGGAACCTCCACCCCCAAGTCTCCATCTTGCAAGGATATTGGGCAGATAAACAGGAGGACCGGCTACTGATCATAGCTTGGCTTCTTGACCCTCTGCTGCGCACCCCCCTGCCCCAAACTGCCCCCATCCTGTGTGGAAGCTAAACTTAATCTCATTCTCACAAATTGGCTCAGCTGGCATGAGCATTGGGCTAAACTCAGCTGGGATGGTGGAATGACTGGGCCTCTCTTCATGTGCTATTTTCATCCCAGGCTTCTTCCTCCATGGTGGTCTCAGAGCAGGGATCTCAAGGGGCAACAGTGGAAGCTTCTAAAGACTTAGGCTCTGGAAGTGTCACAACATCACTTCTGCCACATTCTCTTAGTAAGAACAAGTCACAAGGTATGCCCAGTTGCAAGGGGGTGGAGAGATAAATTCCACTGTAATTTGCAGGAGCTGCAAAATCATGCTGCAAAAGGACATGCACACTTGGATGGGGGATATTTGTAGCTGTTAAAAAGTATATCATAAACAGATACATGGAGAGTGCTTGGAGACTCAGAGACTTCTTTTTCTGCTCAAGATGGGTAGCAGGGACTGGATTTACCCTCCCACCTGAAAACAGACTAAATCCCTTGACAAAATACATGAAACAATAGTTTTCAAGACATAGGACATTAGGAAACAAAGGACAGTGATCGCAGATAGATGGGAAACAAAGTGAACCCTACAAATGGTCCAGCTTACTCTGGAGAGAGTTTTGGGCTCTGACACAGGTGTACAAAAGTCAAGCAGGGCCCGGGGGACTCCCTGAGTAAAGAGAGGGCTGGAATCTGGGGAGACTTGCTAGAGTTTGCATGGTAGGGTACCATGGACAAGAGAGCTGGACAAAGAGAAAACTCCAGATTGCTGCAGAACATCTTCCTCAAGTATTCAGCTGAGTACCAATCAGTTCATGTCCGTGAGGAAATAGCTGAAGCTGGGGTCAGGGGGAAAGAACAAAACACCCAAGGAGTGTAGAAAACAATCTATGGCGCTTACACCAGGCCAGGAATAGTGCTTGTTCCCACTAGTCAGACTGGAACCCCTCGTAATTCAAGGGGATTTGGGTAGAATACTCAAAAGAATCTTGCCTCAGTAGTGAGAAAGAATTAGCCCTAGACTAAATGCTGCTATGTTCCCACCAAACGAAAATTAAAAGCAAGCCTTGAAAGGATCATACTATTTCCAAGAAACTGAAACTGCATCCTAAAACAAAGCTCAAGAATACTTACAGGAATACAAAGATATTCAGCACCCGAACAGATAAAATTCACAATCTGTGTCATCCAATCAAAAATTGCCAGGCAAGCAAAGAAGTAGAAAAATATGACTCATAAAGAGGAGGATAATTAATCAATCATAACTGATCCAGAACTCACATAGATAATAGAATTATTACACAAGGATATTAAAAATTTATGACTATATTTCATGTGTTCAAAAGGCTAGAGGAACAAGTGAACATTTTAAATGATGATAAGGAAGATTTTTTTATTAAGACCTGACTGGGACTTACAGAGATGCAAATTACAAGGTAGAAGATGAAAAATACACTGGGTGAAATTAATGATAGATTAGGCATTGCAGAAAAAGAAATTGGTGAGTTTGAATACATAGCATTAAAAACTATGCAAAATGAAGCACAGAGAGGAAAAAGATTGAAAAAAATGCATAGAACATATAAGTGTGTTGTTGGAAAACTTCAAGCATCCTAACATATATATAGTTGGATTCTCCAAAGTGGGTTGGGGGGAGAAACAAATAAGAATAAGAAATAAGAAGCTAAATTAATCCTAGGGACAAGAAACAAAGAAAATGACACCAAAGCACATCATAATCAAATTTCTCAAAACCAGTGATAAAAAGAAAATATGATACGGGTTCAGAGAGAAAAGACACATTATTTTCACATCATGTTCACTCAGTAGGACATAATGGCTAGGCCGAATAATAAATGGGGGACCAGGATCTGGCTTTGATGTCATGAGACCAGAGGCCTTGGTGGGTGGCTGTATTCAGATAAGGACTCTGCATTTGAGCAGTGTCTAAATGAGGCATCCATGTGGTTGTGGCAACTCTTTGTGGGAATGCACAGCTCGATCCTCTCTTTGGGAATCCTCCCTCCACTCTCAATATCCACAGGAATAATTATTTATTATTAATAAAATAATAATTTTGTTGTTTCCTTTCTTCTCCTTGCTTCCTTTTCATTTGCTCTGATTAAGATGAGAGAAAAAAATCAATGACATTGAAAATAGGAATGCAATAGAAAAAATCAGTGAAACAGAAATCTGGGTCTTCAGGGAAAAAAAGCAATAAAATTTATAATACTGACAAAAATAAAAATAGAGATGACACAAATCACCAATATCAGGAATGAATTAGGAATTATCACTACAGATCCTGTAGCCATTAAAAAGATAATAATAGAATGCTATGAAAACCTTTTACGCTCATAATTCAACAATTTAGAATCAATGGAACAATTTCTAAAAACCACAAACCACCAAAACTCAACCAAGATGAAAGAAATAAACTAAATAGCCCCATAACCATTAAATAAATTAGATTCATAATTAAAAGTTTTCATAAAAGAAATCTTCAAGACCAGGTAGTGTAACTGGGGAATTCCACCAAACATCAAAAAATAATTAATGACAATTTTATACAATCTTTTCTAGGAAATAGAAGAGGAGGAAGCACTTCCCAACTCATTTTATGAGGCCAGTATCACCCCACTCCCAAAACCAGACAAAGAGAGGACAAAGAAATAAAACTATAAACCAATATCTTTTATGAACTTAGCTGCAAAAGTCCTCAAAAAATATCAGCAAAGTGAATCTAATAATGTATAAAAGGTATTATACGTTATAATCAACTGTGATTAATTCTAGGTATTCCAGGTTGGTTGAACATTTAAAAATCAATCAATGTAACCCCATATCAATAAGCTAAAGAAAGAAATCATATGATCATATAAATTACTACAAAATCATTTAACAAAATCCAACAGCTATTCATGAATTTGAAAAAAAAAAAAGCAAGTTAGGAACAAAAAGCAATTACCTCAATTTGATAAAGAGCATCCACAAAAAACCCTACAGCTGACACTATACTTAGCAGCTAAAGACTTTATGATTTCCCTCTCAGATCAGAACAGGGCAAGGATACCTGCTACCATTACTCTTATTTGGCACAGTACTAGAAGTTCTAACTACTGCAATAAGGCAAGAAAAAAATATAAAATGTATGCAGATTAGAAAAGAAGAAGTAAAACTGTCTATATGCAGATGGCAAGATTACATATGTATAAAATCTCAAGGAATCTACAAAAATATGCTAGAACCAATTAAATGAGTTTAGTAAGTTCACAGGATACAAGATCAACATATACAAAAATCGATTGCATTTCTATATACTAACAAGAAACCTAAAGCAACCACAATTAAAAACACAATACCATATACAATGGCTCCAGAGATAATGAAATACTTGGATATACATTTCATAAAATACGTACAGGGTCTGTATCCCGAAAATATCAAAATGCTGATGAAAGACAACATAGAAGACCTAAATAAGTGGGAATAAATACTGGAAGATTCAACACAGTAAAAATGTAAATTCTTCCCCAAATTGGTCTACAGATTTAATGCAATTCCTATCAAAATCCCAGGAAGGTTTTAGTAGACATAGACAAGCTTTTTCTAAAATTGACGTGGAAAGGCACAGACCCTAAAACAGCTAAAACGTCTTGACAAGGAAGAATAAAGTGGAAGGAATCACTCTACCTGACATTATTGTTGCCAACGAATGGAACAGAATAGAGAACCCAGAAACAGACCCACACAGGTTTGCTCAACTGCTTTTTTTTACCTTTTTTTTTAATTGGGATTTTTCAGATACCATAGAACTATCCAAAGATCCAAAGTGTACAATCAATTGCCCACAGCACAACCATACAGCTGTGCATCCATCAACACAATTGATTTTTTTTTCAATTTTTAGAACATTTTCACTACTCCAGAAAAGAAATAAAGACAAAAAAACAAGGAAACTCAGATCCTCCCATACCCCTAACCATGCCCCACTCCATTACTGATTCATAGTTTTGGTATAGCACATTTGTTACTGTTGATGAAAGAATGTTAAAATACTACTAACTGTAGTATATAGTTTGCAATAGGTATATATTTTTTCCCTATATGCCTCTCTATTGTTAACTTCTCGCTATGGTGATATACATTGTTTTAGTCCATGAGAGAGATTTCTAATATTTGTATAGTTAATCATGGACATTGTCCACCACAAGATTCACTATTTTATACATTCCCATCTTTACCCTCCAACTTTCCTCCTGTTGACATGCGTGACTCTGAGCTTACCTTTTGCTCCACCTTCACACACCTTTCAGCACTGTTAGTTATTCTCATAACATTCTACCATCACCCCTGTCCATTTCCAAACATTTAAGTTCACCCTAGTTGAACATTCTGCTCATAATAAGCAAGTGCTCCCCATTCTTTAGCCTCATTTCTATATCTTGGTAACTTATTTCATTTCTATGAGTTTACATATTGTAATTAGTTCATATCAGTGAGACCCTGCAATATTTGCCTTTATGTGTCTCTTATTTCACTCAATATAGTATCCTCAAGGTTTCTTCATCAACCCATTTCTTTTAAGATGGTTTTCTTCACACCTTACACATTCCATCCTAAGTAAACAATCATTGGTTCCCTGTACAGTTACATATTTATGTATTGAGCATCATTGCCACTCACTATATAAGGACATCTCCATTTCTTCCACAAATATGGAGGAACAGTCAAAGAAGGCAGAGAGGCAAAAGAAAAAGAAAAGAAAAAGAGAGAAAAACAAACATAAAAAAAGAGCTTGATAGCTAGAAAGTGATAAAAGGAAAGATAGCACTAACCTAAAGTAGAATAAAGTGTGAGACAACATCACCAATGCCAGGAGTCCCATACCCTTCCCCTATTCCCCACCTACCATATGCATTTAGCTATGGTAGGCCTTTGTTACATTAAAGGAATCATAACACAATGTTTCTGTTAATTCTAGCCTCTAGTTTGCATTGATTGTCTTTTCCCCCCAATCCCATCCTCTTTTTAACACCTTGCAATGTTGACATTCATTTGTTCTACCTCATGTAAAAACATATTTGTACCTTTTATTACACTCCTTGAGCACCCCAGGTTTCCCAGAGTTACACTATCCCAGTCTTTATCGTTCGTCTTTCATTCTGGTGTCCCACATGGTCTCAGCCTTCCTCTTTCAACCATATTCACCGTCATCTTTGTTCAGTGTACTGACATTGCTGTGCTACTGTCTCCCAAAATTGTTTTCCGAACCTCTCACTTCTGTCTTTTCCTTTCTGTCTGCAGTGTTTCCTTTAGTGTTTCCTGTAGAGCAGGTATCTTGTTCACAAATTCTCTCATTGTCTGTCAGAGAATATTTTAAGCTCTCCCTCATACCTGAAAGATAGTTTTGCTGGATATAGGATTCTTGGTTGGTGGTTTTTCTCTTTCAGTATCTTAAATATATCAACCCACTTCCTTCTTGCCTCCATGGTTTCTATTGAGAAATCTGCAAATAGTCTTATAAAGCTTCCTTCATATGTGATAGATCACTTTTCTCTTGCTGCTTTCAGGATTCTCTCTTTATCTTTGACATTTGATAACGTGATTATTAAGTGTCTTGGCATAGGCCTATTCAGATCTGTTCTGTTTGGGGTACGCTGCGCTTCTTGGATTCGTAATTTTATGTCTTTCATAAGAGATGGGAAATTTTCGCTGATTATTTCCTCTATTATTGCTTCTGCCCCTTTTCCCTTCTCTTCTCCTCCTGGGACACCAATGACACGTAAATTCTTGCTTTTCATTTTGTCTTTAAGTTTCCGGAGACGTTGCTCGTATTTTTCCATTCTTTTCTCTATCTGTTCTTTTGTGTGTAGGATTTCAGGTGCCTTGTTCTCCAGTTCCTGAGTGTTCTCTTCTGCCTCTTGAGATTTGCTGTTGTATGTTTCCATTGTGTTTTTCATTTCTTGTGTTGTGCCTTTCATTTCCTTAGTTTCTGCCAGTTGGTTTTTTGAACTTTCAATTTCTACCTTATGTATGTCCTGTGTTTTCATTATATGGTTCAGCTCTGTCACCATATCTTCCCTAAACTTGTTGGATTGACTTATTAGTTGTTTCAATTCCTGTATCACAGTTGAAGTGTAAGTTTGTTCCTTTGACTGGGCCATAATTTCATTTTTCTTAGTGTAGGTTGTAATTTTCTGTTGTCTAGGCATGGTTTGTTTGGTTACCCCAGTCAGGTTTTCCCAGACCAGAACAGGCTCAGATCCTAGAGGGAAGAAATATTCAGTATCTGGTTTCCCTGAGAGTATGTCTTAGAAAATTGGTTCCTGTGATGCCTCAGGTCACTGTGATTTTCTGCTCAGCAGGTGGTGCCTGTTAGCCTATAATTCTTGACTGGTGTGAGGAAGTGTGGCCATGTTCTCCCAGGCTCTGGGGTCTGGTTCTGAATGGAAAGGGCCGCACCCCTTTCCTCTAAGAGAAGATAGACCCCCTAGGGGGAAGTCATTAGTGTTTTGATGGTCTCTCTCTGCTTGTGCTGTCTCCACCCTTCTCTGAGTCACAGCACTGGGAACTGAAAATGGCTGAGGCTTTCTCCACTGAGATGAAAAAGAAACAGATAGTCCCCTTTAGACCTAGTCTGAGGCGACCCTCCAGCTCTCCAAGGTCAGTCATCACCCAAAGCCTCTGTCTGCTTTTTGGGGATTCGTACCTGTCGTGAGCAGTTCACACTCGCTACTTAAAACCCCAGTTGGAGCTCAGCTGAGCTATATTTGCTTGCTGGGAGAAAACTTCTCTCTGGTGCCATGAGGCTTTGTAGCTTGGGCTGTGGGGGAGGGGTCTCACAACTTGGATCTGCAAGTTTTGCTTACAGATTTTATGCTGTGATCTCGGACATTCCTCCCAATTCAGGTTGATGTATGATGAGTGGACAGTACAGTTATTCCGGATTATTTACTAGTTGTTTCTGGTTTTTTTTAGTTGTTTCAGGGAGACTACTTAGCTTCCACTCCTCTCTATGCCGCCATCTTCCCAATCCTCCGCTCAACTGCTTTTTGACAAAGGTGCAAAAGCAATTTAGTGGAGAAGGAACATCCCCAGGCAAATACCTGAACTTCAATCTAAAATTCACACCTTGTATGAAAATTTACTCAAAATGGACCATAGACTTAAATGCAAAATGTAAATCTCTACTCTTAGGGAAAGTAATAGGAGAAAATCTTCGGAACTTAAGGATAAGTGGAATTGTTAGTGTCAGAACCAAAAGCATGAGTCACAAAAGGAAAATTTGTTATATTGGACCTTATCAGAATTTAAAACTTTTGCTGTGATAAAGATCCTTTTAAAAGGATGAAAAGACAGGTTCTGAGAAACATTTGCAAACCATATATTGGACAAAGGACTAGTATCTAGAATACATAAAGAACGCAAAATGCAACAGTAAGAAAAAAAAAAAGCAATCCAATTAGAAAATGAGCAGAAGACAGGGTTAGATATTTCACCAATGAAAATATATAGATGACAAATATGCGCAACATCATCTGCCATTACGAAAATGCCAATTAAAACCACAATTAGATATCACTTCACACCTATGAGAAAGGCTAAAATAAAAAATAGTGACAGCACCAAACACTGGTGAGGATGCAGAACAACTGGATCACTCATACATTGCTGCACAGAATATGAAAGGTGCAGCCACTCTAGAAAACAGCTTGGCGGTTTCTAAGAAAACTAAACATGCAATTACCTTATAAGGTAGCAATTGCACTCTTAGGCATTTATCCCAAAGCAAAGAGAACCTGAACAACTCAAAAACCTGTACACAAATGTTCATAACAGCTTTATTTGGCATAACCAAATCTGGAAGCAACCCAGGTGTCCATCAGTAGAAGAATCAATGGTTAAACAAACTGCAGTTCATCCCTGATATAGAATACTATGCAGCAATAAAAAGGAGTCGATTATTGATACATGCAAGAACTCAGGTGAAACTCCAGGGAATTATGCCAAGTGACAAAGGCCAATGCTAAGCTGGTACATGTTTTGAAATGAAAAAAATTTCAGAAACCGAGAACAGATTTGTGATTCCCTGAGATCAGGAATGGGGCAGAAACAGGAGATAACAGGTGTTGTAAGAAAAGGGCAACACGAGGGATCCTTGCTGAGATGGAACCATTCAGCATCTTAATTATGGTGATGAACACATGAGTCTACACATGTGATAAAATTCTACATAACTAAGAACACACACATACACGCACATGAATTAGGACAAGCAAAACTGGGAAAACATGATTAAGATTGGTAGAGTGAATCAAGGCCAATTTCCTGATTGTGATATTACATTATAGTTTTGTAAAATATTACCCTTGGGGGGAAATGGATAAAAGGTATGCAGGATCTCTGCTTATTATTTCTTGAAATTGCATGTGAATCTACAATTATCTTAATAATAATATTAATTAAAAAGAAGTTAAACATACTCCTGCTGTAGGATATGGTCACTCTACGACTAGGTTTTTACCCAAGAAAATGTATGTCCCTACAATGTCTTGTGTATGAGTGCTCATAGCAGCGTTATTTGAAATAGCCCCAAACTGGAAACCACCTAAATGTCCATCTACAGGGGGCTGGATAACAGACTGTGGTATATCCATACTGTAGAATATTATTCAGCCATGAAAAGGAATGAGGTACTCAAACACACTATAATACGGTAGAATCTATATGCTAATTGAGGGAAACCAGAGGGAAAAGAATACATGCTGTGTATTTATACAAAACTCTAGAAAATGCAAACTAAAATTTAGTGAAAGAAAGCAGATTTTGGTTGCCTGGAGATTGGGAGTATATAAGGGGGCATGTGGAAACTTGTGAGGTGATGAGTATGTCCCTTATCTGCATTGTGGTGATTGTTTATTGAGTGTGTGTGTGTGTGTGTGTGTGTGTGTGTGTGTGTGTATGTATGTCAAAACTTATCAAACCATACTCTTTAAATGTGTCCTGTTTCTTGTGCCACTGAAAATAAAAAGGATACATGGATGAGTACATGGATGAGTAAACAAATTAAGAATAGATGCAGAAATTTTTAAAATGACAAATGAGGAATAAATGAATGACTAATGATGATTAGAAGTTAACGATAACAGATGAACGAAGGATTGACAATGAATAATGAATAGGTGGTGGGTATCCAAGCAGAGGCCAGGCTGGCAGGTCCACTCTAGGTCCAAGCCCCAAGCACAGATGCAACCACTGTCCTGCTTTATGTGCAGTCCTGAAATGTGAGATCAAATCTGGTCTGAAGCCCGGGGGACCTTCAATTCCCCTTCCACAAGCTCCTGGGTTAATTGGCACTTCCTGAGAAATGCTGCCAAGACACTCTGAAATGCCCTCTTAGCTCTGAAAGCCACAGCAGACTATGAATCATGGCAGGAAAATGGATGGTAATTACCCCATCTCTTCCTGAGCACAGGGATGCAGCTTCCAGGGGATGACAGTCAATGAATGTGGACAGGAACATCCTGGAGAAGATCTCTGAGGTAGTGACAGCCGAGCCCCATTCCCGCCCCCCAGTGTCGTCCTGGGATGAAGATGCTAGTCAGGTTACACACAACTTAGGAACAGCTTCAAATACATGAGGCATGGCACAGAGGAGAGGATCCCAGGACAAGAGGGGAAGATGACAGCGGGAGTAGCTGAGAGTGAGGGAGAAGCTGGAAGGCAGAGCTGTGCAAATGGGAAATGCAAGAAGGGAGTCGTTATCAAAGTGAGAGTAGATGGGGCCATAGCAGTGGAGGAAGATCTGGGAGAAAGACAGCAGGGCAGGGTGAAGAACGGAGAGGGTCCCCTTCCAAAGCCATGTGGAGGACAAACTTCCAGTGTCACCTAGATGTGGCTGCCAGGCAGGAGGAGGTGTGGGGCTTTACCTCCCTAACCCACCCCTACCCAATGCTTGGAGGGCTCAGGAAGGGACAGAGCTGCCCAGTCTGGGATATGGACCCAGAGCTTACTGAACACCAGTCCCACAGGAGGAGTTTGTTAAGAATTGATAAAACCCAATGCCAACTCATCCAGAACTCACAGCAGGCCCATAGGCACTCCAAGAGGCTGCCCCTCCTCTGGCCCAGTCCCCCTGCAGTAGGTGGAGAATCACAGAGGGGATGTGCAGGAGCAGGGCCCCAGGCCATGGCTTGGGTTATGGTGGCAAAAACCCAGGTATCCTTCATCAGCTTGGGGGCAAGAGGATTCTGGAACATTAGGCTACACAGTGGGGAACTGAGGGGCTCCTCAGTCCTGGGTGGGCCTCTGAGAGTTCCTCAGGGTCGAGAAGTGGGGGGGCTCCCTGAGCTCCTTCCCATTCAAGGACCCAGCTGAAACCAACCATTGTCTCTGAAGAATTCTGAATTCCTGGAGAGGGACTCTCACTGGCCAGCCTGGACCAGGCTTCTCTCCTCGGTGTGCTTCCTCCATACCCCACACCTCCAGCACCTAGAACTGATCAAGCTGGAAGGGAGCTAGAACGCGGTCTGACATCTACTCTCCAACAAGCCTCCAGTATCAGAGGGTCCCAGACAGCCCCTCTCCTACCAAGACAGACCCGACCAGGAAAGCTTTCCCCATGGAGAACTGCAACCTCTCTCTCTGACCCTTTCATGGCCTGAGCCTTCCCCAAGGAGCCCTTCAGATCCACAGAGACACTGACCCTGGAGTCCCTGAGCCTGGGTCACCTCTCCTGATTCCACAGCAGTGCCCCCTGACCCCTTGGTGCCTCATCCACCTCCTCTCAGGGGCAGAGGTGTGTTCAAGCTCTTCCTCTTTCAGTCTTCCAGCCGCTGACCCAGGGTGTCATCCCGGGGGCTGGATCCATCAGGAAGACAACTCTGAGATTGTGTATCTTACTCAAGGTTCTTCCTGTGGCAGGTGACAAAAATGCACTGGAACTAGTTTAAGCAAATAAAAAGAGGTGTTATCAGAAAAACACAGGGACGTCTCCCGGACTACAAGATGAGGAGAACACACAGGCCACGAGAAGAACTGCAACCGAGGAGCAGAAAGCTGCCAGGAACTGAGGCCACCCTTTCCCAGCTCCCCAGGGCCCCGTCGCCTCTGCTTCTCTCTGCACATCTGATTCCCTCTCTCTCTTTCTCTCTCAGCTCTTTCCAGCTGTCTCATCCCTTGCTTTGTATTACTC
Source organism: Choloepus didactylus (assembly GCF_015220235.1). NCBI lineage: Eukaryota > Metazoa > Chordata > Mammalia > Pilosa > Megalonychidae > Choloepus > Choloepus didactylus. The sequence continues at coordinate 13,645,536 of NC_051324.1, forward strand.
CCTGTTCAAGGAGCCGGCTGAAAAGTTGAAACTGACTATTGCCTCTGTGCAATTCCAGTTTCCTGGGAGAATGTCTGGTGGGTCCGGCCAGGTCAAGGGTCTGCTCCTGGTCCACTCAGCTCCACCTGGAGGAGGGGCAGCCATAGGTGCAGGGCAGCCCAGGGCCCCTTCCTGTGGATGCTGAGACTGGAGGGAGGATTTCCAAAGAGGGGAACAGGCTGAGCATTCCCACCAAGGGGTGTCACGACCACGGGGTGCCTCAGCTGGAGGCTGCCCACACCCAGAGCCCTGGAAGACAACACAGCAATGCCATCTGCACCTCTGGCCGTGGGACAACAAAGCCAGATCCTGGTCTCCTGTTTATTATTCATCCTATCTGTTATAACCTCCTGAGTGAAGAGGATTGAAAAAAATATGGATGTCACAAATAATCCCCCTGAGGAGGGGGCTACCAAGCAAAGTATCCATCCCAAGCACATCACGGAGTGTCCCAGGCCCCATACACACACTGCTGATCTGAGGGTGAATGACATGTGACCCCAACCCTTGCAACCTCACAATCCCCAGGAAGAAAAGGGGGATAAATGTTGTAATTGAGGCACAGTGGGCACAGCCAGATTCAGAAGCCAGTCTGCCTGAGTTCCAACCCTGGCTCTGCCATGTCCTCGCTGTGTGACTTCTGGCATGTTACCTAACCTGTCTGAGCCTGTTCCCCATCTGTAAAACAGGGCATAATAATATACACACCCCATAGGCTTGTTAGGATTAAATGAGTTCATACATCAAGCACTTGAAACTGTGACATACAGTCAATGCTACGTAAGCATTACTTAAAAAAATATGAAGAGAGGCATATACCGGGCCCAGGAGAACTGAGAAGGGAGCAGCTAACACCAGGGTGGAACTGTCTTTGCAGAGGGAGCTGGTGGGTGAATTGGGTCTCAGAAGATGAGTGGAGGAATCGTGGCTGGGGTTCTTGGCTCTGGATGGGGGCACAGCACAGGCAAAGTCTGGAGTAGAGGTCCCAGAGCCTGGTGATCCCTGGGAAGACATGGATGAGAGGGCCTGGGCTACGTGGGACTTAGCAGGGCCGCAGGGGCTGGGGAAAAGCCTGGTCTGTAGAGTGATAACCAGCTCCATCTGCTCCCTCCCCAGGCTTCTCCTGGCTGTTCAGCAGCTCTGATGGCCCCTTTGGACGAGTTTCCTCCCTCCTCGCCAGGACCAACAAAGGGCCCTCGGGAGGTGCACACCTGCAACTTTTTACAGTTCCGTTTATTCTGCTGGGGAAAGCAGCCCTGGGCCACATCGCACCTGGACATGAATCTCTGTCCGCAGCGTGAGAAGACGCAGCAAGTCAGCAGATAGTGGGCGGGGCCCCAGGGCTCTCATTCACCAAGAGATCCTTCAGTTTTATTAAAATCAATCAGAGTTTTATTACAGTATAAATGAAACGAGAGCGCCTTGCTTCTGGAATAACAAACGGCCCGGCCCTGGCAGCTGGCATGAGAGCTCCCCTTGCAGAAGAGGCCCTCTCTGGTAAGCCAGCCTTCAGGCCTACAGAGAGAAGAGCTGCTGCCCCAGAAACATACCTGCTGGGAAAGTTCCAGCAAAATGCCAGGCCCACGTTCATGTAACCTCCCTCCTAGGGGTCTCACAAATCTTCAGGAGACTGATAAAAATCATGACATGATGGGTGGGTTGAAATGTTCCGTGGAAACTGGGGATGGAGCTGAGTTTAGCATTAAGATGGGCTTGGAGCTGAGACTGTCCTGCAGGATCGAAGGAAACAGATAATAAGTTGGTGTGGAAGCATTCTGCAAACTGTAAAGTGCTGTCCACCTGTTGGTGGTGATTACTTTATCCTTATCATTATTCATAGCACTGGGCTGTCAGGCCCTATAGAGAGATGCTTAGAGGCAAGTACGGGGACCGTCACCTCTGAGGTAAGACCAGGGACCCACAGGGACCAGAACAGAGGAGACAGCCAATAAATGTATATTTATTGCATATTGCATGAAAAGAGAGAGGGGTAAGAGGAGTCCACCCATGTGCACACATGCATGCACACGCACACATGCACACACACTTAAGCAGCTCTTGGCATGGATGTGGGTGTGGAAGGGACTCAGAGCCAGCCTGGGGCCTCTGGTGCCTGCAGGCTTGGGGTGGGAGTGGGGTTTTTTTCTCAGGGCGAGGACTTCCAGGGTCCAGGTAGCTTGGTTCTCAGGGGCGGCCCCACTCTTCAGGGCAGCTGTGAGAGTCTGCTAGTGGCTCAATGCATGAACTCCTGGAATGGTCCCCTGCCTGGGACTTGCAGGGAATGGAGGTTGGGCCCCAGAAGCTCCTCTGCTGGCTCTGGGGCTGGGGGTTGGGGCCTCATGACAGAGATGTCCTTTTCAGCCCTCAGGAATCAGGCCAAAGCTGGTCAATTTGGGTACTCCGGTAATGATCTGTCTGGGAGAGACAGGTTCCGTCACCTGGGGGCAGGTGTGGCTTGCAGGCTTGAAGGTGCAAAGCTGAGGCCCAGGCCGAGGTTTCTGCAGGCCTCTGGGGCTCCTGGGAAGCCACTGTCCTGTTGTCCACACGTGGGAGGGTGCAGCCTGGCCCTGGCTTCAAAGCAGCAGGCAGAGCCCAGACCAAAGGAATTTTGCATCCAGGCTAATCCAGGAGACACAGATTCTAGACAGGGAAAGGGGCCGTGGTCTGGCAAGAGCCTGTGATATGGATCCCGCAAGCTTTAAACGGTCTCCATGCAATTTTTTTAAATTAAAACAACCATACCAACCAAGTCACCCCCAAATCTCCCCAACTTAGCACAGCTATTTTCATTTTTATTTATCTTCTTCCTATCCTTGTCTACAGAGACACACATTTTTCCTTCTTTGCAATTAAATGTGTGTAATTTTGAATACAGGTGGGTTTTTTTTCTGTCTGCTTAACAGTACATAATGAACATTTTTCATGTTTCCATTCAGCTTTTATAATCAAATTTAATGACTATATAAAATGAAATCATGTAGATGTCCCATAATTCACTAAATAATTCCCATTATTGTGTCTATAGATTGATTCCAAATTTCCACTATTGAATAATGCTGCACTGAACATCTTCAGGTGATTAATTTTTTCTCTTTCCAGAGGTGGACTAATAGGGCCAAAAAACAAATATTTTTCAGCTCTTATTGCACACTGCTTATTTGAAGAGTGCTGCTAATGACATTACCTTCGAGAATATCTGAGAATATCTGAGTTTATCGGCTCCCTAGTGCCCCCCCCATACCCCACACCTCCTATCTCAACCTTGCCATGGTGGCTTATTGTGAGCATGTATGTGGGGGAGGGTTGTGTTTTTGTTAGTTTAATAAGTATGAAGTAGCACCTCAAGACTGCTTTAATTTTAATTGCATTGATTACCAGGAAGGCTAAACATTTTCCCAGGTGTTTGGTAACATATTGGATTTCCCTTATGTGAATAGCCTGCTTAAATGTATTCACTACTTACCTATTGGGTCGTAATATTTTTTCTCTTATAAATTTTAATGAACTCTTTATGTAGAATAGCTGTCAACCTTTTGTGTATCTCAGTTGGTGCAATTTCCTTTTTTCATCTAGTGCTTTCCCACTTCACTGCTTTCTCTTTTTAATGTATAGGTGTTTTAATTTTATTTTTGCTGTCAACCTGTCAATCTTTTCCTTTGTGGCTTCTTGTATTACTTCAAAGCAAAGATTGGTGTTTCTTCATGAAGACAATAAATATTTCATTTTCTGCTAGCTTTTCTATTTTTTAAAACACATTTAGCTCTTTAATACATCTGTAGTTTATTTTGGCACTCAATTAAATTGGGGAGCTCTCAATTAAAATTCTTGAATGCTATCCGGTTTCCCAATGTCATTCATTTTTAATTATTTTAATTTAATTATTATTTTATAAACATTCTAATTTCTAATGGGTTAGGCCTTGTGACTTGCTCTTTCTTTTCAGAACACCCTTTGAAATCTTCCTCTGTTTTTTCCAGAATCTATTGTGCTAGGAAAAATACTTCGGGGATTGATTGGAGGTGGGTTAATGTTTGTAAGTTATTCTAAGGAGGTAAGACATTTCCACAATACTAACTGCACTCATCTTGGAATATACTATCTCTTGGCCCCAGCCCCCACCTCTTAGGATTTGCAATTCTCTTTACAAAGGTCAAACATTTATTATGCTTATTCCTAGGTATGTTATGTTGTTTCTATTATAGAGGAATTTCTTTCATTTGTTTTCTAGCTATTGCTGGTATTCTGTGGGACCACTGATTTTTGTGTATATAGTTTGCATTCCCCTTCACCCTTAAACTCTCATTGGTGAATTTTTACAATCCTTTTGTGATGGTTGGGTTCATGTGTCAACTTGGCTGGGTGGCCTAGCTGTCTGGTCAAGTGGGCACTAGCCTGACAATTGCTGTGAGGATATTTGAGGCTGGTTGATAAACCAACGGGCTGGTTTGTCAGATCATCAGTCAATTGACTGCAGCTGACTGATGACTCATCAAGGGGCGTGCTTCCGCAGTGAGAGAGTGCAATTGGCTGGATTTGGTCCGGGTGATCAGTTAGAGGCTTATAAGCCTGACGGTTAGAGAACCTTCACTTCTTCTTCAGCTGCTCAGTGAAGCATTTCCTGGGAAATGCCAGCTCATTTCCTGAGGAGTTCGTCAAAGTTGTCGGTTCATTTCCCGAGGAGTTCGTCGGACATCTTCCTTGGAGTTGACAGCTTGTTGACGGCTCTGCAGAATTTGGACTTGTGTGCTCCCGCAGTTGCGTGAGTCACTTTTACAATTTGATAATCAGAGACATCTCTCATTGATTCTGTTTTCAAGGAGAACCTTAACTAATACACCTTTTATATTCACTATCCATACAAACGTTCTCAATTGTCTTTTTTCCCCCCAATTTATTTCTCCTCGCCTGACCACATGTAGTAAGATGTGCCAACAATATCAAGTCGAACTACCTAAGATCTTTCTAGGAAGTGGGTGGAGTGTAAGTTAACCTGTTAATTATCAGTGTGATAATAACAAGCATTTTTTTGGTTCCTAATTTTAAAGTTACTTGTGCTTTCCAATGCTGACTTTATGTTTAAAATAGGTGTTCTTTATCTCATTGAAAAGTCTTTTAATTCTTAAGTCAGTTTTTTTTTTTTTTTTTTAAACGGTTGCATTTTTTGTCAAGTTGTTTCAGGGTTGTTATTAAGATGATTTTACGCTTTTGATTTTAGTCTTTATTTTTGTCAATAACCCTTTGCAGAATAAATGTTGGATGAATAATTAAATTTTTCCTTCATGACAGAGCTTGAATTTCAACCCTGGTTTTCCTATCCTATGTGCTATGTGTTTGATTCAGCTGTCATTTAGAAAGGTATATTTAGTTTCCAAAGGCTTGAGGATCGCTTCTTGTTGTGTAATGACCGGCAAACATAGGCAGAAAAAAGCTGTGTGTTTCAGATAGAATTATTTCTTTCTTTAACCCTTGTCAGGGCACCTGGATTTCAATGGCCGTGGTGAAATAGGTATTTTACAAACTTATAATTTTAAAATTTTAAAAACTCATGCAGATGGGAGGGTTCATTGAAAATGACTGAGACCTCTCTTTGAAATGGCAATCAGATACTTTGGATTAAATTTAACTGATACCTAAATACACAAAGCAAAGTAAAACCCCACACAGTGCACTTTGACAGTCATCTCCAGTTCCTCCCTCCCAGCAGCCCTCACGCAAAGTGACCAGAGTCTTTCACTCCTTGCTCTCTGTCTGCTCTCCCCGCCCACTTCCACTGACCTTCGTGGGGCAGCCGGCAGGAGCCTCCCCTGGCGCCCTCTCTCCTGGCTGCTTTCCTTCTGCTGCACTGGGGGAGAGACTCTTATTCTGCTCCAATTAACCAGAATAGTTTCTGCTTCACTGGGATCCAAGCTGCAAACAGGGCCAGCCCCACGCGGCCCCCGGCACCTCCTGTGTGATGTACATGCAAACCCCTGCTCAGGGGTCAGCTGCGTAACCACCTCATTCCCACCATCATCCAGTCCACGCATTTCCAGAACAGTCCCACAGACATCTCACTTGATAGTAAGGTCAAACCTATGAGGCAGGTAGGTAGGGGTTATTCCTAATATCCCCATTTTACAGATGGAAACTGAGGCAGAGAGTGGGTGAGTGAATTGCCTAAAATTGATGCAGCGAGGAAATAGCAGAACCAGAGTTCCAGTGTGAACTCTAGTAGGATTTCAAATCCCTAGTTCTCTCTATCACACTGCACTGTCTTCCTGCAGGATAATTTCCTCTCCTTTCAAGCTTGAAATAGTGAATTCAAACATCTACAATTGAGGAAGTTAAGAGTGCATTTGTTTTGAATAACTTGAAGATCCCAGGCATGCAGAATCTGTAGGGGCTGCAGCAGGCTGTCAGGATGGGGATCCCTCAGTGCTCCCAGCTGCTCTGTTTTAAATCTGGCAAAGCAGATTGCAGGTTCTGATCCTCTTGGTGACCCAGATGCTGAGCAGAGCAGTGAGTGAGCATGCAGAGCAAAAGGAGAATTTGTAGAGAATTTGGGTTCTACAGGTGAAAACTATTGGTTTTTAGTCTGTTTGCTCTGCTTTCATGCTCAGGGGAAGCCAGGGGTTTTCAGAGCTTCATTTGCTTGTACATCTCCAATGCCCTTCTGGGAAAATAAAGAAACTATTCTGGGTCCCACCACCTGCTCCAGGCTTCCACGCACAGGCAGACTCCATCTGGAGGGAAACTGACTCACCGTGCCTTGCCAGGTGCAGAGAGGATACACATGGGAGGAGACCCTCGGGAGAACTCACCCTGAGTCAAGGGAAGCCTGTCAAGGGAAGCTTTATGGGAAATAGAAGAAAGCTGGACTAAGAAAGAAGGGAAGGCTTTAGCAGAGGGAAAATTAAGAAGATTATGAACAAAGGCACAGAAGAGGGGTTTTGGAAATGGGGCAATCACACTGTGTGGGTTTTGAGGCAGGAAGAGTTGTGTCCTGAAAAAGCTAGTTCACAAAAACATCAGTGTTGAACTATTATTCCCTACCCATGGGGTAGCTGGTACTCAGAGTGGAGAAGTGACTGGCCCAAGGTCACACAGCAAATGAGGGACAGAACAGAACCTAGCTCCTGCCTCCCAGCCCAGGGCTCTTACAGTGGCCAAAGCAGCTGTGGCCCTCCAGCTCCCCTGGCAGTTCCAACAGGCCCAGGGCTCTGAGCTGTCCACTGCCCCAGGGAGTCCTACAGACAGACCACCGTCCTGGCGTGGGAGCTATCTGGGCAATGAGGGCCCCAGGTCCCCAAGGGAGGGACAGTGCACCTGGAGGTGGCTGCAACAGATAGAAAGGAGCAAGCAGAGACTGTAAGCCAGCACATGAAGATGGTTTGCCAAGCCTCTCTCTCTCTCTCTAATGAATCACCTCCAACAGCATAAAAATGATCTTATCACCAACAGCTCCATGATTTCTCACCACCCTCCCCAAATACCATCATTCTTGGAGCCCACCTCTCCCTCTAGCCACCACCCCCTCACTTTCTCACAATAAAACTCAGAAGAGCTGTCTACACTCGCTGTCCTCATTTCCCCCTCTCCTACTCACCTTTAACCTACCTGGATCTGGCTGCCATCCCCACCACCAATTAACTTCCATACTGTCAAATCCCATGGAAAGTTCGGCCCCCCTGTTCCTGGGTCTCTGCCCCTCACTTAGCTCCATTATTCTCCCGCTTGAAATGCTTTCCACTCTCCACTGCCAGGACCATCTCCTTCTATTCCTTCTTCTACCACATTTATTGACTTTGCTGGCTTTTCCTCTCCTATTCCGCTGCCAGAGTCTGAAATGGATCACGCTTCACTCTGGGCCCTTTCCTCATCTCCGTCTGCCTTCTCTCTCCGGTGTCCCCATCCCCTCCCATGTGGCCTTATCTGTGTCTAAATGCTGAAGGCCCCCTGCTCGACGGCACCCTTCTGAGCAACAAGCTCACGTACCCGTGGCCGACCAGACACTTCCGCCTAGAAGTCTAATGGACACATCAAACCCGACAAGTCTGACATTGAACCCCTGACTTGTAATTGCAGATCTGGCTCCTCCCCAGCATGATGCATCTTGTTGGACGGCTCCACCACACCCCCATTACCAAACCAGAAGCCTGGAAGTCACCCTTACCTCCATTTTTCTCTCACATCAGCCATTCCAAAATAAGGTCTTACCTGTGTACTTCTCTCCCTGCCATGGGCTAGTCCAAGCCACCGGCATCTCTCCCCTGGACGGATTCAATTGCCTTGTCTTCTTCAGCCCATTTGCCTCACGGCTTCCAGGAAGAGCTTTCACTACTATAAACTGGATCCTGCTAAAAGCCCTTCAGTGGTACTGATTTGGTAATAGGGTAACAGTATTTGTCTATCAGTTGTGCCGAATGTACCACACAAATCAAGATGTTAAGAGGGGCTTTTGGCAGGGGGGGAGGTCAATGGGAACTCAGTGTACTTTCTAGGCAATTTTTCTGTAAAACTAAAATAAAGTCTATTAATTAAAAGAGAAAAAAAAAAAAAGTCAGTGGCCTCCCCTTGCTCTTAGAATTAAGCCCACGTTCCTCCCCATGGCCCATAAGAACCTAGATGATGGACCCGGCTGCCACTCCCACCTCCCCTGGCTCCCATGTCCTGGATGGCAAAAGCTGCCCCTTCTCCTGGAAGTCCCTTTCACTGGTGTGATGGTCGGGTTCGTGTGTCAACATGGCCAGGTGATGGTGTCCAGGTGTCTGGTCAAGCAAGCACTGGCCTAACCGTTACTGCAAGGACGTTTGTGGCTGGTGAATAAACCAGAAGGTTGGTTTATTAAATCATCAGTCAACTGGCTGCACAATGAGAGAATTCAATCAGCTGGATTTAATCCAGTCAGTTGAAGACTTTTAAGCAAGACAGCTAGAGGACCTTCCCTTCTTCTTCGGCTAGCCAGCAAAGTATTTCCTGAGGAGTTCATAGAACACATTCATCGGAGTTGCCAGTTTGCTGCCTGCCCTATGGAATTTGTACTTGTGCATCCTGTTCTATGGAATTTGGACTCGTGCATCCCCATAGATGCATGAGACACTTTTATAAAATCTTATATTTATAGAAATCTCTTGTCGATTCTGTTTCCCTAGAGAGCCCTAACTAATATACCTGGCTCTTTCTCTTAGTGGCTCCTCTTCCTGCAGCAATGAGGGTCCCCTACTCAGGCCATCCCTGACCCTATATAAACTATATATTCTTATTATGCTCTAGCCCAGCAGTCTGTTTACTTCCTTCATAATCTTAATGATAATCTGCATTTTCTTGGCATTATCTGGTTGTTTACTTGTTTGTTTTGTCTTCCCAACTAGAAGTTCCGGGAGAGCAAGGACTGTGCCTTCCTAGTGCCTAGCTAATAATCAATAAAGAGCTATTGGATAAAAAAAGGAATGAGCCAGCATAGTGCTTTACTTGCTGGTTTGCTCACCTGTCTCTGCCCAACTCACCCCGACCCTTGGGGAGTCTCTTAAGGCAGGGACCACCTCTGACTCCCTCTGTTTTGGGTGGAAATGAGCTGGAGCTGTGAGGGAGGGAGAGGATGGGCCGTGGCTCAGCGGTCAGGGCTTGTCCTGCACGGGGCCCAGGAAGTGGTCGCCATCCATGTCTCCAGCCCCCTGGCCATCCCTGGATCATCTCTCAGGAGCTGGGATGGTTGCAAACCGTGGCATCTCTCGCAGCCACCTCTGTGTCCACAGCCCGTCACAAACTGCACCATGTGGCTTGGCAGGAGGAGGGGTGCTGCCCTGCCTGGAGAAGCCCCCAATGTGGGCACAAAGGCCCTGGCAACATGGTGTGGAGGCCATAAACAGGTAGACTCATCCTCATCTCTGGGCTCATTCTGCCTTGGGGCCTCCAGGCCAGGTAAAATGGAGATGTAGCTCTGGGCCAACTTTGGAGTCCTTCTGGTGGGTCAGGGGACAAATCCCAGCTGTCACTGTCTGCAGAAAAGTGTCTGGGAGCAGGCCTATTACTCATGGGAACCAGGGAGCAGGTGTGTTCCCTGCAGCTCAGAGGGCAGAACCTGGCCCAGCAAGTGCACGCCCCAGGAGAAGTTTTCATAAAGTGAGCGAGTACCTTCTCATTGCCGGAGCTGCCCTGAGAGAAACGGGCTGTCCCCAGAGGTGGCACAGGCCAATCATGTCACCCCCTGCTTAAAACCCTTCAATGGCTTCCCCTTGCTCTCAGCATACAGACAGAAATACAGACAGAAACCCTGAAGGCAGCCCACAAGTCTCCAGGTGGTCCAGCCCCACCCATCCCACCAGCCTCACTTAAACCCCCTCCCACGTGCAGTCTCACTTTCTTTCAGATCTTCAAATACCTTAACCTCCACCCCATCAGGGACTTGGCACCCACAGTGCAGTGTGATGGGGTGCTTTGATCTCCCTCCTCACCCCTGCACCCATGCAATGGCAACTCACCCCTCCTGGCTCCTTTCGGTGGTCACTTCCTCAAGGCAGCCTCCCCCAGCCTTCCACGCCTTCCCTCTCGCTCACTGGCAACCCCCTGGTAGCTCCCCAGGGGCAACCTATGGTCACAACCAGCCACACATGCCAGGCCAGACAGGGAGGGGCTCCTTCCTGCACCCCCAGATTCCCTGTGATGCCCACACCCCAACACTGGCAGCACAGGATGGATGAGCTGCCATGGAGACAGCCCATTTCTGAGACCAAAGACCTTAAATTTCCAAGCCTCCCTTTGGCACCAAGGGAAGATAAAATAAGCGCAGGCTGAAGCGAGGAGAAGGAAGTGAGACTGTGTAGGAAGTAGAAATGGAGTGGAGGGCTGATCACCGCAAAGCTCCACCCAGGCCCCGGGGTCCTTTTGCCATCCTCCCAGCTCCTTTCTGCACACTTTCTCTCCAGATGCCTGCACCTGCGACTTTTCTGAGAACTGTCCTATAGCTGCAGGTGCCTTCTGCACCGGAGGAGAGCCGGCAGGGCCTGGGAGTTCATGACACCCCCCAGGTAGCCCACAGCCAACTACTAGTGCAGGCCCAGCAAAGCCCTGCTCTGGAGTGAGGGCAAGTGCCAGAGCACCCCACAGGGTCAGGTGGGGCCAGGGCTTACCTTGAAATCTCACCTTTGCTTGGCTCTTGCCTCTTCCTCCTGACTCCCCTATACACCGTTAGATCCATACTGGACTTTTCTCCTGTCCCGGTCCATGATTTAACAATTGGTCCTCTGGGATGCACGCCCCTTCCTCCCAGCAGCCCTGAGCCTCTCCTGGCCCAGTGGGAAAGGAGAAGGTCCACGTCCATGCCTGGGCTCACTCTGCTGGTGGCAGGTTTCACAGCTGGTTCTGGGGCCCTCCTTGGCTGCAGCTGCTGCTGTAGGGTGGTCACTGCCCCTCGTCACCTGGTGCTGAAGCCCAGACAGGGCCTGGGATTGCCCTAAAGAGGAAGGTCAGGATTTCTCCCTGTGGGCCAGATCCCATCACAGTTCTTCCTGCCACTTCTGACTCCCCTACGGAGGAGCCAACTCACAAGAGTCTCCCCGTGAGGCGGACTCATGCCTTGTTTCTCCGGTCCAAATGATGAGATTTCTGGCAAGCCTGTGCATGCTCATTTTCAGATATCCCAGCGCCCCACTCCCCCAACTCAGGACCCTAAGTCAAGGGCAGGAGGAATGCCAGGAATCCCTTCTGATGCCCCTCAAGAACTGGAGGTGGGTCAGTGGGCATCTGTGCCTCAACCTGAGCCTTTGCTACTGGCCCTGCTGCCTCCCAGGGCCCCTGGCCAAGGACCATGCATTCTATGGGACTGTCGTTCTCTCAAAAGATCCCCTCAAAAATAAATTGGAACGCATCATCTGCACCAGGCAAACTGCTCAGAGTCAGCAATGAAATTTATTTCTAGAAATAAAGACTTTCTGTTGCACATCCAAGTGTGTAACTGTATAAGAAATAGCATCACAGTTTAATGTCAGTTTCCCCTATAAGCTATTAACTTTACAGGGGGTAGAGACACTGCTGATCCTCTTTGCCCCTGGGCAGTAAGTAGCACAATGCAGGAGCTTGATCCATGTTTCTTAGATTAACAAGTGATGACCACTTAGGGGAGGAAGGGGAGCAGGGCTCGTGCCTTAAAGGACATGTGGGCATGTGGCCTGAGAGCCACAGGATGCTCTGTCAGAACTGGGGAGCCACGGGAGGCCTCCCAGAAGATGCCGCGGAACCTATGGAGACAAGGACTAGTGGCAAAGTAGACATTCTTCTGTCTTCCCCAGAATGTTTAGTTTCTGGTCTATTGACTCCTCCTTCCCCAAGACCTGGTTGGTAATGGAAAGGTATATCCAGTTGGGCAAAGCTCCTCAAGAATCATACCCAGAAGTCACTCTGGAGAGTTGACGCTCTCGCCGATTGTGCAGATGGGAAGGTGGAGACCTGGAGAAGGCAGGGAATGCCCAAGGTCACTCAGCGTCTCTGTGACCAACGCAAGACTAGACGGTGTGTTTCCCGATTCCAGTCCTTCCAGGGGGCCTTCCAAGGCTCCACCCTTCCTAGACACATTTGCAAAGGAAAACACAGAAGCTTCAAGAGCATGGGGAGAAGCCTCCAGGCAGAGACAGCTCCTGCCTCTCCAGGGAAGAGCCTCAGTTGGGGAAGCTCAAGGCTTCTTTTTCTCTGCTGCAGCCCCCACCCCTGTGTAATTTGTGCATTTAGCCATTTTAATTAATAAGCAAACATTCTTCACAAAATGATGTTTAAATACCTTAGGATTAATTTAATCAAATATTTAATTGCCCTGTAATTAATCATCTAAGCTTAATGAATTGAGCCTCCATCTCTGGGAGTTGGGTTTATACCAATAACTTCTGAATATAAATATGTGATGGTGCCTTTTGGAATCAGACCTCCTGCTCCTGTTAGGAGCTGCTGGGGTGAAGGGACCCCACTGCAGTCGGTGGGGTGTTTCCTTCTCCCTGTCCCCAGCAAGCAGCTTGCACTTGGCTCTCTGAGGCTAAGGCAGCAGAGCATACATTGAAAGAAGGCAGACTGTAGGCCAAGTCATGCCCTAATTGTGTGCCCTTGAGCAAGGCATATGCTCTCTGCAAGCCTCAGTGTCTTCATCTGTAAAATGGGGAAAATTCTTAACCAACCAGTCTCCCTAGACTCTGGGGAGGTTCAAAAGAGATCTCAAAAACAAAAAGAGAAGGAAGTGCTGTGTAGACTGTAAAGTGTTGTGCGTCAGTGAGGAGGGCACTGGGTCTTCTGGTGCTTAACCACCCTCCATTGTCTTCAGAGTCGCCCAAGCATGGGGCAGGCAGTCGAGAAGTGTCCCAGCCCAGAAGGCTCAGCCCAATGCCTGCAGCAGTGCAGCATGGCAGTGGACCACCATCGGCAGAGCTGCTGATGAGCTGAAGGTTGACCAGCTGCCTGTGTTGCAACCTGGAAAATTCCCAGCCAAGCAGTGAGGGCCCTGAGCCCTAATTTTTAGTCCTGCTGTTCCCCTAGTGTCAAAGACAAAATTGCACCAGGCAATCGTAAACAGGCAAGGATGATTTTATCCAAGGCCTGCTGTAGCAGGGAAGGGAGATTAGAACTCAACTTCACCCAGACAAAGGACAGCAGGGCTTTTAAGGACCAGGGATGTGCAAGTGGAAAAGTATTGGAGGACATTAAGGTGGGTGGCCCTGATCACCAGGATGGATGAGTTTGCAATTAGGGCCATTTGGTTCAGGATGTTTTCTTTTGCTGTGATTAGGCCACCTGGAGCTTGTAAGGGCTGGGAGGGAGAAAGAGGGAAGTAAAGAACTCCCTGCTTGGTATCTCTCAGGTGCCTGGATAGCATAAGGGCCCAAGCAAGAGGGAAGTCAGGAGCCTGGAGTTTGGGAGAAGCCTTTAGTCAAGAAAAGGGGAAGTTAAAGATATCTCGGTTATTAGGGTACAGTGGGGGAGACCAGAACCTTCCCAGGCTGCAGTGGATGTTTCCCAAGAAATGCCCAGGAACAACAAGCTAACAACTGTTGACATCTCATGAACATTCCTGGTGGTCCAGGCCTGGTCTAAGGTGTTGCGTGCAGCCTCATTCATTAAATCCTTGTAACAGGCACTATGGTTCAGTGGGTTGGGTTAGACCACAACCCTCAGCATCCCCCCACCCATCTTATAAATGAAGAAAAGGAGAATCAGAGTGGGTTTTTGTCACTAACTTGCCTGAAGTCTCAGAGCAAGTGAGTGATGGAGCCAAGATCTGAACTGAAGCAGCCTGGCTGCAAGGCTCTGTTCTAACCCAGCATCATCCATCTCTTGGGAGTGAGGAAGGCTCCGACAGGCCCTTGGCTGGGGGATACGTGAAACAGCAGCCAGGTGGGGCAGTGCTGGGCTTCTCTGACAGGGTCCCCACCCCAGACATGTGAGGATGCACCAGCCTCTCCCAGGATACTGGTGGGACTGCAAAATGGAAAGTCAGAACCTTGCTATGTGAGTTTGCAGCTGTCTCTGGGCCAAGGAGAGGACAGATTCCTGACTTCCCTGACCAGTGGGCTCGCAGGCTGTCTGCAGCGGCTTCTGTTAGAAGGAAATTAGTCCTAGACAGTCACAACTTCTGCCCTCACCTCTGAGCCTGGGGGACTGATTAACTCCAGGCTGACTTGGGAGCTGCCAGGCCACGTGTTGCCCCTGGAGTTATTTATGCTGCCCTGCAGCTCAGGAAAGGCAGGATTCATGGAGCCATCATGGCCTAGGGATGTGGTGGAATGGAGATGCCTCTAACAGAAACACACAAGAAGCCTGTGTTGCCTTCATTTAATTAGCCCTTTGGAGGAAGGGGTGCTCCCGGCTCCTGGAGAGGCATCTCTTCTCACTCATGACCAGAAGACTAGCTCCCTCTCCCTCCTCACCGTCCAGGCCCGGCTCTAGTTCTGTCAGTCTCATCAAGTCAGTGCTGCAGCCTCCTCCCTGGTCTCCCGGCCTCTGGGCTCACCCCCCACCCCAGCCACGGTCCCCGCAGACCTGCAGATGCAGGACCTGGGCCAGGGCAAAGAGCTGCAAGGGGTCAGTGCAGGCCAGTGAATGACAGGGACAGAGCCACCCTTCCACCTGCAGGCAGTGCTTTGAAACTCTTTTCTGATAAGCACCTTTAAGAGCAGAGTAAGATGAGCTTGTGTTGTGATCAAGACCCTGGTTCTGGAATCAGACAGCACTGCATTCAAAAGTCTGAGCCCCAAATAGCAAAAGACAAGAAACAACCCAAGTTGTGGGACTAGATGAATAAATGATCATACCCCAAACTGCAGAGCACTCTGCAGCTCCACAAAGGAATAGGGATTATCTCTATTGATTGCTAGGGAGCTGCTGCCAGTATATATTCAATTTATATCTATTTTAAAAAAGTAAGGTTGTGAAAACAAGATGGTAAGATAAAAAAATTAAAAAACAAGGTGGAAAAAAGCATATATGGTTTATATGAAAACGGGAGAAAATGAAAATATATCCATAGTTGCTTATATTTTTTTTAATGGGAGCATAAACATAAAACATTTTAAAGTGTTACCCAAGTGGAAGGGAAAGAATTGGGTGGGAGAGGGGAGTGGGGATAAAAGTTGGGCTCCTTTGAGTATATCTTGTTTGATTGTTTCAGCTTTGGAACCATGTGAATATTTTACGTAATTCTAGAATTACTTAATTGTATAATGTAACATTACATAATGTATATGTAACATGCCTTTGTTACATTAAAGGAAGCATATTACAATGTTTCTGTTAACTATAGACTCTAATTTACAGTGATTGTATTTTTTCCCCAATACCACTCTATTTTTAATACCTTGCAAGGTTGACATTCATTTGTTTTCCCTCATGCAAAAACATATTTGTACATTTTATCACAATCGTTGGCCACTCTAGGTTTCACTGAGTTATACAGTCCCAGTCTTTATCTTCCCTCTTTCCTTCTGGTGTCCCACATGCCCCTAACCTTCCTCTTTCAACCATACTCACAGTCATCTTTGTTCAGTATACTTACATTGCTGTGCTACCATCACCTGAAATTTTGCTCCAAATCTCTCACTCCTGTCTTTTCCTACTTGTCTGTAGTGTTCCCTTTAGTATTTCCTGTAGCACAGGTATCTTGTTCACAAACTCTCTCATTGCCTGTTTGTCAGAGAATATTTTAAACTCCCCCTCATATTTGAAGGACAGTTTTGACAGATCTAAGATTCTTGGTTGGCAGTTTTTCTCTTTCAGTATCTTAAATATATCACCCCAATTCCTTCTTGCCTCCATGGTTTCTACTGAGAAATCCACTCATAGACTTACCAAGCTTCCCTTGTATGTGCTGGATCGCTTTTCTCTTGCTGCTTTCAGGATTCTCTCTTTGTCTTTGACATTTGATAATCTGATTATTAAGTGTCTTAGCATAGGTCTATTCAGATGTATTCTGGTTGGGGTACGCTGCAGTTCTTAGATCTTTAATTTTATGTCTTTCATAAGAGATGGGAAATTTTCAGTGATTATTTCCTCCATTATTGTTTCTGCCCCTATTCCCTTCTCTTCTCCTTCTGGGACACCCATGACATGTACATTCATGCACTTCATGTTGTCATTCAATTCCCTGAGACATTGCTCATATTTTTCCATTCTTTTCCTTATCTGTTCTTTTGTGTGTAGGATTTCAGGTGTCTGGTTCTCCAGTTCCTGAATGTTTTCCTCTGCCTCTTGAAATCTGTTGTTTTATGTCTCCATTGTGTTTTGCATCTCTTGTGTTGTACCTTTCATTTCCATTGGTTCTTTCAGTTGTTTTTTTTCAAACTTTCAAGTTCTTATGTTTGCCCAGTGTTTTCTTTATATCCTTCATCTCTTTTGCCATGTCTTTCCTCAACTTGTTGAATTGATTTAGCATATTTATTTGAAGATCTTTTAGTTGCTTCAATTCCTGAAGTGTAAGTTGCTTCCTTTGACTGGGCCATATTTTCATTTTTCATAATGTGATTTGTAGTTTTCTGTTGTCTAGGCATCTAGTTTCCTTGATTACCCCAATCAGATTTTCCCAGGCTAGAACGGGCTCAGGTCTCAAAAGGGGGTAATGTTCAGTATCAGGTTTCCCTGAGGGTGTGTCTTAGAAGACTGACAGACTTTCCTGTGAGGCCTCTAGCCATTGTGCTTTTCCTAACCTGATCAGCAGTTAGTGCCTGTCAGCCTGTTGCTCCCCACTGGTGTAAAGAGATGTGGTCACTTTAATTCTCAGCTTAAGTTGTTTCTGGTTTGATTGTTTGTTTTCCTCCAGGCCCTGGGGTCTGAGTTCTGAAGGGAGGGCAGGCATTTGAGCTGGGCCCCACCTCCCTCCTCTTAGAGAAGATATACCACCTAGGGAATTATCATCTGCACTTGAATTACTCCTTTATCTCTCTAACTCCATTAAGTTTACCCCTGCCTGGGTCAGTGCACCAAGAACTGAAAATGCCTGAGGCTTTCTCCACTGAGCCACTCAGATTGAGAGAGGAAAAACGGGGAAAGAAAGCCCCTTTTCAGAGCCATTCCTCGGCCTCCTAGTTTCACCTGTCGACCAGAGATAGTACCTGGTCTTCTGTGCTCCTTTTCTTGGGACACAGCTATTTTCCAGTATTCTAAGCTTAGCCATCTCCAAAAGCCTCAGAATTTTTTTTTTCCTGTCAGCCCACCTCCTCTCCACTGGGAGCAACCTCAGGGTACTTTGCTGCTTGTTAGGGGTTTGTCTGTGTTTGTAGCTTGTATTCAGCAGTCCACATTTGTTAATAAAAACCCCAGTTGGAGCTAGGTAGAGCTATATTAGCTTGCTCACAGCAGAGACTGCTTCTTTCACCTACAGCAAAGTTTTGCAGCTTAGCCTACCATAAGGGGGAGGGGTTTCCCAGCACAGTTCCGCAGTTTTTACTTACAGTTTTTATGCTATGATCTCAGCCATTCCACCCATTCCAGGCTGGTGTACAATGTGTGGACAGTCATGGTTGTTCCCCAGCAGTTGTTCTAGACTATTTACTAGTTGTTCCTGGCTATTTACTAGTTGCTCTAGAGTACTAACTAAATTCCACACTTCCCTATGCCACCATCTTGCCCTGCCTCCCCCATCTCTTTCTTATTTAGAATCAGGGAGGAAAGGAGACCCCACATGGGCCTGGCCCTACACCCTGTGCTCCCAGTTTGCTAGAGCTCTGCAATGGAGTAGGAGCTCCTCATGCTGCTATTTTAAAAGTGAGGGCTTTACAACTCAGTGGGTGAACTCACTGCCCTCCCCACTATGTGGGACCCAACCCACAGGGGTGTAAATCTCCCTGGCAATGCAGGATATGACTCCCAGGGATAAAACTGGACCCAACATTGTGGGATTGAGAACATCTTCTTGACCAAAAGGGGGATACAAAATGAAACAACAAAATAAAGTTTCAGTGGCTGAGAGATTTCAAATGGAGTCGAGAGGTCACTCTGGTGGGCACTCTTATGCACTATATAGATAACCGTTTTTAGGTTTTAATGTATTGGAATAGCTAGAAGTAAACACCTGAAACTATCAAATTGCAACCCACTAGCCTTGACTCTTGCAGACAATTGTATAACAGTGTAGCTTACAAGGGGTGAGAGTGTGATTGTGAAAACCTTGTGGATTACACTCCCTTTATCCAGTATATGGATGGATGAGTAGATAAATGGGGACAAAAAACTAAATGAAAAATAAGGGTGTATGTTTTGGGTGTTCTTCTTTACTTTTATTTTTTATTCTTATTTTCACTTTTTCTGGTACAAGAAAAATGTTCCAAAAATAGACTGGGGTAATGAATATACAGCTATATGATGGTAGTGTGAACAATTGTGTACACATTCCATGATTGTAGGGTATGTGAATATATCTCAATAAAATTGAATTAAAAAATTGAGGGCTTTAATCACCATCCTGGTCTATATAGCATCTTTTGGAACCAAAGGAGAGGAGTAATGAGTACTGGGGCAGAATCAAGCTTCCTGGTCCCTGGACATAATGCATCAAAATGGTGCCTAAGCCTTGCCTCCTCTCTAACAAACCTATGAACAAGGTGCTTTGAGGTGAAGGAGTTTTCAGTCCACAGACCTAATGATTCTCAACCTTGCACAGTGTCCCTATGCACCCTCCTTCCCTTCTTCCAACAAAAAGGCTGGGCCCTTGCTCCTCCCGGCTCCTCATTCATTCATTTATTCAACAACCTTTTACTGCATGTACTCTAACAGGCCTAAGGGGTGGCTCCAGGGACACAGCAATAGACAAGATGTGGACTTGGTCTTCAAGGGGCTCAAGACTAGAGGCGGAGATCAGCAGAAAAATGGACAATTCCAAGGTAGAATGGTAAGGTCTAGGATACGGAGAGGGACAGAGGGGACTCCTGGCCAATGGATTGGCAAGCAAAGGAGCCCTGCACTGCTCCGGTTCATACCAGCAAGTCTCTTCCCTTCTCACTGGCCACATGCATTTTGCAGAAATAATGCTTTGAAGTCTCTTTTTAATCCAGACAAAGTCCAAGGGTAGCCAGAGGCAGCCCCAGCAGGGCCTGGGCACTCCACAGATTGATTCTGGGCCCTGTGGCAGAGGCCACCTCACCCTCAATTGTCCACTCATGATCCTATCATTTTGGCAGAAGGATTTGCAGATGATCCATCAGCTACAGACCATATCCTGGTAAAATCTGATCTTTAAACTCAGGGTAGGCAAATTGTGGCCTGTAAGGCAGACCTGGCCCACCACCCATTTCTGTAAATAAAGTTCCATTGAAATGGGATCATGTCCATTCCTTCCCATTGCCTGTGGCTCCTTGCACGCTACATGGGCAGGGAGGAGGAGCTGTGACAGACCGTACAGCCCACAAAGCCTAAAATATTTACTATCTGGACAATTGCAGAAAAAGTGCCTCAGCCCCTACTTTAAATCATGAGAACTGCAAAGCCAAAGTCACCTCCAAGGGTTTCGTGCCATGATCCCCAGATGGCCATCCAATGGGAATGTAGGAGATGTGTCCTGGCTGAATTCTGGTCAGGTCTTTGTTGCTGGGTGACTCGGAGTAAGCCACTTCCCCTCTTTGAGCCTCAGTCTCCCCACCTGAAAGGGGAAACAAGTGGACTAGGTGACCCCATGCTTTCCATGAGCTCCGAGCCTCTGTGCTTGAGTTTATCCTGTCAGAGGCCCTGTGACCGCCTTGCTCTAGCAAGCTCAGGAGAAAGGAGGCCAGGAGAATTTCTGGGGTGACCAAGACCCAGGCAAGCTAAATTATTTCCCCAAGATGATGCCCTTTAGCATGGAATTTAGCCTAGAGATGACCATGTGTCCCCAGCAATAAAACATTGGACTGAAAAATGAAAAACAAAGGCACTACCTTGTCTGTTCAATACCAAACATCCAGGAGTTTCCAAGTAACAAGAAGGTTATCACTGCTCTTTAGGGAGAGGCTTGTGGGGTACAGAGAGAACAGTATGGGGTCTGTGAGGCCGGAGTTCCTCCTAAGCTCTGCCATTACTAGCCAGGTCACCTTGGTCAAGTCACTAAGCTCTCTGCATCTCAGTTTTCTCACCTTCTAAGGCAACATTAATAATCTCTGAATGGGAATATGCACACCGATACACATAGCAGCATTATTCACAATTGCCAAAAGATGGGAGCAACTCAAGTATCCATCAACCGATAATTGGATAAACAAAATGTGGTGTATCCATATAATGAAACATTACTCAGCCCTAAAAAAGAAAGAAGTTCTGATATATGCAATAACATGTTTTGAAAACATCATGTTGAGTGAAATAAACCAGACACAGAAGAACAAATATTGTATGATCTCCCTGATAGGAAATAATTAGGATAAGCAAATTCAGAGTCGGAAACTAGAATACAGGTTACCAGGAGCCAACGTGGGGGAGGGAATGAGGAGTTAATGCTTAAACTGTACAGTTTCTATTTATGGTGATGGAAAAGTTGTGGTAATGGATGGTGATGGTGGTAACGCAATATTGTGAACATAATTAACAGAACTGAAATGCATATTTGAATTGTGGTTAGAAGGGGAAATTTTAGGTTGTGTTTATATTACTAGAATAAAAATATTTTTAAAGCCATAGGACTGTATGTTCACAAACTGTGAACCCTAAAGTAAACCATGAACTATAGATAATAACACAATTATAGTAATATCCTTTCATCAGTTGTTACAAATAGACTACATGAATGCATGGTGTTAATAATGGGGTGGGTTGGGGGAGTATATGAGAATTCTGTATTTTCTGCCTGATGCCTGATTTTTCTGTCAACATATCACTTCTCTAAAAAATTAAAAAAAAATCTCAATGTGGGGTCCTTGGAAGGACTAAATGAGATGATGTATAAAAAAGCTATCATAGTGTGTAGCACACAGAAAATTCTCCAAAATGTTATTATTAGGCTATATTCACATTTACATAGAAATTCCCCATTGCCCAGTCTTCACATAGAGTGACTCATTTGATAGATGAGAAAGCAGAGCCCAGAGGTCAATGACTTATCCCAGGAGCAGGGCACACAGATAGTAAATGGTTGAGTCGTGACACAAATCCAGTACTTCTCTTCCCACTTCCGACACCCTTTCCCCCAATGCATGCTGCCTCTTCCTCTTGTTGGTTTTGTTTATATATCCCCACCATCACTTGGTGTCTGGTTGCAGCTGGTGCTCAATAAATGCACACAGATGGAGAAATGAGTTAGAGTTCTTCCCATCAGCCTCTGTCCCTGCCTCCCAGAGCCACCTCGCTGACCCCCTCTTCCAGGCTCTGTGGTCTCTGTGCTTTACCTTTGTCCACCTCAGGGGCTCCTTCAAAAGCTCCCAGGCAGGAGGGAGCACTGCCTGAACTGGGGAGGAAGGAGAGGCAGCCCCAAGCCATGTGTTCCTCCTGCGAAGCTCCCCCACTCCGCCATAAAGCACACATACACGGGTGACAGACATTTAAAGGAAGAGCAATTTCTGTGCTCTTGGGTGTAGGCACAAGGACCTCATGAGAAGTGACTCCCTCCTTCCCTAGCCCTGGTCTCCACTCAGATGATGCCCCTGCTCTGACTGCTCCCCTCCAGACTGGCCAACAGCAGGTGTTTCCTGGGGCAGGGTCGGGGGGCAAGGAACAGCTGGGTGACACAGAGCCGTTGTCACTCCTGGTGAGGAGTCTGGGGACACCCTGGGCACAACCGGCCCTGAAGGAAGAAGCTGCTGTCCCGAAAGGAGCTCCTGGAGGGGATGTAGAATCTCAACAAGGCACAAGTGCTCAGAAATAGGAGGAAACTGGGGGTCCTGGAGCACAGGTTCACTTCCCACCAGAAGTTTTGTCCTGAGCACTAATGATTCAAAGAAGAGAAAATGAAGTCTCACAGTCTAAAGGAAAGGCAGATGCAAAAACAGAAACTCATAATTTTCCAGGTACAGAAATAGAGGGCCGCAGAGGGCCACGATCTGTGTCAAAGCACCAGAGATCAAATGAGAAAAAAAAAAATGGAGTTGTGTAGCCTAACTACAAAGCAGTCATTTAATACAAAGCAGGAATCTCCAAGTTCCAAGATAAAATACTCAAGGAGGAGAATGTGTTCTAAGAAATGCCTGTAAAACAAGTAACATGTAACATGTAAGGAATTTTTAAATCTACAATAAATAAAGAATTCCTGCAAGGGAACGAGACAGAGGTCACGAAAAGGCCATCTACAAACAGTTTAGGAACTGTAAGTTGTTAACAGCACGGGAAAAATGGCTCAATCTCAGTTGCCAAAGAAATGCAACCTAAAACAACAACAAGGTTCCATCATTAGCCTATTAGGGTTGAAATGTTGTAGCATAAAGTACTGGTCAGGGTGTGGAGAAATGAGTCCTGCTTTCTGCACCTGCGGTGGAAGTATAAAATGGGTGCAGACGTTTTGGAGGACAATCAATCACCACCTAATAAAATTTAAATGGGCTTGGCTTTTCCTTCCTCTCAACTTCCAATTTCCTGCCAGTGCTTCCCTTTGGCCCAATCCTGGTTTTCAGGGTCAGACTCCCTACCATACAGAACAGAGCAAGGAAGGAAAGCGGACGTGACAGCAAACCACGGCTGACTCACATGTTTGTACTTGGTTTTTTATTTGTACATATACCATTCATTTCAGCTGTTGACTAGTAGCCTCGTTTATGAATTACTACAGTGTATTTGTTCTTTTTCCTGCTGATGTACATGTAGATTGGTTTCCAGTTCTATCCTATTTCGAATAGTGAAAAACACGCTTGTGCATGACTCCCTGTGTACACATATAATTTCTCTCTAGAATAGATGCCTAGAAATGGAATTACTAGGTTGAGAAGATTGGAAGGCTAGAAAGAGACTTATGCTCTCTGTTTGTGGTGAAATCTCCAGAAGTAGCTACATCCCCTCTGCTCCATGGCTCTGGCCTCTGCATTCCGGTGACACCCGCTCTCCCTTTGTCCCTGCGTGCCTAGGGTGAGAGGAGTTCCTGTAGTGGCTCATCTCTGGGTCATGTCACCTTTCCCAGGTTGAACCCTGATTGTTCCACAGGCCACAGTTGGGAGTTTGGATTCTTGTGTAACTGCTAAGAAGCTCATGCAGAGGCATGCCATGGATTAGCTCTGACTTAAAACCATCATGCAGGCCTCCATATAGAGGTTAAGTTGGAGGAGGGTGAGAGTGGAGACATGAGGCCTAGTTAGGAGGCTGATACAGTAGTGACTGCAATAAGGAGAGAGCAAGGAATGGAGAGAAAAGAGCGCTTTGCAGGATATTTTGGTGGTAGGTGCAGGGGAGAGGAGTCAGGAACGAAGCACAGAATATCTGGTAGTGGTGCCACTGTTTATCGAGATGGGAAAGATGGGGTTTCCATACCCAAGGAGTACTGAGAACATGGGAATTTTTCCTTATGAAATTAAACCCCTACACTGGGCCAGGTGCCTTCCTGTGTCATTTCCTACCATGTCCGGGGCCGCAGGGAGATTAACTAATGTATTTGAAGGAACTTATGAAAACTATTTGGTGCTTTTCTTAAAAGAAATGACAATGGGGGATGCTGGGAGCCCCAGGAAAGGCATTTCTGGGGCTCAGCACCCCACTGTCTGTGGCTCTGGGGGCCAGATTCTCACCAGTAGCTGGCTCAGCCACCCAATACAATATCGGCATGCTCACTACGAATCAGGCCCCGTGCTGGGTGCTTTATCCTCATTCTCTGAATCTCTGAAGTGGGAATCAGCAATCCTAATTTGATTTTGAGTCAGAACCAGTGGAAATTGACTTTTGTTCTCTCACATTGTTGTGTCTTGTATTTTGGAAGGCCCATGCCAGGTGGAACTTTTACATCATGTTGACAACATCAATTAGATTAGGGGCTGACAACATTGTTAGGATGATACACCACTCAGTAGCTGGCATTGTTGCCTGTTAACATTTATACAGGACAAACTGCTTTCTGTCTCTGCCCAGTGACACTTTGGCACCAACCCAATCACAGGAAATGTCATTGTGGGAACCAAGGCCAATCATTAACTGTCCTCGGGAGGTCACTAAGCTTTTCCAGCCCTGCTGATAGATTGGCCTTCTGCCCTTGGGACCCCAGAGATGTGCCCCAGCTCCCAGCTCCCCTGTAGAGAAGCTGGGTTGTACAGGGAAAAGAATATTCAACTTCACATTAAAAAGCTGGGTTCCATCTCTGACTAGTTACATGAACTTAACAAGTCATCTATCCCCTCTGACCCTCAGTTTCCTCATCTATAAAAGGGAAAAATATTTGACCTATCTATCATGGGGTTTTTCTTCAGACTGAATAAGCCAGCAGATATGAAAGCACCTTGTATCAATCAACTCTTGCTGTGTAACAAACAACCACAAAAGTCTTGGCATCATGAAACATTTATTTCATGCTCATATTTGTGGGTCAGCTAGGAGAGGTATGAACTAGCCTAGGCTTCTGCTGTTGGCTGTGAGTCTAGTTAAAATTGCTTTAGTTTTTGTTGTTGTTTTGTTTTTGCCATGATTCTTGGTGTGTTTATTGAACCCAAGAAGAAGGAGAAACATCAACCTGGGAGAAGCTCTTTTCAGGGTGATGGCAGAAATGCAGGAAGCCAAGCCCAGCTCCCCAATCTATTTCAAGTCCATGCTTCCACCATGTCTGTTAATTTCCAAAGCAAGTTGCATGGCCAATCCCAGAGCCAAGGAGGAAGGAAATATACATCCATGCAGGTAGGGAAGAAGGAGTAGAGGTTTTCAAACAATAAGCAAATCTATCATACACATGTGCTATACACCTGACAGAAAGTACCATTTCTTATTATTTCCTCAACCTCACCAAGAGCAGAGAAGTAAAACATTCTGTTTGTCATCTATTGCTTTGGCCACATGGCAACTGGTCTGACTGTCGATAAATCAGTGCAACTGACCATTAGCCCACTGAATTAATCGGCTGTTTATCATGTCCAATCAACCTATTTCCAGAGGTTCATTAGGTCCTCTGAGTCCTGTCCATGTCATGGGATGGGCTAATAAGTAGCCAACTCCAGTGCTAACTTTTTTTGCAAAAGGTGAGAACACCAAAGGGGAGCATTCTTCCTTATTCCTAACCTGTTCCCACTCAACTTCCTCGGGCTAGAAGCTTTATTAACAACTACCGACAATCTTTACATAGGCCCTTCCAGTACTAGTGCATTTGTGGATGTAGTCCATTTTTCACAACAACCCTTAATCATACCCATTATACAGATAAGGAAACTGAGGCTCAGAGGGCCTCAGGTGACATGTCCTTGGTGATACCAACAGGGAGTGGGAAACCTGGGATTTGAACATCGACCCGTTTGGCTCCAGGGCTCAGGACCACCCCATCCTCCACTCTGTGCCCAGGTTTCCTGCAGACAAGGCCATGGGCAATTTGTGGCTCTGACTCGGCAGCACTACCCTAACGCAATGTCAGCCCCATGAGATGGCCTGTAGACTACATCCACAATAGTTTAATTTCTGCCGTTTATGTGAATAGAAATTACTCACTAAAATTTAATTTGGTAAATTTCAGTCTTTGTAAGCAGTTAATTCAATGAAGACTCGGCCCAGCAAGATATTTCCATGCAGCCAACCCCCCACCCCCCATAACAAAGAATGCGCCAGCATCCCAGGCTGTTTTAAATTCACATTCCTTCATTATTATGTCAAGGAAAGTCATTATGTGACTGAAGAAAATGCTTCCTGTCTAGAAAAATAAAACACAATCTTGTGCAGCAGATTAGCATTTTCTGCCGGGTATTAAATGGGGAGCTCTTAAGGAGTATGATTTCTGAATTATGTGGTTTGATGATTATTTAACCATGTTGGCTGGTGATAACTATTTATCTAGCCCAAGAGCCATGCAGTTCAATAGGCCTGTCCTTGTGTCCCACTGATCCCCACGGAGGCTTCTGAAAGGAGCTGAGAACCCAGAATCCTCCGGCAGCAGGACAGGAGAGTGAGGGAAGCCTGGGGAGAAGTTTCCAGACAGACACTGATGCCCAGAACACACACAAATGTGCCTGCATGGACCAGAACTTGCTGGTCTCCTGCAATTGACGGTGTGTGTGTGTGTGTGTGTGTGTGTGTGTAAGAGAGAGAGAGATTTTCAATCTAGACCTGAAGATTCAAATTCAATCTAGACGTGTTAGCTAAGTTGTTTGCACCAATGGGGCCATGAGCTTTCAGAGGTGGGGACAGTATCCAGTCAATCTCTGCAGCTCCAGGCCTAGCTCAGTGCCTGGCACTCGGTGTGTGTTTAGTAACTATAGCTTTGAGGCTGATTGCCACAAACATGAGTAGAAGAGCAGAGTCTACACCAGCAGATGCAAGGGTGTAGACTCCATCTGGATATTGATCTATTTTGCTCACTGCTATATTCTCTGCCCCTAGATCAGTACATGGCATGGAGATGGCACTCTCAATATGCACTTGGTGGAATCTTGTCTGAATCTGCACTGAGGTGTTGAAGGTGAAATGAGGTGCCAGGACAAAGAAACTGGGGCATGTCTTGGGGAGGAGGCAAGGACAGAGCAGGAGACTTGAGATGATATCTGGGGAGGAAGAGTGGATGTGTTGCCCAAGGAAGAGAAGGTTCAGGGTCAAGATCACCATCTTCACATCTCCAAATGGCCACCAGAGGCAGGACTGGCCCTAGCCTGGGTAGCCTTGGGGGTTGGGGTGTCCCTGACAGGCAAATTTTAAAGGGAAAGAAGGAAGAAATCCCTAGGACATCTGCCCAAAGAAGGACAGGAAAGGCTAGGAGGAGGTCTGTGAGAGTCTATGAATCATAATCCATATTTAACTGATTTGCTTCTGCTGGTTCAGAGAAAGCTGAGTCAGTCCCAGGAGTTAAGGAGGGATGTTGAATTTGACCTTGAGGACCATGAGATGGAGGTGACCACAGCCAGAACAGTTCAGATGGAGGACCATGTGTGAACAGTCACAAGCTGCATTGTTTGGTAGGGTGACGTGTCACTCTAATGGAGGTTAGGAGAAAGAGATCAAGATTTCTGCAGTCTAAGACACACCTGGGGAAGGGCAGCAAGGTCAGAGCAACCAGGGAGACCTTCCTGGGTGGGGGTATCACTCAGGAGACGTTTTTGGAGGTGAGACAGAAGGGCTGTGAGTAACTGAACTGAAGTGTGGAACTGGGAGATTGGTGCTCTGACTAGCAGAGAGTGAGTTAAGGACAGCCCAGGAGGAGAAGAGGACATGGGTGGCCAAGTGTGCCAGTTTGAATATATTATGTCCCCCAAAACACCATTATCTTTGATGCAATCTTGTGTGGGCAGACATATTAGTGTTGATTAGGTTGTAATTCTTTGAGTGTTTCCATGGAGATGCGACCCACCCAACTTGGTGATAACACTGATTGGATAATTTCCATGGAGGTGTTACCCTGCCCATTCAGTGTGGGCCTTGATTGGTTCACTGGAGCTCTGTATAAGCTCAGACAGAAGGAGTGTGCTTGCTACAGCCAAGAGGGACACTTTGAAGAATGCAGAGAAGCTGAGAGAGTAGTTGCAGAGGAGAGACAGTTTGAAGACGGCCATTGAAAGCAGACTCTTGCTCCGGAGAAGCTAAGAGAGGACAAACACCCCAAGAGCAAATAAGAGTGACATTTTTGAGGAACTGCAGCCTAGAGAGGAACATCCTGGGAGAAAGCCATTTTGAAACCAGAACTTTGGGGCAGACACCAGCCACGTGACTTCCCAGCTAACAGAAGTTTTCCGGACACCATTGGCCATCCTCCAGTAAAGATATCTGATGGCTGATGTGTTACCTTGGACGCTTTATGGCCTTAAGACTGTAACTGTGTAACCAAATAAACCCCTTTTATAAAAGCCAATCCATCTCTGGTGTTTTGCATTCCGGCAGCATTAGCAAACTAGAACAGCCAGATAATCAGAAAAGAGCGAAGTCTCTGCAAGGGCAAGAAATGAGATTGGGGACAAGAGACCATGACATCAGTTCCAGGATAAAGTAGCACCTGTTTGGCTTCTTGATGAACTGCCAATGACAGATTCTTGCAATTTAGCAGCGATCAAGACAGATGTGAATTCTGATGGAGGTAGGGTTGGGTAGCAGAAGTTTCAGAATCAGACAGTCCTAGTTTGAAGTCCTGACTCTACCAAATCCTGGATGTGGGGTCTTGGGCAAGTGGCTTAACCTCTGAGCTTTAGCTTCCTTGGCTATAATAGAGCTAAAAAATCTCTGAGGGCTGGTGTGAAGATTAGATGGGATCATGGCTGCCAGCAGGATTTGTAAACTCTTAAGTGCCCTGCACTTATGGGGAGCAGCTGCGAATGGCATGGTTTCACAGCATCTGTGCATTGGAGAATGATGGTTGATTTCTGAGACCTAGGTCTCTGATTTGGGGCTTGAACTTACCATCAAGCTACAGTTTAGGGGTTGGTCTGCTGGGCCTGGTAGTGATCCCACACATACAAGTGACAGTCCTGGGGATAGATCCATGCAAGCGTGTCTACCTCCCCTCCATTCTGCAAGTTGATAGACAAAAGGTGACCCGAAACTTGTGCACAGCTCATGCACAAACCCTCCCCTGAAGGCTGCCTTGTGGCCAACACCTCCATGTCTTCCTTGGACCTTGTCTCCAGCCTTCTTTAGCACCTCACGGTGAAGTTAGCAAAGCTTACACTGTGGTAGCTATTCTTCCAGGAGGAAGCCACCTCCTAGCCAATGACTTCCAGATTTATCCACAGCACTGACCACTTCCCTGAACATCAACTACCTACTTGGAACCACCATGTGCATAAGGACGTTAAATGGAATCCCTGGAAGCCTCTCTTCCCCATACTTGTTCCCCCTCCAATGTTCTCCTGCAACTGCCATTCCTCTAACTGGGCCAAGACCTTAGACATCATCTGTGACTCCACTCTCCTCCCCCCACCCTTAGAGCCAATCCATCTAAACATTCCACCAGCCCTACCTCTGAAATATATCCTCAACTTTCCACTTTTCTCCAAGTCCCTTTCTGCCCCCCTGTCCCAGCCAGCAGCCCCTGTCACCTAGAGAAATACAGCAGCCTCCTGACTGGCGGCTCTGGTTTTTTCAAATCCATTCCCTACTAAGTAGCCAGAGGGATCTTTTCAAAACATAAATCAAATTATGTTCTTCTTTTGAAAACCCTCCAGTGGCTTCCCAGTGCACATAGAATAAAAACTTAACTCCCCATGGAAGCCAGGTCATGCTGGGTGACAGGTGGATGGGGTGCGAGGAGTTGAAGAAAGGGAGTGTAGACAACACTCACAAGAAGCTTGACTGTTCAAGAAAAGAGGAGGGAGGGAGTCAGAGCTGCAAATGGATGACTGCCAAGAAAGTGCTTTGGTTGCTTTATAAGGGATGGACTTAAGCAAACTGAAAGCTCTGGGGAAGAACTGGTGGTGAGGAGGGGGTGGGTGATTTATTTAGGTGGCTGATGGCTCCTGTTTTTCTCAGGAAGAGAGACTTTCAGCTCATTTATATCATTCAGAATGGCATTTCTGTCATGAATAAATCTATTTTTTTCAATTCTCTAAAAAGTAACATCAAGTAAAACTCCTCACCAAGGCCTGCCCAGCCCTCTAGGATCCAGCCCCTGCCTCCCTCTCTGGCCCCATCCTGGGCCACTCCCCTGACTTCTAGACCAGGGGTCACAACTTTAGCATGACTAAGAGGTGCCCAGAGAGCTTGTTGAAACACAGATTCCTGTCCCTCCTCCTCCTCTTTCCCCTCCTCCCCTGCCTTCTCTGCCCTTCCCTTCCCCAGTCCTAAAGCCATGAGGTGCAGCAGACAAGGTAGGCATCTGCAATGAGTGGAGGGCAGCCATGGTGGCCCAGAGCAGGGGCGAGGAGGGTGATGACACAGGGGGGCTGCCCCCGCAGGGTGTCAGAGCATGAGGCGTCAGCACCCAAGCAAGGTGAGAAGGGCATACCTAGTAGGCAGGGGCCATAGCCCGAAGTGAGGATTCAGAGTCCAGGCAGGATAAGAGGGTGCTGTATGGGGCAGAGTCTCTGGCAGCAGAGATGGAAGACTGGCCACATTCATGAGGACAAAATGAAATAAACACTGAAGATAACAGAAGCCAGAGTTATGACCCCCAAGAGGGAGAAAACTAGAGTGAATTCTGTGATGCTGACTTTGAATTGCATGTATCAATGTGAACTCTAGATTTCTGACATCTAGAGACAGATATAGAAGTAAATACAATGGGTATTTCTTAGCTCTGTCCTCTGAGAAAACCTGAAAGCAGCGACACTCCAATAGCAGTGACCATATTTAGCACTGAGATCCTGGCTTCTGTCATAGATCCCAGGCTGCTATGACAAATGCCGCACAGGCTAGTATTAAGATTGGTTTTGATGATGGGAATTTATTGTCTCATGGTTCTGGAGGCTAGCAGGCTGCTATCACCTGGGGTTGGTAGCATATGGCTAGTCAACAATCCTTGGGTTCCTTGGCTTTCCTGTCATATGGTGCTTTCCTCTCTTTTCTGGGTTCTGTTGACTTCCAATTTCTGGCCCCTCTCCATGGCTTTCTCTTTATAAGTCCTCCAGTAATAGGATTAAGACCCATCCCGATTCAGTTGGCTGTAGGTTAACTAAAAACAACACCTTCAAAAGGTTCTGTTTACAATGGGTTCACACCCACAGGAATGGGATTAAGAGCCTGATTTTTCTGGGGTACATAACTGAATCTACTATAATGTCTAAATACCATTCTCCACTAAAAGGTAAAAGGGCTCTTTGGAGAAGTGGATGATTCCACCACTGGGGCAGAAAAAGCATAAGATGAACCTGGAACATCTTGTGCCAGAAAGAAAGTAAGTTCTCAAAAATGATAAGGACATAAAAGGCAGCTTGAATTGGCTCCCAACAGCCAATATGAGTTAGTCTGAGCACCAAATTAAATAATGATAGTAACAGGTTATAACCTATTGAATAAATTTAGACCAAGTCCATATAGATATATAGAAATAAATGATAAATTGAAAATGTGATGAATAAAATAATAGTTTCAAAGTAAATCCCCCAAAATACTTATTAATTACAAAAATGAAAGGAGTAACTTTATAGTGGAAAAGTCTGGCAGACACCAGACTTAATTAAGTGATCAACGTGCTCATCTCCAGTAATGGCACAGAGTGAAATCATGTGCCTGCTGATAAAACGCAAGGAGAACACAGCGTCACTTCTGTGCTATTCCTGTCAACGATGAATAAACTAAATCGAAGCATGAGGAAGCACCAGACAGACCCAAAATAACTGACCTGTAATCCTCATAAGTGTCAAGGTCTGGAAAGTCAAGGAAACACTGAAGAAATTTTCCAGACTACAAGAGACTAAAGAACATAAGAACTAAATGCAATGTGTGATTCTGTAATTGATTTATTTGCCATAAAATACACTATTGGAACAATTGGAGAGATTTGAATGGGCTGTGAGGTTTAGAAGTATCAATGTATCATTGTTAATCTCCTGATTTTGATGGGTGTATTGTGGTTATGTAGGAGAATGTCCTTGTTTGTAGAAAATATAAATTAAAGTGTTGGAGGGTGATGGAGCATCATGTTAGCAATTAACTCTCAAATGGTTCAAGAAAACAAAAGTTTCTTAAAGGCAGCTTCCTGGACCCTGCCCCTAGAGGCTCTGATTTAATAGGTCTATGATGGGACCAGAGACTTTGCATTTCTAACAATTTCCCAGGTGATATTGGTGCTGCTGCTCCATGGACCAGACTTTGAGTAGCAAGTCCCTACGCACTGACCTTCTCCCTGTTCTTAGAATCCTCAACTCATCATCACCCTAGGTCCTGTGCTCCGTACCTTCTACCTGGAAAGCTCTTTGTTCACGTCTTTCAGAATTAGCCCCTTTGGTCATTCAGGTCTCAACTCCAATGTCATGTTCTCAGAAAAGCCTTCCCTGACCACCAAGGCTACCTCCAGCCACTCTATCCATCTCCCTGTTTCGTTTTCTTTACCATCTGTATTAGTTTTCTTAAAGTACTGTAACAAATTACCATAAATGTAGTGGCGTAAAACAGCACAGATGTATTATCTTACAGTTCTGTAGGTTAGAAATCTGCCATGGATATCACTGGGCTAAAATTGAGGACCTAGTAGGACTGTGCTCCTTTCTGGAGGCTCTAGGGGTGGGTCTGCTTCCTTGCCCTTTCCTGCTTCTAGAAGCTGCCCCGATTCCTTGGCTCATGGCCCCTTCCTTCATCTTCAAAGCCAGCAATGCTGCATCTCTCTGACAATGCTTCTGTAGTCACATCTCCCTCTGGTTGGCTCTTCTCCCTTCCTCTTCCACTTTTAAGGACCCTTGTGTTTACAAAGGGCCCATGATAATATCAATATCCCCCTCTTCAGGCCAGCTGATGAGCAAATTTAATTCCATCTGCTTCCTAATTCCCCTTTGCCATGTAGCAATATAATCACAGCTTCTGGTGATTAGGATGTGGACATCTTTGAGGAATCTTCTGTCTGTCTACCAAGGCATTGGAAGATTTATTTTTTATTATCTGAAATTACTATTTTCTGAAATGATTTTATTGTTATGCTTACTTGCATGCTTGCTGGTTGAACAAGCCTCTGAATAAACTATCAGGAAGGTCTTAAAGGTCTGGTGGCAAGATATGGGTTAGGGGTGCAATCTTGGATTACTGACTGACTCTCAGCCTCAGTTTCCTCATCTATAAAATGGGAATAAAAATGTACCTGACTGATAGTATTTCCTTCAGGATTAAAAGAAAGAGTAAAACATTGTGCTTAATAAATGTTAATAAATTATTATTCCAGCTGAAATCCTTCTTATAGTTAAGGAGTGAGGGTGGTGCTGCCTCATTTGGGGACTGTCACCAGTGACTTTTCTTTTCACTGAAGAGGTTTACTTCTAAGATAAAGCATCGTTATTTTAACTTTTTATTTTGAAATAATTTCAAACCTACGCAATAGTTGTGTACATAATACAAACCCCATACAGAGAACTCCAACATAGCCCCATGACCCAGATATCCAGATCTACCAATTGTAACATTTTACTACATTTGCCCTTTCATTTTATCTATGTCTGTCTGTCTGTGTATCTGTCTATCTATTCATTTATCTATCCATTTTCCAAACATTTGAGAGTTAGTTGCATACGTCATGCTCCTTGAACACAATATTTCCATGTACATTTCCTAAGATCAAGGATATTCACTTCTATAATCACCTTAAGTGCCATGATTAAGTTCAAGAAATTTAATATTGATATAAAGCTTACAGTCTATCTTCCAATTTTTGTGTCCCCCAAATGCCATTATCTTTGTAGTTTTTGGGGCAGAAGTTTTTGGTGATGGTTGGATTTGCTTGGAATGTGCCCCACCCAGCTGTGGGAGATGATTCTGATGAGATGTTCCCATGGAGGCATGGCCCCACCCATTCGGGGTGGGCCTTGATCAGTGGAGCTATATAAATGAGCTGACTCAAAGAGAGGAAACGGAGTGCAGCTGGGAGTGATGTTTTGAAGAGGAGCAAGCTTGCTAGAGAGGAATGTCCCGGGAGAAAGCCATTTTGAGGCCAGAGCTTTGGAGCAGACGCCAGCTGCCTTCCTAGCTAGCAGAGGTTTTCCGGACGCCATTGGCCATTCTCCGGTGAAGGTACCCGATTGCTGGGGTGTTACCTTGGACACTTTGTGGCCTTAAGACTGTAACTGTGTAGCAAAATAAACCCCCGTTTTATAAAAGCCTATCCATCTCTGGTGTTTTGCATTCCGCAGCATTAGCAAACTAGAACAGATTTTGGTACCAGAGAAGTGGGGTGCTTTTGCTGCTGAGTTTGCAAATACCAAACATGTTGGAACGGCTTTTTAAATGGATAAGGGGAAGATTCTGGAAGAACTGTGAGGAGCTTGATAGAAAAGGCCTAAACTGCTTTGAAGAGACTGTTTGTGGAAATATGGACTCTAAAGATGCTTCTGATGAGGCCTTGAACAGAAATGGTGAATGTGTTGTTGTAAACTGGAAGAAAGGCAATCCTTGTTTTAAAGTGGCACAGAATTTGGCAAAATTGAGTCCTGGTGTCAGATGGAAGGAAGAATTTGAAAGTGACAACCTGGAATACTCAGCTGAGGAGATCTCCAGACTACATGTGGAGGAGGTACCCTGGCTTCTTCTTGCAGCTTATAGTAAACTGCGAGCAGAGAGAGATAAACTTAGAACTGAACTCTTGGGTTCAAAGAAACCAGAAGCTGATGGCTTGGAAAATTGTGAGCTTCCAGGGGGTGGAATCCCAGAAGCTACAGCCCAATGTGAAGATGTAACCAAACATGGAACCCAGCCGCCATTTCAGTACAAGCCAAGATTGGAGATGGAATTATCCAGAAAGGATTTGTGGAAAGTCCTGTTGTCTGACGGCTTTGACCCCTGTGTGCTTCATGAGAAGCCAACAGAATTTTTGCAAGATCTTTACAGACAGAGCCACTGCCAGTCAGGACTGGAGGAGAAAGACAAGGAACAAACTGAAGGAAAAATTTCTTCAAAGACAGAGCCATGGAGTTTGAGGTCTGGAGTCAAGAGGCCTTGGGCTGGGAGAGTGGAGCAGCCCACATGCATGGAAAGGGTGAGTTTGCCCCGGAGATCGAGGGTGGGCATTCCACCTCGATGCTCTGGAAGAGTTTTGCCACCCGAGGTCCCAAAGAGGGTGGAGCACATTCCCAGGGAATTGGGGAGAGCCTGGCTGCCACCACACTGTTCTCAAGGGGTTGAGCATGTGCCCCAGAGATGGAAGGGAATCCAGGAGCTGCCCCGATGTTTGAGGAGGGTGTGGCTGAGAAGGTGGTCTCCCCAATGTGTGGGTATGTTGGAGCACTCACCAAAGTGTTTGGAGAGGAAAGGGCTGCTGCAAAGGCCCTTAGGAAGGGTTAGGCTCCCTCTCTCTCAAGCCCCAAGGATGAAATGTCATTCTGTTAATGACTCTCAGACGTTGAAATCTAATGGAGTTTGTCCTGCAGGTTTTAGGAACTGTTTTGGTCCTGTTAACCCTGTTTTCCTTATGCTTTCTCCTTATGGCAATGGGAATGTTTATCCTATGAATGTCCCTCCTTTGTATATTGGAAGCATATAACTTGTTCTAAGTCCACAGATACAAAGCTAAAGTAAAAGTATGCCTTAGGACTGACCATGCCTATATTTGATTTTGATGGGATCTTGTACTTAACTTTTGTTACTGAAATGATTTAAGTTTTTGTGATATTGTGATGGAATGAATGTATTTTGTATTTGGAAAGAATATCTTTTTCTGGGGTCCAGGGGGTGGAATGTGCCGGTTTGAATGTATTATGTCCCCCAGAAAAAGCCATATTCTTTGATGCAATCTTGTGGGGCAAGCATAATAGTGGGGATTAAGTTGGACCCTTTGGATTAGGTTGTTTGCATGGAGATGTGCCCCACCCAGCTGTGGGTGGTGACTCTGGTGGGATACTCCCATGGAGGCATGGCCCCACCCATTCAGGGTGGGCCTTGATCAGTGGAGCCATATAAATGAGCTGGCTCAAGGAGAGGAAACGGAGTGTAGCTGTGAGTGAAGTTTTGAAGAGGAGCAAGCTTGCTAGAGAGGAATGTCCTGGGAGAAAGCCATTTTGAAACCAGAACTTTGGAGCAGATGCCAGCCACGTGCCTTCCCAGCTAACAGAGGTTTTCCAGACGCCATTGGCCATCCTCCAGTGAAGGTACCTGATTACTGATGTGTTACCTTGGACACTTTATGGCCTTAAGACTATAACTGTGTAGCCAAATAAACCCACTTTTTATAAAAGCCAATCCATCTCTGGTGTTTTGCATACCGCAGCATTAGCAAACTAGAACAATTAAGTTCAAGAAATTTAATATTGATATAAAGCTTACAGTCTATCTTCCAATTTTCTCATGTGTCCCAATAATGCCCTTTGGGGATATTTTCCCTCCATTATTAGATCCAGTCTATGATCATGTTTTGAATTAACTGCCAGTGTCTCTTTAACTGTTCTTTTTTATAAATTGCAGAACCATAAAAACTTTCCCATCTCAACCCCTCCCAAGCATCCCATTCAGTGGGATTGATTACATCCACAGTGTTCCATACCCTCTCCACCATCCATTACTAGGACCTTCCCATCATGCTAAACAGAAACCCTACACCCATTATGCATTAACTCCCCATTCCCCTGCCTCCCCCGTAACCTGTGCTCTACTTTCTGTCTCTATGAGTTTGCATTCTTGTCAATGTTTTCTTTTCGGTTACCATGGGGCTTAAATTTAACATCGTAAATCTGTAACGATCTTGTTTGGATTGATAACAATGTTAACTTCAATAGCATATCCGAACTATGTTTCTATACTTCCCTGTCCCCACAATTTTATGTAGCTCTTGTCACAGATGACATATTTATACATAATGAGTCCCAAACCATTGATTTATCATTACCTTTTATGCATTTGCCTTTTAGGTGCTGTAGGAAGTGGAGTTACAAACCACAATTACAATAGTACCAACATTTGTATTTACCCTAAATAAATAAAGCTTCTTATCCCCACCCCCCTCTAGTTCCCTGGGGCTGCTGTAAAAAATCACTATGAACTCAATGGCTTAAAACAGCACTAGTTTGTTCTCTCACAGTTCTAGAGGTCAGGAGTCCAAAAGGAATCTTCACGGTGTCAGCAGGCCTGGCCCTGGCCTCTTCAGCAGCTGCTGTAGGCTGGCACTGCTTGGCTCTCTCATCAACTGCCTCCTCTTCTATAGGCCTTTATGATTACACTGGGCCCCCTGGATAATCCAGGATCATCTCCCAGTCTAGTGATCT
Organism: Choloepus didactylus; assembly: GCF_015220235.1. NCBI lineage: Eukaryota > Metazoa > Chordata > Mammalia > Pilosa > Megalonychidae > Choloepus > Choloepus didactylus. The sequence goes on from NC_051324.1 coordinate 13,682,894, forward strand.
GCCATGTAATCGCATCTGCACATCTTTTGCCCTGTCGGGTCACATATCACCAGGTTCTGGGCATCAGGACGTCTTGAGAGGCCATCCTTCAGCCCACTACACCTTCCTTAAACCAGTCCTTCAGAATAGAAGTGAACATTGATGCCATCTGGTTCAGCCCAGTTCCAATATCTTTCTCTTAGCTCCAAGAAGCAACTGTTTGTGGAAGGACAAGTCCCTACCCTGCTGTCTGCCTGAGTTTCCGCATCTCTAAGATGGGTAGAGCATCCTCAACCCTGCAGCATCTTTGGGAGGAATGAATGAAGTGCTAGAAGCACAGTATACCTGACAAGGACTGGAATGGAGGAAAGGTGCTCTAGGTGCTCACACTCCCCCCTCCCTCTTTTCCCCTTTTAGGGGTCTGAACCCTGTTGGGCAAAACTGAACATGGCCCCTACACAGGCAGATCTCTGGCCGCTCACTCCTCCTCTTTCCCCTCCTTCTATGGTCTCCGTGACAGCAAGGCTCTGTCCTCCCCTTTTCTGAGACACCTGAACCTAAAGAAATATGTCAGAGTCAATAGTAAAGCTCAGCTCCCACGCTGCCCCAGCCTGCTCACCCCACACAGAGATGCACGATCTTATTCTTCGGGGGCTCCCCCTGGGTGCCCGGCTTGGCCTGAGGTGAGCTTTCCTTTGCAGAGCGGGACAGAAGCAGATGGGAAGTTTCCTCTTTCTGGAGTTCCTGGAAAGGGCTGACCTATTTGAGGAGAAGATCTATGAGCAGATCACTCATAAGCACTCTCCGTATGACCACCATGACCATTATTTCCCTCTTAGACCCTTCTAAGGACCTCACCTATCTCCCAGGATTTGAGAGGAAGTCAAATTAAGTATTTGACATGAGAGGGCTTTGTACTGAAGGGGTCCCAGGGTCTGTTGGTCTCACCATCACCTTTACTAATGTGATCAAACCCAGGACAGATACCCTCCCGTGCAGGAGAACTGCTGGTTGCTTGGGGCTGTACCAGAGCAGTCCTGAGCCCTGAGGTCATTTGGAAACAAGCTGGGTTCTCCTCCCCTTTCTTGCATAAGGATTCCTGAAAACCACTCACTCACCTCACCCTGACAAGCAAACCCATTCAATTGTTCAAAGACCCTCTATGAACCAGATGTGATTTTTGGTTCTGGGGTAATAGTAAGCAACATAAGCACAGCCTTTTCCCCATGTGACCCACTGTCTAGCCTTCCTGGGAGCTTGCTTTGGGGTGGCGATAGGGGTAGCAACTTTAGACAGAGAAGGTTGAGTTCACAAAGTCTACTCTTGTCTCTCTCTATGCTGTAGTCCTTAATTCATTTCGGGAGTCACCAGCCTCTTAGAGCATCTGAAGAAAGTTATGTGCTTGCTCCCTTGAAACATGAACATGTACACTCATCTGTTATTTACCCACACACCATTTTGCAAATAATTTCTGGGCATCAAGGATCCAATGAAGCCCTCTCATGGAAACCAGGTTAGGAATCTCTTCTCCCCACCAGTCCTATCCAATCCAAGCAAACCTTTGCCCCACAGCCTCAGTTTCCCAAGGGCCATAGAACTGATGACTTAGTTTAGATCCATAAGTGAATATCCTTATTTGTAGGAAATGTACATGGAAATATTATGTATTCAAGCAACCTGCTCTCAAATATTCAGTAAACAGATGATAGATAGATAAACAGATAAATAGATATAGAATGATATGAAAAATGTGGCAAAACATTAAAAGTTAGTGGACATGGGTATCTGGGCATATGGGGGTATATAGGATTTCTCCATATGGGGTTAATATTATTTTTGCAACTGTCTTCTAAGTTCAAAATTATTTCAAAATAAAAAGTTTTTTAAAAAGAAGTTTGGAAATTGCTGAGTAATGGTTCAATTTTATACCCTGCTCTGGGCTCACAGGTGAAAAGGAAAATGGAAAGTGCTAACTCAAGCAGCAGAAAGGGAAAGAATGCCTCCTTAGACTTGCTAGAGACAGAAGGTGTGTAAAGCAAAGAGTGTAGAAAATAGCTATTATTTCTACCTCATGTGAAAAAAAATATGTAATTTTCAACTTTTAGTCTGTAATGAGCTGCTTCCTTGTGAGAGGCCCTGGCTCCAAGCTGAGCCCAAGGACACTGGTCTGTCAGCTGCTGCATATCCCCAAAATGGTAATTAAAGCACTGCCACAGAAGAGAACATTTTCATTGTATGATACAATAGGGGCTTGTGGTTTGGATCTTCTGTGCTTTCAAAAATAATGATGTCTTTATGTTGAGGGAAAAATGTCTGCTAACTCTATCTCAACTTTGAATCGCTGCATTGACTTCTTCAGAGCACCCTTCTGCACTAATCGTGAATAACTGAACATGCACACACTATTCATTATAACCAGAATCTGAACATCAACCCTCCAGATGCTTCCCACTTCTTACCCCTGAGCACCTCGGGATATTCAGTTGTAATTCGAAATCAGAGAATGGCTGTGGTTTGGGCTCAGGCTATGGAGGTGGACTGGCCGCTGGTGGTGGTGCTAAAGCAAGACCTGTCCATGCCCTGCACCTGCTCTGCCTGCTTTCTCACTTTTGAGCATTGTCTCTAGCACAGAATGACACCAGGTTGCACAAGGTGCCCTATTTCCTGTAAACAGCATTTCCCAGAGTGTTCCCTTGGACTCCCAAGTTATCCAGTCCTCCTCTAATTCTCCAGCCCTCTTTCTAGCCATTTCCAACAGGAATCTCAGGCTCCAGTCACTCTACAGGACTTGTAATTTCTCCCCCACATCAAGCTGCTCCAGAGTTCTTGGTCTCCATGCATGCTGTTTCCTGGAATATCACACACACACACACACACACACACACACACACACACACACACACACACACCCATCACCCCTTTGCTTTGCAGAGCTCCCACTGATTACTGATTCTTCAAGACTCAGCCTAAGTGTCACCTCATTTAGGAAGCCCTCCATGATTACCCACAAGTTTGGTTTCCTTTACCTGAAAATCTGTTAGCCTCCACAGCTTCAAATAAATTAATGATTCCCACTCTGTGCCCCTACAGTGCCCTGTGCTTCCCTCTAGCACATTGTGTGACACCCTCAATTCCTATTTTCTTTTCCCACCCTTGCCTTCTTCAGTAGACTCAGATTCTCTTGCAGGCAGGGACCCTGATGACACTTCTCTCCCCGTCAGTACAAGTGCAGTGTCTACTACATAGCAAGGTCTTGACTACTTGAGAAACGTAGGGATGACTCTGCATCTCCCCAGGTATAAGAGTCTCTGAAGCTTCTGGGTGTACTTCTGTCAGTGTTATACATTCTTTGCAATAAGGGCAGAAGAGAGAGAAAGGATAGCAAAGGAAGTTCATCAGAGTGTAAAAAGTATTTGAGGGAAAGGCAGAGAAATGAGAAAATGTAGTTTTTACTGAAAAGTTGACCTGGCAATGGGAAGTAGGTTCCCAAATAAGGGCTTAAAGAGGAGAAACAATCCCAGATGGATGCAGTTAGAAGGGAAAAAAGCTCTTCCTGCTTCCTGGTTCCCAAGAAGAGGGATTTGCCTCTAAATGCACCTCTTGACCAGCCTAACTGCACACAGGGTAGTGGCAGAATCCATGACCCACTGTTTCCCCACTAGGTGGAGATAATTTATCAAAGCTCTTGGAGTGGGGAGTTGACTCACTTGTCTTCTTCCTCCTTCCCCCACACCTACTGGAGGGAGGGATTAGCAAGCCTCCTGGCTCCACTGAGCTATGTTCCTCTAACCTAGCCACTTGCAGTGATGCTCTCAGTGCCAACTCTGTCACTTCTCTTGTGGTGCTGAAGTCAGTTGAGGGAGAGAGAAACTATGTATCTCAAAAGCTCCAACAAGTGCCAGTTAGTCCTGTCATTCATCCCATGTACATTTATTGTTCACCTCTGTGCTCGGAACAGTGTTGTGCCCGGAACTGAGAACACAGGAATAAGATGTGCTATGTTCCCTGCCCTCAAAGAATTCATTCCAGTTAAGAGGTACAGAGTGAAAGGCAAATTACCAAAATGCAATGTGAAGAGTGTTACAATTCAGGAGGAGAAAAGTGCTATGGGAACACGGAGTTAAGATGAATTGGTTCTGCCTAGAGGAGTGGGGGATAGCTTGAAAGAGAGGGAGAAGTTTGCACCACGCCTGAAAGAGTATCTAGAGGTTTTCTAGACAGATGAAAGGGTAGAGGCTATTCCAAGAAGGAATAGCATTTGCAAAAGTGCCCACTATTTCAAAGGCATAACCAATGTTCCCTACAACTTTCTTGGATGCAAGAAAAGGAGGGATGGTAAGAGGTAAGTAAGCATGGTGAGCAAGCTGGGACCAGATGAAAGGGACTTGAATGCCAGGGAAAGGAATCTAGAATTTTTCCTGGCACCTGCATATAAAATGGGCAAAACACAGGGGCCAGGAAGGCTCTGCAATTTATAAAGATGCCATCTCCTCAGACTCAGACCAGTTGTCCCAGTAATCAACTGCCTATGGTCTCTCTGGGACCCTCTTATCTTTTGAAAGCCATAAAAGAGAAAGGTCTGAGGAGGCTTGTGCAATTATCCTTTTGACAGTGATTTTCTCAGAAGTGTTCTCTTGGCTGTGGCATGATTAATCTTTCTTTATCTGTAATCTAGCCTTCCATCAAAGCACAGATGGAAGGACCAGGGCCATATACACATCCTGGTCTACAGGAACATGCAGAGACTGCTGAACAAACCCCATCGGGTTTGGGGGAAACTGCAGAGAAATTAGAGAAAAGATAGCTTCATTGGTTAGGGAATATTGTCTCAGAGGTTATTAACTTCTGCAACTGCAGCCAAAGAATTTCCTGCTCAGATGGCCTGAAATAAGTATTGCCTATGTGGGAGGGACATGCAACCCTGTCCCAGTCTTTCATTCTGGCCTCAAAGCAGAGAGGGAAATGAAGAGAAGGAATGAAGTGCTGTCCCAGGCATCCCCCCCGACAGCCTTGCTCATGTCTGCGTGACCCACAGGTACCCCCAGTCAACGCGAGCTCACTGCATGAAATGGCAGCTCCAGACAAAGATGCGCCCCTTCCCTTGGCGTGGTTTGCCCTGGGCTTGGCTGAAACCACCCCCTATCCAACAGTCACCCCAAGAGCATGAAGATGAAGCAAACACTGTGTTCCATGTCCAGGCCAGTTACCAGGGGAAAAAATGGCAATTAAAAAAACAAAACAAAACAAAAAATGAAAACAAAAAATGGGCCCAAGACCAGAGTTGTCAGGGATAGACACAAAGACCCAGTTCTTGACCTTAAAGCACTGTCAGTCTAGAAGACTTCTTTTCAGGAGGGAGACAGAGAAGGAATAAGTGACAGAGTCCTTGCCATCAGGAAACCCAGTCTAGGCAGCAAGAAAGGTTCACAGGGAAAACTGTTGGAGCACCATGCCTGCCTGTTACATGCAAGTAGAATAATAGGCCCCTGACCAGTTCCCTCCTCTTGACTTTTCCCCACAGTGGAAAGCTCAGCCCTTCCCTGAGAAGTCTTATGTCAGAAACAACTTTTCCCTTCTCTGTGCTCCTCCAGCCCTTTCCTAAACCTGTTCTCAAGGCCTGACTTGCTTATGTATCAGCCTCTCCCATTAAATGGTGAAATTCCTGGAAGGCAATGACTATGTCAAGCCCCATATCTGGCACATAGTAGGTGCTCAAAAATACCAGGGCTGTGGAGCAATGCATGATATATTTGATCCCCCAATCAGGCCCACTTAGTAGCAAAACCAACAGGTGCTCTGATCCATTTTCTCTGGCTCAGTCTTAAGCCCAAGATCACTTCCTCTAGCTATATATGGAGATGACATCTCAACTTCCTTAAAGAGTCCCTGGGTATATCGGTGATATCATCCATGATTCAACAAAGCCTGTTCCCTTGATGGTAGGATACTCCTGCCTCAAATAAAGTGGATCCTCTGCTAAGTGTGTAGGATCTATCTGAGTTGAATCAGTATGATGGGGAAGTCATCTGCCATCTGGACATTCTTTCCCAAAGGGTGTAACGAGCACTTAGTGCATGCCATGTACTCTACTGGGTATCACAAGGTGCATAAATGAATGAGATAGAGCTCTGTACTCCTAGAGTTCACATTCTAGCACTAGAAGTAAGACATGTGCATGAATGTCATGATACCAGGAAAAGGAGGTAAAGGCCCAGAGAGGCTCATGTAAACTGCTGTGGGAACTGCAGTGAAGGGGAGGGCTGCTGAAGGATGTGGCCTTCCACTCTGGGCCTCTAAGGATTTTGTAGACAGAAGGAGACGGTGAACAATTTGGCCCCAAAGAGTGTAAGTTCCAAAGGTATCATTAATCTGTATTTTCTGTAGCACCAAGCACAATTTTTGACCCACACAGATTTGAATTACGGAGTCTTAATACCTAACAGCTCCAGTAACTTAGTCAATTTGCTTTTCAAATGTTAATTTTTGTGACACTAACAGCAGGTAAGAGGCAGGGAAGCAGGAGATTGAGATTCTAGTCCCAACCACTCATTTGCTGTGTGAACTTAGCTCGGAATTCCTCTCTGAACCTCAACTTTCTCATGGGGAAAATACTTAATTCGTGGAGTTGCTATGAAAACCAACCAAGATGATGGATGCAAGAGCATTTCACAAAGCAGAGATCGGTCTGCCCCCCACCCCTCACTAATGGCCATGGGATCCATCATCAGGTGCAGTGGGAAGTTCTCTCCATCCTGGGCACCACGGCCCAAGGCTGACATCAGGAGCCCGAGTCACAGCATGTCAGGCCAGGCTCTGGCCAGAGGAAGTGCTGAATGGAAGAATCTTCATTGGTTTCAGGATTAACCAGGACTGAAAAGCATTTTCTCGAATGAAGACAGACATTCTTCCATCCAAGGGAGAAAGACCGTAGCAGATTAGCCTGCGCCACTGAGTCAGTGGTAGCTGTTAAATGCCAAGGAAGGCAGCTGTTTGTTTAATTTTGTTATCCACTTTTCATTCCAAGAAACTGAAACTGGATACACTCACTAGGAAGGTATTTTTAAATATTCAGATTGAACAGTGGTATTTGAATGAAAACTTTTCCTTGGAGACTTTACCAATTCCATTTGGTGCCAAAAAATACACTTGACTTTTTTCTTTAAGATATTTTTATTCTTTAACTTACTTCTTGATTTGGATATCAAAAAGTATAGGGGTAAATCCTTTGGGCACTAAGAAAATCACTGTATGCATTTGCAGAAAGAAGGTCTATTGTCATCATCATCATCATCATCATCACCATCATCCTTGTGGTCACCGTCAACACCAGAACCTACCACTTACTAAGAACTTCCTCCAGATCGGGCATTAGGTCAAGTGCTATATATATATATAAAATCTCTAATTCCTGCAACAAGTATTGGTCTCTCCATTTTGGAGATGAGCATCTTGAGATTTGGGATAGTAAATGACTTTCCCGGTAACACTTGTTAAGTATTAATAGCTTGTAACTGGTAACACTTGGATTGAAACTCCAGGCATTAAAGTTAATGCTGATCCACTTTATAGTGGATGCACTACCATCCCTCCCCAGCCCACCTCCTGACTTCTTGGGAAAATAGCCCTTCAATTGTTTCTGGGATCCACCACTCCCCCTGTCTCAGGCCCTGGGCTTGCCTCCACTCCAGGGGTGATGTGGGACTGGAGCCTGATCAACTGGAGATCATGAGAATCTTTGCAATTTGAGCTGAGGCTTCTGGGAGGAAAAAAACAATAGTATGTCCTCTTGCCCAAGATTTCAAATGAAAGAAAATAAAGTCTACATCTGCTGCCCTAGTCTTGCTACCAATGAAGCCCAAGGCTGAAAACAGTTCAGGAAAAGGCAGAGCTGGGAGCTAGAAGTGAATTGAACATGGAATGCTGGGCTAAAGCCTGTCTGCTACCAGGGTGTGCAGGTACATAAGCCAGTGGACTTCCCCACCTGTTTCTTTGGGATTATGACCATTTGGGTTAGTTCTTTTGCCACATGCTGTAGAAAAAGTCCTGCTGCCCCAGACTCCCACTCAAACCTAAAGTTCTGGTTTTACACCCTTATTAATTGTCTATTCCTCCTGTAGTGAATTATGACAAACTTAGAGGCTTAAGACAACATAATTTATTATCTTACAATCCTGGAGCTCAGAAGTTCTAAACTCAAGGTGTTGGCAGAGCTGTGTTTCTTCGAGGCCCAAGAGGAAAGTCTGTTTCTTTGCCTTTTCCAGCATCTATGGAGACCAACTGCATTTGTTGGCTCATGGTCCCTTCCTTTGTCTTCAAAGCCAGCCGCATAGCATCTTCCTCTCTCTCTCTCCCTCTCCTCCCGACACTCTGCTTTTGTGGCCACATCTTCATCTCTAACTTACATCCTGCATCCCTCTTAGAAGGACCTTGTGATTATATTGGGCCTGCCTGGATCATCCAGGAAAATCTCCCCATATCAAGATCCTCACCTTAACCACATCTTCAAAGTCCCTTCTGCAATATAAGGTGACCTATCCACAGGTTTGGGGGATTAGAACATGAACACCTTTGGGGACCACTGTTCTGCCTACCCCATGCCCCAACACAGCTTCTCCATGGGTGTCGCTCCCACCTGGGGCTGTTCCTGGGCCCTGACTCCCAGCTCTGCTGCTCACCTTCACCAGGGAGACAGTCTTATTTGCTAGACCACGCGCTTCTCAGGACAGAAGCCCCTGGAGGACAGCACAATCACTGAGGTCATTTGGCCTCTTCTGCATGGCCTTGAGCAGTTTGCTGCCCCACTCTGGGCCTCAGTCTCCCTTCTGTGTGAGGAGGGGCATGGTCTTTGATGGTCTCAAGGACGCCTCCAGTTCTGACCTCCTACTTCCTAATATAATCAAACCTACAGATGACAAGGGAGGCCAAGGCCTGCCCTTCGTCTGTGAGTGGTAAGAAGAGCAGTTTCCAGAGAAGTCATTTGCCCAGGACCTAGCAGCAGGAGCAGTAAAGAAATCCCTCAGCTTACATATTCTAATCAAATCAGCACAAATTTAATTTGGATGTCATTTTTAAAACATAACCTATAAAAATATCCACAAGCACTGCTCTTCTGGGCCTCCTGAAGGAAAGATGTACTGGGAGCCAACAAAAGGTCTATTTTGTGCTTTAATCATAGGCATCCACAAGGACACAGAGAAGGCTTGAGGGACAATGTGTAGGCTTGGGAAGACATTTCTGAGAATCCGCAGATGTAAAAGGTCACCAGGACATGGCAAAGTTGAGAAAATACCGTGCTTCCCTCCTTGACATTCCAGGGCAAATGAAGGAAAGAAACATCAATGTGAAAAGTGAACCCAAATTGCGCAAGGATGCTGCTAATTCAGGCAGGCTGGAGGGTCAAAAGGCTGCTCGGCAGGGTCAAAGGGTCCAGGGCACTGGGTGGGAGGCCTGCTCTGCCACACCAACTGGGCGCTTGAACAAGTCTTTAGAGCCACCTGAGCTTCCATTTTCTTTTCTCTAAAATGAGAATTCTGCTATCTGCCTCGTGCACCTCACAGAGTGGTTTTGAGACAATACTGGGATAAAAGCCCCTTGGATACAGTGCAGCCCACTTCAAAGGCATGATGCTATCAGGTCCTCATCACCTCCTAATCAGGGTTCTTTTTTTCAGAGGGGGCTTCATGGTGTCTGCTGAGCAGTGATCCCAGAAGTGGCATAACACAGTGGCTTGGTGAGTTGCCTCAGATCAAAACTGCCTGGGCTAAAAGCCTGTCTCTGTCATTGTCATTTACCTGTGGAGGGGCCCTGAACAAGTCACTTAACTTCTCTCTGCCTCAGTTTCCTCATCTGTAAAATGGAGATGACAGAAAAGGTACCCACCTACTAGGGCTGTTGGGAGGCTCCTACAAATTAGTACTTGCAAAGTGCAAAGCCCCAGGACTGGCGTAAGGCCAGCAGGATGTGTGTGCTATTATTGTCACAGCGTGTGCCTGGTTCCACTTCTCTTCCTCACTGGCACTGCCCCAGTCCAGGCTGGCCTTGCCCAGTGATGCCCATGGGGATGAGAGCCACCCTCCCTACTGCCCGGTCTCTGGGCTCTCCCTCCATCCCATCCCCCACATCAGCTGCCAGAGGGGGCCTCTAAGGTCTCCCGCAGGTTCCCCCAGTCCCTAGAGCATGGAGTAACAACTTGGTCCAAACCCTTATCTCCAACTTCATCTCCACTGCTGCCCGCTCCATTCACCAGCTATGCTGAGGCAGCTGGTGACTCTCTGAACACCGTACTCTCTGTACCTCTAGGCCCTTATGTTGTCTGTGCCCGCAGCCTAGACTGTCCTCTCCCCATCACCTCCCTCCCCTTGGAAAACTCCAGTGGATCCTTCAAACCCAAGTGCTCCACTTACCACTTCCTTCTCTCTGTGAGTGGATCAGACTTAATTTCCTGTTATATTTCCCATCCTCTCCTGCTCCAATGCCATGCTCCAGAATCACCAGCTGCTCACATGCATCCACGGTCTGGGCTGATGAGCAAGGGCTGCTGTGCGTAGGAGTCTCCTGGGGAATAAATCTCAGGGGACATGGAACCCTCGGTGCACCACTCTGGAGCTCAAGGCTCCTGGCCCATTGGGACTGACAGATTGAACCACCCTTTATCCACCTTTTTGAGCCATTTTCAGCTGATTTTTAAGCATAGGCTTCCATGTTTAATTTTTTGAGAAATTTTAGAGATACAAGGGTAGGGAGAAATACAACTGATGCTCGTCAACACCTGCTTATCCAGAATTAAAATTTCTAATGTTATTTGCTTTGTCTTCTTTTAACAGAAAATATAGTAAAGCACTACAGCTAGTTGCAAAACCCCCTTTTTCTGCATTCCCCATTCCATTTCTTTTTCTGCTGCCAAGGCAACCACTGCCATGAATTGGATGCGTGCCTTTCCAGTCCAACATTTAAGCCTTTGTATTGGCGCAGGAAGCCATGATAATATAGAATATTGCTTGTGTATGTTGATTTACATAAGAGGTAGAATATTCTATGTAACTTTCTTCATTGGGCTATCTGCAACTCTCTTTTCTTATTCAACATGAGGGTCTTGAGGTCTATCTATAATAGTGCACAGATTGACTGCACTTCTTTGAGTTGCTCTACAGTATTCCATGGTATGAATATTCCTTATTTACTGATTCATCCTTCTCATATGTTGCAATTTAAGTTGTTTCCAATTGTTGGTTGTGCCAGTTTGGATATATTATGACCCAAGAAAAAGCCATGATCTTTAAATCCAATTTCTTGGAATATTGGGATTAGGTTGTTTCCATGGAGATGTGAACCAACCAATTGTAAGTGACACCTTTGGTTAGGGTGTGACTTCTGATTGAATGTTTCCATGGAGGTGTGGCCATGCCCATTCAGCCATGTGTCTTAATTAAATCACTGGTGTACTTTAAAAAGAGCCACACAGGCCCAGACATTTGCTGCAGCTGAGAGACATGTTTTGAAGATGGTTGTTGGAAGCCGACGCTGACATTTTGGAGAACGCCATTTTGAAACACAACCTGGGAGCAAGCAGATGCCAGCCACGTGTCTTCCCAGCTAACAGAGGTTTTCAGACACCATAGGCCATCCTTCAGTGAAGGTACCCTGTTGCTAATGCCTTATCTTGGACACTTTACGGCCTTAAAACTACAACTTTATAGCCAAATAAACCACCTTCATAAAAGCCAATCCATTTGCGGTATTTTGCATAACAGCAGCATTAGCAAACTGGAATATTGGTCCATTACAGTTGATGCTGCAGTAAACATCGCTGCATACATGAGACTTTTTCTAGGGAAGAAACCTAGATGTGGGATTGCTGGGCCTTGGGTTACGTTGCATTGTCAATTTGGCTGGATATCGCCTCATTGCCTCTCAAAGTGGTTGTGCCAAATCTTACTACCACCAGCTTGGTGTGATTATGCATTTCCAAGAGGCCTTTATTTTTCAGGTGAGGAAACTGAGGCTCAGACAAGAGTTTAGAATTGCCTAAGGCCCTGCAGCCAGTCTACAGTACAGCCCAAATTTGGGTTTTGGCTCTGAACACCCAGCCCAGGTCTTCGATGAACACAAGGAATACACTCCTCGAAGACCACTCCCTTTGCTCAGTCAAAGATGGACTCCAGTGTCAAAGCTGCTCTTGACCTCTGTCTCACCAGTCTTTGCCCAACCTTGGGAAACATTATTATTGACTTCTACTTTGCTAGGGGGAAAAAACCCTCATAATAAAAGTTACTGGCTAATAACAAGGGTCTTGAATCATGGAAATTTTGCATACATTTGTCAACAATAAAAATGAAAACATGTTTTCCTTTACTAAAAGGATTTCTATTCTGCTGCACTGATCACCCCTGGGAAGGAAATCAGATGTACCTTGACTCTGTTTTACGACCATCTTGGAGAACTGAGACATTATCAACAGAAGCATGAAGAAACTATGGGGATAAAAATTAGGTAGAGATGGAGACATGATATTCAAATAAATCTTATTTGAAATTGGATTTTGTGGCAACAGCTATGGCAGTCATTAGTCAATGGGAGTGTGAAGGTCACACATTCTGATGTTGAACTCCAGGTCCTGGTGCTTGGTTGCCTTTGTCTAGTAACACCACTGTCCCCACAAGGAAGGGTCTATGCAACAAGATTGAGGGGCCTGGGAGGGATGGGGCTGACAAGACTGACACACAGAGGTGGGCCAGCCAGGGTGTGGAGAAGGAAGTTCAACTCATCAGGCCAAACTCGGAACATGGTGACAAAGTTAGGCTCTGAGTAGTGCCAAGAAGGTTCCAGCAGAGTTTCCCACAGAGAGAGGTAAAGAAAGACCCTCACCTGGCAGGAAAGACAGTGGACAGGAGATTAGGAGAAAAGGAGAAATCCCAACATTAGTCATTTGTTTATTGCCTCTTTTCAGCCAGTAGACTAAGCCCCTGGGGTGCTACATCTTGGTTCTGTTCCTCCCTGAATTTCCAATTCTTAGAAAAGTACCTAGCACATAGCATGTACTCAGTGAATGTTGGTTGGATGAATGAATCAATCAGTCAGGTGTACATCATTCTCAGCCAGCCAGAGGTCCCCTGAGCTGAGCTCCTCCAGGCTGGAGCAGGCTGCCTAGCAGTAGATCCCAGTGCACCCACCAGAGGGGAAGTGCCCCAGTGAGTCATGCCACACCTTCTCTCATGACACCCTCCTCTTCCCCTGCCTCATTTCCACGTGACACCTTTGTGATCCTGCCAGACCAACAAGGGAAAATGAACAGCAACCAGTGGTTTGAATGACAGCACCCCTTCCTCTAAAACCTGCTGTGCTTCCCTAGTATTGAAAAGACAAACAAGTGATCCAAATAGCCTTGTATTAAGCCCCTACCATGTTTCAGGTGATGCACATGCATTTCCTCTAATCCACACAACAATCCGATGTAATAATCGGAAGTTAATATTTTACAAACAGGAGAAAAAAAGAGGCTTAAAAAAGATGAAGAGTCATGAGCCCACTAATTGGCAAAACCAGAATTGGAACCCAGGTCCTCACAGCATCAAATTATCAATAATGATACTAATATTAGCAAGAACTATTCACTGAATTCTTCCTAAATATGGCCACTCTACTTATTGAATACAATGCTAAAGGGAGATACTTCCTGGGGCCTGTGTTTCAGCAGAGGCCTTGTTTTGGTCATATACTGCTGCATAACAAACACTCCAGAACTTGTGGCTTAAAACAATGATTTATTATTTCTCATGAGGTTCTGGGTAGACTGGACAGATCTTCTGCCCTATGCTAGCAGGCCAGGATGACAAGTGTAGCTGGATTCAGTTGGCCAAAGGGGGTGAAGTCCTAGAAGTCCCATCTCACATGTTGGGTCTAACGGTCAGCTGCACATCTTGGTTCTCCTTCCTTGTAGCCTCTCTTCCCAAGCATCCTCCAGGACTTCTCTGCATGGCCTCTTTTGCCAGCAGAAGAGACTGGACTTCCTTACAGCAGGGTAACAGGGCTCCAAAAGCAAAATGGAAGCTTCTAGGTCTCTTATGGGGACAGACCCAGAACTGGCCTACCATCACTTCTACCACATTCTGTTGATCAAAGCAGGTCACAAGGCCAGCTAAGATTCAAGGGGAGAGGAAGTGAAATGTACTCCCTTGTTTGATGGAAGAGTGGCATGTGTATGCAAGGAGGGGAGGAATTATTAGTGGCCATCTTTGAAAACTATCTCCTACAGATGCAAAGTTGAGCACGAGGGTGTTCAGTGCCCACACACTCTTGAGAGATGTGCCAGGTTGTCTCTGAAGATCAAGGGATGATCCAAAAAAAATCCCATTTAGGAACCCTTTGTCCATCACCCACCTTGAAGGTTCATAAAGAAAGGCTTGAGAATTGTTGAGGAGAAGATAGAGGACAAAGTTGTCTTTTTAGAGGAAGTTCTATGGTATATTCTTTCTTTTCCCCATGAGGAAAGGGGGTGCTTGGCCTGAGCCACCAGGAATCTGGGGGGTGCAGAGACTGATGGCATTTCACTGACCCTGTCTCAAGTGAAAACTGAAGGGAGAGATGGCTGCAAAAGTTTCACTTCCCTGAGAGCAGGGTGAGGCATGGGCTTCTCCTCGCTGGATGTGGGCCCCCCGCTGGGAGGAAGTTAACTCGAAAGGACACTGCCCAAGAGACCCACCTTAGGGAGAGATGATCCCATCAGAGAGTCTGTTGGAGATGGACAGCAGGAAACCAGGGGATGATGGGGACCACCCAAGTCAGAACTGCAATCAGAGGTTCCCAAGCAACAACCCCTCCAAAAAACTACAAGAGAGAAGGTTCAGTGTTTGGAATGACCACAACTAAGAGCGACCACAACAGATGTTAATTCTACTGCCAGGTGGGGCCCTTTTCCCTTGCTCTCCTCCACACTGGGGGAAAGCCAGAGGGCAGCTTGGTAGAGGGAGGAGTAGGAGGAAGACGAGGTGGTGGAAGTGGCTGGCGGTGGAAGGGGGGAGGAGGAGGAGTAAGAGGGGAGAAGGCTTAGGTAGAAGAAGGGGAGGAGGGTAGAAGGTAGGTATTGTTCGCGTTTCTTCCTTTTGGGGGTTTCTTTTTTCCTTGCCAGTTCCGGTTTCCTTCTGGGTTCGGCGTTTTTCTTCTTCCTTTGGGGGAGAGGAAGCAGAACAAAGCATGAAATTTAGAGAAGCCCAACTGTGATCCACTTTTCCCACAACAGGTGTCCCAGAGCCTAGGCAGCTCAAGCTGAGGAGTGGCTGGGAAGAGAAAGTTGTTTTGAATTAGAAGAGATGGAAACTCTAACAGTCCAGAAGACCAGACTTTTCAATAGCTGAAAGAAAAGAAAAGAAACTATTCATTAATCCCTAAGAGTGACCAGAAAGGCTAGCATCTGCAGAAGATTTCATCTGGGAAGAGGAAAGAATTATTCAAGAGAACGAATTAATGGGGCAGAGTTAAATTCTTTCTGCTTGCAGCCTACCAATCCAGCTCTTTCTATAAACTGGTTTCAGATATTTTATCAATTTAGTGCAATAGTTAAGATCACGGATCTGAAGCCAGACCACCAGGCTGTCTAGGATTTAATCCCAGCTTTGTCTTGTCCATAAAAAATGGGACTAGTAATAGAACCATGGGGCTATTGTAAAGGGTTAAAATTGTAAGGAATTAGGTGCATAGAGTAGATGCTGTCTCATAGTAAGGGCTAAATGCTATTGTTATTTATCCCCTACAATCTTAATAATATGTGATTATCCCTGTTTTACTGAGGGGGAAAGATATTAAGAAAGTTGCTCAGGATCACACAGCTCTAAATGGCAGTGATGGAATTTGAAGCCTGGTCTATCAAACTGCAGATTCCCCTTTTCTTTACAATCAGGCTATGCATCCTCCTTTGTGATCTTAGAAAAGACCCAATTTCTCCCAGACTCAGTATCCTCATCTGTAAAGTGGGGATACAAATAATTCCTACTTCATAAAGTTTATGTAAGATTAAATGAGTTAACACACATAAATCCCTAACAATCCTAAATAAATATTGTTAGTATGGTACAGCCAGTCTCTCAGGGTTTAAATGCTGGGTGTGTGACCTTGGGCAAGTTACTTAACTTCTCTGTGCTTCAATCCTCATTTCTTGAATAGGGTAATAATAGTACCTACTCTTATGGTGATATGAAGATTAAATAGGTCCATTTATATAAAGCACTTAGACTGATGCCTGACACATAGTAAGTGCTATAAAAGTGCTCAGAAGGGCCTGAGCTGGGGTTCAAAGCCAGATCTGTCAGATTCTAAAATCTACATACTTTCTATTTTACCCCAAGGAATGCAATTGGAAAAGTCACATAACATGACCAAAAAACACACCCACTAAGCTGTCAGAAAATCCCAGCAACACATGGTCAATTGCAATGCTTCATACCCTCCAATTAGTAAGGGACTTGAATAGTCTCCTTCACCCCAAGCTGCAGGGGATGGGCCTGCTAACCTGCCGGTGGCTCTGGTAGGCTCCTCTCCACCCACCCCCAGGCTGCTGGGGCCACGCAGAGAGCTGCTAAGAAGAGCCTCCTGGAACCCCACAAATGAAATCCTGGGCTGGTTGGATTGCATCTCCTTCCACAACAAGAAAATATGGCTCCTTTGATATTTTCTGGGATTTATGATTTTGAATTGTCTCTCATCTAAAGTGAAAGATGTGTCCTTACATCTGGGAGAAATGCACTCATTTCCAAAGCTGTTGGTGTTTGAATCCGGCCAGAAATGGTGAATTTCCAGCCCTCCAAGGGGACATCTTCCTTGCTGGGGTCCCACCAAGAGCTCCCATGTCTGTTTGAGAGAGGAGGTCGAAGCAGAAGGTGCCCTGGAGGCCTCAGGCTTTGGCAACCTGGCAGATGGGAGGGGAGGGCTGAAGGGGTGTGTGTGGCTTGCTCATGACTGAGGTGTTTGTGCCAGCAGATGAGGTGCTCCTCAGCAACCTCAATAATGCTATTTACTGTGTATTGAGCACCTGCTGTATGCTGGACACTGCCACCCCAGGCCCTGTTTGGTCATCTCTAGTCCTTACAGAGCAGGCACCACTATCTTCCCATTTCACAAATCTGGACACTGAGGCTCAGAAAAGTCCACTGATGTGCTCAAGGTCATAGAGTTAGAAAGTGACGGAAGAGGAGCTCGTACCAGGTCAGCTAGCCCCTAGAGCCTGTGCTCCTTCCACACCCAGAAACAGAAAAAAGTCTGGGAAAGGGAAGGCTCTGGGGCTTGTCTACCCAGGTTTGAAGCCCGGATCTGCTGTTTCCTGGCTGTGTGGCTTGACTGGTTTCTCTCTGTGCCTGTTTCCTACAAAACAGGGATAATGAGAACTGCCATTTCAGAGAACTGCGATGAGGATTAAATGAGAGGGTGCCTCTGAAGTGTTTAAAACCACACATGATGTGAGTGTGGCCTATCTTTGGGATTGCTGTGGAGAGGGCTTGCATCCCTGCAGAGCTGGGACCCCTCCCCAAATGCCAAGGCAGTGCCTCTAGGCCAGCCGTTCTCAAAGTGCATCCCCCTGATCAGCAGCACCAGCAGCACTCGGGAACTTGCTAGAAAGGCAAATTCTCAGTCCCTTCCCCAGAGGCAGGGAATCAGAAACCGGGAGTAGCCTAGCAACCTGTGTTTTAACAACTCCTCCAGGGGGTTCTGATGCACAGTCAAGTTTGAGAACCATGGCTCTAGACAATAGGACTAGCTTGGGTTTCTGAGTTGGGCAGATCTGAAGTCAAACCTTGACCCAGCTCTTTCCTAGGGTGACTTGGGTGGAGTATGAACCTTTCTGGCCCTTAGTGGTCTTTCCAGTAAAACTGTTGTGAGGATCATATGGGATGGTGTGTTGAATGTGCTTCTTAAACTGTGGGGTGCTGCACAAAGGTGAGTTTTAAGGTTATCAGAAGTCATGTCCCTCTCTAGATGCCCCTGTAGAGCCCACCTCCCTGGCTCGTCCCTAGTTGGGGAGATGTCCTAACATTTGGGGAGACAGGAGAGAGGGAAAGGGATAGGTAAACACACAGGCTCTGCCCCACCACACGGCAACTAGCTGAAAGCTCACCTGGAGTCTCAGCATGTTGGAAACTGAAGTTACTGAAGAGCGGAAAGCTCCAGACCAGGATCTGGGGACAGTGAGGAGGACACAGGGTCAAGACCAGGCAGAAGGGGACTGGACACAGCCCAGGAGGTCCGGAAGAATCTATCTCCATCCCCAGCCAGATTCAGCAGCCTCACTCTAATCCTGGGCTGGCTCATGACTCCCAGTTCAGTGCTCCTGAAATGTCCCCTTCCTGAACACAGTTCCTGAGTCCTAAGTCCCTAAGGACTCTGTGGGGTGGGGGTGGTGGCAGTCAAGCAGGACCCAAGGTCAGGCTGCTATAGCCAATGCAAGGCTCACCCTGTAGCCCCAGTTGGCAGGTCTGGGAAGGCTGTTGTTTGCGGCCAGGAGCCATGCGTCTCCCTGCATCTCAACAGCTCCAGCTGTCCTGCAGGTGGAAGGTCACTTTTGCAAGACTCTGTTGTACCGGGAATCTGCCCTGGGATTCCCAGGCAAAGCTTTTCTGCTTCTTTCCACTGGGAGGGTTTTGCAAGCCCTGCCTCCTGCCAGGGAGAGCCCTTGAGCACAGCTGAGGTTCTGAGAAAAAAAAGAGCACCCAGGCAAAGCCTCGGTCCCCCAGCGCCAGGGAAGGATGAAGTGTCCCCTGCTTTCTGCCGCAGCTTTGAAGGACAGAGAATGAGGGGCCCCTGCCAGACTGGACTCTGGCAGCTGGAAGCTGGAGGGCCAGAAAGTTCCCAGCTCAGCCCTCCAGCATAGCAGCCCTCCACTTGCACAGCTCATTGCTTCTGCCAAGGAGAGAGGAGGAAGGCAGTTGAGGCTTGAGTCCTATGAATGCAGAGCCCAGCTCCCTCCGATGCCCGAGGCCCTCCTCATCAGCCCATGGCCACTCATCTATTTGCACAACTGCCCTGGCAGGGAGCTGCCTGCCTCACAAAGCAGTCTAGCAGTCCATTCTCTGATGGACTGACAAGTGATGGCTCCAAGGATGTGTGACCAATGCAGTCACCCAGGAACCCATGCTTGGCTTACTTTGGTGCTGTCTTGAAACTTAATTTATGAATTTTCATTTTGCACTCACATCCCCAAATTATGTAGCTTGTCTTGGGTCTGACCACTGGGGAGTCCTTTATCTTGAACCAAAATCAATCTCCTTGTAGTTTTCCACATTTATTCCCATTGCACCCCCAAAGGGCTCAGGCTAGATCCATTCCTCCTGTCCCAGGTGGGCCTGGAGAGTTCCACAGATGGACCATGAGGCCAGGACAAAGGTGGGGAGAGTGAGGTATCCGGGTGCACAGTTTAAAGAGACGCTCAGTCCCTCAGTCAGGAAAAGGCTGACCTGCACTTGCAAGGTCCTAGTGAGCCCCTTATCCCAACCTCTGGTGGGGGTTCCAGGCTCCTTCCTGGCCCCCACTAAAGACAAGCTTCATCCCTGGTCTAGTCCTCACCATTATCCCTCCTCCCCCAGGATAAGGAAAGTCTGAGGGAGGCAAAGGGTTAGGCACCCAGGCAAGGCCAAGACCTCACCTCTTCCCTCTTCAGCATTTGGGGGAAAAACCCCCTCCAGGATTTAAAGTGAGGTCCACGAATCGGCAGCCTCGGGATCACCTGAGAGTTTGTGAGAAAAGCAGAATCCCAGGCCCTACTCCACACTTACTGAATCTGCATTTTAACAGGATCCCCAGGTGACTCCTGTGCATATTCAAGTCTGAGAAGCACTGGTTTAAGGGGCCTCAAGAGCTCCGCATCCTATCCCAGACCCTGGTTAGCTCACAGATCTCCTGTTCCATATGCTGAGAACCTACCTCCACATTTGTGGAGTGACTGATGTCCCCATCTATCTGCCTCAATCTCAGCTCTCTCCCTTTCTTTTACACTTTTTCCTGTCTCTTAAATATTGGGTTTTTCTTTTTATTTAAAAAAAAAAAAAACTTTTTTTTAATTAAAAAAAATGATATTAAGAGATTTCCCACAACCCCCTTCCCTGATATCTTAGCATGCAGGAGCTTCTAAGTTTGCCTCGCCCCCAGGGTGTCAGCCCCTTTCAGATCAGGGTTCACTTCAGACCCCCAGTGCCCCAGAAAGGCAGCACTGGAAGGGACCTCAGAGGTCACATAAAGCAACCCCAATTTCTCATTTTAGGGCAGTGAGACACAGGCCTGTGTTCAGGGCTGTGCAGCACCCGGCGGTGCCCAGCTTCCGTGGACCTGAGGGTCTCTGCAGCCTCCCACAGATCACCCCTGGAGCCCTCATTCCCTTGGCCCTTTCTCCAGGCAGCTGTTTCTGACCAACACGCCCAACTCCATCCACCCCTCGATCTTCTCGGCAAGGACAGCTTCATTTTGCAGGGAACGCTCAGGGGCACTGACAAGCCCAGATGCCCCAGCTTCTCATGTGACCCGGAGAAGGTCATTGGCTTTGAGGTCAGAGACACCTGAGTTCTAGTCCCTGTCCTATCACTGAGCTGCTGTGTGACCTCAGGCAAGTCCCTTCCCTTCTCAGAACCTCAATTTTTCCATCTGTGAAGGGGATTAAAAATATCTTCTGCACAGGGTTGTGGTGAGGTTAAATTGAATCTTAAAAAGGAAAAATATTATTATTATTATTATTATTATTATTATTATTATTACTTCAAAAGAGTATTAATTCACCTCTCCTGGAACAAAACACTTTGAGGACAGAAACTGTATTCTCTTCTCTCTTCACTAGCTAGGAGCTCTTAGTACACGGCTGGGATCACACTGAGTGCTCAGCAAACACAGTAACAAACAAACCATTATAATGTTTCTTTCAATTAACTACTGTTAACACTTTCTATGAAATGTAATAGAAGAAGAGAAGCTAACATGCCCCAGCACCTACCCTGAACAAAGCACACTGTGTATATTATCTCATTTAACATTTAACCCTCTCAACAGCCGTATGGGCAGGTATTATTATCCCCATTTTACAGGGGAGGAAACTGACATTCAGAGAGGTCAAGTAATTCATCCAAGGTCACACAGCTAGTAAGTGGCAGAGCCAGGACCTGAAATTGGGTCTGTGGGTTCAAAGCCCACGTACCTTCCATGTACCACCCTCTCTGAGCCCTGTGCCCCACGGTGCTGAGTTCAGAGCCACTGGAAGATGACTGATTGTCTCTGCAGACATTGCCCCCCAGCCTAGGAACAACCTGCTGGTTGGACAAGAAGTAGACTGGAATAGAACTCAGAGCTGTTTTTCCCCTAGAAATGTCACTGATATTTGGAATAGCTTTGTTTTGGGCATTCCAAATGTCTTTAAGCATGATTATTTGTAACACACATGCACTGTATGCCTCTTTCTCCGCAATGGGATATTGGGAATTATCATCCCCTGGGTCTCCTCCAGTCCCCCCTCAATACTCCAAAAACAGCCTCAGGGGGGTAATGACTCCCACTACTCCCTCCCAGCCTTCTCCTGGGTCCCATGACTCTGTGATGCACTATCCAGATCCCCCTTCAGAAATGAAGGGCACATCCCCAAATGAGAGGTGGTGAGATCTTATGCCTGGCTGGGAGTGCTGTGGGCAGAGACACTCCCTTGCTCGGCTGAGGGGGGCTGCCTCACCCAAGGCCATGTCCCCTTCCTGGGGCAGCCACCTCCAATGCCTGGGTAACACAGGGGGATAAAGACCCAGCCTTCTTGCCCCACTTGAACCAGCTATAGAGGGTGATCCTGGCTCCAGAGCCCTGCATGGGGTTGGCTGAGGCCATCAGTGAGGATTGCACTGCAGCTCAACTTCTCCCTCTGCCCAGTCCCACTGCCTTCCCCTCCCTCCCTAAGAACCCCTCCTAACAAACTTCTTGTGCGCTGGGAGTCAGCTTGCTAGGGAATCCAACAGGAGACAGCCCTCCACAGGAAATGGGTGTCACCGGAGCTGTCCCTGAAGCGAAACAGATGCAGTGCCTGGTGGCCTCCGCCTGAGCCCCACCTGCAGCCCCATGAGGCTGAGGAGTGAGCACTGGGTTCCAGGCAGCTACTGTTGCCTCCTCCGCTCACCGGCTGGGAGGCCCGGGTCCCTCGCCACCCCCTCTAGTCATCAGACCTCAGTTTCCCCATGCATCAGCACCTCCTCCCTGCCTACCTCCCAGGGCTCTTGCCAGGATCAGACCAGGAAAGGGATATGCAAACACCTCGCGGGCTGCAAAAGGCTGCGCCAATGGGCCAGGCTGTGAGAATGGATTAGCACCAGCTCCGAAGCCAAGCGCGCCTGCGCTCCCTGCTCCGCCGCCAGTTTCTCTCCCCATCACTTTGCCAGAAGCCCTGCCTGCCTATTTTTCCCCCAAACACCAGCTGCCTGGTGCAGGCCAGTTTTTGACTGTGGGGGCAGTGGCAATGGTTCCCAGGTGCGGCAGGAAGATGGTTTTGGTTTATCGTGTGAATTAAGGCTGGGGCCCAGCTGTCACCTAGCAGAGCCCTCCAACCCCTCTGCCCTGCACACATTGGTCCCTGTCATCCAGCAAGGGCTTGTCAGGTGGAGATTGTGACCCTCCTCAGACATGGGCCCGGGGCTTAGGTTTCCTTGTCTGGTCTCTGGAAAGCTCAGTTCTCAGGTGCTGTGTTAATGTCCCATTGGTTTCTGTAAAAAATTACCACAAGCTGGGTGGCTTAAAGCAATGGAAATGTATTCTCTCCTGGTTCTGGAGGCCATTTGGTCCAGAATCAAGGTGTCGGCAGGGCCCTGCTCCCTCGGGGGCTCTGGGGGACAGGCCGTTCCTTGCCTCGTCCAGCTTCTCCTGGCGGCTTGGGACCGATTCTCTCCAGGCTCGGCCTCCACATCTGTGAACTCTCCCTCTGTGTCCTCCTCATGAGGAGGCCTCTGATGGACTGAAGGCCCACCCAGATGACCCGGAAGAGCCTCCTCCCCTCGTTTGCCACATAAGGCCACATTCACAGGTCCCAGGGATTAGGGCATGGACATATATTTTGGGGGACCACTGTCTCACTAACCCCTTGTGGGGGCCCTTTGCCAAGTCTGTAGGACTGGACAGGAAAAGTCATGCCAGGCAGGTTCTCCATCAGGGAAGACCCTGGGCTGGCCTCACTGCTGAGAGCTGTAACGGTCAGTGCTAAAGGGACACAGAGAGATCACTGCCATGCCCTCTGTGTGCCTGGCCAAACCTTCAGTGCCATGGTCTGACCGGAGTACAGCCGACAGCAACCCCACTGAGGGGCTAGCCTGGAAACCTCACCTGGGCTTTTTACCTTGTTTCCAAAAAGCACGATGAACTTTGGGGTCATACCTAGTAGTGTGACCAACTCAGAACGGTTTCTCAGGGACTTCCCTGGTTTTAGCACTGAAAAGTCCATGTCCCAAGAATCCCCTCATTCCTGGGCAAACTGGGATGGTTGGTCATACTCACCCAGGTACTAGCTAGCTCCACAACCCAGCTGGGTGGAGTTTCAAAGCCCCCTGTATCCACTTTTGGGCTTTCAGCAGGGATGGATCACTGGGCACCAGCCCTGGCAGAGCCCCTAGAGAGAACAGAAGACACTGTCTTTCTTGGTGGGTCATCTCTTGGGGTCCCCTTCTTTCTGCCCCTGTCTGTTCTCATGCCCTCTGATTGCCCTGTCTGGGAACACTCAGCTCCATGCCTCAGTTTTGGTCTTTCCTCCTCTCCACCACACACCTCCCCAGGCCTGGACTCGGTGATCTCCCTGATTCAATTACTGATGCTTTGGATCTCTTCACTCCAGCATGGTAGGGGGTGTTTCCTTCCTGCATCTCCACTGTCTCTGAGGGGCCCTTTGGATGCTGCTCAGCCAGTGACCAACTGTGCCAGCCAGCACCTGTAAAGAAAGAGACACTGGGACCAGGTGGAGCTAATACTGATGAATACTTTCCTTCTCCAGGGCCCAAGAGGTCACCTCATCTGAGCTCCTGCACAGTGTGGAGGTCCTCAACCGGGGCTCCTCACATACAGCACCCTCTACTTGAAGCACCCACCCACCTTCACCTGCCCAACACCTGCTCATCCTTCAGGCCTCATCTTAAATTCTTTCAAAGACTGAGTTAGGTTCTCTGCACTTTTCTTTTTTTAGCACCCATTACATGCCTAATACCACCCACATGTGTACAATCATGTCTTTAACCTCCTGACTTCTTTACTAGACTCTGAGATCTGTGAAGGCAGAGATCACGCCTGTGTTAAGACTGCTGTCTCATGAATGAATAAATGGAAGATGGCCTTTTGCTATCTGTTTATATCCTTCCAGGAATAAAGAGCTCACTACCTCCCAAAAAAGCCCATCCGTCTGTGCTCAACTCTGACTCTGGCTCCAATTTCATTTTCCTAAGCTGCCCCAGTATGGGCTGTCACTGAATCCTGTCTTCTGCATGCATGAGGTAGCTTCTGCAGCCCTCATGGGGCCTGGAGAATGACCTAGAGGATGCGGCCCACCTTCTCCAAGCCCTTTGAACTTCTGGAAGGTCTTTGCCTTCTACTCTCAAGTGCCTCTACTCTCAAGTGCCTAAAAAGACAACACAGGACACAACCAAGGACCAAAACAAAACCCTCTTAGTGTTCAGGGAAATGCAAATTAAAACAACAATGTGATTCCATTCCTTATCCTCCAAATTTAAAAAGATTGACAACATCTAGTGCTGCAAGGATAAGGAAAGGGGAACCCTCAGACCCTGTTGGTGGAACTGTAAATTCTTTTAACCATTTTAGAAAGTAATCTAGCAGGATTTATTAAAGCTAAAAATATGTAGTCCCTTTGACCCAAGAGCAATGCTGCTTCTGGGAATCTATCCAGCTAAAATAAAAGGACCAGTCCAAAAGATGTATGAACAAGGAAATTTACTGTGGAATTGTTTATAATAAAAAAACATATCTGAAAACCTTACTCTCTATGGAATACTACACAGCTATTAGGAAGAATGAAGTAGATTTGTATGCATTGATTTGGAAAGTGATGTAAATATTTTGAGTGTGAAAAAGCAATATGGAGAATAATATGTATAGTATGTTTCCATTTTGTTAAAAAAACCAGTAATAATAAATGGAGCAACATACAGCTGGCCACATCTGGAGGCCACAGTGAAGCAGGGGTGGGGTCTCAGTGCATCAGCAGCACCACCAGCTTTGGGGCGCACTAACAGATGGCCGACAACAGAGATCCCACTAGCGTGTCTAGGGCAGCCCTCTGCAGTCAGCCTCCAACAGTGACAGACCCCAATAGGGGCTGAGCTTAAAACTCAACCCCTCACAAGAGCAGGCATGGGGTCTTCAGGCTGAGGAGTCCAGACGCCCCAAAGGCCATCCCAGGTCTGTAGACATGGCCCTTGAGTCTTAGTCCAAGGGAAGCAGCTCTTTCACACAACCCTACCTCAGTCAATTACACACACACACACACACACACACACACACACACACACACACACACCCCACAGCAAAAATGTGAGTTAACCAGTCATCCATCATGGGGAGATAAAATAAGGTGAATTGATAGGATTTCTTCAGCAAACTGTACAAAAGCCTGAGGCTGGAATGAAAAGATTTGAAGCTTAAAGAATTAACATGCAAATGCAATTTCCAGCCTAATGGAGTGTAAGGCACAATCAGTGACTGCCTCTGTGAAAGGGAATGGTGGGACACTTCTTGATCTCTCTGCCCAGCTCCGACGGAGCCTTTGTTACAACATCAGGTAAAGGTTTCCAGTCACCTGGGCTCACTTCTAACAGTGCCTGGAGCCTTGTTGCCCCCCCATCCCCCCAGGCTTCCTGCTCTGCCCCTCTGACCTGGGCCTGCAGAGAACTATACAGACCAGCCTGTGGCTTCTAAGCCCCAATTCACTGTCAATCTAGTGTTCCAGTATTTAAAATTTTGGGTTCATTAGTAAAGTTCACAATTTTAAACTATAGATATTATAGTAAACATTGTGGAAATGAAATACCCCAAATTGTTATCAATTGTTGCCCGTGGAGAACGGGATGGGGAGAGGAGACATTTTCTTCCGTATATTTCTGTGTTGGTGGAATATTCATAACATGAATGTATTCCTTTGTCATTAAAAATTATAGGAAGACTGGATGTTCTCTGGATATAAGGCTTTTGGTTTGTTTTTGTTTTACAGTGTCTTGATGCCTGAGGTTTAGAGGATGGCAAACTATCAAAACAGGGAAGGGAAATAAAAGCCCAGGGAGTGGGGAGGCTGATGGGAGCATTTTAACCGTCATGTAGCAATTGACTGTCAGACGCTAAATGCCCTGGTCTCCTGATGTGGGGCAGTGCTCTCTTCCTCCATGATCCGCAGCCCCTCCCCATACCTGGGGGAAGGGGACGAACCCATCTCAGCAGGTGTCATCTGTCTGGTCAGCCACGGTGAGGAATTTGATCGACATCTCAGCCACCACCCAGGAGTCCAGATATTACCAGACACATGCCCTGGCTTCTCTGGAAAAGAGGTGATAATTACAATGAGCTGGTTGTCAATCAGCCTCTCATCAGCTATCCTGCAAGACATAGACAAGATCTGGAATAAGGGAGAGACTCCTCTTGGGAACTGTCGGAGCTGGGCCTGCAAAAGGCCGCTCCATTTTGGGATGGCTGGTGTCTTCAGCCTCCCCTCTCCCCTCCTTGCTTTGCACTCGAAATTCCAGACACAGGGAAAGACTAATAGAAGCAGCACCCAGTCCTGGTACTATCACAGTGCTGTTCAACTGTTATGACACATACACACATACACTAAGACCTGGACATGAGCCTTGTGAATCAGATTCTCAAAGGATGAAGCTCAGGCACCTGCAGCTTTTAAACCTCCTCAGGAGGCTCTGGTATGCACCCCTCATGGAGACCCCCTTTTCATTGTGCAGTGTCTTGGGATCCTCTATTTGCCTGACTCATCTGACTCCTCAACCTGGGATCCCTGAGCAGGGCCTTTGCCTGCAATTGGGAACAGTGAATTGTTCTTCAGGTGAATGAATGTCTGTTGGATGGAATTGCTCCAACATGCCTGGCATGGTGGGGAGGAAGAGGTCTCACCTCAGCTTTTGGCATCCCCCGTAGTCTCGGATGAGGAGGCCCCTGCTGTGTGTTGGATGTGGAGGAGGGAGATTCGTTTTGGCAGAAGGAGCAGACCACGCATTGATTCAACTAAATCGGTCAAACTAATGGTCGATTCTAACTGTGGGCATATGACCTTGCGAAAGCATTTCACAACCAGAAGGCAAGAGGTTCGAGCTGCTTGACGTTTCCCTGACAACGGTGACTTTGCCGCATTCCAAAAACCAGACAGCTCTGGCCAGACACTCCCACTCCTCCAGGCTTCCAGAATGGCTCCTGATTGGTAACTAAGTAAATCTTTAGTTAAAGTTGACTGTGAATGCAAACTTGGCCTTATTTGACTTTTCAGCACCCAGCACAGCATCTGATACCCGGTAGCTGCTCAGTGTGGTTTGCTGACCTACCCCAGAGCTGTGGAATGGAGGACTTCAGCTCTAGTGGCCTCCACAATGGGAGCTCAGCCCTTGACTTCCCTAGCTGCAGCCTATGGGCCACCAAGCTTACCTGGACTCCAGTAACCAGGGCCAGGAATTGTGGAAGGGGACTCTGCTCAAACCACTTCTGGCCTTGGACACTCATGAAGACCAGGGGCATGGTGGAGGTGAGGCCAAAGTAATCAGAGCAGGCTCTGGACCCACCAGTCAATGCCCTTCAGACAGGATCCTCTTCAAAAGACATCAGAGACTCATGCCATGCTGTCCCTACTGCCTCCAGACACTGGTGGGAAGGAAGATTCAAACCAACAAATGTTTCAAATTATGCTCCTCTACTTTACCTTTTTAATGACAGAAATAATGTATGTGAAGGTCACACAATAAAGAGATGGAGAAGGAAAAAGTTACTATCACTTCCCTAACCCAGTAACACCAATAACACATCCACCACCACCACCTTCACTGTCTTCACCACCACCTTCCCCTCCACCACCACCACCACCAATCTCCTTAGGGTGTTCGCACAATTGGTGTGTGTCCTTTCACACCTGAGTTCCCTACGCTCATAGAGGAACACAGAAATATACAGATACATATGTGTTTCGGTTTTCTTTTCCTCTTAAAATGAAATCCTATACATATTATGCTAAAATTTGTTTTTTTAAATGAAGATTGTACTATGAATCTCTTTCTTGTTCAGAACATTCAGATCTGATTTATTCTTTTTAGTAAGTGCGTATTATTGCAGACAGGTGAACCACACATTATTTAAACCATGAATAATATATTAATATTTAATAATTTATTATTAAAACTATTAATAATTCAATAAACGTTTGACTTGGCATTCAAACATTTACCAAACGGCAAATTCTATGTGGGTAGATTCAAATTCACATGGTTTTCTTTAATGGTTGCAATAATCCTATGCGGTACCTTGATTACTTCTATTTTACACATGATGCTTTGAGGTTCAGAATAGAGGTTTGTTTAGTTGTAAGTCTTGAGCTTTGACTCACTCTCTTGCCAGATATGTGAGCTTGAGCTATTTTCTTAAGCACTGCGCCTCCACTTTCCCATCTGTAAAATGGACTTAACAACAGCTCCTACCCAGCTACCTATGCCAACCTATAAGGTTGTTATGAGGATTAAATAAGATAAAGCAGGTAAAGTGCCTGGCATGGCTCAAGGCCTGATGGATAAGAATGTTCAAGAAAGAACAGATACTATTTCCCCTTTTATTCTGGCAAGGGAGGCCTAGACCCACCTGGACAAGCCCAGGAGCACATTCCCACAGCACGTGGCTGTAACAGGAGCCTAAGCTGGTTCACACCACACCCGTCCCAACAATCTGGGGAGGCTCCTTAAATAAGCAGCCGCTCTTCCCACCACCTGCCGCTGCCGTTCCATTTCCTGGCCTGAGCTACGGTGTTGCCACAGTTGGTGCTTTGCAGAGGAGAGCTGAGAAACATTAGCAGTCTCCGAAGCCCACGCTCCCAGGCCCTCTGGGGAGCTCACCTCTCCATCTGCCGCGGGCTGCAAACCAGCACGCACTGAGCAGCGTAGTTAGAATGTGCTTGCCATTGCTGAAGCCGAGGCCGCTGAGCTCCATGGGCATGTTCCCCGCAAACATGCCTCTGGGTCAGGCCACGAGGCCCATTTCTGGGGAACAACACAGCATTTTCACGGCAGCCTTTATCTGGTGGCCGCTCTGACCCCACTCCCGGTCTGTGGCTGGACTTGCCTGGGAGCACAGGATACCGAGCAGCCTCTGCATCTCTTCACTGCCTGCTGCTTTCAAGCAACCCGGGGTGAGAGGATAATTTATGTGGAGTAAAAAGCTGGGGCATCAGACAAGACACACTGTTCTGTTCCCCCCACTCACACCCAGACACCCCCAGTTCAGATGTGAGAGCTGTGGGCACCATTTGCTTCAAAGTATGAATTGCTGGAGCCAGCAGACCAAAGTACCATTTTTTTTTTTTGGTTTCTGAGATAAAGAGACAAGGGCTGTGAGATTTGAAAGTTGATGGATTCGGGCAGAACTGATTTATCCCCTACCCCCTTACCCGATACTAGGTCAAAGGGCCACAGGTTCACAGAAGAGAGGACAGTGGGAAGGAAAAGGAATATAAAAGTGTGCAGCTAAGTCTTCCTCTCACCTACCCCTAGGACAGGAAGAGGACATGAAAAGAAATAAGAAAGCTCTCTCTGAAATGGAGGTGGGGAGAGAAGGGCATCTGAGAAGAGGGGGATCTTACCTAAAAGCTCTGTTTGCTGCCTAAAGTGTAGGTGCTGGAAACCTGAAGATGCTTCCTGCATCCCCAGGCCGGGGAGACCTGGGCAAGTTGGTTGGGGGTATCTAGGCCTGGGAGGGAGTCAGGGCTTCCCACCACCCCTGGAGTGTCTTCAGATTCTCAAATGACTCAGGGCACCCAAGGGAGGGACTCAGAAAGTAGATGACAATGGGGGACTCTGGGTGTGTAAAACATGCTCATCAGAGGAACTCAGATCCCCAAAAGGAGAGAGAGCCACTGCCCAGGGCATCCCCAATACCAGGACACTCAACAGGGAGCCCTAGACTGGCTTGGCCCCCAATCTACAGCTACCCATAAAGCTGGCACAACAGTGAAGGACACATCCCCCACCCTCCACCATACTGTCAATCACAAAGCGGCAGAGAAGAAAGACCACAGGTGGGTTAGGATTACCCTAACAACCCTAACTGTATCCCCAAAATAACTTAATAGGCTAAGAAAACTTGGACTGGAAAAAATGCAGGAGGCTTCACTTCATCAGCAGGGTGCTGGAGTCAGAAGATAAATTCAGTTCTAGAAAACAAGAACATCATGCTTTTTCCACAACCAAGTTTGCAACCATTAAAATCCCAAACCCATTACATAGACAAGTGACAAAAATTATTGCATGACTCCTTGTGAGGAGGTGTTTTATTTCTTGACAGATCATTGAGATCAACACTTCACATATGGCTAGGAGAGATGGGAGCCTATTTTAGAATCCTCAGAAAGAAGAAAGAAGATAAGATTATCGTTCTACGAATTTCTGTGTTGGAAGGGATAGTACTGTCGATAGAGAAAATATTAGCTCACATCATGCCTTATGATGAAAAGTTTTGTTTCCCCATTAAAGCTTATGTGGATCTCAGGCTGTGTTCCCCTAGAAGCAGCCCCTAAGATGAGGGATTGAGAACATGTGGTCTGTTTGGAGGTGCTATTGGGAAGCCCAGTAGGGAGTCAGGCAGTGAGCCAGGGCAGGGAAAGAAGCTGGTACAAAGTGCCTTACTGAGCACGTTACCATGATGGGTGACTGATATGGAACATCCCCACCCCCACCACCAGGGGCGAGGAAGCTGGGTCACGTATGCACCCTTTCCTTTTTGTCCTTGGCTGAGGGCTGCTCCTGGTGGTGGTAACTCCCAGGCACTGGCAGCCTGCACTGGGGCTAAGTGCAGCCCTCAGGAGTATCACAGACACTGCAGTAACGTGCTGGCCTGTGTAGGAAGGGTGAGAGCCAAGGGGACACATGCAGGGGCAATAATGGTGACTGGTACATGGGGCATGGCTTTGTCTCCTTCCATCGCATGGGCTAGCTGTGTAGCTGAAACCCCTAGTGCAGGCTGACCTCCCAAAGCAGGAGCCAAATAAATAGAATGACATGCCTGAACAGTCTGCATAAAAGTAATAGTCTTAAAGCTGGGAAGAACCATCAGTGACATTTGGGTAACATCCCACCTAAGATCACTTATCTTGCTACAGAAAGCCCAGACTGTGAGATGGGGTTGCTTTATCTTATTTCCAAATGTCTCTCTCGGGAACATACACCTGTTAGTCCAGGTTCTCTCTTCCGGAGCCATGCAGGAAAACAAAGCAGAACAAAAACTGTTTACTGTCTGTGGTGGGCAGAATAATGGTCCCCTGAGGATGTCCACATCCTAATAACCAGAATCTGTGAAGAGACTTTGCAGATGAGCTCAGTTTACAGACTTTGAGATGGGAGATTATCCTGGATTACCCAGGTGGGCCCAATGTAATCGCAGGGTCCTTATAAGGGAAAGAAGGAGGCAGGAGGTGGAGATCGGATAGTAGAAAGAGATATCAGAGAGGTAAGTTCGCTGGCTGTGAGGATGGAAGAGGGCCATGAGCCAAGGAATGCCTCTAGAAGTAGAAAAGGAGAGGAACAGCTCCCCTAGAGCTTCCAGAGGGAAATCAGCTCTGCCGACACCTTGATTTTAGCCCAGCGAGACTTCTAACTTCTAGAACCATAAGATGATAAGTTTGTATTGTTACAAGCCACTAAATTTGTGGTAATTTGTTACAGCAGCCATAGAAAACTTATACACTGTCTTCAAGGCAATCCTTGATAGATAGGAAGCCAATGACTGTATCCCCTGCCCTGTATTGTTCTCCAAACAAAACCCTCAGTTTTCAACTGCCTCTCATAAAATGTGATTCTCAATCTCTTGGCACCCTGCTCTGTGCACTGCATAATGCCCCCTGTCTAATATACCCCTGGGCATGGTGGCCCCAAGCAGTGGATGTATGACTCCACAGGAGACCAGCTCAAGTCCGGAGAGGACCAGTCTCTTGTCCACCCTTCAGGCGAATAGCCACCTCTCTATTATATTGAGCATTCTCACAGTTTTATCACGCCATCAACTAAAACCCAGAGTCCTCTTTATGTGAAATGTTTCAAACCAGTTCTCCCTCATCTGGGATGTAGGCAGTTGAGGTGTAGGACTCAAGCATCCCCACCCCCTTAAATTTTCATTGTTCATTCTTAATTTTAACCTATTGTTCCAACCTATCTAAGTCATCTTGGCATCTGACCCAATCAGCTAAGTGTTGACTGTCCTTCTCACCAATTCTGACAAGCTAGTAATAAGAAACCAAAACACACTCCCCTGCCATAGCCACACCCACTTACTGAACCTTTTCAGGTTCTCCCTCAGTCTGTTGTGGCTCGAGACTTGGACGCCACAGCTATCACTTTCCTTTGCCTGAGAATTTGAAACTCAAGGATTTACCTTCATCTTCCCCAAACTGCACTGAAATGACCAAAGAAAGAGAAAAAATAAATAAAGAAGAGAGCTATGCCAGCAGTAGACAAAATTTGAAGCCAACAGGAATGCACGGAGGGGAACGTGGTCCAAACAATATAAAGATGGACTCACCTGAGAAGTAAGTGGAAGGTTTCCCAACAGAGCCCAGGAAAACCTCCAAATTCAAGGCACCAGGAACCAGGAGGAGGGGTGTGATGTGGGAGTGCTGGCAGACTGGGAGAAATGCACACATGAGCTGCAGGAGGACAACTGGCCATGGCTGTCCTACAAGTCATTTGATGTGGTCTGATGTGATCTGATCTACGTGGAGAGGAGGATCTTCTGCAACATGTCTCTGGGGTGGGCAGTAAGGCTAGAGGGAGGGCGGACTGTAGGTCACTTCAAAATGCATACTTAAGAAGAAACCCATAGGGAACGGGGAGCTCATACTTAATTGATACAGAGTTTCTCTTCGAGGTGATGGATGTTGGTGATGGTGGCAAAGTTTTGTGAAGTTAATTGACTCCACTGAGTTGCATAATTGAAAGTAGTTAAAATGGGAAATTTTATATGTTATAAAAAATACATACGTTACCGCAATAAAAATTTTCAAAAAATCATAGGACTGTACAAAACAAACAGTAAACCCTAATGTAAACTATGGGCTACAGGTAAAAGTATAATTACAATAACATTGTTTCATCCATTGTAACAAAAGAACCACACTAATGCAAAGTGTTAATAGGGAACACTACTTCCCGCATGATTTTTCTGTAAACCTACAACTGCTCTAATCTATTAAATAATTTTAAAATTCAAAACCTCAGCCCAGTACTGAGTTCTTAATTCACTGGATTTCAATAATTTTTCTTGAACCCAGAGTAAGAAATGCATTTTATAGCATGACCCAGCATATGAACATATGTGTTTCATTTTTAAAATAATAGTTACTCTTATTTTATCATCCTTGTGATACATTCTATTTTCTATTCTGGTCTAGTCTGTTTCATTTTTTAAAAATCCTGGCCACAACCCACTGAAATGATTTAATGTCCTCTAGGTCTCCATAGTAACTCCGCCACTATCCATATACAGGCACTCCTAAGATCCAAGGCTGGACAAATGGGTGGAGGTGGAGAAGCGTCAGAGGAGGAAGATCTAGAGATTTCAGGGACTCTTCCAGAGCCCCAAGAATTCCTGGCATCCTTCATTGGAGAATGCATGCCAAACACATGGGACATTGCCACCCACCTGCTACAAGAGAGGCACCCACTGCTGATTTGCTCCCAGAAGATGGGTAGAGCTTTATGCAAATCAAAAAGAAGAATCCAAATATTTCCAATCAGAAAAAAAGGCTAAAGGCATGAACTGGCAATTCACCAATTTTTTTTTACGTGAAATATGTGACAGGGACATGGTTTATTAACTTGTGAGGGTCCTCCGCCCACCCCAGTTGTCAAGGGCCACTGTGTCTGTAGGGCTGAGAGGACAAAAAAAAAAAAAAAAAAAAAAAAAGGAATGGAATTAGCTCTTGAGAAAAGACTATTTAGAAGAATTCTTTGGAAGACAACAAGTAAAGCCTGAGATTCCTTTCTAATTATTTGGGCTCCTTGTCTGGGCTTTTCTGATTTAGCTCCCCCATGCTGTCCCTGGGAGCTGTGCCTTCAGCAGCAGTTCCAGAGGATGCAATGACTGAAGACATGCAACCTCACATGACACTCAGAAATCATTTGAACCCACCAGATCAGAAAAGATGAAAATGCTGTGGTTGGTAGGTTTGGAAATTGTAAAACTTTCCAAACAGTAACCTGTGGCTGTGTATCAAAATTTATAATGCACGTGCCCTCTGACTCAGCCTTTCCATGCCTAGGAATTTACTGGAAGAAATCACTGGGAAAATGTGTGCATTTATTTACTAGAAAGTGAAAAACCAAAACAACCTGAACGTCCATTGCGAAGTAACCTACCATTCACTGTGTACCAGACACACAGAGCATTTAAAGCCTTCATTTTAGTTCATTCTCACATCAGCTCTATGGGATATATATTGTTATACTCCTTTTAGAGCTGAAGAAATTAATACTCAGGACTTTTAAGTGACATGTCCAAAGTCACAGCAGGACTGCCTGACTACAAGCTGGCTCTTTGGTTACATAAAATAAAACCATACAATGACCTATTATAGAGATATTTGAAAACATTCATTTATTGAACACATATTCAACAAGTACTGAGTGCCTCATAGAAGCCAGGCATGTTCTAGATGCTGAGGATACAGAGGTGATTGAAACAGATAAAAATCCCTGCCCTCAAAAAGCTGTTTGCACTGACATAGGAATATGGCTACAGTGTTATGACAAGTGGAAACAGTGAATTAAATAACATCATTGCTGTGTGTACAAATGTGACCCATTTATTCATTCATTCATTCATTCAAATAATATTTATAGAACAGTTACTCTTTGCCAAGCACCATGCCTGGCCCTTCACAGGACTGTGAGGCCCTTGAGTCCAAGAACTGGTTTTTCCTGTCTCCTTATTTGTAGGTTCAGCCCAGGGCAGACATAGAGCTGGTGCATTTGAAATGTTTGTGATTAAATAAGTGAGCAAAGGAAAGTAGGGTACTACTAGACTTTAGAGTTAGATACTCTCTTTTTTCCAAAATGTAAATATCCTTTAAATTTTTATTACAAAAGTAACATTCTTGAGAGTATAAACTAAAATGACTTAGAAGTATAGGTAGTGAAATTCTTCCCCCTCCCCACCAAACAATCCCACACTTTAGAAGTGTGCTGGTTTGGATGTATTATGTCCCCCAAAACATCATTATCTTTGATGCAGTTTTGTGTGGGCAGGAAACACATTGGTGTTGATTGGTTTGGAGACTTTTGACTGGATGTTTCCATGGAGATGTGACCACTCAACTGTGGGCAAGATCTTTCATTGGATAATTTCCATGGAGGTGTGGCCCCGCCCATTCAGCATGGGTCTTGATTAGTTTACTGGAGCACTATATAAGCTCAGACAGAAGGAGCAAGCTTGCTACATCCAAGAGGGACACTTTGAAGAATACACAGGAGCTGAGAGAGGAACTGCAGTTTACAGAGACATTTTGGAGACAGCCTTTGAAAGCAGACTTTTGCTCCAGAGAAGCTAAGAGAGGACAAACAGCCCAAGAGCAATTAAGAGTGACATTTCAGAGAGAAGCTGAA
Source organism: Choloepus didactylus (assembly GCF_015220235.1). Taxonomy (NCBI): domain Eukaryota; kingdom Metazoa; phylum Chordata; class Mammalia; order Pilosa; family Megalonychidae; genus Choloepus; species Choloepus didactylus. The sequence goes on from NC_051324.1 coordinate 13,718,704, forward strand.
GCCTAGAGAGGAACATCCTGGGAGAAAGCCATTTTGAAACCAGAACTCCGATGCAGATGCTAGCCATGTGCCTTCCCAGCTAACAGAGGTTTTCTGGATGTTTTTCGGACGCCATTGGCCATCCTCCAGTGAAGGAACCCGATTGTTGATGCATTACCTTGGACAATCTATGGCCTTAAGACTGTAACTGTGTAACCAAATAAACCCCCTTTTATAAAAGCCAATCCGTTTCTGCTGTTTTGCATTCCAGCAGCATTAGCAAACCAGAACAAGAAGTAATCTCTGATCATCTGATACACAATATTCAGACTCCCAGCCGTTCTCCCCAAAGGTCTACCTCATTACCCCTTCACTCACTTTCTATACTTCTCAAACTGAAGCATTACTTTATTTATTGGGTTACCTGTTCACTATCTGTAACACCCATGAAAATATAAACCTCCACACTTAAACTAGAAAACAAATAAAAAGAGCTTCACTCCAAAGAATTAACTGCTAAGTCTAAAGACTAAGAATTGTTTTTTCCAACTAAGGAGTAACAAAAAAGTCTCTAGTTCTCCCTCACTGAGTCTACTCCTCCTCCCCCACCCCATCTGCCCCTTCAAAGCTCTACATATCGTGTGTTCTGGTTTTTTTTTTGAGGCTCTGATCCAGAAGACCACATTTTAATAACTGTCTCAAAAGCCCATGGATCAGACCTCTGTCCCTAGTATCCTAGGGGTAGTCTGAACACCAGCAAATGGACTGACCCAAGCCTATGATCTTGGCCCTATGGCATCCAAGTCTAAGGCTGGGGCCACTGGCTCCCCAAAGCACCAGAGTTGCAGATGCAGATAACTGATTTCATAAGACACGGGTGTATGTTTTTGCTAAAGATGTGTAGAGGGAAAAGCAATTAAAAAGGTATTAGTTGTGCTTTTGTGTCTACTTATGTTCTTAAAACTAACTATTTTTTCATTAAGGCTCCCAGCCTTCATCAGTGGCTTTGTCACATAGAAATAGCTGACAAGTTTGACTTGTGGGAATGAAATGAAAGGCTTAGCAGAAACAAAATGTGCTCCACAATTGCGTACAGCCTAAGTTTCTGAGGTAATCAGGACCAATGCTCTTATGGAGAGCTATAATCTTCGGGGTTAGAAATGAAAACACACAATTCACGGTTTGCTAATCAACTGTTTGTCATGTGAAAATTAGCTAGAAGCTTTATCATCCTTGGCTTTTGTGTGTATCTTCTTGGCATGCTTCCACATACAGACCTGTCACTATTCTAGAAAGGTGGGATCAAGTGTGGTATATTAATCACAGTTGTTTTTTTCCTCTCTCACCTGAGACCCTATTTAAATGGCAGTAAAAGGCTCACAAAAGGTAGAAGTCTACATTGGTAAAGACAATAGAAGGAGAGCATGAGCAGACAAGAGATAGATATAAATAGATTTCTGAACCATGGAAAGTAAATGGACGTGTTGGTAATAGGTGAATCAGGGCAGAGGAAGCCATATCAAAGGATAAGCTTGGAAACATACACACCATAGCAAGCAATCTACCTTCCAGAACCCTAAAGTTGGGACTCAGAAATTTCAGACACAGATGGAAATGAGATATGAGGCTAAAAACAGGATCATTGGGTTGATTATCTATATATGGAAAATCTGAACCCACTCCGGGACCAAAACTCTTAGCAGCCAGGTACATATACCCAAGCAAAAGATTGAAGGTCAAGCTCCAGGAGAAGTCACAGCCCCCTGTATTAGTTATCTATAGATGCATAATAAATTATTCCAAAACTTAGCCACTTACAACAATAAGCATTTATTATCTTATAGTCTGTGTGGAGTTAGAGAGTATCATAGCTAGTGATTCTGGCTCATGATATCTCAAGAGATTGTAGTCAAAACATTATCCAGGGCTACAGCTATCTGAAGGCTCTCATGGCTGGAGGATCTCTTTCCAAGGTGGCTCACTCCCATGGCTGCTGACTGGATGCCTCAGTTCCTTGCTGACTGTTGGCAGGAGGTCTTTGTTTCTCCCCATCCACACTCTTCATAGGGATGATTGAGTGTCCTCATGACACAGCACTGGCTTTCCCCAGAGAGTGGCCCAAAAGGAGAACAAAGAGGAAACTGCAGTGCCTTTATGACCCAATCTTGGAAGTCACACACATTTGCCAGATTCCATTCATTTGAATTAAGTCACTAATTCCAACCCTCACTCAAAGAGAGGGTAATTAAGTTCCACGTCTTATGGAGCAGGCCAAAAAATTTGTGAACATTTTAAAACCACCACCCGAGAGAAAAGATCTCCCATTGTATCATTTAGAGGTCTTCTGGGTCTATGATCACTAATATCCCTAAAGAAAATTCCACCACTGAAACCCTCCTCATAGTCATAGAGTACATAAGCTACCATGTATACCTTATTCTACATAAAAATTATCAACTAGAAAGCCAGATTGTTAAGAAAAAATTTTCAACATAAAAGAGAAATAATCAACAATAAAAAGAGAAAAACTGAACCCTGAGTGTCAGGAAATAGAAGATAAATTTAAAAATCTAATATCTTCAGAAAGAATCCAGAAGATATAGCATCCGTTATAAAAATAAAGTGAATCTACAAAGTAGAAAACAGCAGAAAACAACACAAAATATTAAAAAGTGTAATTATAAAAAAGACTATTAAAAAATAGAAGCTAATTGGCCATAAAATATAACCAAAGAATGGTAACAGGAAGGAAGAAAGAGAAAATAACAGGCATGCTGAAAAGAGCAGAAAAATTCAAACTATTAAAAAGTGTGATTATAAAAAGGACTATTAAAAAATCAAAGTTAATTGTCCATAAAATATTACAAAACAAAGGAGACAGGAAGAATGAAAGAGAAAATAACAGGTATACTGGATAAATCTGAGATATTGGACAGTTAACAGGACCCCCTAAAAACAAAGAGAGAAAACTTCTATAGGACTATAGGACATGAGTATGAGGGTTGAGATTCACAAGTGTTCAAGCATAATCCATCTGACCCATCCAGACAGATTACTGGGAAATTTCAAAATGTCTAGGGCAAAATGAATGTCCTCTGACCTTAAAACAGGGATTGGCAAACTATGGCTCATGTGCCAAATCTGGCCCACAACTTGATTTTGTAAATAAAGTTTTATTGGCACATAGCTGTCTTAGTTTCCCAGCTGCTGAAACAAATATCATAAAATGGGTTGTCTTGAACAACAGGAATCTATTGGCTCAAGGTTTTGAGGCTAAGAGAAGTCCAAAATCAGGACATCAGCAAGACGATACTTTATTCCTAAAGACTGGTCATCTGAGCCTGGCTGCCAGAAATCTATGGTCCTTGGCTATTCTGTCACATGGTAATGTGGGTGGTGATGTCTTCCTTCTCCAGTTTCCATCAACTTCTAGATTCTTCCCATGGGCTTTCTCTTTCTATGCCTGAATTTCATTCTGCTTATAAAGGACTCCAGTAAACTGCATTAAAGCACAACCTGATACCACTGGGCCACACCTTAACTGAAGTAACATCTTCAAGAAGTTCTATTTACAAAGGGTCTACATGCACCAGAATGTGGACCAAGACCAAAAACATGTCCAAACTGGGTGCACAATTCATTCCCCCACAATAGCCATGCCCATTTGTTTGCTTATTGTCCACGGCTGCCATCATCTATGCAACAACAGCAGATTTGGGTGGTTTCAACAGACCACATGGCCTGCTAAAGCCTAAAATATTTCCTATCTGACCCTTGACAGAATATTTGTTTTTGTCAACCTCTGTTTTAGAGAGAAAGTTTCCAGAAAGTAAAAGAGACAAAAAATTCACCCACAAAAGAACAAAATGAACTTTTCATAAGCATCATTGAATGCCAGAAGATAATGCAATAATGCCATCACGGTTCTGAAGGAAAATAAATTTTACCCTAGAATTCTATACCCAGCCAAAGTATCTGTCAAATGCCAGCATTGCATAAAGGTATTTCAGCTATCTGAATATGCAACTATTCGGGAACTCAGAAGACTTACCTCCTATGTATCCTTGCTTAGGAAGTGATCTGACAGTGTTCTCTGGATAAATGAGGTATGAAGGCAACTGCTATCTTTGGAACTTATGGCTCTATGAGGGAGCCTTGACCTCAGCTTGTCTTCTGACGTTGGGACTTTAGACCAGTGAATTTTGGCAGTCTGAGTTTGGCCTGAAGAACAAGACCACTTTCCCAGAGGGAGGGTCCCTAACAGGCTGGGATATTCTTCAACCAGATATTTGGTGGTTCTACCACCAGGGGACTTGCCTCATGGCTAAAACTCATTTCTTTTCACTAAAGTCTACACTTGGCCCATTTAGGATTCAAAGCTTGGCAAGGACGTGAAGCTCAGGCTGAAGACTTCTTTTCTGGCAAAGGCCCAACTCAGAATCCTCTTGCCTGCACTCTTCAGAGAAAAGGATGTAAGGATCACTCAAGAGCTGCTTGCTAGCTCTTGCTGGCTTCTGGGTTATGGAATCTGTAAGAGCAGCATAAGAGAAGAAAACTTGAAAACGCTTTCCAGAAGCCCCCAATTTCCCCCATCTCCTGGGTCTCCTCTTCCCTTACTCTTACCAGGAGTCTCCTCCTCCTTAAACTCGCTCCTAGAAACTCTTAATTCTGACCTCATAATGCTGAAAAAAATAAATGTTTTTCCCTTAGTCTGTGAGTTTCCTGTCATATCCTCAAAACCAAAGAGTTCACCAATATTTTTAGCCAAAATCTATTTACCCTGGAGAGAAATTTCACAACCAGCAGAATGACTTTATGACAGTTGGTTCAAATAACAATTTTTTTTTCTCTTTATCAAATTTTCATTTTCCGGGTGAGGAAACTGAAGGCAGAGAGTTGACATCCTACCTTCAGTGTCACACAGTTGGAATCAAAGCCAGGATTCAAACCCAGCAAAATCTGGCTCTAAAGCCTGTCTTCAAGTTTCCACTTCTCCTTTCCACCCAAGGAGAAGGGAGTCCATCACTGGAAATGTTCTTACTAAGTGCCACTGAGGTCTAAGGTTTCCCAGTTTCTGCATGTTGGTCCACAATTCCCAGTTTCTGGTAGAGAGAATCTGATTGGCCCAGTCTGGGTCAACCGATCCCCCTTGGGCCAATCAGCTCTGGCCAGGGACAGTGGAGGCTGCTGGGGAACCACCCTAAGTTGTGAAAGCACTTCCTGGGGGAGGCAGAAAGTGTACAAAGCTGGAAGGCTGGCTCAGAATGGGTCTGCTACTGGTGAGTAAAACGTTATCAGGCATAATTGGTTGATTTCCCATCACTATATACACTAACATCTATAGCTGTATACAATTGTGATTCCCTACCCTGAGCAAACCCTATCTCTCGACCAAGAGTGGAAAACAGAAATGCATCTCCTCTTTCCCTGGCTCAGGCTGGGGTGATTACTTGGCAAACAGCCCTGTCACATTCGGTCATCTTGGACATTTTTCCTACCCAGATCTCCTCTTCCCAATTGGACACAGAGACATTTCTCAAAATGTTCTGCTCAAACAAGCGTGTGACAAAACAGCTTGTCAGTTTGTCTCATTCTTGCTGAAATGAGACCATGATTTCAAAATCTAGTCCTTTATTCATTTAGAAATGATCTGATAATGGAGTGCTGGTTTAATTTCCTGGGGAAAATCAGATGCTTGCTGACTAGTGAAGCTCCCCTGTAACCCTGGGAAGAGGCATAATTATCTTCTTGAGAGTCAATCCCTGTGGATGTCCTAATTAATTGTAAAATATAGATGAGGCTGTTCAAAAACTTAGTTTACAAGGTTAATTCCTGGTGTATTATGTGTAGCACAATCATTGTGTTGGTAGGACAGTTTTGTTGGGCACATCTGATAGAGTAACTGATGATGCACTTTCTCCAAGCCCCTCCTCTCTGTCAGATGCATGAATTGAGAAAAATGACTGGGAAGTTACTTCTCCCTGTGGCAGGCAAGGTTTAGAAGTATACAACATGATCACAGGAAATAAGCTCTGTCTGTGATTGTGCTCTTGGCTAAAAATGACTATACACTTACACACATACAATTTCATAATGTATAATCACATTTGCATGTGTGCACACACTTATATACATGTGCATGAGCATATAGACATGCATGTGCACTCACACACATACATGCATGCACTCCTGTGTGTGCACATACATCTACACACACGCAAACAGATGCTGTGCAAAAGGCATTGGCATCAGAGTCTAGAGAACAGATTTCAAGTCTCAGGCCTCACACATTGGACATTTACTTACTTGAAGGCGGAGCCACCAAAGGACATTCTACATCCTCCTGCATATTTGCAGCCTCCTATTGGGAGTGGGGGCATTCCTACAGTTGGAGCTTAGATCCTTCAGCTTTCCTCTTTGGAGCACAGATGTGTACATCTCTTCAGAGACCCCCTTGCCCTCATGTGGGGCACATATAGATGGGTTCGTGACCAACTTTCTGATGCTGTATCTCCCAATACTCCAGCAACCTACAAGAATATAAGGCACCAGATAGGATTCCAAAGGAAATATAGCACAATCTTTCTTTTCCTTCCTTTCCTGATGGAGGCCCTAACTGCATAGTAAGGAATGTGGGTTGCTATAGGGATGGACTGTGACTAAACCATGTGGGTATAAGTGAGGGTGTTGCAACATGGGGGGAAAAGGAAAAGTCTGACTCTCAACTTGGGCTTGGAAGATTACATACTGCTAAAGGGGAGGGGCATTTTCCCTCCTCTCCCCATTTCCCACCTCTGCATGCCTGTCTCCTAGCCCTTCCCAAGTGTGGCTCACCTAGAGGTCTGATTGGTCAGAGCCCCTGTTTCCTAGTGAGCAGGGTCACTGCACCTTAAGAGCAGGGATGCCAGCTCTGGGCAACCCAGGCTGGAGGACAAATAGATGGACAGCTGTACATCAGAGGGTTGCAGTGGGCCACACCAGTCTGGATAGGAGTCTGAGAACAGAGAACAGAGAGCCCTTGCCTCGGCTGATGACAGTTCAGGAGGCCTCAGGCTGTGGGGATGGTGACTGGCCCTTCACAAGTGGGCGTGGAGGGGAAAGGGTAGAGGGCTCTGCGGTTTGACCCATCGAGACCTGGGTGGATGGTGGTGCATTTGCAGAGAGGGGGCACAGATGGGAGTGTGCAGGTGCACACACCTTCTCAAGGGCACGCCACTCCTCAGTCAGTGGTCAGCAAGCAGATCTTCACTCGACGGCGCTCCCTCCCTCAACAGTTCCCATCTGTGACTTAAAAAATAACAACAGTGGCCATATTAAACAGGGCTATGCAGTATTTGTGAACGGCACTCCACTGGATGAGAAATGTCCATACATAAGCACTTGATTAGATGTATGAATGGAGGCTCAGAGAGGGTGAGTGACTTGCCTAATGCCGCACAGCCAAAAAGTGAGAGCATGGCATCTTTCCCCCCGACTCACAGTCAGTGTTCCTTCTGCTGTGCTCCATCAAGGCTGGAAGGAAGCATGGAGATGATCTTGTCCAGTCCTTTCATTACCCTTCTTTACATTGTTTTGGGTTGCAGTGCAGAAACCCTTTTAAATCATTCTTTTTGCTGCCACCATCATATTTCCTTCCTCCAGAAAGGAGAGTAGCCAGAGAGATTATTTTGACATATTTCTGGAAGATGCTGTTTCTAGAACACTTGCCTGATAAAAATGATATATTTATTTGGGACCGCCAAGAGCTTGCTGAAATGAGGAATTTATCTGCATAGCTTTTGTTATTAAAGTGATTCTTCTTGTTTATTTCCTTCTAAGCTACTGATTCCATCTATAATACATGAGTTTCAGGTAATAGAAATTTTTCATGTAAGTAAATATTTTAACAACAGCATTACGGTCTTGGTTCAGAGTGCTAGAGGCAACAGCCTAGCGGCAGGAACAAGCACTGCACTGGTACACCAGGGACCTGGGTTTTCACTCTCGCTCTGCAGCTGTGACCTTGGACAAAGAACCTACCTTGGCCAGGCCTGTTTCCTTATCTACAAAATGTGATGGCTGCCAAGTGCTCTTCCGGACTCGCAGGGGCCACTGTTAAGATCAGATAAGATGACGGCTCTGAATGTTCTCTGGGAGAGGCTGCAGGCTTTCCTCCGGATGGGCAGGGTTGGCATGGGGCATCAGTTACAGTACAGGCTTACTGCCATAACAGACACAAAAATGCAGCAGCTCAAACAAGACAAGTTCTATCTAAAGGCAGGCGAGAGTCTAGAAAATGTAAATGGTGTGGCATCCTCAACATGGAACTTCCATCCCTGCACCCCAGATGACCAGTGATGTTGTTGCCATTTCCCAACCTGCAAGAAGGTGGCGAAGGGGCATCCAGTTCAGATGGCTTTGTCTCTAAGGTGAGGACCCAGAAGTTGCATCACCTCCACTCTTGTCCCATTGACCCAAACTTAGTCACATGGGTCCCTTGGCTTTCCTAGCCACTAGGAAGGCTGGGAAATGTAGTTTCTAGCTAGAAGATAGAGAATGGATACTGAGGGACACTTAGCATGTTGGGGAAATACAACCGTTCATAACACTGGGATGAAAGGAACACTAAGATCTTCAGGAAAAGCAAACAACTGCTCAGGTGCATGACAGGCCTGCATTCATGTACCTGCCTCATGCACTCACTCACATCTGTCCTCATGCATGCACATCTGCAGAGACTGGCTCAGCTCAGCAAGATAAAGAGTGAAAGGCAGCACACCTCCTGGCTTTCATGGTGCACACTGGTCCAACAGAGATGATGATGGTGGGGTCTAAGGTAGAGCAATCAAGTTGTAGACAGGTGGGTGGGTGCAATATCTATCTTGCCTTCCTGGCCCTGGAAGGAGAGTGGGCATTGTGAGAACAGTCTGAGGCCCACAAGGAGGGAGAGGACTGAGCAGGCTGGATGGGCTGGGGGGTCGTGAGCCTGAGGGTCTGAGCAGCAGAGACAGTCCCTTCCAACAGGCTGTGCCTCCTGCAGCCAGCAGGCCATCAGAACAGCCTCCAGAATTCACTGTTCACCCTCAACATATGTTAACAGCTCTTGTGTATTCAGATCCTCTCTCTCATAATTATTTGTCAAAACCACTTTTTTCCTCATTATTCCCTGCTGAGAGAATAAGATTATACAAATTCACGTTGTAGCTGTCGCAGAACCCAACGGCATCACAAAGGAAGAGAAATTAACCCCCTACTTATTAGGAAATGCTTGGTTCAACTCCCGAGGATAAGGCAATTTATTAGATTAATTTTTTGAAATCTCAGGAAGATGTTGGTCCTGTGATGCACCATACCAGAGTGGCCTTATCTGCTGTTTTACTGCAGGGGACCTGGTACCAACTACTGTAGTAATTTCTACCTAAAATGTATTTACCAAGAAGGTGTCAGGCTAACTGATTCTGGCAGAATTGGAGATTGAGATCCACATTTCCATTTCCTAGGAGAATTGGGTTCTTGGTAAAATAATAATTAAAATTTATTGGGAATTTTCCATTCTAGGTGGCAGGTGCTGTCGTCCACAACTTACATCCAAGCAAATATCATTTCCCACCTGGACCTTGGCTATTCGTTCCTAACCGATCTCCCACATCCACACTGACCCCCACACCACTCCACCCATCTCTCATGGTGAACCCAGAGTGAGCCTTCAAAAGCCAGGTCTGATCTTGTCTTTCTCTCCTACCACAGGGCCTTTGCACAAGCTCTTTCCTTCACCTGGATTCCTCTTGCTGCCCCCTCTTCGCCTTCCTACTTGTCCTTCAGCTCTCAGTCCAAGCAAGCCCCATTTCACTCAGAGCAAGACCCAGTGGTGTAAGGGTAGTGTGATCGTATAACTGATCATCCTAACAGGGACGCTGCTGAGGGTGACAGAGGCTGCCATTAATAATTAGAACAGAACAAGAGGTATAAACTAAGGTTATCCTGGGCAAAGTAGGACATAGTCACTGTGCCAGTTTGGATGTATTATGTCCCCCAAAACACCATTATCTTTGGTGCAATCTTGTGTGGGCAGACATATTACTGTTGATTAGATTGCAATTCTTTGAGTGTTTCCATAGAGATGCAATCCACCCAACTGTAGGTGATAACTCTGATTAGATAATTTCCATGGAGGTGTGGCCCCACCCATTCAGCATGAGCCTTGATTAGTTTACTAGAGCCTTAGATAAGCTCAGACATAAGGAGCTCGCTGCTGCTGGAGCTGAGACTAACAGTTTGAAGAAGGCCGTTGGAAGCTGACACTGACATTTTGGAGAACGCCATTTTGAAACGCAACCTGGGAGCCAGGAGATGACAAGCCACATGCCTTCCCAGCTAACAGAGGTTTATGGATGCCATTCGCCGTCCTTCAATGAAGGTACCCTGTTGCCTTGGACACTTTATGGCCTTAAGACTGAAACTTTGCAACCATATAAACCCCCTTTATAAAAGCCAATCCATTTCTGGTGTTTTTGCATTCTGGCAGCATTAGCAAACTAGAATAGTCATCCTCCCTGAAAGGTTTTCGTGGCCTGGCCCTCCCCCACCTCTCTAACCTCATCCTCTACCACTTGCTCCCTTTAATTCCTCAGTTCTACCACCCTCAACTATGCCATGCACACTCCTAATTCAGGAGTGTGCTGACTGTTCCTTCTGGCTGCTCCCAGCAGTCAGCTAAGCAAACACCCTCACCTCCTTCAAGTCACTGCCCAAATGTCACCTTCTCAAAACAGCTCACCCTGACTATCCAACAATGGCTTCCATCATCTACTTCTTTGCTCAGACCCATGAACATTTTAAATATCAGTAAGCTTATTTCCCAGATGTCTGAATAATCAGCACTGTCACCAGTTTGACACAATTAATTCACTGATGACTCCACCATGCTAGAAATGTAATAGGGGAGGGCAGTTCTGGTCTCAGGAGCAGACACCAGACCAAAAGAATTCAGCACAGATTTCTTGATCCGTCCTTGAATAGCCCCCAGCTCTACTGCCTGTCCCCACTATACTGGGGAAGCCTGGCTGATGAGCAAGGCCCCAAGTCACAGAGATAACACTTCAAATATCTGCCACCACAAGTAACAACCTGAGCAACTCAGCAAGGTGGCAAGAAGGGCCTGGAGGACCCTGGAGGTAAAAACACCTCCAGGTTGGGAACAGCCCAACTCAACTGACTCCCTTGTAGCCATCGGGATTCTTCCCATTACAAGCATTAGTAACCCAAATCAAACCAGCATAAGCAGGTGGGGAAGGAATCTATTGGCTCGTGTACCTGGCAGTTCCAAGGGTTCATCTGGTTTAGGCATGGCTGGGCCAAAGAGTTCTAACAGTGTCATAGGACTCTCAGGTAAGCTCTTTCCAGGTGGCAGAAAAGCTACCACTGCCAGCTCTACGCTTATATCTTCCTCACAGCCAGCAATACCAGTGAAAGGGGAGAAGATCTTTTACTAGAGTTGCAGCAAAAATCCCAGAGAAGCCTCCCATTTGCCAAGCTTTGGTCACATGCCCATATCTCAACCAATCACTGAAGCCTGGGGCATGAAATACTCTGATTGGCCATCCTGGGTCACATGCTCAGCCCTGGAGCTCAGACAGCAGAGCCACCTTCAATGTGGGGCTACCCAAAGGGATGTTGAGCAGTCAAAAATGGGAGCGTGGCCAGACACTTACCCAGCAGGAGGGTGCTGGGCCATGCTTCAGGGAGAAATCAACTCTACACAACTTAGAATGAGGTATGTAAGACCTGATCTTGGCACAGTTTCTCTGTGACTTTGGACAAATTGTTTTCCTTCACTGGGCCTTAGATTTCTCAAATTTGATGGCAGCATAAAGGGCCTGTACTGGTTTGTACATATTATGTACCCCAGAAAAAGCCATGTTCTTTGATGCAATCTTGTGGGGGCAGACATATTAGTGGGGATTATGTTGGAACGTTTGGATTAGGTTGTTTCCATGGAAATGTGCCCCACCAAACTGTGGATAACTCTGATTGGATGATTTCCATGGAGGTGTGGCCCCACCCATTCAGCGTGGGCCTTGATGAGTGCACTGGAGCACTATATAAGCTCAGACAGAAGGAGTGAGCTTGCTACAGCCAAGAGGGACACTTTGAAGAATGCACAGGAGCTGAGAGATGAGCTGCAGCTTACAGAGACATTCTGGAGATGGCCTTTGAAAGCAGACTTTTGCTCTGTAGAAGCTAAGAGAGGACAAATGCCCCAACAGCAACTGAGAGTGACATTTTGAGAAGAAGCTGCAGCCTAGAGAGGAACGTCCTGGGAGAGAGCCATTGAAACCAGAACTCTGGAGCAAGCCAGCCACATGCCTTCCCAGCTAACAGAGGTTTGCCAGATGCCATTGGCCATCCTCCAGTGAAGGTACCCGATTATTGATGCATTACCTTGGACACTTTATGGCCTTAAGACTGTAACTGTGTAACCAAATAAAACCCCTTTTATAACAGCCAATCCATTTCTGGTATTTTGCATTCCAGCAGCATTAGCAAACCGGAACACCATACAATCATCCAAGGATCCAAAGTGCACAATCAATTGCCCACAGTACCATCATACAGCTGTGCATCCATCACCACAATTAATTTTTTTTCAATTTTTTAAACATTTTCATTATTCCAGAAAAGTTATAAAGACAAAAAAAGAAAACTCAAATCCTCCCATACCTCTAACCACCACCCCCATTACTGACTCATAGTATTGGTATAGTACATTTGTTACTGTTGATGAAAGAATGTTAAGATACTACTAACTGTAGTACATAGATTGCGATAGGTGTATTTTTTCCCTATATACCCCTCTATTATTAACTTCCAGTTATAGTGTCATATGTTTGTTCTAGTTCATGAAAGAGATTTCTAATATTTGTACAGTTACTCACAGTCATTGTCCACCACAAGATTCATGTTTTATACATTCCCATATTTTAACCTCCAACTTTCCTTCTGGTGACATACATGGCTCTAAGCTTCCCCTTTCCACCATATTCACATGCCATTCAGCACTGTTAGTTATTCTCAGACTAACGTACTACCATAACCTCTGTCCATCTCCAAATACTTAAGTTCAACCTAGTTAAACATTTTGCTCATAATAAGCAACTGCTCCCCATTCTTTAACCTCGCTTTATATCCTGTTAACTTATATTTCATGTCTATGAGTTTACTTACTATAATTAGTTCGTTATCAGTGAGACCATACAATGTTTGTCCTTATGTGTCTGCCTTATTTCACTCAATATAGTGCCCTCAAGGTTTCTTCATCAACCCATTTTTTAGACAGTTTTGTTCACCCACCATACATTCCATCGTAAGTAAATAATTGATGGTTCCCTGTATAACCAAGTATTTATGCATTCACCACCATCACCACTATCTATATAAGGATATCTCCATTTCTTCCACAAAGAAGAAGGAAAAGTCAAAGAAGGTAGAGAGACAAAAGAAAAAGAAAAAGAAAGAAAAAAACTGATGGCTAAAAAGCAACAAAAGGAAAGATAGACTTAAAGTACAATAAAAGAGTCAGACAACATCACCAATGTCAAGAGTCCCATACCCCTCCATTATGTCCCCCTCTTATAGGCATTTAGCTTTGGCTATTGCCTTTGTTACATTAAAAGAAGCACAATACCATGTTTCTGTTGACTATAGTTTCTAGTTTGCATTGATTCTATTTTTTCCTCGATACCACCCCATTTTTAACACCTTGCAAGGTTGACATTCATTTGTTCTCTCTCATGTAAAAACATAGTTGTATGTTTTATCACAATTGTTGGGCACCCTAGGTTTCACTGAGTTGCACAGTTCCAGTCTTTATCCTTCCTCTCTCCTTCTGGAGTTCCACATGCCCCTAACCTTCCTCTTTCAGCCATCCTCACATTCATCTTTGTTCAGTGTATTTATATTGTTGTGCTACCATCACCCAAAATTGTGCTCCAAACCTCTCACTCCTGTCTTTTCCTATCTGTCTGTAGCGCTCCCTTTAGTATTTCCTGTAGAGCAGATATGTCATTCACAAACTGTGTCATTGTCTGTTTCTCAGAGAATATTTTAAACTCTCCCTCATATTTGAAGGACAGTCTTGCCACATATAGGATTCTTGGTTGGTGGTTTTTCTCTTTCGGTATCTTAAATATACCGCATCACTTCCTTCTTGCCTCCATGGTTTCTACTGAGAAATCCACACAGTCTTATCAAACTTCCTTTGTATGTGATAGATTGCTTTTCTCTTGCTGCTTTCAGGATTCTCTCTTTGTCTTTGATGTCTGATAATCTGATTATTAAGTGTCTTGGCGTAGGTCTATTCAGATCTATTCTGTTTGGAGTACACTGCACTTCTTGGATATGTAATTTTACATCTTTCATAAGAGATGGGAAATTTTCATTGATTATTTCCTTTATTATCATTTCTGCCCCTTTTCCCTTCTCTTCTCCTTCCAGGACACCCATGACATGCACATTCATGTGCTTCATGTTGTTATTCAATTTCCTGAGGTGTTGCTCATGTTTTTCCATTCTTTTCCCTATCTATTCTTTTGTGCATAGGATTCCAGAGGTCTTGTTCTCAAGTACAAGAGTGTTTTCTTCTACCTCTTGAGATCTGCTGGTGTATGTCTCCATTGTGTTTTTCATCTCTTATGTTGTGCCTTCCATTTCCATAGATTCTGCCAGTAGTTTTTTCAAACTTTCAATTTCTACCTTATGTTCACACAGTGTTTTCTTTATATCCTTCATTTCTTTTGCCATATCTTCCCTGAACTCATTGATTTGGTTTTTTATTTAATTTAGCATATTTCTTTGAAAATTTTTAATTGATTGTTTCATTAAAGTGAAACAATATCTCAACTGTATCTTAATTGAAGTGTAAGTTTGTTCCTTTGGCTGGGCCATATCTTTGTTTTCCCTATTGCAATTTGTAGTTTCCTGTTGTCTAAGCATCTGGTTTCCTTGGTTACCCCAATCAGATTTTCCTGTACCAGAATGGGTTCAGGTCTCAGAATGGAGCTATATTCAGGTGTATCTTAGAAGAATGACAGACTTTCCTGTGAGGCCTGTAGCTGCTGTGCTTTTCCTAACCTCCCAGCAGGTGGCACCTGGCAGCCTGTCGCTCCTGACTGGTATAAGGAGGTATGGCCCCTTTAGTTTCTGTTTTGGTTGTTTTCCCCTGGGGTCTGGCATCTGAGCTCCTCTTAGGGAAGATACACCCCCTAGGGAGTTACCGTCTGCATTTGAATTGGTGCTTCTGTGATCTCCACCTCTGTCTGGGTCAGAGTGCTGTGAAGAACTGAAAATGGCTGAGGCTCTCTCCACTGAACCTCTCAGGTTGAGTAAGAGAGAAAGGGAAAGAGAGCCCCTTTTCAGAGCCAGTTCACAGCTCCCCAGTTTTGCCCATTGGTCAGAGAGAGCCCTGGTCTTTCTGGCTCTTTAAGGTCAGTCATCTCTAAAAGCCTCTGTCTGCTTGTTAGGGTTTTGTCTATGTTTGTAGCTTGTATTTAGCAGTCCACATTTGTTAATTAAAACCCCAGTTGGAGCTGAGCTGATCTATAGGCACTGGCTCTGGGAATACTGGTTTCTCCTACAGCAAAGTTTTACAGCTCAGCCTGCCATAGCGGGGAGGGGACTCCCAGCATGGGTCCACAGTTTTTACTTACAGATTTTATGCAGCAATCTTAGCCATTCCACCTAATCCAGGTTGGTGTACAATGTGTGGACAGTCACAATTGTCCCCCAGCAGTTGTTCCAGATTATTTACTAGTTGTTCCTGGTTGTTTATTAGTTGTTCCAAGGGACTAACTAAATTCTACTCCTCTCTATGCTGCTATCTTGCCTCCTGCCTCTGAGATATATTTTGAGAGTAAAGTGAACAGGAATTGTTGATGTATTGATTATACAGGGTATGAAAGAGAGAAGAATCTATCAATTCATAGCTTTGGGCTTGAACAACTAGATGATTGCAAGATAATGCAATGGGAATCTTTTACAATGTACTAAGTTTGGAGAAGATGATCCAAGAGCTCTGTTCTGGGCATAGTAAGTTGGTAATGATTTTTAGATATCCAAGTACCTGTATCTGGCAGGCAGTTGGATCTAAGTCTGAAGCTTGGAGTATAGTTTGGTTCTGGAGGTATAATTGTGGTATAGATATTTGTTCAAATAAACCCACAGGCTTTTTTCTTGAAAGAATGTTGTTAAGGCAAAATTGAATGACAGTAAAAAATAAATAAATAAATAAATAAATATGGGACTTTGTGTACAAAGTCCTACCTGTGGTAAAGTGTAGCACGTGAATCATTAGTGGTCCAAGGAAGTCTATAACTTGTCAACAGGCATCCAGAAATTTCAGAGGGGAAAAAAAGGTAATTTATCTACCATTTATTTTATAAATTTGAACTATAAGATTAATTTTATGTTCATAGTAAACTCATTATGTTCTCAGTTTTAATTTTGTTCTTAAAGGCAATGCATGTTATACAGAAATTGTTTTCATCATTTCATGTTGGCTAACATTTACACCAGTTGTAGAGTTTTATTTATATTTCTTAAGTCTGAAATTTTATTCATTATTCTTATTGTATTGCTTTGCATTTACAAGTCATTAAAACTGAATTAGTGGCACAACATCGGTTCATTAATTTGGGAAGTAATGCTAAAATAACTATATATATATATGAAAACTTTGAATAATATTTTGAATCTGTCTAACTAGAAATTATTCAATGAAAATATAGAATATGTATATGTGTTACTGGACAGGTGATTCCATAAACCAGTAAAGAAAAGTACAACTAGTAAGTACAATGATCAAGCTCTGAAAATTGAATTTTATTGAACAACAACAACAAAAAGTTAATGGCTCTAGAATAGTATGGGATAATTGTGATTCTGGTAATATTAATGGAATTTCCACTTTGTTCTTTCTTTATAGGCCAAAACACTTTTATTTTCTATGACCACTGCTTTCAATTGCCCTCTGCCCACTCTCCTTGATTTACCGGGAAGCAGATTTTTAAGACATCTTGGGCTGATCCTCTTACTTTCTAGTCACTTTCAATTTATTGAAATTAGCCCGGTTTAATGCCTAATCTTCTATCCCATTCAAAGCTTTCCCTTTTCTTCCATTCCAGGCCAGACTCTTACTTTGAAGACGCTGGGCAAGGATAGTTTGTGGTCAGCATTTATATCCCTTTCCTCCTCTCTTGGAGGGATTGGGGCAAAGGGGAGTGTGAGGCAGAAATACAATATTCTCATGCTGCTAAATTTTGCTAAAACTGATGGGCTGTGGATGGTCTCTTTGTGGCAGACATCCACAGGTTGAGTCTCTCATGGAATATATAGATTAGTTCTTAGGAAACCATGTGAAGCTTCCTCACTGCACACTTCCCTTTTTGAAAGGTCTGTCACTGGCCCAATCTCCTCTAGACTCCATTAGCCCCCACTGCTGGCAGGTTGCCCTTCCTAGAGGCTGCTCACCTGGGAGGTGGCTCCTCAGGGTGCACACGGAGAGACAGCTTCCTCCCAGTGCCTTCACCAAGAACCACTCAATCCACAGGAAACCCACGTGTCCATTCCAGGCCAAGGGAGGGAACTCATCCTTCCCACTGCCAGCTCTTCTCTGAGACTGAGACCTACTGTGTCCCTCCATTCTCCTTTCCCCTGCTTAGGTAGGCAAAGAGAAAAAAATTTTAAGTTTCACCATGTAAGGATCCCATTCTTCCCCCTTTTTAGGTACCTCTAACCCTTTGAAGAATGCACAGGAGGTGAGAGAAGAGCTGCAGATGAGAGGCAGTTTGAAGATGGCCTTTGAAAGCAGACTTTTGCTCGGGAGAAGCTAAGAGAGGACAAACACCCCAAGAGCAACTGAGAGTGATAGTTTAGAGAGAAGCTGAAGCCTAGAGAGGAACATCCTGGGAGAAAGTCATTTTGAAACCAGAACTTGGAGCAGACGCCAGCCACATGCCTTCCCAGCTAACAGAGGTTTTCCAGACACCATTGGCCATCCTCCAGTGAAGGTACCCGATTGCTGATGCCTTACCTTGAACACTTTATGGCCTTAAGACTGTAATTGTGTAACCAAATAAACCCCCTTTTATAAAAGCCAGTCCATCTCTGGTGTTTTGCATCTCAGCAGCATTAGCAAACTAGAACAGGGCCCTTCCCTGCTAGACCTTAGAGATGGCCATGGGGATGGAATGAGATCATGAAGGGACTGATCTCCATGTGAGAGGGGCACATTGTCCATCGCTGGGTGCAGAAGGGAGAGGCCTTTCCATTTCCAGGAAGGTCAATGCTGGGATCCGGGTTCATTTTTCCATGAAGCGTTTTTCCTTGCCACTGATTTGACATTTGGACGCTGCCTCACTCCCACCACCTTGACCCTAGAGCTGAGGGGCACCTTCTCTGACCCCAGGGGAGAGGAGATGTATCATTTGCAGAACAGAGTTCACACTGTGCAGCCAAAACCTGAACAACACATCCACAATTAGCCTAATGTGGATCATTTTCAGCAGAAAATGAAGTATGAAATATGCAAAAATAATGAGCCCTTCACTGAAATTCCAGTAGCTGCTACAGAGTAACCAATCTGAACAGCATTTTCAATTCCTAGGGAGGGAACCCATTAGTAAGGACAATGTTGAAATCATTATATATGGACACCGGAACATGCCCAAAAAACATGGTATTAATCCTCTTATCGTGTGTAACTTAAATGAAAGTTTCAAAAAAGCTTTTATTGAAATATTGGGTCCAGTTTCAGGCTTTGAACTAAAGCAAGTGGGGACATTGGCAATGGCATGGAGGCCAAAACAAGAGCCAGGCTGAATGACAAGCCAGATTGGGAAGACCCAGCCTTACGGGCCCAGAGAAGACACCCTTATCACCAGGGTCCCCAACATAACAGAGCCCCCAGTAATGAGCAGTGGCTCAGATGCCCTGTGCCAAGTGTGATCCAGCTTCCAAATGGCTCTACTTTGATACCACAGTGCTAGTCCCTGGTCTTCCCAAAGCCACCTACGGGTGAGAGGCAGCAATGCCACAGGTGCTTCCAGAGCCCCTCTGTCTTTGCAGCCATCCTGCCTGGGACCTCCTTTAGGTGGTAGAGGATAGAAATAGAAAACATAGGCCCAGGTTCAAATCCAGACTGTTCTTTGACCTTCAGTTTAGGAGACCCCAGTTCCCAATCTGTAAATAATAAAAGTATCTACCTCTTAGGGTTTTGGTAAACAATAAATAAAATAATGGGTGTTATGTACACAGCCATGTGTTCAGTTCAGAATAAGAGCTTATTAAGTGCAGCCTATGGTTATCCATTTCTTTTGTCCAAGGCTGGATCCCCAGCTCTCAGAGGCATGTCTGCTATGACAGTAACCAGGAGCTCTGCACAGAAGTTGGTTCCCCATGCACTCTTCAGTATCAAGGCTGGGACTTGCTCCTGATATCAGGGGGCCCCAGGAATTATCACATCTCCTGAGGCACCACACCCATTGCAGAGAGATTATACTTAAAGCTCATCTATGAGACAACGTTGGCCATGAGTTGATAACTGTTGAAACTGGGTGATGTGTACATAGGAGTTCAGGCACTGTTCTATTTTGCATAGTTCTGACATTTGTCATTATACAGAGTTGTCTGGTTTCTCTGAAAGACCTATTCAAAATGGGATTAATTGAGTTTTTAAATTTCACAGCTAGGAGCAATACTGAAAAACTCCTGGATCAGCCATACTCTTGCCCTCCTACTGGAGAGGCCATCACCTTCTGGTTTAAGTCAGACCCCATGCTTGGTGCACTAGGCCTTCTTGGTGAAGCCCAGATGTCTGGTGTGACTGATGGGAAGATAAAACACAAGTGCACTTGAGGACACCCGAACACCTTCACTTTCCTTAGAGCTCTAAGTGACACATGTAATCCAAGCAGAGCATCTTAACAGAAGAAACAAATTATTAACTATGACAGCTGAAATGTAAATGAAATTCTAATTGATATATTCCCTATGGCTTCTTGCCCTGGATCATATGAGGAGTCAGTGGCATAATTAGGAACAGAACTCAAGTTTTCTGCCTCTAAACCTTGTACTTTTTCTTTGGCACCCATACAGCTATAAAACAATGATAGCAACAACCTTCATAGCAGCTAATGTTTAGTAAGAGTTGCCTCTCTGCCATGACCAACGTTAAGCTTTTAAATGTATTACCTCATTTAATTCTATGAATAGATAAATAAATTGATCGACAGATATATAGATGATGATGATAGATAGTTATAGATGGTTGGATGTGATGTATTATGGCCCCCAAACGCCATTATCTTTGTGTAATCTTGTGTGGGCAGACCTATTAGTGTTAACTAGATTGTAATTCTTTGAGTGTTTCCATTGGAGATGCACCCCACCCAATTGGGTGTTGACTCTGATTGGATAATTTCCATGGAGGTGTTGGCCTGCCCATTCAGGGTGGGTCTGAATTAAATTACTTGAGGACTATATAAGATCAGAGGGAAGAAGCAAGCTGCTACAGCCAAGAGGGACACTTTGAAGAAACCACAGGAGCTGCAGTTTAAAGATGTCCGTTGAAAGCAGACTCTTGCTCTGAAGAAGCTGAGAGAGGACAAATATCCCAAGTGCAACTAAGAGTGCCATTTTTGAGGAACTGCAGCCTAGAGAGGAATGTCCCAGGAGAAAGCCATTTTGAAACCAGAACTTAGGAGCAGACGCCAGCCACGTGCCTTCCCAGCTAACAGAGGATTTCCGGACACCATTGGGCATCCTGCAGTGAAGGTACTCAATTGCTGATGTGTTACCTTGGATACTTTATGGCCTTAAGACTGTAACTGTGTAACCAAATAAACCCCCTTTTATAAAAGCCAATCCATCTCTGGTATTTTACATTCTGGCAGCATTAGCAAACTAGAATAGATAGCTAGCTAGCTAGATAGATAGATATGGATAGATTATAAGTAACTTTCTTTTGAAGAAGGTAATATTATTAGCCCCATTTTACAGATATGGGAACTGAGTCCCAGAGTCATTAAGTAACTTGCCTACGGGCATACAACCCAGATAGTGGGGCTGGGATTCAACTTGGATGGATGAATGGATGGATGTAGGAGTACTCCTCTAGTATAGACATCTAGGGATACCCAGCTTCTGTCCCCAAGGACCACATGCCTTAGGACAGTGGTTCTCAAATTAGGCCGCGCATTGGAATCTCCTGGTGAATTTTAAAAAATACTGGTGCCTGAGTCCCACCTGTAGCAATTCAGATTTAATTGGCCTGGGCTGTGGGCTGGGCACTGAAACATTTAGAAGCTCCCCAGGTGATCTGAATGTGCAGAGAGGGTTGGGAGCCATTAGTTAGAGCAAAGCTGAGGACCACCCACATCACAATCACCTGGACGCTTGTTAAAACTGCAGACTATTGTGCCCCCTCCCCCCTCACACACCCAGACCTATGGAATCCTAATCTCTGGGGATAGAACCCAGAAATCTGCCGCTTTGATAAGCGCTCCCAGGGATGCTGAAGCACAGAAAAGTGTAAGTGCACTGAGGCTGAAGCAAATAAGCAAAGAGAGATCAAGTCTGACCCGGGTGAATCAGTTCTAACTCAAGTATCCAAAAATGTCACATTTCTTTATTTTCTTTAAATCTAATTAAATCCTACTCCAAGACCCCACCCCACCACTTGGAGCAGAAGTTACATGAGTCATTACTGGGGCCGCCCTCCCAGGTGTGGAAAGGTCCCTCTAATCTTTACTGCGGGGCTGCAACCTCCATCTCCTCCAGATCTGGGAGCTCATCCTCCTCTCTCCTCCTGGTGCCACCACCAGTACCTTCCACAAAAGACAGAAGTAGAACTGTCCTCAGCAAAAGCTCTGAATCCAAGAAATCAAATCATCTGGCTGCCTTCTTGGAATGGAGTGGGGAGAGAGAAAAATCTCAATTATATCACCTCCTGAGCATGCCATTTTTCAGACCACTCAGTTGGTGTGAATTCAGGCTTCAAACGCAAGAAGAGCTAACCTGCATTGACTAATTCCCAAGGGAAGGTTTTTCCTCCTCCACTAAGTACCAGATTTACAGATAGGCACTTTTCCTTACAGTGGGGACGGGGGTTATTTTTGGTTCCCTTATAATAAGAATGTAGCCTTTTGGGGTCCCTATTTTAGGGGAGGAGTTTCTAGTAGATGCGCCACCTGGCCCTGGTCATATGCCTCCCGTTCCAAATCTAAGTTCAGGTACGTCCAGTACAGGGAATTCCCTCAGGGCAAAAAGCCAAAGGACAGTCAGACTTCCTGCCTTCACCAAGTTTTGTCTTCAGCATTCCTTACTTTCTTTCCAGCGTATTAGCTCATATAAGGGAAAAAAATATATTTTTCCCATCATTGTTTTCAAAGGGAGAGATGACAACAGTACTTAGTTCACCAAATGCCAGAAGCACAAGTCTGGACTGTATCATTTCTACTTAGTGGAATGTGTTAAGATTTCCATCATAGCCTAATACATGTCAATTTTTGTGAATGTGCAATGCTTCATGCGTGCTTGAAAATAATGTGTATTGTCTATTTGCTGATTAAAACTTTATATATGCATACATACATGCAAATAAAGATGATCAAGTTAATAATGATCTTATTAAAATCCCCTATATGCTTACTTTTAAAAATTTCCTTGATCTGTTGATTTCAGAGTTATCTACTCTGGTTATAGATATATCAATTTTGGTATTTTCACCTGTGCCAGTTTGAATATATTGTGTCCCCCAAATGCCATTATCTTTGATGTAATCTTGTGTGGGCAGATGTTATCAGTGTTGATTAAATTGTAATTCTTTGAGTGTTTCTTTGGAATGTACCCCACCCAGCTGTGGGTGATAACTCTGATTGGATAATTTCCATGGGGGTGTTGCTCCGCCCATTCGGGGTGGGTCTGAGTTGATCAGTGGAGCCATATAAATGAACTGACATAACAGAGGGAACTCAGTGCAGCTGAGAGTGAACGTTTGAAGAGGAGCTACAGCCAAGAGGGACACTTGAAGAAAGCACAGGAGCTGCAGATGAGAGACAGTTTGAAGACAGCCGTTGAAAGCAGACTCTTGCTCCAGAGAAGCTAAGAGAGGACAAATATCCCAAGTGCAACTAAGAGTGACATTTTTGAGGAACTGCAGCCTAGAGAGGAACATCCTGTGGGAAAGCCATTTTGAAACCAGTACTTTGGAGCAGATGCCAGTCACGTGCCTTCCCAGCTAACAGGTTTTCCAGACACCATTGGCCATCCTCCAGTGAAAGTATCCAATTGCTGATGTGTTACCTTGGACACTTTATGTCCTTAAGACTGTAACTGTGTAACCAAATAAACCCCCTTTTATAAAGGCCAATCCATCTCTGGTGTTTTGCATTCCAACAGCATTAGCAAACTAGAACATCACCCATCAGTATATTGATGCCATAATAATAGGTAAATGAAGGTTCATGTGATTGTAACTTCTGTCAGTACAAACTATACTTCTTTATCCCTTTTCATACTTTTTATTTTAAATTATATGTTATCTAATGCTACTGTAGAAACATCTGCTTTCTTTTCGTTAGTGTTTGCCCAGCATATTTCTTAACATCTCTTTATTTTACACATCCCCGAGTCATTTTTGTTCTATACTTTTTGGAAATCCATAGTGCTGATTTTTTAAACCTAATCTGAGATTTCTCCTAACAGGTTTATTTAAGTCATTCAGTTATCTTGAAATAATTGATACATTTGATAACTGATACATTTGAACTGATCCCTGCCATTTTATTTTGTGTTTCTATTTACTCTGTTTTTCCCTTCTTCTCTCCCCTCCCTCATCCACACCCTACTCCCTGCCTTTTATTGGATGGATCAAGACTTTTTATTGTATTTTCCCCTCTCTAATACTTGGAAGTTATAATGTTATTTTTCTGCCATTTCATAGGATACTTAATGTCCGTATTTAAACTGACATTATATATCAATGTCTAGGAGTGATCATTATCTATATCTTCCCACTGAAAAGAACAGAAAACTTTAACTTCCTTTCACTTCCTACCCCTCCCCTCCGTCTCTT
This sequence comes from Choloepus didactylus, assembly GCF_015220235.1. Classification (NCBI taxonomy): domain Eukaryota; kingdom Metazoa; phylum Chordata; class Mammalia; order Pilosa; family Megalonychidae; genus Choloepus; species Choloepus didactylus. The sequence goes on from NC_051324.1 coordinate 13,742,789, forward strand.
CCCACATTTACATCCTCTAGGATTTTAATTCCAGATTGTAGTTTTTTTAATGGTCCAAGATTATTTATTTATTTATTTTTAATACAGTTTTATTGTAGGGTAATTCACATACCCTAAAATTTTCCACACTGTATAATCAATTATTCCTAGTACTATTATATAGTTGTGCATTCATCACCACAATTTTTGAACATTTTCCTTACTCCAAATAAATAAATAAATAAATAAAAGTAAAAAAGAATACCTGAAACATTCCATGTCCACATCCCACCCTATTTTCACTTAATTTTTGTCCCGATTTCTACTCATCTGTCCATACACTGGATAAATGGAGTGTGAGCCACAAGGTTTTCACAATCACACAGTTACACCATATATGCTATGTAGTTATACAATCGTCTTCAAGAGTCGAGACTACTGGGTTGCAGTTTAACAGCTTCAGGTATTTCTCTCTAGCCATTCCAACACACTAAAAAACTTAAAAGGGATATCTATACAGCACATGAGAATACCCTCCAGAGTGACCTCTTGACTCCATTTGAAGTCTCTCAGCCACTGAAACCACATTTGGTTTCATCTTTCTCCCCCATTTTGGTCAAGAAGATTTTTTCAATCCCATGATGCTGGGTCCAGGCTCATCCCCCAGAAGTCATGTCCCACATAGAGCGGAGGGCATTGAGTTTACCTGTCGAGTGGACTTAGAGTGAGAGAGGCCACATCTGAGCAACAAAGAGGTTCTCTGGGGGAGACTCTTAGGCATAATTATAAGTAGGCTTAGCCTCTCCCTTGCAGTAACAAGCCTCATGAAAGAAAGCCCCAAGATCAAGGGCTTGGCCTACTAAATTGGTTGTCTCAACATTTGTGAGAATATCAGTAATAGGTGGGGAATTCCAACATTTCCACATTTGTCCCCATTTCCTCAGGGGGGCTCCACAAACACATTTTTATCCTCTGCCCAAATCACTTTGGGATATGTCAGGATTTCACCCCAACCTGTACAAAGCTACCAAGTCTGACTTCCCATGCAAAGCTACATGTACTTATGGTGTTCAAACAAACTGACCATACAAGTTAAATTGTTTACTGTGCTACAGAAAGGATTGATCCTGCACCAAATAAACATATCTTCCCTTGGTCTTGCAAAGGAGTTGAAGTTTTAAAACACATTCAGTATCATCCTTGACCATTTGGCCTGATTTGCCTTAGTCCTATCCAGAGCCACTTCATTCATATCTCTAATTGAAGTCTGAACTCTTTTTCAGCTTTTTTAACAGTTGCCATATGAAGTAATACTGACATTCACAGCTGCTGAGCTCTAGCTCTGAATTTCAGATGTCACACAGATACCCAAATTTCTAGAGACTGACCAGGTTATACACAAAGAGCTCAGCATCTCAGAATTTAAGGATAACCATTGCAACTCAGGAAGAGATGTGACTGCTCTAAGAGCTTACAATCTAGCCACCTTTACATTAAGCCTTCCCCTGATAACCTGTGCTCTAAGATTCAATTCTCAGAGTCCATATTAAATGAGGCATTACAAGGTTTATCTTTTTGTTTCTGGTGTACTTCACTCAAAACGTTGTCCTCAAAATCCATTGACCTAGACATGTGACTCACAACTTCATTCCTTCTTGCAGCTTCTCAATTTTCTATTGCATGCATACACCACAGTTCATCATTTTGGTCATCAGTAGATGTACCCTTAGGCCACCTCCATCCATTGCAAATCTCGAATACTGCTACCATAAACAACAGTGTGCAGATGTCCATTCACGTCCCTGCTCTCAGATCTTCCAAGTATATAGCCCATAATGAGGCTGTAGGACCTTATGGCCCCCACACACTTAGCTTCTTCTGGAACTAACATGCTGTTCTCCAGAAAGTCTACACCATTCTACTTCCCCACCAACAGTGAATAGGTACATCCCTCTCTCCACATTCTCTCCAGCACCTGTATCCCTTTGTTTATTTTTTTTCCCTGCAATTTTATAGAGATATATCCACTTACCATACAATCATCCATGGTGTACAATCAATTGTTCACAGTATCATCATGTAGTTGTGCATTCATCACATTCAGCACTTGAACATATTCATTATTCAAAAAATTTTTAAATTATAATAAAAAAGATAAAAGAAAAAATAAAAAGAAAATAAAATACAAGAATAAGGTCAGACAATAAAACCACTACCAAGAATCCCATACCCCTCCCTTACTTCTGTCTCTCATAGACATTTAGCTTTGGTATATTGCCTTTGTTACATTTAATGGGAGCATATTACAATGTTACTGTTTACCATAGACTCCAGTTGTATTGATTATATTTTTTCCCCAATATCATCCCTTTTTCAACACCTTTCAAGGTTGGTATTCATTGGTTCTCCCACATGTAAAAACATTTTTATTTTTGTACATTTAGTCACCATTGTTGACCACTCTAGGTTTCACTAAGTTATACAGTCTTTATAGTCTATCTTGCCTTCTGGTGTCATACATGCCCCTAGCCTTCCTCTTTCAACTTTCCTTACAGACATCTTTGGTAAGTATAGTTACAATATTGTGCTACCATCACACAGTGTTATACTATCCATTTCTGGATGTATACAATCAATCCTGTTGAACAATCTATAATCCTTCAGCATCAAATGCCCGATCTCTACACTCTATCTCTTGATAACCCGTGTTCTCAGCTTTAACTCTCAAAGTTTGCTTTTTATTAGTGAGACCGTACAGTATTTGTCCTTTTGTTTCTGGCTAACTTCACTCAACATAACATCCTCAAGGTTCATCCAGGTTGTTACATGTTCCGTGACTCTGTTCTGTCTTACAGCTGTGTAATATTCCATTGTGTGTATGTATCACAGTTTGTTTATTCACAAGTCTGTTGATGGACCTTTGGGCTGTTTCCATCTCTTGGCAATTGTGAATATTGCTGCTATAAACATCAGTTTACAAATGTCTGTTCGTGTGTTAGCTTTCAGTTCCTCTGAGTGTATCCTTAGTACTGGAATTTCTGGATCATATGGCAATTCTATACTTAGCTTCCTGAGGAAACGTCACACTGCCTCCCCTAGTGGCTGCACCAAACTACATACCAACCAACATTGAATAAGTATGCCTCTTTCTCCATATCCTCTCCAGCACTTGTAATTTTCTGTTTATTTTAATAATGGCCGTTCTAGTAGGTGTGAGATGATATCTCATTGTGGTTTTGATTTGCATTTCCCTAATAGCCAGTGAAGCTGAACATCTTTTCATATGTTTTTGAGCAATTTGTATTTCCTCTTCAGAAAAGTGTCTGTCCATGCCTTTTGCCCATTTTTTAATTGGGTTATTTGTTTTCTGTGGTTGAATTGTAGGATCTCTTTATGTATTCTGGTTATTAAACCCTTATCATATATGTGGTTTCCAAATGTTCTCTCCCATTACATGGGCTGCCTTTTTGCTTTTCTGACAAAGTACTTTGACATACAAAAGTGTTTAATTCTGAGGCGATCCCATTTATCTATTTTTTTATTTCATTGCTTGTGCTTTGGGTGTAAGGTCTAGGAAACCACCTCTTATAACAAGATCTTTAAGACATTTCTCTACATTTTTTTCTAAAAGTGTTATGGTCTTGGCACTAAAGTTTAGGTATTTGATCCATTTTTAGCTAAATTGTTATATAAGTGTGAGATAGGAGTCCTCTTTCATTCTTTTGGTTATGGATGTCCAGTTCTCCAAACACCATTTATTGAGGAGGCTGCTCTGTCCCAGTTTCACTGGCTTGACAGCCTTATCAAAGATCAATTGTCCTAGATGAGATGGTCTATTTCTGAATGCTCAGTTCAATTCCATTGGTCAGTATATCTATCTTTATGCCAGTACCATGCTGTTTTGACCACTGTAGCTTTGTAGTATGCTTTAAAGCCAGGTAGTGTGAGAACTACCACTTTGTTCCTCTTTCTCAAGATATTTTTGGCTATTCAGGGCACCCTCCCCTTCCAAATAAATTTGGTTATTGGTTTCTCTATTTCTGCAAAGTAAGTTCTTGGAATTTTGATCGGTATTGTATTAAATCTATAAATCAGTTTAGGTAGAATCAACATCTTAACTATATTTAGTCTTCCAATCCATGAACACGATATGTTTCTCCAGTTTTTTAGGCCCTGTTTGATTTCTTTTAGCCATTTTTTTGTAGTTTTCTCTGTGTAGATCTTTGTGGTCTTGGTTAAGTTTATTCCTAAATACTTGACTCTTTGGGTTGCTATTGTAAATGGATTTTTTTTTCTTAATTTCAGCTTCCTATTGCTCATTAATCACGTATAGGAACGGTACTGATTTTTGGATGTTGATCTTGTATCCTGCCACTTTGCTGTATTCATTGATTAGTTCTAGTAGCTGCGCTGTAGATTTTTTTGGAATTTTCTACATATAGGATCATGTCATCTACAGCGAAAGTTTTACTTCTTCCTCTTCAATTTGGTTGTGTTTTATTTCTTTTTCTTGCCTAATTGCTCTAGCTAGAACATACAGTACAATGTTGAATAACAGTGGTGACAGTGGGCATCCTTGTCTTGTTCCTGATCTTCGAGGGAAAGATTTCATCCATTGAGTATGATACTAGCTGTGGGTTTTTCATATATTGACTTTATTATATTGAGAAAGTTCCCTTCTATTCCTATCCTTTGAAGTGTTCTCATCCAGAAGGGATGTTGAATTTTGTCAAGTACCTTTTCTGCATCGATTGAGATGATCATGTGGTTCTACCATTTTATTTATTGATATGGTGTATTACATTAATTGATTTTCTTGTGTTGAATCAGCTTTTCATACCTGGAATAAATCCCACTTGGTCATGGTATATAATTCTTTTATTGTGCTGCTGGATTCATTTTGCAAGTGTTTCGTTGAGGTTTTTAGCATCTATATTCATTTAAGAGATTGGTCTATAATTTTCCTTATTTGTAGTATCTTTGTCTTTCTTTGGTATTAGGGTGATATTAGCTTCATAGAATGAGTTGGGTAGCTTTCCCTCCTCTTCAATTTTTTGAAGAGTTTGAGCAGGATTGGTACTAATTCTTTCCTGAATGCTTGGTAGAATTCATATGGGAAGCCATCTGGTCCTGGGCTTTTCTTTCTTGGGAGCTTTTTGATGACAGACTCAATCTCCTTACTTGTAATTGGTTTGTTGTGGTCTTCTATTTCTTCTAGAGTTAATGTTGGTTGTTCATGCTTTTCTAGGAAATTGTCCATTTCGTCTAAGTTGTCTAGTTTATTAGCATATAGTTGCTCATAGTATCCTCTCATTATCTCCTTTATTTCTGCAGGGTCATTAGTTATGTCCCCTTTCCCATTTTTTGATTGTGATTATTGGCTTCTGTTCCTTTTTTTTTTCTTAGCCTAGATAATGGTCTATTGATTTTATTGATTTTCTCAAAGAACCAACTTCTGGTTTTGTTGATTCTATTGTTTTCCTGTTCTCAGTTCATTTATTTCTGCTCTGATCTTTGTTATTCCTTTCCTTCTGCTTGCTTTGGGGTAAGTTTACTGTTCTTTCTCTAGTCCTTCCAGGTGAACAGTTAATTCCTCAATTTCTTCTCTTTCTTTTAATGTAGGCATTTTGGGCAATAAATTTCCCTCTCAGCACTGCCTTTGCTGCATCCCGTGTTTTCATATGTTGGGTTTTCATTTTCATTTGCCTCAAGGTATTTAATCATTTCTCATGTAATTACTTCCTTTACCCATGGGTTTGTCTAAGATTGTATTATTTAGCCTCCATGTACTTGTGAATTTTCCAACCTTCTGCCTGTTATTGACTTCCAACTTCATTCCACTATGATCCGAGAATGCGTTTTGTATAATATCAGTCTTTTTAAAGTTGTTGTGACTTGCTTTGTGAACCAACATGTGGTCTATCTTAGAGAATGATCCTTGAGCACTTGAGAAAAATGTGTATCCTGCTGTTGTGGGGTGTAGTGTTCTATAAATGTCTGTCAAGTCTAGTTCATTTATTGAACAATTCAACATCTCTGTTTCCTTATTGTTCATCTGTCTAGATGTTCTATGCATTGATGAGAGCAGTCTATTGAAGACTCCAGCTATTATAGTAGAGGTATCTACTTCTCCATTTAGCGTTCAATGTTTGCCTCATGTATTTTGGGGCACTCTGACTTGGTGCATAAATATTCATGATTGTTATATTTTCTTGATGAATTGTCTCTTTTATTGATATATAGTGTCCTTCTTTGTCTCTGTTAATTGTTTTACAAAGTCTAATTTGTCTGATATTAGTATAGGTACTCCCACTTTTTCTGTTTGTTGTTTGCATGAAATACCTTTTTCCAACCTTTCACTTTCAGCCTATTTTTGTTCTTGTGTCTAAAGTGAGTTTCTTGTAGACAGAAGATAGTTGGGTCTTGTTTTTTTAATCCATTCTGCCAATCTATGTCTTTTTATTGGGGAGTTTAATCCAATAACATCTAGTGTTATTATGGTAATGGCAGTAATTTCTTCTTCCATTTTTCTTTTGGATTTTATATGTGATATCTTATCTTTTTCTCTCTCTCCTTTTACCTTCCTGATAGTCTTCATTTCTACACTCTTCTCCAAGCCTCTTTCTCCTGTCTTTTCCAATCAGCCTGTAGCACTCCCTTTATTATTTCTTGTAGCGCAGTTCTCTTCTTCACAAACTTGCTTAGTGCCTGTTTCTCTGAAAATATTTTAATCTCTCTCTCATTTTGAAGGATAGTTTTTCTGGATATAAAATTCTTGGCTGGAAGTTTTTCTCTTTCAGTATCTTAGATATATCATATGACTGCCTTCTCACCTCCATGGTTTCTGCAGAGTAATCTGTACATAGACTTATCGAGCTTCCCTTATACATGATGGATTCTTTTTCTCTTGCTGCTTTCAGAATTCTCTTTGTCTTTGACATTGGACTATCTGATCAGTAAGTGTCTTGCCGTAGGTCTATTAGGATCAATTCTGTTTGGGGTATGCTGCACTTCTTGAATCTGTAATTTTATGTCTTTCAAATGAGTTGGGAAATTTTCAGTGATTATTTCTTCTATGATTCTTTTTTTTTTATAATAAATTTTATTTTGAAATAAGTTCAATCTTACAGGAACAGTTGCAAAAACAGTACAAACCCCATACATAGATCTCCATCATACCCCGACCCCCCTCCCCCGATACCCCTATCCATCACCTTTAAGATCCTGTCACACCACTGTCTCTTTCTTTCCCTGCCTCTCTCCCTCCCTCCCTCCCTCCCTCCCTAACACCCATCATCTATTGCTCTGTCCTCTGAACATATGAGAGCAAGCTGCACATATCTTTGAACAAACAATGTAATTCACATATACCTTTCCTGTGGATAAGAACATTCTTTTATGCAATCTCATTAAGCGCAGCTAAGAAGTTCAAGAAATTCAACATTGATATAAAGCTTACATTCTGTATTTCCTTTTTTTTTTTTTTTCTTGTGTCCCATCTGTGTCTCTTTGAGACTCCTGTCCTCCGACCTCAGATCCCGTCCAGGATCATCCTTGGCATTTAATTGTCATCTATTTAGACTGTCTTATTTTTTTTTTTCAATTTTGGAAAGATATATACAGCCTAAATCTTCCTATTCCACCTCTCCCTAGCATTCCATTAGTGGGATTAATCACATTTAGAATGTTGCAATGCTATCACCTTCCGACCATCCATTTCTAGAAGTTTCCCTTCACCCCAAACAAAAACCCTACTCTCATTTCTTAACTCCCCATTGCCCCTTCCCCCACTTCTTGGAACCCCTACTCTACTTTTCATCTCTTTGGTCATATTCTCTGATACTTTCTTTGTGTTTACCATAGGGCTTAAATTTAACATCTTAAATCTATAACAATCTTGTTTTTCTTTGATACCAACTTAACTTCAATAGGATATGTAAACTGTGTTCCTATACTCCTCCATTCCCCCACCTTTATGTAGTTCTTGTCAAAAATTACATATTTTACATTGAGTCCATAACCACCGATTTATCATTACAGTTTATGTATTTTAGATCCTGTAGGAAGTAAATAGTGGAGTTATAAATCAACAATACAGTAGTATTGGTATTTATATTTACCATGTGATCTTTACTGGAAATCTTTATTTCTTCATGCGGTTTCAGTCAATTGTTTAGTGTCCTTTCCTTTCAGCCTGTTTAGGACTGATCTACTGGTGAAGTCCCTCAGCTTTTGATTATCCAGGAATGTTTTCATCTCCCCCTCATTTTTATCCTTCAGATGTTTGTGAATTCTCCAAGTCTCTGATGGTTATTGACTTCTATTTGTATTCCATTGTGGTCACAGAATGTGCTTTGAACAAATTCATTTTTTTTTATTTTTTATTTTATTGAGGCTTGTTTTTATGTCTCTGCATACAGTCCATTCTGGAGAAAGATTCGTGATCACTAGTGAAGAACGTGTGTCCCAGTGACATGGGATGTAATATTCTATATATGTCTGTTGAAATTCTCTATCTCTCTCTCTCATTTCTTTGTTTCTCTGTCGGTAGGGCTCTGTTTAGTATATGAAGTAGGGCAGGACTTTTATTAGCAAACTCTCTCAGCATTTGTTTGTCTGTGACAAATTTAAGCTCTCCCTCAAATTTGAAGGAGAGTTTTGCTGGATAAAGTATTCTTGGTTGGAAATTTTTCTCTCTCAGAATTTTAAATATGTCATGCCACTGCCTTCTAGCCTCCATGGTGGCCGCTGAGTAGTCACTACTTAGTCTTATGTTATTTCCGTTGTATGTGGTCAATTGGTTTTCTCTTGCTGCTTTCAGAACTTGCTCCTTGTCTTCAGTATTTGACAGACTGATCAGAATATGTCTCGGAGTGGGTTTATTTGGATTTATTCTATTTGGAGTTCACTGGGCATTTATGCTTTGTGTATTTATATTGTGTAGAAGGTTTGGGAAGTTTTCCCCAACAATTTCTTTGAATACTCTTTCTAGACCTTTACCCTTCTCTTCCCCTTCTGGGACACCAATGAGTCTTAAATTTAGACATTTTATTTTATCGATCATATCCCTGAGATCCATTTCGATTTTTTCAATTTTTTTCCCCATTCTTTCTTTTGTTCTTTCATTTTCTGTTCTGTGCTCCTCGAGGAGGCTGAGTTGTTGTTCAACCTCCTCTAATCTTGTATTATGAGTATCCAGAGTCTTTTTAATTTGGCCTACATTTTCTTTAATTTCCATAAGATCTTCTATTTTTTAATTTACTCTTCCAATATCTTCTTTATGCTCTTCTAGGGTCTTCTTTATGTCTTTTAAATTTTGTGCCATGCTCTTCTTCAAGTCCTTTATATCCCATGCCATGCTTTCATTGCCTGGCTGTAGTTCTTTGATTAATTCTGCCAGGTACTGTGTGTCTACCGATCTTTTGATTCGAGTGTTTGGGTTTGGGTTCTCCATGTTGTCTGGTTTTATCATATGCTTTAAGATTTTCTGTTGTTTTTGGCATCTTGGCGTTTGCTTTACTTGATCTTTAATTTGTTAGAATTGCAGCTTGGTGACATACACTTTCTCTAACTAACCAGCAGATGGTGTCCATGAGTCACTTATTCCCCTCAAGTCAGTTCTCCCCAACTTTGTGGTGTGTGGGGATCTGATTCTTTTGGGGTCCAATTGGTGCACTTAATTCGGGTGTGTTGTCGGTGCTGTCTGCCCTCAATGAGGGGCGTGTGCCTGAGCGGTTAGGGAGGAAGGGCAGGTTTAATAATCAACCTCCCAGTTGTTCCCAGAGATTTAAGGCTGTTCTCTGCCGCTGACCCAAAAGTCCTTGGTATTGGCGTAGGTTCCCTGGGATTTCCGAGTGGTTCCCCCCTCCCTGCTGTGCTTTTCCAGGACCTCTGCTGAGGGGGGGAGGGCCGTGCCACGTCACAAGTGAGCGCCGGCCTCCAGGGAAGCCCTGGTCCGTTGGGCTGTGTAGGGGCGTTCCCAGCGCGCTTCAAAGATGGTTGAATGGGACGCGTTAACTTACCCCTTTCTGCACAGCTCCGCTCTCCCAGCTCCGGGACGATCAGCTGTGGGTGTATTCAAGGCCACTGTCCACGGCCGATATTGTGTCATGTGAGTGGTGTTGTTTCAGAATGCAGACTCCTGGTTTCACCAAACGCACAGTTCCCTGTGGCTTTAGCAAACCTTGTCCGGCTGGTGCTACTCTGGAAGTGGTGTTCTGGCTCACTTTCTGGGTTTTTATCTAGTATTTTCCATGGAGGTGATTTTTGCTCTGTCTCACCTAGCCGCCATCTTGGGTCCTCCCCTTCTATGATTCTTTCTGCCCTTTTCCCTTTCTCTTCTCCTTCTGAGACACCTATAACATCTATATTCATGAACTTCATGTTGTCTTTCAGTTTCCTAAGATCCTGTTCATATTTTTCCATTTTTTTCCCTATCTGTTCCTTTGTGTGTAGGATTTCAGATGTCCTGTCTCCAAGTTCACTAATCCTTTCTTCTGCCTCTTCAAATCTGGTGTTGTAAATCTCCATTGTGGTTTTGTGCCTTTCATTCCTGTAAGTTCTGCATTTGTTTTTTCAGACTTTTGGGTTCCTCCTTATGTTCGCCCAGTGTCTTCTTTATATCCTTTATCTCTTGCCATATCTTCCCTCAGCTCATTGATTTAATTTTTGTATTGATTTAGGAGATCTGTTTGATTATTATTTAGTTGTTTCAGTTCTTGTATCTCAGTTGAAGTGTTACTTTGTTCCTTTGACTTCTCCATACTTCTGTGTTTCCAGGTATGGCATTATTTTTAGCAAACTAGACATCTGATTTTCTTGTTTAGTTTATTCTGGAGCTTATTTTCTTTCTTTTACCTAGGGCTTTCTTGTTGGTTGTCTTTGCTCTCTATCATTTGGCATTCAGTTTAACTTATTCTAGAACTCTAACATAGCTTCTGTTTGGTTGATCAGAATTTTTCACCTCTTGCTTTTCTGGTTAATGCCCTGCCTCTGTGTAACCTTTATGTAAGAGGGTCTCCTCAGATATGACTGACCCCAATCAGATTTTCCCATTCCAGAGACTCCCATGTCTCAGGAAGAGGGTATGAAGTTTCCCTGAAAAAGAGACCCCACAGGTTGGCAGACCCTCCTGTGAAGCCTCTAGACTCTGCTTTTTCTATCCTGTCCAGCAGGTGGCGCTTGTCAGCCCACAGCTCCCCACCAGTGTAATGAGGTGCCACTGGTGCCTTTAATTCTCTGCAGACCCTGTCCCTGCCAGGATCATGGCTGACTCAAGCTGTTTCTGTTTTCCAGACCCTGGGGTCTGAGATCTCTGAAGGAGGATGGAGCTGGGCCCTACTCCCCCTTGTCTTGGGGAAGTTATGCCCCTTATCAAATTGTCTCCCTCACTAGACTCATTGCTTTGTCTCTCAGACCTATTTTTGCTCTGCCCTTGCCTGGGTCCAGGAGCCAATTGCAAATTTCTGAGGCTTTCTGTAAAGGGCTACTTAGATGAGTTAATAATAACAACAAAAAAAAAATAATAAATAAATCCCTTTACAAGGCCTTTCCCCAGCCCCCAATTTTTGTCTGTCCCTGTATGGACTATTTAAGGATAACCGTTTAGTCTATTATCTCTTTTACCTGAATAGTTACACTTGGACAACTTTAATTCTTAATTCTGCTCTTAATGATGGCGGGAATGAAGCAGGAGCTCTGACGTGCTATTGAAAGTAAAAAGATAAAGAGTCAGAGAGCAAGAAAAGAAAAGAGGGGGGAAAAATCCCTTTTCAGAGCCAGACCCCAGCTCCCCAGGTTTGGAAACCAGAGCCCAAGTTGGTACCCATTTCTTTGTGCCCCTTTTTCTTGGAGCCCAGCCCTTTTCCAGTATTCTGAACACCTTCAACTCCAAAAGTCTCCCTGTTTTTTGTTGTTGATGTCAGCCCTGCCTCCTCACTGCCCGACAGATTCCTCCAAGGGCCTTTTGTGCCTGCTCCTCATTTATCTGTGTTTGGAGCTTTCATTCAGCAATCAGAATTTGTTAATTAATTCTGCAGTTGGGGCCAGTTGAGACCCCTCTCCTTGCTTCCAGCACAGATTGTTTCTTTTTCCCTCAGGGAACCAGCTCCAAGACAGTCTGCCATGCCTTAAGGGAGAGGGGCATCAGCTCCCTGGCCAGGGAAACTTACAGTTTTTTGCTGCAATCTCAGATGTTCCACCCATTCCACATTGGTGTAGAATGCATGACTGATCACAGAAGTTCCTGAAATGGCTGTTCCATACAGATTCTAGCTATTTACCAGCTACCCTTGAGGAGTAACTAGATTCTACACCTCACCAATCCACGATCTTATCCCTCCTCCACCAGCAGTTCTCTTTTGAATTCTCCAGTGATTCATTTCAGGAAATCTTTAATGATTTAAGTACATCTACTAATTGATGTGTTCATATGGAGTACACCAAGAATATTTATTATGTATTTTTAACTCTAAGTTTTACAAGTTTTACATATCATTGCATCATATATCCCATGTCTTCTTTATTAATCTTTCTTTTCTTTAGCCTGTATCCTTCAGTAATTTTTTCAGATGGGTTACAAGAGGTGGGTTTTCAGGGTCTTTACCTGTCTGACAATATCTTTACTTTACCCTCCAGAGTATGTTAGGCAAGGTATATAAATGTACTTTTTTTTTTTTCATTTTTATTGAGATTGTTCAGATACCATACAATTATCCAAAGATCCAAAGTGTACAATCACTTGCCTCTGGGTACCCTCATACAGCTGTGCATCCATCACACTTAATTTTTGTTCAATTTTTAGAAACTTTTCATTACTCCAGACAAGAAATAAAGTGAAAGATGAAAAAAGAAAAAAAGGAAAGGAAACTCTAATCCTCCACTATCCCTAACCAACCCCCCTCAATTGTTGACTCATAGTATTGATATAGTACATTTGTTACTGTTTATGAAAAAATGTTGAAATGCTACTAACTGTAGTATATAGTTTGTAATAGGTATATAGTTCTTCCCTATATGCCCCTCTATTATTAACTTCTAATTGTATTGTCATACATTTGTTCTGGTTCATGGAAGTGATTTCTAGTATTTGTACAGTTGATCATGGACATTGCCCACCATAGGATTCAGTTTTATACATTCCCATCTTTTGACCTCCAACTTTCCTTCTGGTGACATATATGAATCTGAGCTTCCCCTTTCCACCTCATTCACATACCATTTGGCACTGTTAGTTATTCTCACATCTTGCTACCAACACCCCTGTTCATTTCCAAACATTTGAGTTCATCGTAATTCAACATTCTCCTCATATTAAGCAACCACTCCCCATTCTTAAGCCTTGTCCTATATCTTGGTACCTTATATTTCATGTCTATGAGTTTACATATTATAATTAGTTCCTGTCAGTGAGACCCTGTAATAATTGTCCTAATGTGTCTGGCTTATTTCACTCAGTATATTGCCCTCGAGGTTTTGTCATCAACCCATTTTTTTTTTTTTTGATATGGTTTTTTTCACTCACCATACATTCCATCCCAAGTAAATAATCGATGGTTTTCTGCATGGTCATACATTTATGTGTTCACCACCTTCACCACTATCTATATAAGAGCATCTACATTTCTTCCACAAGGCAGGAGGGAGATTCAAAGAAGGTAGAGAGGCAAAAGAAAGAGGAAAAAAAAAGACAGCTAGGAAGCAGCAAAAGGAAAAATAACCTTAAATCAAAGTATAAATAAATACTTTAAATAATCAGACAAATACCACCAATGTCAAGTGTCTAACATGCCTCCCCTATCCCCCCCTCTTATCTGCATTTACCTTGGTATATCACCTTTGTTACATTAAAGGAAGCATAATACAATGATTCTATTAGTTACAGTCTCTAGTTTATGCTGATTGCATCCCTCCCCCAATGCCTCCCCATTTTTAACACCTTGCAAGGTTGACATGTGCTTGTTCTTCCTCATAAAAGAATATATTTGTACATTTTATCACAATTGTTGAATACTCTAGATTTCACCAAGTTACACAGTCCCAGTCTTTATCTTTCCTCCTTTCTTGTGGTGTCTCACATGCTCCCCACCTTCCTCTCTCAACCGTATTCATAGTTACCTTTGTTCAGTGTACTTACATTGTTGTGCTACCGTCTCCCAAAATTGTGTTCCAAACCACACACTCTTGTCTTCTATCACCCTGTAGTGCTCCCTTTAGTATTTCCTGTAGGACAGGTGTCTTGTTCACAAAGTCTCTCATTGTCTGTTTGTCAGAAAATATTTTGAGATCTCCCTCATATTTGAAGGACAGCTTTGCTGTGTATAGTATTCTTGGTTGGCAGTTTTTCTCTTTCAGTATCTTAAATATATCACACCACTTCCTTCTTGCCTCCATGGTTTCTGCTGAGAGATCCACACATAGTCTTATGAAGCTTCCTTTGTATGTAATGGATTGCTTTTCTCTTGCTGCTTTCAGGATTCTCTGTTTGTCTTTGACATTTGATAATCTGATTATTAAGTGTCTTGGCATAGGCCTATTCATATCTCTTCTTTTTGGAGTACGCTGCGCTTCTTGGATCTGTAATTTTATGTCTTTCATAAGAGAAGGGAAATTTTCATTAATTATTTCCTCTATTATTGCTTCTGCCACCTTTCCCTTCTCTTCTCCTTCTGGGACACCAATGATACGTACATTATTATACTTTGTTTCATCCTTGAGTTCCCGGAGACGTTGCTCATATTTTTTCTTTCTTTTCTCCATCTGCTCCTTTGTGTGTAGCCTTTCAGGTGTTTTGTTCTCCAGTTCCTGGGTGTTTTCTTCTGCCTCTTGAGATCTGCTGTTGTATGTTTCCATTGTGTCTTTCATCTCTTGTGTTGTGCCTTTCATTTCCATAGATTCTTCTAGTTGTTTTTTTGAACTTTTGATTTCTGCTGTATACATGTCCAGTGCTTCCTTTACAGCCTCTATCTCTTTTGCAATATCTTCTCTAAACTTTTTGAACTGATTTAGCATTAGTTGTTTAAATTCCTGTATCTCAGTTGAAGTGTACGTTTGTTCCTTTGACTGGGCCATAACTTTGTTTTTCTTAGTGTAGGTTTTAATTTTCTGTTGTCTAGGCATGGTTTCCTTGGTTATCCAAATCAGGTTTTCCCAGACCAGAACAGGCTCAGGTCCCAGAGGGAAGAAATATTCAGTATCTGGTTTCCCTGAGGGTGTCTTAGAAAATTGCTCCACCCTTTGATGCCTCGGGTCACTGTGCTTTTCTGCCCAGCAGGTGGCGCCTGTCAGCCTATAATTCTTGACTGGTGTGAGGAGGTATGGCCGTGTTCCCCCAGGCTCTGGGGTCTGGTTCTGAATGGAAAGGGCCCCACCCCTTTCCTCCTAGAGAAGACAGACCCTGCAGGTGGAGGTCATTAACATTTCAATGGTCTCCCTCTCTGCTTGTGCTGTCTCCGCCCTTCCCCGAGTCACAGCCCTGGAAACTGAAAATGACTGGGGCTTTCTCCACTGAGCCAAAAAAGAAACAGTCCCCTTCAGACCCAGTCCAAGGCGATCCTCCGGCTCTCCAAGGTCAGTCGTCACCCAAAGCCTCTGTCTGTTTTTTGGGAATGCGTACCTGTAGTAAGCAGTTCACACTTGCTACTTAAAACCCCAGTTGGAGCTCAGCTGAGCTGTATTCGCTTGCTGGGAGAGAGCTTCTCTCTGGCACCACGAGGCTTTGCAGCTCCGGCTATGCGGGAGGGGGTCTCACGACTTGGTTCTGCAGGTTTTACTTACAGATTTTATGCTGTGTTCTCGGGCATTCCTCCCAATTCAGGTTGGTGTATGATGAGTGGATGGTCTCGTTTGTCCCCCTGCAGTTATTCTGGATTATTTACTAGTTGTTTCTGGTTTTTTGTAGTTGTTCCAGGGGGGACTACTTAGCTCCCATTCCTCTCTATGCTGCCATCTTGCCCGAGTCCTATAAATGTACTTTTAAATTGTTTTCCCCCAGATCTTGGAATGTATGCCTCCTTTTCTTTTTGTATTCAGGATTACTGATACTTATTTTATTTTATAGAGAATCAGTTTCTCTCTTTCTCTTGTGCTTTCTCTGAAGAGTTTTATGATTTCTCTATTTATCCCTGATGTTCTGAAGTTCTCTATGTTCCCGTTGGGGTTTGGTACAGTTTTTATTCATCTTTTTTCATCCTTTGACTCCTTATAATAATAATTATATTACTGTTAATAGCTGGTATGAATTTAGTTTTACCACATGGCAGAAACTGTTTTAAGTGTTTTATTCAAGTAATATATCCCACAACCCCAAGTTAGATACTTGTTATGCCCATTTTATAAGAGAGGAAACCAACTCACAAAATAGTCCTATCTTTCCTCAACTTTAGAAAATGATTTCACTATTAGGTCTTTCAAAAATCCCCCCAAGTCTTTCTCTCTGCCACCTCCTATTTTCAGGTACTGGGATTTGAGGGTCAATCTCAGTGTTGGACTCTTTGTACTTGGGCACTATGTTTTGGGAGATTTCCAAAGCTTGCTGGTTCCATTTTGGTTGTGCCCCTTCTGTGACTGATTCCAGCTATTGAGGCCTAACCCTCAAGTGTCAGAACCCACACCCATCTCTCTCCATCTGGAGACAGGCAATTAGGAAAGGGACAACCCCCCTGCCCACTTCTCCACACTCCCAAGCATTCACCCTGAGGGTTCCGCAGGGCTCTCTCCTCCACTACATCAGCACTCTCTGAGAATGGCACACCCCTAAACTCAGAACTCCCAATTTTATGCAGCATTGCTTGCCATTAATTTTATTCCATTTGCTTTCTATATTTTAAGGATTTCTAAAAATAATTTCTTGCCCACCAAAGGCATGCTTCTTGTTTTCCAATGCTTTTATGAACTGTTTATATCTTTTGTATTTTTTTCTGGGGATTTGGAGCAGAAAGATAAGACAGGTGCTTGCTTCACCATTTGATCCGATCTTCTCTTGGATGCAAAAGTGGAGACTCCAGTCACCTTGAGAAATGGGGATTCATTCAGGACCACAAGTAGAGGTGAAGTAGACAGGGGCCTCTAACTTGTAGCCAGGCCTTGCAGAGATAATGGGTATCACTGCCTGGTTCTGTCCCAAAGAGCCTAGAATGCCCTTTAAAAAATTGGAAGGTCATTCAGGAATCAAGCTCTCCCAACATTATCACATTATCACCTCTGCTGCAAAAGCTGGAGGATGACAGCGCTAGTTCACCACCATTAACTCTCTCTGCTTCTGCTCCTACTTCCGTACAAATGATTCCCTCTATCTTGAGTTTAAATTTCTGACAGAAAAGATCTGATTAATCCAGTTAGTCACCAGTATCACTGTTTCTGTAGCATCTTATTGGCCATTAACCCACTCACAGACTGATTACCCTTAGATCAGATGCCCACCAGATCCAACCAGCTTAGAACTGTGTTGTAGTTTCCCGGCTGCTCAAGTAAATACCATGCAATGGGTTGGCTTGAACAATTGGAATTTATTAGCTCATGGTTCTGAGGCTAGGAAGAAGTCCATATCAAGACATCGTCAAGGCAATGCTTTCTTCCCAAAGACTGTGGTGTTCTGGGGCTGGCTGCTGGAGACACTGGGGGCCTCTCCTGGCCTCTCCCTTCACTTCTGGGTTCTGTAGATGTTCAGATTCTGTGGCTTTCTTTCTATCAGTCTGAATTCCATCCTACTTATAAAGGACTTTAATAATAGGACTAAGACCCATCCTGATTGAGGTGGGCCACATCTTAACTGAAGTAACCTCATCAAAAGGTCTTACTTACAATGGAGTCACACTCACAGGGATGAACCAAGTCTAGGAACATGATTTTCTGGGGTCCATAGCTGCAACCACCCTAGCCAGCATGGTGGGAGTCACATGATCCTCACATCGAATCCCTTATAGTGGACTGTGGTTGAAGCAGGCTTTCTAAGACCCATCCCCTCCAAAACCATCTCTAAGGATCATCCCAGATTTAAACACCTGGGGCCCGAGGAAGTGTTTCCCTGCTCATCAACAAGCCCCAACTTCCCTTTTTAAAAATCACCCATCTGGAAAGAAGAAATGCTCCTGATTTCCAGTGGACCAATATCCCCCCAAGAAACTGGTACCTCTGCAAAGCCAAGCAATGAGCTTTGGCTGATGTAAGGGAAAGTATAGGGTCAAAAATACCAGAGGTAGCAACTGAGGAAAGATGCTATAATGATTCTGAAAGCAAGCACAAATGGAGTGTTTCATATTCATAGTAAGGCATCCCGTTCTCTGGGAATTACCCCAGTACACAGTAGTGGGCTCTCATGGGCCTTGAGAGATCCCCACTCCCCATTTGGCCTCAGGTGATTGTTACATGGCCCAGGCTGGGCCAATAGAATTCTTTCTGTTGGGAATTTGAGACTTTAAACAGAGGTCCTGAACTAATACAGGCTCCGCCTCACAGCGGAAACCATATGGCTTGGCCTCTGCTCTAACAGACAAGCTATGAGGAAGTATCCATGTACCTGCTTTTGTGATGCAATCACTCTCCTGTTCCTCACCCCCACCACTTCCCAAGCCATGACTGGTCATGCCATGAGCTTGACGCCAGCCCTAGAATGAGCCTCACTCCTGGCCAGATGCTGAACTTTGACCCTGGCCACACACTGAGCCCTGGCTTTGTCAAAGATTGCTCTATGTCCTGAGCACAAGCTGCACTATGACCCCAGCAGCATACCAGGCCCAGGCTCCCTCCTGTCATCTGAGAAACATGCAGTCTTGTCACAAGTGGCTCTGGAATGAGTGTGGGTGGTTTCCCTGCACTCTACTGGGGGGACATCCTGTTTCTCATAACAGCAGTCAGCTCAGACCCTCCTCTCCATCTACCAAGGGTGGCTAATCCTGGGACCATTGCTTTCACAATTGAGCCCAGACCTTGTCGGTGGAGTTTCATCCTGGGTACCTTCTCTCACTGTGGGATTCAAGGCCCAGAAAGACTGCCACAATCTGTTCTCCGACCTGAAGGAATCTGGCATGAGTGGGCATAGCTCTGGCTCACAAACTCTCTGCAAGAATTTCTAAGTGGACACCAGTGGCTGGAATCTTCTAAAGAAAGACCTGATGGTCATTGGGTCTGCTTGAAACCCCTCAGAAGCACCCTCCACAGCTCTCTTCATCATATCAGCATGTAATTGGTTATCCAGATCTGTTGTCTCCTCCTCCCACTGTGTCTCAGATGCACACAGGGCCCCCTCCTGCCTGGGATGGCTACCTCTCATCTCATTATCTCCCTCCCAACTCCATCCATTCACTACATGCCATTCAGAGTGAACTTGCAAAAGATAATCATAACCACATTACCTCTGTGCTGACTTCCACTGCCCTCCAGATAAAGTCCAACCCCCTTAGTGTGACATTCCAGGCCTTCATGATCTGGCCTAAACACTCCCCCATAGCACCTAAGGAGAAAAAGAATTTATTTCTCCAGCAAACCATTTCCCCCCAAGCTCTCATGGGTCTCCACTTAAACCCCTCTGCAGGGAAACTGTGGCTTTAATTCTTTAGAGCCTGTCCTTTCATACAGTGGAGAGTAGGGGGGTTATAATTATACATTGCAGATTGAAGCTGTTATTAATCAAAGCATCCCTGAAAATATCAGAAATGTAATGTGACATCTCAAAGCTCCTCTCCTGCTGGCTCCAACACAGATCCAAAAGGAAGCTGACCTTTTCCGAAGCTGAATTATAAATGTCAGAATTGCATGGAGCCATCCTTCAATTACTGTCACCTTGAAAGGGGAAAATGCTGGAGGCCTCACACTTAAGTATTTCCAATCACAGATATATTTCAAACACTCCGTCTCCTTGAGAGAGGAGTGCTGGGCTCTGAGAAGCTGCTGCGGCCCCCACTGTGGTTTCTGCGCCACGTGCAATGACCCAGAAAGTCAGCGACTTAAAAGATGATTTGGGGATTGATCAGAACTACCCATCTCATCTCCTCCTGTTCCAACAAACTAAAGATTTAATTTTTCTTCAATTGCATTTCCAGAAGCACCACAGGACAAAGGTGCCTCCATGGCATGTCTCCTAAATACAGATGATTGTAGATTGTTTTTCCCTTTACAAAATCATGTTTTTATTGTGCAGCTTTAAATAAGGAGGAAAAAAAAACTTTTCCTTCTAGTCATATTTCTACTCTTCCTTCAAAGTCTCCATTCAAAAAGAAGGCAGCGAGGGTTGAATCCAATAATCAGAAAAAGCAATTCAACATTTCGGGCTGATTTAATGCTATGGTATTTATAGCACAAACATGTAGAAATAGAATCTCCACATGTTACAATATAATTTCTTCTATCTCCTGAAACGTATATTTACAGTGGGGATTTTTTTTTTCCTCTGCACTTAATTAACAAGGAATAATATTGGATTTTAGTTATTACAAAACATAGACAATCATTAAAATTCTCTGTTTTTCTTTTGTAACAGAACATCCTGGATCTGATTTGAGCTGGAAAGTCTGGCCTCATTACAAGGAGTGTTATGAATTCAATGGGTCTCATCAGGGAGCTTGGTTGGCATCACTGTGGCCATTCTCTGCAGCCAAATGCATACTGATCCTAGGTTCAGTGGTGCTAGAAACTTGTGGTCAGCTGGATGGTCAGAGCAAATGGGCAGCCTGATCCCTGAGCCTTGCCAGCTGGTGGTTGGCCTATGTAGTGGCCAGTTACAATCACACATGGCAGAACTTGCCCATCCCTAGGAGCCCAGTGACTCTGATTCACCACCCACCACCCCAAAAAGTGTGACATCACATCTGTAGCTGAGGAGGAGGAGGTTTTGTAGGAAGAGCAGTCATCATCCTAAAACTACTTTCCAAAAGGGGTGCCTTTCCCACATTTTAACGGTAATATGTTAATGTGGCAATTATTCAATGAAGACTTTGGAGGAAATGGTGCAAAAATCAGACTGTGAGCCATGCCCAGAAGGCAGAAAGAGAATAGGGTGACCAGTAGTCCTGGTTTGCTTAGGACTGAGAAGCTTCCCAGGCTGTGGACTCTCAGTGTGGAATCCAGGACAGTCCAGGAAAACCAGGGCAGTTGTCATCCTATTAGAAGGTAAAGCCTTTAGTGTGTGCCCCTCTCCCACCAACTAAAGGCACAGGCCCTGGCCCTGCCCATCCCACTCCCCCAGATGTTAGAAGCTGGCCATGCCTTTGACAGGGAGACCAGGCAAATTCCAGGACCTCTTGATGAGAACATCAGCAACGGCTCTGGGCAAGTAAGCTTTGAATTGTTGATGGGAAACTCACACTGCCCCAGGAGGCAGTTGGGATGGGGGTCACTGGGCATACTTCACCGATAGAGGCTTCACTCTAGACCCCTTCAAAACTCAGACTAGGAGCCAGGGCCGGGTTGGTCCTCAGAGACCAGCAAAACCAGGATTTGGCAGGTTCTCGTGACTTATTCTGGGGCCTGGCCCCAATGTGTGCACTTGGCCTGTAAACAGAGCCCACTTCCACCCCCTTACCCAACACTGTGGGCTATGGATTTTGGGTGCCCTGTCTCTCCTCCACCCAGATACCAATGGACTGGAGTAATGTCCACATCTCCTCCCCCCATCTCAGGAACTAGAACCTCTAGTCTACCAACTACTCAAATCAAAAACCCTGGGGTCACCTTGACCCTCTCTTTCTCTCCCACCTCACATCCAATCCACAAGTATGTTCTGTTGATTCTACCTTGAAAACCCACCAAGAATCCAACCACATCTAAATCTCCCTGGTCACCATCCTAGCCCAAGCCACCGTCTCCTTTCACTGGGACCTTTGCAATGGCCTCATGATCATCCCCCTGCCTCTGCTCTCACGCATCCAGCGCTGTTCTCAATAGAACAATCAGACTGAGTCATTTGAAAGATGTCTGATTATTTCACTATTTCATTCTTTTGCTCAAAACCCCTTCAGCGGCTCCTCATCTTGCTCAGAGTGGAAGCAGAGGATCTCAGGGACTTCTAAGCCCCAGGTGCCCTTCTGGCCTCATCTGTTCTTCTTTCCTTCACTGCCTCCGTTTCAGCCCAGCTGCCGCCTTGCCCATCCTGGAACATGCTGCACATGTGGCCTTGGGAGCTCTGCAGGTGCCGTCCTGCCTGCCTGGAGAGGTTTCCCAGACACCTAATCGCCAGCCCCCTGCTGTCTCAGAGAGGCCTTCCCTGACAGCTATTTAAAAACTGCACTGAGCCATACAAGAACAGGGGGTGGGCTGTATTTGGCCCAAAGGCCACAGTTGGCTGACTCCTGCTCTAGGAGACTATAATTGAATCAATGAAATAAAGTCTAACTCCAGGAAAAGTGAAAAAAAAAAAAAGAAACCTGCATCTGAGCCTGGACCCTGCATCCTGGGATTGAGAAAGCCTTCTGGACCAACAGGGGGAAGAGAAATGAAACAGAATAAAGTTTCATAGGCTGAGAGATTTCAAATGGAGTCAAGTGGTCATTCTGGAGGTAACTCTTATATGTTATATAGATCTCTCTTTAGTTTTTGATTTATCAGAATAGTTAGAAGGAAATAGCTGAAACTGTTGAACTGCAATCCAGTATCCTTGATTCTTGAAGGGGAGCATGTAACATGTGACCTTGTGATTGTGAAAACCTTATGGCTCACATTCCCTCTACCCAACGTATGGACAAATGAGTATGAACATGGGGGAAAAAAGTAAATGACTAATCTTGGGGAGGAAGGGTATGGGATGTTTCAAATATTCTTTTTACTTTTATTTTTATTCTTATTTTTATTTTTTGAAGTAATGAAAATGTTCAAAAATTGCGGTGATGAATGCACAACTCTGTGATGATACTGTGAACAATTGTTTTACACATTGAATGATTGTATGGTATATGAATATATTTCAATTAAAAAGTGGTAAAAAAATAAATAAAAATTAAACAACAACAACAACAAATAAAACTGCACGTGCTCCCACTCTGGCATTTCCCATCCCCTCCCCTGCTTTAGTTTCCTTCAAAGCATTTATCACCATCTGTTAGTGTCCTAGGGTTCCTGGTACAAAGTGCCACACACTGGGTGGTTTAAAACAAAAAATAATTGTATCACAGTTCTGGAGGCTAGAAGTCTGGAATGGAGTTGTCGTCAGGGACATGCTTCCTTCTACATCTGTAGGGAACAATCTTTTCCTTGCTTCTGGCCATAACTTGTTGGTGTGAGTTCTGTGCCTTGGGTGTTAAATGTTTTTCTCCCCTCCGTCTGTGTCCAGATTTTCTCTTCTTATAAGGCCTCCAGTCATATTGGATTAAAGACCCTTTGACTGAAGTAGGACCTTGTTTTAACTTGCCCAATTTCAGCTGTATTGACTCAACTTCCAAATAAGGACACATTCTGAGGTGCTGGGGATTAGAAATTTAATATATCCACAGCTCCACACCCCCATCTAACATACCAAATGCTGTCTTTCTCCTCCCACCCCCTAGGGTAGGGATTATTTTCACATTTTGTTTTAATTTTTATTTCATTTCTATATCCACTTTTCCCCACATTTAATTGTGAAAATTTTCAAACATATGGGAAAATTAAAAAATAATTATACAGTGACCCCCACATACCCACCTCTCAGATCCTACAATTATTAACATTTTGCAACATTTGCTTTATCATGTCTAACCCTCCATCCATCCATCCATCTATCTTGTTTTTGGATGTATTTCAAAGTAAGTTGCAGGCATCAGTACACTCCACCCCAAAACACTTCAGCATGCTTATATGCAACTAGAGCTCGGTGTTTATTTACAATGATTCTTTTATTTTTGGAGGCAAAATTTTCATCAAGTGAAATGCACACATCCTAAGCGTACCATTCAACAAGTTTTAAGAAACGCATACACCCATGTATGTAACCCAAACCTTTCTAAGATGTAGGAAATGGCCTTCACCCAGAACATTCCCTCATGGCCCCTCCTTGTTACTCTCCAGAGGGCAGGGATCGTTTATCTGTTTTATTCACTTGCTGTGGTTCCCTAGCATGTAGAAGAGCCCCTGACACATAATAAGTGCTCAATAAATGAAGGATGAATGAAGGATGAATAAATGCAAAAATGAGACTCATAGGACTTGAACTTTTGGTCCTTAAGACTTGATACATGGTTAAAAGTTGGTTTTATATGAGTTTAAAGAAAATTCCAGAGAGACTAACCAGCTGTGGGTACAAGCATGAGGCTTCACCGCCACACTGCCCAGCTGGAATGGGATAACTGTGCCAACCATCCCCTCCCCCATGACGCGTCCTGGTGCAACTTCAGCTTCTGGAGGGCAGGCCAAGTCACAGAGTCCACCAAGGCTGGGATGGATGTGGCCTCTTCCATAGCCATATCCTCCTCCATATGCTCTCCCACGGTCAGAATCAGGGGCAAGAGGTCATCTCAGGGGGAAGTGAGACTTTCACCATAAGGACCATGCACCCTCCCACCCACCACGAATATAAACAATAACGATACTCATATTTTTTAGATGGACAGTTGATATTTTCCCGATCTTATGCAAAATGGGAATAAAAACATATTTGGAAAATCGTTTTTATATGGCTCAGTTATACACTAACTTATATACTAAGTTTAAAAAAAGTGTGTTTTCTCTGCAAATAAAGCTTTAAGACAAGTCCCAGCACCCGTTCCCCACCAGATTGCCACACCTAAGTCCTTCCTATTTAGAAAGCCACAGGGAACAGGACAGTCACCATCCCCCTGTACACATGTACACACACACACACTCACTCAAAGGTGCACTAGATGAGGGTGATTATTGTGTTAAAGGGGAAGAGGCAATGTCTATACTTCTGTGGATTCAATCAGAAAGCTGAAACAGGACAAAGTCCCTTCAATCACGGCTAAAATGCAAGTCAGAGAAATGCAGACCCAGAGCGGAAACACACAGGCCAAGACAGAGCAGAAAGCCACAGGGCCAGGAGAGAGAGGTGGTTCTGGGGTAAAATGGGTGGTGGGGGCCTTGCTGAGGGGAGGGTTTGGAAGGGCTGTCCTGCTAGGGACAGAGCTGCTGAGCCACAGAAACACAGCTGATGCAGGGTCTCTTCCTGAAGCCTGAACTTGAAGCAACTTCTGACATACTAAGAATTTCATTTCCATCCAACTCAGCAAACATTGACTGGGCATTGCCACGAAGCGGAGTCCTGGGAGCAGCCCACCAAGGTCCATGCCACTGTCTGCAGCGTCCAACACTTCCCTGGGAAGGTGGGCAGGGCTCAGATGCCACAGACGTCCCCTGCCAATGTTAGAAACAGCCTTCCCAGAGTGATCTGGAGGGGGACACAAGGAGGAAGGTCGCAACCACAGTGGGATCTGGATGCTGGAGATAGTCCCAAAGAACACCCTTTCACAGGAATGTTTTGGCCTAAGTTCCTTCTTGAGAACAGGTTGGCAGTTAACAGCAGACCTCGTAGTGTATTACTTGGGGTTCAATATGCACGTGAATGTGCTAACTGTAGATTGAATTGTTTCATGGCATGGGTGCAGGGCTTCAGTGGATCTCAGTTAACCCTTTGGCCAAAGACAATGTCCAGATCAACAGGACAAAATGGGTCCATTGTCTTCCAGGGCTGGGATTGGGAGCAGGAAGAATACATCAGAATTTCTGAAAAGGAGGATATGGGGTTGGAGGTAGCAAATGGTGATAATAAAGGTAACCTTCCTGTCTCTCCCTTTGAGGACCACTGCTTTTGGGGGCATCCACACACCCGGAAGGACAGTGGAGTAAGTTTTCCTGCATGCACTCCTCGAGTGGACCAGAAACCATTGTGGTTGGGGAAGGCTCACCATGGGTTTGCAGTCACTTTACGCCCCCTCTCTCCATCCTCCCAGGCACTCCCTGGTCCAAGCCTTTGTCTTCTCTGACTCAGACACTTGCAATTGCCCCTAACTCTTCTCCTGTCCTCTCCCCACATGGCCTCTGGAGGGATGGGTCCACCATGCTGGTCAAGTGGGGTCAGCCCCTGTTTGCAAAATGTAAGGATGCTCCCTTTACCACTGGAGACACTCCAGGCCCTGAGCCTGGCTTCCAATGTCCTCTGCAGCACATGCCAACCTCCATTTCCAGCTTCGTCTCCCACTAGGCCATTCTCATACCCTGGGCTTCTCTCTCCTGGGCTGGCCCCAGCCCCTACCTTCTCTGTCTTCCTTACAGTCTTCCCTGCCTAGATTCCACCCTTACCTGAGTAGGAGTGTCTACCCCCATTCTCTTATAATGCCTATCACATTTCTACCTGGCAATGACCTGTATACCTGATTTATCTTTCTCATTGGTTTTCTTGATGTTGTTTTGCACCAAAGAGTTCAGCTGCTGGTGCAACCAAACTCTTTGGAATTTACCTTTCCTGAGACCAGCTTAGTCTAAAAGCTACCCCACTGGACACTGGGTAAAGGACCCAGGAGGTGAATGAAGACATCAGAGAAGGAGGTGGCTTGGGCAGCCGCCCCTTCCTGGCAGCAGGCTCTTGCCAGCTCTCCTCGAGGGTCATAGACTGAGGTCCAGGCAGTGGTGCCTGGTCCTGGATGCAGACAGGCCTAGACAGACCTGGAGTTCCCACCCGAGTCTGGTCTCAATCAAGACTGTCCTCCCACAACCTGCCATCTCCTCCTGCCCATTCCCCCCACCACTCTCCTTCCTACTTGCCCTTCATGCCAGCTTCTCTCCTGCCTGCTCTCCCAACCCTTCTCCCAGTCCTGTCCCACTCTCCCCAGCCCCACCTGCTGGCTCCCTGACACTGTGTCTCTCTGACCTCTCCTTGCTCCGACCCTGGGTCAGCTCCTGTGTGAGCCACCAGATAGCACGTGGCCTTATGATCCTGTTGGCACGTGAGTCCCATGTGTGAGCCTGGTTTCCTTCCTTAGCTCCGTGGACCAGGATGTGCCTTGTTCTTAGGTCCTTTATGCCCTTCTGAATTTTGGGTGTGAGTGTGTGAGAGTGTGTGTGTGTGTGTGTGTGTGTACATGTGCTGTGGGGGCAAGGAGAGGGTCTCATTGCAGGTACTCAGCCAGGGAGGAAGGGAGGGAGGAGAAAGGGGCCCCCAGAGCCAGTCTGACCCAGGCTCCTTCTCCTACCTTCTCCGAACCCAGTACGGGCTAGCCTGGGGGTGCTCAGGGTTGGAAAATGAATGGACAGATGAGCTGTGTCAGTGACTTACATCATGCAACACATGAGGTCTCAACACATGGATGACCATTAGTACAACTAAGAACCCACTATACTCGGGGAAGATGAGAGGCTGGTGCTGGGCCTCGGGAAGGTGGTGGACAGAAGGACGGCCCCAAAAGATATCCAGGCACCCTGAATGTTACCTGGTATGGCAAATGGGACTTTGCAGGTGTGTTTAAGGATCTTGAAATGGGGATGTGATCCTGGATTTGCCAGGAGGCCCTAAATGAAATTGCAACAGTCCTCATAAGGGAAGTAAGGAGAGAGATTTGATCCAGAAGAGGTGAAGGTGGTGTGATGCTCAAGGCAGAGATTGGAATGATGCACTTTGAAGATGGGGGAAGGTGCCACAAGCCAAGGAGTATGGGTGGCCACCAGGAGCTGAGAAAGGCGAGGCTCTGTATTCGTCCCTAGAGCCTCCAGAAGGAACCAGCCCTGCCAACAACTTGACTTTAGACCAGTGAAACTGATTTCAGATTTGTGACCTCTAGAATTGTTAGAGAATAAATTTTAAACCCCTATGTTTGTGGTGATTTGTTACAGCAGCCAGAGGAAACAGGACAGGGTGTGATCTGGGTCCTTAGGTCTGACATTTCGGGGATCCATTTATTCATTAGTTCACTCATTCACTCCACTAGTATTATTATGGAGTCCATAAAGGCACTGTACTGTGCACTGGTATACAAAATAGAGCCCCTGCCCTCACAAAGCTTACAGATAACTGCACTCATAATTAATCAATTCTAGAATATGCTACTCCATGCAGGCAATCCGAGTCTAATCTCAGGCCCTGTATTAGTTATCACTTGCTGCATAACAAAATGATCCCAAAACTGAGCTGCCCTGTCTTCCCCGGAGCTCCCACCATGCCCACTCTGACCTTTCTCACAACACAGGCCAGGCTGTTAGTCACTCACTGCTCATTAACAAGGGACCCATGATATATTCTTGGAGAGCTCAGAGTTCTCTGTGACTGACATTCATTTTTTATTTTCAGTTTCAGGATAACATTAAAAAAGAATAAAGGCATATTTTGGTGCATCTGGTCAACCCTTTATTAAAAAAACTAAATCTCCAGGATTTCAGGGACCACATTCAGTTGGGTTTTGTTTCCATTAATTATGGCAGGCCAAGAAGATAAGAGATGTGCATGCTCTGTAGATCAAGGTGAGAGGCCAAAAGCATCCTTTCTACCATAGTTAGGACAGAGAAAAGTGGGGGACAGCTCCCTAAGCTGCTTGCCAAGCTTGCAAGAATCCGCACTACACGGTCAGCCACACACTCATGGGGAAAGCAGTGATTTACGGTTAGTAAAATGATATTCCATTAAGTTATTGTTGCTAATTTGAATTTTATTGATTTTGTAGTTTTGCCATCCTATAATTTGTCCATTTGTTTTGCTTTTATAGTCTGATGAGAGCCATAAGCTCCCTCTCCCCTCCCCCACCCCAAGCCCAGAGCTTCTGGGACCCCAGAACGGCTCAGCCCCGCGCGCACCGCCCTCCCCGCCCTCCTCCATGGGCCCCCCGCCCCTGCCCCGCCCCTGCCCCGCCCCTGCCACGTCACAAGCCCCTTCCGCGCTCCCGGGGCGACCCGGGCCCAGATCCCCGAGCTCCCCTGAGATTCGGCCTCGGGAAGGACAGACCAGGTGTGGTCGGACCCGCGACGCCGACGGCGCTGACGGTGTTTCCCTCTCGCTGAACTCCGGGGACGCGCGGAGTTGGCGCCTCGTTCTCTCCCTTCAGCTCCTGAGCGACGGGACCGCCCCGGTGAGGGTGATGGGACGAGAACCACGTGGGTTCTAAGCCTGTTCCTCCTTTCCCGCGCGGAGTGACTTCCGGCTGCACCGGGAGCTCTCCTGGGCCTCTGCTCACCGTTTATAAAATGGGGACATCGCAGTGCAGGCTCCTGGGAGGGCAGAATCGGATCCCGCCTCCCCTCGGGTCAGTCCCGGGCTTCCGCTTGGTGAGAGCAGCCGCAGTTGTGGGTGGTTGAAGTGACACGTGTGTGCTGATTGACTGAGCTCATTAGCTAACGGGGTAACTGCCTTGAGATCCAGTGGCCTGGCCCTCGCGTCCGGCTGTCTTGCCGTGCTGGAAAGTGGGGGGCAGCATGGAGCAGGAGGACCAGGGTGCAGATTCACCCGAGGCCTTGTTCCTGGAGGGACGGAGGTGCGTCCTGACAAGAGATCAAAGGGCACGAAGGGGTGGGAGGGCAGCAGTCACCTGTGACGGGCATCGGGCGGGTCACCCACATTGTCCCTGTTTCAGCCCGTGAGGACCCAGAGCTCAGAGTGAAGGACGAAGAGGAGGGACACACTGAAAGGGCAGAACTGGGTCTTAGTTTTCAGTTACCTCAGCCCCGAGAGCAGAGGTTTTCACACGAGACCATTGCTTTATAAATGGATGTGGAAAAAACACAAATCATTTTGTTTGCAGAGTGTCTTGCTAACTGTACTCTGACTTCAGTGGAAACGGGACACTGAAACCATAAGAGACCTGAGAAATGAAGTCTTGCAAGACTTGAGGCCAGTCCAAGTTGAACCAGAGTGGGCAGAAGACGTCTTCAGGTAAGATGGCCCCTTAAGCTGCCACTCCCTCCGTCCCTGTCCCTGAGGAGACAGGCTGTCTCTGCCTGCTGAGCCCCTGGCGGGGGAAAGAAGAAGCAGGTGCATTTCGCCTGCTACCTCTTAACTGCAGTGTATTAGGGTGTCCATTCCAAAGCCACTGTCATGTTCAGGATGAAAGAGCAGAGGGCATCAGACACCAAAGACTCAACCTTGTGTTTGGGGGGCCAGGCAGGGGATCATGTGTGAGCTCAGGTGGGGTTTGGGCTCACTTCCTTCTAGGCTCTGAGCTCAGTGGGAAAGGAGCTGTTTGCAAAGGAGCAGTGAGAATGCACAGGTTTGTCCTGCAGCTGCATCATGGGGATGGCCCGGGAGGCCGGGTGGCCCGTCTTGGAGGGAGAGAATCAAGTTGGGAACCCTAGGTCTGGGAACGACCCCTTGTGTTAAGTCTTTAGGGCCTGTTTGTGGGCACTGCTGGCACCAGGATACCTAGCTATAACTGCCATTGGCACTGCTGCTTCCAGTGACAATGCAGTTATATCTCCTGCTTTTATCTACACAGAAGATGGTGACTGTCTGTCTCAGAGCCACAGATGCTGAGGGAGGCTGAGTCAGGGCAGACTGAGGCCAGGACCCTGAGAGGAGGGGAACATGCAGAGAGGGATAGGGTCAGGGCCATGACCCCAGGGAGCCTGGGCAGGAGGGAAGAGAGGATCAGCTCTGGGTGCCCAGAAGTTCCCCTCCTTAGCATCTTTCACCTTTGCAGAATGTGAGGAGGTGAGCAGAGCAGAGCCCAGGCATGGTTGAGACACCCCAGAGCTCTGCCTCCTGCAGCCCCAGCCCTGGGCTCTCCTCTCCTCTTGCTGTCTCACATGTGGGAGTAGCCTCCAGCCCCATCTGTTCTGAATAGTTCCAGGTCCTGCTGATGAGATCTGCTCAGGGTAAGATCCTTGCTTACTTCTAGCAAGGAGGTGGAGGTGGGGAGTTGTTTCCTCTGAGCCTCACTTACTGGGAGGACAGCTCCTGAGCTGAGGTGCCTTGTATCAGGGAGCACCAGCCTGTCCTGATTCCCCTTTAAGTATGTACTACCCCCATCCTCCTGCAGTCCCCTCTGCTGAGCCAGACCTCTGTGAGCCCCCAACTGTGGGGCAACACCACCCACTTGCCGGCTCCCTTCTCATTGTTGACCCTGTCCACAGTGCCATACATAGATAGAGTGTGGGATGTCCCCCTTCTGGCACTTCTCAAGGCAAAGCTGCAGCAGGCTGGCATGAGTGCAAGGCTGGGAGGGAGCCCTGGGCCCTGGACCAGTCCCGGGAGCCCTGTTCCCATCGTGCCCTCCCCCAGCGTCTCAGTGTGCACTGACTCCTCATGCAGAGCCTCAGTTACTGTAGCTGGAAGGGAAAGGTTTGTCTAAGCCCACTGTCCGCTTCCCACAGCTTGGGGGAGGAAGCTGAAATGCTTTGGTTGTTTTTAGGCTCTGCCACGTAGAGGAACTTTTTTTTACCCCATCTTCATAGTACAGAGTCCTGCCCCTTCCGTCTCAGGCTCGCATTCCCCATCTCACGTAGAAGCACAAATGAGGAAAGTGGTTGTGAAGAAAAGGACGAAGATGTCCCAGATGAAGTGATGCTGCCAAAACATCACATTAAAAGTACTCTCAGAAATACTGCACAACATAAAAGGGCAACGGATAAAATGTTGGAAGCTGATGCAAATTTAGAAAGGAGCGTGACAGTTCATCCAAGCAAGGAAAAGATGTGTGCTCCATAACAAAAGTTAAACATCAAATACACAGCAGCAAGCATTACTCTCCATAACGTTTTTGACAAAGAAATAAAACATTAATTTTCAGTGTTTTAAATGACAGTATACTAAGCAAATTCTAGTTTTATGATTTTTTTCATTTTTCTATGTATGAACTCTGTTCCTCCCTGAATGAGCACATGATGGCAACATAAAGTAGAAGTGATAATTTGATACACAGAGATATTTTCATTACGGTTCTTGATGGACTTTACTTTTTGGAGCAGTTGTAAGTTTACAGAAAAATTATTCAGTAAGTAGAGTTTCCATACACCCCTCCACGCGTGCACGCGCGCGCACACACACACACACACAGTTTTCCCTATTTTTCACATTTTGCTTTGATATAAAATGGAGGTTTTTGTTTGTTTGTTTTAATTCTGGTTTCTTTGAGGGTGACACACTGTTTCCTTGAAGCTGTTTTCACTCTGGAGCATTTTGGCCATTTTGACAGACCAAATAGTCCCCAACAATTAGTCTTCCAGATTTGGGGGTATCCTTTTTGCTGAGTAAATCAATGAGACCCCCACTTTCACCCTAGCTTAATGAGTGATTCAGTCTGTCACTGAATCATATTAGTTAATCTGGATAAGCCAAAGACCCCAGCAATCAGGTTGGAGATTCAGGAATGTACAATATTGCTTTTCAGTTGTAAGCTAGGAGCCTAAAGAGGGAGGTGTGAACAGAGAGGACTGTGAAAGCTTCCAGGAGCAGGGGAGGGACCTGGGTCCTGTGTGCTGTCATCATCGCTGTGGTCCTCTGTGAGGTCAGAGCAGACAGCTCTGCCAGCGGTGCCTCAAGCTGGTGAGTCAGGACCTCAGTCTGAGGACACCACCGTCTTGCCACCCTCAGCCAGAGTCTCCACAGGGGTGCAGGCCGCGATTGCCCGGTTTTCCTTTCTCTTCTTTGCAGGTGAACAGAGTTCAGGCTGTGCTTTGGCTTATAAATGCGGTTTTGTTTTTACTTCATCCCAAATATTTTGATTTGTGTTTGGATTTATGTCACCCTATGAATGTTTAAAATACTTATTTATTAACCAAGAAGAGATTATGAAATGTATAATAGCTTACTGTTTGGGATTTTATTTACTGACATTTTCAGTATTCAGTTTTGTGCCCAGAAATTATAGTTCTTGTCATTTATGACTTTGTGATTTTGTTAGTTTGGCCTCCTTTAAAAAGCTTAAGAAATTTTCCACAGGATATTTTCAAGAGTGACGCCTTTATTTCGGATGTGAAATATTTATTCTCCTTAACTCCATTCCAAAACAGTGATCCTAATATATGTTAACTAAATAGGCATTGAAATGTGCATCTGAAACCCAGTGTCGGCATCTCTGACGATCAGGGGCTACGTAATTGTTACACCACTTCTGATTCCTCTTTCCAATTTTTTAAATGAAAAATAATGGCATCCATTTTCTGGCTCTCCCTTAATCCTTCCCAGCCTGGTTATTTGTTGGAACATACAGAGTGTAGGCTATGCTGATCCAAATGATCCTTCCATCCCGTTCCCATTGTTTTAGCCCCTTGAGTGATTGTCAGAAACTTTTCCTCTAAAGGGTGGGTCCAGATGGAGACTAATCTGGACTCACTTATGACTGGGATAGTGGGATGGGGCCAGTGGTAGTCTTCCTGTTTCCTCGGTGCTTAGTGAGACACTCTACTTTTTGGAGTGCAGAATGTCAGTGGGGTAAACTGAGGACACCACTCCCTGCCCCCATTGCCAGAGCAGTAACTTCAGCCCTGAGTTGGTTCCTCTGTGCATGGAGGGGAAGATGGGTTGTTTGTGTTTGGCCTGTGAAGGACACCTTGTTCCATGGATGTTTCCCTAGAATTCCTTTCAAAGCAGATTCATCAGGATGAGCAGCCAGGCCCCACCCGGGCTTCTGGAACCGGCCAGTCAGAGCCTGCTGAGGGATAAGGCCTTGGCCATCACAGCACTGGAGGAGCTGCCTACGGAGCTCTTCCTGCGACTGTTCAGGGCAGCCTCCACCGGGAGACACTGTGAGGCACTGAAGGCTGTGGTGCAGGCCTGGCCCTTCATCTGCCTCCCACTGGGGGCCCTAGTGAGGGGACAGTGAAGCAACGGTGGCTTCACCTGGAGACCTTACATACTGTACTTGATGGGATCGATGCCCAGAAGGTTCACCCAAGATGAGGGTGATCTAGGTCACCTAGCAGGGCCAGGGGAGTCAGAGCAAAAAACAGGTGGGGTCAGGGAGAATCAGGGAGGGCTAAAGGCTGGGCCGGAGACTCTGAGGGTGCCATGTGGAAGTTTGGGGAGGCCTGGATCCATCGCAAGCCTCACTTAGGGAAAGGGCTTCTGGAAATGGAAGCAAATTAAAATGAAGGAGTCACGGAAGGAACATGCACTCTCCTTCTCCTAGGGGTACTTAAAGGTTTTCAAAATGGGGATGTGGAATAATCCCAGAGAGAAGCAGGAAGTGGAAGAGCTGCTGTCTGGTTGTCTTAGCCTATATCCTGACCCTATTATTCTTCTTCTGTGTTGATCTCGAAGTGTCTTAGCCAATCCCATTTGTCTCACAGGAGATGGAAACTATACGTGCTGGATTTACGGAAGCGTGCTCATCAGGACTTCTGGAATGTTCGGTCTGGATCTGCAACCTGTGCATTCTTATTGATGGAGCCAGGGGCAGCCAATCCCATGATTAAGAGGTAAACACTGGAGGGTTCCAGGAGGGGAAGGAGAAGCAGCCCTCAGCTCCACTGGCGGTGCTTCTTGACCTTTGCCTCAGGGAGGGCATCCCTGAATAATTCCTCATCTACCTCATTAAGGTGGTCAAGCAGAGGAAAGATTTACTACAACTGTGCTGTAAGACACTCAAGATTTTTGCCATACCAATCCAAAATATTAGGAAAATCTTGAAGATGGTGCAGCTGGAGTCAATCACCCTGGGTCATGGTCAGCCTGCACAGGCTCCTGCTCTCCCACATCCACGTTTCTTCTGATGTTTCTCCAGCGAAGGACGAGCAGTATGTTGGCCAGTTCACCTCCAAGTTCTTCTGTCTGCAGCATCTCCGGGTGCTACATTTGGACTCTGTTTCCTTTCTGGAAGATCTCTTGGACCAGGTGGTCAGGAGGAGTGGCAAGGCTTTTCTGCAGACCAAAACCAGGCCATCTTCATTTCCTTAAACACATTCTGTGTTGACTATGTGGCACCTGCCAGTGATGTAAAGTTTAGGGGACATGTTCTCCACATGTCTTCAATATTGTGTATAGAGTGGAATAGCTGCTTCAAGGATAGACACTGTTAAGAAACTCTATGATGGGGGATTTTGGCCTAGTGAGGGCAGACTCGAGAATTCTGCTTTAGGAATTGATGTCTAAGTTAAGATGGAAATAACTAAGAGAAGAGGGCATTGGTGAAGGGGGGAAAGTCCATCAAATGAGAGGTGTCAAAATATAAGCTCTGCACTTACCAGCTCTGTAAACATGAGCTGCCTCCTCCATTCCTCCCTGTCTGTAACAGGGTTGCTTTGTGCTCCCAATAAGTTATTAAGTGGGAAATACATTATTATTCAGGTGTGGGTGAAGGTGCAAGAGCAGAAAATTGTAAAACATTAATAGTTGCTATGCCCATGAAAAAGAGATGTAGGTGAACCCCCACAGGCTAGCAAGACCGGGTGATTTGGCCAGATCTTACCCAGGTTTCCCTTTTATGGATTACGGTTATGGTTATGGATACTGATACATTGAGGCTAAAGGTTAGGTTTAGGGATGTGATAGGTATATGGATAGGGTTAGGCTTAGGCTTAGGGTTAGGGAAAATGGAGCTTTCCCCAGCCCAGCTCCATATGCCCATAACAGGCCTCCTGGGAAAGGGAACACCCACACCCCACGCCAGGGTGTCCAACCAGATCTCCGCCCCCAACCCACAGGCTGCCCAGACTGAACCCTCTGAGAGTGCGTCTTCTCGTGTGTCGTCCTCGGTCTAGAGCTAGTGCTAGGACTAGGGCTGGGACTCGGGCTAGGGGTGGGGCTACGGCTAGGGCTAGGGCTAGGGTTAGGGTTAGGTCTAGGGCCATGAGAGGGACATGGATACTCATAGGTTTAGGGTTAGGGATAGGAATAGATTCATGGATAAGGATAGTGTTAGGGTTCAGTTTTGGGGTAGGGTTAGAGATAGGTTTAGGGTCAGGATTTGTTTTAGGTTTATTGTTAGGGTTAGGGTTAGGATTAGGGAAATGACAGGGATATTGATAGGGTTTGGGTTTGGTTTCTGGTTTGGTTTAGGATTATGGATTGGGTTAAGGTTAGGTTTAGGGTTAGGGTTAGGGGTAGCGATAGAGACAGGGATTTGAATAGGGTTAGGATTAGGGTTAGGTTTAGAGATAGGATTAGGTTTAGGGATAGGGATAGGTTTCTAGAAAGGGTTAGGGATAGGGATCGGGGTAGGGATAGGCTTAGGGTTAGGGTTAGTGTTAGTGCTAGGATTAGGTATAGTCTTATGGATAGAGATAGGTTATGGATCTGGGAAGGGTTTGGGATAGGGATAGCATCAGTTTAAGGGTTATGATAGGTAGATGGATAGATTTAGGGTTAGAGTAAGGGTTAGATTTAGGATTAGGGGTAGGGAAAGGGGCAGAGATAGTTTTATGAATTGCGATAGCATTAGGTTTAGGGTTAGGGATAGGGCTAGGGTTGTTTAAGGGTTATGATTAGGGTTAGGGGTATGATAGGGATATGGATAGGGTTAGGGTTAGGTTTAGGGATAGGGATTGAGATAGGTTTATGGATAGGGACAGGGTTAGGGTAAGTGTTAGGGTTAGGAATAGGATAGGGATATGGTAGAGTTAGGGTTAGAGATTAGGGATAGGGATATAGATAGACATAGGGTTATGGATAGGGAGAGCTTTAGGGTGAGGTTTTGGATTAAGGGTAGGGATTGGATTGTGGTTAGGTTAGGTATAGGTTTATGGTAAGGTTCAGAGTTAGAGATAGGGATAGGGTTATGGATAGGGATATGGTTGGGGTTAGGGTTAGGGATAGGGATATGTTAACAGATAGGGTGAAGCTTCGGTTTAGGGTTATGGTTAAGAGTGGGGATAGAGATAGGGACACTGTTAGGGTTAGGGTTTAGGTTAGGAATATTATACAGATATGGATAGGTTTAGGGTTCGAGTTAGGTTTAGGTTTAGGGATAGGGATTGAGAAACATTTATGGATAGGGATAGGGTTAGGGTTAGGGATATGATAGATATATGCATAGGGTTGGTTAGGGATAGGGAAAGGAGAGGGTTAGGGATAGGTTTAGGGTTAGGGTGAGGGTTAGGATCAGGGTTAGGGATATTGTAGGGATATGGATAGGGTTAGGGTTAAGATTAGTGTTGGGGTTAGGGTTAGGATTAGGGATAGGGATTGAGTTAGGTTTATGGATGGGGATAAGATGAGGATTAGGGTTGGGGTTAACCCTAGCACTAACCTAAACTGTTTCCCTAACAGTACCAGTATGTGTATCTCTATCCCTAACCTTAACCCTAAACCAAACCCTAATCCTAACTTTATTCCTATCCATAACCCTAAACCTAACCTTATCCGTAACCTATCATATACCTAAAATGCACCCTAGCACTAACCCTAACCCTAACCTCTAACCATAACCCTAAACCTAAACCTAAGCCGCACACTATTGGTAACCCTATCTCTATCCCTAACCCTAACTCTAACCCTAACCCTAACCCTAGCGAAAACCTCATCCCTATACATAACCCTATCTCTCATTGTAGGCCTATCCCTAATCCTAACCCTTATCCATGAATCTATTCCTATCCCTAACCCGATGAGTATCCATGTCCCTCTCATGGCCCTAGACCTACCCCACCCCTAGCCCTAGCCTCAGCCATAGCCCCACCCCTAGCCCTAGTCCCAGCCCTAGTCCTAGCACTAGCTCTAGACCTGGGACAACACACGAGAAGACGCACTCCCAGAGGCTTCAGTCTGGGCAGCCTGTGGGTTGGGGACGGAGATCTGGTTGGACACCCTGGAGTGGGGTGTGGGTTTTCCCTTTCCCAGGAGGCATATGAGGCTGGGCTGGGGAAAGGTCCATTTTCCCTAACCCTAACCCTAGCCCTATCCCAATCCTTAATCTATATCTACTCCTAACATTGCCCTAGCCACAGCCCTAGACCTAGCCCCAGACATAGCCCTAGGCCTAGACATAGCACGTGAGAAGACAATTTTGGAGAGGCTTCATTCTGGAAAGCCTATGGGATGGGGGAAGGGATCTGACTTGTAAGGCTCCCGCATCCTTACACTGGTGGTCGTACTGCGGGCTGGCAAGTGCCACATGCTGGACAGCATAGGAGAAGCACGGAGTCTAAAGGCCGCACAGGAGGGTCTCATTTTCAAGAAAAGTCCATACCCTCCTCCCGAGACCTGGCCCTCTCTGGATTAGGAAACCCTGACTGGCGCTGGCCATATCTGAGGAGATCACCTCACAAAAATGCTACATAGAGGCAGGGCAAGAAACAGAAGAACAAGAGGTGAAAAACTGATCAACTAAACAGAATCTAAACTAAACGTCTAGAATAAGATGAACTAAACACCAAAGGTTAGAGAAAAAAGCCAACCAACAAGAAAATCCTAGGTAAAAGAGTGAAAACAAGCTCCAGAATAAACTAATCAAGACAGTCAGTTGCCTAGACAGCCTA
Organism: Choloepus didactylus; assembly: GCF_015220235.1. Lineage (NCBI taxonomy): Eukaryota > Metazoa > Chordata > Mammalia > Pilosa > Megalonychidae > Choloepus > Choloepus didactylus. The sequence continues at coordinate 13,781,015 of NC_051324.1, forward strand.
AGATAATGGGTCATACTAGTGAAGCATTTCCTGAGGAGTTCGTCGAAGTTGCAGGTTCATTTCCTGACGAGTTCGTCAAACACGTTCTTCAAAGATCCCAGTTCATTTCCTGAGGAGTTCATCAAAGTTGCCGGTTCATTTCCTGAGGCGTTCATTGGACATCTTCCTTGGAGTTGACAGTTTGCTGGCTGCTCTACAGAATTTGGACTCGTGCATACCCACAGTTGCATGAGTTGCTTTTACAATTTGATAGTCAGAGACACCTCTCATTGATTCCATTTCCCTAGAGAACCCTTACTAATACACAGGCCACTCCACCTCCCACTTCTAGGCTTCATCTGTGCTCGGAGAGTTGAGCAGCTGTGCATGGACGGGCCAAATTGGGCTAGGGAGGCTCGGGCGAGGCTGAAAGAGTCGGTTCCAGAAAGATGCGTCCAGACTGAGGGCCTCGCAGACCTGGGGACCAGGCCCCAGAGGAGCTCCCTGCCAGGTGTGTGCCCATACTGCGTGGAGGGCCTGAACTGCAGGTGCAGGTAGCTATGCCTCTGTCCCCCGGCTCCTGCGTGTGCCTTGCACCCCGAGATCTCTCCGAGGGAAAGTAGGTTTGGATTGGGGGACTGCTAGTCCCCAGCCCAGGGCCTTCAGGGGCCCTGAGTGCACAGGACTCACCTGTGGGCCAAGGTGAGGGGAGCAAGGTAAAGAAATAGAGGACCTCAACGAACCAATCACAAGCAAAGAGATTGAGTCAGTCATCAAAAAGCGCCCAAAAAAGAAAAGCCCAGGACTAGACGGCTTCACATGTGACTTCTACCAAGCATTCAAGAAGCAACTAATACCAATCCTGCTCAAACCCTTCAAAAAAAATTGAAGAGGAGGGAAAATTATCCAACTCATTCTATGAAGCCAACATCACCCTAATACCAAAATCAGACAAAGATACTACAGAAAAAGAAAATTATAGAACAATCTCTTTGATGAATATAGTTGCAAAAATCCTCAACAAAATACTCACAAATCAAATCCAGCAGCACATTAAAAGAATTATGCACCACGACCAAGTGGGTTTTATTCCAGGTATGCAAGGCTGGTTCAACATTAGAAAATGAATTAATGTAGTACACCACATCAATAAATCAAAGCAAAAGAACCACATGATCATCTCTATCAATGCAGAAAAGGCATTTGACAAAATTCAGCATCCTTCCTTGATGAAAACACTTCAAAGGATAGGAACAGAAGGGATTTTCTCAATACGATAAAGGCAATATATGAAAAACCCACAGCTAACATCACGCTCAATGGGGGGAGACTGAAAGCTTTCCCTCTAAGATGTGGAACAAGACGGGGACGCCCACTGCCACCATTGTTATTCAGCATTGTGCTGGAAGTTCCAGCTAGAGCAATCCAGAAAGAAAAAGAAATAAAAGGCATCCAAATTGGAGAGGAAGAAGTAAAACTTTCACTGTTTGCAGATGACATGATTCTATATGTAGAAACTCCAGAAAAATCTACAGCAAAGCTATTGGAGCTAATCAATGAATACAGCAAAGTGGCAGGCTACAAGATCGACAGGCAAAAACCTGTAGTGTTCTTATTCACAAGCAATGTGCAACAAGAGGAAGAAATTAAAAGTTCCACTTACAATAGCAACCAAAAGAATCCCGTATTTAGTAGTAAATTTAACGAAGGCCACAAAAGACCTATACAAAGAAAATTATAAGAAACGGTTTAGGGATGTGATAGGTATATGGTTAGGGTTAGGCTTAGGCTTAGGGTTAGGGAAAATGGAGCTCTCCCCAGCCCAGCTCCATATGCCCATAACAGGCCTCCTGGGAAAGGGAACACCCACACCCCACTCCAGGGTGTCCAACCAGATCTCCGCCCCCAACCCACAGGCTGCCCAGACTGAACCCTCTGAGAGTGCGTCTTCTCGTGTGTCGTCCTCGGTCTAGAGCTAGTGCTAGGACTAGGGCTGGGACTCGGGCTAGGGGTGGGGCTACGGCTAGGGCTAGGGCTAGGGTTGGGGTTAGGTCTAGGGCCATGAGAGGGACATGGATACTCATAGGTTTAGGGTTAGGGATAGGAATAGATTCATGGATAAGGATAGCGTTAGGGTTCAGGTTTGGGGTAGGGTTAGAGATAGGTTTAGGGTCAGGATTTGTTTTAGGTTTATTGTTAGGGTTAGGGTTAGGATTAGGGAAATGACAGGGATATTGATAGGGTTTGGGTTTGGTTTCTGGTTTGGTTTAGGATTATGGATTGGGTTAAGGTTAGGTTTAGGGTTAGGGTTAGCGATAGAGACAGGGAATTGAATAGGGTTAGGATTAGGGTTAGGTTTAGAGATAGGATTAGGTTTAGGGATAGGGATAGGTTTATAGAAAGAGGGATAGGGATCGGGGTAGGGATAGGCTTAGGGTTAGGGTTAGTGTTAGTGCTAGGATTAGGTATAGGCTTATGGATAGAGATAGGTTATGGATCTGGGAAGGGTTTGGGATAGGGATAGCATTAGTTTAAGGGTTATGATAGGTATATGGATAGATTTAGGGTTAGAGTAAGGGTTAGATTTAGGATTAGGGATAGGGAAAGGGACAGAGATAGTTTTATGAAGTGCAATAGCATTAGGGTTAGGGTTAGGGATAGGGCTAGGGTTGTTTAAGGGTTATGATTAGGGTTAGGGGTATGATAGGGATATGGATAGGGTTAGGTTTAGGGATAGGGATAGGGATTGAGATAGGTTTATGGATAGGGACAGGGTTAGGGTAAGTGTTAGGGTTAGGGATAGGATAGGGATATGGTAGGGTTAGGGTTAGAGATTAGGGATGGGGATATAGATAGACATAGGGTTATGGACAGGGAGAGCTGTAGGGTGAGGTTTCGGATTAAGGGTAGGGATTGGGTTGTGGTTAGGTCAGGTATAGGTTTATGGTAAGGGTCAGAGTTAGAGACAGGGATAGGGTTATGGATAGGGATATGGTTGGGGTTAGGGTTAGGGATAGGGATATGTTAACAGATAGGGTGAAGCTTCGGTTTAGGGTTATGGTTAAGAATGGGGATAGAGATAGGGATTACGGTTAGGGTTAGGGTTTAGGTAAGGAATATTATACGGATATGGATAGGTTTAGGGTTCGAGTTAGGTTTAGGCATGGGGATAGGGATTGAGAAACATTTATGGATAGGGATAGGGTTAGGGTTAGGGATATGATAGGTATATGCATAGGGTGAGGGTTAGGGATAGGGAAAGGAGAGGGTTAGGGATAGGTTTAGGGTTCGGGTGAGGGTTAGGATCAGGGTTAGGGATATTGTAGGGATATGGATAGGGTTAGGGTTAAGATTAGTGTTGGGGTTAGGGTTAGGATTAGGGATAGGGATTGAGTTAGGTTTATGGATGGGGATAAGATGAGGATTAGGGTTGGGGTTAACCCTAGCACTAACCTAAACTGTTTCCCTAACAGTACCATTATGTGTATCTCTATCCCTAACCTTAACCCTAAACCAAACCCTAATCCTAACTTTATTCCTATCCATAACCCTAAACCTAACCTTATCCGTAACCTATCATATACCTAAAATGCACCCTAGCACTAACCCTAACCCTAACCGTAACCCTAACCTCTAACCATAACCCTAAACCTAAACCTAAGCCGCACACTATTGGTAACCCTATCTCTATCCCTAACCCTAACTCTAACCCTAACCCTAACCCTAGCGAAAACCTCATCCCTATACATAACCCTATCTCTCGTTGTAGGCCTATCCCTAATCCTAACCCTTATCCATGAATCTATTCCTATCCCTAACCCGATGAGTATCCATGTCCCTCTCATGGCCCTAGACCTACCCCAACCCTAGCCCTAGCCTCAGCCATAGCCCCACCCCTAGCCCTAGTCCCAGCCCTAGTCCTAGCACTAGCTCTAGACCTGGGACAACACACGAGAAGACACACTCCCAGAGGCTTCAGTCTGGGCAGCCTGTGGGTTGGGGACGGAGATCTGGTTGGACACCCTGGAGTGGGGTGTGGGTTTTCCCTCTCCCAGGAGGCATATGAAGCTGGGCTGGGGAAAGGTCCATTTTCCCTAACCCTAACCCTAGCCCTATCCCAATCCTTAATCTATATCTACTCCTAACATTGCCCTAGCCACAGCCCTAGACCTAGCCCCAGACATAGCCCTAGGCCTAGACATAGCACGTGAGAAGACAATTTTGGAGAGGCTTCAATCTGGAAAACCTATGGGATGGGGGAAGGGATCTGACTTGCAAGGCTCCCGCATCCTTACACTGGTGGTCGTACTGCGGGCTGGCAAGTGCCACATGCTGGACAGCATAGGAGAAGCACGGAGTCTAAAGGCCGCACAGGAGGGTCTCATTTTCAAGAAAAGCCCATACCCTCCTCCCGAGACCTGGCCCTCTCTGGATTAGGAAACCCTGACTGGGGCTGGCCATATCTGAGGAGATCACCTCACAAAAATGCTGCATAGAGGCAGGGCAAGAAACAGAAGAACAAGAGGTGAAAAACTGATCAACTAAACAGAATCTAAACTAAACGTCTAGAATAAGATGAACTAAACACCAAAGGTTAGAGAAAAAAGCCAACCAACAAGAAAATCCTAGGTAAAAGAGTGAAAACAAGCTCCAGAATAAACTAATCAAGACAGTCAGTTGCCTAGACAGCCTAAGATAATGGGTCATACTAGTGAAGCATTTCCTGAGGAGTTCGTCGAAGTTGCAGGTTCATTTCCTGAGGAGTTCGTCGAACACGTTCTTCAAAGATCCCAGTTCATTTCCCGAGGAGTTTGTCAAAGTTGCCGGTTCATTTCCTGAGGCGTTCATTGGACATCTTCCTTGGAGTTGACAGTTTGCTGACTGCTCTACAGAATTTGGACTCGTGCATACCCACAGTTGCATGAGTTGCTTTTACAATTTGATAGTCAGAGACACCTCTCATTGATTCTGTTTCCCTAGAGAACCCTCACTAATACACAGGCCACTCCACCTCCCACTTCAAGGCTTCATCTGTGCTCGGAGAGTTGAGCAGCTGTGCGTGGACGGGCCAAATTGGGCTAGGGAGGCTCGGGCGAGGCTGAAAGAGTCGGTTCCAGAAAGATGCGTCCAGACTGAGGGCCTCGCAGACCTGGGGACCAGGCCCCAGAGGAGCTCCCAGCCAGGTGCTTGGCCATACTGCGTGGAGGGCCTGAACTGCAGGTGCAGGTAGCTATGCCTCTGTCCCCCGGCTCCTGCGTGTGCCTTGCACCCCGAGATCTCTCCGAGGGAAAGTAGGTTTGGATTGGGGGACTGCTAGTCCCCAGCCCAGGGCTTTCAGGGGCCCTGAGTGCACAGGACTCACCTGTGGGCCAAGGTGAGGGGAGCAAGATAAAGAAATAGAGGACCTCAACGAACCAATCACAAGCAAAGAGATTGAGTCAGTCATCAAAAAGCGCCCAAAAAAGAAAAGCCCAGGACTAGACGGCTTCACATGTGACTTCTACCAAGCATTCAAGAAGCAACTAATACCAATCCTGCTCAAACCCTTCAAAAAAAATTGAAGAGGAGGGAAAATTATCCAACTCATTCTATGAAGCCAACATCACCCTAATACCAAAATCAGACAAAGATACTACAGAAAAAGAAAATTATAGAACAATCTCTTTGATGAATATAGTTGCAAAAATCCTCAACAAAATACTCACAAATCAAATCCAGCAGCACATTAAAAGAATTATGCACCACGACCAAGTGGGTTTTATTCCAGGTATGCAAGGCTGGTTCAACATTAGAAAATGAATTAATGTAGTACACCACATCAATAAATCAAAGCAAAAGGACCACACGATCATCTCTATCAATGCAGAAAAGGCATTTGACAAAATTCAGCATCCTTCCTTGATGAAAACACTTCAAAGATAGGAACAGAAGGGATTTTCTCAATACGATAAAGGCAATATATGAAAAACCCACAGCTAACATCACGCTCAATGGAGGGAGACTGAAAGCTTTCCCTCTAAGATGTGGAACAAGACGGGGATGTCCACTTGTCACCATTGTTATTCAGCATTGTGCTGGAAGTTCCAGCTAGAGCAATCCGGAAAGAAAAAGAAATAAAAGGCATCCAAATTGGAGGCGAAGAAGTAAAACTTTCACTGTTTGCAGATGACATGATTCTATATGTAGAAACTCCAGAAAAATCTACAGCAAAGCTATTGGAGCTAATCAATGAATACAGCAAAGTGGCAGGCTACAAGATCGACAGGCAAAAACCTGTAGTGTTCTTATTCACAAGCAATGTGCAACAAGAGGAAGAAATTAAAAATTCCACTTACAATAGCAACCAAAAGAATCCCGTATTTAGTAGTAAATTTAACGAAGGCCACAAAAGACCTATACAAAAAAATTATAAGAAACGGTTTAGGGATGTGAGAGGTATATGGTTAGGGTTAGGCTTAGGCTTAGGGTTAGGGAAAATGGAGCTCTCCCCAGCCCAGCTCCATATGCCCATAACAGGCCTCCTGGGAAAGGGAACACCCACACCCCACGCCAGGGTGTCCAACCAGATCTCCGCCCCCAACCCACAGGCTGCCCAGACTGAACCCTCTGAGAGTGCGTCTTCTCGTGTGTCGTCCTCGGTCTAGAGCTAGTGCTAGGACTAGGGCTGGGACTCGGGCTAGGGGTGGGGCTACGGCTAGGGCTGGGGCTAGGGTTGGGGTTAGGTCTAGGGCCATGAGAGGGACATGGATACTCATAGGTTTAGGGTTAGGGATAGGAATAGATTCATGGATAAGGATAGCGTTAGGGTTCAGGTTTGGGGTAGGGTTAGAGATAGGTTTAGGGTCAGGATTTGTTTTAGGTTTATTGTTAGGGTTAGGGTTAGGATTAGGGAAATGACAGGGATATTGATAGGGTTTGGGTTTGGTTTCTGGTTTGGTTTAGGATTATGGATTGGGTTAAGGTTAGGTTTAGGGTTAGGGTTAGGGTTAGCGATAGAGACAGGGAATTGAATAGGGTTAGGATTAGGGTTAGGTTTAGAGATAGGATTAGGTTTAGGGATAGGGATAGGTTTATAGAAAGAGTTAGGGATAGGGATCGGGGTAGGGATAGGCTTAGGGTTAGGGTTAGGGTTAGTGTTAGTGCTAGGATTAGGTATAGGCTTATGGATAGAGATAGGTTATGGATCTGGGAAGGGTTTGGGATAGGGATAGCATTAGTTTAAGGGTTATGATAGGTATATGGATAGATTTAGGGTTAGAGTAAGGGTTAGATTTAGGATTAGGGATAGGGAAAGGGACAGAGATAGTTTTATGAAGTGCAATAGCATTAGGGTTAGGGTTAGGGATAGGGCTAGGGTTGTTTAAGGGTTATGATTAGGGTTAGGGGTATGATAGGGATATGGATAGGGTTAGGTTTAGGGATAGGGATAGGGATTGAGATAGGTTTATGGATAGGGACAGGGTTAGGGTAAGTGTTAGGGTTAGGGATAGGATAGGGATATGGTAGGGTTAGGGTTAGAGATTAGGGATGGGGATATAGATAGACATAGGGTTATGGACAGGGAGAGCTGTAGGGTGAGGTTTCGGATTAAGGGTAGGGATTGGGTTGTGGTTAGGTCAGGTATAGGTTTATGGTAAGGGTCAGAGTTAGAGACAGGGATAGGGTTATGGATAGGGATATGGTTGGGGTTAGGGTTAGGGATAGGGATATGTTAACAGATAGGGTGAAGCTTCGGTTTAGGGTTATGGTTAAGAATGGGGATAGAGATAGGGATTACGGTTAGGGTTAGGGTTTAGGTTAGGAATATTATACGGATATGGATAGGTTTAGGGTTCGAGTTAGGTTTAGGCATGGGGATAGGGATTGAGAAACATTTATGGATAGGGATAGGGTTAGGGTTAGGGATATGATAGGTATATGCATAGGGTGAGGGTTAGGGATAGGGAAAGGAGAGGGTTAGGGATAGGTTTAGGGTTAGGGTGAGGGTTAGGATCAGGGTTAGGGATATTGTAGGGATATGGATAGGGTTAGGGTTAAGATTAGTGTTGGGGTTAGGGTTAGGATTAGGGATAGGGATTGAGTTAGGTTTATGGATGGGGATAAGATGAGGATTAGGGTTGGGGTTAACCCTAGCACTAACCTAAACTGTTTCCCTAACAGTACCATTATGTGTATCTCTATCCCTAACCTTAACCCTAAACCAAACCCTAATCCTAACTTTATTCCTATCCATAACCCTAAACCTAACCTTATCCGTAACCTATCATATACCTAAAATGCACCCTAGCACTAACCCTAACCCTAACCCTAACCCTAACCTCTAACCATAACCCTAAACCTAAACCTAAGCCGCACACTATTGGTAACCCTATCTCTATCCCTAACCCTAACTCTAACCCTAACCCTAACCCTAGCGAAAACCTCATCCCTATACATAACCCTATCTCTCGTTGTAGGCCTATCCCTAATCCTAACCCTTATCCATGAATCTATTCCTATCCCTAACCCGATGAGTATCCATGTCCCTCTCATGGCCCTAGACCTACCCCAACCCTAGCCCTAGCCTCAGCCATAGCCCCACCCCTAGCCCTAGTCCCAGCCCTAGTCCTAGCACTAGCTCTAGACCTGGGACAACACACGAGAAGACGCACTCCCAGAGGCTTCAGTCTGGGCAGCCTGTGGGTTGGGGACGGAGATCTGGTTGGACACCCTGGAGTGGGGTGTGGGTTTTCCCTTTCCCAGGAGGCATATGAGGCTGGGCTGGGGAAAGGTCCATTTTCCCTAACCCTAACCCTAGCCCTATCCCAATCCTTAATCTATATCTACTCCTAACATTGCCCTAGCCACAGCCCTAGACCTAGCCCCAGACATAGCCCTAGGCCTAGACATAGCACGTGAGAAGACAATTTTGGAGAGGCTTCAATCTGGAAAACCTATGGGATGGGGGAAGGGATCTGACTTGCAAGGCTCCCACATCCTTACACTGGTGGTCGTACTGCGGGCTGGCAAGTGCCACATGCTGGACAGCATAGGAGAAGCACGGAGTCTAAAGGCCGCACAGGAGGGTCTCATTTTCAAGAAAAGCCCATACCCTCCTCCCGAGACCTGGCCCTCTCTGGATTAGGAAACCCTGACTGGGGCTGGCCATATCTGAGGAGATCACCTCACAAAAATGCTGCATAGAGGCAGGGCAAGAAACAGAAGAACAAGAGGTGAAAAACTGATCAACTAAACAGAATCTAAACTAAACGTCTAGAATAAGATGAACTAAACACCAAAGGTTAGAGAAAAAAGCCAACCAACAAGAAAATCCTAGGTAAAAGAGTGAAAACAAGCTCCAGAATAAACTAATCAAGACAGTCAGTTGCCTAGACAGCCTAAGATAATGGGTCATACTAGTGAAGCATTTCCTGAGGAGTTCGTCGAAGTTGCAGGTTCATTTCCTGAGGAGTTCGTCGAACACGTTCTTCAAAGATCCCAGTTCATTTCCCGAGGAGTTTGTCAAAGTTGCCGGTTCATTTCCTGAGGCGTTCATTGGACATCTTCCTTGGAGTTGACAGTTTGCTGACTGCTCTACAGAATTTGGACTCGTGCATACCCACAGTTGCATGAGTTGCTTTTACAATTTGATAGTCAGAGACACCTCTCATTGATTCTGTTTCCCTAGAGAACCCTCACTAATACACAGGCCACTCCACCTCCCACTTCAAGGCTTCATCTGTGCTCGGAGAGTTGAGCAGCTGTGCGTGGACGGGCGAAATTCGGCTAGGGAGGCTCGGGCGAGGCTGAAAGAGTCGGTTCCAGAAAGATGTGTCCAGACTGAGGGCCTCGCAGACCTGGGGACCAGGCCCCAGAGGAGCTCCCAGCCAGGTGCTTGGCCATACTGCGTGGAGGGCCTGAACTGCAGGTGCAGGTAGCTATGCCTCTGTCCCCCGGCTCCTGCGTGTGCCTTGCACCCCGAGATCTCTCCGAGGGAAAGTAGGTTTGGATTGGGGGACTGCTAGTCCCCAGCCCAGGGCTTTCAGGGGCCCTGAGTGCACAGGACTCACCTGTGGGCCAAGGTGAGGGGAGCAAGATAAAGAAATAGAGGACCTCAACGAACCAATCACAAGCAAAGAGATTGAGTCAGTCATCAAAAAGCGCCCAAAAAAGAAAAGCCCAGGACTAGACGGCTTCACATGTGACTTCTACGAAGCATTCAAGAAGCAACTAATACCAATCCTGCTCAAACCCTTCAAAAAAAATTGAAGAGGAGGGAAAATTATCCAACTCATTCTATGAAGCCAACATCACCCTAATACCAAAATCAGACAAAGATACTACAGAAAAAGAAAATTATAGAACAATCTCTTTGATGAATATAGTTGCAAAAATCCTCAACAAAATACTCACAAATCAAATCCAGCAGCACATTAAAAGGATTATGCACCACGACCGAGTGGGTTTTATTCCAGGTATGGAAGGCTGGTTCAACATTAGAAAATGAATTAATGTAGTACACCACATCAATAAATCAAAGCAAAAGGACCACATGATCATCTCTATCAATGCAGAAAAGGCATTTGACAAAATTCAGCATGCTTCCTTGATGAAAACACTTCAAAGATAGGAACAGAAGGGATTTTCTGAATACGAGAAAGGCAATATATGAAAAACCCACAGCTAACATCACGCTCAATGGGGGGAGACTGAAAGCTTTCCCTCTAAGATGTGGAACAAGACGGGGATGTCCAGTGCCACCATTGTTATTCAGCATTGTGCTGGAAGTTCCAGCTAGAGCAATCCGGAAAGAAAAAGAAATAAAAGGCATCCAAATTGGAGAGGAAGAAGTAAAACTTTCACTGTTTGCAGATGACATGATTCTATATGTAGAAACTCCAGAAAAATCTACAGCAAAGCTATTGGAGCTAATCAATGAATACAGCAAAGTTGCAGGCTACAAGATCAAGATGCAAAAACCTGTAGTGTTCTTATTCACAAGCAATGTGCAACAAGAGGAAGAAATTAAAAGTTCCACTTACAATAGCAACTGAAAGAATCCAATATTTAGTAATAAATTTAAGGAAGGCCACAAAAAACTATGCAAAGAAAATTATCAGAAACGGCTAAAAGAAATTGAACAAGTCCTAAGAAAATGGAAGAACATACCGTGTTCATGGATTGGGAGACTCAATATAATTAAGATGTCAACTCTGCCTACTGATTTGCAGAGTCAATGCCAGGGATGCCCACTGTCCCCACTGATATTCAGCATTGTGCTGGAAGTTCTAGTTAGAGCATTCCAGAAAGAAAAAAATAAAAGGCATCGAAATTTGAGAGGAAGAAGTAAAACTTTCACTGTTTGCAGATGACATGATTGTATATGAAGAAAATCCAGAATAATCTACAGGAAAGCTATTGGAGCTAATCAATAAATGCAGCAAAGTGGCAGGTACAAGATCAACATGCAAAAGTCTGTAGTGTTCTTATTCACAAGCAATGTGCCACAAGAGGAAGAAATTAAAAATTCCACTTACAATAGCAACCGAAAGAATCCAGTATTTAGTAATAAATTTGATGAACGCCACAAAAGACTTATAGAAAGAAAATTATCAGAAACGGCTAAAAGAAATTGAACAATTGCTAAAAAAATGGAAGAACATACCGTGTTCATGGATTGGAAGACTCAATATAATTAAGATGTCAACTCTACCTACTGATTTGTAGAGTCAATGCCAGGGATGCCCACCGTCGCTATTGATATTCAGCATTGTGAAGGAAGTTCTAGCTAGAGCAATCCAGAAAGAAAAAGAAATAAAAGGCATCCAAATTGGAGAGGAAGAAGTAAAACTTTCACTGTTTTCAGATGACATGATTGTATATGAAGAAAATCCAGAAAAATCTACAGCAAAGCTATTGGAGCTAATCAATGAATGCAGCAAAGTGGCAGGTACAAGATCAACATGCAAAAATCTGTAGTGTTCTTATTCACAAGCAATGTGCAACAAGAGGAAGAAATTAAAAATTCCACTTACAATAGCAACCGAAAGAATCCAGTATTTAGTAATAAATTTGATGAACGCCACAAAAGACTTATAGAAAGAAAATTATCAGAAACGGCTAAAAGAAATTGAACAATTGCTAAAAAAAATGGAAGAACATACCGTGTTCATGGATTGGAATAGTCAATATAATTAAGATGTCAACTCTGCCTACTGATTTGCAGAGTCAATGCCAGGGATGCCCACTGTCCCCACTGATATTCAGCATTGTGATGGAAGTTATAGCTAGAGGAGTCCGGAAAGAAAAAAATAAAAGGCATCCAAATTGGAGAGGAAGAAGTAAAACTTTCACTGTTTGCAGATGACATGATTCTATATGAAGAAAATCCAGAAAAATCTACAGCAAAGCTATTGGAGCTAATCAATGAATGCAGCAAAGTGGCAGGTACAAGATCAACAGGCAAAAATCTGTAGTGTTCTTATTCACAAGCAATGTGCAGCAAGAGGAAGAAATTAAAAATTCCACTTACAATAGCAACCAAAAGAATCCAGTATTTAGTAATAAATTTGACGAAGGCCACAAAAGACCTATACAAAGAAAATTATCAGAAACGGCTAAAAGAAATTGAACAAGTGCTAAAAAAATGGAAGAACATACCGTGTTCATGGATTGGAAGACTCAATATAATTAAGATGTCAACTCTACCTACTGATTGCTAGAGTCAATGCCAGGGATGCCCACCTGTCCCACTTGATATTCAGCATTGTGCTGGAAGTTCTAGCTAGAGCAATCCAGAAAGAAAAAGAAATAAAAGGCATCCAAATTGGAGAGGAAGAAGTAAAACTTTCACTGTTTTCAGATGACATGATTCTATATGAAGAAAATCCAGAAAAATCTACAGCAAAGCTATTGGAGCTAATCAATGAATACAGCAAAGTGGCAGGCTACAAGATCAAGATGCAAAAATCTGTAGTGTTCTTATTCACAAGCAATGTGCAACAAGAGGAAGAAATTAAAAATTCCACTTACAATAGCAACCAAAAGAATCCAGTATTTAGTAATAAATTTGACGAACGCCACAAAAGACCTATACAAAGAAAATTATCAGAAACGGCTAAAAGAAATTGAACAATTGCTAAAAAAAATGGAAGAACATACCGTGTTCATGGATTGGAAGACTCAATATAATTAAGATGTCAACTCTACCTACTGATTTGCAGAGTCAATGCCAGGGATGCCCACTGTCCCCACTGATATTCAGCATTGTGATGGAAGTTCTAGCTAGAGCAATCCGGAAAGAAAAAAATAAAAGGCATCCAAATTGGAGAGGAAGAAGTAAAACTTTCACTGTTTGCAGATGACATGATTCTATATGAAGAAAATCCAGAAAAATCTACAGCAAAGCTATTGGAGCTAATCAATGAATGCAGCAAAGTGGCAGGTACAAGATTAACAGGCAAAAATCTGTAGTGTTCTTATTCACAAGCAATGTGCAGCAAGAGGAAGAAATTAAAAATTCCACTTACAATAGCAACCAAAAGAATCCAGTATTTAGTAATAAATTTGACGAACGCCACAAAAGACCTATACAAAGAAAATTATCAGAAACGGCTAAAAGAAATTGAACAAGTGCTAAAAAAATGGAAGAACATACCGTGTTCATGGATTGGAAGACTCAATATAATTAAGATGTCAACTCTACCTACTGATTTGTAGAGTCAATGCCAGGGATGCCCACCGTCGCTATTGATATTCAGCATTGTGAAGGAAGTTCTAGCTAGAGCAATCCAGAAAGAAAAAGAAATAAAAGGATTCCAAATTGGAAAGAAAGAAGTAAAACTTTCACTGTTTTTAGATGACATGATTCTATATGAAGAAAATCCAGAAAAATCTACAGCAAAGCTATTGGAGCTAATCAATGAATACAGCAAAGTGGCAGGCTACAAGATCAAGATGCAAAAATCTGTAGTGTTCTTATTCACAAGCAATGTGCAACAAGAGGAAGAAATTAAAAATTCCACTTACAATAGCAACCAAAAGAATCCAGTATTTAGTAATAAATTTAACGAAGGCCACAAAAGACCTATACAAAGAAAATTATCAGAAACGGCTAAAAGAAATTGAACAAGTCCTAAAAAAATGGAAGAACATACCGTGTTCATGGATTGGAAGACTCAATATAATTAAGATGTCAACTCTACCTACTTATTTGTAGAGTCAATGCCAGGGATGCCCACCGTCACCATTGATATTCAGCATTCTGAAGGAAGTTCTAGCTAGAGCAATCCAGAAAGAAAAAGAAATAAAAGGCATCCAAATTGGAGAGGAAGAAGTAAAACTTTCACTGTTTTTAGATGACATGATTCTATATGAAGAAAATCCAGAAAAATCTACAGCAAAGCTATTGGAGCTAATCAATGAATGCAGCAAAGTGGCAGGTACAAGATCAACAGGCAAAAATCTGTAGTGTTCTTATTCACAAGCAATGTGCAGCAAGAGGAAGAAATTAAAAATTCCACTTACAATAGCAACCAAAAGAATGCAGTATTTAGTAATAAATTTGACGAACACCACAAAAGACCTATACAAAGAAAATTATCAGAAACGGCTAAAAGAAATTGAACAAGTGCTAAAAAAATGGAAGAACATACCGTGTTCATGGATTGGAAGACTCAATATAATTAAGATGTCAACTCTACCTACTGATTTGCAGAGTCAATGCCAGGGATGCCCACCGTCACTATTGATATTCAGCATTCTGAAGGAAGTTCTAGCTAGAGCAATCCAGAAAGAAAAAGAAATAAAAGGCCTCCAAATTGGAGAGGAAGAAGTAAAACTTTCACTGTTTTCAGATGACATGATTCTATACAAAGAAAATCCAGAAAAATCTACAGCAAAGCTATTGGAGCTAATGAATGAATTACAGCAAAGTGGCAGGCTACAAGATCAAGATGCAAAAATCTGTAGTGTTCTTATTCACAAGCAATGTGCAACAAGAGGAAGAAATTAAAAATTCCACTTACAATAGCAACCAAAGGAATCCAGTATTTAGTAATAAAATTAACGAAGGCCACAAAAGACCTATACAAAGAAAATTATCAGAAACGGCTAAAAGAAATTGAACAAGTCCTAAAAAAATGGAAGAACATACCTTGTTCTTGGATTGGAAGACTGAATATAATTAAGATGTCAACTCTACCTACTGATCTGTAGAGTCAATGCCAGGGATGCCCACCGTCACCATTGATATTCAGCATTGTGAAGGAAGTTCTAGCTAGAGCAATCCAGAAAGAAAAAGAAATAAAAGGCATCCAAATTGGAGAGGAAGAAGTAAAACTTTCACTGTTTGCAGATGACATGATTCTATATGAAGAAAATCCAGAAAAATCTACAGGAAAGCTATTGGAGCTAATCAATGAATGCAGCAAAGTGGCAGGTACAAGATCAAGATGCAAAAATCTGTAGTGTTCTTATTCACAAGCAATGTGCAGCAAGAGGAAGAAATTAAAAATTCCACTCACAATAGCAACCAAAAGAATGCAGTATTTAGTAATAAATTTAACGAAGGCCACAAAAGACCTATACAAAGAAAATTATCAGAAACGGCTAAAAGAAATTGAACAAGTGCTAAAAAAAATGGAAGAACATAACGTGTTCATGGATTGGAAGACTCAATATAATTAAGATGTCAACTCTACCTACTGATTTGCAGAGTCAATGCCAGGGATGCCCACCGTCACCATTGATATTCAGCATTGTGCTGGAAGTTCTAGCTAGAGCAATCCAGAAAGAAAAAAATAACAGGCATCCAAATTGGAGAGGAAGAAGTAAAACTTTCACTGTTTGCAGATGACATGATTGTATATGAAGAAAATCCAGAAAAATCTACAGCAAAGCTATTGGAGCTAATCAATGAATACAGCCAAGTGGCAAGCTACAAGATCAAGATGCAAAAATCTGTAGTGTTCTTATTCACAAGCAATGTGCAACAAGAGGAAGAAATTAAAAATTCCACTTACAATAGCAACCAAAAGAATCCAGTATTTAGTAATAAATTTAACGAAGGCCACAAAAGACCTATACAAAGAAAATTATCAGAAATGGCTAAAAGAAATTGTACAAGTCCTAAAAAAATGGAAGAACATACCGTGTTCATGGATTGGAAGACTCAATATAATTAAGATGTTAACTCTACCTACTGATTTGCAGAGTCAATGCCAGGGATGCCCACTGTCCCCACTGATATTCAGCATTGTGCTGGAAGTTCTAGCTAGAGGAATCCGGAAAGAAAAAAATAAAAGGCATCCAAATTGGAGAGGAAGAAGTAAAACTTTCACTGTTTGCAGATGACATGATTGTATATGAAGAAAATCCAGAAAAATCTACAGCAAAGCTATTGGAGCTAATCAATGAATGCAGCAAAGTGGCAGGTACAAGATCAACATGCAAAAATCTGTAGTGTTCTTATTCACAAGCAATGTGCAGCAAGAGGAAGAAATTAAAAATTCCACTTACAATAGCAACCAAAAGAATCCAGTATTTAGTAATAAATTTAACGAACACCAGAAAAGACCTTGTGATGGTTAGGTTCATGTGTCAACTTGGCCAGGTGATAGTACCCAGCTGTCTGGTCAAGCAAACACTGGCCTAACAATTGCTGTGAGGACATTTGAGGCTGGTTAATAAACCAACAGGCTGGTTTATTAAATCATCAGGCAGTTGACTGCAGCTGTGACTGATGACTCACCAAAGGGTGTGACTTCCTCAATGAGAGAATGCAGTTGGCTGGATTTAATCCAAGTAATCAGTTGAAGACTTACAAGCAAGACAGATAGAGGACCTTCACTTCTTCAGCCGCCCAGTGAAGCATTTCCTGAGGAGTTTGTCGAAGTTGCCGGTTCGTTTCCTGAGGAGTTCATAGAACACGTTCTTCAAAGATCCCAGTTCATTTCCTGAGGAGTTCGTCAAAGTTGCTGGTTCATTTCCTGAGGAGTTTAACGGACATCTTTCTTGGAGTTGACAGTTTGCTGACTGCTCTACAGAATTTGGACTCGTGCATACCCACAGTTGCGTAAGTCACTTTTACAATTTGATAGTCAGAGACACCTCTCATTGATTCTGTTTCCCCAGAGAACCCTTACTAATACACAGGCCACTCCACCTCCCACTTCTAGGCTTCATCTGTGCTTGGGGAGTTGAGCAGCTGTGCATGGACGGGCCCAAATCGGTCTAGGGAGGCTCGGGCGAGGCTGAAAGAGCCGGATCCAGAAAGACATGTCCAGCGATGACTCGGCCTCGCAGACCTGGGGACCAGGCCCCGGAGGAGCTCCCACCCAGGTACTTGGCCACGCTGCGTGGAGGGCCTGAACTGCAGGTGCAGGTAGCTATGCCTCTGTC